>NW_026947512.1:44750533-46148866 GCF_034190915.1 Cavia porcellus
ACCACTTGGACAGTTCCTCTTTTGTTCGACCTTTGAATATCAGACTTCTCCAGGGCCTAGTCCTCTGAATCTTCTATAATAACCAAACAAGTAGTTACTTACATGAACTTTAAAACCCACCTCTCAAATCTCAAAGTAGGACATGTAGCCAGTGTCCTACTTTTCTTCTGAGCCACAGACATGAAATCTAATGCCTTTTTGATACACTAATAAATAATTAATAATTCATGGACCTTTCCAAATGTATTGTGTCTAAAATTAACTCATAGTTTCATAAATGCCACCAGGCCTGCTCTCATCACATTTTCTGTTTGTTCATTTGTTTGTCTTTTGAGACGAGGTTTCACTATGTAGTCCAGCCAGGCCTTGAACTTGCAATCCTCCAACTTTGGCCTCCCTGAAGTGCTGGGTCACTGGCATGCACCACCACATTCAGCTACATTTTCCACATTTTGTAAATAGAAAAAACTGTTCTCCCAGGTGCTGGGCTCATTCTTGGATTCTCTCTTTTTCTTTCATTCCCTGTATATTAGCCAGTTTCACACTACTGTCATGAAGTACCCAAGACTAATGACTTCAGAGAGAAAAAAGTTTTATCTAGCTCATAGTTCTGGAGGTTCAAAGGTATGACACCAACATCAGCTTGGTTCTGGGCAGGACTTCACGGTGGCAGCACAGTGGCAGAGGTATGGATGAGAAGGAGAGATCACAGCACAAGACAAGAAGCTGGTTGAGGTGCATAACAACTAGCTAAGAACTGGCTCAAGGTATCCAATTTCCTAAATGCCTCCCACTAGGCTCCACCTCTTTTTAAATTTTCTTTTGTGGTATTAGAGATTGAACCCAGGCCCTTTGTACTGGACTATATTCCCAACCTTTTTTTTTATTTTTTGGAACAAAATCTCACTAAGTCCCTAAATTCTGCTACCTCAGCCTGTCAGAGTGCCTGGATAACAGGCAGACGCCGCTCAGCTTAAGCTCTACACCTTAGAGGTCCCACAGTTTTTCATATTTCCAAACTATGGAACAAGCTTGCAATGCATGCGCCCTTGAGAGCATGCATAATCTGTGTCCAAGTTCACAGCATGCAGCTGAGCTTTTAGCAACTGTGGCTTCCCTGTAGAGTATTTAGCATCTGTTTGCTCAACATCGACACTGCTGGAATGGGTGGGGCGAAGGGGACACAGTGTGGTGGTGCTGACAATGGATATGGAGGATGACAGGGGCACAGTGCCTTTCTTGTGACTGAGATGGCAGTGAAAGCCTAGGCCCATGAGCCTTTCATGGTAACAGGTCCGAGTATTACCCCTGAAGCTTTAGGATGCTGCTGAGTTATTATACAAATGGGAATAACATGATTATATGATCACATTACAGAAAAATCCTTCCAGGAGCTTGCGGAGGTGACAAAAGTTCACTGAATCAGCAGCAAGGACAGAAGCCGAGCCAAAAGGCCTGCACTTCTGGGGACACGAGACTGGAGGTGGGCAGACTGGAGCTGTGGTCCCCACTAGGATTCGTACTCCCCAGCCACGCCTTTAACACCTGCTGGAGTGGGAACCTGAGAACCAGGCAGTGGGTCAGTGTGGACAGAGGTGCTCCCATGCTGACCTTGAAGCACCGTGTCTGGGCTGGGCTCCCACACAGGGCACACAGCTACCGCCCAGGTGCCACCGCCTCCAGCTCCCCAAGGTCCAGGTCATCCCCAAGCCCTGAGGTCGGTGGCACAGATATGTCTTTGGCATTGTAGGACTGTTGGCTTTGTGTCCTCAGGGCCAGCAACGGTGTCTCTTCCTCCTCCAGTCCCAAATGACTCCCTAGCACAGCCCACCCAGGAAGGTGTCCTCTGCATTAGCTTCAGCAGGGGATTAGGGATCAAATCCCTTTGCATCAGCCAGGCATGGTGGTGCAGCACTGTGGGAGGCTGAGGCAGGAAGACTGCAAATTCAAGCCCCGCTTGGGCAATTTAACAACTTAGACCCTGTCTCATAAAAGAATTTTTTAAAAAGAGCTAAGGATGTAGCTCAGTGCAGTGGCCCTGTATTCAATCTCCAGTACTGAACTTGTCACACAGCAAGTACTCCCCATCCCCTAGGCTGCGTATATGCCTTCCACTAGTTACAAGTAAATGCAAGTCCACATGTAGCAGGAAAAGTTCCTTAAGGGCTTGGTTTGTCTCAGAATTGTCCCCGCCACAGCAGCCAAGAACTTCTGGAGAGAACATCCTTTCCCTCCATGGAGATTGGAGTGGGTGGTTGTCTTCGTTACTTTTTACTCGTTGCTGAGATAAAATACCTGATACCCAAGGTTGGGAAATGAAAGGTTTATTTCTTACAGTTTTTGGAGGTTTCAGTCCTTACTCAGTTGGCTCCAAGGCAGGGTGGCATGGCAGGGCCACAGTTCACAGCAGCTGCAAACAGCAAGGCAGAAACCGGCAAGAGAGAGAGAGACACACACACACCTTCTTCCTGTCATTACATCACATCCTGGCCCCACCCCTAGGCGGTGTAGCACTCACACCCTCAATCCAAGCCCTAGACAATGAACCAATCACAAATGCATGATGCAAAGGCATGAGGCCTGGGGGCCACCGACATAAACCATGACAGTGGTCTTTTTTTTTTTTACTTTTAAGTTTTTTGTTAGTCTCTGTTTGCATAATGATTACATTCATTGTGGGGAATTCATACTGGTATATAATACATCTTAATTCTTTTTACTTGTCCTTTCCTTCACCTCCCTGGAGTGGGTAATAACTCTCTAAGACCAAATTTTCAAAATGTTCAATGCCGGGCATGATGGTACTTGCCTGTGATTCCCAGCACTTGGGAAGCTGAGGCAGGAGGATCCCCATGAGTTCAAGGCCAGTTTTAATTACATAGCGAGACTAAGACCCAAAACAAACAAAAGTTTCACATGTATTTTTCACTGTAGTGAACTGGAGACCACGCCCCTTAAGGATTTGTCCCAGCAGGAGCCTCAGAATGTAGCCCTGTTTTGAAGAGTTTTTATTAGAAACTCTAGGAGAGGTCCTCAAATCTAACAAGAATCTTTATAAAAGACGCGAAGAAGACACACAGGGACACAAAAAGCCCAAGAATGCCAAGGATTTCTGGAGTTCCCAGAGGGGGGAGAGAGTAATGGACTGGGGGATTCCCCCAGCATCTCCAGAAGAAAGCAGCCCCACTAACACCATGGCTCCAGACTTCTGGCCCCCAGACCTGGCCTCTGCTGTGTGAACCTGTTGTAACCTAGTTCTAACCAATGCGCCTCCTTTCTGTTCTGTATGCACCATTTCAATAAAGATTAAAACTCCACCTCCAGTAAAGACTTAAGTTTCAGTTTCTTGTAATCCCCCCACCCCCTTCAGTCTCTCTGTAATACAATGTGCTGTCCTTAAGAAACGTTTAACTACAAGGAAATTACAGGAGATACCAAGAAGCCCAGATGCTATCAAACTGGATCAAAGTTCGAAACATTCCTGTGGTTTTTGGCTTTAAAACCCAACCCTTTTAGCTATAAGGCGCGCGGTCTCCATATTGGCTCCTGGAGGCTATGTTGCCAGGCCTGGCCTAAAATAAAGCCTTTGCTCCCTAAATTTTAATTTCTTGCTTCCTTGGATTTTATTCTGGGATCCGAGCTATCACATTTGGGGGCTCGTCTGGGATGGAAGCAAGACCCCCAACTCAATTCTGAATACCTAAAAGTAAGTACTCTGGAGGGATTAATTAGACCATGGTCAGTTCATACTTTGGGAGGGGATGCCCTCAATTTGGAGAGTGGGGAACTGCTCTATTGGGAAGGCACGCCCTCAATCTGGAGAGCAAGGACCTCCTGAGGACAGAGTCAGTTGGTTTTTTGGGATGCATCTTGTCCATTTGTGACTCTGCCCCGGGAGGGGATCCACTCCATTGGTTAATTTGTTAATTCCTTCAGATCTCAAAATTTGACCAATTCCAAAATTTGGCCAATTTTTGAGCAAAGGTCATTTTTGCTGCACCTTGTCTTGTCTTGTATGTCTGTCTGTGTCCATTTGTTCTAATTGTTCTCCTTTTGGTTACCCCAAATCTAACAGAACATCTCTCCTAGGAACCCCTTCTACGAGCCCAAAACAGACCAAAGGATTTAGATATTTATGTTCAGTGTTTTTGTACTTTAGAATTGTCTGCCTGTTTGAATTTGTTACTAACTTAGGGGCTCATTGCCCATTTCTGTTGCAGGATCCATATGGCTTATTAGACTCAAGGTTCATAATAAAAATTATTTCTTTTGGTTCACCAAACTGTGCATGAAATAACCTTTGTTTGTGTCTTTTATATTGTGGTGCCTTGTTTAATGTTTTAGTCCTCAATTGATTACTTGCAACCTCGGCATGCATTTTTAAAAAGATATTTTTCTTCTGGTTAAAATGTAAGCATGTGCACATATATATGTATATTTATAGTTTTTAAGAATCATATTACCAAGTAAAAACCAAGTCATACGGTAATTGAGCCAGTTAAAAGGTTACAGTTTTTTTAAAATACAGCATTTTAATATGGTAAAAAGACATAAAATGATTTAATATGTTTTAGACTACTAAAAGGTCACTTCAAGGATTTTGTTAAAGGTTTTAATGTTGTCTAAAAAGCAAGAGAAAAAGGTTATTGACTCATAGAAGTGTGGAGGGGGAAAGAGGAGAAGGACTGGCGGCAGCTGAAAAGATAAGAAATATAAAATATAAGTAACCTTTATTTTGGGAATGTGGGGAGAGACACCCCCAACCCCCTGGGGGGTGACATCTCCACCCCGGGGCCGGCAATCTCTCCCACGGACACGTGGCGTGGGGGAATATAAGTAGCCTAAGCTTAGGGCAGTGCCCTAAGGCCATTAGAGATGCACAGGTATTTCATTGGCACAGTTTGGCGCCAGGGGCAGGTTTCGAAGGGTGGGGGGTATAGGGTTACAGGTAAATCTCTAGGGGCGGGGGAGGCAGGAGCTCCCTAATTCCGCTGAGGCTTTTCTGGCTACAGTGTCTGGTCTGGGCCAGCAACCCTTTCATGACTAATAATAAGTTTTTTAAAAGGGTGGTTTTGTCTTAAAGTAAAAATGTAAAAAAAAAAAAAAAAAAAAAGCTTTCTGTGGCCTGGCTATTATCGGGGGCTCTTAAGCAGCTTTGTGTTGCAAATTAAGAGCAAAGAGCCCAACAGGATAATTTACAATACTGTGAGTTTGGGGGGAGGGGAATTTCCAGAAATGTTATAGATTGTAAAAACAGAGTTGAGATTTTGATTGTAAAAAACAATTCATCTTGTACTGAAAAAAAGGCCAATCTAAATTTAAAAGAAATAACTATTTTGCTAATGTGATTGGTGATTATAGAAATAAAATACAAGTTCTTGCATGTGCTGTAGACATTTAGGAGATTATGTGACACAATTAATTTTGTTACCCATGAAAAAACCCTTTTTGTTAAGTATATAATTTCAGTAAAATGATGGCCTGCCACGCGGCACCCTGGGACAAAAAGCAGTGTGCCATCCAGATGAAGTCTGCCCTCTGATCCGGAATGCCAAGACCATGTTTTCCTTTTGTCCCACCCCAACTGGACAACCAGAGGTAAGGAGGTTTCCTGAGTATCACTAGTTGTTCTCTTTGCAACTCAGTCAGCCCCACATGTTACACAAAAATTGCAAAGGTTTGAGAGATTTGAGAAAATGCCCCTCAGCCAGTTAATAGAGATAGCACAAAAGGTCTTTGAGAACTGAGAGAATTTACAAGAAGCTATCAACAAGAAGATAACCAAGGTGTTAGAATTGCTCTATGAGAGAGAATTAAAAAAAAAAAAGTACAAGAGTTTCTGGGGGCGGTTGGATACTGTAGGCTATGGATTCTAAATTTTACTGAAAACCTCACCCCCTGTATGACTCCCTTAAGGGGGAAACTCAAAATTCACTGAACTGGACTGATAACTGTGAGCAGGCCTTTCAGCAGCTCAAGTGGGCCTTGATAGAGGCCCCAGCCCTGGGACTCCCTGATGTTACCAAGCCATTCACCTTGTTCATAGATAAACTCAGGGGCATTGTCAAAGGAGTGTCCTAACCCAGGACCTTGGCCCTTGGAAGAGGCCTATAGTCTACCTCTCCAAAAGACTTGATCCGGTGACAGGAGGATGGCCCCCCTGCCTGAGAATGCTAGCTGCTGTGGCAATGTTACTTAAAGAGGCTAAAAAAACTTACTTATGGACAGAAGATTTCTGTGATGATCTCCCACAGTTTAGAGACTCTTATCAAAACCCCTCCCGAAAAATGGCTCTCAAATGCTAGAATTTTACACTGTCAGGCCCTGCTCCTAGACCCAGAGTCGGTAGTTTTCAAGACTTCTTCAGCTTTAAACTCAGCCATCCTTATGCCTGACAATGACCTGGAGGAGCAAAGGACACCTCTCCATGAGTGTGCTGACATCCTTGAACTGCAGCAGAACGTAGGGGCTGATCTTACTGACCAGCCTTTGGGAAATGCCGACAACTATTTCACTGATGGAAGCAGCTTCATCCAGAACGGCAAACGAGTGGCCGGGGCAGCAGTGACCACCAAAAAGGAGGTACTCTGGGTTAAGTGGTTAGAGCCTGGCACCTCTGCCCAAAAGGCAGAGCTCATTGCTTTGACTGAGGCACTAAAACTAGCCACAGGAAAGAGGGTAAATATCTATACTGACAGTAGATATGCTTTTGCTACTGTACATGTACATGGAGCCATCTATCAGGAGCGAGGTCTCTTAACCTCAGCTGGGACTAAGATAAAAAAATGCTCCACAGATCCTAGAATTACTGGCAGCAGTCTGGCTGCCTCAGCAGGTTGCTGTTATTCACTCTAGGAAACAATTTGGCAAATCAGGCCACTCGAAAGATAGCCACTACATCAGAGGGGCCAACTGAGGAGGTAACTGCTCTGATGTTGGTTCCTCCCACTTTATCAGAACCAGTCTATGTAGAGAAGGACCTGCAGTTAGCATCTCAACTTGGAGCGAAGTCCCCACCCAGGGGGCTGGTACCAGTTACCTGATAAACGAGTACTGTTACCAGAGGCAGTAGGGCTCACCAAACTACCCATTTAGGGGGAACTAAACTTGCTGAATTGTTCAGAACTCAGTTTTTTATTCCAAAACTCTCTGAACTGACTGCCTCTTTGAGCTCCAGATGCCCACAGTGCTTGTTAGTCAACTCAGCCAGGAGCTCTATGGGAGACCACCTGACATCAAGGAATTGTTCCAGGAGAACATTGGGAAGTAGGCTTCACAGACATGGTAAAGCCTGGTTTACAGGGGCACTGCTATCTATTGGTATTATTAGACACCTTCACTGGCTGGGTGGAGGCTTTTCCTACTAAGTCCGAGTCAGCCTTAGTGGTAGTTAAAAAGCTATTGCATGAGCTCATACCTCGATTTGGCCTCCCACTATCAATGGGGTCCAATAATGGCCCGGCTTTCATAGCCCAAGTCACCCAAAAGTTAGCCCAGGATTAAAGATTAATTAGAAATCCACTGTGCCTATCGGCCACAAAGCTCAAGGCAAGTAGAACGTATGAACCGAACTCTCAAGGACACTTTAGCTAAGCTGTCTTTAGAAACTGGCGATAATTGGGTGAGCCTTCTTCCCTTTGCTCTGCTGCGAGCTAGATGTACCCCATATGTTTCTGGAATTTCCCCCTTTGAAGCTATGTTCAGAAGGCCCCCTCCACTGGTCCCGAGACTGTCAGAGGACAAATTAGTTGAAATAACTAACCAAGATCTCATTAAGTCCCTGCAGACACTCCAGCCTGTGTTGGCCTCGATCCACCAGCTGTTTAGACAAAAACACCCAGACCTGCCTTCAGAGACGCCACTCAAAGCACCAATCGAGCCGGGAACTTCTGTCCTGGTGCAGCGTCACCATTGAGACTCCCTTGAACCCCACTGGGAAGGACCCTTCACTGTGGTGCTCAGTACCCCCACTGCCATCAAGGTAGCAGGAAAAACTGCATGGATTCACCATACTCACGTAAAGCCACTGGAAACAACAGACAATGAGGGACATACTCAGTGGACTATACAACAGATGGGTAACCCCTTAACGTTAAAACTGACTAAACATAGTTAGATTATACCAGTCATGAACTGCTTTAGCTTGCTTGCTTTTGCTCCTTCTATCCCACTGCTGGGGATTTTAATAACAGTGATGCTCACCTTGCACGGCGGCTTTGGTCCCCCTGTAAGCAAAGAACAATTGTTGAGATATTTGTATGGGAGCCCCTGTGATTGCGGAGGAGCCTATACTAAAGGTAAAGACACTGGCTGGGGGAATTATACATACAATAGGAAAAAAGGATCATGGTCCTTCCCACATAAATGATAAATTATATAATATAGTCTTTGGACAGATTGTGGGGACAAGTTAGCATTCCTTGTTGCTATACCCTCAGTTACAGGGGGTTTGACTCAAGTGTGGATGTGTAAGTTAAAGCCCCGCGTGATACCTAACAAAGGCAGCCAGCCAGGGCCATGCCCTCAGAATTGTTCTTATTAAAAAATGTTTCCCCAGACACATTACCACCCCTTGATGCTGCCTAAGTTGCAGGGAGTTGATCTGGATGCTCAAACTTCTGATATTCTAAAATCCACTCATAAAACCTTAAATGCTTCCAATACAATTTTGGTTGAAGATTGCACAGGGCTCCCCCATGCCCCTTGTGATCCCTACCCAAGTTTCTCTGATCACTCTGGAGGAACAAGATCACTTAAATTGTATTGCTGGTCCCCCCTTTAGAGTACAACCAGTAGGCTTTAAGGACTCTCTCTGTCTCCAAGGAGGTTTTCATAATGATACCTCTGACATTGACATGGGGTTTGTTGCGTTTACTAATTGTAGTACCATAGTTAACCAGACTACCTCCCTTTATCCCACCAAAGGACGAGTATTTATTTGTGGAGGAAATATGGCCTATACTTTCCTCCCAACTAACTGGCCAAGGATTTGGCCTCAATCGCAACATCAGAGGGGAATGTTGTAACCTAGTTCTAACCAATGCGCCTCCTTTCTGTTCTGTATGCACCGTTTCAATAGAGATTAAAACTCCACCTCCAGTAAAGACTTAGTTTCAGTTTCTTGTAATCCCCCCACCCTCTTCAGCCTCTCTGTAATACAATGTGCTGTCCTTAAGAAACGTTTAACTACAAGGAAGTTACAGGAGATACCAAGAAGCCCAGATGCTATCAAACTGGGTCAAAGTTTGCAACATTCCTGTGGTTTTTGGCTTTAAAACCCAACCCTTTTAGCTGTAAGGCGCACAGTCTCCATATTGGCTCCCGAAGGCTATGTTGCTAGGCCTGGCCTAAAATAAAGCCTTTGCTCCCTAAATTTTAATTTCTTGCTTCCTTGGATTTTATTCCAGGGTCTGAGCTATCACAAACCCATCAAGGTCCCGGTCATTTGTGTTAACATTCTTGAGGAATTCACTCACTCCCTGGTGTTAACCTGCACAGGGATCGGGTCCCAGAGACAGACTTGGTAGCCTCAGATATGACAAGATCTCAGCATCTGCAAATGTGTTAGCTCTCATGGTCACCAGGCCCCAAAGGCCCTGGAACAGAGTCTTCCTACGGCTAGGTGAGCAAGAACTGCATTCGTCACACAACCCTGGAGATGTCTGCACAGCTTAGCACGGAAGGAATGACCTCAATGCCCTGCAGAAGGTGCAGCCTCTGACCTCCCCTTTACTGATGGGTTTGCTGGGCTCAGCTACTGTAACCAAACAAGTAAGCCCCAAATAACTGTGGTTTAAACAAGATGACCTTTCTCTTTCCTTTAAGGGTATTAACCAGAAGTAGTCCAGGCTCTGCACTACCTAACCCTGGGCTCCATCAGTCTGGTGCTTCTGTCACCTGACCTAAAGTGGCAGCCTCAGTGGTCACCATTACATCTGCATTGCAGCTAGTGGAAAAGCAAGACAGGGACACGGAAGATCTGCAAGGGGCACCCTTCTGCCTAGAACTTGGTCCTCCATCCATACCTCTCTGGAAGGGGAAATGCAAAAACAGTTTTTAGCTAGCAGGGTCTAGATCCTGCTGAACCTCAGGATTTCTATTTCAAAAAGCAGAAGAAAAGAATAAAACAGAATAGCAACTTCTTCCCATGGGAGATGATAAACCCAAGGTCTGACTTCATCAAAACTGGGCCCCTGAGGTGGGAGAAAAGGCCCAGATATGGAAATCCAGGACTGGGGAGTGCCCCTGCCTCCCTTCCAGTTGCTGAGGAAACAGAGTCTTCGAAGGTGGCCAGAATAAGAGGAGCGGGGCAAGGCTAGCAGGCATGCCCCCTTCCCCTTCACACCTCTGTCGGCGGTTGAGCTGTGTCTCCCAAAACATGCGTAGAACTGAATTCTGAGACTTGCTGATGTGCCCATGTTTGGAAACAGGGCCTTGGCCGATGCTGTCAAGTTAAAAGAGGACACACCAGCGTCCTGGGCCCTGACCCAGCAACTGAAGTGCTTTGAAAGAAAGAGAGGGAGGGAAGACCACGTGAAGCAGAGGAGGAGGCAGAGCCCTGCGTGAGTGAGCAAACGCACCCGCACCAGAAGCCTGGGGGCAAAGGAGGAGCCCTCCAGGACAGTGTGGCCCTGCCAGCACTCTGGTTCTGGACTTGTGGTCTTGAGAGCTGGAAGAAGACGAATGTGGATAGTTTTAAGCCACCTAGTTTGAGTAGCCCTACTGCAGCATGCCCCAGAGAGGGTGTACATACACCACTTCTATCTTCTTGGTCCTTTGGGACGCAGGCTCAGGAACTATAGGAGACAATTTGAGTGACTCCCCTTGAATACAGAACAGTTGGGGCAACACTAGTCTTAGTTCCATATACTGATACATATGGAGCAAGCTGTGCCAGTCCCTTCTCTCTTCAGTTGGCTCTAACCAATGCAGATAAGGCCAGTTGAAGTATTGATATGTAATCTCTGGGATCATTCTGACCGGCTCCTGTTTCTCTGCATAGTGCTCTCTGTAAAAGATTGGAACACAGTGGGACGGCAGAGCCAGTCAGTTCCAGGAATGTCAGGTGGGTACTAGCCTCAAAATAAAGGGCTCTGTGTCCCCAAACCAAAGCAATGGCTGCCAAATACAATTCAAATGCTACCTTAATTGAATTATGCTGATTGAGCCTCCCACGTGTCATCCTCCCTGCACTTTGCAAAGATGCTCTTCTCCCTACCTGGCTAGCCAGCTCATTAGTTAATTAGTTAATCATGTGATTCCTACCATCGTCACTGTCACTGATCCTTGGACTGCTCCGTTCTTCAAGAGATAATAAATTCTGGAAGAGGCCTTGGATATCGTCACTTGGCTCAGGCATAGGACTCCTCGGTTGCCCATAACTTTGAATATGTCTTGGTGTCTTTACTCTCACCATGGGTTGCAATGGAGATGGTAGATTTGAATTAATTTTCTGGGATTCCAATAATGTCTCAATGGGATTAAAAGGATTACAGTACTTAGACTGCAATATTCAATGTTCTGGTTACAATAACGAACCCCCTACTATGATAGATTCAAGGTCCCAATATCTGCTCCACCACCATCTATGTACCCTTGACCTCCCCTGGTAAATTCTGCATTCAAATCCAAACCAAAATACAGGAAAACAGCCCAACTCAGCTCATGTAGGGTGATTTTGCAGACCACGTGAGAATGAGTGCAAGCTGTGGTTTGCAACTGACCAGTCTCCTCCACTGTAAACTGATGGGAAGGGGGTCTGGATTGGGGTCAGCCGGAGTCTGGGTCTCCAGGTTTAGTTCCTGTTTATTGGGTTCACTTGTCTTGAGTCACGGCAGGCACACCTTGCCTGGTGTTTCATCTGTGCCTCTCCACTTCAGACAGAGACCCCCGGCCTCATAGTGCTCTTCAGATGTCCACCCTCTGGCCGTCTCCTGCCAGACTCCTGTTTGCCTGTGTATTTCAGTCTTTCCTGAGAGACTTAGTTATTTCTTTCAGTTTTTTTGAGGCAGGGTCTTGCTATGTAGTTCAGGAGGGTCTTGAATCCACTACCCCAGGCTGGCCTTAAACCCAAAGTGATCCTCCTGCCTCATCCTCTAGCCGAGATTACCGGCATGCTCCTGAGTATCTTTATGAAGTATGCTCAGAAATACCATGAATGCTACTGCTCAGTGCCAGCCACTGGAAAGCCAGGCTCTGAAAACGCCCTTATCCACCTCATTCACAGATCTGGCATTGTACGACTTCTAGATCTTCAAAGTCAAGATCACCATGAAAGGTCAATGGCTTGAACCAATTCAAGACATGCAGGCAGCCATGAGAGCACACCTGAAGACACTCACAAAAGAGGATGTCCAGAACTGCTACAGCAAATCGCAAACAGGATGGGATAGGTGTGTTCAAAGCCAGGGGCAGTACTTTTATGGCAGTGTGCCTTTATCTCCAATCAATTTTTTCTTTAAACATGCACCATATTTTTATACCATATCCCATATTTCTATGGTCACTTGCTGGTCTGGTAGCCAGGAGCTTTGGGAAGACAGTGCTTTGCAATAGGAGTGTTGCATACCCATTATGCCTCACACTGCCACTGGGGGCATGCAACCTTTGCATTGGATTTCCACTCTGATGTGGAGAATCTCTCAGTCCAGGACTTCACTCAACCTTAGAAGGGCCTCCCAGGCCCCTCCTGAAAGCAGGAGAGGAGAGAAAGCTCTAGTATCTAGGGAGCAAAGCAGTCTCTACTCTGTGATAGCTAAGGGACAAGGGTGATATAGGATCACAGCCCAGTGATTGCCTGGGAGGGCATGGCTTGCTCACTAGAACCTGCCTCAGGCATCCTGGCAGCTGCTGCCAGATCCTGCCTGTGCCTTTGAGGTACACCCAGTCGCTGACCTTTGTAAAACCTCATTCTATCTCCAGCTCAAAACCTCCTTTCCTGTCATCTGCATCCTTGGTGTTGTGAGTCTTCACAGCTCTAGATTCAGAGCCCGGTTATTTGTCTTCCAAAGTTCAACACTGGGGCCTCCATCCAACCCAGGGTTCCATCCAAGGATATAAATCTCCTTCAGTTTGACACCTGGCCACAAGTTGCTGGAGAAAGGACCAGACAGGCTGCCTTTCCAACTGTCAGATGTGTCTGTGACAATCCACAGGTGACAGGCACAGCCTCATATAAGTCTAAACATCCAGAGGAACCTATAGCTGGAACTGGATCCATGTCAAAGGGAGACCCAAGCTGAATGAGTTCCTGGATGCTATTCAAGGAGAGTTCTCTAAATCAAAGGCCCCTCCTTCAAAACCAACCTTCTCCCCCGTCCCGTCCCGGACAAGCAGGACAACTTTCCTCAGTGATGCTGGGAAAATATTCAGAGACAGGGAGAAGAGATCTTATTTATCCCCATACTCAAGCAAGGCTTCCTTCTCCCCCAAGAACCATGTTCAAAAGCTGCCAGGAAACCTGCCACATCCCAGGGCTCTCACATTGGTCTGGAGTGGAGAGGGGAAAGTCATCTTTGGTATGCAAACATTCTGAGAAATAAAACCTGGACTCAGAGGGAGAAGGCAGCGGCGCTGGCCACTCCAGTGCACCGGGAACACCCATATGTGGAAATGCACCAAGCTGCTGAGATTCGACCAAAGTTTTTTTGCTCTCGTGCCCCTGGACCCAGCTAGTGCATTTGTCATGAGCACACTGAATCAACCTTTGCTGATTTACTAGATAACTTTACTAGATAAGTTATGGGTGAGACCACTGTGTGGTTCATGGAATTTAAGTAAGAACCCACAAAGGACCCAGTGATTTCCACTGTGCTCTCCTTTCCATAGAAAACGTGCCCATGCTGAGTGCAAAAATTGGAAGGAGGAACTAAAAAGTTCCAGCAGGCTCAGTTGTGATTCCAGTTCTGCTTCAAGAGGAAAACAGATTTCTGCAGCCCAGGCAGAGCATGGGAAGGTAAAGGAGAGATCAGTCCCAAGACCTTTGCCCACCTCCAGCAATGTCGTGTGCTCCAGACACAAACACACAGAAAGCACAGAGTCACTGAGGCTCCTCCGAGTGCATGACAAGTGCTCCTGCCCTGGCTCTGGACGGCTTGCAGGGAGCACAACTTTGATCCTCAGGGGACTCAGCAGTGGCAGGAAGGGCAGAGGTGGGGCTAGGAGACCCAAGGCTCCAGCTCCCCCCTCGACCCAAACGACTTTTCATTTTTTGTCTGATGGAGATTAGGAAGAAAGGGCCCAGATGAGTCCTAATTTACTGCCTCTGTCTAAAGCCCGATCTGAGTCAAAGGGAAGAGAGCAAGTGGATTATGAAAAGACAACAAATGGAGAAAAAAAAGGGTGAAGGATAAAGTGCCTTTGGTAATGTTTATTAATCTGATTTTAAGGGGGACAAGGGATCCATTCCAGCAGTTCACCCTCCTGGGGAGCCTGGAGCCCCCCACACTCTGAGGTCCTTCTGACTCTGCTGTGAGGTAGATCAGAGCTGTTCGGTGTCTGCTGTGACAGGTGTTGGCTGCCTGAAGCCACAGTGAGAGACACAAGGACAGATCCTGAACCCGGGTTTTTTCTAATCTAGGTGATGGAAGGCTTCACGGGCCTCAGGAGCAGATCTTGGGGTACCCTCTTTGCCCTGTACTCTCAGCACGCGCATGAGCGAGGCCACAGGGTTGTTCCCAGGATGGGGGGCTCTGGCGGCCCAGCTGCGGAGGCAGCAGTGCATTCAGAGGTGAAGCTCAGCCAATTTCTCAGCACAGTGACTGGTCCCCACCCCGACCCCAGCCCACAGCGGAAAAACAGCTCTGCAGCCAGCCGGGAGTGCGCTGGGGCTCACTTCAAACAGAGCCCAAAGGCTTCCAAAGGACACATCCAGGGAGGTGTTTACAGTCCTACAGGCCTAGAGAGCTACCCGGAAGCCCTGGAAGGTGGAGATAACCTATCGATCTTAGGATAGGAACGGGGGGGGGGGGTACTGGAGGGAAGGCGTGGCCCTCAGGGGACCTGGGGAGCATATTTAACAACACGAAATCATGGGCCCCAGCCAGGTGCAAAAATCCCACCCAGAACATCCCCTCGGTCTCTAAAGGGGACGCTGGATTTCCATGCTCAGTTCCTCCTCCCCGCTGTTCAGAGCAGGACTCCTCGGTCTTCACTTTCGGAGCCATCAGGCCTTTGAGAGAAATCAGAATCAGCTCCTGGGTTTGGCGGGACCACACCCACCAGCGCAAGTCGGGGACAGGGTTAGCGATGGCCTGGGACCTAAGCAGCTGAACCACTGAGCTAGAGAACTCGGGGTGTGTGAGTGGGGGGGGGGTGTCAGAGGCCGGAGTGAAGAGCAACTCGCCTGTCTTTCGCAACTCTGGTGACTGCTCAAGAAAAGGAAAAGTGCACCTCGGCTCCCTCTGCGCACTCTCTCTTCTCTCCAACCCTCTCCGGGTCCCGCCTTCTGCCAGATCCATCTGCAAAGCCAGGGGCTCCGACCGCTCCCTGGCCCGGCCGGCCGGCCTTCCGTTACCTCGCGGTGCGCCCTGCGGGGTTGGCCCGGCCCGGAGGCCCGCGGCCGGGGCAGCCGCACACTAGCCGGCGGAAGGCGCTGCGGAAGTCCGGGCTGCGGCAGTAGATGAGCGGGTTGAAGGCGGAGTTGACGTAGCCCAGCCAGTTAAGGGGGAGGAGGACCGAGTTGGGAACTAGCGAGGGCCCCCCAAGGGCGCGCAGCACGTTGGCCAGAAAGAAGGGCAGCCAGCAGAGCGCGAAGGTGCCGACGATGAGCCCCAGCGTGCGCAGCGCGCGGCGCTCTCGGAGCGGCAGGAGGCGCGCGGGCCGCGGACCGCAGGGAGCCTCGCCTGCGGGCGCAGTGCGCATCCCGGCCCCCTGGGCGGGGGACGCGGAGCGCGACCGGATCCGCGGAGACCCCTGCGGGGGGAAGCGGCCGACCTCCTCGCGCAGCAAGCGCAGCTGGCGCTGGGCGACGAGGAAGACTCGTGCATAGACGAAGAGCATCACCAGCAGCGGCAGGTAGAAGGACACGGAGGACGACAACAGCGCGTAGGGCACGTTGGAGACAAAGGCGCAGCAGCGCGGGTTGCCATGGCAGAGCTGCGCCTCGGCGTCGGCCCCCGCGCGCCACCACTGGCTCATGATGGGCGCGAAGGACACCGCGGCCGCCACCGCCCACACCAGCGCCACGGCAGCTCGCGCGCGGCGCTTGGTGACCACGGCGCGGTAGCGCAGCGGGTTGGTCACGGCCAGGTAGCGGTCCACGGCCAGAGCGCACAGGGTCTCGATGCTGGCCGTCACACAGAGCACGTCCAACGACGTCCACAGCTCGCAGCCTGTCGTGCCCAAGGGCCAGTGGCCGGTCAGCGCCAGCGTGGCCCCCGGAGGCACCACCAGAAGTCCAACCACCAAGTCGGCTGCGGCCAGCGAGGTCACGAACACGTTGGTGATGGTCTGGAGTCTTGGCGTCAGGGCGATGGCCGCGGTCACCAGCAGGTTGCCTCCCACCGTGGCTAGGGCCAGCAGCGTCCCGGCCACTGCGGCCGCCCACGGAACTCCTGGTGGCCCACTCGGATCGGGTGCCAGGGTGGGGGCATCTGGCCACGAGCCGAGAGAGCGGTTTCCGGGGGTCCACGGAGCCGTCCACGAAGCCATCCCCGCGCGACACGGGCGCGGAAGGCTCTCCCAGGGCCCAGGCTCGAGGTAGAAGACGGCTGGGCTGAGCTGGATGCAAGAGCAGCTCCTCTGGCCCGGGTGCCGGCACACAAGCTCGGCTGGCCGTCCCCTTCCCACCCTCACCCCCACCTCCTGGTGCGGGGCTCCGCGGGAGGAGCGAGCAGCCGCTGGGCTTAAAGGGGCAGCGATCAGTAATCCAGATTAGAGGCCGCGAGGGGAAGGGCAGGGGATCCGCTGCCCACCCCGCCGCCACCGTCCAGCGGTCTCGGCTCAGTACTCTCAGGTCGGTTTTCCAGGAAGGCCCAGCAGCGGATCTCGAGGAAGGGGAGGAAAGCCCCACCCTCCCAAGACCTGTGAAATGCCCACAGCAGCCCCTCCTTGATGCCACCGCTTCCCAGGGTATTTAAAGGGAGTGCGGGCAGCCAGTAACTTCCCTTGGTCCCAGCCCTTCTCTTCCCTCGGGTGCCCCCCACACCTTTTTTTCAGCCACTGAGGAAATTGGGCCCTTTTCATTGTTCACCCATTTCAATCGAGGTTTGTGAGACTGAGAAAAGAGTTCGATTCCTCTATTGTCCTCTCTGTCCTTGGCCCCTTTCCACACACTTCACACTTAGTCTCTGATAGGCCTCCTCTCTTAGGGTCCTTCAGTCATCAGGACGTTTTTTAAAGTAGATGAATGGGGGGAGGTAGTGGAGCGGTACAGCACCCAAAGGCTCAAGGTTATCCCCAGAACTGGGAGGATAAAATGAATGACGCAAGGTTGAGATGTGCCTGCATCCTCAGATCTCCCTGGCTAGCCATGGCTCCTCTGTCACCATGTCCCCGTGTCTGCAGCAGCTCCTAGAAGAGTTTATTCGTTGAACTTCTAGAAACCAGGCACAGTGAGTTAAGGGCTTCACAAAGTATTCAGAGGAGCATTCCAATGCCTCCGAAATCTCCCCTGAGGTCTGAGCAGAGGTGTCTGTCTGCCAAAAAAGCCAAGCCCCCTCCCAGATGTAGGACACTTAGTTTTAGGCCAGCCCTCAGTCTCTAAGCCATTTGCTCTCTGGCTGAGAGAGAAAATGAGCCTCTAGGTTGAAGTGGGGGAGCAAGAAGGCGTGATAGCTTTATGGGGACCTATCAGGGTCTGACCCTGAAACAATGGAACAAAAGGGGAAAAATTATCATGGAAAATGCCTCCAGGACTATGCCCTGGTGTATTCTATATTCCAAAAGGGCACTGTAGTCACGGGTCTGAACAGTCCCTCTGGGAGGCTGGACCAGGGGTTAGGAGTTAGAGAGGTTGGAGGGGATGAGAGAACCTAAAATTATCCCTGAGGAAAAAGAACCAGCTAGACTCCCAGGGACCCCACAGCTCACCCTGCTCCAGGCTGGCATGCCCAAGGGCACTCAAGAAGGCCTCTGGAGTCATGGGAATGCCTGGGGTAGAGGGAGGGGCGGCCAGGGTCTCTTCCTGTCACAACATGCCAGAGAGGCAGCTTCATGCTAAGAGCGTCACCCCTGAGATCACTCCCAAGTCAGGTTCTGCAGCACCCCAGAGGGCTCACCAGGGTGTCATAAGCATCTCAAAGAATAATTGCTGAAACAAACAGCATACCATTCCGCACTGTTTTCCCCAAAAGATCAGAGATGATGGGGTCTAGAGAAAGGAGTGCAAACAGTCAAGCAGCTTCAAAGGACTTTGTTGCTTCAGGGGGTGACCTCCTTACTCAGGGGAACTCGTCAAATGTTGACATGTTCAAAAAAGGCAAGATTTCCCAAATGGCACAAGGATGCCTGATGGACACTGTGAGAAGAGAAAGTCCAGGGCCCTGCTGGCCAGGGGCTCCTGCTGCAGAGGGATGGTCCCCAGGCTGCTCCTCCTGGTTTTCCGGCTGGCTGCCCCTGCCCGGAAGCGGACAGGGTGAAGTCTTCTTCTGCCACTCTGGTCTGTGGCGTTAGGGCCAGCACCTGCCTGGTCTGTGCGGTTATTTTCTCTTTTTTGTGATTTTCTGCCTTTAAATTTTGAATAGATAATACATTGACATCATTTAACTATCAGGCTATACAAAATCTACCAATTTGATGGCTTATACCTATAATCTCAGCACTCTGGGAAGCTAAATCAGAAGGATCACAAGTTCAAACTCAGCATGGGCACTTTAGCAAAATACTGTCTCAAAATAAAAGATTCTAAATAAGCAGGGTGTGGTGGTAAACACCTGTAATCTCAACACTCAAGAGGCTGAGACAGCAGAATTGCTGGATTCAAGGCCAGCCTGAGCTATATAGTGAGTTCAAGGCCAGCCTGGACTATCAGCAAGACCCTGTCTCTAAACAAATATATAGTGTGTGTGTGTGTGTGTGTGTGTGTGTGTGTGTGTGTGTGCTGGGGATATATAGCTCCGTGTAAAGTGAAGTCCTTGGGTTCAATACCCAGTAAACACACACACACACACACACACGTGTACCCATGCACAAAATACATACAATAGAAAGTTACAGGCATAGTGGGTCACGCCTGTAATCCCAGCACTCAGGAGGCTGAGACAGGAGGATTGTTGCGAGCTCGAGATCAGCCTGGGCTACAAAGTGAGCTCAAGGCCAGCCTGAACTGCATAGCGAGACCCCGTCTCAAAAAAAAAAAAAAAAAAAAAAGTCGCCTTCATCCATTTTCATTGCCCTAACATGTAACTACAATATTTACCTTTATTCCTCCAGTATTTTACCTCCATATAGATCAATATGAATATATATTGTTTTGTCCCTGCTTTTCTACCTTATAGTAGGAAAATATATCTGCCTTGCTTACTGAGATCTAATTGCATACTTGTGATCCATCCAGATCAATACACAAAAGCTTCCTATCTAAATATTCCATCTTATGGACATACCATAATGCATGAAACTGACTAGTGATAGACATCTAGATTTCACCTTTCCTTCCTCCCTCTCTCTCATTGTTCTATAGCTGAGGATTGAACCCAGGGCCTTCATCTTCAGCTCTATCCCCCACCCTTTTTATTTATATTTTTTGAGACAAGATCTCTTGAAGTCACTAAATTGTGCAGGCTGGGCTTGCCTCAACCTCCCAGAGTGCTAGGATTACAGTATGTGCCACTGTGTCCTGTTTTTATTAATAGACGATTCTGTGATGAATGACTGGACCACTGTGTGTAGGTATAAGAGTAGGATACACATCTGCTTGTAGAACTGCTATGTGTAAAGTATACACATTTTCAGATCTGGACGATCTTGCCAAATTGCACTCCAATGTACTCATTTACAGTCTCACCATCATTCCTGATGATTGCAGGCCCTGGAGGCCAGAGGTCTGCATCTCTGGGCCCAGAGGAAACAAGCAGTCCTGGTCCATAGAGGTCATCCTGCCCTGAATGGACACACACAGTGCCCATAGCAAGCACTGCCGGGCCCTCAGCTGCCCAAGACCTTTACTCTGAGCTCTTGGAAGCAGGTGGTGAATGCAGCCTCTGACTCCCCTGAGGTCAGGGTTCCTGTTGCTCCCCTGTGCCAGATGCTGGGGGAGGCCTTCTGGGTGCCTGGAAGAATCATAACCCGTGATCAAGAAAAGGTGGTTGGCAAAGGCAGATGAGGCAGTGGCCGCCTGCCAGAGTTCACTAGCAGCAAGTGTTTTCCCTCCCTGGCCGACTGCAGTGTGACCATCACAGCTGGAAAAGTGTGTGTGTGTGTGTGTGTGTGTGTGTGTGTGTGTGTGTGTGTGCGTGCACGTATGCGTGCAAGAGTGAGACTTGGCAAGAAGATTCAAGTATTAGAGGTGACTGTAAAGGTTCACATATGTGTACACATGCACGCACACACACACATGCCTCACTCCTAATGAAGCAGGTACTCTCATTAAGCTATGTGCTTTATTCTACCAATCTTAATCTACTCAGTTTGTCTTCCGGTTGTCTCACTAGTGTCAGACAATGAAAGAAACAGCATAGTTATATGTGTACGTATATAAAAATAGTTAAGATAGTTATACTACTGATGTCTCTGAGTTAACTGAAGAGAAAGATTTGTGCTGGTGTATTTTGGACAATTGTAAGAAGATGTCTCATGCTCTGGGTGAATGATTTGGGGATGACAACATTCGATGTATGTATCATTGTTGCCCCTTGATTGATGTGTTTTGAAATTTTGTGTCAATTTTCTTTCTTTTTCTTCTTGAAACAAAATGAATTTGAAAAAAAATTTTACTCAGTTTGCTTGAAAGTTCTGGGAGCCAGTTGTGGTGGTGCACACCTGAAATCCTAGCACTCTGGGAAGCTGAGGCAGAAAATTGCAAATTTGAGGTCAGCCTGGGCAACTTCACAATTTAGCAAGAACTTGTCTCAAAATAAACAATAAAAAAGGGCTGGGGAAGTAGTGTAAAGACCTGGGTTCAGTCTTCAGCACAAGATGGACTTTTTTCTCATTTCCTTAACCTGTAGTGACTGTCCACTCATTCAAACATGGAAGCTTAGCCCAGTGAGGTAGTATACCTGTAATCTCAGCGCTCAGGTGAGGCAGGCTGTGGCAGGAGAATCACTGTAAGATTAGGGCCAGCCTGGGCTACAAAGTGAGTTCAAGGCCAGCCTGAATTGCCTAGCAAGACTCTGTCTCAAAAAAAAAAAAAAAAAAAAAAAAAGAAGGTGGAAGCCCAGAGAGGAAACTTAAGCTCATCCATGGCCTCACAGTAAAGGACCATGTTCAGTAGTGCATAGGTACCCACAGAGGTGGTTCCTGTTCCAGAGCTCTGCCCTTCACTCCTAGCCAAACTGCAGCAGATGCCACCTTCTAGGCTGTCCCCCAGGGCTCCCAAAATGGACCAGCAGACAGGGGAGACATCCCAGAACTAAAAAGAAGTCTCTAATGTCAGAGTTCTTCTGTCCCTTTGTCCTGTATCATGTGGCCCAGCTTACTTGACTTACATCTATCTGACTGGTTCCAAGGTGAGACTCAGAGGACTTAGAAGAAGAGTAGAAAGGAGCTGCCATTCCCAGGAAAACAAAAGTTCTGAGGAGGGAGAGCGGGAATTAAAAAAAAAAAAAAAAACACGTGCTGAGGTGAGACAACAGCCTTATGCTGAAGGGAAGGTGGAGAGGTGGACCGGAAGGATTTACTAGCAATACTTCCTTTTTTATCCATTCTTATGACTCAGGGGACTGAACTCAGGGCCTCAGTCATTCTACTGAGGTGCAGCCCTAGACCTGTGCCTTCTCTTTTAGTTACTGGTCATCAATAGAAGGGACCAAGGGATGTTTCTACCATGCCTGAACTAGGAAAAGGAATCCTCGTTCTAGTCTCTGACAACCCACAGCTATTGGGGAGGCTGTTCCCCATGGCCTGGGAAAGATAGTGTGCCCCCACTCCACCTGCAGCCTAGACAAGAACCCCCTCTCCCAGGAGAGGGGGTGTTGAGAGCCATTGAAACTGGAAATTGAACACACATGCAGGGCTGCAGCATGGCTGGGGCTGGGCCTACCCAAGAACAAAGAGACACCTCAAGGGTAAGATAAAATCACAGCTGAGGACACTTGGCCCTAACTCCAGATCTTCTCCTGAGATACTTCTCCTATATTAACATAAAATAGTTTTCCTAAATTAAACATATTCTGCTTCTTGGAAAGACCCTTGAACCACTCCCAAGGTCTATTCCGTTTCCTTTGTTTTCCACTCTAACCTCTTCCTTGTTTGAAAGCTAAATAAATATGGGCTACCCAGAGACATTCCTTGTCTTAGTCCCCAAGTGTTGAACTCTGCAGAAGGTTCTGATCCTCCTGGAGCCCTAAAATCATACCACTTGTCTTATTTATTTAAGCCTTCACAGCACAATCATTTGGGAGACTAGGGATCTAGGCCAGGTCCTTAATAACTGGCACCTGAAAAAGGACCTGCCCTCCTTGGACTAGGAATTTTAGCCTAAATGAGTAAGTCTGCCTAGAGTGAAAAGTGTGGAAATGGAGAAGGCCTGCACAGGATGAAAACTTCAAAACTTCCACAGGGAGGCCTGGAGAAGAAAGGGAAGAACAGGGGTGAGTCGTCCCACTGTGAACAAACCATTTTATACGGGAGTAAAATAAGTCAAAATTTTCAGCCTAGGAGCAAAGTATATACAATTGCTCCAAGGCCTGCTTAAACACTCAGGGGTTTATATACCAAAGAAGTACCTAGAAAAAATGTTGAAAGAGGTAACCAAATGTAATCCACGGTTTCCTCAGACAGGCACTATAAATATTGATAATTGGGAAAGAGAATCTCAAAAGGCACATAGCACAGGAAAAGTCATTTCCCCTGAGACATCCTCAACTTGGAATCTGATTCATTCAGTTGGGAGTCCATTACAGAGCTAATATGGGACATATTAGAAAAAATTGCAGAGTTCTTGCTGGATCTAACAGGGCAGACACTGCAGCTGCATCAAGTCAAAGAAGCAATGCCTCTGGCACCTCTGTCTGAGATGACAAAAAGGGAGGCATTGGGCCAAATATTGTCATTCTAAATCCCATAAGGATGGTACACCTGTGCCAAAAAAATAAAATGAGTGTCTTTCTTCAAGCCATCTAAATAATAGAGGGGATATAGACTGTGAAGCAAAATGTCAGTCAGCTTTACTTAGTGCAAACTTGCCAGCAGATTTAACAGCAGCTTCAAAGGTGGCTCACCAGAGAGATGTTAACTACTCACCCAGAAAACACTTCGAAGTGCAGGAGTAGGCTGTCCTGCATATTTCAGAGTCACTCTCATTGGAGGTAACCAGCCTACTCTAATCCCCACCTGAAGGAACAGTTGGTCTTGTACTGGGAAAGGCTGATCTGAATCTAGAAGGAATAATTATTGTGCCTAGCAGTTAATGGTGATGGTAGAGATGAGATACAAGTTACTGCATGTGCTATGAATCACTGGGTTTTTGAACAGGGAGATTATGTGGTACAGTTGGTTTTGTTACTTATAGATAAGCCTTCCTTTTAAAAATGTAGACCGCTTGACTTCCGGGAGAACATGGCGGATAGATAGCAGCAGCTATGGAGGCTCTCTGAGACACCCTGCTTAGAGTCCAGGAATGGTGTGGTGCAAGGAGTCCTAAGCAGGGGGGGATGTACCCTGCCAACCCAGGAATAAACAAAGCTAAGAGAAACCAACTGGAAACACAATCCCGGTGCTATGACAGGAATAGGAACAGATAAAGTCTCAGTGCAGAAGCTGGAGCCCACACCACTGGAAGCCACAATTTGAATTTCCTGCTGCCGCTGCTGTGTCTGAATCAGCACAGCAGGGAGAGAGACGCGCGTAAACTCTGAGAGTGGGAACCGGCAAATGGAGTTGAGAGTGGGACTGACAGGAAGCCCTACATCGACCTGCAGTGAGTGAGTGGAATGGGAACCCTTCCATAGAGTAGGAGGCTTCAGCAAAGGACATTCTGGGACTGGGCAGACTTGCAGGAACAGGAAACTGCAGTGACTTTAGTCGCATATTCTCCTCTCAAGCAGGATTGGTGGGGAGTGCCTGTCCTAGGTGATGCTGCTGACTAAGACCTAGTAAGCTAGCCCAAACTAGGTCCCAGCACCTGGAGGAGCACCCTAGCAGTGAAGCCTTGGGTAGGTTGACCTGGAGGGGCGGGCCCAGCAGAGGCTGCCTAGGTCTGCGTCTCCCTAGTACACTGCAGTGGGTGGAAACACCTAGCCAGTGCAATTCAAACAAACTGTAACAGACAAAGAGAAAAAACAAACTGGGCCTCCTATACTTGCTTGTATAGAAGGAACAAAAAATATGGGAAGAGGAAACAACAAGAAAGGGTCCTCAGTCCCCAATCCTTAGAACACTGATCGAAGAAAGGTGAATGCAAAAGAGAATGAGGAAAGAAAACATGCAATATCAGACATGGCACCAACAGACATAAAGCAATATCTCTGGAGCCTCATAGACGAGTTCAAAGGTGAAGTATTTAAGGAAATAAAGCAAGATATAAGTAGAATAGTTAGAGAAATGCTAAGCACGGCTCAAGAAAAAACAGATGGTGGAATGGAAGAACAGAAAAAAAGGGGAGAATTGTTTGATGGAGAAAATAGAGAAAACATGGAATAGGTGAAGCAGGTTCAAAGAGATTACCAGGAAACTAAAAACTCTATTGAAAGCTGGCATAACAGCTTGAAAGAAACTAAGGGTAGATTATCTGAACTGGAGGGCAGATTTGTAATGTGGGAGCATGAAATGAAAAACTTATTAAAAATATCAAGAAAGGGGCTGGGGGATGGGGGCTGGGGATTTAGCTCAGCGGCATAAGCGCCTGCCTTGCAAGCAGCCAGTCGTGAGTTCGATCCCCGGTACCGATAAAAACGAAAAAGACCAAAAAAAAAAAAAAAAAAAAAAAAAAAGAAAGGGGCTGGGGATTTAGATCAGTGGCATAAGTGCCTGCCTTGCAAGCAGGCGGTAGTGAGTTCGATCTCCGGTACCGAAAAAAGACAAAAAAAAAAAAAAAAAAAAAAAAAAAACCAGAAAACAAACAGCAATAATACAAAGACTAGAAGATGATAAGAGGATCTGTAACTTTAGAATTAAGAACATAAAAGAAGAAGTAGGGACATAAACAAATGGACTACAAAAGCTATTCACAGAAATAATCCAAGAGAATTTCCCTAATTTAACCAAAGGTAAAGATACTCAGATGTATGAGGCATACAGGACCCCAGCCACCTACAACCCAAACAGAGCTACACCCAGGCATATAATAATCAAAATTCCAGAAATCCAATATAAGAACAGAATACTAAAAGCCATCAGAGACAAGAAACAGATCACTTACAAGGGAACACCCATCAGAATTATAGCAGACTTCTCGGCACAAACCATCAAATCATAAAGAGCATGTGGGGAAATAATTCAAGCTTTGAAAGATAACAACCTCCAGCCAAGATTGATATATCCTGCACAACTGTCCCTAGAAATTGATGGAAAAACAAGGTGCTTCCAGGATAAAGAGGAACTAGGGGAATTTGCAGCCACCAATTCAACTCTACAGAGAATACGGCAGGATATTCTAAAAAAGGGAAATACCAAGATCCCAGAAACAGTGGCAGAGAGACCACAATGAGTGGAGCAGAAAGCGAAATGAAGAAGACAAACTGACAACAAATGACAGAAAAGATCTTAACAGAAATGAGGCAGAGAAGATTGGATGGTAGGAACAGCTATTTTGGAGAAAACAAGACATCATAATAGCTAGTGCTGATTTAATATCATCTTGTTTTGAAGTCCCATCAAGCTTTTACTTTGTCTTGATATGTTTGGTGCTACAGTATACAAAGTTATACTCAAAGATTTCAAAGAAAGAGACTTTTGTTAACGACTTTTATGTCAGGATATCTTGTGGTGAAACACTATTTTGCTTAAATGGTTATGCTTTGACCTGTGCTGTTTTGTTGTTATGCCCTCTTTTATCTCAATCTCCTTTCTTAAATTATTTACTTTTTTATCTTTTTAATTAAGGGAAAAATAAAAATAGCAGGATACATTATAGTAATCCACTTTGATTTCCTATTAACTTGATTTGAAACCCTGGATTACCCTCACCATCTTATTTTGACTGATTTTCCCCTATTTTGCTTTGCTTGATAGTACCAAGTTCAAAAGTATAGGCAACAACTGTGAAGACAATAAGATTCATTATGACGCCCATTCTGGTTGACTATTATCTTCTTTTAAAGTCCTGTAATGTCTCCAATATTTTGGTTTTATTCTTTACTGTTTTGTTCAATTTTATTATAACTGATGATATAGGCAATTCTTTTTAAGATAGCAAAAGGCAGCATGGTAACCATTGTTGATCACCTGGTATTTTGTTTTTACATTATCTATTATGTCCACCCTTTTGATTTGACTGACTCTGTTCTGTTATGTTACATTTGGTTTTACTCTTTTCAAAAAAAGTAATAAGAACTGTGGTAGTAATAAAACCCAAAATGTGTAATTGTCAATTTTCAGAAAGTGCTCTAAAGGATATAAGTGCATATATATTTAAGTGTATAAGATAGATAACCATATTACTGAGTTTTGTTGGACCATTGAACAAAACTGTTTGTAGTCTCAGTTTGAAAGTCCACTTTATATGCTTTAATTTTGTAACTTGAACAAAATTTCTAAGATAACAATATGTAATCTATTAATTAGTGATTCCCTACTGTTTATTCTTTCTGAAATTCTAGTGAATCTACAGGTGCACGGCCTAGAGTCAAACATCCCACTTCCCCTATCCTCCTTCCCTGTCCCCTCATTAGCAAATGGGAACCAGAAATCTGAGCATCTCTTGGGAGATTGACCATAACAAACAAGGGTGACTTCCTTCTACCATCTCTTTGAAGGCAAATATTTTTATTACTGTTTTGCTTTAATCTGATTAATGGTACTGCTCTATTCAATATTCTGTTTTGAGAAGTTCTATAATGTTCTGTATTTCATTTTATTTTGATATATGTGATTGAAGGAACAACTATTGTAAAGATAATGAAATATACTGTGATACCTACTACTGTTATCCCAGTAACCTGCTGGGAAGTTCTGTACCAATTTCACTACACAGTCTCAGTTGGCTTTATTCTGTCTTGTTCTGCTATATTTTACTACTTTCAAAATTTAAAAAATTGATAAAAAGAGTTAGCTTTAGTTGAAAAAATGTTACAATGTTAAGTTTTTAGAATAAATACAAATTATCCTCTTATTCTTTACATCCTAAATACTCATCAGTGGACAAGGAAGACGGCAGATCAATAAGTAACAAGGCACAGAATCTCTTGAGAGAAACAGCTCAGATACTAGAATTTACCACCATGGAGAAGACTGGATGAATGGAGAGGGATTCTCACAACCCAGGAAGAAACTAAGGAAAAAGGAAAAAAAAAGAAAGAAAAGAAAAACATAGACGGGAAGCTGGAGCCAGACATGCTCTCACCAGAGCCGGCCCAACTCGTGATTACAGTACTCTCATGTGAGCCAGTTGGACCTGCAGCCCTAGTACATTCACCGGAGCTGCAGTCACACTGAAGTTGGGGGTTGGTGAGCCCAACAGAGAACAGAGCTGGCATGGAGACTTACACTAGCCGATGGTGAGTGCTCAGAATTTGTGCCCCCCCCCCGTGGGAGGGGAGTAAGATCAGATGACATATTGGTATTGGGCAGGACAGACCTGAACAAGGAATAGCAGTAACTTCAGTTGGCTGCTCCCTCCTGGGAGCAGATTGATGGGATCTGACTGGCCTAGTCATGCTCCTGGCCAGGACCTAATAGCCAGGAATGAAATTGTCCCCAAAGTTGTCCCAAACCAGTTCTGTCCATGTAGCATACACTTACGTGGTGAAGGCCCTTGCTGGTTGACTGGCTCAGGGGGGAGGGGCCAGCCTACACCACACCTGCTTGCACATCAATGATCAGCAGCAAACTGGAGAGGGCAGCAATTCTTAGCCAGCACACTTCAGCAGAACCATAACCAATACAGAAAGGGGCTGAGACCTCTACCATACTCCTGAATGGAAGAAACAAAGAAACATGACAAGAGAAAGAAATAAAAAGCCTCCAGCCAACCCAGGGAATATGGGTCCAGGAGAGGTAAATACAGAAGAGATTGAGGGTGACAAACATGCAATATTGCTGACATAAAGAAATGTCTTTGTGACATCATAGTCAAGCTCAAAACTGAAATCTTAATACAAGTAAAGCAAGATATAAGAAGATTAATAAAAGAAATGCTAATCACCTCTCAAAAAGACACAGACAGAAAAATGGAGGAACACAAAAAAAGGAGAGAAACCTTCAATGAAAAAAAAAACCTAGAACACATGAAACAGATTCAAAGAGATTACCAGGAAATTAAAACTCCACTGAAAGTTGGCAAAATTTCCTGAAAGAAACGAGAGATAGATTAACAAAACTTGAAGATAGGTTTGCAATGTGTGAACAAAAAAGAAACAATCTCTTAAAAATAACAAGGAAACAGGCAGTAACAATATAAAGGTTAGAAGATGACAAGAGGATCTATAACTTAAGAATAAAAAATGTGAGTGAAGAAGCCGGGGTAAACACAAAGGAAATACAAAGCCTATTCACAGAAATAATTAAGGAAAACTTCTCAAGCATAGAAAAGGAAGTGAGATTCAGATGTACAAGGCATACAGAACTCCAGCCACCTACAACCAAAACAGAGCTGCACCCAGACATATAATAATCAAGATCCCAGAAATTCATCACAAGAACAGAATATTAAAAGCCATCAGAGTAAAGAAAAAGATCACCTATAAAAGAAAACCCATCAAAATCACAACAGACTTCTTGACACAAACCATCAAATCAAAAAGAGTTTAGAGTGAAGTATTTCAAGGTCTGAAAGAAAATAACCTCCAACCCAGATTGATGTACCCTGAAAAACTGTCTCTCAAAATTTATGGAGAAACAAGATGCTTCCACCACAAAGAGGAACTGGGGGAATTCGTGACCACCAATCCAACCCTACCAAAAATACTGAAGGACATTCAAGAGAGGGAGAAAAACACACCAGGATTTGAGGAACAGTGGCAGAGAGGCCTCAATGAATAGGGCAGACAGTGGAATGAAGGAGAAAAGTAGACATCCAACAGCAGAAAAATAGCATAGCAGAAATGAGGCAGAGAAGGTTGGTTATAATCTCTAACATAGATGGTCTTGACACACTAACAAAAAGAAACACAGAGTAGATCAGAAGATAGGGTCCATCGAGATGCTCTGAATAGGAAATATAATTAACCCAAAGAAGGTCTATGGACCAAAAATCAAATATGAGAAGGCAATGATATATGTGACAGGGAACCAGAAAGAATTAAGGGCAACTCGTCTAGCACCTGCAGATAGATATTATGGAAAGACATGACACTTTTGTGCAGTTGAGGACTACTTAGCTATAACAAAGGAAAACCTTGAGGCTTTTGTAGGTAAAGGAATATAACTTGAGATCAAGCCCAGGGGTAAAAAGGTTCACAACCACTTAGGTAAATAGTGGGTTATACCCCTAACCTAAAAACTAAAGAAGTCAGTTGGGCCTAAAATATACAATGCATCCTGTGAAAGTGAAAGGGGAGGAATTGTCTAAAAAAGGATGGCAGAGGACATTGTTAATAGTGTATCAGGATTCAAAATCCACATAGTTGATATCAATCATTTAGTTTGGTTATATTCTGTTCAGTCTGTCTACTTCTACTAGAGTTGAGGGCACAGACAGTTATTTATTCCAAAAATAGCAGGATATACTATGGTAACCATCCTTAATTTCATATTACCTTAATCTGAAGCCCTGTAATACTTACACTGTCTTATTATGACAGATCTTATTTGAATCTCATTTGTCAGCTCACTGTCTTCAGTTGACTGATTTTATTTGAATTTTTTATAATTGATAGTATCAAGTCTAAGAGTATAGGCAAATGAAGATGACAAGATTCACTAGGATACCCACTGTGGTTGAAGTCTTATAATGTCTAAAATGTTTTGTTTTTATTAATATTGTTATGTAGAGAGTCGGAGAACATGGCAGATAGATAACAGCAGCTACAGTGGCTCTCTGAGATAGCCAGCTTAGATTCCAGGAATGGTGCAGTGTGAGGAGTCCTAAGCAAGGGGAAATATACCCTGCCAACCCAGGAACAAACTAAGCTGAGAGAAACCAACTGGAAATGCAATCCCAGTGCTATGACTAGAACAGCTAAAGTTTCAGTGCCAACACTGGAACCTGCGTCTCTGGAAACTGCAGCTTGAATTCCCTGCCGCTGCTGCATCTGAATCAGCATAGCAGGGATAGAGATGTGAAAGCTCTGAGAGCAGGAATTGGTGGACCAAATTGAGAGCACATATGGCGGGTAGCCCTGTATCGCCCTGCAGTGAGTGAGAGGAACAGGGACCCTTCCATAGACTAGGAGGCTCCAACAGAGGACATTCTGGGAATGGGCAGACTAGCCAGAACAGGACACTGCAGTGACTTCAGTCACATATTCCCCTCTCAAGTGGGATCGGTGGGGAGCATTTGACCTGGGTGATGCCATGGACTAAGACCCAGTAGGCTAGCCCAAACCAGGTCCCTGAACCTGGCAGTGCACCCTAATACAGTGAAGCCTTCAGCAGGTTGACTGACCTGGAGGGGTAGGCCCAGCATAGGCTGCCCCAGTCTGTGTCTCCCTAGTACACTGCAGTGGGTGGGAACACCTAGCCAGCATGATTCAAACAAACTGTACATGACAAAGAAAGAAACTGGACCTCCTATATATGCCTGTATGGAAGGAACAAAAAATATGAGAAGAGGAGACAACAAGAAAGGGTCCTTGGTCCCCAATCCTGAGAACACAGATCCAGGAAAGGTAAATGCAAAGGAGAATGAGGATAGAAAACATGCAATATCAGGGACGGCATCAATAGACATAAACTGATGTCTCCGGGACCTCATAGACGAGTTCAAAAGTGAAGTATTTAACCAAGAAAAGCAAGATATAAGTAGAATAGTTAAAGAAATGCTAAGCACTTCCCAAGAAAAAACAGATGGTGGAATGGAAGAATAGAAAAAAGGGGGAGAATTGTTTGATGGAGAAAATAGAGAAAACATAGAATACATGAAGCAGGTTTAAAGAGATTACCAGGAAACTAAAAACTCTATTGAAAGCTGGCATAATAACTTGAAAGAAACTAAGGATAGATTATCTGAACTGGAGGGCAGATTTGTAATGTGGGAACATGAAAGGAAAAACTTCTTAAAAATAACAAGGAAACAAGCAGTAACAATACAAAGGCTAGAAGATGATAAGAGGATCTATAATTTAAGAATTAAGAATGTAAAAGAAGAAGCAGGGATACAAACAAATGAACTGCAAAGGCCATTCACAGAAATAATCAGGGAGAACTTCCCTAATATGAGAAAAGATAAAGATATTCAGATCTATGAGGCATACAGGACCCCAGCCACCTACAACCCAAACAGAACCACAACCAGGCATATAATAATCAAGATTCCAGAAATCCAATATAAGAACAGAATATTGTTCTGAGACAAGAAACAGATCACTTACAAGGGAACATCCATCAGAATTACAGCAGACTTCTTGGCACAAACCATCAAATCATGAAAAGTGTGGGGGAAAATAATTCAAGTGTTGAAAGACAATAACTTCCAACCAAGATTGATCTATCCTGCACAACTGTCCCTAGAAATTAATGGAGAAACAAGGTGCTTCTAGGATAGAGGAACCAGGGGAATTTGCAACCACCAATTCAACTCTACAGAGAGTACTGCAGGACATTCTAAAAGAGAAACATACCAAGATACCAGAAACAGTGGCGGAGAAGCCACACTAAATGGAGCAGAAAGTGAAATGAAGAAGACAAACTGACAACTAATGACAGAAAAAGACTCAACAGAAATGAGGCAGAGAAGGTTGGATATAATTTCTAATATAGATGACCTAGAGACACTAACTTAAGGGAAAAAAGAGAGAATTGCAGGCAGAGTGTATCAAGAGGTAGTGTCCACCAAGAGGCTCTTTATAGGAAACATAATTACTCTGAAGAAGGTTATATGGATCAAAATCAAACATGAGAAAATGGAACTCAATGTGATAGGGAACCAGAGAGTAATAGGGGTAACTAGACCAGTATTTATGGGTAGGTTGAACAGACAGGCTTTAATAAATGAAGAAATATAACTAGAAATCCAGCCCAGGAGTGAGAAAGTTCAGAAACACTTAGGTAAATAGCAGGTTGCCCCCCATTACAAAACCATGAGTGCTGGGGATACTTCAAAATACACAGTTCATTCTGAGGGAGTAAAGGGGAGGAATAGTCTTCAAAAAAAAACCAGCAGAAGATATAGCTAATAGTGTATCAAGAATTAAAACCCCTATTACTTGCACCACTCTGGTTGGTTGGAACTTGTTCCGTCCTAGTTTGTATACAAGCACTGGATCTAAGGGGCACAGACAGCTGTCCACAGCATAGGGGACATCTTTAATTCCCTATTAACTCAATCAGGATCCATGTATGACTTATACTGTTGCATCATGACTGATCTTAGTTAAATTTGACTTGTTTGATTGCTGCTTATTATTGACAGATTTTATTCAAAACTGTAAGGCTGATGGTAACAAGTTAAGGAATATAGACAACTATAATGAAAATGACAATGACTCACTACGATATCCATTCTGATTTGATTACTACCTTTTTTTTTTTTTTTGTCTTTTCCTTTTTATCGGTACCAGGGATCAAACTCATGACTGCCTGCTTTCAAGGCAGGTGCTTATACCACTGAGCTAAATCCCCAGCCCCTGACTACCTGTTTTTGTAGCTCTATACTATCTACAAAGTTGTATTTCTGTTAATTCTGTTATGTACTGATATGCTCAACTATACTTTGTCTGATGATATAGCCAATTCTGTTGATGATAACAAGAAACAGCACAGTGACCAGGGTAGAACTATTTATACAACAGATTTATATGTCTTTTTAGTTTTATATGTCTATAGGAAAAATGTTTAGTTCTGTCCTGCTTTATTATGTTTCTCCTTGTCTTAGTTACTTTTTACTCGTTGCTAAGACAAAATACCTGAAGCCCAAAACTGGGAAAGGAAAGATTTATTTCTTACAGGTTTTGGAGGTTTCTTTCCACACTTAGTTAGCTCTAAGGCAGGCGGGCATGGCTGGGCTGCCGTCCATGGCAGCTGCAAACAGAAAACTCGAACCAGCAATGAGCGAGACACACCTTCTTCCTGCCATTACATCACATCCTTTGTGGGTGGAGCACTGACACCATCAATCCAAGCACTAGACAATGAACAAATAACAAATGCATAATGCAAACTCATGAGGCCTGGGGGACACATACATAAACCATGACATTTCCTCTAATATAGAAAGGATAGAAATACATGTTAAGACTCATGCTTACGTAAAACCTATAAATAGTTTATGAGAACTTGATCTGATGACACATGATGAAATGAACAAAAACTTTGCAGGAAAGAAAGTGGCACTGCAGTACCCAATCCTGATTCTGGAGTGTTATGATGTGAAATCCAGCAATATTATTAATCTTTGTTCAGAAGGATTTTAATCTAATAAGCTGTGTTAGGTCTCAACATAAATGAAGATATGGATAAACACATACATATCTAAGTGTATAGGATTGATAGCCATAATACTTAGTTTTTGTTGGATAGTTGAACAGAACTGTTTGCAGTCTCCCTGGTTGAAATCCAATTTATATGTTCCACTTATACCTTGAACAACTATTTATAGGGAGACAATATGTATACATTAGCTAGTGATTTATTACTGTCTATTTCTTTTCTTTGAAAGTATGTACTATTTCTGCCCATTTTCTATTTTGTTCTGTCTTTCTTTAAATAAAAAAATATTGTCATGTAGCACTATGTTCAATTATACTATTTCTGATGATATAGACAATTCTATTGAAAGACAACAAGAAACATCATAGTAGCCATTGTAGGTCACCTTGTATTGTGGTTTTATATGACTGTTTCATTTCATGTTTTTTTACTTTTTATCAGTACCAGAGATCAAGCTCATGACTGCAAGCTTGCAAGGAAGGCGCTCATGCCACTGAGCTGAACCCCCAGCCCCATGTTCTGTGTTTTTCTAGGAATTTGTTTTGTTTTGTCTTGTTTTGTTCTGTTTTGCCTCTAATACAGAAAAAATAGATAGATACACACATAGAGACTCATGCATCTGTAGAACTTCTAAACAGTTTATGAGAACTGATTATATAATGCATAATGAAATGAACACCAACTTTGAAGAAAAAGAGACACTAAAGTACCCAGTGCTGATTCTGTAGTGTCATGATGTGAAATCCAGCAATACTATTAGTCTTTGTTCAGAGTGATTTTAGTCTGTTTTGTTTTGTTTAATTTCAACATACGTAAAGGTATGGACAGCTATTTTGAAAAGAATGAGAGACACTATGGCAGCATTGTTGACTTCCTTATTGTCTGGTCTTGAAGATCTAAAATGCCTTCATCATCCTGTTTGGATCAGTTTTATACTGTTATTTTATATGATTTCACTGTGTTTGAATATACAGACAACTATTTGGAAGAAAAGAGACAATATGATACATAGTGAAGAACTCTGGTTGTCTTGCTTTGAAATCTGTGTCTCTTACATTGTTTTCTTATGGTCTGTGTTTTTCTGTTTAATTTTACTCTCTTTTGGGTGGAGCAAAGATGCAGGATAGATAACTACTGACTACAGAGGCTCCCTGAGATAGTCAACTTAGAATTCAACATAAAACAGTGTGGGGAGCTCTGATCAGAGGGAGAGGAATTCTCTTGTCCCAAGAAGAAACTAAGGTGAGAAGAACCAATCAAAACATATAGTCCTAGCTGGCCAGGCCACCATGCATCCTTGAGCACGCTGTGACAGGCCATCTCCACACCTCCGCACTCCGAACCACTGCCTCTGACTCTCTCGCTGCGGGGGCCCAAGGAGGCTGGGGGAGTGGAGCGATTAGGCACCCGACAGCTGTCTCCACCCCCGCCGCCCCTGCCACTGCCTGTGCTGCCTCCCCGGATCAGGGCTGCATCCTGAAGGACTCGAGGAGGAGGGCGCATTGCAGCATCCTGGGTGCGGGACCAGGCCTGCTGGGACACATCGCCGCCTTCACCCTTGCTGCTCCCGCAAGGACCCAAGCCGGCAGGGCCACCACTGAGTGGGCCCCCCGCAGTGGGGCACCCGGAGGTGCCTGGGAGGGTGAGTGTGTGTTCGCTGGCGCCAGGCCCGCACAGCCAGAGCCCCACAGAGCTGCTGCCATGGACGGAGCCCAGAGAATCTGCTTCTGAAAACAGCTCTTCAGACAAAAATTAAAAATACAGAACCAGAACTTTCTGGTTTCCTGCCATGCTCCACCAGCTTCAGAAAATTGGGCCTGCCTGCCTGCTCCCTGAACTCTGGACTGGGTGGCCTGGGGTGAGTGTCCTCAATTAAGTTCATTGCTCCTGCCAGCTAGGGAACTTTGTGGCTTCTTGACACACTGGACCGGCACGGCAGGGCTTAGTCCTGCCTGCTGCACCCCCAGTGACCCTGTCTCAATCCAGAGCACTGGGCGGCCAAAGTCCCACAAGCTGAGAGCATAGAAGAGGCTTTCCAGCAGGCCCAGGGGAAGCCTTGGAATAACACTTGAAACACAGAAATATAGGAAAATGACAAAACGAAAGACCAAAATACAATCTCAAGCCTCCAGCCCATTCCAAGAAATCATAGCAGCTATGTACATAGAATAAAACATATGTCATACACCTGAAATACCTGAAATAATAGCAACTGAAATAAAGAAGCAAATATGGGAAGCTTTAAAGGAATTCAAACTAGAAATAATCTCCCAGGTAAAAGAAGAAATGATAAAAGAAATGAAAGAGATGCTGAACATATCTAAAGAAGAGACAGTTAAAAAATTGGAGGAGCTAAATGAAAAGATAGAATCCCTGGATGAACAATATAAGAAACAAACAGAATACATGAAACAGATGCAAAGAGATATACAGGAAATCAAAAATTCCATTGAAAGTTGTAAAAACCACCTCTGTGAAAGTGAAGATAGAATTTCAGACCTCAGAGACAAGATTGCAGCCAGTGAACAGGAAAGGAAAGATCTTTTAAAAATAACAAGGAATCAGTAAATAAGAATTCAACAGCTATAAGATGATGCAAAGAAAAACAACATACAATTGATAGGGATAAGTGAAAAAGAACGGGACAACATAAAGGATGTCAAGAGGTTACTTAGAGATGTAATAGCTGAAAATTTCCCAAACATGAGAACGGAAACTGACATCAGGATCAGTGAGGCATATAGAACTCCAAATAGCCATAATCAAAATATAACTACACCCAGACATATAATAATCACCATCCCAGAAATCCAACATAAGAATAGAATGTTAAAAGCTGTCAGAGAGAAAAGACAGATCACCTATAAAGGAAAACCTATCAGAATCACAGCAGACTTCTCAGCACAAACAATAAAGTCAATAAGAGAATGGAATGAAGTACTTCAGATCCTAAAGGAAAATGTTTTCCAACCTAGATTGATGTACCCTGCAAAACTGTCCTTCAAAATTAATGGAGAAGTAAGATACTTCCATGACAAAGAACAGCTGAACAACTTCACAATCACCACGCCAGCCCTGCAAAGAATACTGAAAGACAGTTTAGATACACTCAGGAAAAAGCCACTAAGCAAAGCAAATAATTAAACAGAACAGAAGGATAAAGATGCAACAACACAAAGATAACATGTCAACAATAAGCCAATATATCACAGTTATAACCATTAATGTAAGTGGTCTCAATGCACCAACTACAAGAAACAGACTAGCAGAATGGATCAAGAAACAACATCCAACCATATGCTGTTTACAAGAAACCCATCTAACCCAAAAGGATACCCACAGACTGAAGGTCAAAGGATGGAAAACAATACTTCATGCAACAGGAACCCAGAAAAAGTGGGGGTAGCTATTCTGTTTGCAGACAATGTGAACTTCAAACCAAGAATGACCAGAAGAGATAAAGAAGGTCTTTATATACTGGTTAGGGGAAAACTTCAAGAGAAAGAAATAACAATCTTAAATATATATGCAACAAATTCCAGAGCACCCAGTTATATAAAACAACTGTTAATAGAAATGAAAAACCAAATTAGCAATAACACAATTATAACAGGAGACCTTAACACACCATTAACACCAATGGACAGATCAACCAGACAGAAAATCAGCAAAGAAATAAGAGAACTGAATCACACCTGTGAACAAATGGATTTGGTACACATATACAGAGTGTTCCATCCAACAACATCAAAATACACATTCTTCTCATCAGTACATGTGACATTCTCTAAAATAGACCATATACTAGCCCACAGAACATATTTAAATAAATGCAAATGAATTGAAATTATTCCATGCATGTTATCGGATCATAGTGCTATGAAACTAGAAATTAATGATAAAAGATACTGAGAAATTCCTACAAACACATGGAAACTGAATAACACACTCTTGAATAATCAGTGGGCCACAGGGGAAATTAAGCAATACCTACAAGCAAACAAAAATACAAATACAACTTACTGGAATCTGTGGGATTCAATGAAAGCTGTCCTCAGAGGAAAATTTATTGCACTGAGTTCCTACATCAGGAAAACAGAATGAATACAAATAAATAACCTGATGCTATGCCTCAAACCTCTAGAAAAAGAAGAGCAAGTCAAGCCCAAAGCCAAAAGAAGGGAGGAAATTATAAAACTCAGAGCAGAAATTAATGCAATAGAGACTAAGAAAACAATCCAAAGAATCAATGAATCAAAGAGTTGGTTCTTTGAAAGAATAAATAAAATTGATAAGACCCTAGCCAACCTTATTTAAAAAGGAAAGGAAAAACTCAAATTCATGCAATAAGGAATGAAAAAGGTGAAATCACTACAGACTCTGTAGAAATACAGAAGATCATCCACACCTATTTCAAAAACCTCTACTCTCATAGGCTTGATAATACAGAAGTGATTGACAGATTCCTAGAAACATATGAAGTTCCAAAGCTAGGTCAAGAAGATGTAAAACTGCTGAATAACCCAATCTATTAATAAAATTGACAATGTAATTAAGTCCTTACCTACAAAGAAGAGCCCAGGCCCAGATGGATTCACTGCGGAATTCTACAAGAAATATGAAGTAGACTTAATGCCGACACTCCTCAAACTCTTCAATGAAATTGAAAGGGAAGCAATCCTTCCTAAGTCATTCCTGGAAGCAAATACTATTCTAGTACCAAAACCTGAGAAAGACCCAAATAAAAAAGAAAACTACAGGCCAGTCTCCCTAATGAACACAGATGCAAAAATCCTCAATAAAATATTGGCAAATAGGATGCAGCAAATTATCAAGAAGATTATACACCATGACCAAGTGGGATTCATTCCAGGCATGCAGGAATGTTTCAACATACATAAATCAATAATGTAATCTACCATATTAATAAAGCCAAAAGCAAGAATCACATCATCATTTCTATAGATGCAAAAAAAGCTTTTGATAAGTTCCAACACTCATTCATGATAAGAACCTTACAGAAAATTGGAATAGAAGGTCTTTACCTCAATGTGATAAAGGACATCTATGACAAACCAACAGCCAGTATCATACCAAATGGCCAAAAACTGAAGGCCTTTACCTTAAAATCAGGCACAAGACAAGGATGTCCATTATCTCTGCTCCTATTTAATATAGTACTGGAAATACTAGCCAGAGTAATTAGACAAGAGAGAGAAATAAAAGGGGTAAAGATAGGAAAAGAAGTTAAATTATCATTAATTGCAGATGACATGATACTCTACATAGAAGACCTCCAAAATTCCATTGAAAGACTCCTAGATATAATAAATAAATTCAGTAATGTAGCTGGATACAAAATCAATACTCAAAAATCAATAGCATTTCTATACACTAACAACAAGATCACAGAGAGAAATAAGAGAAGCCACACCCTTCACACTAGCAACCAAAATAATATTTAGGAATTATCCTCACAAAACAAGTGAAATATCTCAGAACAGAGAAAAAATGGCGGCTTGCTAGGGGGCTGGATACAGAGTCTCTGTGGAGACATCAGATCAGATGCTAGAATATGACAACATGGAGAGGGCCAGAACAATGGATAATGATTCTTATTAACCAAGGTGATAACTGAAGGGAAAAATTAAACTAGAAAGAGGAAGAAAAAGCCCAGGTGGAGAGCTGAAGCCTGAAGTGCTCACTGAGATCCAATCTGCACTGTATTAGGCACACCTGGAGGATCCAAAGATGTGCTGAGACCACAGCTGCCAATAAAGGGAGTTGGAGAATTCTGGGCCCTTAATGGGAGGATGCAGCACAGTGAGCAGTGGATCCAAGGGGAAGAGCTATATTGGCTCTCAGCGACTCCTGGGAATTGGGCTTTGGGGCCCCACGAAGCAGCTAGAGCTACCTGACTGCACTGGAGGAGACTGCAAGAAGCTCATGGGCTCTGAAGCCAGACACCGCACAGTTTTCTGACCAATCCGTCCTGTGCTGGGAATGCAGTGAAGACACAGAGCATAGTGTGCAGAGGACCCTAGAGGAAGACCTGCATTGATTCCCAGTGAGTGCTAGGGATTGGGTCCCGTGGCTGCTGTCGCTGGCTGGAGGACATCTTGGAATTGGGCAGAGCCCGGCACCGCGGCAGCATCAGTGACACAGAGAGGACTGGTGGAGGACATCTTGGAGTTGGGCAGAGTCTGATGCTGCAGTGACATCAGATAGTCACCCCTGGTGCAGAGAGGTCTGGGGGAGGACAGCTTGGAGTTGGGCAGAGCCCAGTACTGTGGTGACATCAATCAGCTGCCCCTGGTGCAGAGAACTGGCAGGGTCATCTGGGGTCAAGCTACGCCTCTGGTTGGGACCCAATAAGCAGATACAAAATTGTCACAACTCTGTGACATTCACAAGGTACAGCCTAACTTGTGGATTAACTGGCACAGAGGCTGGACACTAGCCTGCACCATCCCTACATCCCTGAGTGTACCTCAGATAACAACAGATTGGGGAGGGAAGCAAAAACTCCAGTCAGCCTGCTTCAGAAAGACCCAAAGCAATAGAGAGAGGGCCAGAGACCCCCAGGACACACCAGTCTGAAAGAAACCAGAAATATGACAAGAGATAGAAATTTTTTAAAAAATCTCCAGCTGCCGAACCTGGGAATATAAGCCCAGGAAAAGTAAATATAGAAGAGAACCAGTGCAGTAATCATCCAATACTAGACACAGCATCAGCAGATATAAAGAAGTGCTTTCATGACCTCACAGACAAATTTAAAACTGTACTTCTGATCCAAGTAAGGCAAGATGTAAAAGATTAATTAACAAAATGATAACCCTACCCAAGAGAACACAGATGGAAGAATGGAGGAAATCAAAAAAGAAAGAGAAACCTCTGATGAAGAATTTAAACATAACCTAGAATACATGAAACAGATCCAAAGAGATTACCAGGAAACTAAAAACTCCATTGAAAACTGGCAAAATGCCTTGACAGAAACTAAAGTTAGCCTTTTGAAACTTGAAGAGAGGTTTATGTCATATGATCGTGAAAGAAAAGACCTCTTAAAAATAACGAGGAACCAGAAAGAAACAATTCAAAGACTAGAAGATGACAAAAGGATACATAACTTAAGAAAAAAACATGTGAGTGAGGAAGCAGGAGTAACCAAAAATGAACTACAAAGAATATTCATAAATATATTAAAGGAAAACTTCCCAAGCACAGGAAAAAGAAATGATATCCAGATAAATGAAGCATACAGAACTCCAGCCACCTACAACCAAAACAGATCTACACCCAAACATATAATAATCAAGATCCCAGAAATTCATCAAAAGAACAGAATACTAAAAGTAGCCAGGGGAAAGAATCAGATTACCTACAATGGAAAAATTATCAAAATAACAACAGATTTATCAACACAAACTCTCAAATTGAGAAGAGCCTAGGGGGAAATAGTCCAAGCCCTGAAAGAAAATATTTTGCAACCAAGAATGATGTACCCAGAAAAACTCTCTCTCAAAGTTAATGGAGAAATAAGATGTTTCTAAGACAAGGAGGAACTGTGGGAGTTCACGGCCACCAATCCAACCCTACAAAGAATGCTGAAGGACATTCCACAGATAAAGAGGAAGGGATACCAGGGTTCCAGCAACAGTGGCAGAGAGGCCTCAATGAACGGGGCAGACAGTGGAATGAGGGAGTAAGGTGGACAAATTATAGGAGTAAAGTGGAGTAGCAGACATGGGCAAAGACGGTAAGCTATAATCTTTGGTATAGATAGCTTTGATACACTAAAATTAAAAAAACAGGCAGAGTAGATTAGGAGGCAAGCTCCATCAAGATGCTCTGAATGGGAAATACACTCAACCTGAAGGAGGGTTAATAAACTGAAAGTCAAAGATGAGAAAGCAAAGCTATATGTGACAGAAAACCAGAGAGAAATAGGGACAACTCATCCAGCAGATAGATTGGAACACTATGACACTTTTGGGCAGTGTCAAACTACACAGCTGGAAGGAAGGAAAACCCTATGACTTTAGTAAGTAAAGGAGTACAGCTCGTGATCAAGCTCAGGGGTATAAAGGTTCAGCAACACTCAGATAGACAGCAGGCTGGCCCCCCTCATCTAAAAGCTAAAGGGGCTGGTGAGACCCAAAACATACTAAGCATCCCGAGAAGGAGAAAGGTGAAAAATAGCCTAAAAAAGGAAGGCAGAGGTCACTGTTAATAGTGTATCAGGATTTAAAAGTCACAGTAGCCTTATCACTCCGTTTAGTTGGATTTTATTTTGTTCTGGTCTGTCCACTCATATCAGATTTCAGGGCACAGACATCTAACCCAGAAATAGCAGGTTATACCATGGTAACTATCCTTAATTTCCTATTAACTTAAACTGAAACCCTGTACTTACATTGTCTTACTATGACTGATCTTATTTGAATCTGGTTTGTTAGACCATGGTTTTGCCTTGGCTGATTTTATTCGAATTTGGTATGCTTGATAGTATCAAGTCTAAAAGTAGAGGCAACTACTCTGAAGATGACAAGATGTAAAACATATCCATACTGGTTTTGATTATTACCCACTCTCAAGTCCTACAATGTTTTCAAAATTGTGTTTTTATAAAAATAGCTATGTAATGCTATGCTTAACTATATTAAGTCTGATGATATGGACAAGTCTATTGAAAATAACAAGAGAAAGCATAGTAACTATGGTAGATCACCTAATATTATGGTCTTATGTGTCTTTTTCATTGCATGTTTTTCTAGGAATTTGTTTTGTTGTCTTGTTATGATCCATTTTTCCCTATAATAGAGAGGATAGATATACATGTAGAAATTCACACATGGGAAGAATTTTTTAAACTATTTATGGGAACAGATTATACAATGCAAGATATAATGAACAGATATTCTGGAGAAGAAGAGACACTAAGAAACCCAATGTTAATTCTGTAGCATTATGATATAAAATCTAGCAATACTATTATTCACTGTTCAGAGTAATATTAGTCTCGTCTCTTAAGTTCAATTTCAGCATACATAAAGATAAGGACAGCTACTACGAAGAGATTGAGAAACATTATGGTAGTCATTTTTTACTTCCCCAATATCAGGTCTTGAAGACCTAAAAAGCCTTCATCATCCTGTAATGATTTGATTAGCTCTATAATATGCAGTATATATTAAACGTGTGTGAAGATGGGGACAACTATTTGGAAGAAAACTAAAGACAATGAGATAGACAGTGAAGATCTCCAGTGGACTTGCTTTGAAATCTGTATTTCTTTAAATTGTCCTTTTATGAACTGTTTTGTTCTGTTTTGATATGTTTAATCTTACCTTCTTTAAGATAAAAAAAACAAGTGTGTAGGACTGATAACCATTATTACTAAGTTTTTGTTGGATCATTGAGCAGAACTGTTTTTTTTTTAATTTAAGGAGAAAAGAAAAAAAAGTGAAAGGGTACAAGTTATACAGATTTACAGAAAAAATGAACAGTAGGAAATCACTAGTTAATGGATTACATATTGCCATCTTAAAAATAATTGTTCAAGTCACAAAATTAAAGCTTGTAGAATGGACATTCCAACAATGATACTGTAAACAGTTCTGTTCAATGATCCAATAAAACTCTGTGATATCATTTTCTATCTTATACACTTAAATATACATGCAGTTATATAGTTTAGAGCACTTTCTTTTCCTCTCTTTTGTACAGTGACTATTACACATTTTGGGTTTCATTGCTCCCACGGTTCTTATTGCTTTTTTGGAAGAGAGTAAAACCAAATGTGACATAACAGAACAGAATCGGTCAAGTCAAAAGGATGGACATAATAGATAATATAAAAACATAATACAAGGTGATCATTAATGGTTACCATAATGCCTCCCGCTATCTCTAATAGAATTGCCTATATCATTAGTTATAATACAATTGAACAAAATAGTAAAGAACAAAACCGACAAAACCAAAACATTGGAGACATTGTAGGTCTTCAAAAGTAGATAAAAGTCAACGAGAATGGGCGTCATAATGAATCTCATTATCTTCTCAGCTGATGCCTAAACTTTCGAACCTGATACTATCCATCAAAACAGAATAGGGGAACATCAGTCAAAAACAAGATGGTGAGAGTAATACAGGGCTTCAAATCGAGATAATAGAAAGTCAAAGTGGGTTACTATATTATATCCTGCTATTTTTTTCCCTTTAATTAAACGGATAAAAATAAAAAAGTAAATAATGGAGTGGAGATTGAGAAAAAAGGGGGCATAACAGCAAAACAGCGCAGATCAAAACATAACCATTTAAGCAGAATAGTGTTTCACCACCAGATAATTCCGACCCAAAAGTAGTTACCATATTGACTCTTTCCTTGAAGTCCTTGAGTACAACTTCATATACTGTAGCATTAAGTATATCAAAACAATGTAAAACCATTTAAGAGAATGACAGCATTACAGAGTATTTAGAATCGACTAACAGAAAATGAACAATGGTTTCTGTATAATCTCCTTGTCTTTAAAAGGTTTTTGCTTATACTATCGTACATAATAAAATCCAATAAGATACAACCTGTTTAGAACATTGGAGACAGAAGAACAAAAGCTAGATGAGACTTCAAAACAAGATGATACTAAATCAGTATTACCTATTAAGATGTCATTTTCTCTAAAATAGCTGTTCCTATCATCCAATCTTCTCTGTCTCATTTCTGTTGAGCTCTTTTTCTGTCAGTAGCTGTCAGTTTGTCTTCTTCATTTTGTTGAGCAGAACTGTTGGCAGTGTCACTATTTGAATGTCACTTTATATGCTTTAATTTTGTAATCTGCACAACTATTTCTAAGATGACAATATGTAACTTATCAACTAGTGATTTCTTACTGTTTATTTTTCTGTAATTCTGTATTATTTCTACCCCTTTCTCCATTTTTTATGTTTCTTTCTCTTTAAATAATAAATTAAAAAAGAAGTGAAAGATCTACATAGGGAAAATTATGATACACTGAAAAAAGTAATTGAAGAGGATCTCAGGTGGAAAGACATTCCTTGCTCATGGATAGGAAGAATAAACATTGTGAAAATGGCCATCCTTCCAAAATTGTTATACAGTTTCAATGCAATCCCAATAAAAATACCATCAACATGCTTCATAGATCTAGAGAAATCACTCCTAAAATTCACCTGGAACCAGAAGAGACCTAAAATAGCACAGACAATTCTAAGCAGCAAAGGCAAAGCAGGAGGCATCACAATCACTAACTTGAAGTTATACTACAAAGCAACTGTAGTAAAATCAACATGGTAATAGAATAAAAACAGAGCTGAAGATCAATGGAATATATTAGAAGATACAACCCCAACTACAAACACATTCAACCACCTTATCTTTGATAAAGGGGCCAAACATGTTCCCTGGAAAAACGACAGTCTCTTTAATAAATGGCATTGGAAAAACTGGCTCTCCACATGCTGAAAACTAAAACCCATGCCATAGACCCATGCCTATTACCATGTACTAAATTAAAATCTAAATGGATCAAAGATCTGAATATTAAAACAGAAACACTAAATCTATTGGAAAACAAATTGGGTAGAGACTTCATGAACAGGACTCAAACTGCACGAGAAATACTTCCCAGAATCAATAACTGGGACTATCTCTTATTAAAAATTTCTAATGTCAAAAGAAATCGCCAGCACAGTGAAAAGAAAACTCACAAACTGGGAAAAAATCTTAGTGAGCTCTCCTTCAGACAAAGGACTTCTGTCTAAAACATATAATTTTAAAAAATCAGACCCCTGAAATTCAAAGATCCAATCTAAAAATGGACATCTGAGATGAATACACAATTCTCAGATGAAGAAACACAAATGGCAAATAAGTACATGAAAAAATGTTCATCATCATTACTCATTAGAGAAATGCAAATTAAAACCACACTGAGATTCCATCTCATTTCTGAAAGAATGGCCAGGATCAAGAAAATCACCAACAACAAATGCTGGAGAGTCTGTGGGGAAAAAGGAACTCTCCTGCACTGTTGGTGGGAGTGTAGACTGGTGCAACCATTATGGAGGTCAGTCTGGAGATTTCTTAAAAAGCTGGGATTGGAAGTCCCATTTGTTACAGCTATTCCACCTGTAGGCATATTCCCAGAACTGAAAACATCATACCACGGTGATATATGTGCACCTATGTTTATAGCAGCACAATTTGTAATAGCCAGATCTTGGAAACAACCTAAGTGTCCATCACGGGAGAAATGGATAAAAAAGTCGTGGTATTTTTATACAATGGAGTACTACTCAGCTATAAAGAATGATCACATTGAGATATTTATAAATAAATGGGCACAGCTTGAAAGCATAGTTATAAGTGAAATAAATCAAACTTACAGGTATAAATACCAAATAGTTTTCCTAGTATAAGAAATGATAAGAATACATAAATGTATGTAGTAATCATGATTCTCCATTATATTGCTTTGAAGTCTTATAATATTTTCATTCATTAATTGAAATGGTTTTATTCTGGGCTGTTTGATTTTATTGTCTGTGATGGTATGAAAAACTATTTTGAAGAAAACAAGACATCATAATAGCTAGTGCTGATTTAATATCATCTTGTTTTGAAGTCCCATCATGCTTTTTTCTTCTGTCTCCATCGGTTTTCTCATGTTGTATCATATTGGATTTTATTATATGTGATCATATAAACAAAATTTTTTATAGACAAGGAGATAATATAGAAACCATTATTTGTTTTCTGTTAGTTGGTTCTAAATGCCCTGTAATACTTTTACCCTCTTGAATGGTTTTACACTGTCTTGTTATGTTTGATACTATAGTATATGAAGGTATACTCAAATATTTCAAGGAAAGAGACACTATGGTAATTACTGTTATGTCGAGTTATCTTGTGGTGAAACACTATGTTGCTTAAATTGTTCTGTTCTGACCTGTGTTGTTATGTTGTTAGGTCCTCTTTTATCTTAGTCGCCTTCTTTTTTATTTTTATTTTTTAATAAATAAAAAAATAATTTTACCCTCTTTAAAATAAAATTTTTTAAAAAAATTCTAAATACTCCTCATTCTCCTATAGGTCTCATAGGGCAATATTATGATAAACAAATTTACCCTATTGAGTAGCATCATTGAGTAGCTTCATTTTTCTAACCAGTTAATCAAAACTTTAGTTAGAACAAACTGCCAAGGTTGTTACCAAGAGAAGAATAAGGTGTAAACAGCTCTTTGATATTGATTCCACTACAATTGTATTGCTTCTTCATTTGAATCAATATTCGACCCTGCTACAACAAGCTTTAGATTGGCAGGTAATCTTTGCAGTTACTTTGTGGTATTTTTATACTAGTACTACTCAGCTATAAAGAATGTCCTATTAACAATCTGTTAATAGGACAGATTGATAATCACTTTCCAAGTGATCCTATGTTTCAAATTTTTCTCAAGCAGTCAAGTGTTATTCCAGAAATTACTGAATTGGAACCTATTCCTGATGTAACAACTTATTTTACTGATGCTCATCAAAAGGGAAGGCTGCAATTTGGAGTAAAGACTCTCAACAGATAATAAAGACTCCAGGACTTGCTGCACAAAAATCTGAGATCACTGCTATTTTATCCGTCATACAGCAATTTAATTACAAGGCTATTAATATAATCAGTGACTCAGCATATGCAGTTTACCTTATGCAGTGGCTCCACTCTATGGTTAACCTTAGACCAACCTCCCTTTAATTTGTTTTTCAGGCTACAAAAAGTGATCCATAATCCAACAGTACCCTTTTATATTGGTCATATAAGGTCTCATTCTAATTTACCTGGATTTATAACATATAGAAACCAACAAACTTATTCACTAGTTGCTTTTATTACATCATTTGATGCAGCTACATGTTATCATTCTTATCATCATCAAAATAGTAAGGCTCTAATCAAAAAATTTCAATTACCCAGATCTCAAGCAAGACAAATTGTTATGTCCTGTCCTACTTGTCAGAAGGTTCCTAGGTCTATGCCACTGGTGGGCAATAACTTCAGAGGCTTAAAATGTAGTGATATTTGGCAAGTGGATGTTATGCATTTTTCTTCATTTGGCAAACTACAATATATTCATGTGTCTATTAATATGTATTCTCATTTAATTCATGCATCTTGTCACACAGGAGAAAAAATTGGCCATGTTCAATAACATTGTTTGTCAGCATTTGCTTCTATGTGTGTTCCACACACCATAAAAACTGACAATAGGGCCTGGGGATTTAGCTCAGCGGCATAAGCACCTGCCTTGCAAGCAGGCGGTCGTGAGTTCGATCCCCGGTACTGATAAAAATGAAAAAGACCAAAAAAAAAAAAAAAAAACTGACAATAGACCTTCATACATAAGCAAACCATTACAATCTTTTTTTCAACTATGGCATATTAAACACATTACAGGAATTTCTTATAACCCTCAAGGACAGGTAATTGTAGAAAGAGTATATCTCTTAAAACTCAATTAAATAAACAAAAAGGGGAAATATAGTTATCCCCACAAGCACAGTTAGATTTTGCTACTGTTACATTAAATTTTTAAAATCCTGCTGCAAACAGCAAATTGACCCCTGCTCCATTGGTCAGCAGCCAATGACGATGCCCAACATATAGCTCAAGTGCTCTGGAAAGACATCATCACAGAAAAGTGGGAAGGACTAGCTAATAATGTGGGGTCAAGGTTATGCCTGTGTCTTAACAGGTAATGGATCTATGAGGCAGCTGCCATCCGGGAATATACGACCCTGGCAGGAGACATGGCCAACACTAGAGCCAGTCCCCTACGATGGCTCCACCAATTTGAGCCCTCCAGAGGATGAGCCTATCCAACCACATTTGCCCCACAAGAAAATCCAATCAGAAAAAAAAAATCCACCCCCAGCTCCCCCGAGAGGACAAACAATCCAGTAAAATGACATCCAGACAACAATTCATGAGACTAAAGAAAGTTACCAAAAGGGAAATTCCATCAACCCCTGAAAATCTTTGGCTGACTTAATGACTCGGCTGGCAGTATCTTCTATTAAAAAAGAGCCACAACTTAAATTTCAAAAACAAAAAGGTACGTTCACCCTCTAATAGACAGTATATGCTATTAACTTCTAAATTCCAATAAAGATGAAAATATTACAGCAAAAATACTATACAATCAGGTAAAGGTTAAAAAGAGTCCTTCATACTGGACAATAAAAGCACCCAGCCCAGTTCTAATTTGGGGTAGAGAGGGGCCAGGGATTTAGCTTGGTGGCACAGAGCACCTGAGAAATGCCCCAATGGCATGGGGTACTGAAAGTGAATGGATGTCCCAGCCCTAAGAACACAGGGGAATAAGAATTGAGCTATTTCATCAAAGGGACATGATACAAGTATATAAATAGCCCCTAGAGAACTTAGAGAGTTCTCACAGACCCTGACAAGCTGTGCACTTGTTTCTATGCCTGTTTGAATCTGTACAGATCATCTATCAGATGGTCTATACATGTTTGTCCATTTGTTTGCCCTGTAAACAGCTGTTCCTTGTATTTTGAGCTTAGCAATTTTTCTCTTTTTTTCCTTTACATTTTTGGGTTATAGATTTACAAAGCATGCTGCCACCTGGGTTGCCAGCTAATCCAAATGACACCTTGGTTGTCAGCTGGCCCAAATGATGGAAAGACTGGGTAAGTAAAAGAAATATATATTGTTGTTTATTATGGACTTGAGAGTCTCATATATATATTTGAGATGAGTAAACAAAATTCACTGGAGTTGGGATTGCTGGACAGGACTCCAATTGATGAATTAAAAAGCAGCTGCCTGGTAACATTTTTAACCAGTTTTTGTTCATTGATAAGAGGGCCCAAAGATCTCCAGAGCCTTATTGAAGACAATTTAATTAAAGTTATAAAATACATTATTGTAATATGTTCACACTGGTCATCATAAAAAATAATACAATAAATTTTTGTTATTTAAAGATGCTCTGTTACAAAGGTTTTCATGTAGCTATGACATTTAATTATTACTAACCTTGTGATGTATTAAATATATTCATGCCTCCAGGTGTACAGGTCTCCCAAATTGTAAAATGGGGGTTATTTTCAACCTAGGCTGATGTACCCTGAAAAACTGTCCTTCAAATTTGATAGAGAAATACGATACTTCCATGACAAAGATCAGCTGAGAAACTTCATATCACCAAGCCAACCCTGCAAAGAATACTGAAAGACAGCCTAGATACATTTAGGAAAAAACCACTAAACAAAGCAGACAGTTGAACAGAGCAGAAAGATAAACATGCAACACCAGAAAGATAATATGTCAACAATAAACCAATTTATAACAGTTCTTACTATTAATGTAAATGGTCTCAATACACCAATTAAAAGAAACAGACTGGCAGAATGGATCAAGAAGCAAAATCCAACCATATGCTGTTTACAAGAAACCCACTTACCTCAAAAGGATATTCACAGACTCAAAGTCAAAGGATGAAAACAACATTCCATGCAACAGGAACCCCCCAAAAAAGCTAGGGTAGCTATTCTGTTTGCAGACAAAGTCAACTTCAAGCCAATAATGATTAGAAAGGATAAAGAAAGTCACTACATACTGGTTAGGGGAAAACTCCAAGAGGAAGATATAACTATCTTAAATATATATGCACCAAATTCCTGAGCACCCAGTTATATAAAACAAGTACTAACAGAAATGAACAACCAAATCAGTAGTAATGCAATTCTGACAGGAGATCTTAACACACCATTGACACCAATGGACAGATCAACCAAAAAGAAAATCAACAAAGAAATAAAAGAACTGAATCGCACCTGTGAACAAATGGACTTAATAGATATATACAGAGTATTCCACCCAACAACAACAGAATACACATTCTTCTCAGCAGTACATGGGTCATTCTCTAAAATAGACCATATATTAATTCACAGAACATATTTAAATAAATGCAAGCGGGTTGAAATTATCCCGTGCATGCTATCAGACCATAGCGCCATGAAATTAGTAATCAATGATAAAAGATATTGCAAAAATCCCACAAACACATGGAAACTGAATAACATACTCCTGAGTAATCAGTGGGTCACAGAGGAAATTAAAACAGAAATTAAGCAATACCTACAAACAAAGGAAAATACAGATACAACTTACCGGAATCTATGGGATGCAATGAAAGCCGTCCTCAGAGGAAAATTTATTGCACTGAGCTCCCACATCAGGAAAACAGAATGAATACAAATAAATAACATGTTGCTACACATCAAAGAGCTAGAAAAAGAAGAGCAAGTCAAGCCCAAAGCCAAAAGAAGAGAGGAAATTATAAAAATCAGAGCAGAAATCAATGCAATAGAGACTAAGAAAACAATCCAAAGAATCAACGAATCAAAAAGTTGGTTCTTTGAAAGAATAAATAAAATCGATAAGCCTCTAGCCAACCTTATTAAAAGAAGGGAAGAAAGAGCTCAAATCCATGCAATAAGATACGAAAAAGGTGAAGTCACTACAGACTCAATAGAAATACAGAAGATCATCAACACCTATTTCGAAAACCTCTACTCTCAAAGGTTTGATAACACAGAAGAAATAGACAGATCCTTAGAAACATATGAAGTACCAAAGCTAGATCAAGAGGATGTAAAACTGCTGAATAACCCAATCTCTATCAATGAAATTGAACATGTAATTAATTCCTTACCTACAAAGAAGAGCCCAGGCCCAGACGGATTTACTGCAGAATTCTACAAGAAATACAAACAAGACCTAATACCGACACTCCTTAGACTCTTCAATGTAATTGAAAGGGAAGCAATTCTTACCAAGTCATTCCTGGAAGCAAATATTACTCTAGTACCAAAACCCGAGAAAGACCCAACCGAAAAAGAGAACTACAGACCAATCTCCCTAATGAACACAGATGCAAAAATCCTCAATAAAATATTGGCAAATAGGATGCAGCAAATCATCAAAAAGATTATACACCATGACCAAGTGGGATTCATCCCAGGCATGCAGGGATGTTTCAACATACGTAAATCAATAAATGTAATCCACCATATCAATAAAGCCAAAAGTAAGAATCACATGATCATTTCCATAGATGCAGAAAAAGCTTTCGATAAGGTCCAACATTCATTCATGATAAGAACTCTACAGAAAATTGGAATAGATGGTCTTTACCTCAATATAATAAAGGCTGTCTACAACAAACCAACAGCCAGTATCATACTAAATCGCCAAAAATTGAAAGCCTTTACTTTAAAATCAGGCACAAGACAAGGATGTCCTTTATCACCTCTCCTATTTAATATAGTACTGGAAGTACTAGCCAGAGCAATTAGACGAGAGAGAAACATAAAAGGGGTAAAGATAGGAAAAGAAGAGGTTAAATTGTCATTATTTGCAGATGACATGATACTTTACATAGAAGACCCCTTAAACTCCATTGAAACACTCCTAGATATAATAAATAAATTCAGTAATGTAGCTGGGTACAAAATCAATACTCAGAAATCAATAGCATTCTTATACACTAACAACAAAATCACAGAGAGAGAAATAAGAGAAGCCACACTCTTCACACTAGCAACCAAAAAAATGAAATATTTAGGAAGTCCTCTTACGAAAGAAGTAAAAGACCTATACAGGGAAAATTATAATACACTGAAGGAAGAAATTAAAGATGATCTCAGAAAATGGAAAGACATCCCATGTTCATGGATAGGAAGAATAAACATTGTGAAAATGGCCATTCTCCCAAAACTGTTATACAGATTCAATGCAATCCCAATAAAAAATACCATCAACATACCTTTTGGATCTAGAGAAATCACTCCTAAGGTTCATCTGGAACCAGAAGAGACCTAGAATATCAAAGGCAATTTTAAGCAACAAAGGCAAGGCAGGAGGCATCACAATCCCTGACTTGAAGTTATACTACAAAGCAACAGTAGTAAAATCAACATGGTATTGGAATCAAAACAGAGCAGAGGATCAATGGAATAGATTAGAAGATACAATCACAACTATAAACACACTCAACCACCTTATCTTCGATAAATGAGCCAAGCAGGTTCACTGGAAGAACGACAGTCTCTTTAATAAATGGTGCTGGAAAAACTGGCTCTACATTTGCCGAAAACTAAAACTCGACCCAAGCCTATCACCATGTACTAAATTAAAATCTAAATGGATTAAAGATCTGAATATTAAAACAGAAACACTAAATCTATTGGAAGACAAATTAGGTAGAAACCTTGAAGACATAGAGGTAGGTAGAGAATTCATGACCAGGACTCAAACTGCACGGGAAATACTTCCCAGAATCAATAACTGGTACTACCTCTTATTAAAAAGTTTCTGTAAGTCAAAAAAAATCTCCAGCATAGTGAAAAGAAAACCCACAAATTGGGAAAAGATCTTAGTGAACTCCCCCTCAGACAAAGGACTTTTGTCTAAAATATATAAAGAATTAAAAAAAATCAGACCCCCAAAATTCAAAGACCCAATCCAAAAATGGGCATCTGAGAGGAACACACACTTCTCAGAGGAAGAAATACAAATGGCAAATAAATACATGAAAAAATGTTCATCATCATTGGTTATTAGGAAAATGCAAATTAAAACCACACTGAGATTCCATCTCACTCCTGAAAGGATGGCCGGGATCAAGAAGACCAACAACAAGTGCTGGAGAGGCTGTGGGGAAAAAGGAACTCTCCTACACTGTTGGTGGGAGTGTAGACTGGTACAACCTTTTTGGAGGTCAGTCTGGAGATTTCTCAAAAAGCTGGGATTGGAAGTCCCATTTGTTCCAGCTATTCCGCTTCTAGGCATCTTCCCAGAAGAACTGAAAGCATCATACCAAGTGATATATGCGCACCTATGTTTATAGCAGCACAATTTGTAATTGCCAGATCATGGAAACAACCCAAATGTCCATCAACCGAGGAATGGATAAAAAAGCTGCAGTACTTCTATACAATGGAGTACTACTCAGCTATAAAGAAGGATCACATTGAGGTATTTATCAATAAATGGGCGCAGCTTGAAACCATACTCATAAGTGAACTAAATCAAACTCGCATCTGTGAACTCCAAATAGTTTCCCTAGTGTAGGAAATGAATCAAATATATAAAAGTACATGATAACCATGATTCCTCATTATATGGCCTTGAAGCCTTATAAAATTTTCACTCATTAATTGGAATGGCTTTATTCTGGGCTGTTTGATATCATGGCCGGTGATGCAATGAACAGCCACTTTGAAGAAAATAAGACATAATAACAGCTAGTGCTGATTTAATAACATCTTGTCTTAAAGCCACACCAAACTATGGTTCTTCTGTCTCCATTGATTTTATCATGTTGTGACTTGCTGGATTTTATCGTATGTGGTAGTATAAACAAAAATTGTTATAGGCAAAGAGATAATATTGAAACCATTAATCATTTTTTCTGTTAGCTGGTTCTAAATACTCTACAATGCTTTCATCCACTTGAATGGTGTTACACAGTCTTGAAATGTTTGATGCTCTAGCATATGAAGTTATATTCAAATATTTCAAAGAAAAAGACACTATGGTAACTACTATTAAGTCGGGTTATTTGGTGGTGAAGCACTAGGTTGTTGAAAGTGTTATGCTTTAACCTGTATTGTTATGTTGTTATGCCCCCTTTTATCTCATCCTCTCCCTTATTCATTAAAAAATTATTTAATTTTTTAAAAAAATATATCAACCAATAAAAAATGCTTCTGGATCTGTAGAGAAAAAGAAACCTTTTACAACAGTTGGTTAGAGAGTAGACTAGTACAAACACTGTGGGAATCAGTGTGGAGATTCCTCAAAAAATTAGGATTAGAGGTCCCATTCAACCCAGGTATTCACCTTCTGTGTATCTTTCCAGAAGGATCGAAAAACATCACACCACAGTGACATATGTGCAACCATAAGGTTCAAAATATACAATAGTCACTGTGAAATGGGAGGAAACTGTTCAATAAAAAGAAGAAACTAAGATAGGGGAAAAGAGAAAGGATAGAAGGGAAAAGAAAAAATTGCAAGTTAGTTATACCATTAGTGTCACTTAGTTCAATGAATAGGAAAGGTTGTGCTAATATTGATTGAAGGAATTTTTATGCCCATATTTTGTACTTGAGTGACTAAAGATAATGATGTGTAATTTATCAACAATTGTTACTTTTTCATTATTTTGTTGTGATTTGTTTTACCTTTTCTTCTTAATATTAACAATAAAGTAATTTATAAAAAAAAACTTGAATCACTAACACCATCTGACAATTGCTGGCTACACTGGTATCTAATTATTGTTATAGACTGACGGACTATACAGGATGTAAATTGCAGGACTTCTCCTAACACAGCTCTTCCAGCTTCAACTGACCACCTGTCCCGTGTAACAACTAAACAAAAAGGAGGACTATGTTGGGAACTGTTGACTCTGGAAATTGAACACACATACAGGCCTGCAGCATGGCCGGGGCATGGTCTACCCAAGAACAAAGAGACACCTCAAAGGCTAAGATAAGATCATAGCTCAGGACACTTCGCTCCAACTCCACTTAGCTAAATAAAGAATGCACCCTGTAATGAAATGCATCATGGAGATCTTCTCTTGAGATAGTTCTCCTAAGTTAACACAAGATTGTTCTCCTAAATTAAACATAAACTGTTACTTAGAAAAGCCCTTGGTCTGTTGAGTTTCTTGTGTTTTGCACTCTAACCCCTTGCTTGTTTACAAACCAAATATATATAGGCCACCCAGAGACATTCTTTGTCTCAGCCCCCAGAGTCTCAAACTCTGGAGAGCATTTTGATTCTTCTGGAGCCCTAAAATCATACCATTTGTCTCATTTATTTAAGCCTTTTCCATATATTCATTTAGGAGCTTGGGGATCTGTTGGGAGCCACCACATTGCCGAGCCGCCGCATATAGCGATCATGCGGCCTGTGGTAAAGAGTAAAGCCTGAGTTAGATTACCCCTCCCATCGAGCACGTTAGTTTCCTGCTTACCGCGTAAACAACCCGCTCAATAATATGTTAGCCAATCAGCTTGCCTTGCTTACTTTAACATGATTGGACACTGTATCCGTATATATACTGGTGCCACCCCTGGGGGGAAGTAGAAGCCCGGAAGGAGCCGCGGAGAGCGGACCGGTAGAGGCTTCGGAGCGAAGCCCAAAAGGAGCCGCGGAGAGCGGACCGGTAGAGGCTTCGGAGCGAAGCACGGAAGGAGCCGCGGGGAGCGGACCAGAGGAGGCTTCGGCTGGGAGCGATCCCAGGGCAGGCTGTACGGAGAGAAAATAAAAAAAAAGGTTGTCCACTGCCAAACTTTGTCGTGTGTCCTTCCTGCCGGCCGAGAGCGACATCGACATTTGGTGGCCCGCACGGGGAACAACTGATCACCCCCGAGACGTGGTAGTGGACAACGTTCCTTGATACAGCACTGCGAGACAGGTGAGTAGGGGATAAACCTGGGCCCTGGGTGGCGCGCACCTACAGGGTTTTTAGACTCCCCTCAGGCTCACGCGTAAGTGGCGGATTTTTGGGCCTCACGCGGTGAGTAACATATTAAATATGGGTAACGTACCGAGTAACGACACCCAGCCCTTGGTACAGGTCCTCCGGAAGCTCTTAAAGTCCAGAGACCTCAAGGTGGGACGCAAAACGCTGGAGAGCTTTTTTGAGGAGATTGATAGTTTCGCTCCCTGGTTCTTGCCCACAGGGCACTTAAACCTGCCCTCGTGGGAGAAGTTGGGCAGGGATCTTTCTCTAGCGGAAAGGGAGGGCGGGGCTTCGGTCTTCGCTCGGCCACTGTGGGAAATGATATATGCATGCTTGAAGAGCGAGGGTGGTTGCAGGGAAGGTTCTCAAGAGCTCATTAAAGTGCGTAGGGCATTCGAACAGGCCCAGTCAGGGAGCTCCCGGGAGGGGTCCGTCAAAGGAGACAAAGATATAAAGGAGGAAGACGGGGCTCAGGCCTCGGAGTCGTCTGACTCCGAGAACGAGGAAGGCTTAGACAACGATGAGACCAAGGAGCCTAGATGCCAAGAGGATAGGCCGCTCGATAAGGAGTCGCAGGGTTCTTTCCCAGCGTTGCGCCGCGAATTGCGCTCCGCTCAACTTGGTCTGCGGAGGAGTAGAGAGCTCCTGAGCGCCCCCTGGCGCGAGAGGGAGGCGAAGCCTTCCGCCCCACCTTGGGGGCTGTTCCCGGAAGCGATCCCTCGCCACGAGGCGGCCGCCCGGGAGCTCCCTCCCCTTTCGCCAGAACAGGAAGTGATGCACGGGCCCCCATTTTCCGCCCAATCACGGCCGCCGTCTTATGCTCCGCCGCCGGCGGGTCGGTATTTTTACAGGCGGCTTTGGCAGGGGGGACGTTTGTCTCATGAGGTACATCCACCACCTGGGATAGATAGTGGCCCCTACGGGATATTTCCTGTACAAGTAGCTATGGGCCAGGGACATAATGCATGGGAGCCTTTTGAGATAAAGCAGATTAGAGAACTTAAAAATGCAGTTACAACCTTTGGGCCGACTGCGCCTTACACCATTGCCATGCTGGAGAACCTGTCTTCTGGGCCCCTCACCCCCGCGGACTGGATTCAGCTGGCAAAGGCGTGTCTGCCCTCGGGTAGTTACCTGGATTGGCGAGCCTGGTATACAGAGTTCTCTACCGAGCAGGCTGAAAAAAACGCCGGTCGAGGAAATGGGGGCTGGGGATTTAGCTCAGCAGCATAAGCGCCTGCCTTGTAAGCAGGCAATCGCCAGTTCGATCCCTGGTACCAATAAAAAAAAAAAAAAAAAAAAAAAAAAAAAAACGAAAAAGATAAAAATAAAAAATAAAAAATAAAAAACAAAAAGGGGGAGTAAGCCAAGGCCTGCCTCCAAAGGCGCGGTTATCTATGGCATGACAATGGATGGGCCCGGATCCGGTAATCAGCTGGAACCGAGGCGCGGTTTGTGTTTTTCTGCAGGAATCGGGACGAGAACCACTGTGGGTACCGGAGAGACTGACACGGGCGACAAAGCCCTCGACTGAAGATCAGACCTGCCCTACCGGAGATCCATCACAGACCAACCAACAAGATGAATAGAAATAGCGGTAGCCCGAAATGGACAAGAAGATCCTCAGGCATATGCATGGCTCGCTCGCCTAGCCTACGACCAAGTCTAGGGACGGTGAGCTTCCCACACTCCTCCTCTAAAAAATTATGATATAGCAGGGTAGATGAGTCAATGACGGGTAAGAGCATGCCTCCCCAGCATGACTCAACCTAAGACAGGCCCTACCCCATACCGCACGAAAGCCGCTGAATTACTAGGTTCCGCCCAAACCAAATGTCGCCCCGGGGGGATCATGCGGAGCGACATGAGTGTATGCCTGTGTGCATCCAGGTTCCGTCCGGTTCCTTCCTGGCCCTGGAAAAAGGACGAGGGCCTCGGGGCCTCGGCAGACTCGGGGACGGCCGACCCGGGCCGACGCCGAGAGCCCTTGGTGGGCCTCCTATCAGGGCATAGGCCTCTACACTCAATTCAGGACGGGCTGCGATGCGTAGACTTATTTAAAATAAAAAAGGGGGAGATGTTGGGAGCCACCACATTGCCGAGCCGCCGCATATAGTGATCATGCGGCCTGTGGTAAAGAGTAAAGCCTGAGTTAGATTACCCCTCCCATCGAGCACGTTAGTTTCCTGCTTACCGCGTAAACAACCCGCTCAATAATATGTTAGCCAATCAGCTTGCCTTGCTTACTTTAACATGATTGGACACTGTATCCGTATATATACTGGTGCCACCCCTGGGGGGAAGTAGAAGCCCGGAAGGAGCCGCGGAGAGCGGACCGGTAGAGGCTTCGGAGCGAAGCCCAAAAGGAGCCGCGGAGAGCGGACCGGTAGAGGCTTCGGAGCGAAGCACGGAAGGAGCCGCGGGGAGCGGACCAGAGGAGGCTTCGGCTGGGAGCAATCCCAGGGCAGGCTGTACGGAGAGAAAATAAAAAAAAAGGTTGTCCACTGCCAGACTTTGTCGTGTGTCCTTCCTGCCGGCCGAGAGCGACATCGACAGGGATCTACGCCTGGTCACTGATAAGTGGGGAAGGGCAGCAAAAGGGGCTGTCCTGCCCACCAGCCTTGAGGAAGATCCTGGCTTCACTCCTGGCTCACCCTGGACACTGCTGGGCTGACTTCTGTGTAGCCAGGTCCTTTGATGGGAAGAGGTGGTGGTGGGGAAGATCACACAGGGTCTTGGGTCCTGCTCCCTTCACTCCCACCCCCGGGAGGAAGATAGAGCTCAAACAAGGCTGGAGATGTCTGGCTCACAAAGAGGCTGGTACCCAGCTTGGCCTCTTCCTTCCCATCATCCTCCCTGCGGCCTGTGCTGAGGAAAGACTGCTGGTGTCTGAGGAGACAGGCAGTGGGGACAGCACTGATGTCCTCCTGCAGGGACACCAGTACCTCAGGATCATACCTCTCCAATTAAGAGAGAGTGAAACTCAAGGAGGATCACAAGTTCAAGCCCAGCCTAGGCAATTTAGTGACTTAGCAAGATCCTGTCAAAAAAAATGTTGTAAATAAAAGTAAAAAGGACTTGGGATGCAGCACAGTGTGAAGGCCCCAGGTTCAATCCCCAGTATGGGGCTGAGGGGAAAAGGTGGGGTGAGGAACTTTACTGCTTGAATAGAAGGGAATGGGACCCCAGCAAACAACCCACCAGTAAAGAATCAACCCCAGACTTGATTCTTTCGAGCCAGGTGCCACTGAGGGCTGAGGCAGTGTTTCCTTTCTTTTCTTTTCTTTCTTTCTTTTTTTTTTTTTTTTTTTTTTTTTTGGTACTGGGACTCACACTCAGGTCCTTGCATTTGCCAGGCGGCACTGTATCACCTCAGGATATACTCAGCCCGTGTTTCCTGTCTTTGAAGAAACTATGGGTGGGAGAGATGCCCGGCTTGAACAAAGTACTGGGGAAAAAAAAGCATGGTCTGGGGTCTGGGGACATGAAAGAGCCACTGTTCCTGGCAACTAATGGGGAGCTGTGCTACTCACTTTGAATGGCTGGGCACACTTGCAGTGGAGACTCACTGATGTTCACACCCATCATCTGAGAATGCTCTCACATACAGGTAAACACATGTGCACCTACATACACAGAGAGAGCACACACCCCTCCATATAAGTACATGCACCATCAGAGTCAGAGAAACCCAGAGAGGTATGTACACACACACACACACACACACACACACACACACATACACACACATTACATGTTTGTACCCACCTCCCCACCAAAAGGTCATCACAGTGCTCTGAGCAGTGTCGTGGACCAAACAGCTTCAAGTGCACCAAGATGCAAGTCCAGTCCCCAGAGAGAGGCCTAGAGACCCGATTACATGCTGCCAGAGGCTGCAAATCCCAGGCAGAAGTAACTTGCATATTTGGTGGCCTCTTATCCTCCTCTCTGAACAGGGTGTGAATGGCACAGAACCTGGAGTCCTAAACCTGTTGTGGGAAAGTCCCTGTAAAGAACAAAGGATAGAGCAGCCTAACTGAAACTCATCCCAATACCTGCTGGCTGGTAGGGAGCCAGTCACTGACTAGCCAGCCCTCTGCATCATGCCTGTCATTTGTCCCAGGAAAACTGGCAGAAAGCTCCTATGGCAGTGGGATTCCAAGAAAGGTGAAATCCCTTCCAAATGGGTGGCCAGAAAGAACATGAAAAAAAGGAGGAGCTGGAGTCACGTGTTCAAAAATGATAGGGACCTGGAAAGAGCATTCCAGATGGCAAAGCAAGCCGATCCAGAAGTGCAGAGGTTCTCAGAAGTTGTGGCATCTTACAACTACTGGAAGCTAGCACTTGTCCTACCTGCCTTGGCCATTATTAACATAAAACTGGGTCCAGCAGTCTCATCTCTTACCTTTATTCTGTGAATTTGTACTAATAGTAACTAGCTGGGTTAGCTTTCCCAAGGGTCAGCGGGAGCAATCTATGTATTTACTCACTTGGTATGATGAACCACCAGGTGTGTGCAAAAGTGGCAAAGTGTTATATTTTACCCATGTTATGCTCCATCTAACTGGTTTTGTGTAAGCTTACTTGAGCATCACAGAGGGTCAAATAGACCCACTCCACACCAGGATTTATTTAAAATAAAGTTTTCATTTTTCTAATAAAAGTAACCCAGTTAAGTACAATCGCACATGAAAAACCAGATTTGCAAGTTTTGGAGGAGGTCAAAATGGAAATCATTGGATTACTCATGCATGGATGATGATGATCTATTACGGTGAAATGCGTGGTTTCATAACAAAAGAGTGGTGTGGATGGATGATGGTGATGATGATGATGATGATGATTTTGACATTGGCCATGTGAGCCAAAGTTCCTGTGACAGTGAAATGGAACAAGAATCAACTGATACAGACACAGAGAAAGTAGACCTTGATTCAGAAGATGAAGAAAACAGCAATTTAAGTACATATTTGACTAATCAAAATGTTACAAAGTGGCCATGCAACCAAATGGAATGATTCAATGTTAAAAATAGGTCCAAAACTATAATGAAGGACTTGACAGGAGTGAAAGGTACTGGACAGAATGCCAGCACTGCCATTCAGTGTTGGAAACTGTAGCAGACAAAATTCTATAAGATGCTGTGAAATATACAAAGACTGACATGCAGTAAAAACATTCCATGTACATAAGCAGCCATATTCAGAAATGCATTTATTATGACACCTCGATAGCTGAACTGAAAGCATTCATAGGTCTGTTTTACAAAGCAAGGATTTATCATGTTAATTGCAGGAATGTAAAACATATGGAAAAAAGACTTATAAATTATGCTTTAAATTTAGACATTTATCCTGGAACTCAGCCATCAGGTCCTTATTTGTATAGTAATGAACCCAGTGGTGTTGTGAACAGACTTGTTGCTCCCATCTCCCCAACCAATCAGAAGCTGAAATTACACAATTGGCTTGCCAGTTTCTGATTGATGTTATGTTTTCTAATGGAGCACAAGTTGACCAGCATAGGAACTATATGCAGGCACAAAGCAGAAATTCCAAATGAAATGTTGCAATTTCAAAACACAGAATTGTATAGTACAACATTTGGATTTCAGAAAGATATAACACTGGCCTCATACATGGCAACCAAACCCAAACTGGTACTGCTAAAGTCCCAATTTCACCATGATGGGGAAATAGTGATATGGAAACCTTGACAAATGGAAGCCTGAGATGGAAACTTTCTATGGCAAAACCAAAAGTGCAGTAGAAGTTGATGAATTATGCAACGATGATGAGGACACTTGAAACACAAAGCATTGGCCAGTAGTTGTGTCTTACTTGATTCTAAACGTGTGTGACATAAATAGTTGAATGGTTTACAAAGAAAATAACTAGCATAAAACACCATGGAGAAATTTTCTTAGAGGACTGGGACTGGAATTCATAAGATCATTTACAGAAGAGGAAAAGCAAAATGTTTCTGCCCAGGGAACTACAAAAAACTGGGGAGCACCCAGATAAACAGGCAGGGGCAGCATCACGAAGACCTACTACTGTAACAATAGGAAAACAAAAAGATGTCAACTGAGCCCTACAAGGAAAGACAGAAAGAACTAGGGGCCTTTTCGACCCAGCTATTTCCTTTCTTGGGATCTTCCTAAAAGAATTAAAAACATCATGCCACAGTGATAGATGTGCATTCATATTTATAGCAGTGCAATTTGTAACAGCTAGATCTTGGAAACAACCTAAATGCTCATCAACTGAGGAATGGCTAAATAAGTGTGATTGGTTTTTATTTTTTGGTTTTTTTGGTATCAGAAATCGAACTCACAACCTTGCACTTGCCAAGCAGGCACTTATGCTGCTAAGCTGAATCCCTGGCCCCAAGATGTGGTATTTTTATATAATGGAGTATTACTCAGCCATAAAGAAGGACAAATTGGAGACTTTTGGGTAAATGAATGCAACCTGAGAATATATTTATAAGTGAAATAAATAAGACACATATGTGTAAACATATTGTCTCGCTAGTTTGAGAAGTTGAAACAACATATGTATATGTATGTATGTGTCTATATAAATATAGATATAGATGTAATAGTTAAGATAGTTATACTACTGATTTTTCTGAGATCACTGAAGAGAAAGATTTGTGCTGATATTTTTCAGACAATTGAATGCACTTGTACTCTGGGTGAATGATTTGGGGACACAATGTGCAATGCATGTACCATTGTTGCCCTCTGAGTCATGTGTTTTTTTGCTTTGTTTTGTTTTTGTTTTTGTTTTGGTACTGGGGATCAAACTCACAACCTCATAATTACCAGGCAAGCACTTGAACTGCTGAGCTAAATCGCCGGCCTTATAAATTTTTTTTTTTGTACTGGAGATCAAACTCACAATCTTGCACTTGCCAAGCAAGCACTTGTGCCACTGAGCTAAATCCCCAGCCAATTCCATGTCCTGAAATTTTGTTTTTTGGTTCTCTCTCTCTCTCTCTCTCTCTCTCTCTCTGTCTCTCTCTGAAATAAAATGGACTTGAAGAAAAAGAGAAAAGAGAAGACAATGAAAGAGACAAGCTATCAGCAGTACTTGTGTATAGAACATGAGGTTGTCATGTGTGAAGATTATCTTGGGTGTAACAGTTGAAGCAAAGATTATTTCTGTGGTAGCCTTTTGTTTGTGCTTATACTGTATTTCACATAGCTTTTATTTTTGATGTTCTCCTTCAACTTTGGTAAGCAAGTAAACAGCTGACATGTAAATGTTGGTGTCTATTCTAAGCACTCATTATCCATTTGATATTTTATTGATATCTTATTTCTTGCTATGTGCATGTTGTATGAATCAGTAGGAAGCTCCTGACAAAACAGGAAGAGAGGTGACAAGACTCCCACACAGGAGAGGAAAGCCACGCACATGTACTGTCAGTGTGGGACGTGGGCATGGGATGTGCAGTTGTCTTGTGACAAGTCTGCCTTGGGTGTGACAGTTGAAGCAAAGCTCATTTTTGTGGCAGAGTTCTACTGGTATTTTCATTGTTGTTCATATAGAAATTTATTTCTGATGTTATCTTTTAGTTTTTATAAGCAGGTACACAGCTGACGTGAAAATACTGATGTCTATTCTAAACACACAATACATATTAAGAATTTAATTCTTTATTTTATTGATATTTTGTTCCTTCTGAGTACACACTGTATAAATAACAAGAATGTCTAATAAAACAGCAAGACCACACGTGCTGTCAGTGTACGTGAGGCACGTGTGGAGTGTGATGTTGTTGGGATCATTGAATTAAAGATATTTTTTGTAAAGTGCTATTGATATTCTCATCATAGTTCATTAAGAATTTGTGTTGTTCTTTTTAGATTTTATACACTAAAAAACAGCTGATGTTGAAAATTTTGATGCTTTTCTTTATAAACACTCAATAAATATTCAATATTTTGTGATATTTTTCCTATTAAGTACTCATTGTTTAATATGATTAAAACTCTTAAAATACGGGCTGGAGGTTTAGCTCAGCGGCATAAGCGCCTACCTTGGAAGCAGGCAGTTGTGAGTTTGATTCCTGATACCGATAAAAAGGAAAAAGAAAAAGAAAAAAAAAAAAACTCTTAAAATTAAAATTAACACTTCATCAGTAGAAATGTTCTAAAGGATAAACGTGGGTCTGAAAGATCCATGTTTCTGCACCTTGATGACAAAATTAGTGTTAGGCTTCGCTGAGTATGTTGCTCAGTACCTTGGGAAGGCCTGTGGTGTTCCTCACTACCAGCTGCTACACCAGAGACCTTCCCTTCGTCCACTCACTCCTTCTTAGGTTTAAATGCATTCAAAAGGATATTTTGTGCCCTCACCTCCTCTTCTGGTGGTACAGCGGATTGAACCCAGGGCTTCACATTGAGTTAATCTGCAGCATTCTTGTATTTTATTTTGGACAGGGTCTCACTAAGTTGCCCAGGCTGGACTCAAATTTGTGGTCCCCTTTCCTTAGCCTCCCAGGGTGCTGGGCTTCCAGGTGTGTGCCATTACTCCTGGCTCACCTCTCCTCAGACCCTAACAAAAGTAATCCTTCCTCCAGGTTATAGTCCTTGCATCTGAAGGGAGTTTGCATTCCCAAAGCCAGATGCCACACACAGGTACCCCTGGACATCTTCCTCCCCACCTCACCTGCCCCTGCACCCTCATCCATCAGCACCTCCCAGGTGTGTGCACCTCCCCAGCACACACTCACACACACACACACACACACACAGCTTATTAAGACCAAGCAAAGATTCCTACAAAACTTCCCCAGAGGTCTCTGGTCCCTCATTCCATAACTGTCGTACAGCAGGACACACCGTGGATGAAGCAAAGGCACTGGAATGCAGTGGATCCTGCTGTTTTAAAGGTGATGCACATATGATCTCTGCTGCTGCACTAACAAGACTGCCTCCTGGAGCACGGAGGATCTGCCTGGGAATTTCACAGGCACAGTGCAGCTCAGTGGGGGCAGGGCATGCCATGCTTCCCCAAAGGCCTCCTGCTAGGCTCCTCCTCTTAAAGGATCCACCACTTGTAGTGGTGTTTGGGTTTTAGTGACCAAGCCTTAATACGTGTATCTTTGGGAGACCCTGTATAGAGAGGCAGAGATGTTCCCTTTCTGAGGTCTTTTCACCTTAATCTGAGATAAACTCTTTAGCTCAGAAGCATGAATTTATGATGATTTGTTTTAGTTGTTGGTGATGGAACCCAGGACCTTGTGCATGCTGAACAGGTGCTCTAACCCTGAGGAAATTGGGTTAATGAGGGGATGTCCCTGGCTGGGACTTTGGGACTCTAGTGCTGAAGAATGAACCCAGAACCTTTGCACTGAGCTACATCCTCAGCTATTTTTAAAACAACTGAGACAAGGTCTCACTATGTCACTATGTTGACCAAGCTGGGCCCAAATTTGCAATCCTCCTGTCTCAGCTTCCCAGAGTGCTGGATTACAAGTGTGCACCACCATGTCCAGCTTTCTGACTGTACTTGTAATAAACAGTTCTTATCTTTAAATAATACAGACTGTACTCACAGATGAAAAGATCACTATGATTTGATTCAAAATAATTTGGTACATGTAAAGACAGAGGGAAACCAGACAAGTAGTGATCACCATGCAGGCTGGGGGGTGGGGCTGTGAGAGAGGAAATACTGCTCTGTGCTTCTGTTTGCATTGGAATGTTCCATATCAAAAAGGAGAAACAAAGCCTCGAATCCTTGTGTCATTGCAACTGAGCAAAAAGGATGTCATGGTTTATGTCTGTGGCCCCCAGGCCTCACGAGTTTGAATTGTGTATTTGTTATTCGTTCATTGTCTAGCGCTTGGATTGGTGGTGTCAGTGCTCCACCCACAAAGGGGTGGGGCCAGGATGTGATGTAATGGCAGGAAGAAGGTGTGTCTTGCCTTTTGCCAGCTCCTGCTTGCTGTTGGCAGCTGCCATGAACGGCAGCCCAGCCATGCCCGCCTGCCTTGGAGCCAACCTAGTGTGGACTGAAACCTCCAAAAACTGTAAGAAATAAATCTTTCCTTTCCCAACTTGGGCTTGAGGTATTTTGTCTCAGCAACAAGTAAAAAGTAACTAAGACAAAGGAAGAAATATTTTTACTTATTGCCCCACAACTTTAGGCAAGAATAGCGAGATGTGAGCAAAGCCTGTGGGCCACAGTGAAAGTAATTCTAAGCATGAAGCATACGACTATCAATGCGCACATAGAAAAACTGACGGTTCCAAATAAACACCCTAATAATGCATTTCTAGGCCCTAGAGAGGCTAGGATAGCCCAAATCTGAAACTGATAGAAGGGCAGAAATGATAAAATCTCAGAGTAGAAATGAATGTAATTGAGATTAAAAACTACACAAAGTATAAAGGAATCGAAGAATTGGTTCTTTGGAAGGATGGCAGGGAATTCAGGGAGAGGAAGAAAAGTAAAAGGATCAAGATGTACTATGTACATTTGCTGATACCCCAAGATGAATGTATTTACCAATGTCTAGATTACTTTTCTCACCTTGTGAAGACAAAATATCTGATGCCCAAAAGGCAGGAAGGGTTCAACTGGCACCAAGGCAGGGTGTCATGGCTGAAGGGCAGCCATCCATGGCAGCCACAAAAGACAAGAGCAAAAGGGCAAAAAAGGAAAAAGTACATCTCCTTCCCTCTCTTATGTTGTATGCCAGCTTCCTTTCCCTGGGCGGATGCAGCACTCACACTGTCAATCACAGTACTAGACAATGAACCAATCACAAACTCCAGATTCAGCTTTTTCCATGACTACATGAAGTTTGGAGGACCATCCAGACAAATCATAACAACCATGTATTGCAAACATAAAATTGTTTAAATTGAGAAACAAGCAAAAGGAATAGTGAGACATGGTGGTGGGGGAGAGCACCTAGCTCCTCTAGGGAGGCAGGTAGGCAGAAAGCAGATCCTTGGAGGAAAGAACAGGATCAGGAGCCTCACCAGGTGTGAGGCCAGCTGCCAGCACAGTGCACAGTGCTCAGCTCTCCTCCTTCAGCCCCAGGCTGCTGATGCACCAACCTCTCTTACTGTTAAAGTGACATTCTGCTCTCTGTGACTGATGCCTTCTATACAGACACATGATATGGGCTATACACTGTGGAATGCTCAGAGTACTTTTCTGTTCAGTTTCTTTTCAATGCCTTCCAGATGCCAGGAGCATTACTAGGGACTGTACTTAGAAAAATAAGACACAGAGCTGGGGCTATAGCTCAGCAGCACAGCATCTGCCTGTAAAGTGTGAGGTCCTAAGTTCAAGTCTCAGTACCAAAAAGAAGAAAGAAAGAAACAAAGGAGAAAAAGAAGACACATGAATATAAAAAAAAAATTTAAACATGACAGATAATAGAACTCTGGGAGGCTGACGCAGCAGGATCAAAAGTTCAGGCCCAGCCTCGGTAACTCAGGAACTCTGTGAGATCCTGTGCCAACAAAGCAGGAATGTAGGGTTGGGGTTGTAATTCAGTGCCAATGCCCTAGATTTAATTCCCAATTCTGAAAAAGAAAGTGTAACATCATTGACTATTTTTGTGTATCACTGAAAAATTAAGACTTCTTTTTTTGTGGGGGTACCTGGAATTGAACTCAGGACTTCATGCTTCCTGGGCTACTGCCATGCCACTGATCTAAATCTGCAGCCCCAAGGTTACTCCATAGTAAAGAAAGAAAAATAGGGGCTCTGTATCAGGGACTCTTGTGTTTGTTAATGGAACACATCTTCTGTAGCCTATGATTCCTGTTTGCTAAGGTTGAAGCAGAGTCTTCACAGCAGGCAGCCATTGCTTGAGTCTTCTAGGGTAAGGCTGGCAAACTATAATGTATGCTGTAACACACCAACCATTTTGTCTGGCTGTAACCAAAAGCAGGGTTTTTTTCCATTTAAAGCATTTCAGCAACAATTTAAAGAAGGATACAGTCAGCTGGGTTTCATGGCACATGGCATTCTGGGAAACTGAGGCAAGACAATGACAAGTTCAAGCTCAGCCTGGGCAACTGAGTGAGACCCAGTTTAAAAAAATGGGAGGAGACCAAGATGGCAGCATGGTAAGCTGCAGAGAAACAGCCTCTCAGAGAGCTGCTGTCCAGACACTGGAATATAGCAATGTGAAGAAGACGAGAAGGAGGGAAGTGGGTTCCCTGGGCCCAGGAAAAATCTGAAGTGAGAACTGAAACTCAGGGAGAGAGCGAAGAGAGAAAGGTCAGTGAAAAAGGAACAGGTAGCTGGTGGAGCCTAATCCTGAGACAAGACTCGCTGTGAGCGGAGTGGTTCAAACTTGTGGATGCACAGATAAGTGGACTGTTGTTCCCTCCAAGGATTCTTTAAAGCTTAAAATTGCCAAATGTATCTGATAATCTTGTTCTTATGTGTTCTTCCTTATGGAAACCCCAAGGTGATACTTCATAATCCACTGTGTGGTACCTGGAAAATTACTATTTCACTGGTGAATTATTGGTAGCCAACGCTACTGTCCATGGGATAATTAAGATAGATTTATGTGCCCTATTAAATAACATCCCAGCAAAAATTAGACAGAAGAGAATGTTGTTCAGTCTGCATGCCATGCTGCATGATTGGTTTCTAATAGAGCCTTGCAGGGACGTATGTGGTCAAAAGAAATTATAGTCCACTACCTGATATCTTTGCCCCAAAAAGCAACAGCCAGCCTCTGATCACACTTCATAAGAAAGAACACTAGTAGGTGTTCATAGTCCATAGAGACAGAATATTTTTGTAGACATTGGAGTTGTGAATCTATATCTCCTTGGCAGGGAAACAAAGAGGATCATTACCTTTTCCTTACACAGGAGACGCCATCTTCCTGCACCCTCAACCAGTGTAATCTTAACAACTTTCAGACCCAAAATCCCAACTGATCCTGTTTGGAAAGCAGGATTACATTATGGTATTAGGTTATGGGTCTCCAGATATGACCCGGGAAGGGCCTTTACCATTCAGTTCGTTCCTGGGCCAGTTCAGACAGCCCCCACCAGGCCCATAGGCCCTCAGGCTCCCCAACCACTTTGATCTCTTCCTGTTACTCATCTTCCACCCTCCTCTACTAGACTTCCTGCTCCTGAGACCTTTTTGTCCTCTGCCATTTCTGTGCCATCCCTGGACCCCTTCTTGCCTCTGAACGTTGCTTACCAGTTTCTCAATCTTAGTGCCCCAAACTTCACTGCTGACTGCTGGCTATGCCCCCCATCTCAACCTCCCTTCTATATGGGCACCCCTGTGACTATTATGGCAAATCAACTTTTAAATTCCTCTGCAGATGACACCACTTGGTGGTGGGCTAGGGCCCTGCTCACACTGGACAATGTACAGGGTGCTCCAGGAACCTGTGTTTATTCTGCCTCCTACTCCTTGCACACTTCCCCTTATGCTGTGCTCTGTAATCTTACCTCTTCAGTTTTAATTCATAATTTTTCCTATCCTGCTAATCAGCACCTTGTTGCTCCCAACAGAACCTGGTTTGCCTGTACTTCTGGTATAACTCCTTGTTCCACGCATCACCTGTTCACCCAGCACCCTTTGTACATTGGTCCATGTCTTTCCCTAAGTGTATTGGTACTCTGGAGATAATGGTAGGAGTCATTTGTTCCCTAGCTTTGACTTAAAGAGTCCAGTCCGAGTGAAGAGAAATCCTGTGCTCTTATCTGTATTACTGGGAATTGGAATGGCAGGGTCAATAGGTTTAGGAGTGTGTAGCCTAATAGAAACCAAAATTATAGACACTTAAGTATACTCATTGACCAAGATCTAGCAGCCCTTAGTGACTCTGTTTCCAAATTAGATGATTATTTAAGTTCACTGGATGAAATGGTTTTACAAAACCAGTGGGGTCTAGATCTCCTGCTCCTAAAGGAGGGAGGCCTCTGTCTGGCATTAGGAGAAAACTGTTGCTTGTATGCCAGTTATTCTGGGGTTATCCAACAAACTATGGCCAGCCTTAAAAGATGGCTATGAGAACAAGAACAAGCCAGACAAGCTGAACAGAATTGGTTTGAACAATGGGTTTCTCTATCTCCCTGGTTGACAACGTTAATCGCAGCAGCCTCTGGACCTCTGTTAGTCTTACTTAATTGTTTCACACTTGGACCTTGCATTATAAATAAAGTAGTAAATTATGTCAAAGATTGGGTTCAAACTATAAAACTCATAATTTTAAGGACACAGGTTATGAACAGATACCTCTGTTTAAAAACTCCATAAACCAATGATTTGGATTACTGACAAAAATCAGTGGAGAATGTTGTATTAAAACACTAAAAAACTAAAATGCAAAGTTAAAAAGATTGACTGGAGCACTGACCACACAGTTATAGATTAACTGACGGGTCATCATACTGCTCTGTATGCGTTGTCACCCTAGTAACCTGTTTGCTGTGTCAACCTTTGTTGCCTTTGTGAGAGGCAAATGATGCTGTGTCAACCATTGTTCCCTTTATGAGAAACAAATGTTCCTGGAATTAGCAGACCAAAGGCTGTGAATTAAGAAAAGAAAGGGGTAACCACCAACTGTGAAACATCTCTGACCTCAAGCAAAGGGCAACAAAGGCCTTCCCCATTCCTGTCAGCTTATGTATTTTCTGGTTTATGGATTATAAAAATCTGTCAAATTCTAACCCAGCTGCACAGCTATGCAAATTCCATCTGCACTGTGCTGCTGATGCCAGCTTAAATAAAAGTGCTCTTTTTTTAAAGGACATCTTGCCCCTTTTTCTTGAATAACATCTTGTTGTTTTGGGGGCATAACAGGAACAATCTGTTCTAGGGCTCTGGGGGACAGAGAATGGCAATGCCAGTGGCACCCAGCACAGAAAGCCGCCCACCTCTCAGCCAAGAAGCCAGAGACAGGGCTGCAGTGCCCTTTGAGGGCCTCCTCTCCTCTCTTCCTTGCCCTACCTCCAACATCTCCGCTGCCTTCCAGGAGGGCCTGCCTCCTTCCAGGACTAGGCCCTCACCACCGGCCTTTAGGGCACACCTGGCCACCACACAGATGCTATTTTGCAGACCCGGAGTGGGTGTCCCCGAGGATTGCAGCATCCTCGGTAAACACTTCCACTCAGCAAAGCCTGGCTTCCACAGGGGCAGAGATGCTGGGGAAAAGGCTCCTGCTACCCTGGCTGCTCCCCTGGCAGAAAGGGCAAAGCGGGCTCCCTCCATCCTCTTGGGGAGGGGCTGGCCTGGGGTCACAGTGGTCCCTGTTTCATCTGCAGGTGGGGGCAGAAAAGCTCCTCTACTTTGTTCTCCTTGACTCCAAGATCCAATTGGCGTTTTGAGGACCTGCTTGCTTCCATACAAATTTTAGAATGAGCTTGCCTATGTCTAGAGAACACCTTCCCTGTCGTTGATAGGAATTATGTTAAGCCTATAGATTAATTTGGGAAAGTGATGTCTTTACCATGTTGGCCCTCCAATCTGTGCCTACAGCGTAGCTCTCCATTTCTTAGGTGGTGATTTATTAGCATTTCATAATTTTTAATCTGCCAATCCTGCATGTATGTTTTGGTTTGCGTTGAGACAGGTTCTCACTGTTACCCAGGGCTCTAACTTGTAATTAGCCTCCCAGAGTCCTGGGAATACAGTCATGCACCACCATACCTGGTTTACACATTTTGTTAATAATTCTCTATTTCATAGTCTTTGTAATAGTTGTAAAATGGTAGTATTTTAGGTTTCAGTTTCCACATATTAGTTATAGAAACAAGTTATATTTTATAATCTGGCAGAACTTTTGTTGCTGTAGATTCTCAGGGATTTTCACTATTGACAGTCACATCAGCTCCAAGTAAGGAGAGTTTATTTCTACTCTTTGTGCTCTTATTTTGTTTGTTAAAGTAGGTTCTCATTATTCAGCCCACACTGGCTTCTAACTCAAGTGCTGGAATTACTGGCTTGTACTGCCATATTCGCCTCCACCTGATATCAATGATATGATCATGTGATTTTTTCTTCTTTAGCTTGTTGATAATGGTGGATTTGAGTATGTGTGCGCATGCGCGCGTGTACACGTGTACGCGCACATGCGTGTGCTGGAGATTGAACACCCTGCACCCTTCACATGCTAAACACATGCTCTCCCACTTAGCTGCACCTTCGGGCCTAGATTTTTGTTGTTGTGTTGCTTTTTGATTTTGAGACGAGGTCTCCCTATGTAGAGCAGGTGGGCCGCAAGCTCACCATTCTCCAGCATCAGCCAATTGAGTACAGACATCACAGGCAATGTGCCACCACACCTGGCTTGTGTGTGTATGTGACACTGGGGATTGACCCAGGACTGTATACTGAGCTGGATCCTCAGCCTTCTTTTATTTTGAGATAAGTTCTCATGAAATTGCTAAGTTGCCCAGGGGTACAACTTGCAATCCTCCTGCCTTACTCTCTCAAGTACTAGGATTATAGGCATAGTCACCACCCCTAGAGGATTTTTTAAATAGTGAAATTTGGAGCCATATAGAGCCACAGCTGAGGATGAAGCCCAGAAAGTTTGAGAACTGCATTTGCCCTGGCCAACTCCAAGTCCCTGAGCTCTGTGCCCCCGGCCACCAGCCAACTCCAATTCAGCTCTGTATCTTACGACTCTTAGCACAAAGCAACAGAAGCTTGGCCTTGTGACCCAGCCCGATGGTCACAGTAAACAAAGCCAGTGCTTGTGGAGCAAAGGTAAGCCAGGAGGGTCAGTAACTCTGGAGAGAAACAACTGATGGGGAAACGAGCAGGTATTGCAACCTTGAGGGTGTATTCTTGTCATGGGGCTTGTGACCTGAAGGGATGCACAGGGAAGGGTGCCTCCTGCTGTCTCCTGCCTGCCCAGCCATAGACTGCTTCTCCTTTGACTTCACGCTCTGCCACGCCGCTCTGTCTTGAAGCCAGTTGACTATGGACTGAAACCTCTACAAACTGTATTCTAAAATAAACCCTTTGGAAGCTGAGCATGGTGTTACATGCCTGTAATCCAAGCACTGAGGAGGCTGAGGCAGGAGGATCCTTGTAAGTTCAAGACAAGCCTGGGCCACAAAGTGAGCTTAAGGCCAGCCTGAACTGCATAGGGAGACCCTGTCTCAAAAAGACAAAAATAAATTTTAAAAAATAAACCTTTTTTTTCTTTTAACTTATGAGTATCAGTTATTTTGTCCCAGCAACAAGTAAATAACAAGACCCTACACAATATTATTTCTCTTGGAGCAATCACAATGCCCCCTCGGCAGCCAGCACTTCCTAATGAATGTATGTGATATGCACATGTTCTGTTCTGTCCTGGCTACAGAAGTCTGGGGCTGGAACGTGGACAACACTAGTGTCTACTTGCAGAGCTTCTCATCACTGACCCCAAAACTCAGTCCGAGTACGATGACTTCTGGTCTCTCAGAAACTCAAGGTTACAAAAACAATGCGGTCGAAAGCCTGATGTTGAGGCAGTCTCAAGAGAGATCAAAAATAAATGTTCAGTCTGCTCTAGAGTGTATACTGCTCTAACACATACAGCACTAGAAAACATGGAAGGCACAGGTGAGGGAGTTAAAATATTCAGAAATTGACGATGTTCAATTATAAAATTACTGCTAATATTTCTAGAGGTGATGACAGTATTTTAGATACGTAGAAAAAAAATCCTATTCACAGATGTTTTCTGAAATAAACAAGGATGGAGCATCAATTTGCCTTTTGTCTACATTTAAAATTGTTTCAGAAAATTCCATCTATTTTATACATAAAGTATGTGTGATGAGTATTAATATTAAAATGTAAATTGGGAGCGTGTTTAATCACTATATAATTCTTTCAGTTTTTTATGATTTAACAAAGACAATTTTAATTTTTTTATTTTATTGTATTTTTGTTTGGGTCATTCTCCCCCATTTTATCATGATCCCCTTCACTCCCCACATCACCTTCTTGCCTACTCTCCCTGTATACCTGTTTTTTGTTTTTCTTTTGTTTAATCTTCTTTTCCTACCAGAGTTTGGGACCCACATAATTTCTTTATTCTTGGCCTTGTCCTAAAAGAACATTTTAGCCATTTCTGGCATTTCAATTATATAGATGCAAAATTTGATAGTAATCCTTCAATATTTCTCTTTTTTAGAAACTATATCGTGAAATAATTCATTTGTTCCTTAAAATTTGACTTACGATTCCTGTAGCTGACCAATGCTAGTTTTAATCCAGAAAGAAAAAATTTTGGAATAAAGAGAATAGACATGATTCTTATTTACATATATTCATAAACTATTGGCCAACTCAGTAAGAATAACACCCAAATAAATCTTTACAAATTTCTGGCAAGTACATTATCTCTCTCCATTCTCAGGACAGATCGGAGCTCTTTCTTAGTGATCCTTCCACATTGGCAAAGTAGGCCTCATGGCAGCCCAAAGTGATCCACCCACACCTAACACTAGGATGCTGAGGATGGTACTTTATTTGGATAAAGGGTCTGTAGCTATAATTAAATCAAAGCTCTTGAGATAAAATCAGCTTAGACCACCTGGATGGATTCTAGGTCCAGCAAGAAATATCTTAGTGGGACTCAGAAGTAAGTTCCAGCAGCAGAGAAGGCCACCTGGGATGGAGGCAGAGACAGGAGTCATAAAGCCACAAGCCAGTGATGGCCTGCAGCCACCAGAGCCGCTCAGAGCAGAAGGGTTCTACCTTAGAGACTAAACTTAGGGTTAATCCTTAGGGACACACATGGACTCTCCTGGAAGCCAGTCTGCAAACAGGTAGTGAATTTCACGCATTAGTTCACTCAAAGGTGAAAATGTCAGTTATTCGTAAAATCTCAAGGACAAAAAGAGCACAAAGCCCACCTTTCATAGCAGGTGAAAGCCAGAAAGCCCTTCCTGAGTCCCAGGAGCCTGCAGTGGGAAGGTGCTGGCCCCTGCTTTCCTCTGAGCACAGAGCTCGGAGTCCTGCACCCATCAGGAGGCATCTTCTTTGTCTGTCCAGTGTGACATGTGCAGGCCATGTTTTCTCTCACTGTGGCACTTTACTGTCGTGCTCATGTTGTAGTGTCCACATTCTGAAGGAAGTCAGCTGGAGGTTGTTTAGTGACAATTTTGTCTTTATCATGTGATCTGCCCAAGATATGGTGGCTTTGGGTAACTTCCCTAGCAAACCATGGGTCGTACAGTGTGGTCTGTCATTACACTTTAGGACCAGAGCGGAGGCCTACTCTATAGGTCTCTAAAGTGAGGGGCCCCAGAGCTTTCCCTTCAAGGGGCAGCTGCTGTCCTTTTGCTGAGTCATCCAGTGTAAATAATGCCACATAGAGAAAAGCACACAAATAGAGGTGCTGGATAAATATTTGTTGAATGCATCAATAATTCTTTAACAGTGAGACTCCAAAGACATTGCAGTTGTGTGTATTTACACACAGATAGATGTGTGTACAAAATAAACAGAGTAATAAGTACCCTTTTAAAGAATTATCATAAAAGAACCAATATTTCAAAATAATAATCAAAGAAGAGTAAGCCTATGAGGATCTATTGATCTTTACTAGTGTATTCTCCATTTTTCCACAGTTTCTATGATAAATAAGCATACGTTTGTTTATACGTATATATGTATATTCATATTAATGCATACATATGTACCTTTTAAAATATAAATGGAAGGATAATTATACATACTGTTCTGTGATTTAGATTTCTTTTTTAGTAATATACTTTGGAGTCCACTTCTTATTAGCATATATAAAAAGTCCACATTTCTGAAATAACTGTATAGTGGAGTTTTATTACAATTTCACAGTCAGTATGATTTCACAATCAGGATCTCATACATGCTAGGTAAGTGCTCCTCCACTAAGCTGTATCCTCCCATCGAATCAGTTCTTCCTTTTCCTCATGTCTAAGCCTGTGAATGAGCCTTTCTGTTATTTGTTTGTTCTTTGCAACAAAGTCTTACCATGATCCCAGGCTGGCCTTGAACTCACATCAGTCCTCCAATCTCAGCACTTATTTGTAGCCCTAGTGATGAGATGCATACACTGTTCCCAAGCCATCCCTGCTACAAACAATGCCGCCATGAATTTCTTTACACACTTGTATGTTGGGTATAGGAAAAGTATATCTGTTGGATAAATCTAAAAAGTTGACTTGCTAGGTCATAAATAAGTATATTCCAAATTCCAATAGATTTTACATAAGCATGCTTTAAAGAGGTAGAATCAATTTACGTTCCTAGGAAAAAATGATCACACTGCCTGTTTCCCCATACTCTCGAGAACTACACATTATTAAAGTTCTTGGCCTTTACCAGCTTGATCTATCTAAACTGATGTTTCATCTAGTTTTTATCTCTTCTTATAGTGCAGGCGAGTATCTCTACTTATATGGATATAAATCAGCTATATTTCATTTTCTATAACAATTATATGTATGTCCTTTGTCCATTACCTACTGCAGTGCTGTTACTCTAAGTATGTATGAGTGTGTACACACTTTTCATGATCGCAGAGAATCTCTGATGCACATCTATGACAGTGATTCCCAGCCTGTGGCCTGGAGCCCTGGGGTTGAGGTGGGAAAGCATCAGGCCTAGATGCACCTGCCAGAAGGAGTCCTGAGAGCTGCCTATATTTCTATGAATAGGTGTCCCTTAAGTTTACAGACATATAGAATAGAACAGACTTCCATAAGGTGTCCTCACATTTTTGAAACATAGCTATTCTCATAATAGCTTTTGTAACTTACAGAGTGTTCTGGCAAATCTGTTACTTTAAAAATGTTTTTCCATTTAAAATAGGCTAACAATCAACTGTACATGCTTTCACATTTTTATTTTCTGCTGTTAAATCTAAGTACACTTATATAGCTATTTCCACTCCTGTTCTCCATGAAGTAGTTAAGATGGTTCATCTGTCTACAAATAAAGGCAATCACAACACAACAATCATGAAACAAGCCGTTTTCTCAGGTTGAGTTTAGCACCTTTGTGACTTATGCGGCCTACTATTTACCACACTGATGATCAGAGGCTTCCTTGGAGTCTTGGAAAGCCTTTCCATCAGTATTCATGGGACCGTGATAAGAGGAGGCTAGGGAAGAAGGACACCAGGATTCTGTCTGCGAAAGCCTTGTGATTGGCATGGCTGGACTGAACAGGCCCCCCGCTCGGCCCTCACTTACCTCTCTGTGGCTTTGGTCACATGGAGTGTTTGGAAAAAGCTGGTGTTCTTTCCAGTCAGCTGCTGTTCTTTCTCCAGGGTCTTAGGCATCTCACTGGTCCATTATATGCATGTAGAATCACTTCCTCAGAATGAAAGATAAAGATGATGAAAGGAATCTCATGCAAAATCTACAGATTCGTCTCCTCTGATACAACACTAACTCTGCTTTCATGGTGATGGCATTAACAGTCTCTCCCAAACCAGCCATTGGAAGGAACACAATGCAAGCTCTCGGGTTTGTGCCCAAGCACATCAGGAAGGCCTTGTGTGTGGCTGCTTCAAGGACACTCCTTATGTCTGCACCTGTAAATGATCCTGAAGTGCACGTACCCTGGGAGAGACAGACATAATGACTGCCCCAGGAGGATGCAAACCTCCATTTCCAGGACCTCTTTGTGGTTATGTTACAGATACATTACAAACAGGCAGTGTGATCATTTTTTCCTAGGAATGTAAATTGATTCTTTCTCTTTAAAGCATGTTTATGTAAAATCTATTGGGATTTAGAACAGCTAAAATAAAAAAAGAAAGTCATTGATACTGCTAGGGAAAGAGAGATAATTTCTGAGCTGTCTAGACACAAAATTACTGAAGGAGTTTGATAGGCTGCTTTTGGATTTTAAATTTAATACACATTTTACTCTGTAAATACCACAGGAATGAGTATCCTTGCTTAGACTTTTCAGTGCACCCATGTGCTGAGGACACCTCCTCAGAGGTGGGGATAGCGGGCCAAAGGGTCCACACCACAGTCACAAGGACTTAGAAAAACCACGCTACACAGCTTCACTGGTTCACGCCAAGCAACGCTGCCCCCACGGCTGTAAGGACGGCAATGGCCACTCCAACCAGGTGAGCAGGAGTCCATGCAGGGCACAGAGGTAAAGGGAAGTAACTGGAGACCCAGGACAGCAGCTGCAGGGAGGGAGCCAGGCGCTGGAGACTTAGGAAAAGACTCTGGGCAAGGGGAGGGGAGGGAAACCCCCAGAGGTTGGGAGGAATCGCAAAGCTGTGCCCCAGCCCCACAGGGAGGGAATGTCTGTGCCACAGCACTAACCTGGCCCCATCCCCGAGATGCTGAAAGACAGGCGGTGCGGTCACGAAGCAGGAGTCACAGAAGGGGCTTCTGGCCAGGGGTTCAGGCTGAGACCCCACACGGGAGGCAAGCGAGGAAGAGGGATGCACCAGGAAAACAGAGCCTGGAGAACGAGCTCGGCAGCCCAGGCCCAACAGCTGCTGCTGCGGGAAAGCCTAGCTGGGTGCTTGGCCCCCGACCTTCCACACTGGATGTGGGTGAAGGTGCCCTGGAGGGGCAGTAAGGAAAGGGCGGGAACCCTGAAGGGCAGGCACAGGAACTTCCCTTGACACCGCGTGCCCTTGGTCCTCCCTCACCCCGGAAGCCCCAAGGGGCAGCCCATGCTCTGCCCCTTCACCCCTCTGCCCAGGGCAGCCCGGCTCCTCTGCTGCAACCCACAGACAGACCCCAGCATGTTCCGGCTAAGAGGTGACGTCGTGTGGTGTTGGGATTCGGGTTTTCAATCCTGGGAAACATTTCAGGGTGCTCGGCACGGTGTGTGAGGGCGCCTCATACTCGAATACTGCCATTTCCACTGGATGAGGGGCTGCAACCCACGCTCCTCACCAGGCGCAGGGGGACAGAGGCCACCGGACCTCAATGACCATGTCCCTCACCACATGGACCGCCCCACACATCAGCTCCTCGCCTGAGCATTCTGGCTTAAACCCTACTTTAGTAGAGGACCACCTGGGTGACTCTCCTTGAACGAAGAGCCATCATGTCCATTTTGGTTAACCCTGGCCCTATCTCCGTGTGCTGGTATGTACAGAGAGAGCTGGCTAAGCTGTTTCCTTTTCCCCTCAATTGGCTCTATAAATAGAGCCAGCTGAAGTACTAATGTGTGATCTCTGAAGCCAGGTGGCAGTTCTGTTTCCTCACCTCAGTGTCTCCCTTAATGTTCGAGCCTAGCAGGATGCAGAGCCAGTGCTCCAGGGCTGTCAACTGGGTTAGAGCCTGGAGATAAGAGGCTATAGCTTCCCCAGGCACAAAAGTTTGCAGAGCAGAGCTGAAGCAACACCAGCTAAACATTAGATGTTACCTCAGTTGTGTTATGCAGATAGGTCTTTCTGCATATTGCAGAGGTGCTCTCCAGCCTCCTAGCTAGAGCAGCTCACAGCACTCATTGAATCCCTGCCATTCTCCCCGTCACTCATCCTCTAGCCATTCCCTTCTTCATGAATTAATAAATTCCAGTTAGGCCCTGGGCCAAGGTCTTTGTTCCAATGAACCTTCATACAACCAGACTCAGAATCCCTTGACCCTCGTAATTGCAAACATGTCTTAGTGTCTTTATTCTCACCATGGGTTGCACTGGAAGTGGTAGGTTGGAGTTAACTCACTAGAATTTCAATAACATTTCCATGGGATTACTAACATAAACTTCCCAGGCCAGGATGAGGACAGGAAAGGGGTCTCCTATATTTGGCACCCAACATGGGGCACACATCCACTCCCCTGAGACTAAGACTCAGTTAGTAGAGCATGAGACCCTTAGTCTCAGGGTGGTGGGATCTCTTTCTCATCCTTGTCATGGTCCCCCATCTTCCCCAAAATGCCTTTGCTCTCCCGTGTGCCCTTGTTACGTGACTCATTTCCCTACTGGATCAAATAAGTGATGCAGCTGTACTTGCAATCTTATAGGTTGACTGTAATTTGACCCATGTTGTACCCGTACTGTGGCTTTTCTGTATAAATTACTCCTGACAAAGGACTTTGGCGGCAGCCCACTCAGGACCCTGCCTCTCTCTCAGGACCTACCTCTCAGTAAACCTTTCCTACTCTTAATGGACCTTGTTGGGTAAAACTCATTCTTTGATTTCAGAGAATACAAACTTAGACATCTAACATCCCATAGGTTGCGACTTCCATTTCTCCCATATTGCCTACAACTTCTGCTGTTTTCCTTTGAGGCCAGGTCTTTCTACATAGAACAGGTTGTCCTGGAACTCACGATGCTCCTTCCTCAGCTCCCCAACAGGTGAGATCTCAGGTGTGCCCCACCATGGCTGTATCACCACTACTCTCTCTGAAAGCTTTGAGATTGGAAGGTGTCTGTCTCCCAGGAGGTTAGTCCTGCTCTCCTCTCCACTCCTGCCTACATGAAGCACCCATCTACAACTTCAAATGACATTGTTTGTAAGTTTGGCTACTCTTACACCCTGTCCTCTACTAGATTGCTGTTTGCAGCTCCCCAAAGAGGCTATGAATTTCCCAATGACATAGATTGTCTCAGACTCCACAAAAAAGGAAGCCACCCCCATGGTGGTCATGCTTCTGCCAACAGGAGGGATATTTATCCTGCATGTCTCTGCACAGAGTACATTGGAAACATGGAGATGGATTCTGAGGCCTTCTAAACCTTTTTCCCCTTTCCCATCCCCATTACAATGGGTTCCAACATTGCCATGGTGACCAATAGTCACAGAGCAAACACGTACATGTTCTCTTGGCCACAGAGTCTCAAACTCTGAGCCATTTCTCACTTCTCCTGCTCAGGAGTGAAGACTTTTAGAGCTTAACTACCAGATGGGCAGCCACCAGGGCAGGGCACTGCAGGCTGGGAATGTGAGTGTGTCTGTGCCCACACACTTTTCTACTCCCATTCATAGCTAGAGCATCATGGGATATGGTAGGCTAAATATGCCATTAGCTGGTGTGATGATGATGGTTATGAGCTTTCTGGAAAGCACTTTGGTATGGATTCTCATAACAACACCCCAGTATCCCGTATGTCTGAACTCATGTCCACAGGCCCCACATACAGAAATACAAGGACAGACAGGGGCTCAAATTAAGGACACAGGAATCAGCCCACTCCTGGCCACACCAACTACCTCGTCTTGTGTACTTGGGATTTGTTTGGAGACCAGGTCTCACTACGTGGCCTAGTAGGCCTGAGCTTATGCTCCTCCTTTGTCAGCCCCTCAAGAGCTGAGATTGCAGGCCTGTGGCATCATGCCTGCCTCCTGACTGCTTCCTCCATGACTTCCTCTCCAAGGCATCACCAGGGCTGTGTTCCTGGTCTCCTATGCACTCCCAGCCTGCCCGCAAGAGCTGCCCTTCTGGTCGCTCACGATGTCATCTGTAAGCTCTTCCGTTGCACTGCCACCCTGACCACACTGCTCAGGTGATGTGTGTCTCCTCCAGGAGGCCCTGAGGGCCCTGAGGGTGTGGGTCTTCTTAGACCCACTGTAACACAGCACAGCGACCCACATGTCCCACATGCTTTTGCCAGCAGGACAGGTGTTCTTTAGCCTGAATGGTGTGTGCACAGGATATTTTAGAAGACAGTGAATAGGCCCTCAGGTCCTTGGCCCCTTTCCTCCCCTTCTATCTCCCATGATGACTTGGCTCTGATACTGCCATAGTAATTCTCTCACAGAGCACAGATTTCTGTTTTCTCTTGGCCACAGAGACTCAGACTCTGAAGGATTTCTGAGGTCTCTTCATCAGGACGAGACACTGAGAGCTGATCTTTCAGGTGAGCAGATGCAAGGGCAGGGCTCTGCAGACTGGGAACATGTGTGTGTCTAAGTGTGTATGTGTGTGTCTGAACACATACTTGCCTTTTATTAAGTACATGACTCTGTTCTCCCTATCTTTTCTTCAATTTCTTCTGAAGCTGAGGACCTGACAGTGACAGAAGACCCAACCCGATAAGTTCGTGGCAACTCCAGACCCTGGCTCTGGGGATAGCTCAGACTCAGAGCAGTCCCACTGGAAAGTGAATTCTGTAGAGAGCCTCGCAGGGGTGACTTCCTGCCTCCCACACCTTCCAAGCCCTCCTTCATAGGGCACATCTGTCACTGTGACATGACAACCTTGATGAAGGATGTGCTGTAACTGCTTCTGTCACCAGCCTCCCTCCCGTCAAGGAATTAGAGGACACAGGAACTCTAGGAAGATGCGTGGACAAGAAATGTGACACTGAGGATGACCTGACCTGGTCATACACCAAGCACTGACATGGAGAGGATGAGGACACAGACGACAGTGAAGGCCCAGGAGCTGATCCAGTGTCACCACCAACGACCAGCAGATACACAAGAATTCACCCTTCAGAGGGCAACGGATCGACCCCTGGGATGGCGGGCCTGAATTTCAGCTTGTTCTCCTTCAACCCACAGAGAAACAGGAACATGAGGATGGTGACACCAGGAGGAAAAGGTAGAAAGCAAGAGCAGCGAAGACGAGAGTCAGGAACTGACTGAAAACTGATGAGAGTGAACAAACTGACTCAGTGGAACAAGAAGAAACCCACATGGAAAAGAAGAACCATGAAGAGACCCACAGAAACGAAGAGCATACAAAGCTTCATGAACCTATTCGGGTGAGCAAAAGACCCAATGCCACCATGCTGGCGCTGTCCATCTAACGAGGACGATGGAAAACAGCACAGTGAAAACCACGAGGAGCCAGGAGAAACACACAACAGCCAGGAGCCAGTGTTGTAACTCAAAAATGAGGCGTCATACAAAAAGAAAAAGAAGCTCTTTATTTAAGCTGGTACCCAGCGGCAGAGGCACGGTGGGGGTGCAAAGCTGTGCAATGTGCAATGTGGGCAGGTTTTCGGAGAGTTTGTAAAGGGAAAAACCACAATGGGGTGGGCTTGTGCAAACAGGTAGTTAACCATTGGAAATGTTTTACAATCAATGATCAGCCGATTCCAGGAACATGTGTTTTACACTCAGTGGTCGGCCAATTCCAGGAACGTGTGTCTTTCTCAGAAAAGGGGAATTTTACGGGAAACAGAAGTTGAAACAAAGGTCAGGGTAACGACACATACAGAACAGGATGGTGGCGCTTTGGTTAGGATACAACAGCCAGAAGAAACACGGAACAGCCAGGAGCCAGAAAAAATGCAGAACAGGCAAAAACATCAGGAACCTGACACTGAGTCAGCGCTGCCCCAAAGCTGATGCTCTAGTCTTCCAGAAAATGACTGTAGAAGAGTTCCAGCTGGGCAGCAGCTGCCCTTCTCCTCCAGCTCAGGTCCATCAGGAAGAACAGCACACACTGCAGGACCTGCCCACCTGCAAACTGTGGGAAAACGCAGAAGTCACCTGTGTCCCAGGGATGCCGACGATGCTCAAGGAAGGAGCCCACTGAGGTGAGCACAGGGGCTCCCAGGAGAGGAGGGGACAGGCCCGATGGAGCTGCTGGGTCAGACAGCATGGGCGTCACTACCTTCTATGACCAGCGCTGGACGCCGGGTGCTAACAAGGTGCACAGGGGAAAGAGGCCTGTGATGCCATGGCACCTGAAAGGACAGGACAGGGCCACAGCTGAGGACCCCTGCCTCCCACCCCAATTACCTAAAGACTGTAACTTCAGACATCTCACTCCTGCAGCGAAGGTCTACTTGGAGATAAGGTAGTTCTACCAGATAACATAACTTATTACTTGGAGAAGTCCTTGAGCCGACTCCCAAGGTCCTACTCAGTTTCCCAAGTTTTCTCTTGTATGAAAGCCAAATAAATATGGGCTGCCCTGAGAAGTTCTTTGTCTCAGCCCCCCGAGAATCTCGGGTTCTGCTAGAGGGTTTTGATCCTCCTGGAGACCTAAAATCATACCACTTGTCTCTTTCATTTAAGCTTTCACTGTCCACTCATTTGGTTGTGTGCCCAGTCAGTCCCAATAACTGGTGCTGGAACAGGGACTTGAAATCCTTGGACTGGAAATTTGTAGCCTAAACCAAGTAAGTCTACTTAGAGACCAGTTTCCCACATTTTCCACTCTACGCAGACTTACTGGAACAGATTAACTTACTACAATTCAAGCTACTCTGGAGGCTAAGGCAGTGGACTCAAAGTTCCAGACCAGTCTGGGCAAATTAATGACAACCTTTCTCTGATTAAAAGAGAAAAGAGGCTAGGAATAGAGTTCAGTGGTAGGGGGAGGCCTTTGGCACAATTCTAGTACCAAAAACAAGTGAACAACTTAACTCTTGCAGTCTAAACCTGGGATTAGGATGTATTTTCCAACCTACTACCATTGGATGGTTAAAGATACATTTATTTCACTGTCCAGGGGATGGAAGTCCACTGACTGGGTACCAGCAAAATTAGAGGTTAGTTTACATAGGAGCTGCGATAACCCAGGAAGGAAACTTGGGAGTTTGTCTTGAAACTGTATCTACATGGGTTCTTCTGAGGCTGTGTGCTTATTTGGGCACCACACAATGTGGTCTGTGGGTGCAGACACACAGGCCACCCCTGGAGCAGCCACTACTCTTAAGAAGGCCCTTTGAAGTAGACAAAGTGCACCCTCCTGTGAGCCAGGCTCTGCCATGGCATCAGGAGGTGACTGCTCAGCAAGAGGACAAAGCATACCCTTCCATGACATGCCAGGACTCAGGCCGGAAAACTGGAAGAGCACCCCCACCCCACCCCAGGGAAGCAACTGGCTGATTCAGAGATTCAGGGTGAGACAATAGCAACCGAGGTACAAGAATGGCTTGATGCTTGTATTGCTTGATGGACTCTGCAGGCTGGTGTTGGTGGTCTGGGCATCTATTTGGAGGATGGCAGTGTGCATTGGGGCTACTAGGGGCATTTTCTCCTGTCTTGTTTTTGAAATCTAATGCTTGTTCTGTCTTACTGTTTTGTTTTATTTCTGTATCTGGTAACCTGAGCAACTATTTTGAAGATAACGATATGCAGCATAACAACCGTTGTTAAATTCCTATCATCTTGTTTGGAAAACCTATATAACTATTGTTGTTTTGCTGTCCTTGTCATTTTGCTCCTTTGTTTTTCAAGTTTGTTTCCATCTTGATTTTTCTGTTTTTTTTCTTTTTTCTCATTAAAATAAAGAATGTATGATAGATATAAATTGGGAAGAAAGTGTTCAAAAAGAAAGATAAACTGCGGTGAGGAAAGAGGAATGGGTAAAAGAAAAAAATATTTGCATACACAAGATAGTTAAGGTAGTTATACAGCCTGCTTGTTTGTTCCTTGAAAAGAATGATTTGTGCTAATACTGTTTAGACAAGATATCATGCCAATGTCTTGTACCCCGAATGGCTACTACAAGATGCCAGTATGCAACGCATCGAATATTGTAACTGTCCTCCTACCCTTTTTGAAACTCATTTCTATTGTTTATCTGTTTTTCTCTTTAAAATAAATTCTTTTTAAAAAGAGAAGACCTTTTATCTCTGACATTTCTTTCATTTTTATTTAGTTATATTTTTATTTATTTGATGGTGCTGGGGGTCAAAGCCACAGCCTCACGCCTGCTAGGCAAATGCTTTACCCAAAGCTGTACCCCAGCCTGTATCTCCCAGCAGCTTAGTCTAGGCTTGTAGAAAATGTGGGTTTGAACACGTTTTTTCCCAGTTTAATATTTCATGTGATTTTTCTTTTCTTTTTTTTTTTTTTTTTTTTTTTTTTGAAACTATGAAACTGCCCCAAACCTTTGGCTACTGACCTGTAATGCTACATTTATTTAATTTTTACTGACCTGTAATATTTAATTATGTAATTATTTAATTATTACTGACCTGTAATGCTACGTTTATTTAAAACCGTTCTGGCCTTAGAATTCAAAGCGTCTTCTGCAGGACTGTGCAGTACTCAGGGAAGGAATCCTTATCGGATCCCCAGAGTCAAAGAAACTGCCGGGGTTCTGCGCACCTTCTCTGGGCCATCGACGACCCCTGGGGGTGAAACCCGTCTCCCACCTGGAGAGGAGGGCAGGCACACCCCTGAAGGGAAACCGGCTCGGTGCTCGCCTGGTCCCTCCTCGGCTCCTTCTAACCGCGCCTGTCCTCCGCCAGGCCCGCTGCACGGCCGGGCTCCACCGCAGAAGACCCCGTGGGAAGAGCCGCGTCCAAAAGGGGCGGCTTCCTCCAATTAGGCTGCTCAGAAAGCTGTAGACAGGAGCTGACCCTGTGGGTTTCCCTACCTGTGAAAGTTGATAACCTCACTGATGGGAAGAAGTCCAAAGAACTTTTTCACATGGGAAGAGGGGAGGAAAAGGGATTTTTAAAAAGGGAAAAATGGACATATAGCTTCTGTTAACGGGGAGGGGGGAAAAAGGATGGGGGAGGGGAGGGGAAGGGGACAGAATATAATTAATGTGTATTATGTGCATGGACAGTCCCCGATGATGAATGTGTTCATTATATGCCTCAACTATACCGATAAAAATAAATGAAATTTTAAAATTAAATATTTAAACACATATAAGTGAATCATATATATATATATATGAAAACAAGAAATATTTTTAATGAAGCCAACTGTAGCATGAATTTTCATGCTATTTTCCAGTGACCACTCCCCACCAGAAGTGAACAAAGATGGAATTTGTCCTGAGCTATATGTTCTGCACACCATAAAGTGACAGTGTGTGTTCAGATAAACGTCAGAGCTGGGTGTGGTGGCACATGTCTGTAATCACACCGCTCGCGAGGCTGAGGCAGGAGGAGTATTGTGAGTTTGAGACCAGCCTGGGCTACACAGTGAGTCCAAGGCCAAGGTGAGCTACATAGTGAGACCCAGTCTCAAAAAAAAAAAAAGTAAAAAAGACCAAAGAGGGACAAGGGTGAAGTGCTTAACATAGCATGATTTAAAACATCAACATAATTTACAACATAAAACTGGGCATGAGGCTGTGGCAGGAGGATCAAAGTAAGTTTGAGACCAGCTTAGGTTAAAAGTAAGCTCAAGTTCAGCCTGAACTGCATAGTAAGACCTTGTCTCAAAAAACCCAAAAATAATAAAGTGTTAATTTAAAACATACTTGCTTCCCAAGGTCTCTTCCTCAACACCGTATATAAAGGATAGGAATACAGGATACAAGGACTTGAACCATATTCCCGCCAAACACAAGGCTCCATGGGGTTAGAAACCAAGATTTGTACCATTTGTACAGCTGTTCCTTTCCCAAGCCTGAGACAATGCAGGTGCTCAAGAAAGCGTTCTGATTACATAACAGTTATACAGTATTTGTTCCACATATGTCCAAAGTGGAAATTTACCTTCTCATTGTGCTGGGACAGCTTTGCAAACGCTTTCTTTTAATTTCTTGCTTTCTGTTGAGCATGGTGATACATCTGTAATCCCAGCTTGTGGGAGACTGAGGCAGAAGGGTCATGAGCTGGCAGCCGACCTGGATTATATAGCAATGCTGTCTCAAAACAAATAAAATGTCCTATTTATTTTTTTCCATACTGAACCAAGGGGTCCCTAGCAGTGAGCTATATCCCCATCCTTTTTTATTCTTCCTTTTTGAGACAGGGTCTCAGAGATTGCCTAGACTGGCTGCAAGCTTGAGACCCTCCTGTTTCAGCCTCCAGATCAATTAAGATGCACCATGATGTGTGGCTACATTTTCTGACTGAGTCCACCAGTCAAAATGAGTAGGGGACCAGGCCAGAGGACAGAGCGCCTATTTAATCTGAAGGAAGCATGCATATGAGCCCAACTTTAGCAGCTGTCTATGACAGAAAAGTCTCACTTATCAAAATGCATCATGAAGCAAAAGCAAATAAGATTGTGGGACAGTCCCAGAGACAAAAAATGGAGCAGAAGTGTACAGGACCACTTGGGAGACGCCTTGAGTAAAGAGCAATCAGGCATTGCAAGGAGAAAACACAGTACAGGACATATAATCTATAGTAGTATTTTATGCTAGTCACTCAGAGTCAAATAATAAGAACAACAGGAAATCTGTCTGTGCACTAAAGACCCAGAGAATCTAGCTGAGGGCCTGGATCCCATGGCACTATCCTGAATGAGTTAACTGAAAACCTAGAACCCATGACAATGCCTCCCATGAGTCCAGCTGAAGGCCTAGAGCTCATGACAATGACTCAGGCAAGTCTGTTTCATGGATCTGCACTGGGAAGACCCAAAGATCAGTGGTGGAAGCTAGAAAGTCTACGCCAGTGGAGTGAAGGGTCTGTGCCAGCAGGTTGAGGGTTCTGCCCTGGGGCCAAGAAGCGATGCTCAAAATAAGGACTAGGGATCCCCTGAAAAGTACCACAGCCATTGGGGCTAGGGATTTAGCTCAGTGGCATAAGTGCCTGCCTTGCAAGCCTGTGGTCGTGAGTTCAATCCCTGGTACTGGTAAAAATACAAAAATAAAAAATAAAAATGTAAAAAAAAAAAAAAAAAAAGTACCACAGCCACCTTTAGTACAACAAGGTCCCAAGCTTCTCAAATGATGGGAACAGCTAAGTTCATATCAGGAAGCCAGTGTGGCAAGCTTCTCTTGGAGACTGAACAGCACACATCTTCCTCTAGAGACAGGAAGCAATGCTCAAAGGACTAAAATAAGCTCCCCCAAAATGAACCACAGCCATTCTCAGCAACAAGGTACTGAGCTCCTCCATTGATAATAGCCAACTTAGTAACTGGGAAGCCAGCATGACAAGCTCCTCCAGGAAAACCAACAGTGTCAAACACCACTTAGGAGAAGCCACAGTGCTACTTTTCCTCTCCGGGTCTCCTTTTTAAGCTGGCAGCAATCCTCAGCACCACACTGATTCAGTTCAGCTACACCACAAGTTGCTCAGCCGTTTTTAATCCACCACACCACCTCTTCAGCTAAACTGGGCCCTATCTCCATGTACTGATATGTACAGAGCTGGCTAAGACAGTTCCTTCTTTCAATTGGCTCTAAACAATTTAAATGGGGCTGGCTGAGGAGGTGATGCATAATCTTTAAAGCTAGGAGACAGTTGCCGTTTCCCCACCTCAGTGTCTCCCTAAATATGGTTGAGCCTCAAGGTAAGAGGCTATGACATCCCAGGACAGAAAAAGTTTGCACACTGGAGCTGAAGCGTCAGCCTCCTAAACATTTTGAACTCACAGCCTTGTGCTTGTCAAGCAAGCACTTAAGCCACTGAGCTAAACACCCGGCTCCAAGCCTCCTAAACGTTAAATGCTACCTCAATTGTGTTATGCAGATTGGTCTTTCTGCAGACCCTTCTCCGCACACTGCAGAGGTGCTCTCAGGCCTCCTACCTAGCCCAGCTCACAGTACTCCCTATCTCCCACCATTCTCACAGTCACCCATCCTCTAGCCACTTCCTTTGTCACGAATTAATAAGATCCAGGTTAGGGCCTAGGTCGAGGCCTTTGTTCCAATGAGTCTTCATCCTGACTGGACTCAGGACCCCTTAGATACCCATAATTATAAATATGTCTTAGTGTCTTCTCACCAGGGGTTAACTTGCTAGAATTCCAATAATATTTCCATGGGATTACAAATATAAACCTCTCAGACTGCAACAAAGATGGGAAAGGGATCTCTATACAGAAGAATTTAAAAAAACAAATTTGAGGGCCAGGGATTTAGCTCAGTGATACAAGCACCTGCCTGGCAAGTGCAAGGTCCTGAGTTCAATTCCTAGTACCAAAAAAAAAAAAAAGAAAGAAAGAAAAAAGAGAAATAAATTTGGATGGGAAATAAATGTAATAAAGTAATTACTTGTCAGTAAAGAAGGATAACACAATAAAATACTGGGACAGCTACCCACCTGCAAAAGATCCTGACATTATACAGGAAAACTCCAAGTGGGCTAAGGACTACAGGGAAACATTGCTTTTATAGTCCTGGAGATGAGGAAAGACTAACATAAAGCCCAGAAAACAAAACAAATTGGCACCTGCAACATGGAAAGCATACTATGAAAAAATACCATCAGCCAAACAAAACCTGGAGAAACAAGCTAGGAACAATGTTTGTAACCTGAATGAAGATCAAATGCTTCTTATTAAAACGTCTCTAGCTATATGTAGTAATACATGCCTGATATTCCAGCATTTGAGAGGCTGAGGCAGGAAAATCAGTTCAAGCACAGCATAGGCTACACAGAGTTCAAAACCAGTCTGGGCCACATGTGGGTTTTGTCTCAAAAAACCAAAAAACAAAATTAACATACAATAAACAGTGTATAAATGGGAGAGGGTATTCACGTGGACATTATCGACAAGAGCCAATACACAAGAGAATATAAATAGCAACTGAGAGTGCTGGGCCAGGCCCCTCATCCCAGCACACTGGGAAGCTGAGGCAGAAAGAGATGGCACATTCTAGCCCAGCCTGAGCAACCTCGGGAGGGAGACTTTTATCTCAAGATAAAAGTGAAGAACTGGGGACATAGCTCAGTGCAAGAACTGGGGACATAGCTCAGTGCAAAGGCACTCAGGTTCAATCCACAGTACAACACAAAATTAATTAATTAATTAAAATATTCTTAAATGTTAATCTATCAAAGAAACACCATTTATTGATTTAGCATTACTGGGGACAGAACCTAGGGCCACTGCACCAAGCTATATCCCTAATTATGTTTTTAATTTTCTTTTTAAGATGAAGTCTGCTAAATTGCTACACAACTCTGGCTAGGTTCAAACTTGTGATTTTCCTGAATCAGCCTCCCAGAGTGCTAGGAAAACAGACATGTACCACCAACCCAGGTTTGCATATTTCCAACAATAAGACATCTTCTAAATTTTCTCCAGTCATTAAAGTAGCAATTATTAAGAAAACTGACCACGAGCACCTGTATGGATGGAATCCACAAAGTATAAATGTTAACTATACAGTCTTCTGGGAGAATGTTTGGCAATACCTTTTTTGTTTTTGTTTTTGTTTTTGTTTTTGTTTTTGTTTTTGTACCAGGGATCAAACTCATGTCCTCGCACTTGCCAGCAGGCACTTATACCACTGAGCTAAATCCCTGGCCCTGAGAATGTTTGGCAATAAATACCGTTTTTTTTTTTCTTTTTTGGTACTGGGGATTGAACCCAGAACCTTTGCACTGAGCTATATCCATGCCCCTTTTTACAGTTTTCAAGACAAGATCTCACTAAATCATGGAGAAGGTTTAGCTCAGCCATGTAAGTGTCTTCCTGGAAAGCACAGGGTCATGAGTTCAATCCCTGTTACAAAAAAAAAGTCACTAAATCACCCAGGTAAAAGAAAAAGGAAAAAGACAAACATCCCCGGAAGATTAGAATGGACATTCCCTGGGGGGGGGGGGGGCGGAAGTGGGATGTGTCCAAGGAGACATTTTCCATCCCGTGCCCTGAATCTCAGTCAGTAAAAAAAAAAATCTGCAAAAATTAAACAATAAAAGTAAATATATCACCTCAAACTGTGAAGCAGGCTCAAACCTGCAGTCCCCCTGCTTCAGTGTCCCAGAGTGCTGGGATTACAGGCACACACAGCAAAGCTGACAAACATCAAGTTTTCAGTCCATGTAACAGCTACACCTTAAATGGTTGGAGAGAAATCACTTGGGGCTGGCAACACAGCTCAGTAGTACAGCAATCGTCTGGCAAGCTCTAGGTCCTGCGTTTGATTCCTGGTTCCACCAAAAAAAAACCTGTGGGAAATACTGCAGCTGCAACTTGGGAAGAACTGAACCATTCCTTTGGTGAATGGCTCGGGCAGCAGAGAGTTTAGTGTTACCAGTCATGAAAACAGGATGTCAGAGGAGCAGCGAGCAGAAGGCCTGGGTGTAGAGCCCTGCCCCGCACCGCACAAACACGGAACAGTGTAGCTCTAAGGCCACATGTCCGCTGTGTGCATGAGAATCTCCGAAGAGGCAAGGGATATGTAGAGGGATATGTCCTGTAGTACCTTGTGATCCCATTTAACTTTCATTCAAATGTTTCGAACTATTGTTGCCAAGCAACCTAAGAGGCATAATAGAGACTTCTGGCGGGGATTTAGCTCAGTGGTGCAGCACCTGCCTGGCAAGCATGAGGTTCTGAGTTTGAATCCCAGTGCCCCCACCCCAAGAAAGACCTCTCTACTACAGTAATTTAGAGGGGACTCATTTCATTAAAGAAAAATGTGTTGGCCAGGTGTAGTGGCCTGAACTACCAAAAAAAAAAAAAATTTAAAATACGTATTCAAAAGAAGAAAATAAACAAGAGTTTGGCTTCCTCAGGGTAACAATCCACAAATGTTTCTTCTTTTTACTTTCTGGCTCTGTTTTTTGTTTTATTTTATTTTGTTTTGTTTTTAAAGGACTGGTTAATAATCAGCAGAAGAGGAATGTGGCCAGGCACCCTGGTGCAAGCCTATAATCCCAGCTGAGAAAGGGGGGTCTCAGGCTGGAGGCCAGCCTGGGCAATTTAGCAGGAGCTTGTGTCAGTACAGAAGGGATGGTAGTGTGGCTCAGTGGCCCAGCAGTCCTTGTTTCAGTCTCCAGCACCACAATAAAAGGGTGTCGTAATTTTTTTTTTGTTTATTTGTTTTGGTACCTGTGGTCAAACTCACAACCTCATGCTTGCCAGGCAGGCGCAGCCCGTGATTTTTTAAATGTTTATTCATTTATTTAGTCTTTTTGAAATAGGATTTCACGCTGTGGCACGGCTGGCTTTGAACTCACTTTGTAGCCCAGGCTGGCCTCAAACTCCTTGCGATCTCCCTGCCTCAGCCTCCTGAGTGCTGGGATTACACGTGTGCACTACCACTCCTGGCCTGGTGTGTGGTTTCAATAAAAGGCAGCAAGAGCGTCTTCACAAGGCTCTTCCCTCTTTGTGTGTCAGGGTCCGCCGAGGCCTCCGGGTGCCTGTGCAAGAATAGGCAGAGCCCACTTGTCGGAGGGGCTCTGAGCTGGGTCTCAGCAGACTGCGGCTGGCACCCCGCCGGGCCCCTGAGCACCCAGCCTTGGCATCTCAGGAGGAAAACGGTGGTGGTGAGTGCATGGAAAGCGTAAGGGCCTCACAGATGCTGGAGAATCCTCACAGTAAAGTTCACTTTTAACAGCCATCGCTGGACCGGCCAGGCCAGCACACACAAGAGCCACACTGTCCCTGGCGCTGACCCAGAGCCACTGGGGGTCCCGGGAGCTGAGAGTGCTTGGACAGCCGCTGGCAGGCGGCCCAGGCACAGCTGGAAGAGGGACTTCTGTTCCCGCAGTCTGCGCGGGAGGTTTGAAAGACGACTTCCTGACAGCGTGGCCAGCCTGCACTCTGCAGTTCAGCAGATAGAACTTACCTTTTAAAAATTACCCTGGTGCACGAAGCCTAGAAACCCCCATGTCACTGTGTACCCTACCAGGTGCTTGTGGAAGGATCCTGCGGCGAGCTGAGTCACCCCCGGAGAAGCGAGGTCCTGGGCTGAACTTGTAATGGTCCTCCTGACTCAGCCTCCAAGTGGTGGGATTATAGGTGTGCACTGCCCATGTGCGGCTCAGCAATTTACCTTTTTTTTTTTTGTACCAGAGATCGAACTTACACTTGCCAGGCAGGCGCTTATGCCACTGAGCTAAATCCCCAGCCCAGCCATTTTAAAACTAAGTGTAAAGTATTTTCTGGCCTTCAATGCCATATGCAGAAAGCCCATATGTAATACAGGGGAGATGTGAGAGTCGAACACATTATGCAATGTGCCGGCTGCACCACGGACTGTGAGGCTCGGCGACCTCTCAGAAGGAAGTTCCTCAGGACAGTGAAACTAGAAAACCAATTTACTCTTGCAATTGCCTGTCCCAAAAGAGCTGGAGACGGCGTTTTACAGTGATCCCTGCACACTCACGTCTACAGCAGCCCCATCCATACTGGCTAAACCATGGAGGCCGCCTGTATGTCCACAACCTTGCACTTCCCAGGCAGGCACTCATGCCCCTGAGCTAAATCCCTGGTGGGAGGAGATAGATCTTTTGCAGTAGGGAAGGGGACTGAGAGGCTGAGGGAAAGGAGCTGGAGAGGAGGTGAAGCAGGTGAAAAAAGAAATTAAGATGTGCTGTGTATCTGTACCAATTTCCCACAAGGAATGTAACCATGTACTGCAAACATGTACTAATAAAAAATAAAAATTGGCAAAAAAAATTGAAACTTTGTTGATCACTTGATATGGTAGACTTCCTGACGTAGAGGGCATATATTTATGCAGTTCCACTGTATTTGTAATTTCTCTATATGGCTTTAATTTTCAGCTTATTTTTTAGGTTGTGTTCTTTTGTTTTTGAGTCAGGGTCTTGCTATGTGGTTCAGGCTGAACTCACTGTGCTGCACAGGCTGGCCTCCAACGCACAGCGAGTCTCCTGCTTCGGCCTCTTTCACTTTTGGTTTTTGAAATATACTTTGCCACCACCTTTTGCTTGTTTTACTCAATTCTTTATTCAAGACAGAAAGAACCTGCAAACTAACCTCAGAAGAAAACTACCAGATTACACTGGATTGCTGGGGCTGCAGGCATGGCCTCGAGTTCACGAGTGATGCTGGTCTGTAGTGCTCTGTTTCAGTGCTGTGCCTGTCTCTCTGCTGTCTGCTTGTTTTCATGGCAATGCAGTTCTTGTGAATGAGTTGGAAGGCCCTTCCTCCTTTACCTTCTGCTAGACGTTCCATGAAATCAGGGTCCACCTGGATGCACGGGAGAATTCCCCAGTGGAACACCCAGTCCAGAGACTTCTATTTTACCTGGGTCTCATTATCCTGGCCTACCTGATCATAATGGCTTTGGCCACTTTGCAAATACTGCAGCTGCAAAGGACCTTGGAAATCATCGTGGCTTTCACCCTTCATCATCTATGAAGAAATGGGCCTCGGAGTGGGGCTTCAGCTTTGCCTGAGGTGGCAGGACCAGTGAGAAAGAGGGAAAAGCTACAGCTCAGGGTGCTGGTCCTGCTTTCTTTGCTGGTGATGTAAATGGCCATGACTTTAGAAGTGGGGACTTCACTTTTCGGACCTCCTTGGATGATGCCCTTGTTACCCAGCCTTGCTTCCCTGGGGAGATAAAACACTTTCCCATATAGCTTGTCTAAAGGAGAAGTTTCCACTAGGTCCCTTCTAGTCCCAAGTCAAGAGTAGAAAAGAGCAGGAGTGGAGCTGGAACCTGGGCCAAAGGGGGCGGAAGGCCAAAGGGGCAGTCACCAAAGTCTGTACAAGAAGCAGGAGCCACCACCGGCCCAGGGAGCGGGGCACAGGGAGCCACACTGCCCTCTGCACGGAGAGCTGGGAGATGGTCTCCTGTCTCACACTGTGTCCCCACCAGCCCATGGCTGTGCTCCCAAGGGCAGCACAAAACGGGCGGAGAAGTCACAGCCACATGTGACAGTGCTGCAGTAACAGGACCTCCTGTGACGTCCAGCGGCACCACCACTAGCCTCTCGTGGTTACGGGGATCCAGAAATGTACACCACGTGACAAAGGAGCTGAATTCTAAATGTTATTCCATAACATGAGCTTAAATGTGAAGAGTTACAAGAGATGGCTGCATGCAGAAGCAGAGTGGCTTGAGGAAGCTGTAAAATGTACTCAGCAACAACCTATAAAGTGTTTGAAAATCAGAATATAGTCCACAGTGTCAAGGAAAGATCACTACAACACATCGAGACATTTAAAACAGAGCCAAAAGTTCAAGCCCCAAAGTGGCACCAAAATTACAAGGCGTTCTTGTTTACTTCATTTGGTCTCCATGCATAGTAGTTTAGAATCTCACTTGGGCAACGCACAGGCTTCAGGAGTGTGACTGGACCCAGTCACCAACTGGGTGCGGTATTTGGTTTTTAGTCTGTTTGTTTTTCTGTGATTGGGGACTGAACTGAAGCCCTTCTCACTGAGGTAGATCCCCATCGTTTTTAAAAAATTTGAGACAGAGTCTGGCTAAGTTGCACAATTACCCGGGCTGAGCTTGAACTGGTGATCCTCCTGCCTCAGCTTCCCAGAGTGCTAGGACTATGACAGGCACCACTACACCAGGCAACCATTTAGAGAAAGAGCAGCGCAGCTATTTGGTTTGCTTTATTCCTATCTCTGTCCAGGGTGACACCTACTAGCAAACAACACCCTCAGTAAACATTTGTGGAGTGAAAGAAAGGACCGACTCAAGACCCTTTGATTGGTCTTATTAAAAAGAAAAAAGTTGCAAAGCGAAGTCTCCAGGCTGAGAGGCGCAGCCGCTAGAGGGCGCTCCCACCGCTACCCACCGGGCTGCGGATCCGCCCTCCACAACCAGGCTCGGGTGTGGGGACACGCCACGTCCACGCAGCCCGCGGACTGGAGGCCAGCGACGAGGGCTGTGCACATGCACCCTGCCGCCCATCACTCTGTCACATCCTGCCGCTGGAGTAAGAAAAGCGGGGCTTGGGGCAGAACACGGGACACAGGCAGAGCCCACACACCAGAGACCCGGGCTTGGAGTAGTGGAAAAGACACGGGGAGCAGATGTGGCCTTCGTTTTGTTTTGCAGTACTAGACATTCAAAGCGAGGGCCTCGCACATGGCAGGCAAATGCACACGCCAGTCCCTGACCATTAGGTCTAGGTGGGATGGGAAGGCAGGACGCCACTGAGAGGATTCATGTGCTTGGAGGACGCAGGAAAGCTGGCGCCGAGGCGCCGCACACCTCTACAGCTAGCGCTCAGGCTGAGGTTGGAGGATCTCCAGGCAGGAGTCCAGCCCTGTCCCAAAACAAAATAGTGCTGAGAACAGGGCACACACCTGAAATCCCAGCCCGTGGGAGGCTGAGGCAGGAGGATCTCTGTGAGTTTGAGCTAGCGTGGGCTACATGGTGAGTTCAAGGCCAGCCTGAACTCATAACCACGCATAGTGGCACAAAACTGGGCCTGGGAAAAATAGCAATTTAGTGAGGTTCTGTCTAGAAAGAGTCTGTGGATGTAGCTCTGTGTGAAGGCCCTGGGTTTAACTAACTCCCTGCCCTGAAAGGTGGGGGTGCTGGCTTGTAGTTCAGGGGAGAGGCCCTAGGTTCAATCCCCAGTACCACCACCAAAAACAAAAAGAGCCGGGTGGTGGAGGGCACCTGTGAGCCCAGAGGAGACCCGAGGCCAGGGTGGGCTACATAGTGAGTTCAAAGTCAACTTGGAATACAAAGCAAGTCCCTAACCCCCAAAAACAGGGGGCACAGAAAAAAGGATGAGCCCCAGAGGCTCTCAGCACAGCACTCCAAGGTCAGAAAGGGGTCTCGTCATTGGGCCGAACCCTCAGGCACCTTGGACCTTCCTGAGCCCTGTGCATCATGCCCTACCTGCTTCAGCAGCCCAAGATGACTGACTGCTCCTCTGGCCTCAGGGTTCTTACTGTCCTGGGATTCCTCCCTCTCCCTGACACTGGGGTAAATCCCGTTCCACCAAGCTCCAGCCTGTTCCTGCCTCCCAAGCTCTCAACAGCCCTCGGGAGCCTGGGACCCACTGTCTAAGCAGGGGGCAGACCTTGTGCCTTCTGCTCAGGGCCGAACAGATGCTCCTGCCCCTCCCTATGGCTCCTCCTCCTTCGTGAAAGGCCAGCCGGCCTTGTCTGAGTCAGTGGTGGGAGGAAAGGCCCACAGGGCTTGTCTGAGTCAGTAGTGAGGACATTCCCAGAGTTCCACTCCCATGTCGCCTCTCGTACAGCTGCAACCATTGGATCTCTATCAAGGATTATTTTATTCTATTTGTTGAGACAAAGTCTCGTTACGTAGCCCAGACTGGCCTTGAAGTTGTACTGACCCTCCTGCCTCAGCCTCCCAAGTGCTGGGATTCCACGCATGCACCACCATGTCCAAAAATATCATCCCTTCCTTACTTGTGGTTCAAGATACTCATCATGCTCACAGTTAGCAAGCCTTACGCTAACAGAAAAACCTAGAATAAAAGATATTTGGGGGTGACAATGAGTACTTGGGGCTAAAGATCTTGACTTCCCTGGTGCTCAAGAGGACTGTGGACTGTCCTCAGCCCAGAGCAAATACTGGGCTAAAGCCTGGCATGTGCAGGCTCCAGAGCCCTTTCCAAAGCAGGAGGAGTGCACTGTGGTCACACACGTGCATGTGTGTGCGTGTGCACACACACACACACACACACACACACACACACGCTTGGGCCAGCATTTAGGCGGAGATTTGCTCTGGACTACTCCACATACCCTCGCCCTACTTCCCACCGCACCCGACCTCCCCCTCCACTGTGCCCCCTTAGCCCCACTACACAGCCTTTCCCACCTCCTCTGGTCTTGGGAGTTGACCTAAGGCCACGCATGCCTGGACTTCTGCTCCTTTGTTTTCCTGTAGGGTTAGGTTGGAGCCAGGCAGGAAATCCCAAGGCCAGCGGGCAGGGTGAGAAGTGCAGCTCCAAGGGCCAATAGGACTCGCCCGGTAAGTGGCTTCTCCACCCAGACTGCTTCCTCCTGCTCCTCCCTTCCAGGAATGGGAGGAAGATGGGACGGAGAGACAGAGGTAACAGCAGGTAGACTCTCAAATGACTAGAGGATAGGAGGCTTGAAAGAAAATAAATAAATAGACTTGAAAAAACTGAAAAGACCCAGGTGTGGTGGTGCATGCCTGTAATCCTATCACTCAGAAGCTGAGGCAGGAGGATTGTCATGAGTTCAAGACCAGCCTGAATCGAAGAACAAGACCCTGTCTCAAAAAAGAGAAAAAGAAAGAAAAAAAAACTGGAAAAGGCTGACCGTTTGAATGGCTCTCCTTGAATACAGAACAATTGCTTCAGAACTGGTTAAATCAAGTCTTCTCTCCATGCGCTGATACTACAAAGCAGCCCATGGTATTTCCTTGTCTCTTCCGTTGACACTAAGCAATGCAACTAAGGCCAGCTGAAGCACTGACATGTAATCTTTAAGGCCCATCAGACAGCCTGTTTCCTCACATTGTGTTCCCTGTCAGTCTGTTGAATGCAGCCGGATGGCAGAGCCAGTCAGCTCCCCTAATGTCAGCTGGGTACAGCACCCTAAATGAAGAGGCTGTAAGTCCCTAGGGCACAAAGTTTCCGTATCAGAAACTGAAAAAACATCTTCCTAAATTCATTCATATGCTATCCCAAACAAGTTATGCAGACTGGTCTTTCTGCATATCTCTGTCTTCGCATTTTGCAAAGATGCTTTTCTCCCTTCCAGGCCAGCCAGCTCAAATTACTCCAGCAGATCCTGCCATCCTCACTGTCACTTGTTAGAGTTTTTCAGCACAATAAAGAAGCAGAATATAAAAGTAAAAGTGGCCTTTATTCTACAGATGTGGAGAGGAGCCCGCCAAGAGCGGTATGGGTTATTTCCTGTGTCCTGGATACGGGGTATGAGGTATATGTAACCTCTGAGCAGGGGTGATGTTTAGGGTGGGCATTGATGACACTTGAGGAGCTGATTGGAATTTTCTTCATGTGCACTGGGAAAGGAAAAAGGAAGTTGTTATAGGAGAAGGAGGAAGTGACCTCAAGGTAAACATCTCTGGTTTGGGTTCCACCACCATGATGTCCTGTAATTTATTCTACAGCAAAACTCTTTCATTCCCATCTTTTTATTGTTAGGAAAAGGGTGAAGTCGCTCTCATTATTTCCTGCTGAAAGCAGTGCCGTATTGGGGTTCAAGAAGGTTGACGGGATGACGGCTGATGTCTGTGTAGAAGCTGGTACCAGGTGTTTGAGTCAGGACAACTTTATCATTGGTGAATGTTCACATCCTAGATTGGAGAAACCAAGAGACAGAGTGCTATGAGGAGGAGGCCACTGTCATATTTAAGGACTATGAGAGGTAGAAGGAAAGGTGTCTTTGATCTAAATATGCCATTCCATCAGGACCACAGTGAGGTAGAATCTGAAAAATAAGTGTGGGGTTAGGAGGAATGAAGTTATGAGAGGTGATTATCCCCCCATCTGAAAGGGTAAAAGTTAAAAGTGTAGGTAGGTAGGGCTTTTCTCTGATCCAGGAGTCGAACTGGAAAGAATAAGCATGAGAAATACAAGGCCTGCTGATTGAATTATGTTTAGGAAATTACAGAGCAGGGGTGGGGAGGGCCATGACTGTGTCACTATAAGGGAGATAGGAGCCTAGGCCCACAGGATCTCACTAAACAGCTGAGAGCAGAGAGAACTGAGACAGTTGTCACACAAAACAACATGAAGACGATTTTACGCATGATGTGGGAGTCTTTAGGAAAGACTGTCAAGAGTCCTACTGTAGAAAAATAATTAACAGGATGTAAGGGATTAGGAACCAAATTGGACAACAAAACATGACTTAGCCTGAGAGTTGTGGCTGTGGGGCCTTGGTGACACAGAGACGGGTGGGCAGTGTAAGATGAGATGACCACTCAGGACGGTTAGATTCAGGGTTGGGAGGGCCTCACTTAGCCTGAGTGATGTGGAACCAGGATGGCAGTCTAGTGACTCTGACCGCTGTCGGGTTTGCCAAGAAGACCAGGTAGGGGTCACTACCTGATTGTAGTCCTGTGGATTTAGAACGTTTGAGATAAATTAGATCTCCTGGGGATATGAGAGGATCTGGTTTGGTCCCATCAGAGGGTTGAGGAAGGCAGAGATCAGCATGTGTCATAACAAGTGTTGGAGGGAGGAGAGGACTGGGATGCAGTCAGCAAGAGGAGGGAGACTTTGGGGAGTAGGAAGATTGTAGAGTAAGAATGGCCTGCCATACATGAATTTAAAAGGTCTTAAAAACGTAGGAGCTGGGGGAAGTGCCCTGAGCTTGGCTAAGGCGAGGGGCAGAAGTCGAGGCCAAGGTTGGTGTAGTTCTAAAATGAGTTTTGTGAGGTGTGTTTTTATGAGGCCATTTGCCTTTTCTACTTTCCCTGAGGATTGTGGATGGTATGGAATGTGTAGGTGCCAGGTGATGTATAAGCTTGAGGATACCTGTTCAGTGATCTGAGAAATAAAGGCGGAACCGGTAACTGACTAAATACTCTGAGGTAAACCAAACCTTGGGATGATTTCCTGTAACAGAACTTTAGTAACTACGTCAGCAGTCTACCTGGTTGTGGGAAAGGCTTCTGTCCATCCTGAAAAAGTACAAAGGTGAGAAGATATTTTAGAGTTTTGTAGCGGGTCATGTATGTAAAATCTACCAGGGGCGTGTCTCCAAAATTGATAAGTAGGAAAGGAAGGGGGTGCCACGTGTCCCTGAGGAGAGGTCCTAGCCCAGAGATGACAGTGTGAGTAATCTGAAGGATGATAGCCCTCAGAGAAGGGTGTGTGACTACTGGGGCTGCGAGTCTGTATAGGGCCTGTGATCCTATATGGAAACAGGTATGTAAGTCAGTGATGATGTCTAAGGCCTGCTGATCTGGGAGAACAAGTTTTGATCCCTGGAAAACCCATCCCTGAGTGTTTTGTGTGTAACCTGGTTTATGAAGTAACTGTAGCTGCTCTGGGGAATAATTAGGTTGAGGTAGACTCTTTGGGACTAACGGGATAAGATGAGAAGGATGGGGCCTTTGTGCAGCTAATTTGGCCTGTGAATCTGTAAAGGCATTGCCTTGAGCAATGGGATCTGCAGAATTCTGGTGTGCCCTACAGTGAACAACTGCTGCCTGCTTTCAGAGTAGTGCTGCCTTTAGGAGTTTAAGAATAAGAGGCACATTAATCATGGGGGTTCCCTGAGAGTTAATAAAACCCCTTTCTTGCCAGATAAAGGCATGGGAGGGTAAAATGCTAAATGTAAATTTTGAATCAGTCCTTTGCTAGTGTAAGAGCCCTTTAAGGGCAATAAGTTCTGCCCTCTGGGAAGAGATCCTAGGTGGCAGTGGATTAGCCTCTGTAACTTTTGACTGGTTAACTATTGCATATCCTGCTTTCTTTTGGGTGTCTGTGTTTGTTGAAAAGCCATCTATGAACCATGTGTCAAAGGCTAAAGAGAGAGAGAGGTGTGCTACTGATGTGAGGGAAAGGGGTCAGCTGTTGAAGGTGAGAAGGGGTCAGAAGAGCAGGGAAAGCCTTATGTGAGATGAGCTCACTTAGATGATGAGGTGAGTGTACTGTAATAACTGCCCTAATGTAAACTTCTTAGCTTCCTGTGTCTGGAGGGCTGCAACCGCAAGGGCTCGGAGACAAGGAGCCCATCCCTTTACTGTGTTGTCTAACTGCTTTGACAAGTAGGCTACCACTTGAAAAGAAGGTCCCTTCTTGTGTCCTAATATGCCTACAGTACTGTGGCCCTGAGAGGTAATATATAGAGTGAGAGGTTGGGTGGGTCAGGAAGGCTAAGGGCTGGAGCCCTTAGGAGGGCCTCTTCCAATTTATGAAAGGAGGCATGCATGGGCATAGCGGGGTCTAGGAGTTCTGAAAAGGAACCTTTAGAAGCTGAGTAGAGGGGTTGGACTAGAGTTGCAAAGTTAGGAATCCAGAGACAAAAGAAATTAGCTAAAACTAGGAAAGATATAACCTGTTGTTTGGTTGTGGGCACCGGGAGATCCTAAAGAATCGCCTTATGATCTGTAGTGATGGAACGAGTGGTAGGGGTGAGAAAAAGACCTAGATATTTGACTTCTGGGGAAGCTATTTGGGCTTTAGCAGGAGAGACCCTGTACCCACGACTGGCAAGAAAATTAAGGAGAGTAGCTGAATGCTTATGGCTAACGTATGGGATGGAGAACACAAGAGAAGGTCACCTATGTGTTGAAGGAGAGTGCTAGGTCTGAGGTCAAGTGCTGCAAAGCCAGCAGCAAGAGCTTGGCTGAAGAAGTGGGGACTACTCCAGATCCCTTGGGGGAGCACAGTCCAAGTAAGTTGTTGAGACCTGAGAGTGTCTGGATCACTCCATGTAAATGCAAAGAGATCCTGACAATCAGGATGTAGGGGGATAGTTTAAAAAGGCACCTTTAAGATCTACAACCATAAAGTGAGTGGTGGAGGAGAGATATGACAGAGCATGGTATAAGGGCTTGGCACCACTGGGTGAATTTGGGTAACAGCTTATTGATTACCCTAAGGTCCTGTTCTAGATGATAAGGCTTGAGAACTAGGAGAATGGAAGTATTATAGGGTGAATGGGTAGGTTTAAGAAAACCATTGTCTAAAAGGCACTTAATTATAAGTTTAAGTCCCTGTAAATGTTTGGGAGCTATGGGATATTGGGGAACACAAAGAAAAATTGAAGGATCCCTAAGATGAATTAAAATAGGCATGGCATGGGTAGCGTGGGTGGGATTGGAGGTATCTCAAACTATGGGATCAACCACAGAAGAAGGGAGGGGAGGGGATGGCTCTGTGGCACACTGTGAGCGTGTCTGGAGAAGGAGAGCTGTAGGGAGGGAGAAGGTAAAGAAGCAGTTAAGCTTTTGAAGAAGATCTCTACCTAAAAGGGGTGTGGGACATGTTGAAATTACTAGGAAGCTATGGGTAAAGAAGAGAATCTGGAACCTGCATGGAATAGGCCCTATCTGCAAAGGCTGTGTAGGTTGGCTGTTAACATCCACCCCAGAGATGAGGACTTAATATAGTGACCTGAAAACTCAGGAAGTACACTATAAGTTGCTCCCTTGTCTACAAGTACAGATAGTGTCTTACCTGAGACCTCCAGTGAGGCTCAGGGATCCGAGAAGGACACCTTAGTGGGGGCTGTGGACCCCAAGCCTCATCAGTCTTCAGCAGCAAGTCCGAGTAGGTCGCCAATGATGAATCCAGTGGTGATGAGATCTCCTGTGAGGGCAAGGAGTTAGAGGATGGCTTCCCACTGTCTGGCAGTTAGGACAGTCGCTCTTCCAATGGTCCTTGAGATTGCAATAGGGGCAAGGCCCCAAAGGAACGCCTGGGTCGGGGCACTCTCTTACCCAATGTCCTTTCTTGTTGCACTTGAAGCATGGTCTCAGGCATACTTCAAGTGCAACAGGGGCTCAGGCAGCTCTGCCTTGTTTTGGTTTTCCTGTCGTGGGAGCCCCAAGTGCCACCGGTAAAGATCAGATTGATATTTAGTAAGTGTCTTTTTCATGCCTCTTTTTCCTCTTTTTGAGTTTTTCCCTCTGTTGTTGAAAGCAATGAAAGCTATATTAAGAAGCTCTCTCTGTGGGGTTTGAGGGCCAAGTTCAGCCTTTTGTAATTTTGCACAAATATCAGGAGCAGACTGAGAAATAAAATAGGAGTTAATAACAATTGTCCCTTCATGAGGGTCTGGGTTTACATTAGTAAACTTAATTAAGGTGTCCCTAAGCTGATTTAGGAACACAGCTGGATTTTCATTAGCCTCCTGGACCTGTCCTAAAAGCTTGTTATAGTTAGTATTTTTGTGAGCTATTTTATTAAGGCTCACAATTAGACATTCAATCATCTTACATATTTTATAAGAACCCTCTCCATTTTGGTAATTCCAGTTAGGATCTTGTTCAGGCACTTCAGTAGACCCAGGGTCATTCTCAGCCTTATGTCTGTGGTCAGCTTCTTCTCAAGCTGCTTGCCACAGCTGAGCTCACTCCTGTGAGCTGAGGGTAATGTTCAGAATCACATAAGTATCCTTGAAATGTAAATTATAACAATTAGTTATAAATTCAAATTCTTTAATATGATTCTGTGGGTCAACAGAGAAGCAACCTAATTTATGGATAATCTGAGATAGGTCAGAGTGAGAAAAAGGAACATGAATATGAGCTAATCCCTCAGGGCCAACCTGTTCCAGAAGCAGGCATAGAGATTGAGGCTGAGAAGTCTGTGGAACAGATGGCCACCAAGCGGCCAACCACTCAGCAGGCGTGTATGGGCAATTACTTGATGATTCACTACAAAACGGCCACTCATCACCATGTGATGGGAATACAAGATGTCGACTGATTACCGTGTGACCCACAGCAGGATAGCTATTGCTGGTGACACAGTGAGGGAGCACAAGATGGTGACTGGTCATCATGTGACCTGCAACAAGATGGCTGCTGCTGGTTGCATGATGAGGGACCACAAAATGGTGACCATTAACCCTGTGACCCGTTGCAAGATGGTGGCACACTATCATGTGGCAGCGGGCTGAAAGATGGCAGCTGTCCTCCATGCTAGCTGCAGCAGGATGGCTATTGAGGAATATGTGGCCTGCAGGATGGCTGGAACACAGCCAAGTAGGTAGGCCAGCAGAGCAAGCGGCAGTGTAGGACAAGGGGACAAAGAACCATCCGACAGAGTATATGGCTCAGGTGGAGGGGATTGAGAAATTGGAGACTGGGGAGAGAAACTAAGGAAGGATTAGAGGCCACTGGGGGTAAGGAAGGGGGAGAGCATGGCACGGGAGGCACAGAAACCTTTGGCTGAAAAGGCTGTGGGGTTTGATCTTGAGGATATGGAGGAGGAGTAAAGACAGGAGGCACATCATTTCAGGGGTCTGGTGGAGAAGAGGGGAGAGTTCTGGTACGTAGAGTTAGCTATAAATATTTGAGCTGCCGTATATGACTGAATGAGACAAGAGCACATCCTTAGGGTAAGGAAGGCCTGTACATAAGGGGTTTCTGCTAACTTATCGCCAGTGTAACAAAAGTTATATAAGTTTTGAAGAATACAGGAGTCAAACATTCCCTCTTTAGGCCATGGCTGCTGTTAAGCTTGTAGGTCTGCCATGCCACCTGGCATTAAAAGATTGTTTTTATTTTTATAGCCTTCTTTAGGCCAAGAGCACCAAGGTTATGAACCAGGCACCCCAGAGGTGTGTTTTTCAGGGGACAGGAAATAGTATTCCCCATGCCGGAATTAAAAGTGAGCCAAAAGAACAACTTTGCCTCAGGGTATAAGAGCCGTAGCTCCCCCCAGAGAACCTGAGAGTTGTCCCAGAGTACACTTATCAAAAGAAGTCAAATGTGATAAAGAAGGCTCCAATCCAATCTCACTGGCCGTCACCAAAAAGCACTGATTGGGATCCCAGAGGACCAGAGTAACAGTTCTGCCTCAGCCCGCCAAGGAACATGAGAACTGCTATCTCTGTCCAGGGATACCAATGGGTAATCCAGTGTGGGTCTGGCCCACAGAAGTAGAAAACCCCTGATGCATGAGATAAATCAATGCTGTATGCAGGCTGATGTCGACAGATTGAACAATGTCCACTGAAAGGAGAAATTATTTCAAGAAATGCTTCTTAGAAACGGTCTGCATTTCTGCAGGGGAGCTCAGCTGGGAGGACTCCCAGGAGCCACTCACTCTGCCAAACGGGGCCGAAACACCATAATTTTAGAGTTTATTGGTTTAAAAAAGGAGCAAAATATAAAAGTAGATGTGGCCTTTATTCTAAGGATGTGGAGAGGAGCCTGTAACCAAGAGTGGTCTGGGATTTTTCTCTGTCCTGGATATGGGTTATGGGATATATGTAACCTTTGACTGGGGTTGGTGCTTGGGGCAGGCACTGATGCATGAGGAGCTGATTGGAATTTTCTTCATGTGCACTGGGAAAGGAAAAAGGAAGTTGTAACAGGGAAGGAGGAAGCGACCTCAGAGTAAACATCCCTGATTCGGCCTTCCACTGCCATGATGTCCGTAATGTATTCTAGAGCAAAACTCTTTCATCACTCATCCTCGAACCACCCCCTTCTTCACAAGATAATAAATTCTGGGAGAGGCCCTGGATCAGACTTAGGACCCCCTTGCCTGCCCATCACTTTGTTGTTTTGTTTTTGTACCAGAGATCGAATTCATGACCTAGTGCTTTCTAGTCTGGCGCTTACACTGCTGAGCTAGATCCCTGGTCCTGCCCATAACTTTGAGTGTGTCTTGATGTCTTTACTCTCACTGTGCCTTACATTGTAGGTGGTAGATTGGAAGGAACTTGCCAGGATTCCAATAATGTTTCTATGGGATTATGAATACAACTTTCTGGATTACAAGGTGAACTGGAAAAAGGATTTCAATGTTTGGATTACAATGTACAATATTGGGATTTCAATAAACTGGCTTTTACTGTGAGAAATGTCTAAGTTTTTGAGTTTACTAGAGACAAAGCTGACCTGAGACTCATGGTTCCACTGCCAGTGAGAACAAAGGGACTGAATGCTGGCCCAAAGACTCAGCATTAAGGTTTTCATCAGCCTTGGCCAGGGGCTGCATGCAGCAGAGAGAGGGAAAGAGGGATAGAGAGACAGGGCAGATGCACCATAGAGCTCGTGGGCCCTGCCCAGGATGGACAAGGACCAAGGAGCTCTGGCCAGGACCACCAGGCCTGCCAGGCCTCCTTGGTGCCCTTTGGCATCCTCCACGTGGCTGTCAGGACCTCACTGTATGCAGCAGTTCTCACCAAGGACTCGGCTATGTGCTTGCCATGAGGGAATGTCCTGCCTGCAGCTGCTCAATGTATAAGAGGACCACAAGTCCTCTACACTCTAAGTCCCCGCAGTGCACCTCTCCAGTCCATGATGGGGACACATCATAGAATGTGAAATCTCGATAATTAGCAAAATAGGGCTTTTAAATGAGAATAAGAAAGTGAGCGCCACAAAGAGTCGTCGTTCCCCATTACGTCTGACCTAACACTTAGGCAGTCAGGCTGTAGCACGTGAGGCATGAATCGGTGTCTCGGACCTTGTGCCAGAGCAGAAGGAAGTTACAGGTGATGGGAAGCTGTGCTTGGGCCACAGTAATAAGTAACAGCTGTGAAGCAGCCCTGTTGTAGGAAATCAATGTAGAAGTAATTAAGGGGTCACATCCACTTTAATACCTACTTTTTCTAGAACTGTGCGTCAACCTGTCAACTGTGACATAACTTTTCCTAAGAGCTCCAGTCAAAAAACTAAACAATTAGTGACAATGCACTGTGGGCTTATTGTATTTTCTCTGTAGCTTTTAGATGTATAGTCTAGGCAGTCTAAGAATACTTCATGCCTTCTCTCGGAATCCCTTGGTTTTGAATGTGTAAGCACCTCACCTCATTATACACAGTATTATTTGTATCAAATTAAACACTGACTGACACTGAAGATGTTGAAGACATTGCTGTGTTTCTTCAGATACTCAACATTTAAGTGCCAATACTTTTGTAAAGCCGTACTTTTGGAAACATCTTTAAACGGAAACCGGTGGATCTAGTCCTAAGAACTGAGCGGGAATGAGGGTGACCACTCTCCACTTGTTTTCCACTGAGTTGCCCTGAGAAAGGAGGGCAGAGTCCCTGAAAGTTTGAAATTCTGCTGCTGCACAATCGCATCTTCTTAATTCAACAGATCAGACATTGCCTTCAGAATTCACTCCTGAAAGCAACTTCTTGGGACACCAGCAAACCATTCAGGGCAAATGACACAGGAAGAAAACACAGGCCCAGGAGGATTAAGAGCCAGAAGTCCAGGGACAGGAGCATTGGGGAAGCCCATTGTTCCCGGCCACACCCGGGGGCATCTGAGTCACCTGAGTCCTGGTAGCTGGGCAATTCCTCAGCCCCAGGAAATCCAGAGTCCCTTGTTGCATAGCCACCAAAGACCAGAGGACGTGGCCAGTGGGGAAGTGGGCACATCTAAGAACACACACCTTCAAGGGCCCCCTCAGGCCCCTTCACTCAGCCTCCAGCTCCTCCCCAGCCAGTTAGTTACTATAGGCTCTCTCCACACTTAGGGATACCTCTTCGAATGCTTCCTTACATATATATGATTTTTTGTTTTGCTTCATTTTGTTCTCGCTGTTGTTTTTGTGGCCATCTTACTAGGTAGCCTCTTTGGCCTCAAACTTAAGATCCTCCTGCTCAGCTTCTGAAGTGCTGGGGCTGAAGACACGTTCCACCTCTCTGGGCTAGCATAGCTGTGGGCACACCTGCCCACTGGTGATGGACTTTACTTTCACCTCACCCCTTTCTCCTGTACACACAGGCAGGAGGACAGAGGGTGGATATCTCAACCCTCTCAGAGTGCCTCAGTCTTGCAGTCTTGTGGTCTTGCAGGTGACTGGCTGCCCTCCCAAAGCAATCCAAAGACACACAAAAGGAGAAGCTAAGGGGAAAGACTCCTGGGGTGAAGACCCCAGGGCTCAAAGATTTAAGTAGAATTTTTAGTGATGCCAAGCACAACCTGCAATCTTTCCTTTATCACTGTACCCAGATTCTTGGGACCCAGAGTGGCACTCTGTCTCACGTTTGTTCAGCAGAGCAAAACTGCGTTGAGATGAACACTGAATTCTCAAACTGGGTTCAAATCTTCCTCCATTCTTCCTCAGCTTTCCTAGGTGCTAAGATTACAGGCATTCACCCCCACACCCAGCCTGGTTTTGTGTGTGTGTGTGTGTCTGTTGTTTGTTTTACCCCAAGAATTACAATCACAATAAATGAAATCAAAATAGGTTTTTTCAAAGTTCCTTGATAAGAAAAAAATAAATACGGTTTGCAATTGTAGCAGCGGCACCCAGGGATCAACAATGCCTTCTCTAGGGTAGGTGCATGCCCAGGAGTCATGTGGTCCCTGCCCCTCTGCAACTCCATAGAGAGCGTGAAATGCACACATCTTTCTCCCATTTCCTGATGGACAGCTTGCTTAAGCCCTTGAGTTCCTCTCAGTGAGAAGTGTGCCTTTGGTACACTAATGAGATGGTTATCAGATAGGGCCTCATAGTTTTGGAAGGGGCCAGGTCTTTGAAAGAACAAGGCAAGTGGGGTGAGGTGGTAGTCACCTGGAATCCCAGCACTGAGGAGGCTGAGATCAGAGGATTCCTAGGAGCTTGAGGCCAGCCTGGGTCACATAATGAGTTCAAGACCAGCCCAAACTGCATCATGAGAATCCATCTCAAAGCAAAAACAAACAAACAAAAAAACAGAGGAAGAGAAAGACCAAAGCAATAAAAGACAGTTGGGACTTCTTGCAGTTATGTTTACTAGGAGACATGGTGACCAAACAGCCCTGTATAAACAACCTCTACAGAAACCAACCTCAGTAGTCTGGGAGCCTGAGGCTGGAGGGTCACAAGTTTGAGCCCAATCTGGGTAACTCAGCAAGAGCCTGTCTTCAAATAAAAAAGCCTAGAAATATGCAGCTCAGTGGTAGAATATCCAGTACCTAATACAAAGAGGACGACAACACACACACACACACACACACACACACACACACACACACGGACACACAGTCATTAAAAAGTTACTGCTCAGAGTTTTCAGAGACTCCACCCCTTTGTCTAACAGACGTGACATCTGATGGAGCCATTTCTTGGAAGCAACAGGCGACTTGTGCAAACATACCCTTAACCTCACCAGTTGGTCCCTGCTATAGCCCATCTTCTAGCTGGCAGCCAGCTGGAAAAGTGTTATCCTTTGGAGGGAGCAGCTGTGTTTGTGTGAGGGGCTGTCTGTCTTTTAGAGGGCGGCCAAGAGGTCCCCAGTCTACTCCACTCCCAGCTCTGTTTTTGCCATTCTTGTTTTGAGATAGGTCTCCATATACAGTTCAGACAAACCTTGAAGTCATTATAGAGCACAGGCCGGCCTCAGACTTTCGATGATACTCCTGTCTCAGCCTCCTTCTCAGCCCCTTTTCTTTACATATTTACTTGGTGTTTCCTTTTGAGACAACTATGCAATCCAGGCTGGGTTCGGTCATGCCCAGAGCTTGGAGAAGGGATCACTTTGTTTTTCCTAATGAGAAAGGGCTGGCCTAAGGACCCTGGATTCCTGTCCTGCCTCTGCTATTTAAATTATGCATTCTTACTCAAACCTTACTCCTGTCTGGACTTCAGTTTCTGCTGTTTTTTTTGGTTTTTTTGTTTTTTGTTTTGAACTGGGGATGGAACTCATGATCTTGCACTTGCCAGGCAGGCACTTATGCTACTGAGCTAAACCCATGGCCCTGTTTTTATTTATTTATTTATTTATTTATTTATTTTTGTCTTTTTCTTTTTTTATCGGTACTGGGGATTGAACTCACGACTGCCTGCTTGCAAGGCAGGCTTTATGCCGCTGAGCTAAATCCCCAGCCCCCCTGTTTTTATTTTTTAATAAAATTGGGTGAATAACCAATGATGTACTGTTCCATTTTCCTGGACCTCAGCTGGGTGCGCCCCACTAGCAGGAGAAAGGATCTGAGAGCTTTTGGACTGGTTTTACATACTCCATTCACAGAGCAGCGCTGTCCGACAGAAATACAGATTTCACAGTGCTGGGGATTGGACCTTGGGCCTGGTGTATGCCAAACAAGCACTCCACTACGGAGATTATTTCCAGCCCAACATTCAATGTACCTAATACTCTAGGAGGCTGAGGCAGGACTGCAAGTTCCAGCTTGGCTTAAACTTCAATTTAAAAAAAGGGGGAGGGAGGCGGACAAGTAACTCTGGGTAAAAGTCTTGGGTTCCATCTTCAGTCCCCCAACCCCTTCGCACCACCACTGCCGCCAAAAAAAATATTCCATGGTTTGGGGCGATTGCTCAATGTGAAACTCTCTGCCGAGTACGGGCTAAGCCCTGAGTCCGCCAAAAAGGAAAAGAAAATCTGTCTCCTACTTTTGAAAGATCCTTTTAACAATCTGACGGCAACTTCCCTTTCTGATTATTTTCTCCTCTCCCACGGAAAGACGCGGACACCCGGTGTACACGTTTCCAAACCATCAGGTATGCTGTCCGCACGTTCCTTCCACCGGGGGACCTGCCGAGGCCGGCCACACTCGGGCGTGCCCGCTTCAGGGGCCACCGCCATCCCTTGCGCCTCCGAGGCCCGGAGCAGCACTCCCGGTCGTTTCCCAGCCGCTGGTCACGTCGCGAAAAGAGAGGACACACGACAGGGGCCCTAAGGCACAGTACGGGGGAGGCTCGAGGGTCCCCTCGGCTGGGACTCCTGCCAAAGAGGGGCTCACCTCTCCGAGCCGCAGCAACAAAGCCCCGCAGCCTCGCCCGCCGCCCCAGCGCTCGGGGACAGCAGGCACAGGGAGCCGGAGGCGGGGCCCACGTGCGCGGAGGGGCGGGGCCACGCGCGCGGGGGCGGGGCTGGACCCGAAGGGGCGGGGCGTGTCTGGGGGGGCTCGTGTGGGCGGGGCGGCGCGTCCAGCACGTCCCGGGGCGCGGGGCGGAAGGGGTGGGGCCGGCGGGAGGCTCGGGTGGTGAGCAGCTAAACATGTCTGGGGGCAGCAGCTGCAGTCAAACCCCGAGCCGGGCCATCCCCGCCACGCGCAGGGTGGTCCTCGGCGACGGCGTGCAGCTGCCGCCCGGGGACTACAGCACGACCCCCGGCGGCACGCTCTTCAGCACCACCCCGGGAGGTAGGCGGGGGTCCGGGGTCAGGGGTCTGGGCGATCCGTGCGTCGCAGCTGGCAGCAGCGGCCAGGAGGTGTGCGGAGGCTGCGAGGGGCGCGGGTGGCCGCCCGGGCGTCTGCCGCCTGCGGGGCCACGCGGTCTCGAGCCTGGGCTGCACCTTCCATGGTTAGATACAGCGGCGTGGCCTCGCGCGCACAAACCCGCGCGCGAGCCAGGGTCGGCGGCCCGTTCTCTGGGGAAGGCCAGGCCTGGAGTTTGCCTGCCGCGGGCAGTCTCCGTCTCAAATGATGCCCCCTGCCAGGGTCCTTCCTCCTCTCAGAGGGACCCCTGGTTTCGCGTGGGACAGAGCCTGGGGACCAAGTTTCTGCTCCGGCCACGTTCCCCAGTAGCTGTGACGCGTGCAGCCTTTACGCGCGTGGAGTCCCCTGCGGAGAAATGCGTCCGTCTGGCCAGGGCAGCAGCGCCGTGTGGCCGCTCTGGCGTGGCCGAGGAAAAGGAAGCCGAGCTGGCGCGGTGGGGGCGCGGCGCCCGTGTGTATGATGAAATCCTCGTGGCGCGCCGCTGCGCTCCGACCTCGCGCCGCCCCAGCCCGCGGCCCGGCCTCCGGCGGCGACGGCCAGACCGGCAGGGACGGCCGCATGGGCGGCCCAGCGCTTCAGCACGAGTGCCTCGTACTCCACGACACAGGGCTCTGAGGCCCCAAAGCTTGAGCACGTAGCCGTCTGCGTTGTCACATCGCTTTCCTAGACCCGGTACTTTTACTAGAAATGACCCAAGGAAAAGTTGCCAGGAATCTGACTTGCCACTCTTAATTCTATTGCTTTTCTTCTTGCACGGCCTTCCCAGCCCGTGTTGTTCCCTTTGTCTTTTTCTGACAATTAGGTGTTTTTCAAGTGAAGCTGTGAAGCTGCTGTTCAGGCTGGGCGGGGAGGAAGCCCCTGAAAGCTGGGATAGCCCTCTGGCTGCTCCCTTTGTTGTTGGGGGGGGGGGGGGCGCGAACGAGAGCAAGTGTATCATAACCAGGCTACCTGTGTGGGCAGCTCTCGATTTGGCTGGAGGGTGGGGGATTTGGCAGCCCACGAGAAACCTTCCCTTTGGAGGTCTTTGGTGGGGAAGAAGAAGATGGGGCTTCTGCGGCAGCGCTAGGAGCTGGGTTCCAGCCTTTGTTGAATGTCCTTGGAGAGAGCACCGGACACTATCCATAGCCTGGGCCACCCAGCTTGCTCGTGTCCAAGTCGGTGAGCCTGGCCCTCCTTAGTTCCGCAAGGTGGAGAATTCTTCTTTGGAGTCCGTGTACCCCACCTCTGCCAGGCAGGCAAGCTGACCTGACACCCTTGCCGCTCCAGCCCTGAGCCTTTTACAGTTAGCATGGGAGTTGCCTGGGGCCCGATTTGAGTGTAAGTTAGACTTGGATTGTGTAGGTCTGCGGTGCTGCGATGTGCCCAAGGTCTCATCTCTTCTCTGCTCTTCTCTTCTCTTCTCTTCTCTTCTCTTCTCTTCTTTTAAGACAGGATCTCACTTTATAGTTTAGGCTGGCCTAGAACTCTCTATGTAGTCCAAGCTGGTCTTGAATCAAGCTCTGTGATTCTAGGTGTAAGCCACCATGCCTGGCTAATTCCTGTATTTCTAACCACCATGAATTTATAGAGCACCATAGGACACTCCTTGCCTTTCCAGGTCCTGGCATCTGGTGAAAAGTAATGACTGTGCAGAGAATGGTGGTGCATACCTGTGATACCAGCTGTGGGAGGCTGAGGCAGGAGGATAGCAACTTTGAGCCCTGCCTGGACAATTTAACAGCAAGATTCCATCTCAGAATAAAAAAGGGCTGAGGCCAGGGATATAGCTCTGTGGCACAGCAATTGCTTGGCAAGTGTGAGGTCCTGAGTTTGATTTCTGCTCCCCACTCCCCAAAAAAGGGCTGAGGATGTAGCTCAGTGCAGAGGCCCTGGGTTCAATCCCCAGTACTACAAAAAAAAAAAAAAAAATGTGATGATTGTATTTAAGTAAACATATCCTTGAGGTTGGGTTTAGTGTCCATAAAGTCAGGGTCTGGAGAGACAGTTTTGACAGATTGGCTACCTGGCTTGCTTCCAGGGACCATCAGCTTCTCTGAAAGAGCTTTTGGAATAAGTCACTCTGGCTGGGGAAGTCCAAGCCCTCCTCATTCCCTCCACATCCACTTAACTTCGCATGGTCAGTAACCCCTTGCAGGCTGAACCACTGAGCAGAGACGGGAAGAGAAATTTGCTTAAAGGAATTTGTATTGAGGCAGGGTCTCACTGCAGTTCAGGCTGGCCTCACACACACAGCTGTTTTCCTGTCGCAGCCTCCCAAGTGCTTCGATTACAGGCTTGCACCATCTCACCTGGCCTGAAGGGAATGTGTGTATTTGAGTCCAGGGTAGGTGTGGGGTCTTAAAACTCTCTGGCAAAACCTTTGAATGGGTCAGAACCTTTCTTCCCCTCCCCCATCCACTCTGCACATCCCCAATCCTGTTCCTGGGGTTCAGGGTTATCAGAGGTGAGCACCCAGCGCTGCAGGTGTTAATGGCACCCTGTTTGGTTAGGTGAGCAGCCTCTGTGCCCTGGAAGCACACCCTGTAGCTGCCCAGTCTTTCTGTAAGCAGGGAGGGGGAGGTGCACCGGGCCCTGAGGCTTTGATCATGTGTCATAGAAGTTAGTGTTGAGGACAGGCTGGAGAGCTAGGAAGAGAAGGCAGTGGAGATGCAGGTTCCCGACTCATCCTGACCCAACCTTCCTCTTCGTGTTTGGAGCATGCGTACTGACATGTCCCTCACTGCCCAGAAGACTGCCGAGAAGATGGGGTTTTTCCGGGTATGGATGCCCCAAAGACTGTAGTGGTGATGCCAGGCCTCCTCATTTTGTTCATATGATGGCTGAGGATCAAACCCAGACCTTCCCAGCCAACTGTGTCTCCAGACTACTTTATCTTGTAGTTTGAGACAGGGTCTCACTAAATCAGCATGCCCAGGGTGGGCTTAAACTTGTGAACCTCCTGCCCCAGGTTCCCAGAGTTATGGGGTTACAGGCAGATGCCCCATCTAGACACTAGAGGCAGTACAACTTCTGGGTTGGGCTTGCCACTTAGGAAGGTGACACTGGACATGTAGCTTGGCAGTGGTGCAGCACCCACCTTGCGTGAGTTCTTTCCGAAGCAGCAGTCCAGGCTGGCCTTGAACTTGTTAAATTGCTGAGCTAGTCTTAAACTGACAGTCTCACTGCCTCAGCCTCCCTAGTGCTGAGATGACGCCTGAGCCACCACACCCAGCACCCTTTTATATTTAAGTGAGAACTCTTCCCTGGTTGTGTGGTCTAGGGCTGAGAAATTGTAGACTAATCATAAGTGTACATTATGTAGGTTTTAATGACTTTTACAGGTTTGTTCTTTTTTTCCCTGTAATAGCAAAAAGGTCTCTCGTTATCAAATTTGGTAAAAAAAAAAAAAAAAAAAAAAAGGCAGGCATTACTGTGTCCGTGTGCAGGCATGATCAGCCTCTGATCTCAGCGCTTGGGAGGTTGAGGCAGGAGGATCACTGTGAGCTGGAGATCAGTCTGTGTAGAAGCCAGGCGAGGCATCTCTCCTTGGATGTAGAACAATGGTTGCAACATTAGTTAAGTCAAGTCTTATTTCCATATACTGATGCTATTTCCTTCTCCCTTGAATTGGCTTTAAGCAATACAAATAAGACTAGCTAAGGTACTAATATGCAATCCTTGAATCTAATCTGGCACTTTTCTGTTTCCTCCTGTAGCACTCTCTGTAAAGGGTTGAGTGCAGAGTCGCTCAGCTCCAGTAATGTCAGCTGGGTACAGCCTCAAAGTAAGAGGCTGTGACCCCCCAGGGCACACAGTTTTACACATCATAAACTAACGCAACAGCCTCCTAAAACCATTTAAATGCTACCCTCATTGAATTATGCAGACTGATCCTTCTGCATATCATTCTTCCTGCATATTGCAAAGCTGCTTTTCTCCCTACCTGACTGGCCAGCTCAAGTTACTCATGTGATTACTGCCATCCTCCCTGTTATTCATCCTCAAGCCACCCCCTTCTTCACAAGATAGTAAATCTGGAAGAGGGCCTTGGTGCATGTATCCTCACTTGGATCAGGCTTAGGACCCTTGGATGCCCATAATTTTGAGTATGTCTTGGTGCCTTTACTCTCGCTGTGGGTTACATTGGAGGTGGTAGATTGGAAGGAACTCGCTAGGATTCCAATAATGTTTCTATGAGATTACAAATATAACTTTCTGGATTACAAGATGAACTGGAAAAAGGATTACAATATTTGGGTCACAAATATTGTATAACACTTGGATTACAATATTATAAGGAATTACAATTGGGATTATAATATTGGGGTTTCAATAAGCCCAGAATACATAGTGAGTTCAAGGCCACCCTGAGCTACTGAGCTGGACCCTATCTGAAACAAACAAAAAAGTGGTTCTGTGTCCCATCTATTGATAGAAAATAGCGAAGCATTTTCTCCTGTGGACCTTTTTCTGATGTTCTAGAAGGTGAGTTCAGGAAGGAGTGAAAAAAGGGTTGTTGCTGAAGACAAAAGTTCTTAGCTGTCAAGTCATTTAAAGGTGTGAATTCTTGAGTATTCAAACAGATGAAAAATCTGCTGCCTCACCTTCTGAACCCCAGGCTGCTGTCATTTCTTGTTACCATTCTTCGTGTGTTTGTTTATATGAAAGTCTTTCATAATGGCCTTACTGAGGCTGGGGATTTAGCTCGGCACCATAAGCGCCTGGCAGCAGGTCATAAGTTCGAAAAAACACAACAAAATGGCCTTACTGGTCCTGGTTCCCTCAGAAGATGAAGACTTAAGCTGGAGGTGGTGGCACAGGCCTGTCATCCTCACACTCTGGCTGAGGCAGGAGGATCACAAACTCTGGTCCCACCTAGGCAATTTATTGAGACCCAGTCTCAAAAAATAAAGGGATTGTGGATGTAGTTCAGCAGTGGGGCCTCCCTGGCTGGGTCTGATTCTCAGTATGAAGAATAAAGAAAAAGAAAAAAGTAGGTGGAGGGTTGAGACATAGCTCAGTGGTGGTGGAGCACTCACCCAAGTCAAGCAAAGCCCTGGTTCTGACCCCAGCAACACACGTGCACACACAGAGGAGATGAAGAGCTGGGAAGGATGCTGGAACGGAATGAAAGTGGCCCCGTGTCCCACAGGATAACCTCATTTCTTTTCCACCAGGCCTGGTCCCCTGGGTTTGGCTTATTGATGTCTGCATTGCGTGGGCCGTGGCAGTTGTCTCAGCAGGCTGTGGGGTTCCACCCCATCCATTTGTAACTGGCCCCAGCTGTTTCAGTTGCTTGTGTTCCTTCCCCCATTCTGAGCAAGGAGCAGAAGGGACTTTGCTGGGTTCGTGGACTCGGGGGCCCATGTACCTTACTGGCCTCAGCAAGAGTAGGTGACCTCTGCCCAGCCCTGGGTGTTGCATGGTAGGGCAGCAACACATTTCACGACCTAGCGACTCATTGAGAGAGCCTGGAGTCCCTTTTGGCTGCCCTGGGCTTCCTCTCTTTCTGACAGTGGTTAGACCAGGTTAGCTTTTGCTATATAATAAGCCATCTCAAAACTCAGTCATTTAAACAATAGTTTGTTACTCCTATGTTGGGCATTTTTTGTTTTTTGACACACAATCTGCTATGTAGCCCAAGCTGACTTCAAACTTAAAGCAATCCTCCTGCCTCAGCCTCCTGCATACTGAGATTGCAGGCATGTGCCACCACCACACTCTGCCCTCCTTGGGCTTTTTTTTTTTTTTGGTCTTTTTGAGACAGGGTCTCACTATGCAGTTCAGGCTGGCCTTGGGCTTATTTCAACTGTCCTCCTGCCTCAACCTCCTAAATGCTGGCGTTACAGGAATGCGCCACCATGCCCAGCTTCTTCGGCATTCTTTATTGGCCTTGCTTGAGCTGACTCATGTGGCCATATAGAGTCTACAGGTGGACTGCCCGGGGCTTGGAAAGTCCAGTACATCCTTTCCTATAGGCCTGGGGCATTCCTGGGACATTGGGAAGCCTGGAGCCTGCTCTGTTCCCTGGGGATGATGATAGCTCATCTACCCAAGGATTTGCAAAGACAGTGTCTAGGGCCACCTGAGCCACGAAGTCTTGATATCATCACAGAGGAAGTCTTCTCTGAGGCAGAACAAGCCCCTGTACAGCCATATTCCCAGAGGAGGAGAAGGAGAGTGACAGTCTTTCCCCTGCAGGCAGCTGTCCACAGGGTCACACCTCTAAGAAGGGTCCTGTGGCTGCTGCCCATCCTGGGCCAGCCAGGTACAGCAGCTGACAAGAGGACAAGCTGTGACTCGGAACGTAGACAGCCCTCCTGAACCCTTGAGTCCTGCATGCCAGGCCTCATTCATGAGGTCCATATCCAGTCCACAGAGCAGATCACACAGATGGCCACGATGCCAGGCCACAGGTAACATTGTCCACTCATTCCATGTTTCCCAGCTAATCCTTGCTCAGTCCATCTCCCCTTCCAGCCGTCCAGGCTATGGAAACCCCTGTCTGCCCTGTCACCCCACCACCACCACCAACATCCCAGCCAAACACCTAGGCACTCAGCAGGATCGGCAGTCCAGAAGCAGGTTGTCGCAAGGATCCTAGAGGCTGTGATCGGTTCAGAGCTTCACTTCACGCAGGTGAACCACCAGGCCTCCTGAGTCTGTCTGTTTTGTCTTTTTGAGACAGGGTCTTACTATGTTCAAGCCATGAACTCACTGTGTATCCCAAACTGGCCCTGACCTTGTGGGGATCTTCTTGCTCAGTCTCCTGAGTGCAGGGATTACAGGTGTGTGCCACCATGCCCTGATTTTTTTCTAATTTTGAGGATTTCACTAAGTCAACAAGTTGCCCAGACCGGAGTTAAGCTTGCAGTCCTCCTGCCTTGGCCTCCTGGATACTGTGACATGTGCCACCTCGCTCAACTACAGCTTTTCTTTCCTTCTGTTTTGGTGGAAGTCTGAGCTCCGAGTGGGCTGGTTTTTTCTGAGGCCCTTGCCTTGCAGGTAGCCACCTTTTGTGTCTTCATGTGGTCTTCCCTCTGGGGCCTCCGTCCAAATCTCTTCTTTCTCTGAGGACACCAATAAGGCCACCCTAATGGCCTCGTTTTAGACCAGTCCAACAAAAGACCTGATTTTACTCCAAAGTTCAAGGGTCGTGTTTCAAGGCAACTTGAGGGAGACACAGTTCAGCCCATTGAAGAGCCACTCCCCATTCTGAGGGACCCATGCATTGTCAGCTGGAGCCATAGGAAAGGGGACTTCCTGTGAGTGAACCGAAGGACCGTTCACTGTGCTCTGCGTGGAGCTCTCAGAGGCTGAGAGAGGCAAGAGGGCCATGCAGTCCAGGCCTTCGCCCCGTGATTAAACCCAGGCCCTGTGGGTGCGGAGCTAACAGACCCACAGAGCTTCGTCCAGCTGGCCCATTCTGTCAGGGGTCAGGGGAAGCCGATAGGGACCCTTTGCATGAGGGTGCACCCCATGCAGTCTCAGGTGTGAAATTCTGGCCCTCCAGAATCTCGGGTCTGCCTGCTTCCTCCCTGTGGCCTGGCTGTGGCCTTCGAGAAAGCTGTTCTCTCTGCTTTCTGGCAGTGGGATCCCGGGGGAGGGCTTAGCTCCCAGCCTCCCTCCCTCCTTCTGCCGTGAAGTGCTGTCTCTCTCTTGCCCTGGAACGTGAACAGCAGTTCTAGGAATGTTGATGTCCCTGCATGCCTGCCAAGCCTAGGTCCCTGTTGTTCCTAGGATGCCTGGCCAGCAGCAGCTGGTGGGAAGCTCAAGGCGGAACATCCTGTCCCACACTCCCCCCTGAACTTCAGGTGGTGGGGCACAGCGGCACATGCCTGGCATCCTGGCCGCTCTGAAGCCCGAGGCAGGAAGGTCACCAACTGTAAACCCAGCCTGGGCAGGAGGTTTTGTTTCCCTCTGTGGTGTTAGAAATTGAATTCAGTGCCTTTTACAGGATCTCCTTAAATTGGTAAGGTGCTGTCACAAAACTTGCCATCTGCGTGCCTCAGCGTTCCAAGGGCTAGGATTACAACTATGCACCAATGTGCTGGCTCATACTTTATTCAAAGAGCAAAGAATCCATTTTGTGGTGCTGGGGATCAAAGCCAGGGCCTTGTGCATGCTAGTAAGTATCCTACTCAGCCTTCAGAAGACTCTTGGTATTTGTTATTAAATCTTCATAACACTCCTTGAAGGTATGCACCTCTGTCCTCTGCTCCCCTTCTGTCCATTCCAGGGCTTTCACACGAGCTATGGTACTTCCTAGCATTTTTAAAACTTGGGTGGTTGGTTGGTTGGTTTGAGACCAAGTCTCAGCCTCTCAAGTGCTAGGATTCCAGGTGTGCGCCACCATACTCTGCATGGATTTCATTCTTCCTCTTGTAGTGGAGAGTGAAACCATGACTTGGAGTTGGGGGACTGATATGTGATGACCCTGGGTTGAGCCCAGATTTTACATTAAGCACCTGCCAACACAATCCTAAAAATAGACATGGTATGGCTGGTGCTTTAAAAATAGAGGGAAGATTCTAGTACACGTCTCTTGTTTCACAAGTGAGAGAACCGGACCCTCAGGCATGATGGCAAGCCTTTTAGGTGCTTTCTGTGTTACAGACAGTGCTGCTGCTGCCTGTAGGTTGGCTCCCACTGCCCTAGGGAGGGTATGTATTGCTATAGGCAAACTGTCATCAACGAAAAGCACATCCTGAGAAAAAATGCTCTCCTCTATTAGATGTCCCTCTGAGCTAGAAGTCCCACACAACACAGCCACCCAAATTCAAGTTCACAGTAGCTTTTGGATTTTTGAAGGAAGGATAAAAGTAGGCTCAGCATTCCTCTCCTAAGTCTGTTTTTGTTTTGGGTTTGGGTTTTTTTGAAACAGGGTCTCACAATGTAGGTCAGGCTCACCTTGAACGCACTGTATATCCTACGCTGGCCTTGAATTTATGGTGATCCTCCTGCCTCAACGCTGGGGTCACAGGTGTGCAGGTGTGCGTCACTTCATTTGCCCTTTTTCTTTTCTCTTTTTTCTTTTCCCTTTTTGATACTGGCCATTTAACCCAGTCCTCCCCCCACCCCCTTTTTAGGCACGGTCTTGCTAAGTTGTCCAGGCTAGACCTGAATTTGTAATTCTCCTGCATCTCCAAAGTTTTCTTATCTGCTGTCTAACTTACCCCAGCTCTGAAATTGGTTCTCGGCGTGTGATGGGTCACACGTCCTCCCCCAGCAGCATGGATGGCGTAGCTCCTCTCAGCTTTGGTCCTGATCCACACCACTGTGGCACAGCAGGCAGAAGTGCTGGCCTCCCGGGAGCTGACAGCACTAGCAGCTGGGTTTGGAGACTGGGTTAGAAATGCTGTAGCAGGGTCAGTCTGGGTATGGGGGCGCACGCCTGTAATCCCAGCACCTGTGGCTGAGACAGCACAGCTACCCGGAAGCTTAAAGTTAGCCTGGACTACAGAATACACAGTAAGACCTTGTCTCAAAACAAACAATAAAAAATGATAGGCCCAGCTGTTCTTCACAGGCAGTTCAGGACAGAAACCCAAAGAGGCGCCAGAGCCCAGTGACACAGAAGGTTTGAGGCTTGGGGTAGGATGACATGATCCCCATCTGCTCTGGGTCCCCTCCAGTGCCAGGCATCCTCCACCTACCCTTTGGCTGATCTGACTCTAAACTGCTGTGGGAAATCTCAAAGTTGCAGCGATGACATGTCAGCATGCAGTCCCAGCTACTTGGGAGCCTGTGGCAGAGAATCACTTAGGCATTGGACCTTGAGGCCAGTGGCCAGAACCACATAGTAAGACCGTCTCCAAAGCGGGGGTGGGAATCAAATCCAACACTTAGAGGAGGCACAGCTGGAGGATCTGACCACCTCACCTTTTCCGTGGAACTGGGCCCAGAACCCAGGGCCTCTGCACTGAGCTACATCCCCAGTCCTTTTCTTAATTCTAAATTGAACACTGAGATATAGTCTCACTAAATCACTAGGTTGCTGAAGCTGGTTGCATCTTGAGATCGTTCTGCCTCAGCCGCCCACAGTTCTGTTCCACTGTGCCTGGCTACAGCTGACCTTCTCACTTGCCAAGTATGATCCCTGCCACAGAACAAGGACAGACATTATTCTGTTTCTTAAACTGTTCTGTTCTTGGAACCAAAATCTCAAAGTTTCAAAGATTTTAAGAGCAAAATTTGAGATGCAGAAAGATTAGAAATAATTCTTAAGCACGTATTTTTATACCAGTGAGGCAACTAATATTAAAACAAAATCTTTTTTTTTTTTTTTTTTTGCTACTGGGAATCAAACTCACAACCTTGCGCTTGCCAGGTAGGTGTTTAAGCCACTGAGCTAAATCCCTGGTTGCCAACAAAATCATTTGTGGAAATTCTTAATACTCTGGGAAAGAGTCAGAACTCACACTAGCTTTCTAGTTCAACATATTCTTTGCACACACATCAACAAATGCTTATTCGGAATCCACTATGTCATGGCGCCAAATATACAGATGCAAACAAAAATCTAATATCCCTAACACCTTGAAGTGAAGAAGAAAATGTGAAGGACATTAGTGTACCTGATCCAAAAGCCCAAATTTGGGTAATCTTCGGGGTCTTTGCTCCCTGGATCGGGGTGCTCCTTTACCAAGAATACATCTCTTTCTTTACTCTGAAAGGAAACAGCATATTAGCATTAATGGAACTCTTACACAGATGATCAGCCTCCAACCGAAAAGTCAGTCTCCAAAGACAGCGCTATTACAGAATCACTGCGTGACTGTCATGGTCGGTACCTACGTGTCCACCAAAGCCTCATGGTTTGTGGGGTGGGGGGTCTTTTGGGAGGTGACTGAGTCGTGGGTGTGTGACACTCATTGCTGGATCAGTACTGGGTTTACACCTGGGTGTGACACTGGGCGGCAAAGCCTGGTAGAAAGAGGTGGGTCGATGTGGCATGGCCTGGTAGGCCTTCTGTCCTGGTGCTGTGAGCTTTCTCCTCTGCCAGGGCACCCCCCCTCAGAACCAGCCGACTGCACTGAGACCCCACACTGAGCCAAATAAACCCTTCCTTCCTTAACTGGTGGGGTCGCGCATTTTGTGTCCCAGCGATAAGAAAGTGACTACAGCAGTGATCATTAAAAATGTAAAAAAGAGAAACAGGCAGCCTTCATCACCCTCACCTGTCCTCCCACCCCACAGATAAGCACCAACGGCTGGCTGCTGACTCCTCCCCAGATGCTCTCATTTGTTTGTTTATTTATTTTGGGTTTTTGTTTTTGGTCTTTTTGAGACAGAGGCTTGCTGTGCAGTTCAGGCTAGGATGGAGCTCACTTTGTAGCCTGGGCTGGTCTCAAAATTGCAGCAGTCCTCCTGCCTCAGCCGCCCAATGCTGGGATGGCAGGTGTAAGTCGTCATGTCTGGCATTGTTTTAATTTTTGTTGTTGTTTTTGAGACAGGGTCTTACTATATAGTGTAGGCTGACATTGAACTCAGGCAGTTCTCCTGCCTCAGTCTCCTGAGTGCTGGAAGGGATTACAGGTGTGGGCCACCATGCTCAGCTTTTGTTTGTTTCTTTAAAACAGGCTTGGACTTACGGTGGTCCTTCTCCTCAGTCTCTCAAGTGCTGGCTACCATGCCTGGCCGGCTCACTGATCTGTAAAATGGGGTTAAAGATGCCTATTCTGGCCAAGCTTGGGGACACGTGCCTGCAATCCAACCATTCTGAAGGCTGACGCAGGAAGAATAAAGTTTAAACCCAATCCCGGCAACTCAGCAACTTGGTGAGACCCTGCCTCAAAATAAAAGGCTGGGGATCTTTGAGTTGTATCTGAGAGCAAAGGCTCTAGGGTCAATCTCCAATATCCCTCTTCCCAAAATACCTGTTTGTATAGGTGTAGTACAGTGCATATCTGTAATTCCAGCTCCTCAGGAGGCTGGAGCAGGAAGACTACAAGTTTGAAACTAGTCTGGGCAACCTAGCAAGATCCTGTGTAAAGGAATCAAAAGCTAACTCACTAATGAGATGGAAAAAAAAAAAAGGAATCAAAAGGACTGAGGATACAGTTTAGTGCCTCCTGCATGTTGATAAAAAGATGTGTGCCCTGAAGCACTGTCCGGACAGCATGGAATACTGAGTGGGAGTCACTTTCTCCCGTGGGGTATGGTTGTCCTGGACTGGATCTGAGCTCTGCCAGGTGAGCTTGGTGTGGATCTGTAGAGGCAGAACTCTGAGCAGAGGGTGGGATTTGATAAAGAACTTGGACTTCTGCTGGAGCCACTCTTTCAAGCGGTGGGACACCTACCAGCAGGGGCTTCACCAGCTTCCCTGTGACCTCCCAGGGACCAGGATCATCTACGACCGAAAATTCCTAATGGAGTGTCGCAACTCCCCTGTGGCCAAAACACCCCCAAGGGACCTACCCACCATCCCCGGGGTCACCAGCCCTCCCAGTGATGAGCCCTCCGTGGAAGTCAGCCACAGCCACCTGCGCAGCAGTCCAGAAGACAAGCCGGCAAGTGGTGAGTAGAGGGACTGCCCTGTTCCCCAGGATTCTGGGGAGGAGGGGGTCCCAGTGACTCTCGTCCTCATAGGCCAGAAGGTGGAACCCTAAGTGGTACCAGCTTTCCTTCTGGGAGGGGCCCATGGACCACAGAGATGGCAATTTCATGCTATGAGGTAACATAAGTTAGTGGAGAGTTGATCAAAAATGTCAGTAGCAAGCAGAGTTTAACGGCAGCATTCAAGAGGCTGAGGCAGGAAGATGGACAGTTTAGGCCAGACTGGGCCACATAGGGAATTCAGGCTCAGCAAGGGCTGCACAGTGAGATCGTATAGATGGATTGGTAGAGACAGAGAGCGTCGAAGTGTTAGTGGCTCTGGCTAACTGCCCCTACATTATTGCTGCACACACACAGTGCTTGGAACATTCCCATGATGTTGTGGTACAGGAGATGCTTCATCAGAGACATGGCGTGCTTGCCCTCTAGGGTGTTACCTGACTACAAGATAGGAAGTACATCCGGAGGACTCCTGGCAGGGTGTGCTGCTTCAGCAGGGGGGGCAGGCAGAAACAGTGCGGCCTGTTGTCTCTGCAGCTTTGACCCTTGGTATCGAGGCCCTTCCTGGCGTCTGTCCCCACTCTCCAGTCACCAGCAGCCACCCTGGCCACGGTGCATGTGAACGTACTCTTTGTGCCGCCAGGCCTAGCTGGCCAGAGCCCTGAGGTTCCAGAGAGCCTGGGGCCAGAAGCTCTGCCACTGTGCCCAGAAGGCAGTGCCCAGGCCCCAACAGGAAGTCACTGGGCCTTGGGCTGGCAACCACCTCTGCAGGACCTGCAGGACAGGATACAGTGCCTTCAGAACCACCACACCCCAGAGGGGCAGGGGTGGATTTGTCTCAGTCTAGAGGACATGGCAAGGCAGGAGGTGAGCAGCAAGAGCAGGGTGGATTTGGGCACACGCCCAGCACAGGTGACAGGCAGGTCAGGCAGTGTGGTCACGGTTGATAGCCCAAGAATAGAGCTGGTGGGTAGTGACAGTTCTGCCATCTTCACTTTGCTTTCCTTGTTTGTAGGAAAAAGTCCTTCTCCTATCAGAGAAGGACTCGGGGGCTTTCACACTGAGCTACTTCCCCAGCTCTGTGTGTTTTTTGAGACAGTGTTTCACTAAGTCAATCAAATGCCGAGGCTGGGCTAGGGTTGAGGACCCTCCTGGATCATAGGCATTGCAGGTCGAGCCACGTGAGCCTCTGCCACTTCCACTTTTTACCTGAAATCAAAGCAAGAGGACACTGAGGATGGATCTGGTCAGCCCTGCAGCTGCTGAGTCACCATTACCCAAGGGTATCACTCCGTCCTGCCCGTGTGCAGGGTGCTGTCTGCCCCGGCCCATGGCAGATGCAGGCCCAGTCTGGCAGCCTGACATGCATGGCAGTGGACGCCACACCATGGCCCAGCAGGTGCACATGGTTGCTGAGCTAGGACCGAGGCAAGACTTAATTTAATTGTTTACTGGACACCAGAGGACAAGAGCCCTCAGATGCAGATTCGTGTGAACATGACTGCTGTTGCTGAGTATACTTCCCATATCTGGGACTGTTCTGCTCAGGAGACTAGTGAGGCAGTTTGACAGCATTTTTTTTTTTATTTTATTTTTTTGGTCTTTTTGAGACAGGGTTTCACTGTGCAGTTCAAACTGGCCTTGAGCTCACTTCTTTGTAGCCCAGGCTGGTCTCAAACTTGCTGCAGTCCTGAGCCTCAGCCTCCAGAGTGCTGAGACTACAGGTGTGTACCATAACTCCCAGCTGCATGAATTACATGGTAATGTTAGGGGGTTGCTGAATTATCCAGATACTTGCTTTCTTTACAGCAGGGTCAGGTGATTCTGCCAACTGGACATGTGCCTAGGAGGTTACTGTTTTCCAAACCAAACACTAGCACAAACGTTGAGCAGTTTTATTTATTACAGTACTGGGATTGAGGCCAGGACCTTCAAGGTTACATCCGCAGGCTCCTAACCCCCACACCTTTTTTTGAGATAAATGTTACCCAACCTGGGCTTGAACTTGGTGATTTCCTGCCTCAGCCTACCAGAATGCTAGGATTACAGGCTTGTACCACCATGTCTGACTAGAAGGTTTATATTGAAAGGATATTTTTTGATGCAGTCACTTTTTTGGGGGGGGAGGGAGGCACCAAGAATCAAACTCGCTATGCCACTGAGCCATATCCCCAACTGTAGTCGCTTTCATGTAAGACCACAAGTAGCTGCTCATCCAATTTGGTTTGGTTCAGTTCGGTTCAGTTCAGTTTTAAGATAGGATCTTGCTATGTATGTAAGTCAGACTGGCACAGTGATCCTCCTGCCTCATCCTCTCCATTACTGGGATTACAGGAAAGCACCACCATACCCAGCTATCACCCTTATTTAAAATAAAAATTACAGAAGATTCAAGACTGCTCCTCTTGCTGAGGAGGAAACCTAGTCTCTGCTGTTTGGCTTGGGGTTGAGAAGGAGCCAGAGCTAGGCTTGGAAGGCTGGGCCTGTGGCAGCCAGGCACTCCTAGCCTCCCCTGGCACATAAGTGGGGCCTTAGCATTCCCATGTGCCCATTGCTCAGTCTATCTGTCTGCTCCCTAGGTGAAGAGTCACAGTTTGAGATGGACATTTAAGGGACCAGCCATCCGACCAGCTTCCGAGCTACAAGGCCTTCTTGGGAGAGGACCGCACCAGCCTGCCTTTGGAATGATCCAGCCTCCCGGGCAGGTGTGGGCCACGGGGCTGGCCACGTCCCCCACTCAGGGCACCTGCCTGCACCTGCAATTACAGCACAGACCCCCTTCGTGCCTCTTTACTGTGGAGCCGCTACCCAGGGCCTCACCTGTGCCTGCAGCCAAGGACCACCAGCAGATGTAGACGCTCTCTGAGCAGTGCCCGGCTGCTCCAGCCCTGGCCTCTGGGGTCACTCCCTGCTTCCTTCAGTTGGGGAGTCTGGGAAAGCGTTCCTCTTCCCCAAGACAGGAAATAAAAGCCAGCCTCACCCTAGGGCCAAGCTGTGGGCTCTGTCTGAGCTCTTCTTAACTTGGGCATATCACTGGGCTGGGTGATCACTGTGCTGGCCACTGCCTACTCTTCAGGGTCGCTCTGTGCCGCCCTTCAAGTTTGCTGAGGCAGGCAGACGAGGCAGCCTCAGTGCCCACGGGACTGAGGCCCAGCCTGCGTCTCTTGCTGTTCACCAGCTTCTTGTGGGCTTTCTCCCTGACGCCCATACAGGTCCCCTTCCCCTCAACCCTGTCCTACCCAGGAAAGAGGGCAGGGCCACGCCCCTGCTGGTATGGTCTCCTGAGCCCGGGCTCCTGATCTTTGTCAAGGGATCCCTTTGTGCGAGTTGAGCTCTATGTGTTTGAGTTGAGCTCTATGTGTTTGATTGAAATGAAGGAATGTCCCTTAATAAAAGGAAATAAGGGTAGCATGGTGACACAGGCCTATAATCCCAGCACTCTGGGGCTGAGGCAGGCTAATCATCAGTTCAAGCCCAGCCAGGGTAACTGAACAATTTGGAGTCTGTCACAGAAATTATAAGAAATGGGCAGGGGGTTTAGCTCATCAGCCTAAGTGCCTGCTTAGCAAACTCAAGGTTGTGAGTTTGACCCCTCACCACCAAAAAAAAAATTACAAGAAGGGCTGGAGATACAGCTCAGTATAAAGGCCCCGGATTCAATCACCAGTACTGCAAAAAAAAAAAAAAAAAAAAAAAAACATGAAAGATGGTACAGAGCTGGGGATGTGGGTGTGTAGTTCAGCAGAGGAGCATTGCCTAGCAATGCACAGACCTGGGTTCAGTCCCTGGCAAAAACAAAACCATGTGGAACCAGGCAGCCGGGAGCAGGCTGTGGAAGTGGTGTCAGGCCCAGCAGGGAGCCTTTGGGGTGGGGGATGCTGAGAACAATGGGGAGAGGGGTGTCTAGCATTAGCTGTAGGGGTCTCAGAACCAGGTGTGTCAAGGAACCCACGTTAAGCTGGGCGAGGCAGTACACACTGGAACTCCAGCTAACCCAGAAACTGAGGCAGAGAACTGAGTTTGGGACCAGGCTGGACTGCCCAGTGAGATCCTAGCTGAAAGCAGCTATCCACTTCAGGTAGAACAGGTGGTTTTGTGAGTTGGGAGTAAGTGGCAGGCCCAAGTCTTGGCTGAGAAACAGCAGGTGTTTCTCCAAGGCTAGGGGGTAGACGGCCCCTCGGTCACAGCACTTGCCAGCCTACTCATGGGAGCCACAGGGCTTGGGTGACAGTCCTTTGCCTGGCCTCTCAGTTGTGTGGAGCCCCCTTTGCTCACTAGGGCGCCCGCTGGAGTCGCATCTGGTAGAAGGCCCAGCCTCTTCCTGGCCATGTGAAGGTGGGGGTGGAGTTATGGAACAATGACAAGATCCTCCAGCTAGCAAGACAGCCTTTCTTTAGCTTTTCAGCAAAGGAATTCTGATTTCTGACATCCCACAGACACAGCAATCTCACCAGTTCACTTTACTACACTGTAGATCAATTTAAGTTTTGTTTGTTTGGGGGTTTTTTTGGTACCTGGGATCGAACTCATAACCTCGTGCTTGCCAGACAGGCATTTATGCCACTGAGCTAAATCCCAGGCCCAAATTCAAGGATTTTTTAAAAATGGGCTTCTTTGGTATTTGGGGGACCACAATAAAATTGTCCAGATGGGGCTGGGGATTTAGCTCAGCGGCATAAGCTCCTGCTTTGCAAGCAGGCAGTCGTGAGTTCAATCCCTGGTATCCATAAAAAGGAAAAAGACAAAAATAAATAAATAAATAAATAAAATTGTCCAGAAGCATGCATTTTCCCTGTCAAGCAAAAGCATTCTCTGGAAGATCCAGGTTTTCCTTGAGCATCTGCTCTGGCTGGGTGCTGTAGAGTGACAAAGATGTACAACTCAGCTTTGTCCTGGAGCATGTGAAATCTGGTGGGACCACTGTGGCCCAGCTTAGCACACTGTGTGCTAGGCCTGGGTGCTTTAGAGATGCACATTTTAGGAGATCTTGGCTGGTATAGTAGCACATTCCTGTAATCCCAGCACTCAGGAGGCTGAGGCAGGAGGATTGTTAAAAGTTTGAGACCAGCCTGGGCTACAAAGTGAGCTCAAGGCCAGCCTATTGAAAAGAACCAACGGGAAAAAAAAATCCTAGTTTGCCCTTTCCTCTGTCACTCAAACTAAGCTACAGTATGTGTCCTCGCTAGAGCCTACAACCTAATTAATGGCACCGTGAGCAGTAAAGTGTCACTGGGCCTGCACAAGCCATCCCCATGTGACTGCTCAGAGGTAGTGTATAGTATATACCTATACTGTAAGGTATAGAAGATGTCTGAGGAGCCTTCCTGGAGATGACACCTGATGGGACTGGAAAAATTTGAGGTTGGAGGCCCACCTGCATCCTAACTGGCGCAGTCCTGGCTCAAGCGGGTTGGCTGGGGGGAGCTGAAGCTCCTGGTCCGACCTTGAGGGAGGTCAGGAAGGGAGCACTGGTTTAAGAATTATTCTTTGTGACTGGCATGGAGGTCACCAACCTTAGAGACTTCAGTGAACCGTGGAGCCAAGGAGCAGAACTTTGTGACTCACCAACCTCCAGGTAGCCAGACTGGGCCCAGTGGAGAAGCCCCACGCCAGTGCTGCTTAAAAACAGTGCTTGGGGAAGGGTGGGATCCATCAGTGGATTCAGCAAGTGATCTTTCACAGCTGAGTAGAAACCATTTTATTCACACTAGCATGGTGCTGAAGAATTACAAGGGAACTGGGAAACGGAAGCCTGAGAAAAAGTGAAATAACCAAAAGAAGCTTTGATTGGATGTAAATTGGAGCCCACAGGACAGGCCAGCAGAGCAAGGACAACCAGTACAGGCTGGAGCAGAAATACAGTAGGGAGAAAGGTGTGTGTGGACCCCATCAAATGTGGGGCAGGATGTGCTTGATTTCAGCAGCTTGGGGGGCAGATGGTAACGTTAGGTGGCCTGGAATTCCACTGTTGGAACTGTGCCTTGTAGCAGAGCTCATTACAATCTAGTCATGGTTCCCCAAATTTAAGAGGTATTTTTACTGTTTTACACTTGCTCATGGCTAGTGACTGTTCCAGTTCCTAATTCCAGAGCTCTGGGCCATGCAGACAGCTACAGTCACTAGCAGGCAGCTGTGGCTGATTCTCAGGCAAACCACAGGAAGAGAGATCTAGAGCCAGGCAGGCTTTCAGGCATCCGCTGGGTGCTCCGTGCTTCGGGGCCAACGCAATGAGAAGAAATGGAGGAAAGAGCCGCGCACAGTGGCACACCCCTGTGATCCCAGAATCGGGAGGCTGAGACAGAAGATTTGCCAAATTTAAGCCCAGCCTGGGCAATTTAACAGTTTAGTAAGACCCTGTGTGGGAACATTGAAAAGGCCTGGAGATGTAGCGCTGCATGAAGGCCCTGGGTTCAGTCGCCAGCAATGCTCTCTGCCCTTCTGGGAATGAGAAGTGATGCGCACGCCTGAGTTCCCTAATGTGTGTTGTACACTGATCTGCTCCTGGGTTCAGGGCAGTGGACAAACCCCTGCTTCAGGGAGCCAGGCTTGTGGTGGGTGCCACAGTCTTCAGGAACTAATGCCTTTATATCTTGTTCTTCTGCACTGGTTTTTATTGTCAAAGTCACAGACCTGCTTCCCCTGGGAATAACGCACAGGCTTTAGCATTGCCAGGCTCCCCACTCCCAGACAGAAAACACATCCCATCCGTGCAGAAACCACTGGTCCTGCGTGGAAAGCCCACCTCACAGCGAAGACAGCAGGCCTCTTGGTGTCCGGGAGCATAAGAGCCAAGCCCTTGCTCCCCTTCAGGAGGATAAGGAGGCCTTCCCACAGGTGAGCAGGAGGAAGGTGCCATCCCGAGATGAGGTTTTGTTGGAACTCACATACTCCCAAGTGAGGTTGCTACAGAATAGTGGGACCGAGCAGGTCTCATGGGCTACAGCAAAGAAAGGCATTTTGTAGCAGAGGAAACTGCAGTGCCCTAACCTGTCCCATAGGTTCTGGAGTGGAACTAAGAATTTGTTTTGTGTTTTGTCTTTCTGAGACAGAGCCTCGCTATGCAGTTCGGGCTGGCCTTGAACTCACTATGTAGCCCTGGCTGGCCTTGAACTCACGGTGATCCTCCTGTCTCAGCCTCCCAAATCTGGGGTTACAAACATGTTCCACCATACATGGCTGTTTCTTAATACTTGACTTCACTCTGCCCCCTGCTGGAGGTGACTTGAATGAAAGGAGGCATAGTACTTCTGGAAAGGGTTGTTTCATTTGGATTCCACTGGGAAGAAAAGATGCCACAAGTACTCAAAACTAAAGGAAGAATCCTCACTTATTTATGCTCTCTAGAATGGGCTCAGACTTGGGTTGGATTCACAAATATAGATGTAGCCACTCAAGCAACTCCCTAACTCTTGGAACACTTTCATCTTCTGAGCCCTTTAAAAACTACAAATACAGCTGGGCATGGTGGCATATTCCTGTAGTCCCAGCACTGGGGAGGCTGAGGCAGAATTGCTGGAAGGTTGAGGCCAGCCTGGCTTCATTGCAGCACCGTGCCTCAGAAAATAACAAATACTGTTTCTTGGCCTTTTGGCTAAGATCAAGTATAGTGTCAGAAAACAAGTAAGAACCACCCAGGAAGTCCACCCATACCTGTTTCCTCCTGAGCTTCAGCAAGGAACATCTAGCATCTGACACTACACAGCAGCACTGACACAGATTTTTATGGAGGCGTTACCGAGGATTGAACTCATGACCTGTCTGCCAGGCAGGTGCTTGTGCTGCTATATCCCAGCACTTTGGACACAAATTTTTAAAAATGTTTTAAGGATTTTTGTAAATCCACAAACTGTACACATTTGTGGGGTGCAACATGTGATCTACATCTCCAGTGTGGAGTGACTGAACATTCCAACTGCCTCAACTACTCATCATTTTTTTGCGGTGAGACCACTGGAAATTTCAGTGATTTTGAAATGCACCTTTTGTTTTCAGTCTTGCTTTTTGAGACAGGGTCTCACTGTATAGCTCAGGCTGCCCTGGACTCAGCGATCCTGCCTCTGAAGTGCTGGGATTACAGGTGTATGTGCATCATCATGCCTACTTGGAAACATACTTTTTAGTCTTGTGCCAGAGGTCGAACCCAGAGCCTCCCACATGAAATAGATGCCAGGCAAGTACTCTTCTACCGAACAACACCCCAGCCCTCCGTGTACTATCAGAAGTCCAGGGAAACCAAATGTTCTTGAAGCCTGATGAACCAAAGCTCAAGGTCACTCATGGCACTCATCTGACTTGGGGAAAAAGTAACAACTGTCACTTTTCCTTCATAAATGGCACCCACACCACATCTGCCTTTTGCAAGGCAGGGCACTGTCCCACTTTCTGGAAGTAGACACTGGGGAAGCACCTTGGGTTGTGTGTGTGTGAAGTACCCCCCAGCTCACCGTGGGTACAGGAGACTATACACCTCAGAGGACCATGATGGCACCACCAGGTTCTGCTGTGGTCAGTTCACAATTGGAAATGCCATTCAATCACAAGTGGGTGGTCCCTCTGTTGATAGATGTCCTGGTTGCTACCCCAAAAGCCCCTCAGATGCTGCCTCTCCCTCCTAGAGCTTTCAGGTCTAAGCTTTCTTCTTGTTCCTTAGAGTGAGCGTGGCCATCCCGAGGGAGGGCTGCTGATTCCAACCCCCGTACCTGGCAAACACGGCACTCCAGCGAGCAGGGGCATTGGGACCCAACAGAGGTCTGGCTTTTGTGTGACTGAGTCATGAAAGCAAAAGTCCCCAAGTAGTGATTACACAAACATTTACAGAACAGTCAGGCCCTTCCTTTTGTCAGGCACACTGTCTTTTCCCACTATCTGACTCAATAAAACAACCCCATTCTTCAGTTTCCCCTCTTTCAGGTCCTTGCTAACTCCCAGATGTATGAGCTTCTCAGATCCAGTAGCTTCGTTTACCCTCAGCCCCATCACGATAGCCTCACATTACTATAGCAAACACCGGAGACCACCAACGTTAGAGGGTCTGGGGCTCAGTTTTAGGATTTTACTTAGGCATATCGTGGCAGGGGCTGGGAGCAGGGGCAAAGTCACAATGGGCAATAAAAGATGGTCAGAAGTCCTCCCACAGCACTAGGTACTAAAACAAAGAGAAAAAATTAGTTCTAGTTTTCTAGAGCACAAAATTGTAACTACCAGTTAAAACAATCTATGCTACATTTCAAAATGACAGGAATATTAAATTCCCATGACTGCTGGGGATTTAGCTCAGTGGCACAAATGCCTGCCTGGCAAGCTCTAGGTGAGTTCAATACCCAGTACCAAAAAAAAAAGTATAAGAAATTCCCATGACATAAAAATGATGAAAATGGGCTGAGCACAGAGGCCCCTGTGTATGTAATCCTGGCTACTTAGTAGGCTGAGGCAAGAGAATGGCATGTTTGAGGCCAGTCTGAACTGCAAAGTAAGTTTTAAAATCAGCATGAACTACACAATGAGACCCTGTCTTTAAAAAAATGACAAAAGGTTGGGGGTGTAAACAAGTAGTTCAGTTGGGAGAGCAACTCTGGGATCAATTCCTCCAAAGGAAGAAGGGGAAGAGGATTAAAGATAAGGCTGGGGCTGTAGCTTGTGTAGCCTGGCAAAGCTGACATTTAATCTTCAGTACTGGAAAGAAAGAAAGAAAGAAAAAAAAAAAAAAGCCAGGCATGACACACACCTGCAATCCTCTCTGGGAGGCTGAGGCAGAAACATCACAAATTTGAGTCCACCCTGGGCAATTTAGCAATTTAGTAAGACCCTGTCTTAAAATAAAACATTTTAAAAGCCTCAAGATGTAGTTCAGTGGGAAGATCCTCCATTAACATATTTTTTTAAAAGTAAAAGTTTGAAGAATTGTAACTGCTTATTACCTACATTTGATTTACATATGTATCAAATTATACCCATAATGTATCTCACGGTGTGCAAATATTGTGTCTACATTTTAAAAAGAATTTGCATCTATGTTAAAACTATCACAATAAGTAAACATTTGGGGGGTAACATTTTGAGCAAGTACTGTTTCTACTTAAAACTATCACCCACTAATGATGGTATTTATCACTAACAACTTTAAAATATCCATTATCTGGTAATTTCATTAGACCCTCCTTCAATTTTGTTGAAATCCTATTGAAAAATCAGTATGTCTATATATTTCTAGTTGTGTCACATGCCCCAGTTTCCTAGATGGAGAATTAGAGCTATGCTTTTCTCTCGTAAAATGAGAGAACAGTGCACAACGTTTTAAAAATTAAGATCTATCCAAACACTGATATCTAAACAGTTTCCTGGGCCCCAGATTCTAGAGGTTTGCACCCTCGAATTTGAACAACCACGGCTGCGAATGCTTCCAGTGATTTCACCTGCCAGCTCTTGCTGGTGACTTCTGAGATCCTACTTTTAGTGGTAGCTCTTTCCTTCGCTAAGCACAAAAGTTCAAGTCCCTGACTCTGGGGCTTCATTTCCTTTCTTTCACAATAAGCCGCTCGTAAGGCACACTTTGCTTGTCGCCTAGTTCTAGTCCGGACACTCCCCTTACCCTACCCCATCCGCGTGCCTAATTTGGGCTCTGGAATCACATTCTAGATTCCCATTTCCAAAGGCCTTTGGAAAGGAGCTCAAAACAGCAGACCCCTCGGCAGCAAGACTAATTGCAGCAGGAGCCGAGCGGTGAGGGCTGGAAGATGTTTCCCACACTCAATGGTGAGGGACGTCTGCAAGGCACACAGCAGCATGTAAAGTCACTGCGCAGTCAGCGAGTTATTGGCACTGGGCAGCATTCACCCGAAAACGAAGGAAAACCTAAAGGAAACCCAACTAACAAACTCACGCCTTCACCGGGTACAGCTTGTGGCAGTTGCCGGGGCTGCGACCCGCCCCTCCGGCCTTAAAGCGGGGCGGCACAAAGTGCGCAGTCCTTAAACCATGGGTGGGCCCACCAGAGGCCTTTACTACTTGAAGAGTACAGTATCAACCAGCAAGTCGCGCGAGACTGAAGCTGTATTATCGCGAGACGTCTGGGAGGCGGCGGTGATGGCGGCGGCGGGAACTGGCCCTAGCCCGGGAGCGGGTGCCGGACCTGGCCCAGGAGCGGCTGCAAATGCAATAGCGGCAGAAGAAGGGGAGACGAAATCGGTGGCAGCGATAGCAGCCGCTCCAGCCGGAGAGGGGACATCTGCTGCGCCGGCACCCGCGGAGCCCAGTTCTGGGGAGGTAGAAAGCGGGTAAGACGTCCGCCGCCTTTTGCTGGCAGGGAGGGATGCCTGCCCTTTGGAATCCTGCAGCTCGGGCGCGTTCCAGCAATCCCTCCACGGGACCCAGTCCGCGGCCAACGGCTGGACGAGTAGCCCCGCCCGTCGCTCAGCGCGTAGGTCTGAACTGCAGCGCAGGCCACGCCCCCCTCTCCCACATTTTAGGGAGGTGCGAGCCCCGGTGCTAGTTGTTTCTGATCCTGGCACCGAGTAGGATATTGATAGCTCAGTGTTCGCGCTCTGGCGTCCAGTTCGGAGCCGGCCTAGCTGAAAAAGCCGTAAGAGTGTGAAGTTCAGCTAAATTTCATCATCATCTTTGGGAGTTGGCGTTTTGAGGTTTCTCTTAAAAGTTCTTTCTTGATTTTGAAATTTTGATTTTTTTCCTCTTTGAAATAAAATGGATTTGGGGAAAAAATATTCTTACTGGAATACATGCATTACCTTACAGAGATGCAAACTTGGTTGATGTAAGTGGCGGTTTGGAGACAGAATCCTCCAATGGAAAAGATACATTAGTAAGTATATCTTTTTGCATGTTTGCAAAGGGAAATAAGGTACTTACGTATGTATGTGTGTGTTTACTATAGTGGGAACTAAATCTAGAGGCGTTCTAGAACTGAGCTGCGTCCCAAGTCCTTATTTATTTATTTTCTGGACGAGATCCTAGGTGAAACGCAAGGTTGGGAATCCTCTTGCCTTTTCCTTGTTCAGTCCTAAGGTCACAGCTTATGCTGCTGTGCCAGGCTTTATTTGCTTTTTATGTTTTTTTGTTTCTTTGAGACAGTGTCCATAGGTAATCCAGGCTGGCCTTGAACTCACTGTGTAGCACAGGCCGGCCTCAAACTAGTGGCGACCCTCCTACCTCAGCCTTCCCTGATGCTGGGATTACAAACCAGCACCACCACATCCGGCTTCTCCGCTAATTTACTTTTTATTTTAGCTTATTAGTACATGTGTGTGGTATGTAATGTTCAGATTCCTTGTGGGCAGCTGGCACATGTATATACATCTCAGTTCCTTTTTTTTTCCACACACCCCCCTTTCCCTTCCTTCCCTCTAATTTGTAGTTTTGGTGGGGGGCAGGATCTTGCTACATAGTTCAAGCTGGCCTTGAACCCACTATGTAGCCCAGGCTAACCTCAAACTCAAGGTGATCCTTCTTGCCTCAGCCTCCCAGAGTGCTGGGATTACAGGCATGCACCACCACACCAGGCTCTAATTTGCTTTTTAAATTTATTTTTGCAATGTAGAGAAGTAAACCCAGGGCTTTGTGCATGCTGTAAAAATGCTATACCACTGAACTACATCTCCCATCTGTTTTTAAGCAAATGAAAAAATGCATCTTTGGTTCTCTACTTGTTCTTGGTCACAGGAAGGTGCTGGGGATACTTCAGAGGTGATGGATGCTCAGGCTGGCTCTGTTGATGAAGAGAATGGCCGACAGTTGGGAGAGGTAGAATTGCAGTGTGGGATATGCACAAAGTGGTTCACAGCAGATACCTTTGGCATAGATACCTCGTGAGTACTTTTATAAGAACTGGATTTGAAAGTCAGATCTGCCCCATGATGTCCAGTCCCTTTCCACAGCTTTGGAGAAGAAGTTGGGTTTCATGTCTGCGCCTCAGTATTACTTCTCAGAGTCCTTCAGGCAGTGACTAAGGAGAAAAACCATGTCATACAGTCTGGACATAGCTTTGTTTTTTTTGTTTTTGTCTTTTTCCTTTTTATCGGTACCAGGGATCGAACTCACGACTGCCTGCTTACAAGGCAGGCGCTTATGCCGCTGAGCTAAATCCCCAGCCCCAGTCTGGACATAACTTTTTGTCTGTCTCTCTCTTTGTGTGTGTGTGTGTGTGTGTGTGTGTGTGTGCCGCTGAGCTAAATCCTCAACCCCAGTCTGGACATAACTTTGTCTGTCTCTCTCTTGTGTGTGTGTGTGTGTGAGTGTGTGTGTGAGTGAGCCCCAGTCTGGACATAACTTTGTCTGTCTCTCTCTTGTGTGTGTGTGTGTGTGAGTGTGTGTGTGAGTGAGCCCCAGTCTGGACATAACTTTGTCTGTCTCTCTTGTGTGTGTGTGTGTGTGTGTGAGTGAGCCCCAGTCTGGACATAACTTTGTCTGTCTCTCTCTTGTGTGTGTGTGTGTGTGTGTGTCTGTGTGTGTGAGTGAGCCCCAGTCTGGACATAACTTTGTCTGTTTCTCTTGTGTGTGTGTGTGTGTGTGTGTGTGTGTGTGTGTGTGTGTGTGTGAGTGAGCCCCAGTCTGGACATAACTTTGTCTGTCTCTCTCTCGTGTGTGTGTGTGTGTGTGTGTGTGTGTGTGTGAGTGAGCCCCAGTCTGGACATGACTTTGTCTGTCTCTCTCTTGTGTGTGTGTGTGTGTGTGTGTGTGTGTGCCGCTGAGCTAAATCCTCAGCCCCAGTCTGGACATAACTTTGTCTGTTTCTCTTGTGTGTGTGTGTGTGTGTGTGTGTGTGTGTGTGTGTGTGTGTGTGAGTGAGCCCCAGTCTGGACATAACTATGTCTGTCTCTCTTGTGTGTGTGGGGGGGGGGTGCTGGGGGTCTAAACCAGGGCCTTGTGCATGCCAGGCAAGAGCTCTACCACAGAGGCAAATCCCAGCCCAACTTAGGTCTATTTAAGAACACCTTGCTTTAATCTCTTACTTGATGAATCTTTTTTTTTTTTTTTTGCAGAATTCATTGCAGACTCCACATAAGTTTTTTAGGTGGGGAGAAAGAGAAACCATACTGGATTCATGGAAGACCGAGTTTTATTTGGGCTTCTTGAATTAAGGAGACTTGGGTCTCATTATAAAGGCTGGCCTGAACTTGTGGGAATCCTCCTACCTCAGCCCCCTAATGCTGAGATTGCAGGCCCCTTTATGATTTATTGTACATAAGTAGATTTTGGAAATACTAATGTACCAATTAACACGACTGACCTGGGATATGGTGTTTAAAAGAGAAATATCGAGGGTTCAGAAAGAAAGAATTGATTCTGGTAAAAAGGTTGTAGGGAAAATGTACTGACCAAGGAAGGTCTAAAATTGGAACACTTTGGGCAAGAAAAATTTATATGGATAGGCTTAGGAATGGAAATTTACATGAGATAGCCAAAGGTAAATCAGAGATGAATTAAGCTACAGTTTAGAATTTGTAGGAGCAAGTTTGTAACTAAATTTAAGAAATTATCCCAGAAGCCCAGCTGTACGGTATTGGAGCACCACAGCACCACGGGTGGGAAAAAGAAATGAGCAGTAGTTGAGGAATGTAGAGGAGTTCAGAGGTTTTGGTTCATGGCAGAACTGTGGCAGGCACCTCCAGGAGAGGATGGCGCATCAGGGCCAAGACTTACATTTGCTGTTAACATGAGTGCTAGGAACACTTGTCAGGTCATCATGGTCCTGTTTCCATCCCTCTCAGTTCTCAGGACAGCCAGGAATTATCCGAAGGCTGACATAACATCCAGTACCTCAGGGTTCCTAGAAACAGCCCTTCCCGGTAAAATCAGTTAACATATAATGTAAAGATTGGCCAACACAAGTGGTTGAGAGGATCACAGTAAAATATATGTGTTTGTACTTTTGACAGTCTATTGGAAGAGGGAAAAAACGATATTCTTTAAACACTACAAACAGCTTGATTATCAGAGTGATAGATGCATAGCTTTCATGGGTAGCTTACCAGGTACTGTAGAAAGTTAATGTTCTACTACAGCCTCATCACGCAGCACATTGAGGTCTTTAAAGAAGCAACAGCAAGAATAATCAGGATTCCCAGGACATGGGATGAGAGAATGTGAGCTAGCAGGATAGGAAGAGGCTGCTCTTCTCATTTTGTATTCATATTGCATTTGAATTAAAACAACTACAGCTATTGATCTGTGTCTGTAAGTGTGCATCTGAAGTTCACTGATTTGTACACTCTTGCTGACCCACAGATCCTGTCTACCTTTCATGACCAACTACAGTTTCCATTGCAATGTGTGCCATCATAGTGGGAATACCTACTTCCTCCGGAAGCAAGCAAGTAAGAATAACTCTGCAGATTTCAAAATGATCATCCACTGAAAAAGAAAAGGGACGGGAATTAGACTTGGGAGACCTTTGCCCTGAGTGGTAGAAGGTGGAAGAAGCCGCTGTTGCCCATTTCAGATCCTTTTTGGCTGTGCAGCTTGGTGTTTTGTGGGCCATCTTATGTAGACTATTCCCTTGGTAATGGAACTGTAGTCATCATAGATAACTTTTTTTCTTTTTGTTTTTGATAGACTTAAAGGAAATGTGCCTTAGTGCTTTGGCCAACCTGACGTGGCAATCCCGAACACAGGATGAACATCCCAAAACCATGTTTTCCAAAGATAAGGTAGAGATGGAATTAACTTCATTACGGTTAAGACCAGAAATCAGGTGGAAGGCTGGGGATTTAGCTCAGCAGCCTAAGGGCCTGCCTGGCAAGCACTAGGTCATGAGTTTGTTCCCCAGTACCCCTCCTCCCAAAAATCAGGTGGAAAGCCATTTGTGGTAGTGCAATCCCATCACTCGGCAGGCTGAGGCAGGAGGTTTGCCATGAGTTCAAGGCCAGTGTAGGCTCCATAATGAGTTCAAGCCACTACATAGCAAGACTTCTCAAAAAAAAGAAAAGAAAAAAACAAAAATCAATGGAACATTCAGTATACTAGCAGGAAAGAGTTACTTGCACATGCTAGGCAGCCTATACCCTGGCTGCACCTCCATTGCCTTTCTTTGTTCTGAGACTTGCTAAGTTGCTCAGGCTATCCTTAAACCTGGTTTTTTGAGACAGGGTCTTGCTATGGTTCAGGTTGACTTTGAACTCACTATGGGCATGATGACACATACCTGCAGGGAAGCTGAGGCAGGAGGATAGGAAGCTTAGCAATTTAGCAAGACCTTGTCTCAAAATAAAAACAAAAAGAACTGGGGGTGTAACAGTGCAGAAGCACTGGGTTCAATCCCAAGTAATGCAAACAGACAACCTATAGGGTTTTTTGGGGTTTTTTTGTTTTTTTTTTTTTTTTGTCTTTTTAGAGACATGGTCTTGCTATGCAGTTCAAGCTGGCCTTGAGCTCAATTTGTAGCCCCGAGGCTGATCTCAAATTTTTAATAATCTGCCTGTCTCAGCCTCCCGAGTATTAGGATTATAGGTGGGCACCACCACGCCCTATAGTTTATGAGCTTTAATTTTTTGTTTTGTTTTTTGAGACAGGGTTTTACTTTGTGGTTCAGGCTGGCCTTGAACTGTGTAGCCTAGGATGGCCTCGATCTTTGTGGTCTCCTTGGTTTTCCAAGTGTAGCCATCATGCCTATGACGTACTGCTTGAAAAGTACATGTGTAGAGCGTGCTGTGAGATCAGAATTGTCTGGATCAGGCTTTGGGCCTTGTCTACTAAATAGAGAAATTTGTACTTATTGAGTCTTATAAACTGGAGCAGTCAGCAGGGAGGCCCTACTGATTTTTTTTTTTTTAGTATTAAAAGTACTTAAGCAGAGTGTATTATAAATAGATTTGACTTTTTCCTCTTCACTTATTTTTCCCAAATTATTATCTGTTTTTTCTTTACCTAGATTTGCCATTATTACCGTTTTGACACATTTGCTTAGTCTCGTATCTGTATTTTCTCCTACACTATGTGAGACTAAATTGCAGATAACATACTTTATCTACTGTTCTGTTGTGTAATCACAATATAATGATCACACTTTAAAAATGTAATATTGATTTATAATACTAATATAGATTCATAATACTATTGTAATATAGTATTAACCCTAGTATAATAGTATATGTATAGTATATTAGTATACTAATATGTTAGTATATAGTATATTAGTATTAGTATAATATGTAATTAGTATACTAATATGTTAGTATATAGTATATTAGTATAATATGGTAATTTGTAATACTATTATAATATAGATTTATAATATTATTTATATATTAATATTTTCTCAGTATTTTGTCTTAGTATCCTTCATGGTTTTGTCTACCAAGGACTTGATCAGGATTGTACCCTATATTTATCTGTAATGACTGTATTTTGTCTTTTTTGAGACACGGATTTACTATGCATTCAAGTTGGACTGGGGCTTACAATGTAGTCCAGGCTGGTCTCCAACTTGCTCCTGCCTCAGTCTCCTAAGTGCTGGGACTACAGGTGTGTGCTACCACGCCCTGCTATCTGTTAGGATTTTAGTCCCGCAATAGTTCCATTTTAAATTTATTTTTCTTTTGAGAGTGGACTCTCCTGTGACATTGAAAGTTTTGAAGCATCTAGACAATTGTTTGGCATGATATTAAAGTGATTGGCTGTAAAACAGGAAACATTTATTGGCTATAATTCTGTAAAGAAGAACTTTCATACTGGGCATGGTGGCCAAGTCTATATTCATAGCACTCTAGAAGGCTGAGGTGGGAGGATCACAAGTTTGGTTTTGTTTATTTGTTTTTTCTGAGACTGGGGTCTCACTGTATAGTTCAAACTGACTGACTTTGAACTCACTGCATAATCCAGGCTGTCCTGAAACTCCCTGTTGATTCTCCTGCCTTAGCCTCTCAGCATGCTGGGATAACAGGTATGCACCACCAAGCCTGGCAAGAAGATCATGAATTTGAGCCCATACTGGGCAATTAATGACTTAGCAAGACCCTGTTTCAAAGTACAAAAGTTTTTAAAGAGTGAGAATTTTTTTTTTTATAATTTTTTTTGTCTTTTTCCTTTTCATCGGTACCAGAGATCGAACTCACGACTGCCTGCTTGCAAGGCAGGCGCTTATGCCGCTGAGCTAAATCCCCAGCCCTGAGAATGTTTTCAAAGGGTGAGGATGTAGTTCAGTGTGAAGGGCTGCCCAAAAAACCCAGCTTTTCCTTCTCCTTCTTTTCTTTTAAATTGATGTAGAGTCATGTGTTGCATAATGACGTTTTGATCAGGTGTCCCTAGTGGTCCCATAAGAGTACCGAGGAGCCGAATGTCCCCGTTGTTTGGCAAGGACAGGGGCACAGAGTGTTGTTCGGGCGCTGCCCGCCGTGTGAAGGTAGTACACACGCTGTGTGCTGTTTATCACACTTGATCGTACGTGACTGTTGCCCTTCCATGTGTTCACTCTGCTCTTTAGCATTAGTTGAGGCTGCACTCCTAAAAAGTTCACTGCAAAGTGGTGTGGTAGCTGCATGTCACGTCGTACATGTCACGCTCACTGCAAGAGTGCATGATTCAGTTTTTGGTTCTTTTTTTTTTCTTTCTTTCTTTTTGCAGTATTGGGACTTGAACCCAGTGATGCTCTGCCACTGACCTATATCCTCATCCTTTTTATTTTTTGCTTTGAGACAGGGTCTCACCAAGTCATTAAATTGCCAAACTGTACTCAAACATGCAATCCTCCTGCCTCATCCTCCCAGAGTGCTGGGGATGTAGCTCAGGGTAAAAATCCTGAGTTTAATCCTTAATACCACTAAAAGAAAGAAAGGAAGGAAGGAAAGGAGGGAGGAAGAAAGGAAGGTAAATTAATTTACAGTACCTAGCTAGGCATGGTAGTGCACACCTATAATCCCAACTCTGGAGATTGAGGCAGGAGGATCCTTGCAAATTCAAAACCAGCCTGGGCTACGAAGTGAGCTCAAGGTCAGCCTGATCTGTATAGTGAGACCAGGTTTCAAAAAAAAAAAAGGCCTTATAAAAATAATTTACAGTACCTGTAAGATGTGTGGAGAGGTCTCAAGTAGGTAGAAATAAGAGCTCAGGAGCTGATAATTTAGAAGTCATCTTCCAGTTGACAACCAAGGGAATATGACAGAGCTTTTACCTCCAATTGGATTATAAATTATAGTTATTTGTCATCTCCATAATGTATATATTTCTAAGCAATTAAATATTTGTTCAAGTGATTAAAAGACTAAACATGGATTTTCCTTTTTATTGTAATGAGGCCTTTGAAAATGACAGTTTTCTTTCTTTGTAACCAAATGTTTGAAAGTAAATATAAAAGTTTTAATATTTTTTTAATATATTTTATTTTATACACTAGGATATTATACCCTTTATCGATAAATACTGGGAGTGCATGACAACCAGACAGAGACCTGGAAAGATGACTTGGCCAAATAATATCGTCAAAACAATGGTGAGTAAACTGAAGTTGATTAGGCTTGACATTTAGAAAACAGTGTTAGCCGGTCTTGGTGGCATATCTGTATAATCCCAGCACTCAAAGCTGAGGCAGAAGGATCTTCAAAAGTTCAAGACCAGCCTGGGCTACAAAGTGAGTTCGAGGCCAGCCTGAACTGCATAGTGAGAGATGCTGTCTCAAAAAGACAAAAAAAAAGGTTCTTTGTACTGTTTAAATGCTATTTAGTCTCAGCATGAAATAATATGGGACTAGAAAATGGAAATAATTTGATTTTAAATCTCTGAGAGTATCAGATACAAATTTAATAGTTTGACACACACATTCATTGACCCCACACATTATAAGCACCACTGAGCTCCACAATCAGTTTATGCACAGAAACCTTTGACCACAGCACTTTGGAAGTATAATTTTGTATTAAAATTCGAGGTGAGCCAGGAGGATGCAGCTCAGTGATAGAATGGGTTCAATTCCCAGAGTCACAAGTAAAGTTCCTGCATTAGAACAAAACAAAGTAGGTATGGTGATACACTCCTATAATCCCACTCAGGAGACTGAGGTGAGAGGGTCACCATTTGTTCAAGGCCAGCCTGCACAAAACAAAACATTTTTCTTTGATTTCAAACAAATGAGAACCAGGCATGGTGGTACACACTGGTAGCCTCAGCACTTAGGAGGCTGAGGCAGGAGGATAGCTTCAAGTTTAAGACCAGGCTAGGCTAAATAGTGAGTTCAACCCCGGCTTTAACTATAGAGGGAGACTCTTTTTTTTAAAGAATTGTTTTATTTATTTTTTTTTTTTTTTTTGTCTTTTTTCCTTTTTATCGGTACCGGGGATCGAACTCACGACTGACTGCTTGCAAGGCAGGTGCTTATGCCGCTGAGCTAAATCCCCGGCCCCTCAGAGGGAGACTCTTAAGGAAACAAAAGAAAGCTGAGCATGATGGTACATACCTATAAATCTTGCTAGCACTCGGCGAACTGAGTCAGGAGAGTCGCTATGAGTTTAAGGTGAAGCCTGCACTATGTAGCAAGATCCCATCTTTAAAAAAAAAAAGGAACAGAATAAAACAAATGAGAGCATCTGGGAAGGAGTCAGCAGCCAGCCGTTGGTGCTTATCTGTGGGGTGGGAGGACAGGTGAGGGTGATGAAGGCTGCCTGTTTCTCTTTTTTTACATTTTTAATGATCACTGCTGTAGTCACTTTCTTATCGCTGGGACACAAAATGCGTGACCCCACCAGTTAAGGAAGGAAGGGTTTATTTGGCTCAGTTGGTGGGGTCTCAGTGCAGTCGGCTGGTTCCAAGGCAGGGTGCCCTGGCAGAGGAGAAAGCTCACAGCACCAGGACAGAAGGCCTACCAGGCCATGCCACATCGACCCACCTCTTTCTACCAGGCTTTACCGCCCAGTGTCACAGCCAGGTGTAAACCCAGTACTGATCCAGCAATGAGTGTCACACACCCACGACTCAGTCACCTCCCAAAAGACCCCCCCACCCCACAAACCATGAGGCTTTGGTGGACACGTAGGTACCGACCATGACAGTCACGCAGTGATTCTGTAATAGCGCTGTCTTTGGAGACTGACTTTTTGGTTGGAGGCTGATCATCTGTGTAAGAGATCCGTTAATGCTAAGATGCTGTTTCCTTTCAGAGTAAAGAAAGAGATGTATTCTTGGTAAAGGAGCACCCCGATCCAGGGAGCAAAGACCCCGAAGAAGATTACCCCAAATTTGGGCTTTTGGATCAGGTACACTAATGTCCTTCATATTTTCTTCTTCACCTCAAGGCGTTAGGGATATTAGATTTTTGTTTGTATCTGTATATTTGGCACCATGACATGGTGGGTTCTGAATAAACACTTATTGATGGGTGTGCAAATAATATGTTGAACTAGGAAGCTAGTGTGTTAGTTCTGACTCTTTCCCAGAGTGTTACAGATTTTCACTAATAACTTTTTTAAAATGTTGGTTGCCTCATTGGTATAAAAATATGTGCTTGCGAATTACTTCTATCTTTCTGCCATCTCAAATTTTACTCTTAAAATCTTTGAAACTTTGAGATTTTGTTGGACAGTTTGTCTTGCACAAGAAAGAGAAAATGTCTGTCCTTACTCTGTGACAGGGGTCACACTTGGCCAGTGAGAAGGTCAGCTGTAGCCAGGCACAGTGAAACAGAAAGAACTGGGTGGCTGAGGCAGAAGGATCTCAAGATGCACCCAGCCTCAGCAACCTAATGATTTGTTTAGTGAGACCATATCTCAGTGTTCAATTTAGAATTAAGAAAAGGACTGGGCTTGTAGCTCAGTGCAGGGGCCCTGGGTTCTGGGCCCAGTTCCACAGAAAAGACCAGGTGGTCAGATCCTCCAGCTGTGCCTCCTATAAGTGTCAGATTAGATTTTTTTTTTTTAATCCCCCTTTAGAGACAGGGTCTCACTCTGTCTCCCTAGGCACTGGCCTCAAGCTCTGAGCCTAAGTAGTTCTCTACCTCAGCCTCCCTTGTAGCTGGGACTGCAGGCTAATACGTCATCTCTGAAACTGAGATTTCCCACTGCAGTTGAGGTTTCTGCTTTCGTGACAGGAAATCTGCCTATGCCGACCCTGGGGAGCCAAGTCAGTGGGCTGAGGCTGTCCTGGTTACCTTGCACCCTCCACCCAGGCTGCTTGGCTGACCGCCGTGTATGGTTATTTGTGAAGCACTCGGCCACTGTGCACACATTGCCTGCTCCCTCCCAAAATCCCAAGACCCCTGCAGATTTCAGAATCTAAAGGATTCAGTTCCTGTGCTATTAGAATCCCTCCTGTTTTCAACTCTGCCAAATCACCTTGTGTATGCAGCCTTTTTGTTTTGGTTTGGTTTTTTCCCCTTTGCTGTGTTAAGAATTGAATGCAAGGCCTTTATTCTGAGCTTTAGCCCAGCCTTCTATTTTTTCAGACAGGATCTTCCCAAATTGCATAGTGTGGACTTCACTTGCAACACTCCTGCCTCAGCCTCCCAGAGTTGGGGTCACAGGTGTGCATATCCACACATAGCTTAACTTCCTCTTTTACTTAGATTTTTTTTTTTTCCCTTCCAGGATCTCAGTAACATTGGTCCTGCTTATGACAACCAAAAACAAAGCAGTGCTGTATCTACCAGTGGGAATCTAAATGGTAAGTACTTATACATCTCATTGCTGAAATATGTTTAAGCTGTTTAAACCACACGTGTCTAGAATTGGGCATTCATTAAAAGATCCTTTAACGTGGCTGTTTACTAATGCTTTACAGTTTAAAACTCAATTTTGAAAGGTGGTCAAAAATATGACAGATGGTAATAGAGGAGAACTATAACCACTTTGCAGGCACTTTGTTCTTAAATGAAAGAGATTTGGTGTAAATACAGGTACCATTTAAGGTTCGATTTACAGTGTTTGTATTACACTTCCCATCTACATCTTTATAGCAGATGTAGAAAGCTTTAGTTACTCTCCACTGTTTCTGTGATTCAGCTATTACCTAATAAGCTTCCCATGTCCGTTTTCTAGTTTTTCTTGCCCTAAAACTTAAACATTTCTGTATGATCACCTGCGGTGGCATGTACCTTTCTGTTGGTACCCAGCTAATGGGAAATGCTACTGGTGACTAATGGTAAGCTGCCGGGAGCCCAGGCCAGCAGTTCATTTGGCACGTGGTGCCATTGTCTTTCGGACTGGACGAGTCTCATTAATTAACATTTTCCACAGTTAGTGCAAGGTGGGTTGGAAGTAGCTGAGTGTATACTGTATGTCTTTACACCACCTTCTCCCTGCTTCATTGTTAGGAGTTGACAAATACATGGTGCCACTTCTGTTCTTACAGGCGGAGCCACTTTTGGAGGTGAATTCCTCCTGTGTCTTCTCTCAGCCTCTCAGACTTAAGTATTTTGTGGCTTGGAAAATGCTTTTTGCTGAGTTGTGGTAGAAGCTAAAACTAAATAATTTTAAAGCATTGTGAAAGCAGTGGCAATAGCATTTACTATGAAATGGTAGTTCCAGTTTAATGTTAGTAATTAAAAGCTTTATGTTGTCATATTCTGCCTGACGTGACCAGTGGTCTCCGTAGTACTGCTTGTTCTCTTCAAGGTGGTTCTAAAACTTCTAAATGAAATTGACAGGAAAAAGTTAATGAAGGCTGAGGATATACACCGCAGCGATAGAGCGCTTGCCAAGCTAGCAAGGTGCTGGGTTTGATCCCCAGCATGACCAAAATAAATTGCATAATCTTTGTGATCGGTAACGACATACAGCAGTGTCAGGCTAAGTCTCTTATGCGAAACAGAAATAACCTCTGCTGTATTCACAGAAAGGAGCTGCAAAATCGTGGTCCTGTGTATGCAGAATATGACCTCCCCTCAATGTCGTGGTCCTTCTTATTGCAGCAAAATCGCTGGTGGTTTCCGAGCTTGCCCACATATATCTCCTGTATTCTGCAGTTGTTTATGGAAAGGTGTTTTCCTGCAGTTCAGGGGTGATTTCTTGAAGTGGGGGGAAACAGACAGTGCCTGTTTCAGAAATACACAAGGCACTGTTTCTTTTGGCTTCAGAATGTAGCTGAATTGTTTTATATAAAACAATGTACATTGTCTGTTGATACTGTTCTGCTCTTAACTCCACAAGCCAGATTGGTCTAACTTGAATTGGATGTACTGGCATACTCTTAATAAATGTTGTATGGAGAATGCACATGGAACCAAAATTTGCCTGCTAAATTTAAAGCCTTTCTTCCTTGCACCACATATGACCGTAATGGGTGCTAGCAGCACTGGAGAGAAACACCTTTTGAGCACTTCCATTTTTCATTTTCCATGTTTGATGTACTTTTGTCTCTTTGGATCCTCAAGTTAAGTGCTTCAGCAGACTCTGTGCCTTTATTATGTTTATGGACCACACCGCACAGTTCAGGCGGTGAGCATGGACCTCTGGTGAGGAGTCTGCATCCTGGGTGTTGGCTGTGCCCTGGGCTGTGCGCTTGAGTGCGAGTGCAGATGCATTTGTGTCACATCCTAGGTCGTGGCTCCTTTGGAAAGGAAAGCCAAAGCCATAACATGAATTTCATGACTCTGGCTTTGTTTGCGCCTGCCACCAAAGCTCAGTGTTCGGACTGTGACACGCTCACACTTACACTCACACTCAGCACATGCTCCAGAGCCAGGGTGACACCCCGTGGCTTTGGGAAGGAAATCTTGTGGTGTCACACAAATGCACTTTGAGTGTGTTGGTCCTCAGAATCTTGGTGTTTGCAAGGCACTTTGATCGCAACTTACTGAGCATCACCTGCCTTCTCTTAAAGGGGGAATCACAGCAGGAAGCAGTGGCAAAGGGAGAGGAGCCAAGCGCAAACAGCAGGACGGCGGGACCACGGGGACCACCAAGAAAGCCCGGAGGTGGGGAGGACACCCTGCCCTGTACCCATCGTTTGCCTCTGTGGTGCCAGCAGAGTCGTACAGAGGGGAGAGTGGTCTCAAGTAGCCCTGGGTGGCAAACTCACGGCACCTGCGCCTCTGTGGGCTGTTGGTTGTTATTGCTGAAAGCTCTAAACGGTCCGCCTTCACTGCTCTGCTGTCTGAAGCTATGAAGCTCCTCCTCCTCCTTTCCCCCTCCCTTTCTCCGTCTGTTTATCTGTCTGTCATTTTTGTTTGTTTCTTGAGTCAGGGTCTCACTACATAGCCCAAACTGGCCTTGAACTCACAATAAATCCTCCTGTCTCGGCCTCCCAAATTCTGGGTTATGGGCCTGTACCACCATGCCCACCATATATTAGCCATCTTTTGTTTTGTTCTGGTTTGTTTTTTTGTTTGTTGGTTGGTTTGTTTCTTGAGCCAGGCTCGCCATGTAGTTAGACTGGCCTTGAACTCACTAGATACCCAAGGCTGGCCCCAAACTTGTGGTGAGCCTCCTGCCCCAGTTCCTGATTCCAGGTGTGTACCACCATGCCTATCCCACCAGTACTTGCTACTACATGAACTTGCTACTACAAAAAGGTCCCAGGCCACATCCTTTGGGTAAGCTTGGGGTATAAAGTTCTAAGGCATTTTGAGAAAGAATAGGTGGAACAGAAGGGGAGAAAACCTACAGAATGTGAGATCTTTAGCTTCTGCCCCTCCTGTCTCAGGCTTCTTCCATTGTCTTTGTTTCGTACTCAGGTGGTGAAATCCGGGTTACTTTTTACTTAGACTGGGCACAGATAATAAGTGCCGTCGTTGAGCTTCTGTTCATTAGTTTATAATAATGAATAAACTAAGGGGAAAGCAGCCTAAATACCCTCATTCCTCTCCTCCCTTTCTCTTCCATTGTACACTAGCTATATTTCATAGACAAGAGTATTCCTGATTAGCCCCTAGGAAGACTAATTTCAAGCCCAACTGCTTTGTCCAGACAACTTACTCCAGCTTACTTCCTGAGTTCCAAAACACTTTTGTTAAGAAGTTGCATATGTTCAGACCAAAATCTACTATGTCAGAGGCTTTTCTGGCACAGGAGAATGTGGTTGAACTACAGGGAGTTTTAGTGCCTTGATTTTATTCTTTCCTCGCTGCAGTGACCCTTTGTTTTCTGCTCAGCGTCTCCCGCCTCACGGCTACCCCTTGGAGCACCCATTCAACAAAGACGGTTACCGCTATATCCTGGCTGAGCCGGATCCGCACGCCCCTGACCCCGAGAAGCTTGAGCTTGACTGCTGGGCAGGAAAACCCATCCCTGGAGACCTCTACAGAGCTTGCCTGTATGAACGGGTTCTGTTAGCCCTGCATGACCGAGGTATGCAAGCATCAGGGGTCACATGGACCAGGGTGACTTAGAGCTGGCCTCATCATTTGATCAATGTAGGATTCTTTAAGATTTATAGTAAAGGTCCACTGGGGAGATAGCTCAGTGGCACAGCACCTGTCTGCAAGCGTGAGGCGAAAGGTCATGAGTTCAGTGCCCAGTACAAAAAAAAAAAAAAAAAAAAAAGACTTACCGTAAAGTTCCAGAAGTGATACATCTGGAGAGTCTCTCAATATCAAACTTCTCATAATGATAACAGTTCCTACTTTTGATGAACTGCATTACTTACGTAATCATAATGCAGTTCATCAAAAGTAGGAAATTAACATTGGTGAATACTATTACATTGGTCCTACAGATCTAGCATCCCAATTGCTTCAAAGTCCAAATCCTTTTGAGGGCCAAGATGATGCTCAGGAGGTCTTGGATTTCAGCTGGGCTTGGTGGCCCTCACCTATGATCCCAGTTCTCAGAGCACCTGAGGCAAGAGGATTGTGAGTTCAAGCCCATTCTGGGCGACTTAACAAGACCCTGTCTCAAAATAAAAATGTGCTGGGATTGTGGCTCAGTGGAAGGCCCTGAATTCCATTCCCAGTACCACACACAGAAAAACATTGGGATTTTAGAGCATTTGAGATTTAGGATTTTTAGGTGAAGGATGCTTGCCCAAGTGAAGTCTATACAAGTGTTCCAAAATCTAAAACACTTCTAGTCTCAGAAATTTTGTATAAGGAATGCTCAACCTGTATTGACAACAAATCAAAAGTTATTTAAGTATTTTACTTTTCCACCCCCAACATTTACTCCATTTTCTTGGCTTTGGGCTTGTGAAAATCACATGCTAATTACCTCAGAGCACGTCACTCAGTTTCAGTTTGTGATTTGAGTCACACTGTTTGGACAGGAAGGTCAGCGAAGTGAGCTGTATTCCTCATGCTGTGTCCTGTCTAGTTTTCCTTTGTCCTAGGACTGGTGGCAGTTGGTCACTTGACAAAGATGATGTCTGTCAGGCTTATCCACCATAAAACTACTTTTTCCTTGCGTAATTGTTTTGAGGGGAGGTGAACTCTTGAGTATCCCTTTAATACTGCCTTTGTGGTGATCCAATATGTAACAGGGTTGAATTAGGTCCAGAACAAGAAGAGCTACGTGTCCTCCCTTTACTGTGATATTATTTGATAATTGGCTTTTCTGTAATTTAATTACTAGTATTGTATCAATGTTGATTTGGGAAAGTGAGATGTTTTTGAAACAGGTTCTCACGTTTTTTGCCCAGTATAGCTCTGAATCCCGGAGCTCCCAAGACCTTAGTGACATTTTTCTGGGTTCACATATGTTTTGCTTTAATTTGTTGTGTTTCATGCTGGAGAGTGAACTCATGCCCTTCATATGAGCTATCTCCAGCCGTTTATTTATTTTTTTGAGATGAAGTCTTGCTAAGCTGTTCAAACAGAGGCTGCTTGCCACAGCCTCCGAGAACACTGGGGTGACAGGCACGGGCCACTGTGCCTGGGTAATCAGCTAGTTTTGATACGTCTGTTATGGTTGTAAATAACATTAGGGGAAACTGACTAAAGGGTATATAAAGACTTTGGTTTTGTACGTGTACTCTCACTGTATTCCCTAGGTCAGCTGGCCTATCTCCGTGCCTTAGCCTGGAGAGTAGCTAGGATGGTAGGAATGTACAGCTGGCTCGTGTGGCGTTTTGTGTGCGTGTTTCTTTTTTTTTTTTTTTTTTGTATGTCTTTTTTGAGACAGGGTGTTGCTATTTGGTTCAGGCCTTGGGCTCACTTTGTAACCCAAGATGGTCTCAAATTTGCAACAATCCACCTCCCTCAGCCTCCTGAGTGCTGGGATTACAGGAATGCACCAACACACCCAGCTTAAAGTCTGTAATTATTATAAAATAAAAAGTTGTTTTTTTGTAGGGCTGGGTGTGATGGCACACACCTGTCATGCCAGCAGTTGCTCTTAGAAGACTAAGGCAGGGCGATCACGATAAGTTTGAGGCCAGCCTCAGCAACATAGTGAGTTCAAAGCTAACGTGAACTGTGAGATCCTGTCTCAAAAAACAGATACAAAGGGGGCTGGGATTTAGCTCAGTGGCATAAGCGCCTGCCTTGCAAGCAAGCAGTCGTGAGTTCAATCCCTGGTACCGATAAAAAGGAAAAAGACAAAAAAAAAAAAAAAAAACACAACAAAAAAAGTTAATTTTTTTCTTTTTTTCCCCAGTTCTGGGAATTGAACCCAAGCCTAATACATGCTAGGCAAGTGTTCTACCACTGAGCTACATCCAAGCTTAAACAGTTAAGTATTTTAGCCAGATGTGGTAGTGCCAGTAATTCCTTCCAGCTGCTCAGGAGGCTAAGGCAAGAGGATTGTGATTTCAAGGTCAGCAGTTCAAGGCCTTGGTACCTAGCAAGTTCAAGGCTAGCCTGGAGTACATAGCACGATCCTATCTCAAAAATCAGTAAAGAGAAAACATGTAGTTTAATAGTTAAGAGCCCCTGAGGTCTATCCCCGGTACTGCAAAAAAAAAAAAAAAAAGTGGGGGGAAGAAAAGAAAATTGAAATTAAAGCCAGGGATTTAGCTCAGCAACATAAGCATCTTCCTTGCAGGCATGGTCCCAAGTTCAATCCCCAGTACCACAAAAAAAAGAAATTAAAAATTTTAGGGCCAAAAATATAGCTCAGCAGCATAAGTGCCTGCCTGGCACACACAAGGTCCTGAGTTTGATTCCTGGCACCTAAATAAGTAAATAAATAATTTTTAGGATAGTTTACTCAAAACAGTGTCTAAACACACTCCAGTTGGTTCATTAAATTTAGGGACTATGCATATGAAGTGCGATCAATTTTAACCTGTCCTCTAAATATAATTGCATTTAATAAAAACTAGACCATCTAGCAGCTTTCTCACTTTCTCCCCTCTCCATTTCGTTGGCGTCTTACGGTGTTTTTTGACTCCCGAGCTGTATTTTCTGACCCTGCTGTCTCACTGGACATAGGCTGCATCTTCAGTGTCTCAGGTAAGTCGAAGCCTCTGTCTGAATCTTGTCTGCTGCAGCGCCCCAGTTGAAGATCTCTGATGACCGGCTGACCGTGGTTGGGGAGAAGGGTTACTCCATGGTGCGGGCCTCCCACGGGGTGCGGAAAGGTGCCTGGTATTTTGAAATCACTGTGGATGAGATGCCGCCAGACACGGCTGCCAGGCTGGGATGGTCCCAGCCTTTAGGTAAGTTGGAACCCTAGTGCGGACAGCATAGTAACTGGGCTTACCTGACTGGGGCATCAAATTCGGTGTCTGCAGGGTTTACTGGTTTGCAGGCTCTGGAAATCTTGTTAGAATTACTAAATTACCAAAAGAGTATGTAAAAAAAAGCAGTAGATTTCAGGCATGTGCCACCGGCCCTTGACCATTAGGGTTAGATGGGATGGGAAGGCAGGACACCAATGATAGGATTCATGTGCTTGGAGGAATGCAAGAGGCCTGGTGAGGTGCCACACCTCTACTTCTGTCACTCAGGCTGGGGCTGGAGGATCTCCAGGTAGGAGTCCAGCCTTGTCCCAAAACAAAATATGCTGAATGCAGTGGTGCACACCTGTAATCCCAGCATTTGGGAGACTGAGGCAGGAAGATTGTTGCAAGTTCAAGACCAACCTGGACTACAAAGTAAGCTCAAGGCCAGCCTGAACCACATAGTGAGGCCCTGTCTCAAAATAATATAAAGACAGTAGAATCTGTTTGTTTTAGGAAACCAGAGTTGACCTGAAATCAGTCATCTGATTTTTCATGTATCTTCTTTTGGGATAGGTAACCTTCAGGCTCCCTTAGGTTATGATAAATTTAGCTATTCTTGGCGGAGTAAGAAGGGAACCAAATTTCACCAGTCCATTGGCAAACACTACTCTTCAGGCTACGGACAGGGAGATGTGCTGGGGTTTTACATCAGTCTCCCAGAAGACACCGAGACAGCCAAGTCACTGCCTGACACTTACAAAGATAAGGTGAGTGTCCTGCCCAGAGCCCAGGCCATGGCCTGCGTGCTGCCGACCCACAGTTTTCCTCTGTTCACATCACATTTAGCACATTTTCAGACATAGTAAGAGGTGAAAAGAATTTAAATCAGCACCCAAATACTTGATTCTACTAGTTACATGTTTGGATCCTCTTTTCCACTGCCTGTCCATTCATCTTTTTTATGCCCTACAGAGAAATGGCAAAAAATAAGTATGTTTCTACCCTTTAGGATGTGTTTCATTAATTGGCACTCAACCTTGTTTAGTTTCTTATACACACACACACACACACACACACACACATTTATCTATTTATTTATTTATTTATTTTGGTTTTTTGAGACAAAGTCTTGCTGTGTAGTTCAGGCTGACCTTGAACTTGTGGCAAGTTCCTGCTTGGCTAGTTTATTTTTTGATTGGATCATCTTATTTATTCATAAGAGTTGCCTGTATGCCCTAAATTATAGTCATTTGTCAGATACAGTATTTTCAAAATATTTTCTCCTCTGCCACATTCATCTATTCACTTTCTTAATAGTGTCTTCAGGGTCACCCAAGTTTTAAGTTTTGTGAAGTCTAATTTGCCACGTTTTAGGCAGGCATGGTGGTGCATACCTGTAATCATACACTCAGGAGGCTGAGACAGGAAGGCCACCATGAGAAGAAGGCCAGAATAGTGAGTTCATGGGCTACATAGTAAGTTCAAGGCCAACCTAAACTACATAGCAAAACCTTGTTTTAAAAAAGAAAAAGAAAGGAAGCTTGCTTTTAGCTTTCACATTTGGTCTCTGATTTACCTTGAATTAGCTTTTGTGCTGTGTCAGCCAAGGTTACTTTTTTCCAGAGGGCTTCCTCTGTCAGCATCATTTGTCAAGCTCTTTCCGGTCTGCACTGGCTTTCTGCTGTGTCTGTAGTGCAAATCAGATGAGCGTCTACACAGGTGTATCTTGGATTTGCCCTGTCTGTGTGTGGCCCTTCGTGTGGGAGCCCAGAGTTTGTCCCTGTGCTGGCTGCGGGGAGGGTAGAGCTCAGCGGAGGCCTTTGCTGGCACACCCATGGCCCCAGGTCAGCCCCCAGCACTACCATGAGAAGCAGGGACGGAAAGGAATAGGGGCGGGGAGGGAAAAGGCAAGAAAGAAAGAGCTGGAAAGTGACTCCTCTGCTTTGCTCAGCAAAGGAGCATTCGTTTCACACTGCAGCTCAGCTCCAGCCTCGCCTGCCTGGGCCTGAGGACCTCTGCGCCTCTGCACGGAGCTGCTGCTGCAGAGGGCGGAGCCTCTGGAAGCTGCTTTGCCTCTTTTTACCTGCTGTGCTGGCACACTCCTGTAGGCCCAGCCAAAAAGAATTAGTTAAAATGACAGTTTTACTTTTTCATATAGACTGGCTTAGTTCTTAATTTGTTAACAAGATATCCGTAAGACAGTACTGTGGATCTGTTCAGAAGCTACATGTATACTGATGTGAATGACCTCTAGGGTGTGTAGCTGAGGGAAATACTCAAGGAGTGACACCAAACTTGCAGTATATTTTTGCCGCGCATGGTTTGTATGTCTGTCTGGCTGTTCCTCTGGTGCGTGTCCTCTTTCGGGAGACTAGTACTGCAGGTGCTTCAGCTGCTCTGGGAGTGTAGTGGCACCCCAGCACGTGATTCACTTTGCAAGCAAGACTGGTGAGGACGTGGGGATGGAGCAAGCTGCTCCATATTATATGTTCATGGATCTTGTGAGCTTTTTAAAAACTATGTCTACTCCATGTATCTACTGAGAAGTTCAGCTTTAAAAATGTACTGGAGGGCTAGGGATTTAGCTCAGTGGCATAAGTGCCTGCCTAGTAAACATGTCATGAGTTCCATCCCTGGTACCAAAAAAAAAATGTACTGGGTGTTCTACAGTGGTTTGGGAATACAGAGCTGTATAGGCTCTTGAGGCCTGGGACTCATAAGCTAGCAGAGAAGAAATGGTGTCCACAATACGGAGCTTCAAGGCTCAGGGCAGTCATTGTTCCTTCCACTGAGATTATTTTAAAAAGTATGAATTAAGGGGCTGGGGATTTAGCTCAGCGGCATAAGCGCCTGCCTTCCAAGCAGGCAGTCGTGAGTTCGATCCCTGGTACCGATAAAAACGAAAAAGACCAAAAAAAAAAAAGTATTAATTAATTTAGCTTTTTTTTTTTTTCAGACACTAGACAAGGCTGGCCTCGAGTTTGTGGCAGTTCTTCTGCCTCAGCTTTCCAAGTGCTAGGATTATAGGATTACAGGCATGTGTCACCACACCCAGCTAATTTAGTTTCTCTCTCTTTTGTGTGTGTGTGTGTGCCAGGGATCAAACTCACAACCTTGTTCTTGCCAGGCAGGCACTTGTGCCGCTGAGATAAATCCCCGGTCCCCTTTAGACTCTTATGGAGACTTTTGTTATGGTAAGAATGTCTGCTTATGTGTATTTCCTTACAAATTTTCTTACTAAGCACTTTTAAAGAATGTTTAACAAATATGACAGGCTGGTATTTTTTGAGAAGTATACAGTAAGCGAAATGCAGTGAGAGACACTTGTGCCAGCCACTCAGGAGATGGAGGCAGCAGGGTCACAAGTATGAAGGCAGCATAGACAGCTTAGTGACAGCCAGTCTCAAAACAAAAAGAAAAGGGCTTTCTTGGGCTGGAAGGGACGTGGCAGGCGCAGTGTCCTTACCTAGCGTGGGAGAGGCCCAGTGCCCACGCCTGGGACTTGCGGCCTCTAGCCCAGTTCTCTCTCGTGCCCGCTGATGCTTCAGTGTGCCTTTTTTCCTCTCACTTTTCAAGGCTCTGATAAAGTTCAAGAGTTACTTATATTTTGAGGAGAAAGATTTCGTGGATAAAGCCGAGAAGAGCCTGAAGCAGACTCCTCACAGTGAGGTGAGTGAGTCTTGGTCCCCAAATCTGCAGAGTCGCAAGGAAATGGAAAGCCCAAGGGAGAGTGGTAGGCTTTCAGGGAACACCCCAGCCACAGCTCCTCCCGGGGTGCCCGCTGCTACCAGCAGGGCGGTGCCTGTCGGAGCGCTTCATACAGAAAAGGCAGAACAGGAGTGCCTTGGGACGAAGATCTGAGCCTAATCCACTGTCCACATCCTTTAGTGGTCCCTCAGCTGAGGCAGCGCAGTGCGGAGGGGCCTTGCAGTGCGGCCCGGGGTGAGCGCAGGTGGCTGTGCAGCTCAGTGCCCTGCAAAGGCCCTGGCTCCCTCCCTGTGCAGGGTCCCCGCACCGTCCGGAAAGGTAGCCTTCCCGAGCTGGCCTCAAGGGCCAAAGCCCAAGAGGAAGGAGAGGAGGGAGGCAGAACCTTCTGAAGAGAGCTGAAAATGTGCTGCTGTGCTGTGCCAGGCATGGGCATGGTGCACCCCTGTCCAAGCAGTTTGGGAAGCAGAGGCAGGAGGATCACAATTTGGATTGGCAATTCAGCAAAAAATAAAAAATGGAAAAGGCTGAGGATAAGTCCAGTGTGAAGGTTCTGACTATAATTCCCAATATCATTAACACACACATGCACAGAGTAAAAATAAAAAATGAGAAGAGTAAAAATGCTGTGGCTTTACTTAGGGTAGGAATGGAAAGTATAAAGGAGTATATGAAAACTAAAACTCCAGTTGTTTTAGGGAAAAAAATAATACATAAAGGAAACAGTTGGGCCTGGGATATAGCTCAGGCATAGCACCTGTCTAGCAAGCATGAGGTCATAAGTTCAATTCCTGGTACCAAAAAAAAAAAAAAGGAAACAGTTACTTTAGGTATGATAACAGCTAGAGAATACAGCCAGAGGGAAGGTAGTTCTTGCTGGGAAGAGAAAGAATCTTTTCTGAAGATCCTCTCTCTTTTGTGGTTGAAGAAACATTCGGGAAATAATTACAGGAAAGAAATCATAAAGAAAACAAGGGTTCAGCCAGGAATGGTGGCACATGCCTTTGATCCCAGCACTCGGGGAGCCTGAGCAGGTGGATTCTGCAAGATGAAGGCCAGCCTGGGCTACATAGTGAGTTCAAGGCCAGCCTGAGCTCTACAGAGACCTTGTCTCAGAAAAAAAGATGAGGCTTCATCTTCTACAACAGAAGACTCTAAAAAATTTCAAAGTTAAAAAAAAAAGAGAATTTGATGGCAGGAAAAAGAAAAAAAGAGTAGAAAAATAAGCTTCAGTCGGTTTAGTTCCAAGGGATCTGGAAGGCTTGCCTGTTTCTCTTAGGTAAAATCTGATAAATAATCTAATGTAGAGCCATTTGGTGACATGGAATCTAGAAAGCAAATAAACCTGAAGTGAACTGGATTAGTACACATTTATCTTACTGTTACTTGGAGAAATTGAAAGTACCATGTAAATTCAAGATACTGCTCTGGCATAACCCACAGGCTGTTCTTGGAGTACAGCATACTGTTGTTAGTCTGGAAGCAGCACTTCCATGTTCTCCAAGTGAGTTCTTTTGTTTGTTCTTTTTTAAAATTCTGAATTGAAACCATGATTTTTGTTTCAGATAATATTTTATAAAAACGGTGTCAATCAAGGAGTGGCTTACAAAGATATTTTTGAGGGGGTTTACTTTCCAGCTATCTCACTGTACAAGAGCTGCACGGTATGTATGCTGTGTTCATCCTGTAACAAAGAGTACGATTGGTTCTGAGCCCTTGGGAGGTTGAGGCAGGAGGATCACTATGAGTTTGAGACCAGTCTGGGCTACATAGGGTTCAAGGCCAGCCTGACCTACTTAGTGAGACCTTGTCTCAAAAAAAAAAAAAAAAAAAAGAAAGGAACAATCATTGGGGGCCTGTTTGCCTTTAAAAAAAAAAAAGCTAACCCATGGAGATTTCCATACATTTTAGTCTGTCAGTAGCACCAGTTAAAAAGGTAAAATAAATAACAGAAACTAACACAGATCGAGCAAAGCAACCACGTTGCTTTGAAAACAGCCAAAATAAAAAAAAAGGAAAAAAAGAAACAAATACAGCTCGATTTTTCCCCAGTTTGGGATGGTGCCAGGGAGTTGTGTTTGTGTTCTGAGCATCCTAGCTGTGTTCACAGTGGAAACGTTCGCATGTGAAAATGACATCTTGGTGTTTTTCCATGTCTACCTGAACCGAATGGACTGCAGGTCTCCATTAACTTTGGGCCGTGCTTCAAGTACCCTCCCAAGGACCTCACCTACCACCCGGTGAGTAGCACTAGCAGCCCGAGCCCCAGGCCCCCCATCATGCTCCACTCACCCCCATCTGTCCCCTGCAGATGAGCGACATGGGCTGGGGCGCCGTGGTCGAGCACACGCTGGCCGACGTCCTGTATCACGTGGAGACGGAAGTGGACGGGAGGCGCAGTCCACCCTGGGAGCCCTGATGAGTCTGTGAGCTTTCTGGACAGGGAGACTGGGGTTTTGCATTTGAATTCTCAACGTCCACCCAAAGATGCCACAGAGCACAGCTCTGCTCCAGACAGTTATCTGCCCCTCCTCACCTTCTGTGACACTCTGTTTCCTGTGCCATACACCACCTGCTGACCCCAGGACCTTGCCATACAACTGGTGCTGTCTCCTGTCCCTGCCAGCAGGGACTCGATACCTTACCACATTTTCTAGGAGCCAGTGCTCTGGTCTTGAGAGTTAACTTACTGGAGAGACATTTCCTTCTGCAGGCACTAACTGTGCACCCGGCACCTGGGGTGGTGGGGCTGCTTCTGTGAACTGGAACCTGGCAGCGTGTTCCAGAGCCATCTAGAAGCAGTTTCCTTTTGGTGCGAGTTTGTCTGTTGGTTTTGGAACACATCTTTCATCCCCAGAATCTCTGAAATGGCGCAGTCTCTAGAACTGTACTGTGAAAGGGACTTAGCTTCGCACAGAATAAGATCTCTTCTCCAAATAAAACTTGCCTCTGGTTTGTGTGGCACTTGGCTTCTCTCAAGCTGATTCTCTTAGGGGCAGTGTCTGAAATGTCAATGAGGAAAGGACCAGCTCGGTGGAAGAGACAGGTTTGGGGTGTGTAGCTCCCCTGGGCTCACTTTGTTCTCGCTGGCCAAGTCCAGCACCCTGTGAAAGCTGGACTCTCAAAACTGTAAGGAGGCCAGCGGTTTCTCGGCTCTTCCTTGGACACAGTGTTGTGTAAGCAGGCTTGGAACAGTTGGTGGTGGAGGTGCAGGCTCTGGCTGGGCTGTAGCTCGGTGGGTGAGCGGTGCCCCAGCCCGTGCAGGACCCCAAGTTCAGCCCCCAGTACTGTTCTGGGAAACCAGTGCAGCTTGCAGAATCCTGAAACCTGGAAGGAGGCGGAAGCTTCCTTTGGGGTCTCTTTCCAGCTTCCTAGCCCCCTCCTTGGATCCACAGAGCGAATGGCAGATACAGCACCCCAGTGGGATGGGGGTGCTCGAAGATACTGCATGCCACTGTCACCTGGGTTAGTGAGGAGAATGCTTTAACAGGTGAGATGTTGTCAAAAAAATCGCTGCATAGCATGCCTGCAGCTCTGCTGAACATCTTATTTTTGTTTTTGCCAAAAACTTCCCAAGTTCAAGTACATTTTGGGATCATAACACAGTAACGTTGACAATTTTCTCTTTAATGAGCGGTCCAGACTGCTTGTTTCCTCTGCTCCAGTTTTGCTCTGTTTAGGACGCGCTGTATGGTTCAGGCTGGCTTTAAATGCACTATGCCCTGATTGGCATGCTTTGAAATTTTGTTGTAGTTTTCTCTCTTTTTTTATATTTTATTTTATTTCTCCTTGAAATAAAATGGATTTGAAAATGAAAAAGAAAAAAAGTGCTATGTAGCCCAGGCTGACCTCAAACTTGAGACAATCCTCTGCCTCAGCCTCCTGGATGCTGGGGTTACAAGCGTATGCCACCTCACCCAGCTCTTGTCCATTCTACATCTTAACAGAAAACCACAGAGTCAGTATAACTGTAGGCTGAAGGCTCAGTCTGTCAGATTCTAGACACCTACTGATGCATGGCACTGATCTTAGAAGACAGACTGCCAGGTGTGCACACCTATAATCCCAGTACTCAGGAGGCTGAGGCAGAATGATTGATGCAAGTTCAAAGCTAGCCTAGGCTACATAATGAGTTCAAGATCAGTCTAGGGGCTGGGGATTTAGCTCGGTATGAGCACCTGCCTGGCAAACTCAAGATTGTAAGTTTGATCCCTGGTACCAAAAGAAAAAAAGACCATACTACACACTGAGGTCCTGTTTCTTCTAGATTATCCAAACAGGGTGATTTGTCTTGTCTTGTTTTGTTTTGTTTTTTGAGACAGGGTCTTGCTATACAGTTTAGGCTGGCCTTGAGCTCAATTTGTAGCCCAGGCTGTTCTTGAACTTGTGACAATCCTCCTGCCTCAGTCTCCCAAGTGCTGGGATTACAGGTGTGAGCCACCAAGCCTGGCCTAGAGGATGGTATTTTATAAAATTAGGATGTACATGTCTTTGACCTTCATAAATTAGAGGTTGCAGAAAGGAATTTTCTTTCTAATACTTTATATTCAAGAGAACATGTTTCCATGCTCATGCATTAAGATCTATTGGAAGAGCTCAGAGAATACTCGTCGTCTAATTCTACACATTTTCTGTAATCAGATTATCAGGAACAGCTTATTTTATTCAAATGTAAAATTAAACAAGTAGGAAAAATATCTCCTACACATCAGAAGGACACAGTTACATAGTTTGAAGAACCATTACAACCCAGCCTAAAACTAGTGTCTGCTGAAACCACACTCCTCTCCCAGCTGTTCTTCTGAACCAGCACTCATGTTGCTGTGCCAGCCTGTAAGCAAGCAATCCTCGGCAAGGAGTGGGCCGTGAGCGCTGTGAAAATGCGTCTCCACCACTGCCCCTCAGTCAGGAGCGCCGACATAAACAGGGATTTCCCCTAAGCTAAAAACAGACTAAGTAAAGTCATCAGAATAAATTACAATAAATATTTTTTTCAGCTGTTAAGTTTTAATATCGCAATAAATACCAGGATGTCCACTAGTGTTGTGTTGTTTAATAAATAAGCTAGGACCCTATTTCCAAACGGTATAAGTCCTCAGAGCTATTAAAACTAGACTGGAAAAGCTCCAGGTGCAAGTAATTTCTTTATCCTACTTAAATTTAGTGGAGAACTTTCTTGTGTATGTGTGTGTGTGTCTGTCTGTCTGTCTGTGGTTTGAGACTGTTGCTGTGTGTCTGCACTGGCCGTAGATTCACTGTGTAGCCAAGGCTGCCCTGGAAAACTCAGTTTTCCTGCCTTAGCCTCCTGAGTGCTGGGGTTACAGTGTGCACCATCCCACCTGGCTCCAATTCTGCTTTTAAAGCATAGCTTTTCTGTATAATGGAAAGGGAAACCAGCTACTAGCTTACTATCCCTCTTCCAGCGGCTGCCTCTCCCAAAATGCTACAATTTTAACCTTGCAAGCAGAGAAGTTGGCTGCTCTGAGCCAAATTGACAGCTATGAAATTCTTTTAGTATTGTACTATTTGGCATCATCCTAAACACGTTAACTTTATCTTAGTGGTGTTTATTATCCCATTTGATACTATCCTTTTAAGTAGATCAGCTGCAGTTACAATCATCTTCAAGGAGCCCACAAATCAGCTCAGATACAAAGTGTCTTACTGATTTAGGTGTGTGCTTATGAAAATTACTTTTTTATGAAAGATTTTGGTAACATTCTAAATAATTGATATGAATCTGCAATATTTCTTTCCTTTTAATGAGATTTAGTTTAAATATTTGTCTAGGACCCTTCTAGGATGAGATTATACTCTTATTAGACTATATTTTCTTTAATAACTAAAACAAGTAGAGACTGAAGGTCTCATGTTAGTTATGGCTCTATTCTGACTAGTGTTGTGGAATGAGTAATGAGACCAACCTAATCCTCAGTGCAGGAGCAGGAGCCCCTGGTAAGAGCCTGCACTGTCCGTACCTTGCCTGCAGGGAGAGGAATTCCTGAGTCCAGTTTTTGCCTTTAGCACCCGCTTTAGTGGCTTTAGTACAGACACTAGCATTCGAAAGATGGTTTTAGTTGGGCATTTAAGAGCCCAGAAGAATTTGTAACCAGTGTCTTGGGAGCTTAGCCTACATTCAGAGCTAGCTACTCATGGACCAAGTGAGAGGTCTGTCTGTCTGAGAGAGAGCATGCCTGCTATTATCTTGGTGCTAACACTGTGAATAGTGCAGGCCTTATCACACCCTAGACTCCCCAACCCTCCCAGCTGCAGGTGAAGCTCTTAGACTTGCAGGCTTCTGGCAGGGGCGTCCCAGGTGCAGGCAATTGGGAGCTGCAGGCTGCTGGCTAACATCGGGCTTCAGCAGTGGGGCTGGACTCCAGGCGCTTGCGCAGGTGGTTGGCAAAATCCATCTGGGTCTGTGATAAGACCTGGTTGATGATAGTCTTTGGCAGCCAACCCTGGAGCAGAAGACAGGAATATGACCATCACTGGCTCTACTCCACACCTCTGTCCCTGTCACACACATGGACTGCCTGGGGTGTGGCCCTCCAGCTCTGTTTATAGGTGTGGCCTTGGAGTTGCCCAGACTGCTTTGCTCAAAGGTTATGATGAAATCAAAAGCCCAGGATTCGCTCTTAAGACAAAAATCCAGCCCTGTCTTCACAGTTGTGTGTGTGACCTTGAGCAATCTACATTTACATCACCTCGCACTGAAATTTCAAGGGTTAAATTTATTTTTTATGGGGTTTTTTTTTTTCCTTTGAGACAGTCTCAGTCTGTAATTTAGGCTGTTGCAAACCAGTCTCAGACTCACTGCAATCTCCCTAGCTCAGCCTTCTGAGTGCTGATGTTACAAGTGTGATATGGTACCACATCCAGCGTGAGACGGTCTCACTATGTAGCTGAGGCTGGATTTCCACTCACAGTCCTGCTGTCTTAGTTCCCGACGCTGGGATTGAGGTGTGCACCTGGCTGCTAGCTTCCTTTTTTCTGAGTGATAGCAAAGACTTGAAATGGGATGTGAGCGCGTGGTGGAATAGGACCTGCCACCGAGCGTCACTTCTCTCCCCAGCGGCCCGTGCCTGTCACTGCAGGAAGGGAGTCTGTGTGTGGTGTGCATGAGGGGAACCAGCTGGGTTTCCTCTCCACCTCTCACCTTGAGGTCGATGCTGAGCAGCCAGGTGAGCTTGGTCTTTGCAGGGTTCCCTGCCAGCGGATGGAGGACCATGCAGGTGGGGCGCTGCTCAGCTCTGACGGATGAATAGAGATCAAGTCAGGACAATCAGTTTTCTCTCCTGATGACTATAATTTATTCCACCACATTTCTGGAGCACCTTGTCCTCTTTCCAAATCTCATCACAAGTCCCCTTTACCAGTGGCCATAAGTGATGGTTGGCGTGGTTACAAGACATGGTTACAGCAGCTCTTCAGAATCAGTGTGCTAGTGGGGAACCTGGAGCCTGCTGCTTCGCCCTTTGGTTGATAAGCAGGAAGGGGTCAGGAACAGCTGCTCCTGCCTCAGTATCCCCAGTGCTCAGATTACAGGCATGTACCACTTCAAACCAGCCAGAAAATGAGAATGTTTTGTAAAAGGAACCTAAGGATAGGGCCCAGGACTCATTTCTCAGAGCTAGGACTGCATGCATACCATGGCCTGTGCAGAGAAGAGGTCCCCAAGCCTGCTGCCAGTCTCACCTGATGACACCTTTCTGCTCAGGCATGTCCCCGAAGTGTGTGGCCACACCCGCCAGCACGCAAGTGGAGCCTCTGCGCTTAGCGCAGCGCACGCTCACGAAGTCTCGAGGCCCCACCAGGTTTCCCGCTGCTTCTGCGGCCAACTCGTGGGTAATGACAGTGTCTTTTCCAATCTTCTGTAGGATCTGTCAGGCCCCAGGGAAGCCAGATCACACTCCCGTCAGGGCCAGGCTCTGGCCCATCATGGGGTCTTCACGGGCCTGCCTTTCAGACTACTCTGCTGGGCCCCTCCCCTCTGTGGGCTCCCCTTACCTTAAGCTCCTTGACATTTGGGTTCCACTCCCCCATCGCCTCCATGCGATCCACAAGTTCTTCGTAAAGCCTGTCCATGGGCTGGTCTACCACCACCTCCAGCCGGAACACCTTGCCCACATCTGGGACCACCTTGCTCAGCACTTTGTCTCCATTTGCCTGCCAGGAGGAAATGGAGCTCTAGGGTAGTGGTTCAAGGGAAATATTCCTAGCCTGTGTCTCAAGACAGCTCGAGGCAAGGTTGGGAGAGGCCCAACAAAAGGAAATCCCAGCTGAGCGTGAGGACACCTAGGCCTGTCTGGTTCAAAGAGCAGTAATAATCATTCCTGCCAGGGGCTGGACATCTGCTGAGGGCTGAGAGAGGTAACCCGCTTGCCCCGGGCCCTTTGGTTGGCAGGTGTTGATATGGGTAGGTCCAGCTGAAAAGACCAATACCTGACTGCAGGAGCTCAGGTCCTGAAAGAACTTGGCGTGGGAAAAGTCTGGTTTGTGATCAGCTGATTGATTATACTGTGTAAGCAGAACTTTGGTGGCATCTTCAGGGCTTTGCTTTTTGTTGTCATTTCATTGTTTTCTCTCAGTTAAATATATCACATCAGAAGGATTTCAGGCCAGAGGTGTTCACTGAGCCCTTAGCAAAGCTCAGCACTGGGCCTAAGATCCCAGACTTGCTGTTATTCCCCTTAGAGAACCCGAGGAAAGATCTTCTTAGGATTTAGGTAGGGAACAGCATGTAAGCTGTTGCTAAAGATAAAGCCACAAAGTCTCTGACAAGAGTCGGTGGCTTTGGGGACAGGCCTTATTACTGGTCCCCAGTAAGCACCCCAGACAGTTTTGGGCCACTTGCAGCCCCCAGCTCAAGGTGGCTGAGCACAGTGTGTTTGGAGCTTGGACCGTGGGCCTGAGTGATTTGGCTGCATGTGGAACCCCTATCTCAGAGTTTCTGCATAATGGAAGTACATTGTATTTGAACAGGAGCTAAGAGTATAGGAACAGTGTTTCTCCATCAAGGCTCTCACAGGAAGGAGGGTTCCTGAGCGAATGTATTCTTTTTTTTTTTTTTTTTAACTTTTTATCGGTACCAGGGATCGAACTCACGACCTCCTGCTTGCAAGGCAGGTGCTTATGCCGCTGAGCAAAATCCCCAGCCCCGAGAATGTATTCTTGGGAAGTTAAAACTCCACGCTGCTGAGTGACTACTGAGGGAGATGAGGCCCTGGGAGTGTCACTACAGCTTCTCCACTGCACACTTACCTGCTGGCTCTCCTTCTTCCAGCCCTCCTGGTTGCTGAGGATGCCCAGGGCCTTCTGCATGGCCTCCTCCCCCTGCTGGATGTAGGCCAGCTCCTGATCACTGTAGAGAGGCTCCTCCAGCAGAGAACCTGGACCCCCAGTCAAGGAGAGACAGTGTTCTTCCCTGTCCTGGCCTCCCACCAGCTACCATCCTTTAGATCTCCCTTGGACATGCTCCTCCCTCAGGAGATCTGAGACCAGTGCCAAGGGGTCCTGCACACAGACCCAGGTAGCCATGGGACTTGGCCTTGAGGAGCTATGGGCTGGGAACACTTTCAGAACAAGGTGGGGAAGGGCAGGAGGGGGTCAGAGCCTTGGGCGCCCACTGGCATCCTGAGAGCCTCCCCTGCCAGCAACCCAGAAGCCAAAGGACTTACCCAGCAATGAGCTCTGGCGCCGGACCTGATTAATCCATACACCCGGGGCTGGATCTCCCCGAACTCTGCGGTTCAGCTCCTGGCCAATGGCCAGCACTGCCTGGTGCCTCAGCCCTGTAGGAAGGGAGCGAGACTGTTTCCAAGGAGCTGGAAAACCACTCAGAGGGACCATTCCTGCTTAGGAGCAGACTCCTAGGAGGGCAGTGCCCCAGTGGCCAGTTTAGTATAGTACACTTTGCCCTACACAGGTTACTTCCAGGGCCCAGAAATCTGTTTCCACCTGGGTGGACAAATCTGCTGGAGAAGCTGACCAGGGCTTGCTGCAGAAGCTGTATTCAGCCAAGAAAATTCTACTTGCTGAAAAAGAAAGCTGTCCCCTGAACCAGGTACTCGCCAGTGGGGAGGGTCCTGAGCCAGGCTGCTCCTGTGGGTGCAGCCAGGGTGGCCACACTGCTGGCTGTAGTTCTGAGCAGGGCTTCCAAGCTCATTCAGCTGGGTAATGGGAAGAAGATTCCTCCAGAATGAGTTTTTCTCCCTTCAGTGGAAGTGAGGGATTAACCCAAATGGCCTTCTCTCCTATGAGCTCCAGAAAAGCGGCTTCTGCTGGCCCTGGCTGTGCACCTTGACCCATACCCTGTCACTTGCTCCTCACCTCGCTCTCCCAGTCTCACTCTCTGGCTGCCCTGCCCCCTTCCCTGCCCACAGCTCAGGCTTGCTGGAATCAAGACAGACTTCTCCCTCCACCACTGTGGCCCAGACTTTCCCAGCCTCAGAAGGAGCCTCGTCCAGTCATGAAGGAGGCAGTCAGGAGCACATTAAGAATAGCTGGAGCCCTAGAATGGCAACCAGAAAGCAGGGAATTCAGAAGAGACATGAGCATCTTGTATCCTGCCCAGTTCTTCAAATGGGGAAACGAGGGCCCGGCTGGCCCAGCCCTGCACCTGGTACTGTCCCTTAAGGACCCTTGCGTCCCACAGCTGGCACTCACCCTTCATGTTGCGCATATGTCTGTAGGAGCTGCCAGCACACAGTTTGAATGTGGCGAGAAGCATTGTGCCCAGAAGGTATGGTGGTGCTGCTGCTGCTCCTCTCAGGGCAGCTTCTGGAACCTCTCAAGGTCCACCTGTGTCCAGCAGCTGCAGTCTGCACCATGCATGCTGCTCCTTAAATGTCCCAGGCTGAAGGCTATGCGTCATCCCTGGGAGATAAAAAAGCCATTGCTTGCGGTGCAGAGGAAAGGGTCAAGGAGAGAGAGATTGCCTCATGCTGCTGCCCTGACCTTTTGGGGGTGGGGGAGTGGGGCTTGCAGGAGGGAGTGGGGAACTTGGTGCTGATTCTGCAAAAGAAGGGGGAGAACAGTGGCAGCTAAACAGAAGCTGTGAGATGAGGACACACTGTACTGTGCCTGTCGAAAGTTGAAAATACAGATTTCCAACCCTGTCCTCAGGCTCCAGGCTCAGTGGGTCTGCAACTGAGACTCGAAGCCTGCATGCAGGAGATAATGTCCCCGCAGGAGCAGGCCAGCTGTCCTGGAGCTGGTCCACTACACTCAGCACCCTGCTGGTCCAAGAAAGCAAGCAGGGTCTGCAGAGAACAGAGGAAATAAGGATGCCCCTGACCTCAGCAGATGGGGAGCCTAAGATCTGAAAGTAGAAACAACTTGGTCATGGTCAGACCTCTGGTCAGCGTTGGGCTGGGACACCCCCACGAGTCTGCTGGCCTTTAGTCCATCTGCACATGGTTCCTTGCATGGCCCCTTGGACCCCATGTGTGTGCAACCCGTCATTATTTGCCCACCCACTGAAAAACCCTCCGTGAAAGCCCCATACTGAGCACATTCTCTTCATAGGGTTTGTGCCAGAGCAAGGATGACCCTGGGATTGAAGGAGTTCAGCCCGTAAGTTCCTAAAGCAGAGTCACCTTGGTTGAGGCCACACTCTATTCCTATTTCTGGATCCCTAGTCCAGAGGCTGACTTAGGGCCCTGTCAAATTAGGTTCTTCTTTCTGCTTCCTGAGAGTTTGATCAGACACGAGGGGCTGTGGAATGAGAACAGAATCTCTTCAGTATGGCCACACTGGGAAAGAACAGGGACCAGTGTCCTCAGGCCTGTCCTTGGGCGGGGGGTGGGGGGTGATAATAGCTCTGGGACTATTCCACGGATGGACAGAAGTGGGACCATGATCTAGCAGTGGTGACGAAGCCCGAGTCTAGTTGATTGTTGTCTCACAGCTGGTTCTGCGCTGTCCTGACTTGTGGAAATCCTTGCTGATGGAGGAGCTACGGGGCTTAGGTCATGAGAAGGTTACATCTGGCTTGGGGTGGAGCCAGGGTCTCTAAGCAATCAGGGCTTGCTGTTTCTGGAATGTTAGATAAGCTGGGAAGGACTTTGAAGAAGAACAAGCTGGAGGGGTAAAGTAGAGTCACTGAGGACAACAACCCTGGTCCCTCCTCAGGGGATCAAAGGATGATTTCAAAGGCACCTGCCCTGCCCCGCTTTAGGCTCTCCTGGGTAGCAGAGCTGGGCAGGTTGTGCTAAGGGGCTTGGCATGTATAGAAAGGTGAGAAAGCCAGAGTGCTGGGGGCTCACCCCAGTCTTCACCCCAGGGGTGCCCTGCATTGCCAAGTAAGAACTCAGGAAGCACTGAGTGCCTTTGTGAGTCCCAAGCACCACCTCACCGCACAGGGACAGATCCACTTGAAGCCAGTGACTGGGCTGTGCGAGACAGCAGGAAAAGACAAGGTGTGCAGAGAAGGGAGTTTATTTAGATCACAGGCCACTGTGAAGGGGGGTGGCAGGCAAGCTTCAAGTGGGGACTCACACCAGGTGGCGGGTTTAGTGAGGGTATGGAAAGAGGGTGTATGGGGGCTGGGGATTTAGCTCAGCGGCATGAGCACCTGTGTTGCAAGCAGTCAGTCGTGAGTTTGATCCCTGGTACCGATAAAAATGAAAATGACAAAAAAAAAAGAAAAGAAAGAGGGTGTATGCAGCAAGGGTGACTGGCTAAGTCATGTCCCCCGCAGATGGCTCAGCACTGCCGATCTCCCAGGAGCGCTTGTCCTGAGTTCAGGGCTCTGTGTTCACAGCTGTGACTCTGACAACCCCACTGCCTAGGGCCTTTAGCTGCAGCAGAGAAGGTAATGCACAGGTCTATGTATGTCTTCTAGAGAAGAGGGGTCAGGACTCTTTGGAAGGTAAGAATGGGACTTTCTCATCAGCAGTTTTGATCCCACCTGGGACTGCCTAGGGAGAGCGAATGTCTAAGTCTAGTTCCTCTCTTCAGAGAGTCAGCCCTTGTTGCCGGTGTGGCCACTGTACACTGTTCTGCTGAACTTGAGGCTGATTTGAAGCCAGATCCACCTGTCAGGAATACTGGGAGTGGAAACATTCACACCAGCTCTGCCCCTGGCCCAGGCCTTGCCTTCTGTGCGCCAGCAGCCTGCGTCCTTCACCACTGCTGGGAGGTGGGGGAGGCCAGTGCCACGGTGCTCGCACTCCTGCCGGTCCTTCGCACAGATGGCAAGGAAGGGTAGGGTCCGACAGAACTGGGCCATGCCTGGAGCCTAAGGGCAGGTGAGGCCTGCAGCCCCATGTCACCCATGGCCAAGCATCTAGGGGTCCTGTAAGCAGCAGCTGCTGGATGTACAGGCTCGTCCTCAGGGCCCCTGCAGCACCCTCTTCTGCAAAGCCTCTTTGGACCACCCCAACCTGGAGGAGTGGCTTGTGCCTCTGTGAAGGACCCTTCCTCCTGGCAGGGCCACCCCTGAGTCCTGATGTACATGTGATAGGTGGGTATCATGTCCATGTCAGCTGTCAAAGCCAGCCCTCACCCCAACACTCAGCTCCAGGGAGATACAGCCTGGACTCTCATTCCTCCTCCACTGAGTGACCAACTGGGGACACAGCTAGGCTCCAGCTCCTCTTTTTTTGTTTGTTTGTTTGTTTGTTTTCTTCCTTTTTATCAGTACCAGGGATCGAACTCACGACTGCCTGTTTGCAAGGCAGGCACTTAGGCCGCTGGGCTAAATCCCCAGCCCCTCCAGCTCCTTTGATTTAGGAACCTGCCCGTGAGCCCCATTTCCAGCCCTTAAAGCCTCCAGAAAAGACCCCTACTCGCATTTCATCTTTCCTTCCAAAGGCACAGAGCAGCAGTGGCCACGGGTGTCTGCAGGTGTCAGCACACGTGCAGCCTCGCAGACACGTGTCTTCCTGGGCAGAGGCAGGGGTTATTATGGGACAGGCCATGCAGATAATGCTCAAGGCCGAGCTGTCAGCGTCCTATGCAGAGCCACAGCCATGTACAGGAAGGAGGAGGGGGTGTGGGCAAGGCAAACCCCTGCCACTGCTGCTGTCACAGGCTGCCCAACTCAGGGTGGGCAGGCTGGGTGACCTCCAGCGCCAAGTTTCCTGTCCTCTCTTCAGCCTCTCCAGCTGAATGACCAGTTAACTGTTGCCATCCCTCTAAGCATTAGGGCGACAGAGTCATCAGGGAATTTCCTCTGTTTCTGGAAGTTACCAGAACTTCCTGGCCCTCAATAAGGGAAGAGGAGGAAATGGGATGAACACAGCAGGTCAGTAGGACCTGCCTTAGTCAGTGTGCAGGAACACGGGAGGAAGGGGGCCTCCATTTGAGCAGAGATCCCATACTGATATTGACTGTGCAGCTCTGCACTGTGATCTTGTGACAGGACCATGTGACCAGCAGTGACCAGCACGAACAGCTGGAGAGCAGATGAGCCCTTCGTAAGTATAGACTAGAATGCTGATTCCACAGGAGAGGAGTGTGATTGGGAGGAGGAAGGGGTGCTTTTCTGGGAGGCTGGGGACAGAAGGTGTGGTGAGGATGTCCTGGGTGTAAACATGGGCAACAATGTGGAGAAGGGCTGTGAGCCCTGAGAGCTGGACGGCTATGCCTGTGGTGGAGAGGTTGGAGGCTGTCACAGAGGGAGAGGCGAAGGGTGTGATGGAAAGGACTGGGGCAGAGCATGGAAGTGGAAGTGCCTACCTCTTGCCTGACCCTGACCCTGACCTGGTCATGTTCAGAAAACACAGGGTTTGTGTTCAGACCTCCAATGCTGGCCCCACTATCGGACTTCATGACTGTCATGGATATTTTTTTTTAAAGACAGAATCTTCGTATATAGTTCAGGCTGGCCTTGAACTCATGACAACCTGCTTCAGCCTCCTGTGTGCTGAGATTCAGGCAGATGCCACTACGCCAGGCCCCACATTTTTACCTTAACACGGGGTTATGTTTTTTCTTTTTGCCATATTGGAGACTGAACCCAGGGCCTTTGCACTGAGCTATATCTCCAGGCTTTTGGTTGTTTGTCATGTTGAGACAGTGCATTGTCAGCTTCCCCATCACTGGAATGGAAATTTAAGTGAGGAGAGGTTTATCTGGCTCTGTTTAGTGGGTTTAGTCCTAAATCAGCTAGTTCTAGAGTTGGAAACAGCATGGAGGAAGTGTTTCAGGCAGTTGAGTTAGACAGAAATATTATAGGCAGTCAGACAGGGCTGGGCTCTCCAAGGAGCCAGTGCAGAAGACCAGATACCTTGTGACTTTGAAGGATAGAGACACCTGTTGTGGAACAAATCTCAACATAAAAGGCAAAACAAATGCAACCATACCCTAAGTATAAACATCAGGGATTGATATTATAAATAGGTATCAATCACCTTGAGGAAGCCAGAAGGAGCCACTAATTCAACCCCTACAGGCAAAGTTCCTGTTCCCACTTGCTTCCCTTATTGGATCCTGATTTAATTGATCTTATTTGAGCAATTATGCTCATAATCTTATTGGTTGACCATAGCTCTGTACCACCTCATGCCCAACTTGCAAGTTCCATTTTTCCCCATCTTGGGAGCCCCCTCAGCTCATGGTTTTGCAACACAGAATTTCAAGACGCGACAACAGGAAATCAACGTGTGTGTGTGTGTGTGTGTGTGTGTGTGTGTGTGTGCATTCTGCTCTTAATCTCCATTGTTGCTAAAATTGATTCTTTGATTTTAGAGAATATGAATCCATACCAAACATCTAATAGATTGAGTATTTCTTTCCCCTATATCAGAAGGACCAAGGAATTTATTTTATTATGTGTATTGATATTAACAGCTATATTTTTTGTATCAAGGATCAAACTCATGACCTCACGCTTGCCAACCAGGTACTTATGCCACTGAGCTAAATCCCCAGCCCTGAACAGCTACTTTTAAGAAAATAAGACATTATGGTAACCATTGCTGAATTTCCATTGTTTTGGTTTTGAAGTCCAAAAATACTTTTATTCTTTTTTTATTGGTTTTAGGCTTCTCTATTATTTGATTTCAATATGCACAAAGATATGGACAGCTATTTTGAAGAGAACAAGAAACATTATGGTAGCTATCGCTGATTTTCCTATTGTCTGGTTTTGAAGGCCCATAATACTTTCATTCTTTTGTTTTGATCAGTTTTATACTTTTCTGTTTTGTTTGAATTCATTGTGTGTGAAGATATGGACAACTGTTTTGGGAAGAACAGGAGACACTGTTCTCCTGGCCATGGTTGATTTCCTGGTGTCGCGTCTTGAAATTCTGTGTTGCTTGCATTGTTTTGTTCTGATCTGCTTTGTTCTGTTTTGTTTTGTTCTGTTTTCTTTTAAGATAGATCAAAAAGAACGTATCAGAAGGAGCTGGCTGGGGAAGCTGCTTAGTTTATGGTGGCTGGAGCAGAACCCAGGGACAGTGCCAGAGAGGAGGGGGCAAGGGACCACATACAGACCCAAGGTCACATGCTCATGGCCTAACCAGACATAGCCCAGGGCATGATTTACTAATTTGTTACCAGTTTTCCCCAAAATGAGACCAGGTCTAATTTAATTTTTGCTCCATCAGATGCAGTAGGGCTTGTTTTCAGAGGAAGTCTTATTTTTTCATGTACAAAAATCCACATTTATTCATGAACAAAAATCTACATTTATTCAAATATAGACATGTCCTCTTCTTCGGGAACATCCTAACTCTCTAAACCCCAAATTCCTGCCTGAATTCCCAGTGGCTCCATTTCCTGTAGAACCATTGGCTCTGGTCCCTCAGTCCAGCAATCGAACGCTCCTCCCATGAGCTCATCGTGTCCTGGAGCCTGTGTGCAGATTCACATTGGACACAGCTGTTTGTTATCAGTGGTGCGTTATTTGTGCATCGTATCTCTACTTCAGTTGGTCATTCAGCAGTGAGTCTCAAATTCATCCGTTTATGTAGGCAGGTTCCCCTCACCCCAAAGTTGCGCGCTTGGGTATTTAGAAATACCTAATTATAATTTATTTATTTATATTTTAAATATTAATTTCTTTTTTTTTTTTTTTCCATTTTTACCGGTACCAGGGATTGAACTCACCTTACAAGGCAGGTGCTTATGCCGCTGAGCTAAATCCCCAGCCCCTTGAATATTAATTTCAATAAAAATTTTGTTTATATTTAATTATATATTAATATTACTTTATAATTCAATACATCCATTGTGCATTGCAATAAGCATATGAAATGTTTTCTTTGGGCTGATGATCTTTTTTTGTTTTGTCTTTTTCCTTTTTACCAGTACGAGGGATTGAACTCACAACTGCCTGCTTGCAAGGCAGGCGCTTATGCCGCTGAGCTAAATCCCCAGCCCCTGGGCTGATGATCTTAACTGGGGCTTATTTTGGAGGCAGGGCTTATATTATAGGTATCCTGAGAAATCATGGTAGGGCTTATTTTCCAGTTAGGTCTTACTTTGGGGGAAAGGTGGTAGGGTTTTTTGTTTTGATTTTTGTCTTTTTTTGGAGACAGGGTTTCACTATGCAGTTCAGGCTGGCCTTGAACTAACTTTGAGCCCAGGTTGGCCTTGAACTCAACAATTCTCCTCTCCCAGAGTGCTGGGCTTACAGGTTGTGTGCCACCCTGCCTGGCCAGGAAGTTGACATCGTAGACTTACCCATTAACAGATAGGGTCCCTCTAAATTGCCCAGGTGAGGTTCGGACTTGTTATGCTGCTGCCTCAGCCTCCCATACTGCTGGGATTTTAAGTGTGCATCACCCTAATTAGAAGATAAGCAGTAGCGTGATTTTTCAAGCAGCAAGCTGGACTCTTAGATTTCCTTGGTTAGGGATTTTGGTAGAGAACATTGTTTTAAAGCATTTGGTCTCTCTCTCTCTCTCTTTTTCTCTATACTGGGAATCAAACTCACAACCTTGTGCTTGCCAGGCGCTTTGCTGCTGAGCTATATCCCCAGCCCTTTCACCATGGGCTCTTTGAGGGCTCACCATGCAGTTCAGGCTGGCCTTGAGCTCACTTTGTAGCCCAGGCTGGTCTCAAACTTGCAAGAATCCTGCTGCCTTTGTTCTTCACAGAACAGTACGCTAATGCAGGGAGAGCTGCTATTGTACGTGACCTCTACAATTTTTTTCCCCTTCTTTTCTTTTTTCTGATACCGGGGATCGAACTCGTGACCGCCTGCTCGCAAGGCAGGTGCTTATGCTGCTGAGCTAAATCCCCAGCCCCTGACCTCTACAATATTTAAGACAATTCTATTAATTGCCAACATATGCTCTGGAGACAGAAAGCAGACCAGTGAGTGGTTTCTAAGAGGCCGACAAAGGAGTTAAATACAATGGGCAGAGGAAAATATTTCCTTTTAATTGTGATGGTGGTTATTGAACCACAACAGTTATTAAAACTCCAGAACTGTGCACCAAAAAGACTGAACCTGGGCTGGGGGTTTAGCTCAGTGGCATAAATGCCTGCTTGGCAAATGAGAGGTCATGAGTACTATCCCTGGTATAAAAAAAAAAAAAAAAAAGAAGACTGAATCTTACTATATAAGCCACACCTCAGTAAACCTGATCAGTAAAAAGAAAAAAAAAAAAAAAAAAAAAAGCCCAGAAACAGAACCCCTGGGTGGTGGCTTCTTTAGCCATTTGGAGTCCTGACCTTGAGGTGGGCCCCTGTCATGCTGGCCTCTTGTGCTGGCGCTTGGACCGAGGCATTTTCTTCCATCCCTAAGTCCCACGGGGCCTACCAGCCTGCTGGAGCCATCTCCCTTGAGGCTGGAGGTATCCCAAGAAGGGGACCAGCTGGGGAAAGAGCAGCAGGCTGAGAGGAAGAAGAGGCACAGCAGTGGCAGAAGGGAGAAGGCAGCTGGTTGACTTTGCTCCCTGGGGCATGGCAGAAGCTGGGAAATGACCCAGAGCGCAACCTGCTCTGCTTTCTAGGGTCGGTGGCTGGCTTTCTAGCTCCTTCACAGGCATGATGGTGCAGGCCGGTAACCCCAGCACTCTGAGAGGTTGAGGCAGGGGGATCATAAGTCCCAGGCCAGCCTAGGGAATCAGTGAGATCCTGCCTCAAAATACAAAAGGGGCTGGGATATAGCTCAGTGCAAAGGCCCTGGGTTCAATCTGCGGTAAAATACGATTATTGCCATTTTCTATACGTGAGATCTGACTACATTTGTTAAGATCTGACTAGGTTTGTTAAGTGAGTCTTTTTTTTTTTTTTTTTTTTGAGCTAAATTCCCAGCCCTTATAGTAGCACAATTTGTAAAAGCCAGATCCTGGAAACAGCCCACATGTCCATCAACTGGAGAATGGATAAAGAAAATGTGGTTTTTATACAATGGAGTACTCTGCCATAAAGGAGGAATTTACATTTCCAGGTAAATGGATACACCTTGAGACCCTATTCTTAAGTGAAATAAATCGGGCACACATGTAAATACAGCATTGTTTCTTTGGAGAAACCTAAAGTATAAACAAGTACCAAAAGGTATAACAGATGTTATGCAATAAGAAGGAAATGTTCAAAGGGGAAGGGAAACAAAGAAGGGCCTGGGGGAAAGGAAAGAAGGGAAAAGTAAAAAAAAAAGAGAAAAGAAGGAAAACATGAAAACAAAGCTTTTGTAAGTGGGGAGAGGAGGAAGGAGTAAAAGGGGAACAGGAAAAAGAATCAAGTTACATCTCAGCACTCGGGAGGCTGAGGCAGGAAGATCGTGAGTTTGAAACCAGCCTGAGTTACAAAGGGAGCTGAGTGAGCCCGTCTCAAAAAGACAAAAAAAAAAAAAAAAAAAAAAGAATCAAGTTGTATCCTGTACAGGTACAAATTCTTTATGATGAAAGTGACCATTATGTGTATCTAAATTGTACCAATGAAATCTGATTGAAAAAATACCATGGATCATAATGTTGGAAGGAAATCAGAAACACAAACTTAAATAGCACATGCTTTCTCTTATACAAGAAACCCAAAGTGTAAGTAAAGAGCAAAATAGAAGCTAATACAAAGTAGGGAGACAGCGCTTTCTCAAATGGGAAGGGGATCAAAAGATGGGGGGGGGGGAAGGAAGGGAGGGGTGAAAAAGGAATGGAGATTGTGTTATGCACATGCATCAAATTCACGCAGGGAACACAGACCCTGTGTACCAAACACATGTACCAATAAAAAAAATTACTTTCCTAGTTGCAATAAACACAAACATTTACTGCAAACTAAGATCGTGTTTTTCAAAAGTTTCTGACAATTACCCTCTGTCACGTATGTATTTCACATCGTCAGTATCTGCACACATGCATGTAACACATTCCTTACGCAAACCAAGTCTCTTACATACGATGCAGTCTATTCTGACCTTTTCCAATGGGAAAACATCTGGTTATAAACCACTGAGTTGTTTCCTGACCTGATGTCGCAGTGTGGGTTTAAAGTAGGTTGATCATGTTCAGCCTCACTGGCAAAACTTTCCCCCTTCCAAATTTAACAGGAACCCGCTCGGAGCGGGTGTATGGCTATGCACACGTCTGTGAGCCTGTTTGTCTCAGGCGACATTCCTGTCAGCTCACAGTATCTCCAAGGGGAGAGCTCAGATTAGGCTTGGAGCAGAAGATGCCCGCAGACCCCCAGCCAGTGCACCTGTTCCCTAGTTGCCCGGGTAACTGTTTCAGTTCTGGTCGCTCCTGTCTTAGAAAGGGCTGGTGACTGTGATGCATGTCATATAAACTGATCTCCAACTGGCCAGCCACGCTTTCTCGGTACTTGCTGCTCGCTTACCCCATATAAGCCCTGGACCACTGGATTTTGGGCCTGGTATTCTGGGGATGATCCCAATCAGTGCCCGCCAATGTAAATAAATCTTCCAAATCCTGAGTGTCATTTCAGTGTTTCTACTTGCTGTTGTAGGCTCTCCGACCTATGACAAGAGGATTGCTTTTAGTTTTCTCAAACTTGAAACTGGAGGGTTGATCAACCAAATGGGAATTTTGGTCCTAAGTGCGAGAGGAGCTGGGTGAGTGCACCTTCTTAAAGGGCAGAATGCGCCCCACAGACACATATTCTCTCAGGGAGGTGGGGAACTGCCCCAGCAACTGTCTCTGTTCTGTTTTCTTCACAGCCACAATCCCTGGGGCCCATTTCTCGACGGCAGGGAATCTTGGAGAGGGACAGGAGAGTGGAGCAGGGACTGGCTAGGCAGTGCTGTGGGAAATCAAAGGCGTCCGCTGGCATGCTCACTTACTTCAGATGAGAGACCGTAAAGCGGTTCTGCTAGATTTTCTTTTTAAAAAATTTTTATTGGTATATATTCATCACACAGTGCTCACATTCATTATAGGGAATCTGTGCCTGTACTGTAGAGAATACAGCTTTTTTTCCTATTCCCCTTGTAGATTTTCTCCTTTGAATGCTTTTTCAGGCAAGCCTCAATTGGAAGGTTTCAGTATGAAGTGGGATGGATCCTGTGTTCTAAGTAAGAGAAGACAGTACCAACATCTGCAGTCTGGGAGAAAGAACCGATTTCAGTATGCACAGACCAGGCCGGCAGAGCGGCGGGGGCTGGGCGTGGAGTGGCAGGAGCAGGGTGTCAGGGTAGCTTTGAGCTGGCTCATTTTGGCAGCTGCATGATGTAGTTCTGACCCACACAGGAACACTGCTATGGCTCGGAAAGTCAGCAGATCTGTGTTGTCACCCTTTCCTCTCGGAAGTCATAGCTCCTGTTGTTACATTTGGAATTGTTTGATGGATATTTGTTTTTATTTTTCTTAATTTTGGGGGGGGGCACCAGGGACTGAACTCATGACCTCGCACTTGCCAGGCAGGTGCTTATGTTGGTCAGCTAAATCCCTGGCCCTGATTTTTTTTTAAAACAGGCTCTTGTTATTAGCTGGCCTCAGCCTCCCAAGTGTACCACGATACTTCGCTGTTTGATATTTATTTTTCTTCCAAATTCATTTTAATGTTTGATAGACACTCAAAAAAACAGCTTAAAGCTGGGCGTGATGGCACACACCCGTGATCCCAGCACTGGGGAGGGGAGGCTGAGTCAAGAAGCTCACTTGAGTTTGAGATCAGCCTGGGCTACAAGGCCAGTATGCACTGCATAGTCAGACTTTTGTCTTAAAAAACACAAAAAACAAAAACACCACCTTAGCTCCTAAAACTGCTAAGTATATTTAATACTAAAGTATAAAATAATCCACATGCAAACTAGATATGAATCTTATGAAAAGTATATCTTTGCAAAATCAGATCATAAAAGGAAATACTTGAAATAGTTACAATTACTGAGAACTAGGGGCTGGGCATGGTGAAGCATGCCTGTAAGGACAGTGATCTGGGAGGCTGAGGCAGGATGGTTGCATATTTGAGGCCAGCCTGGACTATATACTGTTTCCCTGAAAATTGGACCTAGCTGTAAAATAATCAGCCTCGAAAACCAGAGACCAAAAACACCAGCATGTTGACCTCTCTTTGCTTACCTGCCTTGCTGGGCAGCCACCAAGCAGGAACAGTGATGCTGGGGAGGCATGGATAGCCTGATCTAGGCTGGCATTTTTTGAGACAGGGTTTGCTATGTAGTCCAGACTGGCTTTGAACTTGCAGTGACCCTCCTGCTTCAGCCTCCCAAGTGCTGGGATTGCAATATGTGGTGCCAGGCCTGGCACACACCTCTAATCTAGTTTTCAATGCTGATTAATTTCCAGCTGTGTCTTATTTTCAGGGGGAGACTAATGAGGCCTTGTCTCAACAGCTGCCCCCCAAAATTAGTAACTTTTTTTTTTTTTTTTTTTTAAAAAGAGAGATTGGGGCTGGGGGTTTAGCTCAGCGGCATAAGCGCCTGCCTTGAAAGCAGGCAGTTGTGAGTTCAATCCCCGGCACCGATACAAAGGAAAAAGACAAAAAAAAAAAAAATAAAAATAAAAATAAAAAAAGAGAGATTACTCAAGCAATGTGCCAAAAAACCCAAGTGGTGTCTCCTCACTTCTGTCTAATTGTCTATCTTTTGGTGGTAATGGAGGTCAAACCTAATGGAGCTCTACCACTGAGCTGCATCCCAACCCTTCTCTCTTTTTTTTTTGAGACAAAGTCTTACTGGTTGCCCAGGCTAGCCTTAAACTTTTGATCTTTCTGCTTTTGCCTCCCACATAGCTGGATTACAGGCTTGTACCACTGTTGCCTGGTTAAACTCCACTGCTTTAAAAAGTAGTCTTGGGGCTGGGGATTTAGCTCAACGGCATAAGCACCTCCCTTGCAAGCAGGCAGTCGTGAGTTCGATCCCTGGTACCAATTAAAATGAAAAAGACAAAAAAAAAAAAAAAAAAAAAGTAGTCTTAACCAGATGTAGTGGTACATGCCTGAAACCCAGCACTTGGAAGGCTGAAGCAGGAGGATCACCACAAGTTTGAGGCCAGCCCAGGATATACAGTGAGACCATCTCAAAAAAAGTACTCTTAAAAAAACAAAAACAAAAAACAGTAGCCTGTTACACTTACCATACAGTTACTACTCCATACCAAACAAGTGGTATCAATCTAGATGGTCAGTGCCTACACTTTTTTTAAAAATCACAGCACAAGAGGATCAAGACCCAGTGCAGAGTACTGTACAGTGGCATATGCTGTAATTGCAGCACTCAGAGCCTGAGGCAGGACTGCCGAGAGGTTGGGGTCAGTCTGGGCTATACAGTGAGTTCAAGGCTAGCTTAACTACAGAGACCCTGTGTCAAAAAACAAAACAAGCAAAGAAAAAATACAATGCAAGGGCTAGGAAACCTAACTGAATTAGTAGAAAGATCCAAGAATAAGCCACTTCAGGAAAATTACATTTCATGGGAACTTGAAATAGCTTGGGGATAAAGCAGGTCTGAGTCCTGTCTCTAAGGTGTCTGTTGTCCCTAGCTCTGAGAAACTTCACTGAAAGCTCCCTTCTGACGCCTGATGGATTGAGATACAAACAAGGAAGGGGAGAAGGGAAGAACCAGTGTGTTTACTCCTCCATAGGTAATCAGCTGCTTGGAACCATGAGCCCTGCGTGTGGACAAGCAATTCTGTCTGGTCACTGGCGGCGACTCTGATGGGGAAATCATATGATGGTTTTGAGCTTCATATTTTATTTACAAGAAAATGAAGAGTATCCTCTGTAAACTCTAACTGGGGGTATGAAAATCAATACAAAGACAAGGTGCTGGCTCCAAGGTGCCGGCTGCATGGAGTCCATGCCGCTGTCCCTTTAAAGAGGATTTTTGTTACTTGAAACAACAAAACAAAATCCCACAGGATATCTTCTTGCTGCACATGTGACAGCATTAAAAATAAAAATGACCAAACTAATTCTCAGGTCAAAAATCGTGGCGAGCAGGATGTCACCTTGTTGCAGTGACATCCCAGGACTCAGTACTCATCCAGAGTGTCTGCTCGGGGGATGGAGAGGCCTCGATCCTTCAGCGCCTGCACCTTCAGCTTCTCCGCTTCCAGCTTGGTCTGCTGCTCTACTCTCTGCTCTTCCAGGATCTCCTCGATGGACACTTGCTGGAGGGGTGTGTCGCTCTCCTTCTCCAAATCCTGCAAAACAGGCAGCTCTAAAACATCCACCTGAAGCCCAGGAAAAGAAAATCTCCCTGCTCCACAGACACGTGGCTCCTGGGTCAGGGCTAGGCAAAGGCTTGGCCCAGGGACACGCACTCTGTGTGTACGGGGCCAGCATCAGTGTGCACAGCAAGGACACAGCTTAACCAAAATCCCACGGTAGCCAGGAGTGACTTCAGTCAGGTGATAACTTTCCTTTAACATAAAATTATTAGCGCTGCTTATAGGTAGCTATCTCCCTACTAGTACAGAATCCAAGAAAATTACTAGTAAATTTTATACTTTGAAAGTCAGTTAGCCGGGCGTGGTGGCTCACACCTGTAATCCCAACACTCAGGAGGCTGAGGCAGGAGGATCGTTAAGAGTTCGAGACCAGCCTAGGCTACAAAGTGAGCTCAAGGCCAGCCTGAACTGCACAGTGAGACACTGTCTCAAAAAGAGAAAAAAAAAAGTCAGTTTAATTTGACAGTTTTTGCTCAGAAAGAAGGTAGAGAACACGATTCCATGCCTAATGGCAATAAACTGTTCCTCTGTGGCACTAATTAGGCACACCTATAATGAGCACCTTCAATGGAAACAAGTCTGTAGAAAACTTCATCAAGCAGGGTGTGGAGGCATACTCCAGTAACCCCAGCACTCGAGAGGCTGAAGTAGGAGGCTCACTGTGAATTCAAGCCTACACAGTGAGTTCAAGGCCAGCCGGAGTTACACAGCTCAGACCCTGTCTCAACAAACGAACAAATAAACAAACAAATGTATAGTAGCATTCTGCGTTTTCTGTTGTTCTGTAACATGAACAGCCTGTACAGATAGTGTTCCTGTTCCTTCCCTTTCTCTATAGGTGTGCGACAACACTGACGCATCATAAACTGTGCTGTTTTGGCCTGGATTCCAACTGTCACATGCTGCTAAGGTCTAGAGTCCTTACCAGGTGGCCTCTCATTAGGTGCTACAAGGGGTCACACAGATGGCTTAGGCCATCCCGACCCCATCAAAAGTTAAGAGCAGTCAGCAAAATTGTTTTGTCATCTAAACCTCACCAGGCTGGGGCTATCAGCCAGGGCAAGACAGTGTCCTCCGCTTAGTGTACTTGCAGCCTTCAGACCTTGTAATGTGTCACCCGCTGAGCTATGTATGTGTGACCTTGGGCTTATTACTTAAGGCCGCATGCATCATCATCCTTGAGGCAGAATCTAGAGTCCTAGGCTTTGCAATGTTTCGGGAATGCAAACCACTTCTGGGCAAGTTTCCTTGGCGCTGGTACAGTTTCTTCATGCTGACTTCTGACCCACATAACTGCGTAAGCATTTCTGTCTCTCCAGTGGCATCACTGTAAAACTTTGCACTGTTCAAACACATGGACAATGACAAAAAAATCCACATGAGGAAGCTCCAGGAAATGAAGACTTTTTTTGGTACCGGGGATTGAATTCACGACCTCGAGCTTGCCAGGCAGGCGCTTACACCACTGAGCTAAATCCCCGGCCCTGAAAAATGATCTTTTTTTGGTCTTTTTCCTTTTCATTGGTACCAGGGATCGAACTCACGACTGCCTGCTTGCAATGCAGGTGCTTATGCCACTGAGCTAAATCCCCAGACCCATAATGATGAATCTTCTTTTTTTTTGTCTTTTTCGTTTTTATCGGTACCAGGGATCGAACTCATGACTGCCTGCTTGCAATGCAGGTGCTTATGCCACTGAGCTAAATCCCCAGACCCATAATGATGAATCTTTAAGAACAGGTTTTCTGGGCTGGGGATTTAGCTCAATGGCATAAGCGCCTGCCTTGCAAGCTTGAGGTCATGAGTTCGATCCCTGGTACTGATAAAAGTAAAAAAAAAAAAAACAAAAAAACCCCATAAAAACCTGGTTTTCTTTCCTTCTTCTCTTGGCTCCCACATATACACCATCAGAGAGACCCCTTCATGTAAGGTAACTTCATTACTGCAAAACCGACCCACACCCATGTGCATCATGAAGTAGCTCCTCTTGACAGCACGGTAATATGCTCCTCTCTAGAAACTGCATTTGGGAAAACAACTGAAAATCCGCCATCCACCCAGCATGCATGGGGGGAGCTCCTGTAATACCTGGGGAAACCACGCTACAGTCCTTCGCTGGCCCCTCAATTCTCGGGGTCCCAGGTGCTTTACTCGACCTTTATATAAGACAGCAATTTCTGCTGCTTAAACAAGTGGAACAAATGAGACACTGAACCAAATGCACCAACTGCAAACATATATATATATATATATATATATTTGGTCTGTTTTTGAGACAGGGTCTCACTGTGTAGTTCAGGCTGGCCCTGAACCCATTTTGTAGCCCAGATTGGCCTGGAATTTGAAGCAATCCTCCTGTCTCAGCCTGATTGCTGGGGTTACATGTGTGTACCACTAGGCCTGGCTTGAGTTTACAGTTCAAAGGACATTATTTAGCTGGTTCACAGGAAACCGAGTTCAAAGGAAATTGGTCAATTCTGCATTCATTTTTTCCAAGTCTAGCCAGAAGGTTAGGGAGGAGATGCCAGCTATGCAGTTTAGGCTGGTCTTGAACCATGAACTATGTAGCCCAGGCTAGTACTCATGACTTGGCCTCCTGAGTGCTGACACTGCACTGTGCATTGCCATACCAGGCACCCTATGCCCCTTTTTAGTGTCATTTTCATACCCTTCTTCTGTTCACCTTTGCACCTCTAGGCTGGCTCTTAGCCCTGGTGGGTTATTTTCTTTTACTTGATCATTTTATCTGGCTGGTCTATTTATAAATAAACTACATTAAATTCCTACAAAATGACACATTAAAAAATAGCCACAAACCAAACCACTCCAAAGATTTCTGTAAACTAGAGACTTCTGGGAGAACATGGCGGACAAATAACAGCAGCCACGGAGGCTCTTTGAGATTACCACTTTAGAATCCAGGAGCGGTGCCGTGTGAGAAGTCCTACATGAGGGGAGATGCACCCTGCCGACCTAGGAACGAACTAAGCTGAGAGAAACCAACTGGAAATGCAATACTGATGCTATAACAGGGACAGATAAAATCTCAGTGAGGAAGCTGGATCCCACGGCACTGGAAGCCGTGATTTGAATTTCCTGCTGCCGATACTGCGTCCCAATCCGCACGGCAGGGAGAGAGGCACGCAAAAGCTCTGAGAGCTGGAATCGGTGAACCAAACGGCATTGAAAGCAGGACTGGCAGGGAGCCCTGCATCGACCTGCGGTGAGTGAGAGAAATGGGGACCCTTTCATAGACTGGGAGGCTCCAACAGAGGACATTCTGGGAATGAGCAGACTAGGCGGAAAAGGGCCCTGCAGTGACTTAAGTCGCATATTCCCCTCTCAAGCGGGAGTGGTGGGGAGCGCTTGGACTGGTGATGCCACGGACTAAGATCCAGTAGGCTAGCCCAAATCAGGTCCCTGTGCCTGGCGGTGCACCCTAGCAGTGAAGCATTCAGTAAGTTGACCTGGAGGGGCGGGCCCAGCAGAGGCTGCCCAGATCTGTGTCTCCCTAGTACACTGCAGTGGGCGGGAACACCTAGCCAGCGGATTCAAACAAACTGTAACAGACAAAGAGAAAAAAAAAAAAAAAAAAAAAAAAAAACCAAAACTGGGCCTCCTACATATGCTTGTATGGAAGGAACAAAAAGTATGGGAAAAGGGAGCAACAAGAAAGGGTCCTCAATCCCCAATCCTGAGAACACTGATGCAGGAAAGGTAAATGCAAAAGAGAATGAAGACAGAAAACGCGCAATATCAAACACGGCACCTATAGACATAAAGTGGTATCTCCGGAGCCTCATAGACGAGTTCAAAAATGAAGTATTTAATGAAATAAAGCAAGAAATAAGTAGAATAGTTAGAGAAACGCTAAGCACCGCCCAAGAAAAAACAGATGGTAGAATGGAAGAACAGAAAAAAAGGGAGAATTGTTTGATGGAGAAAATAGAGAAAACATAGAATACGTGAAGCAGGTTCAAAGAGATTACCAGGAAACTAAACTCTATTGAAAGCTGGCATAACAGCTTGAAAGAAACTAAGGACAGATTATCAGAACTGGAGGACAGATTTATAATATGGGAGCATGAAATTAAAAACTTCTTAAAAATAACAAGAAAACAAACAGCAATAATATAAAAACTATAAGATGATAAGAGATCTATAACTTAAGAATTAAGAACATAAAAGAAGAAGTAGGGACTCAAACAAATGAACTACAAAAGCTATTCACAGAAATAATCCAGGAGAATTTCCCTAATTTAGCAAAAGGTAAAGATACTCAGATATATGAGGCATACAGGACCTCAGCCACCTACAACCCAAACAGTGCTACACCCAGGCATATAATAATCAAAATTCCAGAAGTCCAATATAAGAACAGAATATTAAAAGCCATCAAAGACAAGAAACAGATCAGTTACAAGGGAACACCCATCAGAATTACAGCAGACTTCTCGGCACAAGCCATGAAATCATGAAGAGCATGGGGGGAAATAATTCAAGCTCTGAAAGATAATAAACTCAGCCAAGATTGATATATCCTGCACAACTGTCCCTAGAAATTGATGGAAAAATAAGGTACTTCCAGGATAAAGAGGAACTAGGGGAATTTGCAACCACCAATTCAACACTACAGAGATTACTGTAGGATATTCTTTTTTTTTTTTTTTTGTCTTTTTCGTTTTTATCGGTACCAGGGATCGAACTCACGACTGCCTGCTTGCAAGGCAGGCGCTTATGCCGCTGAGCTAAATCCCCAGCCCCTACTGTAGGATATTCTAAAAATGAAAAATACCAAGATTCCAGAAACAGTGGCAGAGCAGCCACAATGAATGGAGCAGAAAGCGAAATGAAGAGGACAAACTGACAACTAATGACAGAAAAAGAGCTCAACAGAAATGAGGCAGAGAAGGTTGGATGGTAGGAACAGCCATTTTGGAGAAAACAAGACATCATAATAGGTAGTGCTGATTTAATATCCTCTTGTTGTGAAGTCCCATCAAGCTTTTGTTCTTCTGTCCTCCATCGGTTTTAATGTGTTGTATCTTATTGGATTTTATTATATGTGATAATATAAACAAAAACTTTTATAGACAAGGAGATTATACAGAAACCATTGTTCATTTTCTGTTAGTTGATTCTAAATACCCTGTAATACTGTCATTCTCTTGAATGGCTTTACATTGTCTTGATATGTTTGATGCTACAGTATACAAAGTTATAGCCAAAGATTTTAAGGGAAGAGACACTATGGTAACTACTATTATGTTGAGATTATCTTGTGGTGAAACACTATTTTGCTTAAATGGCTATGTTTTGATTTGTGCTGTTTTGTTGTTATGCCCTCTTTTTTTTTTATCTCAATCTCCTTTTAATTATCTACTTTTTCATTTTTATCCCTTTAATTAAGGGAAAAATAAATAAAAAGGATATATTATAGTAACCCACTTTGATTTCCTATTAACTTGATTTGAAACTCTATTGCTCTCACCATCTTGTTTTAACTGATTTTCCTCTATTCTGTTATGCTTGATAGTACCAAGTTTGAAAGTATAGGCAACAACTATGAAGACAGTAAGATTAATTGTGACGCCCATTCTGGTTGACTATTATCTTCTTTTGAAGTCCTCTAATGTCTCCAATGTTTTGGTTTTATTGGTCTTATTCTTTACTGTTTTTTTCAATTTTATTATAACTGATGATATAGGCAATTCTTTTTAAGATACCAAGAGGCATTATGGTAACCATTGTTGATCACCTTGTATTTTGTTTTTACATTATGTATTATGTCCCTCCTTTTGATTTGACTGACTCTGTCCTGGTATGTCACATTTGGTTTTAATTTCTTTTTTTTTTAAATTTTTTTTTTTGTCTTTTTCTTTTTTATCGGTACCAGGGATCGAACTCAAGACTGCCTGCTTGCAAGACAGGCGCTTATGCCACTGAGCTAAATCCCCAGCCCCCTTGGTTTTAATTTCTTCAAAAGAAAAAAGTAGTAAGAACTGTGGGAGTAATAAAACCCAAAATGTAATTGTCATTGTACAAAAGAAAGGAAAAGAAAGATCTCTAAAAGATATAACTGCATATATATTTAAGTATATAAGATAGATAACCATATTACTGAGTTTTGTTGGATCATTGAACAAAATTGTTTGCAGTCTCACTGTTTGAAAGTCCCCTCTATATGCTTTAATTTTGTAACTTCAACAACTACTTCTAAGATGACAATATGTAATTAACTAGTGATTTCCTACTGTTTATTTTTTCTGAAATTCTGTATAACTTGTACCCTTTTTCTGTTTTTTTTTTTTTCTTTTTTCTCCTTAAATAAAATTTAAAAAAAAAAAGATTTCTGTAAACTAAATTAAGGTAGGGCTAGGTATTGGGGAACTATCAAAAACTTAAAACAGAGAAAATGTCAAAATTTTGGGTATAGAAAAATAGAACAGCTGGTTACCAGTCCTTCCTCCCTGCCTCCCTTTTCCTCTCTGGGGCGCTGGGGATGGAACCCAAGGCCTCACACATGCCAGGCTGCTGCTCTACCACTGAGCACAGTCCCAACTCCAATGCTTAGTTTCAATTATTCCTGTTCTGGCAACTAAGTAGTAGGAGCAGGGCTTGGTTAAAAGTTTAAATAAGGTACTGGTTTTATTTTATTTTATATTTATTTTAGACAAAAGGTCTTTGCTATGCAGTTCAGGCTGCCCTGAAGTTACTATGTAGCCTAGGATGGTCTGGATCTTGCAGTGGGCCTCCTGCCTCTGCCTCCATGTGCTAGATTACAGGGGTGCACCACCACGCCCGGCCAAGGTACCATAGACCACAGTGACAGTATTGCAGAAGGCTCAGAGCCTGTCACCTGACAGCTGGCTCTTCTGGCACAGGTCCAGATGCCTCCTGGTTGAGCCAAGGATTTGTGCGAAGCTGAGATTCATCTTCAGGTCAGGTAGCAGAAGGGATTTTCCTACATATTCCTTCTACTTGTCCTCTTTAAAAATATGAATACACTGGATATGCAATGTTTGTTCTCTCAAATACAGATAACTGACTTTATATGGTGAACTACTTGTAACTAATTTAAATAGCTGCGAGATATTCCAACGTATGTGAATCATACTCTTGTAACCCAACATACATAAATCAAGCTTCTTCAGTTTTCTGCTATTAGAGTAACAGAAATACTGTATTAATGAGCATATTTATGTAAAAGAAATTTTATTTTTAGATAGGGTATCATCACTATGCTGGCCTTAAATTCATTATGTAGCTCAGGCTGGTCTTGAAATTGTGGTGATCTCCTGCCTTAGTCTCCTGAGTGCTGTGATTACAGGCATGTACCACCACACCTGGCTAAAACAAATTTTGTTTTTTTGAGACAGAGTCCAGGTAGGCCTCGAACTCATGGCTATCCTCCTTCCTCAGCCTTTTGGATGCTGTGATTACAGTCATGTGCCACCATTTCTGGCTCCCACCTTATTTTTTTTTTTTTTTTGTCTTTTTCCTTTTTATCGGTACCGGGGATCGAACTTACAACTGCCTGCGTGCAAGGCAGGCGTTTATGCCGCTGAGCTAAATCCCCAGCCCCTATTTTTTTTTTTTTTAATATCAGGTAAAATCAGTATTTTGGGGCTGGGGATATAGCTCAGTGGCACAGTGCCTGCTTGGCAAACATAAGGTCCCAAGTTCAGTTACCAGTTAAAAAACAAAACCAAAAACAGTATTTTACGAACAGGATCAAAATCTTTAAAATGCCAAGAAGTACTAAAACAAAGTGGATTATTCTCAGTAGCTTCCCTAACTTAGTAAGTGCCTGTGAGAAACTAGGTCAAATGTAGAAATTATCTTTCTTCTCTTAAAAAGACAGAAAAAAAAACCTAACTAGCATGAGTAGCAAGATCCACAACTTAACAGTTTTCACTTACTATTTCTCCTAGGAGGACCACATTTTCTCCTCTGACCACAAAAATCCCTCGAGGAATATCACCGTATTTTTTGCCCACATGAATACGTTCCACAGTCTGATGTAGCACTAAGTTAGCTATAAGTGCACAGGGAAGAAATACAGATATTTAGTTCATGTTACTGGGGAAAGGTCTATAAGTTAATACGTTATGGCATTCTGAGGAAAAAAACACTTAGCTAAACAAAATTTCTAAACTTTCTAATTCTGGGAAAAACAAAAACTGGAAATAATCTTCTGTTTCACTAACACATACCATTTAGGAAATCTCTGAAGAACTGCATACTGAGAGTACTTGGGATTATGTTGCACTAAATCATGAATGATAGCACAAATAAGTTATGAAATATAAATTCCTTTATTAATTGCTAATAACATGGCTATAAGAACATATGTATGAACAGGAATTTAGAAAACTTGAGCCTAAACAATCACCAAAATTAAACTTTTTTGAAGGAAATAACTTTTTCTGTTGCATGGTATATGTATATGACTTTAACCTAGTGTTGATATCCATGGATTATGATTCAGGAAAAATATATTTTTTTCTACCTAGTCAGAGAAACATATCTGGTAATCTGAATCACAATACTCCTTATACTTCAAAGTACTAAATAAATTTTAGATTTAGACTCCTAATCTGTTTTGAATAATTATTTTTGTCCTTTCAATTTGTATTACTTGTATTGCTTGAAGCAAAGCAGAAACCTATGTCATATCCATTTTGTTTCTTTTTCTGAAAAGGGGTTTTGGTGTGTGGCCAGAGTGGACATGAACGCCTACACTCAAGTGACCGTCCTACCTCAGCCGCCTTGGTAGCTGAGACTTCAGGTGCATGGCACCATGCCCAGCTATTTATATCTTTTGTAATTCTCATGTTTCAATTGTTTTTTTCCATGCTTAAAACTAGATCTTAACAAGTATCTAACAATGTAGATACAACTGAGAAGTTCTTAAAACAGAAACAGATAACTTTAGAAAAATACAGACTGCAAAACAAAATATGTAGACTCTTTTGAGTTAGCTGGATTTCTATACATAAAATATCAAGTTTAACATTAATAAAAAGCTTCAGGAAATGCCTTTCGCCCACTTTCCCTGGACAGGGAGGGATTACCTTCAGTGCAGGAAGTGCTTTGAAGAGTAGGAGCACACAAGCCAATGCACAAATGAGCAGCCTTTGCAGTGGACTGAGTTTATTTCTACCACTTGGCTCCCTCTAATGGGGGAAATAAAAAAACAGTCCGAAACCAGCTTAGAAATATGTGCCTGTAGATATACGAGCTACTGAAACACCCAATCATAATGTAGAAAACAATGATTTACTCACTCAAAACAGCTCCATTATGCCAGACATATGTAGAAAAGGTGCAGATAAACTTTTAATATGAAACAAAAAAATGCAATGGGTGGCTCTTACTATCTAGAGAATTAAAGGGGACATCCATAGTTAATACGTACCAAATTGATCAATGCTTCTTAAAAAGCCTATAAGTGTCCTTCCATCTCGAAGCAGGACCAAATGTTTTTCTGAGGAGAGGAAAAAAGATCTTCAACATGAATGCTGTCTGCTTCAGGGAGTTTCTAAGCTAACAATAAAGTTAATAGTTTAAGCAGTCCCATTTCCCTTTGGGCTGCAGTTCAGGTGGAGCTCACTGGGAAAATGGAAGCAGTGTCAGGGCAGCGCTATGGATTACAGCTTGGTGAGGAGTGCATGCAGCTTGGTTAGTAGAGGACAGGAAGCCAGCTGACCCCACCTCATGTTTGACTCAAACCCTCTCAGTACCACAGTGGTTTCTACATCTGCAAACTAAGGAATTTAGTCTAGATGATCTTCTCGATCCTAATCCTAGAATTTGTTTTCTTTCAATTTAAAATAATTTCACTGGGGATGGTGATATACACTATAATCTCAGCTAACAGGGAGGCTGAGGCAGAAGGATTGCAAGCTGGAGGTGGGCCTGGGCATTTTAGCAAGACCCTGTCTCAAAAACAAATCGACAAACAAAACTGGATGGAGGCTCAGTGGTAGAGCCTTTGCCTAGCATCTAAAAGCATTTTATTTTTATTTCTTCTTGGTACCAGGGATTGGACTCCCAACCTTTGCACTTGCCAGACAAGCACTTGTGCCACTCAGCTAAATCCCCAGCATCCCTTGCCTAGTATTTGTCAAGGCCTGGGTTCAACCCTTATCATCAAAACAGAAAGAAGGCCTCCAACATTTAAAATGAGAACATGATAATAGGCTAGAAGAGAAATTCAATATTTATTGGAAATTATATTCCGTCCCAGGGTCTGACAATTCATAAAATCAATCTAATGAATTTATATGCCTTGTAGGGGAAGACAAAAGGAACTACCTATTCTGATTAGCACAGCAGAATAAGCAAAAGGTACAGGATAGCATGATGAGATGAGCAGGTGTAGTTACAGAAGCAAGAGTAGCAAGAGCAGCCCTCTCTGCATAGGTAACCATGAGACGGGATTGAATGATGAGAATAAGCCAGTTATTGGAGAAGTCAGAATCTCCAGTCATTGATTTATTTAATGTCACGCATAAAATACTTTCCAGATACAGAAGACAGGGCAGTGATTTTTCCCCTGAAGGAATTTATTGTCTTCCTTGGGCTGTAAATAAATATCATAAGCAAATAAATCTTAATTATATGCGACTTTAGGGAGAGAAATTGTATACACCTGGAGGTAATGGAGTTGGACCCTGAAAAGTAAGCTTTAAAAGCCATGAGAAAGGGAAGGGAAATCTGCAATTTAAGCAGAAGTTAAAAAAAGATTATATGTCCATTTGTGTGGCTAAATGATGTAGGGATGAAGGGAAACAACAGGAGTTAAGGTCAGAAAAGTATCAGGGGAAGCTGGCCATGGGAGTGTACTTCTGTAACCCCAGCTCTTGGAAGGCTGAGGCAGGAAGATTGTTGAGTTTGTCAGCCTGGGCTATGTAGTGAATTCAAGGCTGATGTGGGCTACACAGCAAGACCCTGTCACCAAACAAAACAAAAGCAGAAAAGCAACAGCAGTAATGAGGCTCAAGTCCACTCCTACGAGACATCCTAGGGATTCAGAGAAAGCAGCAGATCAACCATGCAACTCAGACCACCTGTTTGGGGAACAGCAGGAATCACAAAATCAGCGACCAGTGTTAGAGAAAGCAAGAAAACGGAATGAAGAATCCCGTGGTGATACTATCACAATGCTACAGAGCTGAGAACTTAAGACGATCTCAGTGGTTGGAGCTTCAGCAGTGTGCTGACAGCAAAGATCAGACCACATGGGCAACCAAAGGTGGGTTCTTTAAGGTGGTCAGGAAATACGGTCAAAAAGGGACTACTCAAGACAGTAACAAACAGGATTAATGCCTGGGAGAAAAGAGACAGAAGACGCGAAAGGACAATACTAATGGAAGAAGCTTCTAGAAGCAGTAGGAAGTGTATTACAAAAGAACTACTTATTCAAATGAGGAGGTGAAAATACAGGAAGAAGGAAGATACCAGAGAAAGTTATGAGTGCTAAGCAGAGAGAGAAGAGTATACAATATTGCAAATAGTTTTAAACTTTTCAGTAAGGAAAGGGCTTGAAATCTACAAACAGGTACAGGTTAGAGGGCTTGGCAAAATAGCAGGATGTTAGGGTATTGCTCCCCAGCCTTTTTGGTACCAAGGACTGATTTCCTGGAAGACAATATTCCTAGGGTGAGTGGACTACAGGGGGATGGTTTTGGGATGACTGTAAAGAGCAAGCAGCCAAAATCCCTCCCCATTGCAGTTCACTGTAGGCTCATGCTCCTAGGAGAATCTAGTGTCACCGCTGATGACGGGGTGGAGCTCAGGCGCTAACTTGAGCAATGGGCAGCAGCTGGAAATACATGGGCAGCTTTGGTCCTGCTGCTCACCTCGAGCAGTGCAGCTTAGTTTCTAACAGGCCTCAGACTCTGCCATGGATCAGAGACCCCTGTGTTAGGGGCTTCAACTCAGATCTATGACGGATAAGGGGCACCCTCAAACGACTAAAATATAGTTATTTCTTTATGACTTAGAGGTAGGTTTATAATGTGGTTGTTATAGTATTTGATCCAAATTACACTAATGATCTCAGATAACTATAAAATGAGAATGTGAAAGTAGATTCACGCTAACCTGCAGAGTCACAGTAAATAGGAACACAGGCAGGTGTTTTCTTAGTAAAATAAAATTATCTAACAGAAGAAAAAGTTCGAAGTGACTTTTCCTGGGAAAGTCAGTGTATGTCCGGCACACTAACACAATCTTAAAAGTGCTAATGAATCTCAAAATCCAAGGGCATTTGCAAATGGTTATACAACAGAAAGCCCAGTTTTCTTAATGTTTGCGTGTTTTTTAAAATGAATTCTTCCTGTGTGCACTGGTACTTCAAAATACTGCAGTTAGCAGACAGTGGACGCGGGAGAGGTCTGCGGGTCACCTTCGAATTCGGGCCTCCGCTCCGAGAATGAAAATCCCACAGCGAGTGCTCCTCAGCCCAAGCACTGGCGTGGATGGTGAGGGGCGGAGGCCGTCAAAGCGGACGCTCAGATTTGAGCGCAGAGCACGGCGCCAGCCCGGGGTTCTCTCGACGAGCTCCCTCCGAAGAGGCGCCCGCCCGGGAGGAGGTGAGCTACTCACTGTCGATGTCCTCGATGAGGCTGGCGGTGCCGGGCATATAGTTCATTTTGAACTCAGATGAAGTTGTAATGGACAGCGGAGGTGGGTCAGCACGCCTGACACCTCCTTACTCCAACCGCAGTCGCCGCCTTGGCGGGACCGGGAGCGGAACGCCGACCCCAACCAGCAGATTTGGCCCAGCGAGCCGCGGCCCGGGCCTGCCGGAAGCGCCTTCATATTCCCCACCTACTTCCGGCTACAGCCTGCTCGTCTCCCGGAAGAGGTGGGCCAGTCGAGCATCCGGGTACACGGCGCTACCAGCCCCGATAAGCAAGGAAGAGGCATGTAGAGTGCTGGAAGGTAGGAAAATGTATATTCCCATTTAAGGAGCATGGCCCCTTGCTCTTGCGGTCTTCTTCCCGAAGTCCTGGAAACTCCCGTGGTGGTCTCAACGCTCTGTGCTCCGCGGCAGGGGGCGGGCCCTTGCCTGGGATTGGTTGTTGTAGGCCGACCCCTTTCACTGCTGTCCAGTCCTACTCGCCTGGCTGCGCCTGCGCAGTGGTCCGGGCGTGGGAGGGGGGCGGGAAGCGCTTCTGGGCAGCGGAGCCCATGTCAGCCCTGAGGCGCTCGGGTTACGGCCCCAGTGACGGCCCGTCTTACAGCCGCTACTACGGGCCGGGCGGTGGGGATGTGCCCGTGCACCTCCCTCCGCACATGTATCCTCCTCTGCGCTCCGAACCTCCCCAGCCCCCAGTTTCGTGGCGGGCGCGCGGGGGCGGCCCGGAGTCCACCTGGCCTGAAGGCGGAGGCGGTGACGGCTACTATTCCTCCGGGGGCGCCTGGCCGGAACCAGGTCGCGCTGCTGGAAACCAGCAGGTGAGCTTTGCACTGTTTGTCCTGGGGACCCATTGGCGAGAAGCGAGGGCCACTGGGGATTCGTCGTGGCTCAGGCTTTATATTTGCTTTCCTTTCGCGGGTGTGTGGGATGCGTGTGGAAGAGACGGTTATGGGAACACGCTTGTGGTCCTTTCCCCGGCGTTTTTGCTTCGGCCCATGGTGTATATGTGTGTTACCATTAAAAGGGGATAAAAAGATGCTGCGTTAACTTAAGAGTAGGAGCCAGCTGCGGGATCTCGGTGCTGTCGCTGGAGTGGCAGGGCTCTGCTCGAGCGGTGGCAATTTGTTCTGCGTGGCCAGGGTGGCTGCAGCCCGGGTCGTCGCTCAGCAGCCCCTCCCGAGGGAGGGGAAGCAGACTGAATGAGAGGACCGTGCCAGAGTGTTTAGCCCTTTGCCCCTGAAGCTTTGCCTGGGTTGGCTCTTGCAACAGGGTTGTAAAAGCATTTTTACGTGCCTTAATTTTTTAAGTCACGAATTGTAAGGTTCATATCATTATGACACCTAGTTTTAGATAAAGAAGGCGGTGTTGAGGTTAGCACATTTCCTCAAAATACGTGGACCCACACCATGTTATTCTCTGTACACTAGCCAGAAGTGTATTCCTGTTTTATTGATGCAGTATTCTTAGCACCGAGCGATTGTTACAGTGTAGGAGCACACCTCTTTGCTTTCAGAAGGTATAACTTCCTCATTTGGTGAAAATGTCATAGTGAAGTTCTCATACATCGCTGGTGGGACCATATTTTGGTCCCATATGGTAAAGTGGTACCATATTTTGGAAAATAGTTTGACAGTTCCTCAAAATATAAGCCTAGTATTCTGTGTCCACTCCTGGGAGTATACCCAAGAGAATCAAAAACATATCCTCATTAAAACTTTTACATGCATGTTCTTAGCACTGTTATTATTCATAATAATCCAGAGTACTAGAAACAAGCCAAATGTCCAGCAACTGATGAACATGGCTTAATAACAAAATGTGATATAGTCATACAGTAGACTATTGTTTTGCCACAGATAGGCTTGAAGTACTGGTGCAAACTACAACATGAAGGAATCTTGACGAGATCGTGCATTGTGAGTGCAGAGATTGTATATTGCATGATTCTGTTTGTAAAGTGGCAGAGGAGGCAAATTCACAGACGCGAAAGTTAGTAATTGCCACCGGTTGGGGAACTGGAAGTGTTGAGCAGCTTGTAGAGTTGTGGTTTTTTGTTTTGAGACAGGGCCTTGCTGTGTAGTTCAGGTTGGGTTTACACTCACTGCAGCCCAGGCTAGCCTGGGACTTGAAACAGTGTTTCTGCCTCAGCCTCCTGAATGCTAGGATTATAGGTGTGCGCCACCATGGTATGAGTGGTTTTGGTTTTTTTGAGGTGATGAAATGTTCTCAAGAGGGGCTGGGGATTTAGCTCAGCGGCATAAGCGCCTGTCTTGCAAGCAGGCGGTTGTGAGTTCAATCCCTGGTACTGATAAAAACAAAAACAAAAAAGCAAAGGAAATGTTCTTTCTCAAGTTAGTGATGATTGCACAACTATAAATATGCTAAAGATCGCTGATTTATGAGTGGGTTCCACACTTCCAGTGGGTGGGTTTTACATGTTAATCATATCTCAAAAATTTTATGAGGAAAAAGTGTGTACCAGTCAGAAGAAAGATCCGTATTTTCCAAGCTTGGTGAATGAAATGGTTGACCTGTAAGTACCCAAGTTAAAGATCGTTTGAGGGAAATAGGAGAGGACTTCTAATCTGCCGACTTACTTCTGTTGAACTTGCTGTGTTATGAAAACAAAAATGTGTTTTAATAACAGGTTAGATTGGAGAAGTTTAAGGCTTTGGCCTTCTACAAGGAGCTGTGCAGGGTAGTTGGAGATAAAATTGGACATGTGTGATGGTCATTTGAAGAGTTTGTGCTTTATTAGTTTTTTGAGACAGGGTCTTGCTGTATAGTTTAGACTGCCACCGCACTCATTGTCTAGCACAGGCTGGCCCCCAAATTGTAGTGATCCTCCTGCCTCAGCCTCCTGAGTGCTGGGGTTACAGGTATGTGCCACCATACCCGGCTAGTGCTTTATTTTTGAGGTGATGATTTTAAAACTCTAAGAGTATGGGATGAGACTCTCTTATAAAGTAGTAAAAAACCAATACAAAACAGGTGCATTGTCTTAACTATTATTTTCTGTATGTTTTATGTTTTTGTATTGTGAAATCTATCAAACTAAAAACAAAAATACAAAAAAGTTAAAAATCTTACTACTTAAAAAATGTACTTTATGGACCAGAAGCTTTAGATGTGAGCCCATTAGAAATGCAGAATCTGTCTTTTTTCAGATTTGCTGCTCAGTTTATTAAGATCCCCAGTAACTCACATGCATGTTAGTGTTTAAGAGGCAATACAGTATAGAATTTTCTAAATGAAATATACTGAACCACAAAAAAGATTTGACATTAACATGTTTAAATGTAGTAGGGTAAATTGGAAATCTACCATTTCTGTTTTTTTTAAACTTTGAAGAGTAATACTTTTCTTACCCTGCTAACTATCTATAAAGTATACTACAAACTAGGCATGGTGGTGCCCAGTGCTGGAGAGGCGGAGGTAGCAGGATCACCATGAGTTAGAAGCCAGCCTGGACTGAGTTAAAGACCAGGCTGGACTATACAGTGAGACCTTGGCTCAAAAAACAAAACCAAACAAGACAATATCAACAAAAAGAAGGTGTTGTGTGGGTTCCCAGTCCCTTTACCCTGTAGTCCCATCCCTGCGTGCCCTGTGGAGCTGGTCGGAGATGCCATGTTTCAGGCCCTGTCCCAGAGCTAACAAAACCCTTTGGTGATGTGTCTGTTTCCCCAGACAAGTCAGCCAGAGTGCAGTCCAAGGCAAGAGTGACAGTCCCCTACTAACCTCATCTTGGAAGGGACATACCATCCCTTGTGCCGAACAGTGCGGTAACAGTGCTGTAACAGGGAGGCCTAGAGGCAGGGGACGTGGGAGTCATCTTGGAGGACGGCTGTATCAGAAACAGAGCTCAGTTGGACTTCCAGAGGTGTTCAGAGGAGAGGTAACAAACACATGCATCTGAGCCATGTCCAAATGTAGAGCTCTTTTCCTAAGATTTCATTATAAAAATTTTGTATGTACAGAAAAGTTGAAATAATTTTAAGTGAACAGTCATATGTCTATGACCTAGGTTTTGTAGTTAGCACTCTGCATTTGCTTTTATCACATCTTCCCATTTGGTTTTTGTATTTATAGATTTGAAAGGGTTTTTTTTGTTTGTTTGTTTTTGTTTTTTTGGTACCTGGGATTGACCTCACAATCTCACACTTGCCAGGCAGGTGCTTAAGCTACTTAACTAAATCCCAGGCAATTTGAAAGTTTTTTTTTTTATTTGAAAGTTTTGTTGTGGTTTTTTTGTTTTTTTTAAGAGTCTGGCTGTGTAGTTCAGGTTGGTTTTGAGCTCACTATGTATCCCAGATTGGCCTTGACCTCATGGTAATTGTCCTGCCTCACCCTCCCAAGTGCTGAGAGTACTGGTGCGCCCTACCACACCCATCTTAAAAGATATTTTCAAATATAAAATAGGAAGATCCTTGGAAGTGAAGGATGTGGGAGGAGATGATTCTGATATTTTAGTATTTCTCATAATAGGAATAAGGAGGAAGAACAAGTTTTTATGGGAAAATAATGGTTTAGTTTTGTACCAAAAGACATAATGATTAGTTAAAAGAAGAGCCTAAAAAAATGCAAGGACTTGGCCGGAAGCAGTGTGCTGCCTTTATTTCCTTTCTGCAGGGAGCCAGTTAGTCAGGGTGGTTACCATGTGCAAGCTCTGGATGCAGAACATGGAATTGATTAGAGAGAAACTTGTAATTTTTTGACTTTGTTTTGTTTTTTTACTGTTGAATTTTAGTCTCTGTGGCAGTGAGGAGTGTGCAACTCAGGAGACCTGGGGATGGAGAGTGTGACTGAGTCCTCAGGTATCACTGAACCACCAAGGAGCAGGGGTCTCAGGACAGAGAAAGTGCTCAAAGAGTTGCAGGCATCAGAAAGGTTACACAGAGTCATTGTGGAGATAACATGAGAACCACGAAAATCTGTTGGATTTGACAATTTAAAAAAAATGTTGGTTTTAGTGGTGGGAGTTTAAAATAGTGTTAAAGTAACAAATGGGAATTTGAAGATGACAGCTCACGTAGTTTGAGTATATCCTGAAGCAGTTTCTACCCCTCTCCCCTGCCCAGTATTGGGCTTCACATTAAGCCTGTTTTTTTTTTTTTTTTTTAAATTTTGAGACAGGGTCTTGGTAAATTGCCCAAAGTGCACTCACATTTGTAATCCTCCTGCTTCAGCCTCCCAGAGTGCTGGGATTATAGGCACATGCCCCCATGCCTGCCATGCCTGTAACATTTTTAGTCAGTGAAAAAGTTGTCACTTGACTGAACAAGGATTTAGGGGAAGAATTTTTGTGATAGGTGGCTTGACTGTATTTATAAGCAAAGAAGAATGAGCTGGTAGATTCAGAAAAAATGTGAACAGGAAGATAGAATATGGTTTAGGAAGCCAGGTATGGTAGTGCACACCTATAATTCAACACTTGAGAGGCTGAAGTGGGAAGATCCCCTCAAGTTCAAGGCCAGCCTGGGTTTTATAGCAAGACCTGTCTTACACACACACACACACATTTGGGAGTAGCCACAGATTAAGTGAGGAAAATGTAAAACTGTCTTTGTAAATGACATGGTTTTGTATATGGAATAAAATCCTAAAATATGTATAAATTTAGAAAAATGTACAAACACTATTAGAATTAACCAGCAAATTTGAGAAGATTCAGAATGCGGGGCCAGTATACAAAAATTATTTGTGTATCTATACATTAGCAATGAAAACCCAAAAATGAAATTGAGGGAACTTGGTAGCTTCAAGATTTAAAAAATATATTCTTTAAGATTAAAAAAAAAGATACTTGGTAGCTTCAAGATTAAAGAAATATATGGTAAAATACTTGGAAATAAATTGGGCAGGAAATGGAGAGAGGTTTTGGCTGTGGCTGTGCAAGGGCCTGTGTCTGGACAGTAGCAGTACCTTTGTCTCTGGCAGGAGCAGCCCATAGCTGCCGAGATCAGGAATCTGCCTGGATAGGAAAATGCCAGCGAGTATTTTGGGAGTTTTTTTTGGAGGCAGGGTCTCCCTATGTAGTTCAGGGTGGTCCTGCCTCAGCCTCTTGAGTGCTAGGATTACAGACATGCACTATTCTGCTTGGCTGAAAATGCTGACCATTGACTATGAATTCATGAGTGAAGACCAGCTGCCTCATCTAGTGCACCGCCTTACCTCGAACTCCTGGGTTCAGATAATCCTGCTCCAGCCACCAAAATACCAGGGACTACACATGTACCACTGTACCTATTTTTCTGTGATCGTCTAGGGACAGGAAAAACTGTCATCCTGGCACAGTGATGATGAACCTTTTAGAGATCTAGTACCCAACTGCAGCCCCAAACCCTCTTACTAATCACTGAATGCCAACACTGCAATTCATCCTGAACACAGAGATTCGTTTAGAAAAGCAGCTCATACATTTGTAACATTTTTTGTCTTAAAACACAATAACATGCATGCCATAGATTTATCACCCCCATAGCCTATAGTGGAAAAGTGTTTGCTTCTGCTGACTGGGGAATAGCTGTTGCTCAGGAACCAGTACTGAGCTTTGCTGGCACAAGTGACATTCCAGATGCATTAGTTGAGCTTGATGGTACTTGCCTGTAAACCCAGCACTAGGGAGACTGAAGTAGCCAAGATGAGTTCACGGCTGGCCTAGATGACAGTGATGGGGTGACTGGCACAGAAGGGTGACTTGAAGTGGCCCAGAGGTCTTAGGGCAGCTGAGAAATTCACCGGAAATACTAGGTTGTGCTTCATCGCTCCCTGTCAGAGGTCATGCCCACCTTGCAGTCTCAGTGGGTGAATCTCTGGAACATACTGTGAGGGAAGAGGAAGTGAACGTGAGTGAAGGTGGCAGGGAGATATGCCAAGAGCCCTTGGTCTCTGCAAGCTCCAGTGTGGTCTTGGGGAAGGGGACAAAGGAGACTGTGTGCATACTCCTGCACAGGGCATCTGCTCAAGTCAGACACCTGATAATAGTAGACTGGTTGTATTTAAATTAACTGGAAGATTATAGGTAAATGAATGCAGCTAGAAACTGTATTCATAAATGAATAAATCAGACTTGCATCTGTATACCCCGTATTGTCTCACTAGTGTAAAAAAACTGAAAGAGTAAATAAGATCCAAAAGTTACAGTAGGTAACAGTAAATGGGAAAAAAACTGCTCAAAGGGAAATTACATTGTTTGGTTAGTCTTGCATGCCTGTATCTAGTAGCCTAAGGATAACAATGTGCAGTATAACAACCATTATTAAGTCCCTATCATCTTGTTTTGAAATCCTATATTGCCTTTTTTGCTGTCATTTTGCTTTTATTGTTGTTTTTTAATTGTTTGGTTCTTGATTTTTGCTTTTTTTCTCTCTTTTTTTTTTTTTTATCGGTACCAGGGATCGAACTCACGACTGCCTGCTTGCAAGGCAAGCACTTATGCCGCTGAGCTAAATCCCTAGCCCCTGCTTTTTTTCTCTTAAAAAACAAACAAAACTAGGAGAGTACAAAGTCCCAACAAATAGAAGTGATAAATTACCCTGACGGGATAATTATACATTGTGCACATGTATCAAACTATACTGTGCCTCATAAATGCATACAGGTACTAGGTGTCAGTTACAAAGAAACTTCCTATAGACATAGTATAGACGTGATGTGGAGTTCCTGCACAAAGTTACTTTCCACTTTGAGTACATTTACTGCAGGAGAACAGGCTTATTGTTGGCATCAATGAAAATACTCAATTTAGTTCCCTCACTTTTCCTTTCTTTTTTTTTTGAATTTATTTTCTTGGTCCTGGGCATCAAACTCATGGCCTTGCATGTGCCAAGAAGGTGCTGTGCCACTGAGCTACATCCCCGGCCTCATCACTGCTGCTTTCAAGTCTCCAGAGACCTCAGTGCTGTCGCGCTCTGGAAACTGAGGCTGTTCACTGCCATTCTCAGGGCCCAGCAGTATTGGAGAGCAGAGGACTCAGAGATGAACTGCTGTCTGCGGGCCTCGTGACGCGCCAGGGTCACCCTAGGTTGAAGAACTCTGTCCAGGTAGTTGTGTAAACAGCCAGGATAGCAGCAGCTCCAAGATGCTTGGAGCAGGGGTATGCAGAAGGTGTACAGACATCTTACTGTACTGGCCTTCGTCCTTATCTGCCTTAAGCCTTTCCAACCTTCATTTGTTTGGACAAAAGGAATATAAGACCTTCTTTGTTGTTTTAGCCCATACAAGGCCTTCACACTGTGCTTTGTCCCCAGGTCTTTTTAGACACAGTGTCTCACTAAGTTGATAAATTGCAGGGGGTGAATCTGGCAACCCTCCTGCCTCAGCTTCTCAGAGTGCTAGGATTAAAGGCACATGCCACCATATTGGGCTCACTTAAGACTTTCAAATCTAATGTGGTATGGGTGTCTTCTGACTCAAGTTGCAAGTTTATAAATCTCATCTTTTGTACTCTATGTATCTACTTTTTTTTTTTTTTTTTTTTTTTTTTTTTTAAAGACAAGATCTTGCCGTGCAGCACAGATTGACCTCGAACTCATAGTGATCCTCTTGCCTCAGTCCCCACTGCTGGGATTACAGGTGTGTGCTACCATGCCTGGCCTCTGTACCTACATTTTTGTTTTGTTTTGTTTTGTTTTGGTACCAGCTATTCAACTCACAACCTTGAGCTTGCCAGGCAGGCACTTACGCCATTGAGCTAAATCCCCAGCCCTCTCTGTATCTACTTTGAATGGTGGATTTCTGATGGAATGAAATTCTACTTTTATAACCAGTATTTTTTATTGAAGTAGAAGAGTTATCAACAGGTTCCTAATAGTAATACAGATAGAACCAAAAAAAGTAATTTTATTTATTTACTTACTTTGTTGTTGTTGTTGTTGTTATTGTTATTTTTGAGACAAGGTCTTGCTATACAGTTCAGGCTGGCTTTGAACTCACTTTGTAGCCCAGGCAGGTTTTGAATTTGCAATGAATCCTCCAGCCTCAGCCTCTCAAGTGCTGGGATTACAGGTGTGTGCCACCACACCTGGCAATTTATTTCTGAGCTAGGATCTCAATATGTAGTTTAGGTTAGCTTTGAACTCACTGTGTAGTCTGGACTAGCTTTAGACTTGGTGGCAATCCTCCAGATTTAGCCTCCCGAGATTGGAATTATTAGGTGTATACCACCATGCTTGGCAAAAAAAAAAAAAAAAAGTTTAAGTAGAACATAGCACTAGTTTTTTTGTTTAATGAAAGGAGAATGGATCAGATTAGGGTTGACTCTAAATCTAGAAGTGCTGAAAATACTGAAGATTTTGTACAGATTTAGCAGTTTATAGCAATTATGCTGTATTTGTTAGTATATGTTACATCAAAAATAAAACTTGTTAAAAAAGTAAAATTCATATTGTGCAGACTATAAAATGTTGAAAGAAACAAAAAAGTAAGTAAATGGAAAAACATCTCAGGTTCATGGATGGAAGACTTAAGATAGTAATCTCTGGGGCTGGGGATTTAGCTCAGCAGCATAAGCACCTGCCTTGCAAGCAGGCGATTGTGAGTTCGATCCCTGGTACCGATAAAAAAAAAAAAAAAAGATAGTAATCTCTGAATTATCCATAGATCTGCCACAATCAAAATCCTATCAGTTTTTTTGCTGAAGTTGAGAAGCTGATCCTAAAATTCATAGTAAATACAGAGTACCCAGAGGAGCCAAGATAGTCTTGAAAAAGAAAGTCGAAAGACTCATCCTCTCTACTTTTAAGATTTATTGCAAAATCAAGGCAATTAAAATACTATTGATTAAAAAAGTGATTAAAACATATTTATTACAAAGCCAAGGTTGTTAAACATTTTATTAGCATAAAAATGGATATATAGATTAATGGAATAGAATTACACCTGCATAGCCACAGGCCAGAGATTGAAGTTGGGCTCTTAGCTCACACCAGATCCAAAAATAAACTCAAAGTGGATCATAAACTCAAATGTAAAAGCTAAACCTGTGAAACTTGTAGAGGAAATCGTAGAGTGAAATGTTCATTACTTTGGATTGGAGAATAGTTTCTTGAATTTGATACCAAAAGCATGAGCTTCAGAAAAAGTAGAGAAAGTGGATTTTATCAAAGTTAAAATTATACCTGGGACATTGAGGCAGGAGGATCATAGCAAGCTTGAGGCCAGGTAGGGCTACACAGTGAGTTCAGGGCCAGCCTGTACCACAAACTGAGACCCTGTCTAAAAAAACAAAACAAAACCAACCAACCAAATAACCTCAGATGTCAAAGGACACTATCAAGAAAGTGAAAAGGGAGAAGTACACATCTGAAGGATGACCTGACCTGAGGCTGTGACGCAGTGATAGAGTGCTTGCCCAGTATTTGTGAGACCCTCGGTTTAGCTCGCTGGTACCTCAGAAACAGAACTTTTATTTTTATTTATTTATTTAGGTACTGGGAATTAAAACTCAGGATCTTGAATTTGCCAAGCAGCTACTGTGCCACTAAGCTATATCTCTGATTCCTCAGAACTGTTTATTTATTTGTTTGTTTATGTATTTTGTCTTTTTGAGGCAGAGTCTTGCTATACAGTTCATGCTGCCCTTGAGCTCACTTTGTAGCCTAGGCTGGTTTCGAACTTGAAACTATCCTCCTGCCTCAGCCTCTGGAATGCTGGGTTTACAGGTGAGAGCCACTATGCCTGACTCTTTTTTTGTTTTGATTTTGTTCTGTTCTGTTCTGTTTTCAAGACAAGGACTCATTATATAAGATGTAGATCAGGCTGGGTTTGAACTTACTTTGTAGTCTGGGCTGGTGTTGAACTCACAGCAATCCTTTCCCCTCAGCCTCTTAAATGTTGGAATCACAAGTATGAACCAGTATGCCCAGCAAAAAAAAAAAAAAAAAGAAAGAAAGAAAGAAAGAAAGAACTTTTTTAAAATTCAACAATAAAAATGTACCCCTTTAAGACATGGCTAAACATCTATATAGACATTTCTCTGAAGAGTCTATGCAAATGACTAATAAGCAAATAAAGAGATGCATTACTCATCAGGAAATTGCAAATCAAAATCATGATTAGATGTTATTTTATACTCACTGGAATGGCTATATTGAAACAACACAAAACAAAACAAAACCAACTAGGCATGGTGGTGCATCCCTGTAATTCCAGCACTCTGAGAAGCAGATGCAGAAGGATTGCAAGTTCAAGCCCAGCCTGGGCAATTTAGTGAGACCCTTGACTTAAATAAAAAATTAATAGAGGGGCTGAAGATGTAGTTTGCTGTGAAGGCCCTGGGTTCAGTCCCCCGTACCTAGTACTGGTGAGGATGTTGACAAATTGGGACCTTTTTTTGTGTTTTGATTTTTTTTGTTGTAAGATAGGGCCATGCTGGCCTTGAACTTGTAACAATCCTGCTTCAGCTTCCTAATTGCTGAGATTACAGGAGATGCCTGCTAGGGTACTTTCTGGAACCAATTTGTGTGGTAATGGACATTTTGCTTGATTGGAGCATATGGTTCCTATGTGGAATTTAGCCTTCCTCAGGCAAAAGGAATCTGTATCCCTGAACTGTTTGAAGAAGTAGTCAGCTAACCAAATCCTTGTTGTTGATTGGACTGTCAGTACTATTGATGAAAGAAGTTGCTATGAGTCCCGCCTTGGTTCCACCTTTATCACTGTTGGAACGCTGGTGGACTGTGCACCTCATTTCTGAACTTCCACCCCAGGAGGAAACACAGGTTCAGAAACTGCCAGTTGACCTCACGCAGGGATACAAAAGTACTCTTTGTGCTAATCCAACTCCTGGGGCTTCAGTAGCTCATACAAGTAATAGTAATTGCATTTTGTTGTCATTATTTTATTTTTATTTTTTGAGACAGGTTCTCACTGTGTCATTCAGGCTGACCTGAACTTTGTGTGTGGGCTTCAAACTTGTGGCCATCGTGTTGCCTCAGCCTCCCAAGTGCTGAAATTACAGGTGCACCACCAACCCTTTCTTAGGAATTGCACTTTTAGCTAAACAAATAGGAGCCAGTTTGCTGCCAGACTCCACAGAATGCACACAGGAAAAGTCTTAAAAGTCTGAATCTGAAAAAAGTTACAACAGCTCTTGCCTACCCAGCCAAGGCCACATGGAGACCCAATGAGAGTAAGCAGTTAGGGGACACAGATTAAATGCATGGGACTCACATGATCACTCCAGTTGACTTTTTTTTTTTTTTTTTTTTTTTTTGGAAACAGGGCTTGCTGCATAGTTCAGACTGGCCCAAAATTCACTTTGTAGCCCAAGCTGGCCTCAAACTTGAAGTAATCCTCCTGCCTCAGGCTTCTGAGTGCTGGGATTATAGGCTTGCATCACCATACCCAGAGACAATTTAAAATATGCTATGCTTAAGCAATGTACTTATTTCAAATATTTCCATTCAGCTCTCTTAACAGTGTACCATCGATGTCAGACTGAGGCCATAGTATTTGAATCATTTAAAGAAAAAAAGTATACATCTATTAAACTAGACAACAGATGCTGAGCAGCTTTGAGAAAGTTGCTTACTGAAATTTACTGGCTTCTTTTTGCAAATCATTGTTAACATTTGAAGTTGGTGAGAAGGCTGGAAACATTGTCACCATACCTGGATTGGAGTGGTAACTGTTCTGTATTATTCCTGACAATGTAATTATAGTTGGCAGCAGAAAGCTTAGCCATAGAGACAGTTATGAAAAAACAAATCAAAACAAAAAAACTAGAGTATGATCAGGCAAGATCTGTGTTAAAGATGTGTGTTTCAAATAAACTTAAGCAGTAATATTTTCAAACTCCAAAGTTGTTAATCTGTCCTAAATAGGAGTAAAAAAATTGTTTTGTTGCACTAATTAAATTAATACAGATTGAATATCTCATATCTAAAATGCTTGCAACCTTAAATATTTTGGATTTTTTTTTTTTAAATCGGTACCGGGGATCGAACTCACGACTGCCTGCTTGCAAGGCAGGTGCTTATGCCGCTGAGCTAAATCCCCAGCCCCATATTTTGGATTTTTTAAAGTATCGGAATATTTGTGTATATATTGTGAGATTTTATGGGGCTTAGGACCCAAAACTAAATATAAAATTATTTGTTTCATGTGTGCCTTATACACAGTTTAAAGGTAATTTTAGACACTATTTTTAATCCACCTGCTTTTGTGTGTGTATGATATATATATATATATATATATATATATATATATATATTCTTTTTTTTGGTACTGGGGATCAAACTCATGACCTCACACTTGCCAGGCAGGCACTTGTGCCACTGAGCTAAATCCCCGGCTCCTGTGTGTGTGATATTGGGGTTCAAATCTTGGGCTTAGCGTGTGGTGGGCTAGTACTGTAACACTGAGCTACATCCCTGGGCCTGCATGGGCCCGTGGGTGTTGACTGCGGGTGAGCACATGAAGTTTCTCATCTGTGAGATCATACCAGCACCCAGCAGATTTTGATATTTGGAACATTGTGGATTTCAAACTTCCAAATTGGGGTACTCAACCTGTCATGATGGATAGGAACTGGAGAGAAAAAAAGGAAATTTTTTGTTTTCGTTTTATTGTTATTGGGGATCAAACTCATGACCTTGAGCTTGCCAGGCAGGCGCCTATGCTGCTGAGGTAAATCCCGGCAAGAAAGGAAATTAATGACTGGTTTTGTTAATCATTTTGACATAGAATTTGTTTATATATCATTTGTTCTGGCAGAATTCCGGTCAGCGATTGTTCTAGGCATCTAATTTACCATTTAACATAGCTACATCAGGTTTTTTTTTCTAAGACAGGATCTTGCCATATAGTTGAGACTGGCCCTGTATTGGTATGTGGTCCATGCTGACCTCAAACTTGCTATGTAGTCCACATTTTTCTCAAACTCATGATCCTCCCTTCTCAATCTCCCAAGTGCTGGGATTATATGCATCATCACACCTGTCTTCATCATTTTAATAATGATTTTATAGCAGGGTTTTGTCTTAGTTGCTTTCTTGTTGCTTGGACAAAATACCTGACACTCAAAGTTAAAGGCGGAAAGGTTTATTTTTAGTCTAGAGAGGTTTCAGTCCACAGTCAGTTGGCTCCAAGGCAGGGTAGCATGGCAGAGGGGCTGGGAAAACACAGTCCATGTGTGGCAGGCAGAAGCAGTGTGCAACAAAGCAGCCAGCCTCCTTTTCCCTTGACGCCAGTTAGGCCTCAAGCCTTTTGGTTGGTGTCACCCAGGCCCAGGTTGGGGCTTCTTATGATCTATATCCAGAATTATGCTAAACCAATCAGTGGGTTATTTCACTCCCTTAGTCCAATTCAGAAAACCTGGATCCAGCCACTTTTAAAAAGCCCCACCTATGACTTTATGAGGCTTCGAGGGGAGAGCTCTAGATATAAGCCATGGCAGGTTCTATTGCCCACTCCCCTTTTTTGAGACAGGATGTTGCTTTATAACTCATGTGGATTTGAACTCGCTATGTAGCCCAGCCTAGCCTTGAACTTGCCAAGATTCCCTTGTCTCAGCCTTGTGAGTGCTGGATTACAGGAGTGTGTACCATGCCAAAGTTGCTTTTTGTCTGTTACTTTTTTTGATACCTATATCCTGCCTCTATCACTCTCAGAATTATCTAACAACATGTTTTTTTTGCCCCTTCAATTGATTGCTTGATCCCCACCTTTTCTTTTTGTACATGTTTGCAGTACATAATGATTACACTCCTTGTGTAGAGTTGCTTGCTACATGTATATTGTAGCTTGTATCTAGATGTCCCCCCAAAGCCTCATGAGGTCAGAGGTGGGGCTTTTTCACAGGTGGCTAAATCTAGAGTATACAATGCTGAGATTAAGATTGTGTGATTGGAAGCCGGGGATTTAGCTCAGTGGCATAAACACCTGCCTGGCAAGCACAAGGTCATGAGTTCGATCCCTGGTACCAAAAAAAAAATAAAAATAAAAATAAATTGTGTGATTACTAAAGTGATCCATTGATTGGTTTAGCCAAGTACTGGGTGTGAGTGTGACCCACCCTAAGGTGGGAACCCTAGATGAGCTATAGAGAGATAGAAAGAAGCTGCTGATGTCCCCTGCTGCTTGCTGCCTGTTCTGTGATGCCCTCTGTGAGCTGCAATAAACTTTTCCTTCTTTAACTGAATGTCCGGTATTTTGCCTCAGCCACAAGAAAAGTAACTTAAGAGAATGTGTGTGTCACATTTTAACTTTTGCAACCCTTTGCTTTCCCTTTTTCTCTTTTCATCCCTTTGCTTCCCTCCATGTCTCAGTCCCCTTCCTAATCAAGAAAATTTTGTTTCCCTACTTCCTTTATGTAACTTTTATTTTGTTCTTTATTTATGTTTTAGGCTCCTCATATAAGAGAAATCACGTGATGTTTAAGCTTATGTGTCTGATTTATTTCGCGTACCATAATGGACTCAGGTGCATCCATATTCCTGCAGATTACTTAAATGTGTCTTTCTTGATGGTAGAGTACTACTCGATGTAAGAATATTATTAAAAGTGAATGTATTTTCCTTTTAGGACCAGTCACCATATCCTGGCTACAACCCTAATTACTGGAATTCTGCTGCACGACCTAGGACCCCATACCCAAGTACATATGCTATGAGACCAGAGTTACAAGGCCAGGTATGATTGTCAATTGGAAAGCTTTCTGAAATTTTTCTCAGTGAGCTCATTTACTTTCAGAACCTGTAGAAATTTTGTGATTTTTTTTTTAATTTAATGAGTTTGTCAATCTCAGCTTAATAATACTTTAAGCTCAGGCATAAGAAAGTATGAAGACAATACGTACATTTGAATTCTTAGGAAAAAGAAATATATTTATTTGTTTTTTGCTGGGAGTACTAGGAATCAAACTTATGACGTTGTACTTGTGAGGTAGGTGCTGTACCACTAAGCTATATGCCAGGCCCTGGACATTTTTACTTTTTTGTTTCTTTGTTTATTGAGGCAGAATCTAAGCTACATAATCCAAACTGGCTCTGAAATTATTGTAGCCCAGTCTAACCTCAAATGCATGGTGATGCTCCTGTCTCAGCCTTCCAAATCTGGGATTACAGGCATATACCACCATGCCTGGCAGGATAAATATTTAGTTGTAAGTATTTTAATTGAGCTGGCCCAGGTGGTGTAGGCCTGTGATTCCAGCACTTGGGGGGCCAAGGAAGGAGGATCGCAATGAGTTTGAGGCAAGCTGGGGTTATGTAAGCAAGTTCAAGGCCTGCCTAGGCTACTTTTTTGTTTGTTTGTTTGTTTTTGTACTAAAAGAGTATAGAGATTTGCTGCTGAACTGGAAGAGGAGGGGAGAGGCCTGGAAGACACCAACATGAACAGGTTGAAATCATCACAGGATAAAGTTCAGCAGTTAATGATCACATAGTGTAATAAAAAACCCAAGTAAGTTGTCTTTCTCAAAATGACTGGAAGTTAGATGTTGCAATAGATAATTTTTTCCAAAATCCTAAACTTTATTTATGAGAGTGTGTAAACAGATCACTGGACAGGAAGAAGTTATAACAACTATACAACAGATACAAACATCCTCAAGATGAAAAGAAAATTGGAATAGATGATATACAGCAATTCCTGGTACTTGATGCAGCCAGCAGTAGAGTTTTGATCATTGCGTGGAAGTTCAGAGCAGCACACATTGTGAGCTCTCCAAGCAGGAGTTCCTGGACAGTGTGACAATAAGGATGTGACAGCACAGAAAAGCTAAAGGCTCAAATGCCCAGAATAGAAAGATCCAGGGTGGTGTAAGGATTTTTGCCAGTTCACTTCTAATTTCACAAAAGAATCTAGGACAAAAAGGATGAGATCCAGAAATGACCATTGCCTGTTGGAACTTCATGCTTAATGGAAGATTTAAAGTCTTAGACTTAAGCAATAAATTGTTCTTGGAACATCATAAACGATCAATACCAAAACATACAGAAATCTTGTAGACTTCAGTACGATAATTGCAGATGGCATGTCTCATTATGATGAGGAAGGAGTGTGGCCTGTTCTCATTGATGACTGTGGAATTTGCACACCTTCAAATTGTGGAACCAAAAGTACAGCTGTGTAAAGGGACCTTTTAGAATATACATATTCTGTACAGTAAATACAGTGGAAAACTGCACAGGCAGCGGCTCACTGCACTGAACTGAAGGTTGATCCTCACCATTCAGATTGAGGGATGAGATAGAACTTTAAGGATACGTTTTGGCCATATCATAGTTCACGTTCATTCTTCTAATGGTAGTTTGGGCTTATCTTCTAGTCTGGGCTGCTCTACACCTTTATAATTACAGCGTTGTGAATTTCATTTTAACATCTGCGGACCATCCTAGTTTATTCCCCCATAAGTTTTCGAAGCTTTATGGTGATCATTTGGAGGTTTCCATTTGAGGCTTTATAGTGATTTTTTTTTTGAGTACTGGGGATTGAACTCATGACCGCATGCTTGCCAGGCAGGCATTTACACTGCTGACCTAAATCCCCTTCATGGTGATCATTTAGAGGCTTCCATTTGAAGCTTTATGGTGATTGTTTTGAGGTTTCCACTTTTGCACATTGCTGTCTTCATCAGAAAACAGTTTGGCATAAGAATCAAGCATAATGAACACAAACAATTTATAGAAATTTTTAAATGTATGCTTTGGCAAGTTGCAGAGATTGTACTGATAGTACTTCCAGTGAGATTGATATATTTGAGCTAGGCGTGGTGGTGCACACCTGTAATCCTAGCATTCAGAGAGAGGCAGGAGAATTAAATGTATGGGATCTAGAATGGTGTTTTGGTTTTGAGAGATTTTTTTTTCCTGGAAAATCACATCTATTGTTGATATAAGTAGAATATCTGATGAAAGAAGTGTCAGAACAACCATCATGAAAAATTTGTGGGATAACTTGGTGCCTACCTGAAAAATCTATTGTGTTTTAGACTCAGTGTCTCTCTCCCTCTTCCTCTTCCTGTCCCTCCTTCCTTCCCCCCTCTCCCTCTGAGTACTGTTTTTGTTTATTCTTTTTTTGTGATACCAGGGATTGAACTCACAACCTTGTACTTGCCAGGCAGCCGCTTATGCTGCTGAGCTAAATCCCCAGTCCTGCCCCCGTCTCTGTCTGTTTCTCCTTTCTTTCTTTCTTTCTTTCTTTTCTTTTCTCTCTTTCTTTCTTTCTTTCTTTCTCTCTCTCTCTCTCTCTCTCTCTCTCTCTCTCTTCTTTTCTTTTTTTTTTTAATTTTATTTAAGGAGAAAAGAAAAAAAAACAGTGAAAGTACAAGTTATACAGATTTACAGAAAAAAAATGAACAGTAGGAAATCACTAGTTAATGGATTACATATTGCCATTTTAGAAATAATTGTTCAAGTCACAAAATTAAAGCTTGTAGAGTGGACATTCCAACAATGATACTGCAAACAGTTCTGTTCAATGATCTAATAAAACTCTGTGATATCATTTTCTATCTTATATACTTAAATATACATGCAGTTATATAGTTTAGAGCACTTTCTTTTCCTCTCTTTTGTACAATGACTATTACACATTTTGGGTTTCATTGCTCCCACGGTTCTTACTGCTTTTTTGGAAGAGAGTAAAACCAAATGTGACATAACAGAACAGAATCGATCAAGTCAAAAGGGTGGACATAATAGATAATGTAAAAACATAATACAAGGTGGTCAACAATGGTTACCATAATGCCTCCCGCTATCTCTAATAGAATTGCCTATATCATTAGTTATAATACAATTGAACAAAACAGTAAAGAACAAAACCGACAAAACCAAAACATTGGAGACATTGTAGGTCTTCAAAAGTAGATAAAAGTCAACAAGAATGGGCGTTATAATGAATCTCATTATCTTCACAGCTGATGCCTAAACTTTCGAACCTGATACTATCCAGCAAAACAGAATAGGGGAACATCAGTCAAAAACAAGATGGTGAGAGTAATACAGGGCTTCAAATCGAGATAATAGAAAGTCAAAGTGGGTTACTATAATATATCCTGCTATTTTTATTTTTATTTATTTTTCCCTTAATTAAAAGGATAAAAATAAAAAAGTAAATAATGGAGTGGAGATTGAGATAAAAGAGGGCATAACAGCAAAACAGCGCAGATCAAAACATAACCATTTAAGCAGAATAGTGTTTCACCACCAGATAATCCCGACCCAAAAGTAGTTACCATATTGACTCTTTCCTTGAAATCCTTGAGTACAACTTCGTATACTGTAGCATTAAGTATATCAAAACAATGTAAAACCATTTAAGAGAATGACAGCATTACAGAGTATTTAGAATCGACTAACAGAAAATGAACAATGGTTTCTGTATAATCTCCTTGTCTTTAAAAGGTTTTTGCTTATACTATCGTACATAATAAAATCCAATAAGATACAACCTATTTAGACCATTGGAGACAGAAGAACAAAAGCTAGATGAGACTTCAAAACAAGATGATACTAAATCAGTATTACCTATTAAGATGTCATTTTCTCCAAAATAGCTGTTCCTATCATCCAATCTTCTCTGTCTCATTTCGGTTGAGCTCTTTTTCTGTCAGTAGCTGTCAGTTTGTCTTCTTCATTTTGTTCTCTGCTCCATTCGTTGTGGCCTCCCCGCCACTATTTCTGGGTTCTTTGTATTTTTTTTTTTTTTAGAATATCCTGCAATACTTTCTGTAGAGTTGAATTGGTGGTTGCAAATTCCCCCAGTTCCTCTTTATCCTGGAAGCACCTTGTTTTTCCATCAATTTCCAGGGACAGTTGTGCAGGATATCTCAATCTTGGCTGGAGATTATTATCTTTCAAAGCTTGAATTATTTCCCCCCATGCTCTTCGTAATTTGATGGTTTGTGCAGAGAAATCTGCTGTAATTCTGATGGGTGCTCCCTTGTAAGTGGTCTGTTTCTTGTCTCTGACAGCTTTTTTTTTTTTAATTTTATTTAAGGAGAAAAGAAAAAAAAGTAGAGAAAGGGTACAAGTTATACAGATTTACAGAAAGAAAAATGAACAGTAGGAAATCACTAGTTAATGGATTACATATTGTCTGACAGCTTTTAATATTCTGTTCTTGTATTGAATTTCTGGAATTTTTATTATTATATGCCTGGGTGTTGCTCTGTTTGGGTTGTAGGTAGCTGGGGTCCTGTATGCCTCATACATCTGAGTATCTTTACCTTTTGCTAAATTAGGAAAATTCTCCTGGATTATTTCTGTGAGTAGCTTTTGTAGTTCACTTGTTTGTGTCCCTACTTCTTCTTTTATGTTCTTAATCCTTAAGTTATGGATCCTCTTATCATCTTATTGTCTTTGTATTATTGCTGTTTGTTTCTTTGTTATTTTTAAGAAGTTTTCATTTCATTCTCCCATATTACAAGTCTACCCTCCAGTTCAGATAGTCTGTCCTTAGTTTCTTTCAAGCTGTTATGCCAGTCTTGGATAGACTTCTTAGTTTCTTGGTAGTCCCTTTGAACCTGCTTCACATACTCTTATGCTTTCTCTGTTTTCTCCATCAAACAATTCTCCCTCTTTTTCTGTTCTTCCATTCCACCATCTGTTTTTTCCTGGGTGGTGCTTAGCATTTCTCTAACTATTCTGCATACTTCTAGCTTCAGGTCATTGATAACTTCATTCCTGAATTGGTCTATGAGGCTCTCTATATGGCGCTTTATGTCTATTGGTGCGGTGTCCGCTATTGCCTGTTTCTCAGAATTGGGGGCCGAGGAGCCCTTCTTTGTTGCTGCCTCTTCCCATATTCTCCGTTCCTTATATATGAAGCTTACATAGGAGACCCAGCTTCTCTCCCTGTCAGCCACAGCCTGATCGAATTGCTCCGGTTAGGTGTTCCCGCCCACCGCAGCACACCAGGAAGTTGCAGATCAGGCAGCCTACGCGGGGCCCGCCCCTCCTGGCCACCGTCAGGCTCTGGGATCTGGGTTGGGCCAGCCTACTGGGTCCGCCAGCAGCGTCACGCAGGCCAGGCACTTTTCACCAATCCCGTCTGAGAGGGGGATGTGTGGCTGGAGTTGCCACCGCGCCCTGCTCCCGCAGGACTGCCCGGGCCCAGAAAGTCCTCCGCTGGAGTCAAACTGTGGTAGAGTGTCAGTTTCTCTCACTCACCTCACCACAAGTCAGTGTATGCCTCCCTGCCCATCCTGTTTTCGACTCCGTTCGCAGACTCCGGTTCTCAGAGCTTCCTCGTGTCTCTCTCCTTGCCTAGCCGATGTAGAGGCAGCCAGCTGCCGTGCGGCGGGAAACCCAAATCGCGGCTTCCAACGGCGTGGGGTCCAGCCTCCACACCAAGGCTTTTCTGTTCCTGTTTTAGCACCAGGACTGCATTCCAAGTTGGTTTCTCTCAGCCCAGTTCGTTCCTGAGTCAGCAGAGCATATCTCCACCGGCTTATGTCTCCTTAGTCTGCACCTTTCCTGACTTCTGAACCAAGCCTTTCAGAGAGCCTCCGTAGTATCTGCTATCTGTCCGCCATGTTCTCCTGAAAGTTCTCTTTTCTTTCTTTCGATAGCGTCTTGCTATGTAGTTCAGGCTGACTTGACTGTACTGCAGGCTGGCCTCAAAATTGCAGCGATTCTCTTGTCTCGCTTCCCGAGTGCTGGAATTACAGGCGCATGCCACCACACTCAGTACTATACTCTCAAGTTCAGAAAGATTCCACAGAATTATTCTACACGTACCTTACCCATGTGTAAATGTAATGATACTATAGGGAGCTTTTATTTAGCAAATGTTCACATAATCTTAATTCTACTCTTATCTACATTATGCACTACATAATTGGATTTCATTAATGCTTATATACTTATCAAGTTAAACTATTCAATTTGTATTGAATATTTTAACTGGTAAACAGTAAAATATCCTAAATTTAGGTGTGAAGGTTTTTCTTGTTTTGGCTTTTTAGTCATCACACTATGGAACACAATTGAAATTCTCTTAATTTATAAAAGGATAGTATGGGCGGGCAAGGTGCCACACGCTTGTAATCCCAGCACTCAGGAGGTTCGAGGTAAGTTTGAGGTCAGCCTGGGCTACATAGCGAGATGCAGTCTCAAAAGTACCCCCCCAAAAAAAAGATAGTGTGATTTAAATTTTGAAAGTGCTTGTGATGAGCCATAAAATTCAATTTGTATAATGCAGGTACTTATCTTTCAGACAAGTAGCCCCTTTTTTTGGCCTTTTGAGACAAGATCTTGCTAAGCAGTTCAGGCCAGCCTTGAGCTCAGTTTGTAGTCCAGGTTGGTTTTGAACTCCCAATGATCCTCCTGCTTTAGCCTTCTGAGTGCTTCTGGTTACAGGCTTGGACCACCACATCTGGCTAAGTAGCCCATTTTTGATGTCTTTATTTTGTTGAAATTGCTTTAACTGCTAATCACTGTGGTTGCCAAGTATTTACTTTAGGAGCAGAGATTTTCAGATAAGCATATACTTGATGAAAACTATCAGTTTGGCTTCTATTTCTGTAAGTTGTTTAGACTTTTTACTGTTTCATTCACATTAGCTACCTCGTTTGTCATGGCCCTCCTTTTTTTGATTACGAGACCCAGGAACTACTTTCCTGCCAAATTGCTCATTTTGTTTATACTGTCTTGTGAAGAAGAGTTTAATTGATTTCTTTTCTTTTTTGGTACCAGTGATCGAAGTCGGGATCTCATCATGTTTGTCAGGCTGGCACTTACACCGCTAAGCTAATGTTTAAGAAAGTAATTAATTGTAGGGGCTGGGGATTTAGCTCAGAGGCATAAGCGCCTGCCTTGTAAGCAGGCAGTCGTGAGTTCGATCTCTGGTACCAATAAAAAGGAAAAAGACAAAAAAAAAAAAAAAAAGAAAAAGAAAAAAGAAAGTAATTAATTGTGAGAAGCAATTGAAGGGCTGGAGATTTAGCTCAGCGGCGTAAGCACCTGCCTTGCAAGCAGGCAGTCGTGAGTTTGATCCCTGGTACCGATAAAAATGAAAAAGACCAAAAAAAAAAGAAAGCAATTGAAAAGAAAGAATTGTAAGAAAGCAATTAATCTGTAAGGAAGGTTAAAAAATGTTGAACTTCCAGTTTTGGATGACAATGGTCTTTACTAGAAATGAATTTTTGCTTAGTATATCCAGGCACTGTCTAAGACCTAGTATTGATACTAATAAAGGAATGTATTAGGGCTGGGGATTTAGCTCAACGGAATAAGCGCTTGCCTTGCAAGCAGGCAGTCGTGAGTTCCATCCCTGGTACCGATAAAAACGAAAAAAAAAAAAAAAGACCAAAAATAAAAGAATGTATTTCAGAATAGCAGTACAGTTTATGCAGATGCAAAAGTGATTCCAAGAAGCAATAACTTACTAAAGTTGCTTTTTGTTTACATAATTTTGAAATTGATGAGATATTTTATTAATACTCCAGTTATAACTTTTAATTCAAGAATTTAATTTTACCAAAAGAAAACTTGAAAATTTCTATTCAGGTTATTGGAATTAGTTACTAAAAGAAAAAGGAGAAGAATCTTGCTGTTTCCAGTGTTTCCTTTTTGTAAATACAAAGAGAAATTTCAAATTATGAAAAAATTTTTAAAAGAAATATGCATACTGTGTGTGTGTGTGTGTGTGTGTGTGTGTGTGTGGTACCTTGTGCATGCAGGGCAAGAGTTCTACCACTGAACCACATTCTCAGCCCTGCATTTTTATACTGTCTTAAAGATTTTGAGTTACAATATTATTTTCAGATTGATTGTTTAAAGTACTCTGTGTTTTGAAATGAGATCCCTTTGTTCCCCAATATAAGTTATTTTCATAAATATCTGATATTGGTTGTGACCTAGTACCTTGGGTTTTACATGTTTTTATTTCTCTTACTTTCTTTCTTTTTTTTTTTTTTGGTCTTTTTGAGACAGGCTCTTGCTATACAGTTCAGGCTGGCCTTGAGCTCACTTTGTAGCCCAGGCTGGTCTCGAACTTGCAACATCTTCCAGCTTCAGCCTCCTGCGTGCTGGGATTACAGGCTTGCGCCACCACGCCCAGCTACATGTTTTTCTTTTAAATGTAAGACTTTTTCAACAAAATAGTGTTTGTCATCAGTTTGGTACTAAACATTTATAATTACTGTGTAATTATAAACAAGAGTACATGAAGCTTTGCATATAATATGTAGCATAAAAATTAAATTGTTCATTGTGATGACATCTTAGAATTAAAGCTATTACTATGGCTGAAAAGAAAAAAAGTATAGAAAATATGTACATCTTTTTATTTAGCTGTCAATTTTTAGGGTTGCCACATTTGTTTCAGATTTTTTAATTTTAGAATTTTTTTTTGAGACAGGGTCTTGTGTATAGGTCAGGCTGGGTTTGAATTTGCTTTGTAGCTCAGGCTAGCCTTGAATTCACAGCAGTCCTGCCTCAGCCTCTCAAATGCTGGAATGCCAGGCATGGTGGTATATGCCTGCAATCCCAGCACTCTGAGATTGAGACCAGAGGGTCCTTGCGAGTTTGAGACCAGCCTGGGTTACAAAGTGAGCTCAAGGCCAACCGGACTCTCATAAAGAGACCCTTTCTCAAAAAAAAAAAAAAAAAAAAAAAAAAAAAACAAAAACCCAAAAAAAAGAAAGAAAGAAAGAAAACGTAATCAAAGTCCCAGTTGATACTTCTTTACGTTTCCTGAAGTTACTCATTATTGTATGTCTATGTCATTACTACTTATACATCTATCCATAAACTTATATGACATGTTTAAAACTTAATATGTGTGGTTAGAAGTCACCCATGATCTTGCTGTCCCAGCAAGCAATAATTGGCATATTTCCTTCTGTTTTTGGGTCTGGAAATATAGCGCAATGGCCCAGCACCTCCCTGGCAAGTGCGAGCTTGTGAGTTCAATCTCTAGCACCAAACAAAAACTATATTAATTAATTACTTTAAAAAATCCCCAGGATATCTCCTGGTTTTTATATTTCTATACAAAGGAATAGATTTTTAAGGAACAGATTTTTTTGAAATAATTATTTTTAAGGACTATAAGTCAAGTACAGTAAATATAATTTTAAAGCAGCTGTATTTATTATTTGTGTCAAAGATTGCTTTTTCCCCCCCAGACAGGGCCTTGTTTTGTAGCTCAAGCTGGCCTGAACTTGGGGCAATCCCTCCTTCCTGCTTCCAGGTGCTGGGACAGCAGCCATTTGCCACCACATTCAGCTTGTCATTTTTTGAATTTTTGTGTACAATGCATATACATTATCTGGAAAAATTCAAGGAATAAGAATTTGAAAAGACAGGGGCTGGGGATTTAGCTCAGCGGCATAAGCGCCTGCCTTGCAATCAGGCAGTCGTGAGTTCGATCCCTGGTACCGATAAAAACAAAAAAGACAAAAAAAAAAAAAAAGAATTTGAAAAGAAAAAATGTTCTTATGTTCTGTTTTTATGGGCATTTCAGAAACAATGATAGGCATTGGCAGGTTAAGAGCTTTCAAATGAATATACGATTTTAGATCTGTTAGAACTCTATAAACTAAAGTTCTTTGTAGAATTAAATTTTAAAATATAGTATACTAATACAGTTTCCCTGAAGAATTTCAAGTAGTCAAATATATGCTTTAATTATGTTTAAATTTACCAGTGAGGGCCAGGGATTTAGTTCATGGTGTAAGCGCCTGCCTGGCAAGCATGAGTTCAATCTCTGGCAAAATAAATTTACCAGCGATATAGAGACAAATAATGCTTTTTTAGTGTGTAGGAATACCAGGAATCGAATTCAGGACCTTGTGCTTGCCAGGTAGGCACTGTTATTACTATGTCCCCTGTCAGAGACAAATGATGGAAACACTTTTTTTTTTGTAATAGAGGATTGCTTTTGTACTGAGCTATATCCCCAGCCTTTTGTTTTTCCTTTTTTCTTTTTTTGGTCTTAGAGGATGAACTCAAAGCATTCTCACTGAGCTGCATGCCTGGCCTTTTATTTCTTGAGATAAGAGTTCAGTAAATTACCTAGGCTGGGTTTGAACTTGTGAACCTCCTGACTCATTCTCCCAGGGTGTAGGGATCACAGGGTTGTACACCAGCATACCTGACTGGAAATACATTTAAGTATCTGAATAATTGTTTAAAAAATCTGTTCTATTTTTTTAGCTCCTTGATTTGGTGATTAATTTTAAGATTGATTTTTTTCTAAGATTGGTTTTGAGCCATCTATTAAAGTTAGATGAATATTTATTTAGGTATTTAAGGAAATTATAAAAGGAATTGCTGTGTTTTTAATTTTTTTTTTTTTTTTTGTCTTTTTGAGACAGTGTCTCGCTAGGCAGTTCAGGCTGGCCTTGAGCTCACTTTGTAGCCCAGGCTGGTCTCCAACTCTCAACAGTCCTCCTGCCTCAGCCTCCTGAGTGGTGGGATTACAGGCATGAGCCACCATGCCCAGCTGGTTTGTTAATTTTTTAAGCTAATTTTTTATTTTTGGTGGGATTAGAGATTGGACCTGAGGCCTAGTATATGCTAGACAAGTCTTTTTTTTTTTTTTTTAGACAAGTCTTTATAACTGAGGCCAAGTCCCGGTGCCCAACCCCCAGCCATGTAGTTGCTTTCTTACACACCTTTTCTAGCGGGGGTGGGGGGCGGTAGGCAGTGTTGAGACAGGATAGGCCTTGTAAATTAGGCTGGCCTTGAACTCACTATAGAGCCCAGGTGGGCCTCTTAGGGTGGTCCTCCTGCCTCAGCCTGCCAAGTGCTGGGATTACAGGTTTGTGCCACCATGCCTAAATTGCTTTTTTTTTTTTTTTTTGTCTTTTCCCTTTTTATCGGTACCGGGGATTGAACTCACGACTGCGTGCTTGCAAGGCAGGCACTTATGCCCCTGAGCTAAATCTCCTAAATTGCTTTTTTATAACATACATATTAACTGTAGGATGAGGCTGATCCTAGGAAATGGAAACCAAAGTAAACAAGAGATCATTTGTTTCTGGTACATTTGTGTTTTGTTTGTGTCATCCTCATTTCTGGGAGTGAAGTAGAGAAGTGGGAATTGTTTATGTTTAAGTGTTTCGTGCTTGCCACTTGGCTCCCTACAGTACTATCCTCCCTCTGACAGTACAGTTTGGGGCTGGGAGTGTAACAGAGTGGTAGGGTTTTGCTCAGCATGGCAAGGCCCTGGGTTTCATTCCAGCACTGGTAGGAAAAAGGCCCGTGCTTTAGTGGTTATTTTTTCTTGCTGTGCTCAGGATCCAACGCAGGAATTCACATGCTCTAGGTGCAGCACTATCCGCAGTTACTTCTGCAGCCCCATCCAGTGACTCAGTATGCTCACAAAGCTGTGTGATGGTTGTGTCATCTCATGCTAGAACGTTCTGCTGCTCCTCACAGAAACACCTTACCACCTCCTCCCTTCTTCCCTACTCACAGCAGCCTCTACTTCAATCTCGGTAAATTTATCCAATTTGGCCTTTTTTTTAACAGACAATTTTTTTTTTCTTTTTTTGTTCTTGCAACCAGGGATTGAACTCTCAACCTCATGCCTGCCAGGCAAGCACTTGTAGCACTAAGCTAAATCCTGGGCCCTTGTTTTTGACATTTTATATTGTTCATATACTCGTATAGCCTTTTGTTCTGGTTTTTAGCAAAATGTTTTCAAGGTTTACTCATTGAATATATTTCAGTCCTTCTCTGACTGAATAACATCCATCCAAGCCAGGCGTGTAGGATGTGCTGGTAACCTCAACACTTGGGAGTCAGAGGCAGGAGGATCTCTGAGTTCAGCCTGGGTGCAAAGTGAATTCAAAGCCAGGCTGAACTACACAGTGAGAGTCTGTCTCAATAAAACAAAACAAAACAAAACAAAAACAAACCACCACCAACAACAAAAACTGCATTTTGTAGATGTACCATCAACTGGTAGAAATTTAGGTTTTTTTCCTATTCAGTTGTTATGTGCAGTGTTGCTGTAAGGAGTCATGTGCAAGTGTTTCTGTGCAAATCTGTGTTTGGTTTTCTTAGGTCTTTGAAGTGGAATTATAAGGACGTTATTAACCCAATGTTAAAAATTTGAGGAACAAATAAATTTTATACATCATTTCTTCTATATCTTGATCAATACTTGTTACTTTGTGTTTCTTTTTAATATAGATATCTTAGTGGATGTGAAGCACGTTTGATTTGCAGTTCCTGATGACTAATGATGTTAAGCATCTTTTCATGTATTTATTAGTTATTTGTATACCTTTTTTGTTTGTTTGTTTTTTGTCTTTTTGAGACAGGGTCTCGCTATGCAGTTCAGCTTGGCCTTGGGCCCACTTTGTAGCCTAGACTAGTCTCGAACTTGCAACGATCCTCTTGCCTCAGCCTCCTAATGGTCCTCCTACCTCAGCCTTCTGTCATTTGTATATCTTATTTATTATTTGCTTTTTGGTTTTTTGAATCAAGGTCTTGCTATGTAGTTTAGGCTAGTGTTGAAGATAGTTTAGGTGGCCTTGAACTTGCTATAATCCTTTTGCCTCAGCCCCCCAAGTGCTGGGAATAGGTGTGCACCACCATGCCTGGTTTGTTTATCTTGTTTACAGAAATGCCTATTCAGATCCTTTGCCTATATTAAAATTTTGTTATTTTGGCTTTTTTTTTTTTTTTTGGCTCTCAATCAAACTCAGGACCTTGTTTTTGCCAGGCAGGTGCTGGCAAGTGTGCCGAGCTATATCATTGGCCCAAAATTAAGTTATCTTGTAATATATTTTAAGCATTCCTTGTAAATTACATACAAGTCTCTAATTAGATATGATTTGCATATACATAGTTTCTTGCATTCTGTGGATTGTTTTTTCACTTTCCTGATGGTGTTCTTTGAAGAATAAAAATTTTTAATTGTGCTACTAAAGTATAATTTGTCTATTTTTTCTCTGATGCTCTTTTTTTGGCATTATATCTAAAGTTTTGACTAACTCAAGGTCACAAATACTTATTTCAATTTTTTCTGAGACTTTAAAAATTAGCTAACATGGCATGGTAGCACATACCTGTAATCCTAGTACGTGGGAGACTGAGGCAGGGGGGTCACTGTCATTTTGAGACAAGCCTGGACCCCATAGTGAGTTCAGGACTAGCCTGGACTTCATAGTGAAACCCTGTCTCAAAAAAAAACAAAACACAGGCTCTGGTGGCCGAGGACGGGAGCCACCAGTGTTTACTGGGACCCACGTCATGCTGGGACCTGGAGCACCTGGAAACCAAGCAACCCCTCCCCCTTGCCTGTTTTGTTTTGTTGAATTTCAGTATACATGAAAGTATGGACAGCTGTTTGGAAGAGAATGAGAGACTCTACGACAGCCATTAGGGATTTCCCTATTGTCTGGTTTTGAAGACCTACAAGCCTTCCTCATTCAGTTCAGATCAGTTTTATACCATGTCGTTTTGTATGAATTCTCTGTATGTAAAGATATGGACAACTATTTGAAAGAAAACAAGAGACAATATGATAGTGAAGATTTCAGGTCATCTAGCCTTGAAATTTATATCTCTTACATTGCTTTCTTATGTCCTACTTTGTTCTGTTTTGTTGTGTTTAATTTTACCCCCTTTAAAATAAAAATTAAAACACAACTGGTTCGGTTTTTATATTTACATCTAACAATTCTTTTTGAGTTGTGTTATAAAGCAGGATCCAACTTGTGTAAGTGTGAGGGGGGGGGTACTGGGATTGAACCTAGGGAGCCCTGAGCTACATCCATAACCCTTTTAATTACTTTGAGACAAGCTTTCACTGAGATGCCCAGGTGAGCCTTGCACCTGCCATCCTTCTGCCTCGGCTTCCCAGGCAGCTACAATTATAAGCATGGGCTGTCACTTCTAGCTCAGTGTCGTTTTTATGCATGTTCATGACTGTTTATCTCAGCAGATCTGTTTCAGGAAGTTCATCCTCCATTGTATTATCTTAGTACCTTTGTTGAAAATCAGTTGACCATAAGTTTAAAGATTTTATACCTCAACACTCAGGTTCATTCCATTGATCTATAGAATGGAAATCAAGTCTGTCTTTAAGCCAGTATCAAAATTTTTTCATTATTGCAGCTTTGTAGCAAAAAAAAAAAAAAAAAAAAAAAAAAATTGGATGGTACTGGGAATCAAACTCAGGCCTTGCGCTTGCCAGATAGGCGCTGTGCCACTGAGTTATATCCCCAGCCCTGTAGCAAATTTTGAAATTACAAAATGTGAAGCCACCAGCTTTCATCTTTTTCAAGATTATTTTGCCTATCCTGAATCTTCTGCATTTCCATATGACTTTTAGGATTAATTTGTCAGTTTCTGCCAAAAGGACAGCGGGACTGCGTATTGGTTGAATGTGGAGTTTGGAGAGAGCCTGAGGGACAGAGTCCCTTCGTGTCTTAAACCACCTCGGTGGCATTAATTTCTCTCATTTCACTGAGTGATCTTACTCATAAAGGTTGTTTTTTTCTTATAACATTTTCCCCCTTGGGTAAAATTTATTACATTTGTATATTACATATTCATATGTTAAAGATTCAATCAGAAATTAGTAATGACTTAAAAGCTACAACAATAATGTGAGAGAACCTGTGGATACAGCATACAAGCTGTTGAATTTTAAAATAGTCCAGAGGTTTCTAGACACATTCCATTTGGAATTAGCACATGCATTTTTTCTGGTGAAGCATGGCACGGACATTAAGCATCACTGTCCTGAGTGAGACAGACACTTGCAGTGGTTTGCACAATGACTGGTTTACTTTTTTTTTTTTTGGTATCAGGAATCAAACTTAAGACCTCACGTTTGCCAGACAGGTGCTGTGCCACTGCTCTACATTCCTGGCCCGATTTACTTTTTTTTCTGATTTACCTTTTAGAAAATGAAATGATGTTACTCATTTGCCTTCCTGCTTCCTTTTTGTCATGTGATTCTTCTTTTTGATGAATTTTCTAATCTTGAAGCTCTTAAAAAAATTCTAATAAACCAAGAATGTGTAATTATTTTTCTTTTCTTCAGGCAGCGTCTCTCTCTGTAGTTCAGTTGGGCCTTGAACTCACGGTGCTCCTTTTGCCTGTGTCCCGAGTTCTGGATTGCAGGCACCACCATGCCTGGCCTCTTGCATTTTTTTCTGAGCGTCTTGGAGACATTTCTGAACTGTCAATCCCTGGTCACCCTTGCAAACATCTTCAGCAAGTGCAAGGCTAATGCATGTTCTTGTGATTCCATGTTCTTTTGTAAATGTGCATGTTGCAGCTTTCCACATGGTGGTTATTTGGGAAGGAAGGTAGGGATGAACTCATGAGGAGTCAAAACCAAAAAGGAATTTGTGTGGTGAGCACGCAGGTTTTCTAGGGATGGTTGTGTTGGTGCGAAGTCCTCTCACTGGTCATGAACACAGTTGCTGCTATGAAGCTTCTTCCCTGTCCCACCTTCTTGTCTCCCCGACTCCTCCTTCCTACACTCTCTCTCCCTTTCCCTCCTCTTCTTCATTTCTTTTTCTCTCTTTTCCTGTTCTGAGGCAGCTCTCACTGTTTCCCAGCCAGCTTCAAGTCTGAGATCTCCTTGCTCAGCCTGGGTGGGAGCTGCAGGCTGCTCTCCCCTCTGCCTTGTGCCGCGGAGAGACCGGCTGTGTGCTGTGTGCGTGAGGCTCTCTGATGGGGAAGACACTGTTGGCTTTCCGCAGTTAGGACACAATCCTGCATGCCTGGGGGCAGAAACGCTCCCATAGACAACTGAAGACTTGCAGCTCTACATTAGCAACCTGTGGTCCAAAAAGACATTGGTTGAACTTAGAGTATTTTAAAACGTGCTTTAAGGGAGAATTGAGTCATACCAGGAGCTGAGTAGGGATACTGCATGAGAAAGCAGTTGGTGGGTGACGAGACCTGGTATTTCCAAAAATGGGTGTCAGTGACATTCAAGTTGATGTTGACTGCTGATTATTAAGAAGCCTTGGAGTATTGTGGTACGTCTTTCTATTTTCCAAGAGTGCTGGAGGAAGCCATTTTTGCTTGGCCCAAGTCTCTGTTCTCTATCAGATGGGCAGGAAACCTACCAGTGGTGACTCTTCGGATGAGAGACCTGACCACTTGTTCTCCATTTTGGATTCCATATCTACATAGTGGCCCATGAACTGTGAAACAACGTTTGGAAAGGATATTCCAAGCTGTGCAGTGAAATGGTGTGTAGTGTGATATTTAGAAGGACTTCTGTTAGCCTTTCTTTGCACAGGGTGGGGAAGGGCTTCAGACGGGGTCTCACTATATAGTAAACTTGCTTAGGGAGCTCAGGCTAGCCTCAAAGTTACGGAGATCCTCTGCCCTCAGCCTCCCAACTGAGACTGTAGGCTTGTGCACCACCATCCCTAGTTTGTTGGACTTTTGACTGTCAACTTAAATATGCTGCATTTCTTCTAGAATGAAGAGCAGCAATTGTAATTAGGCTGAATTTAAGAGTGCTGTCTCTTAATTTCTGGAATTCAGAATGAGGCTTTTATGGGAGTTCAGATAAATAGGGTGTTAAAGATTTTATTTAATTCATATATTTACTCAGTGTCAGATTTCTTATGTTGGTATATCAACTGACAAATTCAAAATTATAACTTCTCGTTTCTTAGGCACAGGATTTCCTTGGATACAATAGAAGTACAGAGAGTCCTAGCAGAGCCCACAGGCAAACCTGGGGTTTCATGTAACCATTTTTTTGGTGGTGGTGGTACTAGAGATTGAACCCAAGGAATACCATGCTACATTCCCAGCTCTTTCAAATAATTACTATTTTAAGGCAAGCATATTGGCACAGGCCTGTAATCCCAGCATACTAGGAAGCTGAGGCTGGAGGATCACAAATTTGAGCCCAGCTGGACAATTTAGCAACTTATTTAGACCCTGTCTCAAAGGGGGGGGGGCGTGTGCTGGGAATTTATGTCAGTGGGAAAACTCTGGGTTCACTTGCCAGTCCTGCAAAACATGACGACAAAAAAATTACTGTATTTGAGACTCAATACGTTGTTCAGGCTGTCTTTGAATTTACGATCCTGCTACTTTAGCTTCAAGTAGCTGGGATTATAATCATATGCCATCACACCTGAATTATATAGTATAAGCTTTTTTTAAACTATAAAAAAGTTACAAAACTTTGTTAAATATTTAGAAAGTAAAGAAAGGAATAGAAACACCCTACTTGTGCTATCTTAACATATTACTATTTTGGAACACTTTAGCGTTTTTCAATCACGTATTCACAACTTTATTCTTTTCTATTTAACATTTTATTTATTATGTGCTCTTTTCATTGGTATAATAACAGGAACTCTTTCATTTTATTTTAAAAATTGTTTTTTGGTTTTTTTTTTTTTTTTTTTTTTTTTGAAACAGAGTCTCATTATATATTTTAGGCCAGCCTTAAATTCACTAGGGTAGCCCAGGCTGGCCTTGAGTTTGCAGTGAGCATCCTGCCTCAGCCTCCCAAGTTCTGGGATTATACTCAGGTGTCACCACACCTGACTCTTTCCTTAACATTAACGAGAACTTCCAAAAACAGTGGTGAGATTCTGTCTCAGCCTCCCTGAGTATCAGTATTTGACAATCTGATACTCATCTTTGGAATGTTTCTTGGAGTGTTTTGAAGCAGATTCTGGATATCCTATTATATGACTTGTAAATAAATCTAAGTGTGTATCTACAAAAGATAGTCATTTGAAGCCAGGGATGATAGCCCATACCTTTAATCTCAGCACTCAGGAGGCTGAGACAGCAAGATTACCCCAAATTTGAGGCCAGTTGGGCTCATACATAGTGAGTTCAAGGCCAGCCTGAATTACACAGCAAGACCTTGTCTCAAAAAACAAAAAATGAAAAAGGTCATTTTAAAAACACAATACCATTACAACTTAAATACCAAATAACTTAAAAGGAAAAAAAAAAAACCTAAAAAGAATTAGTACCATTAATACCATCTGGTCAGTTCCAACAGTAAACTTTTAAGGCTCAATAAAGTTCTGAAATGAGTAGGCCCTATTCTGCATAATCATTCCATTATTATAGGACATTAAGTTGTTCACACTTTCATGTGATTATAAATAATGCTGCGATGAACAACTTCATACTGATGACTTTTTCTCTAGTTGGTTCATTTTCTTAGGGAATTGAATTATAGTACAAAAAGTCACATGGTGTTCTATGAAGGACCTCTTAGTTCAGGGTGAAAATCTTCCAGCCCCTTAGAAGCCTTAGGAGCTTTAACAAAAAGGGGCTCATTGCCCTCCTGCTTAGATAGTGTTGCTGGCTTTCATTGTAGCTGGCCCTGCAGGGAACTCTGGCCGCTTCTGTCTTTGAACCTAAAGTGAGAAACACTGTTATTTTGAGACAGAGGACAAGAAACCTTGGTTCTTTGTTTTCACTTTTTTTTTGTACTGGGAATTGAACTCACAACCTCATGCTTGCCAGACAGGTGCTGTGCCCCTGAATTATATCCCTGGCCCTTTGTTTTTACTGTTTTTAAAAGGTAAATTTGAAACGAATAGAAAACATTAAGACAATCATTAAATTGAGGGTTTAGCTTTATTCTTGTTGTATTAAACTGAGGGTTCTGAATCTGGATAGCTGATGGGAAAGTGACAGGCCTGGGATGTAGCTCAGAGGTAGAGCACTTGCCTAGTGTATATAAGGCTCTTGGTTCAAGCCCCAGCCCTGCAGAACAACACAACAAAACGTGCACAGTAAGCGGTATATGAGGAATTGGTCACCGTTGATGGTGCTAGTGTCATGCGGGAGCAGGGTAGTGATACAGCATGAAAAGCATGGACTTCACAGTCAGACCTGGGTTCGCCCTCCATCCCGCTCTAATGGCACTGGCCACAGTGATAATGTAAATCATTACAATTTATTGAGCATACTGTGTACCAGAGATTTATGTCATCTCAGTTAATTGTCATGACAACTCTGCAAGATCAGCACATTGTCTTCATTTCCCTGACAAAGGGAACCTACAGCAGAGCTGGACCTGCCCCAGTAGCATGGCACTTTCTCCGGCCATTCTCCCATGACTGTCCGGATCCTCTCCCTAAGCTGTGGGTGGAATGCTAGGTTCCCTTAGGGAAAGATTTGCGGAAAGCCCTGCTTTCAGATCACCCATCATTCAGGTTTGCGGAAAACCCTGCGCTCAGATCATCCACCGTTCTGTCCCTCCTTACTCTTCCATTGCTACACTTTGGACTGTGCATGAGTTCAGTGTGTAGCATGGGGTTTACGTTGGGGAGAGAAAGAATGCTTTCAAGCTTGTGAAAGTACTTCATCTCTTCATTACTGATTTCTTTCTTCCCAAAGTTTTCAAGGTTAGGCATGAAGGCAGGGCATATGGCTCTTTAGCTCCTCTATCCATTATCTTTTTTTCTCCTCCTTTTGCTTTTTTTCAGAGTTTGAATTCTTATGCAAATGGAGCGTATGGTTCACCGTATCCTCCGGGTCCAGGGGCAAATACTGCCTCCTACTCGGGGGCTTATTATGCACCGAGCTACAGTCAGACCAGTTATTCCACCGACGTTCCGGGCGCTTACCGTGCAGTGGGCAGCAGTCCAAGCCCGGTCTCTCGGTGGGTGTATCCACAGCAGGACTGTCCGAATGAAGCCCCACCACTCAGGACACAGGTGCCAGGATATCCTGCTTCACAGGTGAGTAGGTTTCTGGGGGGGGGGGGATTCAGAGCCTTTGCCTCTTGAATTGTAAACAGTGGAGCTATGTTTGTTTATACCAGTGCTATGCTTTAGGTGTTCAGAGATGTTTCTTCAGCAGTGGAGGCAAGGACAACTTTTGTTGTTGTTGTTTTGAGACAGGGTCTCGCTATGTGTAGCTCAGGCTTGCCTTGAACTCACTATGTATCCAGGCTGGTCTCAAACTTGCAGGGATCCTCCTGGTTCAGCATCCTGAGTGCTAGGATTACAGGTGTGTGCCACCACTCATGACTGGCTGGCAGGGACAGCTTTTATATTGATACTTTTTGTTGCATCTATTCCAGTAACTGTATTTTGGCTGAAGACATTTTACAGATGTCAGAATTGTAAAGTTTTTAAAATAAAATGAACCTTTTAAAGTTGTTAGATTTATGTTTTTAAGTATTCTGTGAATGGAACCATGTTTATTTCTCTGTTCATTTCAAGAAGAGTTCTAAGATGTCTTTATTTTTGCTTTCTTGTAGTATGTGGGCCATCAGTGGGACTCTTCTGTGTGTGCCATCTATTGAATTTGTACACTTTGCTCCCCCGAGTTTGTCATCAAATCTGAGCCTGGTTATCTTTGGAACCAGGTTTCTTCAGACATGGAGAAGTTATTTTACTGGCATCTCAGACCTTGCCTGTCCTAGAATGATGTCATTCCTTCTTTAAGCTTGGAAGCAGTGACAAGCTATTTCTTCCTCTTGATTTAGAACCCTGGAGTGACAGTGCCCCATTACCCCTATGGGGACAGTAATCGCAGTGTTCCACAGTCAGGAGCAACTGGACGACCCCAGGAGGACGCCTGGGCTGCTGCTGGCACTTACGGGATGGACACCCATTATCCCTGGCCTTCCGCCGCGCCTTCAGCACCGCCGGGGAGTCTCTACCTGACCGAAAGTACTTCGCCGTGGCCCAGCAGTGGCTCTCCTCAGCTACCTCCTTCACCTCCACCCCAGCAGCCCAAGGCAGGTGATGCTGTCATTCCTTTCGTGCTGCGAGTTAGAAAGCACAGGATGGAACTTCTCTGCACTGGTCTATGTAAAATGGGGCTAGCTGTGAAAAGTTGGTGATTATTACCTATCGCTTTATCTCAGCCTTATTCTACCTCCCTTTCCCCCATGCTCACACTTTATTTTTAGGAAATGTTTCAAATTCACATCTGTATTATTTGTTTTAAAACAAGATTTTACTGTGTAGTTCAGGCTGGCCTTGAACTCACTGTATTTTCATTGTGTGGCCTAAGTTGCCTTCGAAGTTGTGGTAATCCTCCTGCCTCAGCTTCCTGAGTGCTAAGATTACAGGTGTGTGCCAACACATCTGGCTTACATTCTTTTTTTTTTTTTTAACAGACAGAAACATGCTTTTTCTGTTTTCTGTGATACAGTTTGACTATTAAATACAATCAAAGACTGTATTTTACTACCTCTATTTGTAGACAGAAGACAAAATCCATGTGTAATATTGACAGTATCAGCATATACATTCTAATTTTAAATTAAACCGCAGGCTCAGACATCAACTGCTACGAGTTGCGCTCCTTCTCCTGGTCTGTCGGAAGGGTTTGACTGGTAGGAGAAGAGTGCTTGACTCTTACCCTCAAAGTCGCTGGCTGGATTGTGAGGCGGTAGACAGATTGTGAGGTGTTCATGATGCCGACCTGCCTCGGGGCAGGTGGCAGCCATTGTTGGAATTCTCTGCCTTTTCCATGACAGGAGACTCCTGTCGGGTTCCCTCAGGTAACTGAAGAGGGAGTCCGGGTTTATCGGTGAGGAATCTGATTTTCACACGTCCTCCTGGTCAGGGGAAGGATGTGGACTCACAGATGTGATGTTGGTGGATTCTCACTTAAACTGCCCCCACTCTTTTCTCTTCTGTTCCCAGGATGCCTCCTATACCTACAGCCTGTCTGATCAAGGCATGAGCCGGCACAGCTTTGGGTGCAGTGTCCATCAGTACGAGTCCGGAGGCACCGTGAATAGCAACCACTCGGAGCCTTTGGAGTCCCAGGTGCAGTACAGCGCGGAGCCCCAGCTCTACGGCAGCACCGCCAGTGAGCAGCCCTGCAGCCCAGAGCGGCAGGATCACCTCCCTGAAGAGCGTTTGCCTCCCAGTGAAAGTACTCCTCCAAGCATTAAAAAAATCGTACATGTACTGGAGAAGGTCCAGTATCTTGAGCAAGAGGTAGAAGAGTTTGTAGGTAAAAAGACAGACAAAGCATACTGGCTTCTGGAAGAAATGCTAACAAAGGAACTTTTGGAACTAGATTCTGTGGAAACGGGGGGCCAGGCCTCTGTCCGGCAGGCCAGGAAAGAGGCTGTTTGCAAGATCCAAGCCATACTGGAGAAATTAGAAAAAAAAGGATTATGAGAGGATTAGAATGAATTGGAAGCCATTACTTGGCCAAAGAACTCTTTGATTTTGGTTAGTTACAGATGTTTTGAAATGCCTGTTGATGTCAAGAAGCAATACATTCCAACCTTCCTTTGATCTGAAATTTGAAAAACTGGCAAAGAAATAGAAGAACATTTCATTTATGAGTCTTTTCAGTTTTCAGACGAATGAATGTAATAGGAGACTATGGAATTGCCTGTACTGCCAAGTAGACTCACTTCTCAAGGAAGTTTAGATATTTGCAAGCTGCTTCTTATCATCAGGAAGGAAAAATAGTGACAGGTTATTAGGAAGCGAGGAGAGGAAACTGGATATAATCTGAGACAAACATGTTCTGTTTTTGTGAACATATGACTAACTTGTCACATTTTTGTACATTGTGACTGCTTTGAGCTGAGCACTTCATGTGTAAATTACAGCTTAGACTTTAGCCTTCTTTGACCTCTGTTTTGTTTTGTTATTTGCAGTTCACAAATACAGTATTATTCTCTACTTCTTGGTACCATTTTGTAATAATATGTTGAATTATCAAGAGACTGTCTTGGCAATTCTAAATGAATTTGTACCCTTTCACAGCTTGAATATTGTAATGTGTAGTGACTTCCTAAGATAAACTGTCTTTTTTTTTATAGCTAGGGTTAGAATTCTTAGCATTTTTACTTTTCTTCCTCCTTTTTAAAATTAGTATTGGGGAGTAAACCCAGTGCACACTAGGCAAGCTCTTGCCACTGAGCTACATCCCCTGGCTCTTTTTATTTTTGAGTTAGGGTCTTGCTGAGTTGCCCAGGTTGGCTTCTAACTTGAAGTTCTCCTGCCTCAGCCTCCCAAGTAGCTGAGATAAAGGCATGTACCACCATGCCTGGTTAGCCTTTCTACTTTTCATAGCACATAAAAGGCACATTTGGAAATAGCATTGACATAGAAATGTCAGTGTATTTTGATAAAGATACACTTTTAAATTACCTTTATTTTTTTTAACAAAATATTACTATTGCTGCTTCTATAGATAATCTTAGGGTATAGATTGAAAACAAATGCTGCAGTGAGAGAAATGACTGCAAAAAGTAATAAATATGATCATTTGATGATACTGTTCTCCCTTTCAGCTGTTAGTTTCATCAGTGAAGATCCTATGGGCAGATTTCAGCTCAGTTTATACTTAAAAATGAGTACAGTAGGAGATTCATGCTCAGGGAATGAATCAGCCATAGCTAGAGTGGGAAATTATTTTCTTCTTTTAAAGGTAGATTTGATGTTTACTTTGTAGAGTAAATTTCATAGACAGAATTGCCTGTTTCATAAAAAGATGCTAATTGCTATTAATAATAGTCATTTTTGAGCCAAATTTCAGAAAAGGATATTGAAGAGTCTCAGATGGCATCACTTGGGTAATGCTATTCCATCATACAGAGAAGACTTAGGAAAAGCACTTACCTTTTACATCTAAAGTGGGCTCAGATCTATACTGTCTGCTTTCAGAAAAACAGCTGTTTCTTAATAAGATACCCAAGTGATAATTTTTCTTTCACCTAGGTGCCAGGCCTCTTGGCTATACTAAATCTATTAGTCCTCTCCTCTATTCAAAATAGAACCAAACCAGTAAAAACATATTAGATGATGAGAAGAAATGTAAGAATGTTGATTGGATCTTATGCTTGGGAGGTGGTTTTGGTTTTTTTTTTAGATGGGGTCTCGCTATATAGTTCAAGTTGGCCTTGAACTCACTATGGAGCCCAGGCTGGTTTCAAACTCAATCTTTCTGCCTCAGTCTCTTGATTGCTGGAATTATAGGGGGATAAGTGAATTTTGCTGAATAATAGGGTGATAATTTTATTCTAGAATTTTTATTTTTGAGCTCATATAGGAATATTTTTAAGTTTTTCTATGAAAATTAGAAAATTAGACTTCAGGCTGAAACTTTAGAAGAGAGAGAAACTTAAATCTAAGTTACCTATGAGGCCCTTTAAATTACTAAATGCCCAACATGCCAATTTTCATGAAGTCTTGATATATATATAAATATGTATGTACAAATGTATATGTTATGCAAAAACATACATAGATATGTGTATCTTTTTAAAGTTATTTTTAAAGCTTTTAGTATGATTTTAGACTTACAGAAAAGTTGTACAATAGAGTTCCTATATACTCGTCATTGACCTTTTCCTTATGTGCATTTTACATCAGCCTTTGAGCACTCGTTAAATTAAGAAACTGACCTTGCTACAATACAACACTGCTAACTAGAGAGTTAAAAGTAGAGATTTTATTAGGCTTTTTACTAATGTTCCCTTATCGTTGCAGGATCCATTCCAGGGCCTAATCTCGCCTTCCCTTGTCACGTCTCTGGTCTGTGACAGTTTGTCCTAATGGGCTGTATTTCTGGTGTTGTGAAACCAGTCATTATGCTAAGGTGGTGTCTGCTAGGATTCTCTACTATATATCACTGTTCTCCTTTGTAATTAGTAAACATTTGCTAGAAATCCCTTGAGACTATGCAAATGTCCTGTTTCGGCTTCACCCTTTGCCACTTCCTTGTGTACTATCCACTGGCAGACCTTGCTTGTAGCAGCTACTACTGTGATAGTCGATTGGTGATTTTCTCCTTTTCTCATTTCTTCTATATTTAATAACTGGAATTCTGTAAGGGAGAGTCATCACAACTAGGTTTATATTTTTAGTTATAGTAAGATATTCAGGATAGGTACAAATTTAAAATTTAAAGATGTATACTATGTTAAAATGATTCTAAATGCAAGTATCAAAGAACTGAGTTGGTAACCTGTCTCAGAAAATAGAAGGACTTTAAGAAGGAAAATAATATTTATGATTTGTAGAATTGTTTTAACTTTTCACTTGGTGTTGACTTTAGAGTGAAATTTAAAAAAAATTTTTTTTCAAATTTCACATTTGGACTTTGAAAAATTGCCTAAATTTATATTATTTAGGGGGTCATTTTTGTCAAAATCTTAAATAAAGTTACCCAGACCTAGCATGATCAACACAGCTATGTTTTCTTTATAGTAAGCCACAGTTGTCCCAAATACAAACATCAGTATAAACCTTTAAAAGAGTCAGCTGCAGTGGGGCATCTATGGCATGGATTATGCTTGTGTCCATGTACTGGTGCAGAATTCTTTTAATGCTCTAAGAAGTGAGGTTGGAGAGCAGGTCTCCAGCTGATTAATGTAGATAATACTGTTTAAGCATATTTTTTTTAAAAAATTGAATAATATAGATTAATTGGCATTTTAAAAAATATGTTGAGGAAATGTAGAGTTGAGGGCACTTTTTTCTTAAACGTTGTGAGTTTACCATAATTCATGCAAGTTACAAGTAACCAGTCAAGTCTGTGAAAGCAGAATTTTTCTGATTCCCACACTTATTTTTCTTGTTTTGAAGACAACCAGTTTCAAATGTGCAACACATTTAAAAATATATTTTGATATTTTTAAATAGTACAATTACGTTGCTTTTTCTTTACCTATCAATTTTAAGCCTTTTTTTCTGATTTTTTATGTGGCGGATGAGAAATTGGGGTTTATCTCTTGGCCCCTACTACTCACACATCGCAGCCTGCCCTCCTCCTCTTCCCTACGCCTCAGTATGGTTATGTAGTAATCTCTCTGTAAATGTTAACCAGAGCTCTGCCAAGTAATAAACTGTGATTTCATTTCCTGAGTAACTATATTCCTCGTAATTAGTCATTTGTCTTCCTTTTGTTTGCTTAGGTACTTATGACTGATTGGACCACATACCCTCTATTAGCGGTCTGCATCTTCTCTTAAGGTGCTCTGTTACCTGTTGTGTCCACCTCTTTAAGATGTCTATCCTGGAACTTTCTCACAAGAGATCTGGTGTGTTCCTGATGCAGACTGTGACCCTGGAGTTTTTCTTCATGGACACATCATCCTTTATTTTTGGAATGGGGTCTCACTGAGGAGTCCAGGCTGGCCTCAGAATTGTGGCAACGCTCTGGGTTCAGCCTCCCAACTGCTGGGATTCCACACCATCCCTGGTGTGTCTTTGTCCTTTTGAGGCAGGATATCGCTGTGTAGTTAAGACTGTCCTTGGGCACCAGGGGACCCTCATGCATCAGCCTTCTGAGTGCTGGGATCACAAGTGTGTGTCACCTTGTCAGCTTTTTATGTTTCTCTTATTGTATTTTAATTTTTTTTTCCTTTTTTGTAGCATTCTGCGGACTGAAGCCAGGAGCTTTGCACTGAGGCACATCCCTAGTCTCTTTTTTTTTATCTCTTACTTTGAATCAGGATCTTGCTAAATTGCCTAGGCTGGGTGATCCTCCTGCTTCAGCCTTCCAGTGGTAGGATTTGAGGCAAGCACCTCCACCCCGGTGGGGTTTTACCTTTTTTTTTTTTTTTTTTTTTTTGTGGTTGTAGTATCTTACATCTCTGAGGATATTAATGATGATTTTTTGATATTTTGTCTTTCTGTATAATAAATTTCCAAAGTTGCTTCTTTCTTGCATTTAAAGTCTCCATCTTGATCATGTTAGTATTTCTCAGATGTCTGTTCTTAGTTGTGTTTTTTTACAGTGTGATTTAATTGTACTGGAAATTCAAAATTCCTTCCAAAAAATTCTGCTTATTTTTGTCTTTACTTTTTTGTCTCCATAGCTCTTCTCAGTATCCCTTGTGGATCAAACCCAGGGATATTTGCCACATAATCACCTTTTGTTTTTTGAGACAGATTCTTGCTAAGTTTGCCCAGGTTGGCCTGGAACTTATGATCGTCCTACCTCAGCCTCCGAGCGGCTGGATCCCAGGAGTGCGCTGTCACAGTTGGTGGCACTGTTTCACCACCAAGCACACACACACCTGTGCTATGCACACGCCTCACATGCCAGTAACCACTGTATTGCTGACTGTATTTCTATCCCTGATTTACTTGTTCTAATCTTTCATTTGTGTGTGGTTGTAGGGGGGAGAGATAATTAAATTCTAAAATTGAAAAGTGCAGACTAACTGGATATTTTTCCCTTTTATGTGCAACATAAAGTTTCACGCTGTGGAACTTCAGGAGTAGTGGTCATTGATCAAACGTGAGGCAGTTACAGGCCAGAGTCTTGTGACAGTTTACATCCCTCTGGGATCAGGACCGATTTTCTTCAGCCAGTCCTTAAATGTTCTTTCATTTTGCAATTAATTCATGTTGTAGCCAAGATTAGGATTTTCAGATAAAATACAGGATTCCTACCTAAGTCTGAATTTCAGATAATTAATTTTGGTTGTATGACTCAGGCAATATTTGGAACACATACTAAAAGATGATTTCTTGATTACTTGGAATCTAGGTTTAACTTGAGTATTTTTAATTAAAATTTTTATTGTGAGGTAATTTTGATAGAATTACATGTCATTTTGAGAACTTTTACATGCTGGATACGGTGGCACCCATCTGGATTCCAGCATTTAGGAGGCTGAGGCAGGAGTATTACCACGAGTTTGAGGCCAGCCTAGGTTACATGTTAAGTTTAAGTACAGCCTGAATTTAGCAAGACCCTGTCTCAAGGATATTAAAAAAAAAAAAAAAAAGAAAGAAAAAAGAAAAACAAAATAACAGACATCTCATGTACCTTTTACCTAGTTTTTCCCCGTGGTGATATGTGGCAAAACTTTGTTGCCATGTCCTAGCCAAGCTACTGTGACACTGATGCAGTCAAGGTTTGGAACACTTCGTCACCACAAGCAGCCCTCCGTTGACCTTGTGTAGCCACGTGCTTTGCTGACTCCCCTATACTAAACCCTGGGCAAGGTCTATTTTCTAATTTTTGTCATTCCAGGAATGTTATCTAAGTGGGACCATAGAGACCAGCTTTTCTTTTTTTCTCGAGATTAAATTGTTTCCTGTCTCCACAGCTCTTTGCTGTGTACCGGTGGCTGTGCCTCAGTCTGTTAGTCACCTGTTGGAGGGTATCAGAGACACTTCCAGTCTGGGGCTGTCATGAAGAAAGCTGCTGTGTACATTCACACACAGCTTTCTGTACAGACTGCAGTTTCCACGTCTTATGGCGTGTAACACCAAGGAGTGTGGTTCTGGGTCCTGTGTGGCAGGTTTAATTTTTTTAAGTAACCACTAGATTTTTCCAAGTTGTTGGCATCATTTTACATTTTGCACTAGAAGTATGAGTTTGTTTATTGTCTTGTCAGTACTAGACATTGTCACTTTTTAATTTTTAGCCATGCTGGTAGTTATACAGGATTGTCTCATACTGTGTGTGTGTATGATTTTCCTTTGTAATTCTCCTTTTGTAGTTCAGAGTGGCCCTACATGGCCCTACACCCAGGCTGGCCTCAAACTCACCCAGAGATGTTCCTGCCTCAGCCTTCAAACAGTTTATATTTTCTTTTCTTTTTCCTTTTCCTTTTTTTTTTTTTTTTTTTTTTTTTTTTTTGTCTTTTTGAACCTGGGTCTCACTGTGCAGCTTAGGCTGGCCTTGGGCTTACTTTGTAGCCCAGGCTGGTCTTGAACTTGCAACAGTCCTCCTGCTTTAGCCTCCCAAATGCTGGGATTACAGGAGTGCGCCACCGCACCTGGCTTTGTTTACATTTTCTTAATGGTTAATGTCTTAGTTTCTTTCCTGGTTGCTGGGCCAAAATAGTCAACACCTGAAACTTCAAGGAAAAGAGGTTTCTTTTGGCTCACATTTTAGAAGTTTCTGTCCTTGCATGGTTGGTGGTATGAAGGAAGGACTAGGGCAGGGAGAATTCTGATCACCTCCTAGAAGCCAGAAAGCAGAGAGCACTGGGAGGAGCAGGGGAGGCAGATGTGCTAGGCCATACCCCAGGGACATCTCTGTTCCAGCCAGTCGTGCCTCCTCGCAGCACAGTAACATTTCACTGGTGGACTCATCACCCACAGTGTAGCACCCTCGACACCCAGTCTTCTGAGCACACCTGTGATCACACGGGGCTTTGGGGGACATTTAGGTAGAAAGCAAAACAAGTAGTGAAGTAGAACATTTTTGCATGTTCTTATTTGCATATTCATTTTCTGTGAAGTATCGATGTCTTTCCCTATTTTCTGACTGATTTTTTTTTTTTGAGACAAGGTCTCTTAGTTTATCTGATATGCACAGGTAAAAGTAAAGGAGGAAAAAAGGTTTATTTAGTTCACTTAATAAAGATTTCAGTCTATAATCAGTTGTCTCCAAGGCAGAGTGGCAGAGGGGTAGCAGTTCATGGCGGCAGAAGACAAAGCAACAAAAGAGAGAAAGAAAGAGAAGCTTCTTGCAGTTCTTTATATCATATCCAGTCTATTCTGCATTCAGCCACCTTTGAAAAATCCCTATGACTGCATGGGCCTTTAGGGGGACATCTTAGGCACAAGCCATTACATTCCACCCCTGGACCCATCAAGGACTCAAGCATAATCCTTTATGCAAAAACATTTAGTCCATCTCTTAAAGAGTTACCAAAGTCCTAACAGTTTCAGCATTGCTGAAAAGTCCATATCTCAAATCTCTTCTGAGATTTGCACAAACTCTTAGCTGTGAGCTCTGTACAGATGAAAGTTAGATACTTCCAACATTCAGTGGCATAAAATAGACATTTCCATTCTAAAAGTTACAAATGGAGTACAAAGGAATGGGACCCAGGGAAGTCAAATCCCTGTAGTTTCATGTGAAGAATTTGAGGCAATCTGTGGTAAGATGTGAGCACCAAAGCGCTTGGGGGGCCCCACCCCTATGGCACTTTTGGTGGTTGTAGCTCCCACAACTGCTCTCTTAGGCCAGCTTTGCTCCCTCCTTGCAGCTTTCCTCAGATCTATGTTCCTGGCTTCTCCAGACTTCTAGGCTTTCCACCGCATCTTTGGCTTCACATGCACAGCTTCGCACACTGCCCTCTCAGGAGCACATTGCCTGGCCTCCCAGGCTTTCTGATACCTGGGTGGGAGCCTTCCCAATGCCACAGCCCTTCTTTTCTGCATGGACCTAAAACCACTGCCACAAAGATGATGGATGGTCTGCTGCCAGCAGGAACAGCAGCCAGGCTTCCCTCTCTTAGTTGTAGGGATTGATCGCCTGCATTACTGAGCACTCTGAGTCCAGTACTGAGGAACAAATTCTCTAGGCTGCTACCATTCTGGACCATGGTAGCCTAGAGCTTTCTTAAAGCAAAAAACTGTCACTTTTGCAATTTTGAGGCAGCAAAAAGTGGAGTCCTGCAACTTTTCTCCTGTTTCTTAGCAATCAAGCTCTCCTCTGCTCTACCTTTACAGTTGACAGCTTTACTGGAACTTCCTTTCTGGTCAAACTCACAATGTTGTAAGTCCTTCTGCTGGGCTCTTTGCTCTTGATTCTGAACATAAATCTAGCTAAAAAGCCCCCAACAGTAGCTATACCACTGCCTTAATATTAGAGTGCCTTGAAATTTCTTTTACCAAATTAATTAGTCTACCACCCTTAATCTTTAGTCTCAGACAAAGTCTCTGGACATGAGCAAAATGCAGGCAAACTTTCAAGCTACACATTATCTAGAGTTCAACAGCCAGTGCAATCATTTTTCCCAACAGAAACCTCAAGAGTGTGGTCTTTATAGGAAGGATTTTTTTCAGCCTTCTGATCTAAGATCAGAATGTCCCATACAGTACAGCGTAAGTGGTCAAGTTCTGCTTTTTCAGCTGGCATCTCTGAATCTTTCATAATTCTTCCCTTTTTCACAAGCCAGTTCCAAAGGCTCTTGAACCACATGGCCAGGTGATGTCACAGCAACAACCCCACTCCTGGTACCAATTTTTTTTTGGTCACGGATACAAAATACCCAACACCCAAGGTTAAAGGAGAAAAGGTTTATTTAACTCCCAGTTTGTAGAAGTCCATATTTGACTAGCTCCAAGGTAGGTTGGCTTGGTAGTGAACATCATGCTGGGCAGAAGGTCGCAAAGCAACAAGAGGGAGGCAGGTCACTCCTGCAGGCTATCTAGACTGCAGGGGCGGGGCAGCCAAATCAGTCGGTGGGATAGGTTAGCAATCACACTTCTTTTAAATCAGTACTGGGGACCTGAACTCACAGCCGCCTGCTTGCAAGGCAGGTGCTTATATGCCGCTGAGCAAACCCCCAGCCCCTAGCAATCACACTCTTAACCCCGGCATCACACAATGTAGATTCAGCCACCTCTGAAAAAGCCTAAGGCTGTCTGAGGCTTTGGGGAGACATCTAGACAAAACCGTAACAGTCTTGCTGTGTAGTCAAGGCTGGCCTTGGCTCACCACCTGCGTGCTGGGTACTGTGCCACCATGCCTAGGTCTATTTGGATTATTTTAGCAAACTTTTTTTTTTTTTTTTTTTTTGGTGGGATCTTGCTTGTAGTTCAGGCTGGCTTTGAGTCCCCCTGTGTCAGCTCCTAAGTACTGGATTACAGGGGTGTACCATTACTCCCAGCCTTTAATTTTAGGGTGTTTTAGATCTGCAGAAAAATTGTGATACTACAGAGTTCCTCTCATCTCATTCCCTACACCCTTTCTTTTTTTTCAAATCATTTATTTCAAAGATGAAAAAATTTCAAAACACATCAATTGGAGCAACAATGCCTAACATTTTGTATCCCTAACATTATCTCATTTCTAACATTTCAGTGTAGTTGTTTGTCATAATTGGGGGACCGATACTGATACATTTTTATTAACTAAATCCAAACTTTTTTTTTAAAGGTTTTACCTAATATTTTTTTTTGTACGATTCCTTCCAGGATATTAAATTACCATTGAGTCACCATATCTCCTTAGGGGCATTTTGGTTGGCACAGTTTCTGTCTTTACTTGCTTTAGGTGACCTTGACAGTTTTAAGGAGTACTGGTGCTATATTTTGTGTAATGTCCCTCCCATGGGATTTGTCTGATACTTTTATAATTTTCCGGCTGTGGGTTTCATCCATCGTATTAAGGATATATGCTATGTATGATTATAGTGTTGATGTTTTAAGTTGCCTTTCTGAGGTAGTTTGTCAGGTTTACCCACTATATAGTGACTGTTTTTTTACCATTTCATACTGCAAATGACGTGATGGGATTAGTTCCCTGATCAGTCCATCATACATTGAAAATATAGTAGTGAAATAGAAAAGAAAATATAGTGAAGGCCACAAAAAGAAAAGTTATTTAGGAGCCAAAAACTTGAGAAGAATTTACAAGTAAACTTATGTTTTTGTATGTGGCTGTTAGTCTGTAAACAGAATGTGCCATAAAAATTTTTTTTCTCGATTTAAGAAATAACAAAAAAAGTTCTCTAAGCATTCCCTGAACCCCTGACTTATAATTCGGTTAGGAAATTGTAAATTTATTTAATAACCAAAGGACTGAAGTCTTCCAGAAAGTGAACCATTTATGGGAGCTGGGAGATCTGTGACTGAGCATCCACTGTGAAATTCATCCAAACATTGCGGGATTATGTCCCTTCATTTGGAAAAACCAAAAACCTGGTCTCCTTAGTTTCCAAATCCCACCCCGCGCATGTGTACATCTTCTAGACTATTTTTCTGCCAGGCTCCCAGTCCTAATAAAACGAGGCGAATGAGCCAGAGCTCCGCGGCCCTCGCAGCGCCGAAAGGCGTCCATCCGCAGCGCAGACGCGGGGTCCGCGCCCGGAGCTGCGGCGGCGGAGCCGGGCCCAGAGGCCTTGTTCCCCTTCGAAGGGTGCGCGTGAGCGCGTGGCGGCCCAGAGACCCGGTCTTCCCTGAACCTGCCGTGCCCCTGTCAGCCATCGCTTGTGCGACTTCCGGCGCAGCTGCACCTCAGGCCTACAGCGACACCGCCCACGAACTCGGGACCGCGGCGCAACGCGCGCCGCAGGAGAAGCTAGGTCTCGCGCTACCGCCGCCTCCTCTCGCGATACTTCCCGCGGGACCCTGCCGGCCTCCTTGCCCCACCCCGACTGGCACGCGGCGCTCCAGGCTACCTCGCGGGTCCACTCGCGCCCTGCCCGCTGGGGGCAGAGGGCCGGGCCCCGCCCCGCCGGGAACGCAGGGCGGAAGGCCGGCGCGGGGACAAGGGGCTGCTCCTTGGCTGGCGCAGATGCGCGGCGGGCGGCAGGGTTGTCAGGTGAGCCCGCTCTGCGCGCAGGGCCGGGAGGGCGCCGCCGAGCGGGGAGGCCCTGGCCCGCGGCGCAGGAGGGTGGCGGAGCCTGGGGCGCCCCAGGAGAAGGGGCGGGGCGGGCCGGGGTCCCGGGAGGCGCGCAGGGTGCGGCACCCCCAATCCCCGGCCGCGCTGCGCATCCAGTCTCCGGAGGAGCGTCGGGGGCGCGCGGTCCGCAGGGTGCCGGGTCCACCAGGCTGGGGCTTCGTGTGAGTCGGCGCAGCCTCTAATGAAGCAGGCTTCAGAGGTCAATCAGAATGATTGACCCTTAACGGAATAGTGATTTTAAGATTTCATTTGCCAAGCAAATGTTTAATAATAAAGGACTACTTAGACCTTAAAACGTAGGTGTCGTTAGGAACTGATTAGGGTCAATTTTCTGTCTTTGACACTAGATTCACATTGGAAGTAAGAGTAAAATATTTTGTTGCAATCCATTTTTTTTTTGTTGTTGTTGTAATTGTTTTGAGGTACTAGGGACTGAACCTGGTACCTTTGCACTGGTATATAACAAGCCTTTTAAGAAATTATTATTTTTTAATTTTGAGACGGTGTCCCTAAGTCGCTGAGTTGCCCAGGCTGGGCTCCAGTTTGGAATTCCCCTGCCTCAGCCTTCCACAGTGCTGAGATTGTAGGCATTCCCCAGCATATCTGACCTGTAAGCAGTTTTGGGAACGCGTTTCTTGTGATTGTGAGTGTGAAATTTGTGAAATTTGACTAGTAAACCATGCAGTTTTCTAAGAGAACTGTGAGCTCAGTGCAAACTGGTGGAAGTATTTTTCAAAGACCCCCCCCAAGTAATTTGTTATTTTTAATTGTAGTCTTGGGATTTCATTTTTGCAGAAATGTCCTCCTCAAATAATCATTTTTATCAGTTTTTGTGGGTATGCACGTGTGAACAATTGTGCTGCTAATCTAAGGAAAATGGTTTCCTGATGGTCAGATCTTGTCTTTTAGAGAAATGTCATCTGTGACATCACACCAGGAGCAGCTGTCTCAGTCCGATCCATCTCCCTCACCAAGCTCATGTAGTTCTTTTGAGCTAATAGATATGGATGCTGGCAGTTTGTATGAACCAGTTTCTCCACATTGGTTTTATTGTAAGATAATAGATTCGAAGGAGACATGGATTCCATTCAACTCCGAAGATTCACAGCAGCTGGAAGAGGCATATGGCTCTGGTAGGATGAAAATGAATTGAAACAAAGAGTTTCTTCTCTCTCAAAGGACAATGCACACCCTCTCCCCTAAGCCCTGTTTTCTGTGGTACTGGGAACTGCATGCAGAGCTTTGGTGCTGAGCTACCTGGTTCCCAGGATCCACTTTTTAGACAGCATGTCTGAAATTGCTTCATTACTGAGGCTTGATTTAAACTCTTGATCCTCCTGTTTCCCTCACAGAAGCTGGGGTTACAGGCACACAGCACCGTGCCCAGTTGTGTGATAGCTCTGGTAGCGAGTGCTGTTAAGAGATAAATTTTAGGTTTTTCCTCTTAAGCGATTTTTAAAACATAACTCGGAATCATATTTTGGGAGGTTCGTCACGTGATCTGTACTTCCTTCTGCTCCCTGACTCTTACCAGGAGAGGACTGTAATGGGAAAGTGGTGCCCACCGATGGGGGCAGGTACGATGTTCACCTGGGGGAGCGCACGCGGTACGCGGTGTACTGGGAGGAGCAGGTGTCCGAAGTGCGACGTTGCACCTGGTTCTACAAGGGGGACAAAGACAACAGATACGTCCCATACTCAGAGAGCTTCAGCCAAGTATTAGAGGTATCACTCGGATCCCCTTGGACTCAGTGTTTTCATCTTTTTTCCTCTATCATTTAATAATCTTTTCTTTTTGTGACTTATTTTGTGAAACTTGCAAAAAAAGTTTGTCTGCCTACATCATACTCTATAACATATTTTTGCAAGTTAGTTTCAGGAATAAAGTGTAAAGTAATTTCAGATGTCAAAGTATTATGAAAGGGCTGGGGATTTAGCTAAGTGGCATAAGCACCTGCCTGGCAAGTGTGTGGTCATGAGTTCAATCCCTGGTACCAAAAATAAATAAATAAATAAAGTATTAGGGAAGCCAGGCATAGTGGCACATGCCTGTAATCCTAGCACTGGGGGAGCCTGAGGCAGGAGGATTGCTGTGGGCTATGTAGTGAGTTAAGAGCCAGGCTGAACTACATAGTGAGACCCTGTCTCAAAACTTCAACCAAACAAACACAAATAAAATACATAGAAACTGTCTTATGCTCTTTAATTAAAATTTTCCTGATGGGAATTACAGTGGTGCCTCAGTTCATGTATTTAATTCGTTCCAGGATTTGGAAAAGGTGATGTTTGTGTTTGTGCAGGAAAGAAGGCTGCAGTTGTATTTGTTATCTGATGCGGAGTTTGCAAACAGAAGTGTTTGGGAACCGAGGTACCACTGTGTTAGCTAGCACGTGGGCCCCAGGACTGGCCTTTTTGATACTTATTTTCTTTAAATTGGAGAACATTAACATGACTGACATATGAAAGATGAGCAGTAGTAATCTGGTCTAGGGGGTGGAACTAGAGTGATGTTTTTCTTTGTCCTGTGCTGTTACTTGTAATTTTAAGAGAATTTGAAAATAAACCGGAGAATTACATTGTTACTGAAACTCATTAATCCGGTAATGTTCTTGCTATAACTTCAGTTTAAGGGAAAAGCTATTAGAAAAGTCTAATGAAACGTGTTTTCTTTTAAGAAAACTTACATGCTTGCTGTGACTCTGGATGAGTGGAAAAAGAAACTGGAGTCTCCCAATAGAGAAATAATTATATTACACAATCCAAAGGTAAAGTGAAGTAATGCATTTCTCTGCTACTGAGCCGAAGGTTAATTGCAGCACTAAGAACTTTAGCTTCTTTTCCCTATGGACTCTGTGTAGAATAAACTTAGGCAATTTTATGTTCTATTCATCACTATAAAAAAAATTTTTTTTTGGTATTGGGGATCAAACTCACAACCCCATACTTGCCAGGCAGGCACTTATGCCGCTGAGCTAAATCTCCAGGCCACTATAAATCTTAAAACTTACACTGCTGCCATTATTTTTGCCCTCAGTTCATACAAAAGAGTTTTCTTAAGAAAAATTATGCCAGTATAGAATTAAGAAAATCACCAGTACATTATGTGAGTGCATCTTTCGTATGTAGGGTATTTTTGAAAGATCTGTTAGTCCAGTAGATTTTCAGGGTTCTTATTTCAAGTTCTTAAGAATTTCATATCAAAAGTGTATATATTGAAAGATATCTTCCTATCTTTCAAAATGTATTATCTAAAAGCCGGGTATGGATCACACATCTGTGATCCTAGCACTCGGGAGGTGGAGGCAGGAGGATTGCTGTGAGTTCAAGGCCAGGCTGGGCTCTAGAGTGAGTTTAGAGCCAGCCTGAATTGTATAGTGAGGCCCTGTCTCAAAAAATGTTTTTCATACATGTTCATAGTATAGAAATGACTGAACCATCACCTCTGTTGTTCTGGTCTTCTGTGTTCAAGCTCATGGTGCATTACCAGCCAATCACAGGGTCTGATGAATGGGGTTCCACACCCTCTGAGCAAGGCCGGCCACGGACAGTGAAGAGGGGGGTGGAGAACATCTCCGTGGACGTCCATGGCGGTAATGTTGATCACTTCGTCTTATGTTTTGTACTTGTTTATTCCTTAAATTGTGATCTTTTTTGTGTATTTGGATTACCTCAAGGCTTACAAATGATCTTTAATTGGGCTTATTCTGAATCAAGATTAGCATCACTTGTAAGAATTTGAGTAGATATGAATATTTAAAGTGATCAAGTATGTATGGTGGGCTTATAGTGGAATGGGTAAAATTTGGTGATACTAATCTGGTGGTTGCTAGGTGTAGCTGAACTAAGTCCTAATTCTAAGAAGTTGAGTCTGCATGCTTGACTGGACATCGCTGATAATTTCCGTTCTTGAAAATTTGCAACTCAGAAACACTATTTTCAGAAGGAGCTTGATTATTCATTGCCACTTGTGACTGTTTAAATATATTTTTTTTTATTTTTATTTTTGGTACTGGGAATTGAACTCACAACCTTGAGCTTGCCAGGCAGGTGCTTAGGCTGCTGAGCTAAATCCCCGGCCCCTGTTAAAATATTTTTAGCTGGATTATAAAATTCCTTTTATCTTACAGAAAAGATGATTTGTCTCTTGGATAAACTCTTAAATTTACTGTAATTTTAATAAAATGCAGGGCCAGTGTGGTGGCCCACAGCTGTGATCCCAGCACTTCTGAGGCTGAGGCAGGAGGATTGCTATGAATTCAAGGCCAGTCTGGGCTACAGAGTGAGTTCAAGGCTAGCCTGAGCTGCATAGTGAGACCCTGTCTCAGAAAGATAGATAAACAGATGAGTTTAAAATTTGAGGCTTTAAAAACATTCCAAGCATTGAAACAGTTGATTAAAAATGGAATCATAGGTATTGATAATCTATCAATGTTGCCTGGACTTGCTAACTGTACTGTGATTAGATCAGAGTTATCCTTAAGGAATACATGCATTTAAAGGTTAGAGAAGTTTAAGATGTATGAAACCTGATCGAATATACAACCTGATTCAGATGGTGCAGAGAAGTAAGTGTGTGTTTACACTGAGGGTGAAGAATGAAATGTGGCAGTTAAAAGTTTAATTTCTAAAATGTATGTGGGAGTTTCTGTACTACTTCTAGTTTTCTGTAAGTTTATAATTATTTCACAATTAAAAGTTAAAAAATTTTAATAAGTTGATTTCTAGGTAAATTAAAAATGAGATAAAATGTTCTTTTACCAAGCAGATAAACATAGGACCATTTTGATTTTTTAAATATTCCATTTGTAGTTTAACTTGCTCATATGTATAACCTGTTCACTACCAGTGATTGAGTTTAGAATACACGATTAATTTCAGGGAATAATCTCTTTTTCTCCTTGTATTTATTTGCAGGAGAACCTTTACAGATCGATCACTTGGTCTTTGTGGTCCACGGGATTGGGCCAGCCTGTGATCTCCGGTTCCGGAGCATTGTGCAGTGCGGTGAGTCTGCAGGCCCTGGGTTACATTGCAGGGTGTTGTTAGTCACTGAGATAAAGGTTAGCTCATCGTCTTAGCTTCCTAATGAGATTTGGAGAGTTGAAGAGGTGACAAGGCAGTAAAGCTGCCCAGCTTAACCTAAAGTGCTAGCAAATTCTTGAGGCTAATAGTTTATATTCTTAGCCAGTAATTCTTAAGTGAATAAGCCCATAATCCCTATAAAATTGTTTTATGATGTAATGGTCTAACTTTTACAAATTTAAAAGGGACTCCAAAGATGACAGAGTGAATAACAGAAAGTACAACCATTTTTTAAATTCATACTGCTGTAAGCCTCTTAATATTATTATTACTGAGGCTCAGGGGTTTGCCTCAGGTGCTTGTGCAGGCATTCTCGTACTGTTATATTCTCAGTCCTTTTTATTTTGAGACAGGGTCCCCCAGATTTGCCCAGGCTGGCCTCAAACCTACTGTTCTCTCACCTCAGCCTCGGGGTAGATGGAATTACAATCCTCAGCAACCTCTTAATATTATAGTTGGAAGATTTAATTCATTAGTGTAACTTGACTTTAAAATGCAGTGTCTTTAAAACTTGATGGTATGCAAGCTGTGTTCTGAGTAGGAGTCTTAAGTCAAGACAAATATTCAGCGCTCAGTTAAAGGAGGAGAGGGTTATTTAACTCCCAGTTCGTATGGAGGTTTCATTTCCTAGTCAGCCGGCTCCAAGGCAGGGTGATTGGTAGAGGGTGCTGCAGAGGAGAAACAGTGCATGGCAGGCACAAGCCAGCAAAAGCAAGCAGCTGGCCGCAGCTTCTTTCTGCCCCTTTTATCAGCTCTGTGCTACCAGGGTTAGTGTGTGGCAAACCAGTCAGTGGACTAATTTAGCAAGCACCACCTTATCCCAGCCTTGCACCCCGAAGATCCAGCCATCTCTGGAAAGCCCAGCTGTGACTGTGTGAGGCTTTGGGGGGGACATCCAGACACAGCCGTGACACTAATGTTTCCAAGCATAAATGGGAATTGATTCTGGAAGGTTAAGATCAGTGTGATAAGAATTTTATTTATGTATTTATTTAATTTTTATTTATTTATTTTTTGTGATAAGAATTTTGAAAAGCAGTGTTAAAATAGGATTCTGATTGCAAGGACTGGACATAGAGCCATCTGATTCTTAAAAGCTGAAACAGCTGTATTAACCAAAGTTCTTATGTTAACTTTTCTTTGATGAAACGTTCTGTATGGTAAAAGGTTTTATAGTAAAAGGACATCTTTTCCCATAGGTCCTCTCAGTTTCTCCTGAACACTGCTTTGCTGTTTTTGAATCAAGTCTTTATGTGTCCTGAGCAAATCTAGTTAATGTGTTGTTATGGTTTGTAGCATGCTTAATTTTCTGTGTTAATTGCTTCATTTTTAATGCATAGGTTAATTTTTTTCCAGTTAATGATTTTCGCAGTGTTTCCTTGAACTTGCTACAGACACATTTTAAGAAAGCTCAAGAGAATCATCAAATTGGAAGAGTAGAATTTCTTCCAGTCAACTGGCATAGTCCTCTTCATTCAACTGGTGTGGATGTGTGAGTAACACCTTATATTCCAGTTGTGAGCTGTGATTGTTTTCTGGTCATCAATGTGCCTGGGGACGTTTCCGCTGTAGCTGACTGCATATTTAAAGTTTCTTAGAGATACTAAGATTAAATGCTACTCAGTGCCTAGTAAAAATGCATGTGTATTTTCTTCAGGTTGCTTCATTATTTACTGTTAAAGCGTCATTATTAAAATACTAAAAACCACCTTTGCTTTCTTCTAGTGTGCAAGCATTTTCATTTTCAGATATCAAAAGCCAACTGTAGTCAGGTGTGGTGGCTGTACCTGTAATCCCAGCACTTGGGAGGCTGAAGCAAGAGGACTGCTACAAGTTTGAGGTCAGCCTGTCCAATATAATGAGTTCAAGGCCGGCCTGCTCTAAGAGTGAGACCTTATCTTATGTCTCAAAAAAAAAATCCAAAACTCCCCCAAAACACCAACCTCTCCTGACAACATACAAAATATTTTATTGCTCCTTTTGTGATAATATTTAAATAATACTTGTCCAGATTTCAAGCAAAGAGAAGAAATCTTCCTTAATGTAGCACTTACAATTTGAAGTACGATTGGTGTACTGACTTTTTAAAGTTACAGCTCTTTAAGGTATAAGGCCTGTAGTTTTGTTTGTAAATTGTATGTGACAGAGAAGGTTGAGGCTGTCCAGCTGCAGGCTCTCCGGACAGAAGTACTCAGGATGTAGTTGCAGAGTGGAGCTGGAGGTTGCTTCCACGTTGGTCTTCTCATTCTGCAGGGGGTGGTGGTGGGATTCCTTGTAGCATGTGATTGGAGCAGGTTCTAGGTGCCAGGCAGTCCAGAGTGGAGCTGCTTTAGTAGATGGACGGTTCGCTTTCTGTAATACCTTAGCCGACACTGAAAGATACTAAGTAGTCATGTAGCTCTCTCTAGATTGCAAAAGCTGCTGGATATTTGAGAAGTATTTCTGATAATCTTTTTTTTTTTGTCTTTTTCATTTTTATCGGTACCGGGGATCGAACTCCCGATGCCTGCTTGCAAGGCAGGTGCTTATGCCGCCGAGCTAAATCCCCAGCCCCCATTTCTGAGAATCTTGAGAAAACTTGACAGGGTTTGATGTAAACTGTGTTTAAAGTGGTCTTTCTTGGTCAGCTGTAAGTTCTGTTTGCCTTTGGAGTCTGGCATTTTTAAAAATCTTTCCCTGCTTTTAAGAAAGCTGCCCTGGGCTGGGAGGCAGCTCAGTGGTAGAGCAGCTATGCAGTGAGGCAAGGCCTGGGCAGGGCGAGACTCGCAGCGCAGCGTCAAGAGCTCCAGGAAGAGCTGCAGAGCTGCAGTCAGCTGTGGCTCTGTCCTTTCTATTTCAGTGCTGGGGATTTGACCTTGCTGCTCCAGACGGATTTGCATCCTCATCCCATACACATAGCTTTTTACTAGGGACTGAGTAGCATGTAATAATGTATCGCTAAGAAACTTCATTTATTTATTTTGTCTTTTTTGAGACGGGGTCTCGGGTCTCGCTATGCAGTTCAGGCTGGCCTTGAGCTCACTTTGTAGCTCAGGCTGGTCTCGAACTCGCAACGATCCTCCCACCTCAGCCTCCTGAGTGCTGGGATTACAGGCATGAGCCACCACGCCCGGCTCTAAGAAACTTTAAATACGCATTCAGCTATAGCAGAAGTGTCCCCAAGCCCTTCGATGCCCAGAAAACCAACACATGCCTTGAGAGACAAGGTCTTGCTAAGTCATTGAGCCGCTTAGGCTAGACTCAGATTGTTAGTCCATCGGTCTCTACCTCCCTGAGTGGTGAGATTATAGGTGTGCACCTGAGTTTGCTTGGCCTGTTAAAAATATATATATATAATTAAATTTATTTTATTTTATTATATATATGTGTGTGAATAACATAAATGTATATAATAAATTTTCATTTACTGCTTATGCAGGTCCAACAAGTCTCAGTACATGGTTGGTTCTGCCCTATTTGTATCTTTTTTTCTTTTTTCTACTATGTTATTTTTGAATCAAATCTCAGACACACTGTCAAAATCATCTGTGCCGGACATGGTAATCCTAGCACTCGGGAGGCTGAGGCGGGTGAATTGTTGCAAGTTTGAGACCAGCCTGGGCTACAAAGTGAGCTCAAAGCCAGCTTGAACTGCACAGCGAGCCCCTGTCCAGCCTAGGTAATGGGTTCAATCCCCAGTACCTCCAAAAAGAAAGGGCCAGGTGTGGTGCCTCACAGTGGTGATCCCAGCACTCCCAGCAGTCAGGAGGCTGAGACAGCCTGGGGCTACATAGTAAGTTCAAGACTAACCTGAACTGTATAGTGAGACCCTGTCTCAAAAAAAAATTGTGTGTGTGCGTGTGTGTGTGTGTGTGTGCGTGTGTGTGTGTGTATCCATAACACAAATAGCACACATAAAAATATACCATCAAGTAAAATAAAAAAAATATATATATATCATCAAATATTTGTCAGTGTTCACATTTTCATCTGTTTAGTAAGTATGATGTTCCCTGTGTGGTGCTGGGGTTGAACCTGTTGGTGCCTTTGGCACCCCCACCGATCCGCACCCTAGCCCTAGCATGATTTTACATCCATGTGCACACGCATTGAAAAATAGGTTGTACTAAAGACTGCAGTGAGATGATAAATCCGCCTCAGTCGCTCAGTGAACTCGGTCTGGTTTTGTTTTGTTTCCGTGGTAGCAGGGATCAAATCCTTTGCACTGAATGCATCCTCAGCCCTTTTGGATTGCTTGGTTTTGAGCAGAGAAGTCACTGTGTTGCCGAGGGTGGGTTCCAACAAGCAGCCCTCCTGCCTCAGCCCCCCAAGTGCTTGGGTTACAGGTGTGCGCCACCACCCCCAGCTGTTATAATTTGTGTACTAAGATGGCTTGTTTTCAGGGCTGTTTGTGAGCTTTGCTGGCTGCTTCTCTTTGGTGTATTCCTGCAGTTTTGCTGTGAAGTGACAATACTCTGCAGCTGAAATTTGCCTCTGTGTTTGCACAGAGAGCTGCATGGCCACTCAGAGGCAGTCATGCGGTGTAGCTGGCTGAATCCAAAGCTTTCCTTCCCTTCCCTTTCCCCTCTTTCTTTCCCCTCTTTCTTTCCCCTCTTTTTCCTTCCCTCCCCTCCCTTCCCTTTCCTTCCCCTTTCCCTCCCCTCCCCCCCCTCCCCCTCTTAACTCTGTCTTTCACAGGGATCTACAGCGGATAACTCTGCCCAGCATCAACCGCCTGAGGCACTTCACCAATGACACCATCCTGGATGTCTTCTTCTACAACAGCCCCACCTACTGCCAGACCATCGTGGACACCGTGGCCTCTGAGATGAACCGGCTCTACACACTCTTTCTGCAGAGGAACCCCAACTTCAAAGGGGGCGTATCCATTGCTGGTCACAGTTTAGGTAACAGATGAATTCTCTAACTGCAGAGGAAGGTCACCTCTGAAGGATACTTGTCTTTGGAGCCTGTGGCCAGTGCTGGACTCTCAGGCCTGGGCTGTCGGGCTGGGAAGGGGTGGGAGGAAGGAGTGGCAGGCTTGGAACACGCCCTGCTCCAGGGATTCATTTCCATGTATCATTGGCTTGTTACTTTTTTGTATAAAAGATAGCAGTTTAGTGCTAATACTTAGAAATTGTCCCTTTTTTCTTCTATTTTACTTATAGGTTCGCTTATATTGTTTGATATCCTAACAAATCAGAAAGATTCTTTGGGGGATATTGACAGTGAAAAGGTAATTTAGATGTGTTCAGATAGGTTCTCTGATTGTACTCCATAGTAAAGACTTTTAGATTTTAGACATTTTGTTTTTAGCTGAGTTTAGTCTCCTACTATGATGTTAAATCTCTGTTCAACAGGCTGGTAATTATGTCATTTTTGAGTGATAGAACCTTCTACAAATAACTGCCGTATTCTAAAATAACCACAGGTATTGTCATTTCCCCTTTAAATATGTACTATTGCTGGGTGTGGTGGCACACACCTGGAATCCCAGCACTTGGGAAGCTGAGGCAGGAGGATCACCAGGAGTTTGAGGTCAGCCTGGGCTACATAGTGAGTTCAAGGCCAGCCCGAACTGCATAGTGAGACCTTGTGGTCAAAAAACAAAAACATACATACTAGTGATCTATTAATAGAATTACAGGCTCATTGAGATAATTAGAATTTGCCATTGAGGCAGTGAAGAATAAAATGGATGCAAATTGATATGATTTACTTAAGTTCTATGTAAAGTAGAAGGAGGATTTGATGTTTAAGCTTCCTTTAGTAAAACCGTGCCCTGTGAACGCCCGTCCCAGAGAGTGTTGGTGTGCTGCTGGTATTTGCTGCCCTGGGTTTTCATTTCTGGGCGGGACCTGGCGTTCTTCCAGAGGGCTCTGGCGTCGCCTGTTGGTTTGGTAGGCCAGGTTTCCCTGATGGGAGCTCAGCAAGCACGTTCCCCCAACCGGTCTCTTGCTCGTTCACCGAAAACGTACTTTTATCCAGTTACAAAACTTGGAAATCAGTCTTCATTTATATTTTGCAAAAGTTCTGAGTTATTTAAAGTTAAGATACATTACTGTGGAAATTTTATATGATAAATCACAGAGTGATATTAATAGAAGAAACTGAATTTTGAGGATGAGCTTTATGATTTCATTTTTAGGATTCACTGAACACCATCATGGGTCATGGAGACTCGGTGACCCTGGAGGAAGATCTGAAGAAACTTCAGCTTTCAGAGTTCTTGACTGTCTTTGAGAAGGAGAAAGTAGATAAGGAAGCTCTGGTAAAAATAATCTGTCAAATCTTTACGCTGAACCATGCTCAGGATTTTTATTTATCTTCATGTTTATGAAGTTGAAATGAGCTGGCCTGTGTGGTGGCACATGCCTGTAACGTTAGCACTCTGGGAGGCTGAGGCAGGAAGATTGTAACTTCCAGACTGGTCTGGGCCATTTGGCAATTTAATGTGACCCTGCCTAGTGTTTACAGCGCAGTGCTAAATTGTCACACACACGAGTTAGGTTTAGGACAAGCGGGAAGGAAAAGTACATGCGCTCTGGGAACGTACAGGGTCTTGCGATGTAGCCCAGGTTGGCCTTACACTGTGGCAGTCCTCCTGCCTCAGCTTCCCAAGTGCTGGGGTTACAGGCGTGTGCTACCACACCCAACAATTTTATTTTGTTTTTAACAATAACATTATTATCTGTATACTGTGACACCGATACTCTAGATTCTTCTTTAGGTTGTTTCATGAATAAAACAAGCTTTTCTTCTCCAGGTTGTCAGTGGTGGTACATTACTAGAAAAGCCCCAAGGGAGAGCTTATTTCTCCTCTTCACAGAGAGCAAGACATTTAATGGATTTTATTTTGCTTAGAAATAAAAGATACTTGATTTTTTTGTACCTAGGCTTTGTGCACAGACAGAGACCTTCAAGAAATGGGGATTCCCTTAGGACCAAGAAAGAAGATAATCAACTATTTCCAGGGCAGAAGAGAGTCGCTGGTATGTGCCTAACGTAGCTCATCTCACGGGACCGAGCAGCGGTTTACCGCGTGGTGGATGTTGCGCCCGCGCCTTCAGTGGGCTCCGCCGTCTCTGCTCCTGGTCATTGGTTTCCTCTGCAAGGGGCTCGGGCAGGTTGCTTAGGCTGCCTCAGACTCTTGGGGGAGGCAGCTCCTGCCAGGCCACCATGTGCAGCCAGCTGGAGACTTTGGGAAGTGGTCTCTCTTTAGACATTAAATACATTCTTTCTGTAGGTTTTTTTGAGACAGAGTCCCATTCTAACTTAGGCTGTTTTTTGTTTGTTTTTGTACTGGGAATTGGACTCAGAGCCTTGTGCTGCTGAGCATTTCAGGCTGGGTTTGAACTCACTGTGGAGCCTGCGTAGGCCTGGTTCGCACAGTGACGTTTTGGGCTCACAGGCCTGTGCCACCCAGCTCAGCTCTTAAATACATTGTCTTTATCCATGTCCTTAAAAATCTTATTAGCATCAGAAGTCTTACCTCCATGTGATTTTTTTGTTTGTTTATTTCCAAGAAAGGGTCTTGTCATGTAGCCAAGGCTGGCCTCGGATGCAAAGTGATCCTGCCACAGCCTCCAGGGCGCCGGGTTGTAGGTGGGCACCGCCATGCCACGCTGTGCTACTCCCCAGGATTCTTACCCTGCTGTGTACTGTTTCCATCTGAAGCACCGGACTCTGGGCCTTTGTACTGAATCGTCCTCTGCCTTCCCCTGCCGGATCCGAGGTGGCGGTCGCCCTGCTCTGGGCTTGTTTTGCAGATGGCTGTTTTGTCCCCAAGGCCCAGAACAGTTACCTGCCTCCTCCTGACCCCAGACCACCTCCAGTAGCCCAGAAGTGCCCTCCTGCCCACTGCACCTCTGCAGTTACCACCAAGTGCTTTTTGTCCCCGGATTTGCCGCTAAAAGGTGGTTCCATGTTGCAGGCTCCGCGATGTGTGGGCTTTCGCGGTGGCCCCTGTAGTTAGCGAGCGTTCTCAGGCGACCCTGTGTGGCTTCTGCGGCTGCTGCAGTGCTGCACCCCTGGGGGACCTCCTGCGCTCACAGCCTCCCACTGCAGGAGTGCAGGGGACTCCTCCACGGTTAGGCCTCCCGACACGCACTTACTGGCCTCAAGCTGCTGCTGCTGCTGGCCACCACGCTTTCCTGAGGCGCTCGGGCGTTGTTTGTTTGTTTATTTTTGTCTTTTTCCTTTTTATCGGTACCGGGGATTGAACTCACGACTGCCTGCTTACAAAGGCAGGCGCTTATGCCGCTGAGCTAAGTCGCCAGCTCCTTGGGGCGTTGTTTTGAGATGGGGTCTTGCCCTGTGGTCCAGGCTGGGCCGCCCGCAGTGGGTTGTGCAGCCCCCACGGCCTCAGCCTGCCGCGGCCTCTGGGCGCGGGGACGCGGCCTAGGCCCACCCGTTGACAGGCAGCCCTTCAGGGTGGGGGAAGCCGTGTGGGGCTCTCAGCGCAGTTCTCCCCTCCAGGACCGGCGTCCAGCACACCGCGAGTCTGCGCCCCACGGCAGGACGGACACTAGAGGGGACGCGTGTCTGGGTGTCAGCATCGGGCAGGTGATCCCATCCACCCCTCCCACCTGGCAGGGGGCGGGGCGGGGGCGGGGCGCCCGTGCGCCTGTGCCAGCGCCCCATGCCCCGCAGGCGTCCGTGAGGTACCCCCGGCTCCGCTACCAGCCGGAGATATTTTTCGCCTTCGGCTCCCCCATCGGGATGTTCCTGACCGTCCGCGGGCTGAAGAGGATCGACCCCAGTTACCGGTTCCCCACGTGCAGGGGCTTCCTCAACATCTATCACCCGGTGAGGCTGCGGCCCCGGGAGGGACCCCCACCCCCCCACCGCACCGTGCCCGGGTGCAGTGCTGCTCTTTCCCGTTGTAGTTTGACCCCGTGGCCTATCGGATCGAACCCATGGTGGTTCCGGGTGTGGAATTTGAGCCGATGCTGATTCCCCATCATAAAGGCAGGAAGCGCATGCACTTAGGCAAGTCTGGGGAGCGCTGGGCCTGGCAGCCACTGGCCGCGTGGGAATGCGGGGGCGGGCACGGGGAGTGGGCGTGGGCGTGGCCCGAGCTCCGCTGGCCTGTGCCTGCAGAACTGAGAGAGGGCCTGAGCAGGATGGGCGCCGACCTGAGGAACAACCTGCTTGGCTCCCTGCGCACGGCCTGGAAGTCGCTGACCAGGGCGCCGCACCCCGCCTTGCAGGCGGCAGAGGCTGCAGAGGAAGCCGCGGCAGAGCCGGAGTCCTGTCCTGAGAAGGCCGCGGGTCAGTGACAGCCCCGGAGCGGGGACAAGCACGTTGCCCGGCCCCTTGCCACTGCCCCTCCCTGCCTTTGGCTGCCCTACCCTGCCCATCCCTGTGGGCTGGCTGCGGGCTCGCTCTGTCCTGTTAGTAGTTAGGAGAAAGTGGCAGAAGGCGCACACGCGGTCGATGTCAGGGTGGCCTCATGGAGGCCTGGAGACCCATGCTGAGCACCCCTGCCTGCCTGCATGTGACCCATTCTCACACACCCAAAGGCACGGCCAGGAGCTGAGCTTCGAAGAGAACGACAGGATGGTGTAGCACGCGAGCGGGCGACTGTAGAGGGTTCAGGGTTCGGGAGGCAGAGGCGGGAGAGCCTCCCCGAGCAGAGCAGGGACCCACACGGCCGCCCAGCGCCCTGACGCTGCTGTCCCTGCATGCGCAGGCGGTGGCGCAGAGGTGGAGGAGGAGGCGCCCACAGAGGGGACGGCGGCAGTGGGGGACACAGCTCCTGTGAGCGTGGGGATGCTCAACCGAGGCCAACGCATTGACTACGTGCTGCAGGAGAAGCCCATCGAGAGTTTCAATGAGTATCTGTTCGCTTTACAGAGTCACCTCTGCTACTGGTAGGTAGCTTCATAGAAACTTGATAAATACAGGGAAAGGGTGGTGGGCCAGTATGAAAAAATCAAAAGCTGAAAGGGCGATAAGTGTAGCTGAGTGCTAGAGTGGCCCCTTAATTTGATCTCTAGTGCTAAACACGCAAACATACACACAAAGTGCTCACTGGTTTAAACATTTTATTTTTACTTTTGTCTTGGGTCTTATTATGTAGCTCAGGCAGGCCCTGAGCTCTTTTTGAAGTCCAGACTGGTCTCAAAAGCACCACAGAGGCTGAGGCAAGGATCCTGCCTCCGCCTTCGAGTGCTAGCCACCACCCCTGGCTCCACGTGACTTTACAGTTGCATAGACTGTAGACTTAATTGATGCCATTTCCGCTACTGAACTTATTATTATTTTTTTTTTTTGGTGATCCCCTGCGCTTGGCAGTTGCAGAACATATTTTAAGAAACCCATTTGAAAAGGTTTATAATGGGTAGATCAGAATTTAGTAAACAGTGTCACACTGGAGTAAAGAGTGTCCACATATTATAATACAATGTAATCAGTGAAGAAACCAAGGTAAATTACACAGCTAGAAAAATAACTGTTTGAATTCTGATAAAGAGGGTAATCAGTCTCAGTAATGTGTGATAAATATAATAGTGGCCACCACAGAAGCACAGTGCAGTTCAGCAAATGCAATCCCATAAGGGACTAAAGTACAGTCTTTAATGCTAGTCTGGGGCCTGGGGATTTAGCTCAGCGGCCTAAGTGTCAGCCTTGCAAGCAGGCAGTCGTGAGTTCGATCCCTGGTACTGATAAAAAGGAGAAAGACAAAAAAAAAGAATGCTACTCTGGCTTTTAAAGAGAGGGTCTCACCATGTAGTGCAGGCTGGCCTTGAATTCACTATGTAGCCTACGCTGGTCTCAAACTTACGTGACTGTCCTGCCTCAGCCTCCCAAATGCTGGCATTACAGGTACATGCTACCACACATGGCTGGCTTTGTACATTTCTGAGCCAATAGTATATTTATATGCTTTGAAACTCAAAGGAATTTTTAAAAAGGCTTTTTAAAAATCTTTTTTGTTCCCTACTGATGGGTTCCCTGTATGTAACTCTGATGTTAAAATTTCCTCCAGAGGGGCCGTGGTGGTGCCTGTCTGAAACCCAGGCCCAAGCCGGCGAAATGCAGGGACTTAGCCTGTCTTGGGGCAGGGACTAGAGTGTGGAGAGGCAGCCCGGGGCCAGTGGGGTCACAGCTGACACTTGTGCGCTCCTGTGTGTCCTAGGCACTGTGCTGGGCCTGGTTCCTTTAGAAATTCTTGTGCCCGTTTTATATAGACTCCCACTTCCTCTGTGCCCCACTTACGACTCTGCCACGTCGGTGATGGACCTTGCTTTCTTCCTGTGCGCAGGGCTCAAGCACTGTGCCTCTTCCCCCACACTTTGCAGGAGCCGGGAGGGGTCCTGCTTGAGCTTGGCTGGGCTCAGCACCCAGGGCCGGCAGGGGGCGCTACCGGCTCCTCTCGTGTAGGCCTGCTGCCTGTGGGCGCCCCCCCATGACCTCTTCACACTGAAATGGTGGCTTTTTATATTGCTTAGTTGGTGATGGAGTTGCCAGTCACTTACCCTGGTTTATCTTCCGACATTGGCTATTGGTTTGGGTAGTTTTTTGTTGCTCTTGTCAGATTCACGGTCATTTTTTGGTTTCTGGGATTTGCATCATGTTTAGGAAGCTCTTCTTTGTTTTCCAAAAGAAATCATGTTTATTGTAATGTTTTTGTTTTATTATTATGTGTAGATCTTAGATTGACTTTAAATTCTCCTAATACAGGATGAGGACAGGTCTAAGGGCATTTTTCCTGTATGACTAGTTTCAACACTAGAAATTTTAGATTCTGATTTTACTGTATTAAATTCCTATAAATACTATGTCAGGTGTGGTGCATACCTGCATTCTAGCATTTGGGAGGCCGAGGTAGGAGGATGGAAAATTTTGAGATCAGTATGGGCAACTTAGCAACTTTATGAGATCCTTTATCAAAATTAAAAAGGAAAAAAAGGAGCTGGTGACAGAGCTTGATGTGAAGGCCCTGGGTCCAATCCTCAGTACAGAAAAAAATTCCTATAAATAATAGAGTCTCGCTAGTGTGGCACATGCCTGTCACCCCAGCACTTGGGATGCTGAGGCAGGAGGATCACCATGAATTTGAGGCCAGCCTGAAAATAAAAAGAGGGACTATTTCTGAACGTGCTGTTCTTTACATTTTAAAGTTCCTAGTTACCACTTTTGATGTTTTGGTAGCAGGAGATCAAACCCATGACCTCATGCCTGCCAAACACACACATGTGCTGCTGAGCCAAATCCCCAGCCCTGTCACAGTGTTGTGTGTGTGTGTGTGTGTCTTTTTATTCTGTTGGTGCATTTTAGATACACAGTGGTAACACTGATCACAGGGAGTTTGTACCTGTGTTGTTTTCTTCTTTTCCCATGCCCCCCTCCAGCCCCTCCTCCTTTACCAAAGGTTGTGTCCATTTTTCCCTTGTCCCTCCTTCTCATTTGAATATTGGGAAATGGGACAAAAATGTTCCAATGCTGTCCTTTACCTTACGCAGTTTTAAATCTAAGCCTGCGCTCCTCCGCTGTGGTGTGGAGCGTAGGGGGGGGGCCGTCCCTGAGCCCAGAGAGACGCTGGCTCCCATGTGGCCTGCGCTCATGCCGAGCGCGGCCTGAGTGCTGCGCGGGTGGAGGCTGCCTTTCCTACCCAAGGCCCTGCCTGAGGCAGTGACTTGCTTGGAGAACCCACTGGTGGGCAGAAGAGGGGGCAGTGGTTGAGAAAGGGGTGGGAGGGAGAGGTCGCTGTCTGATATATACCCTGCGTGTCATTTCTGAGTTCTGAATGATAAGGTTCTGTTGCCTTTCAGAAGGCGAATAGCTTTTAAAATGGAGGTAATGGCCTGGACATTCCTCTGTTAATGTCTCCAAGGTCAACTTGGGGAGGCTGGGGAAGCAGCTCAGTGCACAGGGCTCTGAGTTCGAGCCCCAGCACCACCAGGATAAAGTAAGGTGCCGCACACTGTGATCCCTGCACCCTGGGAGACTGAGGCTGGTGGGTCACGAGTTCAAGCTTAGCCTGGGTAACTTAGTGACTCAAAATTACAAAAACCAAAACAGGCCCCAGTGTCAGTCCCAGTACTACTGAATAAAAAAACTAAAAAACGAAAACAGCAGCTCTGGGTAACAAATCATTCTTAGTTTAGTTTTTTTTTTTTTGTGCTGGGGCTGGGGCTTGAGCCCGGACTCATGGCAGCACTAGCCCTGGCCCTCATGCTCCAGACCCCGGCCAGGCTGCTTCAGCAGACCACCAGTTCCAACACTGCCGCCTTCCCCATAGTGAGCACACGCCTGGCGAGGCACACGCTTGGATGAATGAGCTGGTAAAATGGAGTATCCAGCACAAGTGTTAGTTCTCTTTCCTCAGTGTCAGTCTCTGTTACAGGGAATCTGAAGATACAGTGTTGCTGGTCCTCAAAGAAATCTACCAGACCCAGGGCATCTTCCTGGACCAGCCCTTACAGTAGCAGGTGGCGGCTTGCTGTGCACACCACAGTGCTCACACAGCCCGCCTGTACAGCTGTCCGATGCCTGCTGCCAAAATCCAGGCCAGTCCTCATCTCCCAAGGGCCAGCGGCCTAGTCACACACCTAGAGGAAGGCTTTGTACAGTGACATGTGTTCTCTTCTACCATTTGAACTCAGAACTTTCATAGTTACGTACAGCTGCAGGTTGGCGTGGCACAGTCAGTCCTCAGCCCTTCGTGAGGTGGACCGGAGGCCTCGAGCATCTGTGCGCTGACCTGGCACTTTGGCAGCTGTCGCGCCAGCCTGTATGGCACCCTCCTTCCCCTCTATTCACCCGCAGCTGTACATGCTGCCTGCCACTTCCTTGCCTCCAAAGCCTTGGAAGATGATTTTTGGACTAGGTGGAAAAACCAAAGGAAGACCTTGGAACTTTGGGAGCGCGATGGGTAGTGGGAACTAAACCCAGGTCCTTCATACTGAATCCTATTTCTAGTTCTGTTTCTCAGTTTTGGGGCAGAGTCTCACTGAATAGCTCCGCTTGGGCTTGAATATGCAGCCCTCCTGCCTCAGTCTCCCACAGTGCTGGGACCACAGCCTGCCGTTATCTTTTACCCCTGGCTTCATGTGAACCTTGCCACTCTGAAGAACCAGGATGTGACTGGTCCTTAATTCTGTGATGAGAATAAATCTTTAGAAAATGGATCAAGACTTACAAGGCCTTTGGGGATGCTTTCATTTCCAGAGTTCTCTGACCCCCAAAGGCTTGGAAAGGATCTTCAGGTGATCTTTTTCAAGGCAGCATTTCTGTCCTGCATGCTTAAAAACAGATGAGGTTTATTAAGAGCATCGCTGACTTTCTACAATTGACAGGCTGGCTACGTATCACCAGTGCTGTTGACTGCTCCACGGCTGAGCTCACATTATCATGGCTTCATCCTGTACTCCAGCTGCGGGCCGCAGGGTGGGGAGGTTGATAGAGTTCTCTTAGTCTTTGAATGAGCTTTTGGCCCCCTTCACCATGAGCTACATTCCAATCTGGGTCTGCACTGATCTTTGGTCACCAGCCTTCCCCAGTGCTGGAGTTACAGGTGTGTCTCTGGCCTGCTGAGAGCTTCTGATCTTGGAGTGAGGAATTAGAAATTAAGTTTTTACAGGTTGCTCAATCTGCCAGTAAGAGCTGTTCATGGTGCCTTTTACAAAAGAGAATCAAAGTTACCTAACACTGCACTAGACTGCGTGTTGTGATTTCTCTCTGAAGCCATTTTGTAGGCTAGCAGCGGTGGTGTTCACCTGTCACCCAAGGGGCTGCTGGGGCAGGGAGATCACAGGAGTCCTTGTCTCACAAAATAAAAAGGGGCTGGCAATGCAGCTCAGTGTGGAGGCCCTGCTCCAGCCTGTGGGGTGCATGCTGATATCTAGAAAGCTTACTCCAAACTTCCCTGGCAGGGGCAGTGCTACTGAGCTGGGCCCAGGGCAGCAGGCAGGTATTGCCAGCTTGGCTCAGAGCTGGTGAATGCAGTGTCCCCAGGAGCAGGTGGCTAATGGAAGCCTGGCACTTCCCAAGACACTGCCTGCAGTACTGGTGTTTTCTTTCCTGCTGATGAGCTATTGTCATTGTCTCAGCAGGTCCCTTTACAAGTCCTGCTCCCTCTCAGATTCCATTACCCCTGTTTAGGGCATGGCAGAGGCAGGTGAGAAGTGAGCTAGGTTGTGTCTCTGTATCCTTTTTTTTGGGGGGGGTACCAGGAATTGAACTTGCTAGGTAGGCACTTGTGCCACTGAGCTATATCCTCAGCCCTTTGTAGTTTTGTGTGTGGATGTATCTGTCATCCTTTCCAGAGCAGTGGCATCTCATATTCATGGAAGTCCTTTCAGACAATGAAGAGAAAAGATCGGTGACCGCTGTACCCCCAGGTCAGGGCAGTGGGGTGGGAATGGGTTGTGCCTGGCTTCTCACACCTAGTACGTGTGGACGATGCCGCAGTGAGCCTCGGGTACACAGACTCCTTTATTGCATAAACTGCGTGAAGGTTACTAAAATTGAGTAGCATTTATTATGTAGTATGGAGTAATCCTTTGTCAAGTTGCTATGTTTAATTTTATAATTTGCTCTTCCTATTAGCAGAATAAGTACTATTTAAGAATAAACCTAAAGATAACCAAAGATGGACAGCCCAACCCTGAGAGCTAGCTGAGCCAGCCACTGAGAGGTTTCTGCCAGGCCTGCAAGTGCTCACCTCTAATCTTAGTCCTTGGGAGGCTGAGGCAGGAGAAGCATTGTTGACTGTGAGGTCAGCTTAGGCTACACAGTTCAAGGTCAGGCTTCACTATATAATGCAACCCTGACTCAAAAAACAGCAGAAGCAGTGTTTCTTACCTGGCGGTAAGGGGCATGGACTGTGCAGTGGGCTTGTGTTAGCAGGGCGGGTAGCTTGAGTCAGGGAAACCCTTCAGCTTGCTGCGTGCACTGCTCCCTTGTGTCACACTCGGCCTCTTGCCAGGCTCATTCTGAGCCCCCACATCCTGTGCATATTCCCGGTGAGAGCTAATGCTGCTGATCTCAGTGAGAGGTTGTTTGCATGGGAAGGCGAACAGCACTGACGAGCTTTCTAATATTTTGCACTTTGGAAATGTTTTTTACATGATTATACTTAAAACTTTGGTAAATACTGAAATAAAATTGTACTGACCAGTTGCTTACTTTCACTTGGCCTCATCTATCACAGAAAGAACTAGTATAGGAACTGTTTTTTCCTCCTGTATGTTACTGAAATAAGCTTAGGAAATAAAATTTCAGCTAGAGAACTGGTACTGACGGCAACCCCAGGCGGGACAGGCCCAGGGAGGTCACAGCACACACCTTCTGTTTTATTGACTGGTGGGAAAGAGTGAAGAGAAGCTCGCCTCAGGGGAAGGTGTGAGGCAGGAACAGTGAAAGCACAACCCCGAGAAATGGGAAAGGGGCGGCCTGAGGTCCTGCAAAGGGGCAGCAGGAGTTCATGCCTGTCCCTCGTGGCCTCCCTGTTGGTGGTCTCTCCTGCCTCCACGGCCAGAGCTGAATCTGGGCGAGGAGCACCTGGCATGGAGACAGATGAACAAGAGCAGCCTCCTGCTGGTGGCAATGATCACCTTCTTAGCGGAGTGGAGTGCCACCAGGGGAAGTAAATGCAAGCTGGGATCCCCGTCTAGACGTTAAGATGCGGAGCTTAAGTTTCGTAGTTAACGCCAGCTCAGAGAGTCCCCTGATGGTCAGTGGAGAGCTCTAGGCGCCGGCTGCTCCCGCCTTGCCGATGCAGGCGCAGCTCTTAGACGTCCAAGCAGCCTGAGTCCTGAGGCTGGCCGTGCGCAACGTGAGGTGCGGGCCTATCCCTGCCCCTGTCCCGGAGGGCTCTGTGGCACTGGGCGTCGCTGAGAGGGGGGTAGTACTGCCTATAACACACGTAGGCCAGTGTGGCGCCCAGCATGGCCCCGGCCAGCACGTCTGAAGGGAGAGGTGTGGGAGCTGCACTTAGGCCTGGGATGCCACACCGCCAGCCCTACCGTGCTGCCCTGTGGGAGTTGTCTGGAGCCTGTCCCATGGGGTTGTCACTGTTCCCTGCACCAGACCAGAACCTGAGTTCAGGTGGCCCAAGTTAATTTCTTGGGCAGAATAAAGCCACGAGTCCTACTGCTGTCCGCTGACCTTGCCCCCTTACGAGTCTGCTGTGCCCAGTCTGGGGGGACCTTGGGCTGCACTGTCACACATGTCTCCAGGAGGACTTCTCCCCAGGGCTTCCATACCCTTTCCTGCAGCATTCAGTGCAGAGCCTTGGGCCTTGCTGAGCCTTGGCTTGTGCCTGCGCTCCTGTTTCTGCACAGGAGTTTAGGCGGTGAGGGGTGCCCAGCCCCAGGCTTCCTTCCCTGCCAGCTGCACCGCTTACCTTGCCAGTGGTGCTTGTAGTCACAAGTTCGGGAGAGTGCGATCACAGCGGCAAAGAGCAGAGGTGACAGGAAGGCACAGAGCCGCCAGGCCTCCCCACGGCCCTGCGGCGTGAAGCAGTGCAGCTTTCCCGCCAGGTAGAAGGACGCGAAGGCCAGGCCGGCAAAGGCAACTGGAAGAGGAGAGCGGGAACTGCAGGGCCTTGGCTGTCACCTCCAACCCTCCAGGGTGGCGCATGAGGGCAGAGAAAGGGCCGGGAAACCAAGGCCTTGACTTCGGGACCCGCTGTCCCTGGTATTTGCCAGGGCCCAGAAAGCCACTTTCCTACTACCAGCACGGAGCCCAGGGCCTCGACAAACACTACAGGGGTTCGAGGATGCGCACATCGGAGGTCCCTGGCCCCCGCCCGCCGCAGGAAGCCGCGCGTCTTACAGGACGCGTGTCCGCTGGGGAAGCTCTTCCGGCCCTCGTTCACCACGGCCTCATCCCCGGTGCATGGCAGCCCTGCACGGCCCAGCCCGTCCGGGTAGCAGCGGAAGAAGAAGTCGGGGCGCGGCCTAGGGAACAGCGGTCATCGCGTGGCTCGCTGTCCCCTTAACGCCGGTCACGGGGTTAGGGTAGCCTTGGCCCGGCGCAAACACCGATGCGGGGCCAGAGGCGCACTCACCGTCCCACCATCAGCTTCACCGTGTTGGTGAGGACCCCGTTCAGGGCCAGGGCGAGGCTGGCGGCTGCGAAGCAAGGGCCCCGGAAGCGTGAGCCGGCGCGGCTGGGCCGCTCCCCTCCAGCTCCTCCCGCCAGGCCAGCTCCTTCCGCTCCGGCCACGGGTGAACCGGCGCTCACCCAGGCAGGCCTGCATGCTATCTGCCGCGTCCGCCTTCTTGAGAAGCCTGGCTAGGATGATCAGGGCCAGTGGAGCCAGGCACGCGATGACCTGCAGCAGAGCGCGCAGAGGTGGACGAGGAGACCTGGCCGGCAGGGCCCATGCCCAGGAGCCCGCCCCTGGAGCTCGGGGATCCACGCACAAACATGCGCTTGGCGGGGAAGGCCTCGGCCTCCACGTACGGGTTCCGGTACAGCCACATCTCCTCGGGCTGGATGCGCCGCTCGAAGGCGGGCAGCCGCTCCGTCACCCTGCGGAGAGACGGCGCAAGAGCTTGCGGCAGCGGTACTGGCAGCAGGCCCGCCATCCGCCCGCCCAGGGCCCTGCCCGGCCCTCACAGGAAGGCCGCGAACAGCGCCGCCCGCACGCCCACTTCGGCGCCGAGAGCCGCCGCCACCATCGCCATCTGCCCGCGCCTGCTGACGTGGCCGCAGAGCCCGCCCCGCTGGGCCTGCAGCAGCGCGGGCGGGCAGTCGCCAGGGGCGCTGCGCCTGCGCACCACTCTAGGGTGTCCGGCGCCCCACCAGCCTGGATGGTGACTTCTCGGACCACGCAGCAGGCAGAGGCGGCTCTCCTGGGACCCCTCCCTTAGGAGCACAGAACCGAAAACACACTGTTGGGACATACAGGGCCATTTATTGAAGTCAATCTCAAGTAAAATCTGAAATCAGTGGAATGTCAAAAATCTGTCCAAATTAATCCTCACAGAAGCAAAACAAAAACAAAAACAAAAAAAACCACTTGATTTCCAAAGTATTTGTAAAATAAAAAGGCAACATCTGAGTAAATATAATGTACAAAAACGGTATGTTTCTACCAGCACATGTATCAGTAAGAAGCTTAAATATCACAGGCAATCCTAAGTACACGGTAACTAGTCAACGAGCTATCTATATACAGGTTACCCAAGCTTTGCACGTTCCACACTCTGCAATAGAACATAGGCCAATTAACAAACTCCTCAAAATAGTATATATCTTAAAGTCTATGTGGCAACATCAAGTCATCATACAGTAATGCCCTAGTGGAACTCCCCAGGGAACATGAACGCTACTCCCTTAGTGTCAAGAGCTTCTAGCCAAGTTAGGGAACTCAAGAGACTGACTTCAGTGAACACTGATGCTTCGTTAATAAAGACTCAAGTCTCAAGTGATTTAGGCAAAGTGACATTCCACAGGATCTACAAAGTTGATTACAGGTAAGCAAAGTACGGAAATAACCAATCCACAAAGGTCATCAGCATGAAGAACTTGAGGAAATGAGAGCGGAACCTAGATGTCTGCGTGCACTGTGCAGCATTAAATGGTTCGTCACACCAATCCCAAATATACACACAACTCTGTGTACAAAAAGACGATCTCATTGGCGGGCTGTCATCATCACTTAGCGTCTTATTAGTGGAGCATGATTCTCAACACAGCATGTGACAGCGAAAGACAGACTATGAAGGACAACAGAGTAAATTTTACCTGGTCCACGTCTAAACCAACAGGAAGGTCTTAGGGTTGCCCTGTGGGGGCAACCTGGCTGGGCCGTGCAGCCCGAGCCCACACATGTCAGTGCGTGTGGCCAGGTGGGAAGGGCAGTGGCAGTCATGTCACACAGGAAAATTAAGCGCTGGATTGTGACTCCAGCGACAGCGCCACTTCCCTTTTGCCGGCTTGTGGCCGGTTTCCAGAGCCCATGGAGGACTGGCTGTTAGCCCTCTCCCCAGAGCTGCACCCCAAGTGCACGTTTCTGTCACTTCTGCAACAGATTGCTAAAAGAACCAAAAACTAAAAATGCTTTTGATAAATAAGGGTTTACACAGCATTTCAGAAGTGTAACCTAAGTGCAAACAATTATTCCCTACACACATCTACAGTCAAAGGAAAGGAGAGGGCCTGGGAGGGCTCGACAGGAAAGGCCCACGCCCGCCCAGGAGGCGGCTGTGAGAAGCCTGGATGCCTCAAGGCCTGGACACTGGACATTGTGAGATGCGTGCCTGTGTCCAGAACTGTTTTTAACATAGATGAAAGAGAGTAAGAAATGAGGCTATTTGTTTTAAAAAATAGTACAAAAAACAATGCTTTCTACTTCATACACTGTAAAAACAGGAAACTAAAACAAGAATCTGAAGAGTTTCAAGTACTTAAAAAACCTGAATTCCATGAGGCAGAGGTCTCCATGTTAAAGTGACTACATCGTACCTGTGGTAAACATTATGATCCCCTCCCTCACCCTAAAGGGGTCCCAGTACCCTACCCCCCAAAAGTTGGTAAGATTTCAGTATATACAAAATTTCCAACTTTTCAGTATTCATCAATTCATTGCAAAGCTGTCTGATCACATCTATTCTCATTTGAAAATGGAACTGAGTTCTAATTTTTGTTTACAAAGAACCAGAGACCAAGTCTAGGTGGCCTTGGGCCAAACAGGAAATTGTTTTCCATTTGATCACTTCCTGTCTGCAGGATAGGATGAGGGGTGGCAAGAGGCATTAGGCTGGTAAAAAGGCATTGCAGGTTGCTTGGGGCCACCCCCCAGTGCAGCAGCCTCTGGGCTGCCACTACACCGCCCCACAGAGGTAGAGCATACACCAGCTTGCCAGCTGCGTGAAAGGCCAGCTGAGGAGCTTGCTTTATTACTCCGCTAGCAAATGGCCTGTGGTGGCTGCCCCTTGACTTTATGGTAGAGTTAAAAGAGTTTGTGTTTGAAGATGAAACAGAAGCCCAGGATCCATTCGGACTAGGGGGCATGCTGGCTGCAGAGTGCAGGTGTCGGTTTGACCTGACTGCAACACAACACCCAGAAAACCACCTGGAAGCTGCCCACCAGCCTAGGCCTTCTGAATAGGCTTCCGAGTCAGACACCTGACATCTCCCTGGCATCGCACTCACAAGAGCCTTTTCAAGTGCTATGCCAAGTGGCTCCTCCCTGTCTTGTTTCCAGAAACCTCCCTGGCAGAAGCATAGGGTCTTCAGGCCTCCGTGATTCCAAAACTCGACCTACTCTAAAGCTGAGGCCAGCAGGTGTGAGAATTTAACCAGAGAGGAATCCTGCAAACACAAAAGTGAGAAGCAGCACGCCGCCTGCTTCCCGCCTAGTGCCCCTGCAGGCTGGGCCAGCACCCTGGCACTTCCTTGTGGTAGCTGTGATTCCTTTAGCTCTGGGGACCTAACTGCTGCAGCCCCATGCTAATAGGCCTTCTGTCAGATCCTGGTCATCCTGGGATCTTGATCTCATGCCTGCTTCCTCACCAAAGGATTAACATGAGGTTAACGTTAACCCACAACCACTCTCATCCTATGCTGATTAAAGTTATTTCATTGCTGAACAAGTATAAAAACCAACCACTCAAGCTCTGACCACAGACAGACTTAAAAGTGAACAGACACCCCCATCAGGCTGCAAATGGGAAGCATATCCTTTGGAGTATACTCTTGGTGTGGCACCGGCAACAGCACGCATACACGGTGTACACGGTGCAGCCTCCTGCTTTCACAGCCTTAGCTCTGGCAGCCACCCACAGGGCTGTGGGGACAGCTTGGCATCAGCACGACCAAAGCTGCTTTTCAGACCATTAACACTTTAGAACCACGGTTAGCTATTTTGTATCTTGATTTTTGAAATGACAGAATGATCCTATTATCATTAAAAAAAGGATTAAAAAAGTCTCTGCAGAGCTCTCGTTACAGATATAAAAACAAAATGTGACACAATGAGAAGCGGCATAAAAATACTTAAACCTAAGGGATCTGCAGTTTATAGAATGTACCCTGGCTTACCATATAAAAGTTTTCAGATATTAAATAGCACTAAAGTCCAAAACAAAACAGGAATACAATTTCATGTTAGACATTGTTTCAACAAGAGTTGCATTTAGAATACTAAAGAAAATCTTTGTATTAGTAAGTTTAAAAATCCATACATTTATCATATATCTATATAAAATAAGATCTGAGTATGAGAAAACCTAGATTTTCTTAAATTATTTTTTAAAAGGACATTAAACTATATAACTGCTCGAGAGCAAAGCCCAGCGCGGCTGTGAGCATGTACCCTGGACTCGAGCGCTGGGATGTGGCAGCGTGGAGCGCCTCCACTTTGCTCTTTTTGGATCACATGTAATTAGCAGAATCACTGGATGACCAGGAAGTCACCTTGGAATTAATTGCTGCAATTAGGCAAATGGCAGTTAGAAGCTTAAGTAAAAAGGGATTGTAGTGTTGTTGCTGTTTTTTGCAAGAGAAAATCCAGTATAATTGCACATTTCTATATTTAAAGGGAGAAAGAGAGGCACAACACAGCTTCTTCTTTCCGGAGAATGGCTCTAGATTGTAGAGACGAGACCCACTGCGGAGACCCACTGCCGGTACTGAAGGAGCACAGCAGGACCTCCCTCCTCCCTCCCTTCCTCAGGAATAGAGCACTTCTGACGGAAAATAAATGTGAGCAGGAAGCAGCAACTGTAACTTCATTCAGGCTAACCCTAGGCATCTGCTGACCAGTGTGATGTCCCACGTTACCAGCGCTTCCACGTGAGGAGTACAGGAATTGACTGCTCCTAGGCATGGAGTGAGTTTTGCAGGGTAGCTTCGGGAAGACGTCCAGCAACCATTTGTGCTCACACAGACCTCCCTGGGAGTTTCTCTAAGCGCTTCCCAAGGTGAAGGATGTCTGTGCGGCTTCTATGTCTCGCTCTTAGCTATGAGGACATTTTTAAGTTGTGGAATAGTACTAAATAGGAATTGCTTATGTATAACTTGAAGATGCCCCTGCCATGTTCACTCCACCAACTAAGCTCAGTTTAAAAGATCTATTCCAAGTCTCTCGCACAGTTGTGCTAGGAAACGTGATTGGTCAGCTGACCAAAAAAATGTTTGATAAGACAACAGAAAACTGGGCAGAAAAAGGTGCTCAGGTGACTCCACTTTTGATCTGTGCCTTTTGCCTCCGTTTGCTACCTTTGCTGGTGTCAGGGTAGGCAGAGGGCCCGGCCGTACATTCCCATCTGCGACGCTTGCGCCGGAGCCACTGTATGCGGACAGGGAGCATGCACATCCATTCAATTTCTTCTTCCAGAACAAACAAAACTAAAAAACACATCATATCCTTTTGCAGGTAAAGTTCCTGTAGCACAGAGCCCAACTGGTTAAGACCACACAGTTAATACCAATGTAATACCGGGGGAGAGCTTTTCTCCAAGAGAAAGAGAAGGTTGCCCCGCTGCTGCTCAGCAAAGAGGTATATAAAGGTAATGTACGCTTTTCTAGAGGGCTTCCTCCAGTTCCTACTTAAACACATACCCATACATACACCACTGATTGGGTTACCTGAACTACACTTTTCAAATTCCTAAAAATGAAAATAAATAAAGGAATGATAGCTACTTTATACAACCAAGGAACACATCTTAAACTTTAAACTAATCTCATTAACAAAACCTTTTCTCTTTTGTTCTGATTTTAAAAACGAAGACATTTCTTTTCTCAGCTGCAAAAGCACTGAAGCACAATAAAAGGCAAGAGAAAAAAGTGAGTGGAGTGGGATTTAACCTTCCACAAAAGAAATTCCCAAGTCAGCAAAACAAAATGGGAAGACTGGACCTCATCAATCGCTTCTTCTGCCTGTGTGACTGTCTCCCATCCTTGCTTTAGTAAGGCAGCTCTGATGGCAGAAGCTGCGTGCACTCTGCAATCTTGTGCTCAAAACGCAGTATCCATCGCTGTCTTCATCGCATTTAAACAGAAAGGGGGTCGCCGTGCAGTTATTCCTGTGCCTCTTCCCCACGGTCCTGGGATTCCCATTTACACTTTATCTTGCTCCAGTATTCTGGTGACACGGGACACACAGGGTCATGCTCAGAGCAGCAGAGACGGCCCTCCAGTGCCGAGGCGACCAGAGCCCCCTTCCCGTGATCCTTGCAAAATGAGTGTGGACAGAACTCACAGAAGGAGACGGCCGCACTGCTGCACATGTTGCACTGGTGCCACGGGCACTCCCACTTTCCTAGTGCGGGGAGAGGGAGGGAGGGAGGAAGTGGTCAGTGCGTGGGGCCAGGGTAGCCTGCGCTGCCATACTCTTCTCTGACTGTGAGCTCCAGTGAAATGGACACCTGGAGTGTGCTGTCTCCCACAGACCTGAGCCAACTTGAGCCCAGTGCCACAGGTGCCAGCTATCTGCCTGTGTAACACTCAGTGTGGAACTGACCCTGGCTCCCACACACAAACTCTTACTTTGTACACAGATTTTACTTTTCTTTTCTTTTTTTTTTTTTTCTGAGACAGGATCTCATTATACATTAGCCCAGGCTGGTCTTGAACTTGCAATGATCCTTCCTGCCTCATCCTCCCAAGTGCTGGGGTTACGGGCGTGAGCCACCATGCCGGGTTTTGCATACAGATTTTTCATTGCTTTTTTTTTTTTTTTTTCCTTTTTCTTTTTGAGACATGGTCTTGGTATGCAGTTCAGGCTGGCCTTGAACTTACTATGTACCCCAGATTGTCCTCAAACTAGAGATGATCCTCCTGTCTCAGTTTCCCTGGCAATGGGATTACAGGTATGCACCACTACATCAGGCTTCACTAGCATAAATGCAGCTGCTATTTTTGTCTGATCTGTTCAACACTTATTTCAGGATCTATTAAGGGGAGCAGGATGTATTTATGAGGTATACACAGTGAAGATGCATGAGGAGGGGCTCTTGAAGGTCTTGCTTACCATATGGTGGCTGAGTCAAGTTAAGGCATAGGAGGTGGTATGCTTTGGGACAGTCTTTCTTGTCACACATGACTAGCTCTCCACCATCTCCACATTGAAAACAATAATCTTCATGCATCTGCTTTGGTTCTGTTTTGACTTTTCGTCTTTTCTGCTTTAACTTGGCATTTTTTGCCTTCTCTTCAGCTGTGGCTGCACATGCCGCCTGGCAGGAAGGAAACATATCATTTCAAAATCACAGACAGTGGATGGGGTTTATGCAGAAAAGAAAGTCTCACAATGACTGAAACCTGTCTGCTGTTAGGGTTAGTCCCACAAACACCAGGATGACTTATCCTACAATAGTACTGTACTAAAAACAAGGCTCTGCTTTCAATGAGTTGTAAATAGGATGCTTGTCTATTTTTGTTTCTTAATTGCAAAGGTGGGGATAAATCCAAACAACTTTAATCAGTGATGTTCAGAGAACCTTTGACTATTTTTATCATGTGTCATGTTTTAGTATACTGTTGATTTTTAAGAAAGCTTTGTTAACTTCCTATTTAATCAGAAATTGGGCTTCACTGGAGACTTGGAACATCTACACTCTACTGACAGGCTGCAAGCAAAAGCAGGTGCCCATGTGCTGACCTCCTGAGACGCACATGTGCAAACCCCAGGGTGCGGCGCCCCCACAACGGACCTTGGGCCGCACGCCTAGAAAGCCGCTGCAGTTGTCTGCCCCGCAGTGGCACTCCGTCCTTCCATTGCCCAGACAGTCCAGGTTGTAATTGAATGTCAACTCCATGCCTGAAACATAGGAGACACAATTCTTTGGACTTAGCCGTGAAGAAGAGAAATGCTTGCAACACACTCTGAAGACCAAGAGGCAGGTGACAATTTTGAGGTGATGAAAACAACAAAACCCTGAGGGGGAATCAGGAAAACCATATTCATCAACAGTTATGGAACCCTCATTCTTCCTAGAAGAGTGGTTAAAAACAGTGTAATAGGGATCAAGAATGTGTAAGCCACAAGCAGGAGTAAAAGCTTCTAGTGTAGCCCCTTTTCTTTTCTCTGTTTGAATGTTTTTTGTAATAATTTGCCCAGGGCAGCCTCAAACTTCCGAACCTCCTGCCTCAGCATCTGACAGGGTACAATTCTGCATCTGCTACCATGACTGGCCTAGTTTAGCCTCTTGTCTTACGCTATTTCTTTGAGTTTCTAAATGAGCACATGTCACAGTGTTCTTCTCGGTAACCACTGCCTCATATAATGAACAGGGGGGGATTCAAGATACAGTTTACTACATATAGGAAGACTCAGGATTCAGATAAGGGCCTCTTAAACTTCCTTTTAACTGGGTTTGACCAATTCTGAGTTCTAGAAACATTTCATTTATTAGCTTGTTTTTCAAGTCCAGGCTAGCTTCAAACCCACTGTGATCAAGCTGCCTCAGCCTCCTGAGCCTTAGGATTACAGGCATACACCACCACGTGCTGGTCCTAGAAACATTTTAAATCTATGTCAGCTACACAATTTTTTTCTCATCTACTTTTTTTTTAAAACAAATTTAATGAAGAAAAACTAAGTTTTGCTGTTAAGAATGCTGGATGAGGCAACACTCAGGAGGCTGAGGAAGAGAATCGCTGCTAGCTCAAGGCTAGCCTGAACTACACGGTAAGACCCTGTCTCAACAGACAAAAAACAAAACAAAACTTAACAGAATGCCAAGTGAGCAGGCAGGTGTGGTGGTGCACACATGTATTCCCCACCACTTGCCAGGCCTGAGGCAGGACAACTGAGGATCTGAGGTCAGCCTGGACAGTTTGGTGAGAACCTGTTTCAAAGCAAAACTTTAAACAGGGGTGAGGTATAGGGATGGAGTGGGGGAACTGAATGGGGAAGGAAAAATCAAAATAGCCCCACCTTCTAAGATTTTTTTTATGTATAATTTAAAACAGAATGATATTTCAAAGTAAAAATAAGAAGCCAGCTGATGTCAATACAATCTAGTTACTTTTAATATGTTTTAGAAAAGAAAACAATAGCTAAAACATCTGGTTACACTGCAGACTGCAGTAATTTGGAGAAGTCATGCCCTGGGACCACAGAACTCATCACGCCCTCTCTTACGGAAAGTCTTCCGCTAAGGCTTCCTTTTAGCTTTCTTTGGCAGAGAGCACTCAACTCCAGAAACAATAGTCTTACCTGTGTAAACAGCTGAGCATCCACCCTTGAAGAGTAACTCTTGCCCGAACTCTAACCCGCACCCGACCAGACCCCAAGAGGTTCAGGAAGCACATGGCCTCTGTACCTGCAGGAATATCACAAAGAGCGAAGAGTCCAACTCGAACATCTCCGTTCACCGTCCATTTCTGTGTTTCACAATTTGGATTACAACTGTGGTTCATAAAACGAGAATAATTTCCTTTTGGGCCAGCGTCAATTATTCGGTCCTTCAAGGAGAAAATGAAAGAAAGGTTCCTTTGCCATGCAACAAAAAAAACCTGTTTCAGACACATCCAATTTAGTCCAAGCCTTGAGGCGCCAGTGCCTTGCTGCCAGCTGGCTTCTGACAAAGGCAACTACACATGTGACATGCACTGTGTCATGCACTGAGTTTCCTATTTTATTTATTGAATTTTTAAGTTCAAATAATTAAAATAGAATACAATTTCTTTCTAAGCTTGCTTGTAGAAGAAACTGACATACTACAGAAAACACAACTTCCTTAGTGGGCCTTGTACATTAGTGGGCCCTTGTTTTATGTCCAGGTAATGACACTGGTGTCTTATTGTAAGCCCTTCTTTCCTGCTCGAAGCAGGGAGCAAAACAGTGGGGTGAACAAGTTTAAGCCATCAAGACAGAAGGGAAAATGAGAAACCTCCAAATGAAGACCTGGTGCTTGGCCTCGTGGACAGGCTACTGTGGTGTGGCACAGACTTGCCAGTTGTTAACTGCCCATGCTCACTTACACTGAAGTTCAAAATACTTCAGCCCAGACTTCAGCCGCCTGGACTTGAACTCTTGGTGGTCTGGACGAGCTCCAAGGACTGGGCCTCTCGAGTGTTGCTGCTCTGGTGGGGGTGCCTGCTGGCCAGGCGGGCAGGATTCAAGGAGCTGGACTCCAGTATCATGAACAATGGTGCTTTCACATTCACAAAGTGCGTTTATGAAAACTGTAATGCTTTTGACCAACAGCACATCAATTAAAATTCTTTCAAATTATCTCTCTTTTAATTGTGTGCACTGGGGGATATTCTAGGGATTAAATCCAAGGTCTTGTGTGTTCCGCACATGCTCTCCCATTAAACTACGTCAAGAGTTCTAATGCTTTCCTGACTCTCATATTTGAGACAGTCTAGGATACAAAACATGCGTCTTGTTTCTCCACCCCCCCCCCGCTTTTTTTTTAAAGACAGGGTCTCACTATGTAGTCAAGGCTGGTCTCAAACTTGAAGCAATCCTCCTGTCAGGAAGTGCAGGGATTACAGGTATGCACCACCATGCCAAGCTAGTCATATTTCTTAAAATGGTTAACAAGATACTCAACACATCACTTATGCCTGGACCACAGTTTCCTGTGTTCTATGAGTCAGAGGATGGTTGAAAAAAATTCAGTAAGACAATGAATCTAACCTGTGAATACATACATTATAGGGCTTATAGTTACAATCACAAACTATAAGTTTCACTGTCATTTTTCCTACGACAGCACTCATTTTCCCTGTTTTTTTTTTTTTTTTTTTTTTTTTTTTGTGGTACCAGGAATCAAATTCATGACCTCACACTTGCCAGGTAGGTGCTTATGCTGCTAAGCTAAATCCCCGGCCCACTCCTGCTCGGTTTTTTTTTTTTTTTTATCGGTACTGGGGATCGAACACACGACTGCCTGCTCACAAGGCAGGCGCTTATGCCACTGAGCTAAATCCCCAGCTCCCTCCTGCTCGTTTTTAAAAGGTTTTAATATACCAAATGATTTAGAGTTTTTGCTAAACAGCAATTTAATCACCGCACTGATCTTCTCCTTCAGTGCTAATGGAAGCCCAGATGTTGCGGTGACCAAGGAAAGCGGTGGGAGGCCTGCCCTCTGCTCTCTCTCAAGACTCAAGGCTTCCATGGCGACTCATCTTGTTTTTTTTGTTTTGTTTTTATTTTTTTTTCACCAGTACCAAAGTTTTCATTAAAGGTAGGGAAGGACACAGGCCTGCAGAGCAAGTTCAAGCCAAGTAAAAGCAAGAGAAGAAGTACGTGCGGCCTGCAGCAAGAGAACACAGGGCCACATGAGAGAACATGGTAGCCTCATCCTGTGCTATGTGTCACAGACATTGCCCTGCAGGCAACAAGGAAGCCACTGCAAACCATCATCGTTTGCTTGAAAGCAAATCAAAAGCAACTGAGTTCAACCTAAAACCATGAAACAACCAAAAAACAAACAAACAAAAAAAATCCCTTTTTCTTATCCCAAAAAAAAGGCAATTTTACCTTGGTAACAGTTAACATATAAAAATTAGTTACACTGTTCTCGTGAGCTCGCTTGATTCGAAGTCTGCATTCTTCTTCATCAATTAATTCACCAACATATTCATTTACAAATTCACCCTGCAGAGAAGCATGTAATGTGTAATTGTAAAATCAGTGTATTTTATTAGAAGGCATGCCTTAACATCAGGTACATAATCCAAGATAATGAACAAAAAAGAATTATTTTTTTAGGGGCTGGGGATTTAGCTCAGCGGCATAAGCACCTGCCTTGCAAGCAGGCAGTCATGAGTGCGATCCCTGGTACCGATAAAAAAAATAAAATAAAAATCATTTTTTTTAGTTGACTGATTGAGACATGATCTCCCTGTGTAGCCCAGGTTGCCCCTGAATTCATGGTGACCCTTCTACCTCAACTTCCCAAGTGCTGGGACTACATGCCTAAACTAAAAAGAATTCTGGGCTCAGTGGTATAAGTGCCAGCCTGGCAAGTACAAGGTCCTGAATTTGATTTTCAGTATCAAAAGAAAACAGAATTCTGAGACTCTAACTTGAACCCTAGAAATAAATGGTGGCTATTTATTCATGGGTCCACAAGTGGAAACATGTTTCTTGTGCAAATTCTTGTGCCTCAAAAGCTGCCAATATGCTTGCCTTTCAGCTGACACTCCGCAGCTGTGCCTAGAGCTGTATTAGTACAGATGCTCCTAGCTCATAGCTTTGTATGGGATCACTACTAAGAACTGCAAAACATCAAAATCTGAAGTAAATAAACTCTGCCTTTGCGGCTGAAATTTTTAAAGTAATTAAATAACAGATGTTCACAGTAAGCTAGAAAAGGAGTGCAGAGATCTCTGTACCCTCCATGCAACTTCCTCCAAGAGTAATGTCACTCGGAACAGCAACACAACGTAATGCCAGCTTAAGGACACTGGCACATGGCCTCAGCCCAGCTGCCCCAGGGTACACACAGTGTGCCCATTGTCAGGATGAAGATACAGCAGCACAGCTGCTCCTTCTCCCAGAGCTGCAGAGACCACGCCCGTGCAGCCAACATCCTGCTGGCCTCCTCCACCTAGTGAGCACTGGAAACACCCACCTGGTCCCCACTACACTGACTCGTGGCCTCCGAGACAGGCTGTGAGGGCCACCATACAATATGCAGCCTTTGGAAACTCCCTTTTTCTTGGAGACAGAGTCTAACTATGAAGTCTTGGCAATCCTCTTGAACTCTGGCCTTGTACCTTGGAGCTCCTCCTGTCTCAGCCTCCTGAGTCAGCAGATTAATGGGCATCATGCCCGGCTTGAAACTAAGAGTGGCTTAAAAAAAAAATAAGAAGACAAGACTCTCAGGCTAGTTTCCATCAGATTAATACAAGCTCTGTGTATCAGTGGTTGTTTTCAGTGCTGAGCGGAACTCCTCAGAAAGGATGTACTGCAGTTTAACCACTCTTCCACTAAAGAACATGTGGATGGTTTTCAGATTTGGGCTATTACAAATACAGTTGTAAGACTATTCTGGACAAGTTTTCCTGTGGATATATGTTTATTTTCCTGGAAAAATAAAGGAGAATGATTTGCTTATTGGTTTTGAAAGAAACTGCCAAACTACCATGCAGAGGGTCTTTCTGTTCTCCACTCATGCCCAGGTCCTTACCAGAAGCCAGCACTATAGCAGCATTGCATCTGACACACAGCAAGCACTGCATGACCAGTTCCTGTGTTTTTAGTTACATGTTCACTGGCCTGCATATCTTAAAGTCCCTACTCGGTCAGCCAACACGACGGCGTGACAGCCAGGACCTGTCAGTCTCCCAACACACTTCAGAAAACAGTTAAGTATCTTGGGAAAGAAACACAGGTTTGCTTATTATTTCACCAACTTCTGCCCTATTCCCCTGGTCTCTTACCTCATGCAAAGTCTTACTGGCTCTTAATATGTTTATTTTTTTTGCCAATACCTTTAGATCCAAGGCTCTTAATATTAAACTGCTGGCAGTAAACATCAGTAATCTACAGACTAAAAACATATAAGCCCATGCTCTTAGCAGTGTTTACTGTTTTTTTTTTTTTCCTTTCTTTTTGAGACTGTAGTTGAAGCTGTCCTTGAACTCACTGTGTAGCCCAGGTTGGCTACATAGTGGTCCTCCTCTTTCATCCTCCCAAGGGTTGGGGTCACAAGCATGACCCCCACACTTGACTCCTCCCCATTGTTAAAAGAGGTCATTATTTCTTTAAGAGAAATCAGGGGCGGAGCTAGAAGGACCTACATGCTCCCACCTGTGTCAGACCCTCTTAGGCCATTAGTGCAGGGGTGACAGGGCGAGGACACCAGATGACAATGAGGGCCACAAGCTGTGTCACCTGGGCGTCGGATACCACGAAAGCTCACCAAGCGCTTTCTTGATTTTCACTTCTATGGCAGCAGAGTTCATCTTTCCCCCTTGGCAGTCCCTGCTCACAAAGGACACCTGGTGTTCTGCACCTTCGCAGGCAATGTGCCACAAGTCTCTGCCAGCTTTCTCTCACCCACTGGGGAGCAACCTGCACTGATGGACTCTACACTCCTTCAAGGGACCACCGCCAGACAGTAGAAGACCACATTATTGTCTAGCTGCACTGCCACTTCCTGTTTGTATTTATCTTATGGCAAAAATATGGCAAGTCTTCCCTTTTTTATTATCATAGGTTTGCAATGTTGTACTAAATATGTTCACCTCAAAGAATCAATACATATATGTATCACATTCTGAGGTGGCAAATTTTCTTTAAACTTGAGAGCACAATTTCAATTGAATCACCTCCACTTCATCTTTCTCATACACTGGGAGTCAAAGTAAAATTTCAGTTGAAGAAATAGTTTTGTGGGCCCAAAAGCTTAATAACTACTTAATGTATTATTGCATGGAAATAAGTGAATATAGACAAATTACAGGGCTCAGATCAGATATGAGGAGTGCATGAGGCAAACGACACTACTATAAATAAAGACAAATATTTCAGATGTTCTAAAAGTGACAAAAATCTTCAATTTCAAATAATTGCTCACTGGATTTAATCATTAACTACAAATTAAACTGTGAACAACAACAACAAATTAAGGAACTTTAAAAAAAATGCAGCAGATCTGCCCTAAAAAAACTACAACAAAGGTTGGGGGTGTGGCTCCGTGGTAGAACACTGACTTGCCTAGCCCTCGGTGAGTCTTGGGGTACAAGGCCTAGCACCTAGAACAAGCAACACAAAACAACAAGCCTGCAGTGCAAGCTGGCAACTCAACATCTAGTACTGTTAGTGGTGAAAGATGTACTTAGTGTGTGCGAGGCCCTGGGTTCAACCCCTAAAGAAACTTCTGAAAAGAAACCACCTTGTAACAGGAAGTCAGTCCCTTGTCTGATTTCTGACTCACAAACACCTTTTCAGGAGCTTGCTATGTCTGAAAAGAGGGCTGATTAACTGTGGACACTCAATTTCATATGTGTAGGGGTAAAACCCATGATGCTCTGTGGTTTATTTTTGAGACAGGGTCTCACTCGGTTGCCTAGGCCATGCTTAAACTTACATTCTTCCTACCTCAGTCTCCTGGGTAGCTAGGATTACACACACGTGCTTCTGTATTCAGCTCTTCCTTGGCCTCTTTATGGTAAATGTATCAAAAACCTCTCTTTTTTTTGGTACTGGGAATAGAACTCACAACCTTGCACTTGCCAGGCAGGCGCTGTGCTGCTGAGCTATATCCCTGGCCCCAAAAATCTTTTTTTACTTTGCTGCAAAGTCTTTTGATTATGCTTTTGATTATGACGGAATAATTCTAGTTATTCTGTGAAAAAACAACTGTCTTCATTGACAATTCCTCAAGTGCTAAAAAAACAGAACAATCCAGATTGTATATTTTCTCTTGATTACACTACTTATTTTAGAATGCATTTTAGAATAAATGCAACTACTATTAAATGATAGTAACAAGTAAGGAATGGTGGCTCACACTTTGTAATCCCAGCATGCAAGAGGCTGAGGCAGGAGGATCAATGAGAGTTTCAGACCAGCCTGGGCTACAAAGTGAGCTTAAGGCCAGCCTGAACTGCACAGTGAGACCCTAGCTTAAAAAAAAAAATAAAAATAAAAAAGCCACACTAATTCTGGAAGGAGCACATCAAAATCAAAAAGCCAATTTGCCTTCCTGGTAAGCTGTGCATGCCATGCAGAGGCTGGGAAGAGAGAAGCCAGATCGCCCATCCTGTGAGCTTACTGGCATGCAGGCTGAGAATCAAGAAGGGTCCTCACCCCCTGTAAGCAACTGGCTGGTTTGGAGGACAAGATAAGCTGATAGAAACAGAGGTACAAAAACAACGTAATGCTTTATATTGTTTGATTGACTTTGCAGGCCTGGGGCCAGTGGTTTGAACATCTGTTGGGAGGATAAATGTATACAATATAGCAATTATGGGGGATTTCCTTCTATCTTGTTTTTGAAATCCAATGTTATTCTATTTTGTTCCAATTTATTGTTTTGCTTTATTCAATATTCTGTTCTGACTGGTTTTACTCTGTTTTATTTGATTTTTCTGTGTCTGATGGAATGGACAACTGTTATGGATTAAGAACTGGTGGCCAACTTAATGCCAGCTGGATTACATCAGCATGGCACTGAGTGAAGATGCTCCACCTGAGGAAAGCTGCCAGGATAAACAGGTGGAGAAGAAGGGAGATGTGGAGGGTTGAGGCGTTAAGGAGGCATTGTGGGTTCTCCTACGAGTTGCTGTCTGAGTTGTTGGTTCTCCTGGAGAAGCCTTGGTCCTCACATCGAGCATTGCTTCCTGGCTCCGGAGGGGAAGACATGTGCTGCTTTGTCTCCAGGATGAACTCGTCATGCTGCTTCCTGGCATGTACCCGACTATGCTTGTCGTCAGAGGAGCTCAGGGCCTCCGTGTTGCTGAGGACAGCTGTGGTGCCTTTCAGGATATTCAGGATAGCCCTGGTCTTTGTTGTGAGTGTGACTTCTCAGCTCCAGCGTAGAACCCTTGTCCCACTAGCACAGCTCCTTCATCCCGCTGGCACAGACTTTTTAGCTTCCACCGCTGACCCTTGGGCCTTCCCGGCATGGATCCGTAAAAGAGACTGGCGTGAGTCCTTGTGGGCTCTGGACCTCCAGTTGGACTTGTGGGAGGCATTGTCCTGAGCTCTGGATTTTTATCTGGACTCATGTGGGACATTGCCGTGGGGTTTAGGCTCTTGACTAAATAATCTATGTCTTTGGTGTTACGGATAGATTTCCTGCATTTCCCTGTGTTAACTCCCGGTGACCATTATAAAAATATTATAAACTCCATGTCTTGATCCTAATTATTCTGTGTACAACTCCTAACTACAACAACCATTGTGAAGACAACAAGATATACTGTGGTAGCCATTGTTAATTCCCCATTATCCTACTTCGAAATTCCGTACCACTTTTGCTGCTTTGTTTTTATTGGCTTTATTCTATTTTGTTTGGGTTTTATTATCTTTTAACAGTAATAACAATATTAAACTGGAAGATTTCAGGATGCCATAAATTTTTATATGTTCTCATTTTTTCTACACAAATAATGGCATATGATACACATTACTCTTTATCATGTTGTTGATTTTCTTTGTTTTGTTTTTTTGTTTTTTGGTACCAGGGATTGAACTCAAACCTTAACACTTGCTAGGCAGGCACGGTGCTGCTGAGCTATATCCCAGGCCTTTAGATGCCATAAATTTTGTATGAGTGATATGCATGAAATATAAATTTTTTTTGCATTATGTAACAACATCAGAAATTCACTTGGTGTCTGAGCAGCAACCTAACCCACACATCCAGGCCATCTACAAGTCCTGCTGAATCTACCTTCAACACATTAAAGACCCAGTGCTCACCTGTGGTCCAGTGGCATCAGACCAAGTCATCTCTCACCTCTAGTCTTCCTATCACTCCTCCTCAGAAATCTTGCAGAGTCAGGCCAACATTATCCTCTAAACCTTAGTGTGGTAGACAGATTCTTGAAAGGACCACTGCCATCACACAAGCCCCCACCCATGGGCAGGACCAGTGATTTGCTTCTAATCAACAGGATATGGCCAGGGCAGCGGCAGGGGACAATCTGAGGAAGACACGCCCAGTGTATCCGTTAGTACAGTTCTGGGTGTGTCTGGATGGCTGATGTGCAGAACACAAAAGACCCACATCAGATGTGGGTGGCACCAACCAACAGGCTTACAGCCTGCATGAAATAAAAAGGAGAGAAGAAGGGAGTCTTGATTCTCCTCTTGGAAGGTGCTCTCATCTTTGCTGTCGCCCCCGGTCGCCCCCAGGCTTATGGGAATCTCTGGCTTTTTGATAGGGACTCACAGTGAACTTGGCAGTGAGCTCTAGGTTCTCAGGTTCTGACCGGAAGCTCAGGCTCTCCAGTGCGCAGATGGTCCTTTTGTATCCTTCTACGCGACTGTGGGTGGCCACTGTAAGCCTACCTCATAAATCCATTGCATTTCATTTATATGTTTTACATTAAGACTGTTCCCCAGTGACCCTGAACTGATATGGCATTTACGTTCTTGTTACATGACTTCTTTACATAAGGACTTGGTGTCTGCTCTGCTAGACCTCTCTCCCCTGCTGGCTGTAGGGAAGCAAGTACCTCTACAGAGGACTCTTAATCAATGAAGTTTATCTGAGGTGCGATTATTGGTAATTTAGGGGACCATAGATGGCAAGGAATTAGGGGCAACTCCAGAGGAGGAGAGCAGTGCCCAACTGATGACACTTCCCCACATCCCTCCCCCCCAACCAAATAGCACAAAGAAACACCCTGGGGCTCTTACATCTACAGCTATAAGGAACAGAGATCTGCCAACAACTATGTAAGGAGGAAGTAGATCTATCCCTAGCTGAGCCCCAAGCTGTCCATGAACCCTGCTGGAAATTTTGATTTCAACCCTGGGAGACAGTAAGGAAAGGACCCAGTTAAGTATTACCTGGACCCTTGGCCCACATAAACTGCAAATAATAACTATGTATTACATTTTAAATCACTAACTTTGTTGGGAATACTGTTACACAGCAATAGAAATCTTTATACCTCAGGGCACAGTGGCATGTGATTCTAGCTACTTGGGAGACTGGGGCAGGAGGATCACAAATTCATGGCAGACATGGGAAACTTAGACTCTCAAAAAATGAGAAGGGTGGGGAATGTAGCCTAGTGCTAAGGTGCCCCTGAGTTTGACTTTGCCTAGTACAGTATCTCCCTACATGGAAGGAAAAAAAAAAAAAACAACGAATACATCAAGCCAGACCAAGTCATGCTCTACTAAAAGCCTTTGGGTGTTTCCCAGCCCCCCGCTGACAGGTTGCACACACCCTGCCTCACTCCTTCCCCATTCCCGGCCCACAAGCATGCCTGCTTTTCCTGGGTGCACTGGGCCTTGGCCCTGGCTGTTGTTTTTCTTCCTTCTGGTGCAAAATGCTCTTGCTTTACACGTTCAGGTCAAATGTCGCCTCTTCAGACTGCCCTAAACCCACAATCTAAGATAGCAATCCCTGTTGCTAGCTGTCCCCTTTTACCGATTTTTCCTGCCAGCATTCAGTGGTATTTAACAAATTTCTGTTAACTGTCTCTAGCAGATCTACAAAGGGAAGGGCTTTGTGTCTTGTTCACTATTATTTCTAAAGTGCATAGACAGTCCTTGGCACATAGGAGAAGCGTAAATATGTACTGAATGAATGAATTTCACTCCAAACAACTGACTTCTAGAAGGAGGTGCACAAAAATGGATAACCAACAATGTTCATTATAGAATAAATCTATCTGTATAGAAAATGGTTAAATAAGGCACAGTACATTTTATTATGAACTATAATAAGGTTATTAAGAAGAATAAAGTGAAGGTCAAGTGTAGTGATGCACCCTGTAATACCAACACTCGAGGTTGAGGCAGGAGAATCACTGTGAGCTCAAGGTCAGCCTGCATTACATAGCAAGTTCAAGTCTAGTCTGAACTGCATGGTGAGACCCTATTTCAAAAAACAAAACAAAAGAAAACAAGAAATGCGTATGACATTTTGTTTAAATGGAAAAATAATAATGTGATCATATTTACGCTGAGGAAACCTTGCAAATACAGACTATATGAATATATGTTTATTTTTAGTCTTTTTATTAATACATGTTCATAGTACATAATGATCACATTCCTCATGGGGAGTTGGTTTATGTCATTACGTTCATCACTGAACAGAAAAAGGTCTGAAAGTCTCAGATAAAACCATTAACGATGGCTATTTCTGAGAAAGAGACCAGGAATTATAGAGATGAAGGAGGAATTTTACTCCATTATATTTTTGGTATTGACTTTACTATATTAGAAGGTATTTTAAATTTCAAAGATTATTTCTAAAAAGGCACAGAAATGTCAGAGTAATTTGAATTCCCATGAGGTCTACGTCTCTCAGTGGATCCACCTCCAAATTCCGTGCAGCAGTAAAGGATGAGGGTGGGATTGGGTGGGGACCTGTGTTAAAATGCAGATTATTCCAGGCCTGTGCCAGATCTAATCAGCAGACTGTTTTTAACGAGGATCTCAGAAGGTTCTAGGGAACTCTAAACTCTTGAGAGTCACTCTGTGAATAGGGTTTATTGCTGATAAACAATAAGTCATTTTCCTCTGACTTATTTGCATTTAAATTTTTTTATACTAAGGAGGTTAAGGCAGGAGGATGGCTGTGAGTTCAAGGTCAGCCTGGGTCACAAGTGAGCTTAAGGTCAGCCTGAACTGCCTAGTAAGACCCTGTGTGAAAAAGACTAAATAAGTAAAATTACTTTCTACAATAGGCATACTTTTTTATGTTCAGAGACTGCTTTGAAAAATTGTTTCAAAGCATAAAAATGAAAGTGTACATGTCCAATTGTTTTTGCATAAAAAGTTTAATTTTGGACTTGAAACAATCTCTAACTAGGTAGGGCAGGGGTATCATTAAGTGCAATTCACAGAGGAAGAGAGGCTGAGGGAAATTTAAAAATCTGGTGATATATTTATGATTAATGAATTAAGATGCTGGCTTAATGTCCTGCGTTTCTGGGCCAGGGATTTGGCTCAGTGGTATAAGCACCTGCCTGGCAAGCATGAGGTCATGAGTTTGATCCTCTGTACAAAAAAGAAGTCCTGTATTTCCATCCCAGTACATTCTTAGTTTTCCTATAATGCCTTTATTGAAAATCTATATTGTTTTGCTCAACAAGTTTAGAAATACATCAAGTAGAAAATTACAAAATTACTTCTCCTTTTTATGACTAGGACTCTTTAAAGTTTATGAACAGGGCCAGGGCTCAAGTGCTTGCCTGGTAGGCATGAGGTTGTGAGTTCGATCCCCAGGACCAAAAGAAAATAAAGTTTATGTACATTTTATTATAGCTTATTCCTACCACTTTTTTGTTTTGTTTTGGTTTTTTGAGAGTCTCGCTATGTAGCTCAGTTTGGCCTTGAACTTGTGGCAATCTTCCTGCCTCAGCCTCCTAAGTTAGGATTACAGGTTTGTGCCATCACGCCCCACCAATTACAGTAAATTTTATCTTAGGCTCATATTCTATTAAAGTACCCTTAGCAACTCAGGTCCTGGTCTGTTCCAGCCAGGCCCCTGTCTCCCTCCATCCCATGCTACCTTCTTGATGCTCCTTTTGGTCCTTAGACCCCATCCTCTCCGCTCTGTTTTGATGATTTCTGCATCCGGGTAGAGTCTCTTTGTAAAGCACTGGTTCTGACAACGGTCTCCAGCTGGGCACACCTGCGGGTGACACTCGTATTGCAACATTCTGTTCAGACACTCTGATTCCAAGCCACAAGGGTTCTCGTCGGCAGGCTTGCAGTTACAGCGGGGGATCTCGGACAGGTCAGCAACATGGATCTGTACCTTTCCTATGACTTTGTTAGCCTGGGAAACAACATTACAAATGAGAAGGGCAAGGTAAGTACACTGCTAGCAACTTGAACACGAACACTGACACCACTGTAAACACTCACGTTATTTCAGCCTCTGCTAATGTCTTGGGGTTATTTCCCCAGAAATAAGCTAGTAACTACCTGTTCTAAGCTTGGTGTGTTTCTCTCTCCACTATTTGATGGAAATTTCCTAACTGAAAAATATGCTTGTTTGTGGGCTCTCTGAAATAAAGGGGTTAAATTACTCTATTTTCATTTGGCTGCAGGGTAACCTAGTGGAGTAAGAGTGGGATTTCACCAGAGCCATGTTGCCCCTAGGAATGAGGGAGTATTTCAGAGCCCTGTAACCAGGGCTTCAATTTAAGTGTCCAACAAACAACTGAAGACTTCACAGAAGAATAGTCAATAATTAGCAGAAGTTTCCACAAGTCAAAGAGATCCTTTAACTACCGAGAAAGTAATGCATTTCATCTTTCCTAGCAAATATCAGTGTTTTTGCGAGTAGACTCACTTTGATGTGTTTGTAAGGAGGAGGTTTTCTTGAATTTTTTTCAACCTCTAGTGCTTCTTTACTTTCTCTTTGTGCTTTCAATTCCTGGAAACGTTTTGCAGCTTCTTCCAGCGCTGACAGTAAGATCACAAACACAGTAAGACCACAAAAACAATGATCACAAAAACAGTAAGAAAACAAACAGCGATTAGACAGTAGGTTTACACCACCTTCCCAATGCCCTGCATTTGACCCAACACATTTTTTTTTTTTTCAAATTCTATCCTGCAGCCTACCTTTCACCACCAGGGTAGGCTAGAAAGAAACCAGGACTTAACTCAGGGGGTACTATGCTGTCTGCAAAAGGCTGCCAAGAGAGCAGAGACCCCCCGCTGCTGGCTTTGTACTAGGATTAAATCCACTTACCTTTATCCAGAAAGCCTCACTTCCAGGCAAGTGCAAATGGCCTGGGTTAAATGGGGGGGTGGGGGATTGCCAGCATAATCTTTATTTATAGGAAGACTGCTAAAGAAACTCCTTTCACATATATAGCAATTACATGAAAATACATTTTGAAGTTGGTTCTAATGCGATCAGAGGCTTACAGATGCAGGATCATGATGTCTGGAAACTCACTACCATCAAAACGCCATGTGAAGTGAGGAGATGCTACGAAATCCATACTGGAACCTTCGTTCTGAGTCACTCACCTTTCTTGAAGGTCTTGTTAATACTAGTCTGCCCCTCAGCAAAGCTTTTGTCTCCTTCCACATATGGGAACACTCTGCCTTGGTGCACCCAATAGTAGTCATGAGAACCAAAGAAGAACACGGGGAAGTCTCCTAAGTCATGTTTAAGGCTCTGGATGTTCAGTGGTACAGACCTGGGATTGCAGATCTCTGCTGGCCACCATCTGAAAACAAAGTCAAAGTTAGACTAAGAAAATGGAAAATCATGCTATTTTTTTTAAATAATTTTTTTTTTTTTGGCGCCAGGGATCGAACTCATGACCTAGCACTTGCCAGGCAGGTGCTTATGCCACTGAGCTAAATTCCCAGCCCAAATCATGCTATTTTATACAAAGCCAGGCAAGGAAAGAATCTTACAGTTTGCAATTTTCATTCAGATCCTAAGAACACAAAATATTTTACCTTTAATTCACCCAAACCACACCTCATTTGAAAACATACTAATAATTAATAACATTAATTTTTTTTTGAGACAGTCTTGCTCAGGTTGGCTTTGATCTCACTATGTTGCCCAAGATGGCCTCAAAACTTGCGATGATCCTCCTGCCTCAGATTCCAAAGTCTGGGATTATAGGTATGCACCACCATGTCAGGTTTTAGTTTATTAAAAATCAACAATAACAGACTAAATAATGCAGTCCATGACCTAGCTTATTTCTTTAAAAAAATATTTGACATTATAAAATACATACCATGAAAATGTTATAAAGCATAACTCAGTAACACTGAATCCACCACACAAGTGTAATGTCATTAGTACTATTCCAAACCAATTTTTATCCTAGAAAAATCATGTTTTTCTCCTATAAATGGACATACTTAAACCTTTGAAGGTATAAAAGATTATCTCTGAAGGCATTAGAGTTCATTTCTAATAAAGGGAATCATTCTGAGAATAAACTGCTACCATAGTAAAGGATGACGTTTCTCTTGCAAATCAGTGTTTTCTGAGTCTATAATTAACCAGGGCAAATAGCCCTTGGTCATTTTTTTTTTGTACCGGGGATTGAACTCACAACCTCATGCTTGCCAGGCAGGTGCTTTATGCCACTGAGTTAAATCCCCAGCTCCACCTCTTGGTCAAGATTTCAGATTTCATTGGCTGATTTCCGAATCTAATTTTCTTAGATTATAATAAGCATGGGATGCAGGCAGAGTAAAAACATAAACCATGTTAGGTGTCATGGTTTATGTCGGTGGCCCCCAGGCCTCATAGGTTTGCATTGTGCATTTGTGTTTGGCTCATTGTCTAGCGCATTATATGCTGGCTCTACCTCTAGGTTTCTGCCTTGCGGTTTGCAGCTGTCATGAACTGCAGCCCTGGCAAGCCACCCTGCCTTGGAGCCAACTGAGTATGGATTGAAACCTCCAAAAACTTTAAGAAATAAACCTTTCCCTTCACAACTTTGGGCATCAGCGACAACTAAAAAATAACTAAGACATTAAGCCACAAAACTGAATGGTACACCAATCAGTAAATGAAACTATCTGTAAGGAATGTGTTACAGTTTCCAGCAACTGGACAAGTCAGGGACAGAACACTGAAGCTTTCCAAAGATGAAAAAACAAGGCTACAATCAGTGATCCTCATGTGGGCTTTTACTGTATACAAAATCATCAAAATAAAAAGTAAACATACATAAACTTGAATTTATTCAATCTCTTACTTTATATATGCCTAATAAAGTCATTTCTCTTATTTAATTTACTTTACTACATGTCTGCAGTGCATAATGACCACACTCATTGCAGAGAGTTGGTACCCGCATGCAATACATTTCAATTTTTTTTCCTTTCCCTAAAACCATTTCTTTACCAAATCATCATACTAGTTAGGTGATAAATGACCTGGTTGTATGCCCAGATTTATGTGGCAGAACGTTTTTTGAGATGGTCTCACTATCTAGCCCAGGCTGGCCTCAAACTTGTGGTGATCCTCCAGCCTCAGCCTCCGAGTACTGGAATTACAGGAGTGAGTCACCACCCGGGCCTGTATTCAAACTATCAATTTTTTTGGTACTAGGTTTCTTGTTATATATATTTTTAAAAGGGATACCTTAAAAAACATGCCAAAAAAGGGAAGGGAATCAAGGGCTGGACTCTCAATGTGCTAGTTATACACACACACTAACAAGGAAAATGGGCTGAAAGAAAGTGAGCTCAATCTTAATGCCTCACTTACAGTTAAAAATGAAGTTTTTAAATTAAAGAAGGAAAAAAAATAAAAAAATAAATTAAAGAAGGAAAGCAGCATGAGGCAGAGAAGACAACACAGCTCTTATAACTACAACAACAAAAAATCAATATAGTTGAAATTGTATAGAAATATATTTTGCTCAGGATTCTAATTGAAAAGCACCAACTCTGAGGTAATACCCTAATACCTATTTTCTTCAAAAATTATAAATATACGTTTTAAAATGTGGAGTTTTAAAAATGTATTGTTCAATAGAGCCTTGGTAAAAAGTTGTAAAAGGAAATGTAAAGACTTTTTGTAGTAATCTCTCTAAATTATAAAAAAAAACTCTTTCTTCATACATCATTTGGGGCTTCCAGCTAGACCAAAATAGGCCAGAATCAGAGGCAAAGAGAGCTATCCTGGCTAGGATAGAAACTCTGGACTCTATCAGAAGTCAGAAATCAATATAAATCCAATGAACACACAAAGTTAACTATTACTGCCACTGTCCCCATAAAACCCTTTATTCCACCTAGGTCAGCAGCACAAAGTAATGTTCAGAACCTAAAAACAACAGTTAACCAACCAATCTCAAAGACAAAGAAGATGCCCAACAAGGACCTAACCTTCCCAGCCCCAACGCCACACTGAGCCAGCTCTGTCTCTCTGGAAGGAGGCAGGTCTTGCAGGCCTCGTTGAAGACCAGCTATGAGCAATGATGGACATTTCCCTTTGAAGTTGGAAAACTTGCCTGTAATTTCCCAGTTTGACCCAAACAATCTGCTTGTAATGCAGTTTCTTGCCAGCTTTACAGTCATTACAATTCCAGCAGCCTTCTGGCGTATCGATGTTCAGACATTCTGGGTGGAAAGAAGCCGGGCACGACTCACAGCACAGTAATCTTCCACCTTGAAACAAAGAAGAGTCTTAGTAACTGAGAAAAGAGGACATAAAATAAAAAAAGGGAAAGTTGTATTTCAAATGCACTGAATTTGACTCAAATTGGGGGAAATTAATAAAGAGATTGAGTCATATCCATAGTACTGAATTAAAATAGAATACAAGTGAAATATTTAGCTATATTTTGGGGCTTTAGTAGCTATAAACAGAGCTTTTTGAGTACTACCAAAACAGTCTTGTAAAATGTGGACTATTTGTATCAGTTCAGCAAGTAGCTAAAAACTGTTAATGTGTAACAAGATGGATGCATAAAATCTTTACATTGAGCCAGGTGGTGGATGACTATAATCCCAGCACTTGGGAAGCTGAGGCAGGAGGACTGATGCAAATTCAGGGCCAACCTGGGCTACATAGTGAACTCAAGGCCAGCCTGAACTACATAGCAAAACCCTGTATTGAAAAAACAAAACAAAACAAATCAACCCCCTCCAAAAAACCAAAAAGCAACAACAAAATATTTTTACATTGAGTAGATTATTTTTCAAGGAAATAGCAATTTTCCTTTCTTATTTAGAGGTAAAAAAGAAAACAATAGTCATCCTTGTATTTTAATCCACTGTCAACAGTTAACTAAATCTGTTATAATAAAATTTACAAGAATGAAAATAGCCAATAGATTCATTGGTACTATTTCTCCCTACGAAAGAATACAAAAAAGCAAAAAGGAACATAGATTCACAATCTAGTAATTATAGTATCATTACTTTTTCAGTGAAAGGACAGTCAAACAGGCTATACAACAGTGGTATGCAACTTTTCCTCTCATGAACCCACACGTTGTCAAACACTGTATCAACCCCCCTCCTATTTTGTTAGTCAAAGAAATATGTACCTGTCAATCAAAGATTCTGATCCAACAACAAAACAATGAGTACATTGTATCATTAAAATTAGAGCCCAATATAAAGAAACTCATTTTACACAAATGTGATTGTTAGATCTTCCCAAAAATTCAAATTTCTGACTTAATATCAAGAACTACTGCTTTATAGCACAAAAGGAAATAATAATCAATGTACAATGAAGTACTATATGCAAGATTATCTACCCAAGTTCCCTGTCTAAACCTTCTTCTTTTAAATACACAAAATAATCTTAGGATTAAGGCAAAACAAGTGTCACAAACAAAATAGTATTTTTAACTGTAAAGAAATAGCAGGTTTTTGGGAGAGGAGTGGGGAGGATCAGATAAATTTCAACAAAGTTAACTTGCAAGATGAACATAATAACATTTATTTCATCTTCCTGTTGGAAAACCAGGCCCACAAGTATATTGAGATTTAGGGTCTCATAAGCAAAGATTAAGAGCCCTCTATACAACTTGACCAAATTACATGCTCTAACCTTTGGAGGGTTTGCTATCAATTTTCCAGAAAATCTTGTGTTTCTGTAGACTTTCAAAGTTCTAACTTATTAACATGAAAACAAAAAGAGAAAAATCCATATACATCCAGTGATGAATTTTATTACTATATTTCCTCTGCTTAAAAGCTTATACTTCAATCACTAGCAATTTTCCTTTGACTGCACATACAAATATGGATTTAATAGGTTCAATTCTCTAGCCCTAAGATTAGCTGCCCGAATACTGTAAGCTTAGGTCAGGGATTCTCTGTTAAAGTGAGATTATTTATTTTTTCATTGGAAAGGAATGACCAAAGAGAAAACAATCTTCACAAAGAGTTTTAGAGGACATGTGATTATAAGCAATGATGTGGAAAAGTCGGGTCATTTTTAATTATTGAATGGTTATAAATTTAAGTCTTGTTTCAGAGGAAATGCAGAGCCAAATCACCTGTGAAAATCGTCAGGAAAGACATGCTGAAAATATGTAGGGGTATACAAAATTAAAGTATGGTGATTTTGCCTTGGTGTTATGCAAGAAACTATTTTAGTATGCAAGAGAACATATGGTTCAAGGTAGGTAGAGGGCTCAAAATAATATCAATTTATATCAAGGTTAATATTGATTGCTGAAAACAAAGCAACAATTTAACCTTTGGAGGGTCTGCTATCAATTTTTCAGAAGATCTTTCCTTCCTGTAGATTTTATAAAGGTGCCAGCAGGAAAACAAAGCCTTTCCTAAAATGTCTCAGCTAGAATAGCTTCATTGCATTATGGAATAAGTCAGACCGACGTCCATTTTTGGAAGCAGGTGGCATCACAAGGTGATCAAATCACCAATTTGAATTCAAAGGAAAACAAAAAATGTCAATACTTTTTACAGTGTTTCTAAATTAGTTATACTTCAAATCATGAGATGCCATTTCAAGTATCTGACAAAGAGCAAAGATGTATCAAACAAGCAATGCAAAGAATGAAAAAAATTCAAAATACCTAGTATGTATACATGATTTACTAAGAATGAATCTTTCCTCTGATTCTGAACCTGGCCCTCAGATCATAATGGGAACGAATGCAGAAGAAAGCCTTACCTTCCATGCTCATTGAATTTTTCCTTCTGTGATAACTCAACATTTTAAAAAACATTTTTTGAAGCAGGGTCTTGCTATATAGTCCAGGCTAGTCTTGAATTCACTATGTAGCTCAGGCTTGCTTCGAACTTGTGGCAATCCTCTTGCCTCAACCTCCCCAGTGCTGGGATTACAGGCATGCACTACCACGCCCAACTCAAATAACATATTATCATTAAGTCACTTTCACCTCTTTAGTACAAATATGTTATGGAAAGCTAAGTAAGATAAAGTTCTCTTCTACAGACAAAATTACTTCAGAAAAAAGTACATATATAGACACACACATACATTTAGCTCTTATCTCTCTTTGGGTAAATTCTCCATCAGCAATTCAGCTGGGCTGCCTTTCCACAGCCAGAGTTTGGAGGATTCCCCACATCCCTGCTTTCTAGTCAAAATCTCCTAAGGTAAGGGCAGCTAGTTTTTATAGGATCTTAAGCCATTTAAGAAACAAAGTGATAGAATATATTCTAAAATTAAACTTTTAAGTATTACAAAATATTGGTTTCCTTCTTTTAGTAACATTATTTTATGGTTATCAATTATAACTTATCTATTTAATTCTAACACGGATGATAGTTTTACTTCAGACAAAAGTTCCTGTCTTTTTGAGACAGGGTCTTGCTATGTGATTCAGGCTGGCCTTCAACTCACTTTGTAGCCCAGGCTGGCCTCGAAATCACAGTGATTCTCCCTGCGTAATACCCCTGAGTGCCAGGGTTACAGGCACGCACCACCATGCCAAGTTTTAAAGTATTTTTTTAAATATTCAACAAGATCCTAGTTTTTCTATGATTTTAATAACCCAAATATATGGAATATGTGAAAACTTACTCAAGGAGAAAAGTAAAAATTTGTAACAATGGAATTATTTTAAGCCCTTTTGATAATTTTGCAGCCATAAGAAAACATTAGTCACAACCACCAAGGCAAAATTTACCAAAAGCAACAGATGGTGCTCAATAGCCATATACTTCCCCCCTTGATTAGAGAGAAAAATAAGAAATGCAAAAATAAAAGCAAGGATAAACTATTTCAATTATTACCTTTCTCACATTTCTTTTTGGAAGCTGACGAAGAAGGAATCATAGGTAATTTCATCAACTCAGCACGATTTGATTCATTCAGTAGGTAGTGGGACTTATAGGCATAGGAACTGAACATGGGGTCTGAATGGTCCTGAACTATCAGCCCTATACGAAACAAACAGAAAGAGATGAGCTGCAATGAAACTACCCATGATTCCATGAGGTAAAAAATAAACCAACACCTATAATGCAGTTGTGCCTTAAAATTGGGTGTAGGGACAAGTAAGAAGAAAAAGAAAAATATGACCAAAAAGCTTTCTATAATTATTAAAGGGAAGGTGAACTACTTGATTCCTTGTCCCTAACAGAAACATCTACGCTGCAGAAGAAAATTCCAAATAACCTGAAGATACAGAAGACATTTCACATATTGAAAACTCCCTACGATAAACAAAGCTGTATTCCATAACATTTAGCAGTACTATGATGACAATCCAGCAAACAAACTTATTTAATTATCTAGAAGTAAGACTCATAGCATAGGCTCTAATCTCTCTACCCTGTATAAAACAGAACTTGAAGGCAGAACTGAATCTCTTTTCCTCTATTCGTATCTTGAGATATACTCCAATTCTAGCTTTCTCTGCCAGGTAATGAAACTCTTCTCTGTTGACACAGTAGATGACTTTAATGGAGCCATAGTTTCCTGAACTTCACAAAATATGAAGCATTTAAATTCTTTCCCTGTCACAACATAAAGTGATTACGAACTTAAAAGGTTTACAGAAGTAGTCCCTTTGATCTACCAGTACAGCTGCCCTATTTGGAGAACACAAGATCTGCTGTGACACCCGTGGGAACCCCTTCTCTTCTCCTCTCCCTTTTCCCTTACCTGAGTTCATAATTCACCTCTAAGTCACTTCCTGACCTGTGACTACAGACCAGAGGAAACCTCTCTATCTTGATTACTAGCCAGTTTACAATGATCTAGGACTTTACACACAAATCACAACAGCAATTTCATTTAGAGGTCATTTTGGGGGATGGCAAGAGTTTGGTTTTAAAAGGGTTACCATTTACTTTCTCCTGTGGGTCTTATGTGATACTTCCCCTCCACTGAGGACAGTCAAGCAATGTCTCTGACCAGATGACAGAATGGGATTTAGAATTGCTGATAATGTAAGAAACTTATCAAAGTGATCTAATGTCAAACTGATTACATAGATTGTATAGAAGGAGGTGGTGTAACGTAAAAAAGTTACAGGCCTTGAAGTAAGAAAAACCGGAACAATTGCAGGTCCTTCCAAGTCACAGCTTGTGTGACCTCAAGTAAATATTTACCATGAGCTTTGGTGTGCTTGTCCATATAAAATGAGAATATAACCTCTGGAGACAGTTCTTTCAAACAGTATCCAGTAGAGTTTAATTTATATATGCAAAATAGGTTGCTGTTAAAATAAAAACTCTAATGTATGGCTGGGGCCCCATTTTAAATTATGATTACACAGAAAGGTACAGAATGTTAATTAACCTGTACTATCTGGGTGGTATAAAAGATAAAGAATACAAACTAAACTGACAAATGTCTCACCTCCTACTGGTGCTTTAAATTGGCTCTGTGTGTGTGTGTGACAGAAAGAGAGAGAGAGAGAGAAAGAGAGAGAGAGAGAGAGAGAGTGAGCATAAGAGAGACAGCACCTAAACTTTATTGTTTTTTGGTTTGTTTTTTGATCTTTTTTTTTGGGGGGGGGTCTTTTTGAGACAGGGTCTCACTATGTGGCTTAGGTTGGCCTTCAACTCACTTTGTAGCCCAGGCTGACTTTGAATCTGCAGGGATCCTCCTGCTTCAGCCTTTCGAGTCCTGGGATTATATGAATGTACCACCATACATGGCTGTCCCTAAACTTTAAAAACCAAAAGTCGTTTTTAGATATTTTGACCTAAGAAGTTTAATGACTTTAAATACCCAATAACCAAGAACTAAGAAAAGTAACTTATGAGAAGGAAAAAAAAAAAAATTCTGTATGAGGAAAAAAACAAGCTAAGATTTCTAAGTCTGAGTACCTCTTTTCTATATTAGGGTTAGGTCTCTCAGCCTGGGCAACGGTGAGATCTGCATTTTAAATAAATAAATAGGGCTAAAGATGTTCCTTAGCATTCCCTAGATTTAACCCTCAATTCCTCCAACCAAAGGGGATCTCAATACTTATTGAAGGACACATACTATTTACTTTCAAAAGACTGGATTTAAACCAGGTACCCTGGCACACATCTGTGATCCCAACACTCGGGAGGCTGAGGAAAGAGGACTGCCATGAGTTTGAGGCCAGTCTGAGTTACATAGTGACTTCAAGGCCAACCTGAATTACAGAGAAACGGCCTGCTTCCGAAAAAACAAAAACAAAACTTGATTCAAACTTTCTCAAATGCTGGGTGAGGTGGCACACACCTGTAATCCAACCACTTAAGAGGCTGAAGCAGGAAGATCATCATGAGTTTGAGTCATCCTGGGTTACATAAGCAAGTTCTAGGCCAGTTTGCTGTATATAGTGAGACCTTGTCTCAAAAAAAACAAAATAAAACAAAACAATACAAAATAAAATATCTCAATCCTAGCATCTGATATACTTAGAATAAATTTTTACCAAATACTAGAAAGGAAAATAAAGGTTTCTGCTTATTTCAGTAAGTTTCACAGTTAAAATGTTTGTGAATTGCCAGACTGAGGTGGGAGGGTCACTGTGAGTTTGAGGCCAGACTGTGCTACATAGTGAGTTCAAGGCCAGCCTGGACTGCGTTGAGAGACCCTGTCTTTAAAAAAAAAAAAAAAAAAAAAAGGGGGTGACTTAATAAACTTCCTTAAGTAGGCATTTAAATACAGTAAATCTTTCAGAATATTGTCAAATTGACAAGATACAAATACAGATTGTTTTTAAAACATGGGATTTCCCCATTTACATTGTTCCCAGACTTATAATCAACAGATTTAGGTTAAATTTAACAAAATGACTAAGTTTCATTTAGAGAACCACTTTTTATCTATTCCTACATTGAAATACCTATTTTTAAAAGTTCCCAATTACTGAATAAAATATAAAATAAAATACTGATTAACATGCTGATGGCACTGAATTTAGAATGTATCCCCCAAAATAGGCCAATACAGTAATTATAAACTTAAGGTTCACAATATTCACTACATTATTTTTTTAAAAATCAAAACAAAACGAAAATGTTGGCTAGGTTATATGTGCTTGTACATTGCCAGTATAAGTGCCTACGAATGGTAGAAAGGGTTTGCAAAATGGTAAGAAGTTGTATGTGTGGTCCTGGGAATCGAACTCAGGACCATGTGCTTGCCATGCAGGTGCTGTACTGCTTAGCCATACCTTTGGTCCCAATAAGAAGCTTTATTTTAGCTACTATTACTCATCTGTCTAAAAGTCTCTAAAGCTAGACATTTAATCGATAATTCAGTAATTCTTTTCTATCATTACTTTCTTTGGAAGGTAGGGTGGGAAGGCACTAGAGGTGGCTTGCTATTTATTATTTACTTATATGATTATTTGCCTGTACAAACCCTTTCTGTTACAGTCTGATGTGGCACATTCCTCCGTCCCCCTTACGGGCCTCAGAGCAGGACACAATGCTGCTCTGCTGTAGACAGACAAAGCTGCCCATTTGAGTGGCAGCCATGGGCCCAGGGGGCTGTTACACAGAAGACTGCCATTTATTCAATCTTCTACTGCTCATCTTGTCTAAGCTATTTGTTAAAAAACAAGAAATATAGGGCTGAGGATTTAGCTCAGTGGCATAAGTGCCTGCCTTGCAAGCGCACGGTGATGAGTTCGATCCCTGGTGCCAATTATAAAAACAAATGAAATACAAAAGCAAAACACTCACTGTTTGTTTTTTTTTTTTTTTTTTTTTGTCTTTTTCATTTTTATCGGTACCAGGGATCGAACTCATGACCGCCTGCTTGCAAGGCAGGTGCTTATGCCGCTGAGCTAAATCCCCAGCCCCAACACTCACTGTTTGAATGTCCACTTTGTATGACTTAATTTTGCAACTTAAACAACTATTTCTAAGATGACAGTATGTAATTTGTCAACTAGTGATTTCTTAGTGTTTTCTTTTAAATTCTGTATTATTTCTATCCTTTTTCTGTTTTGTTTTTTCTTTAAATAAAATTTTTTTTAAAATGTAAAAAAAGAAAGCAAAACAACCTAAGATCTGAACTCTAAAAACATTTTTATAGTACTTTTGTCAAATTTACTGTCTCCTGAAGCAAAAAATGAATAAAAAAGGCTTCATAGACTATATACTATCGTCTATAACACAAAAGGCTTGATTATGCCTTAGTGTCTTTCAAATACTTTATAACAATGTAAGTTCAGGAAACTTAGTACTTATATTAAAGATGAAACAAACCAGTATTTGGAGATAATAGTTGGCCTCTATAATGCTTATTAATTACCAAAAAACCTCCAAAGTTTCTTCATCATATAACCCAGGTCAAGCTGGACACTGCACCATAGCCAGCTAGACATCCTATTTTATATGTACCACACACTCTCCTTTATGGCCAGCCCTCAGGGGTAGGGTATCATCTCAGCTGATCAGCATTTTGGTGGATTAAGTATCAACTGCTGGCAAGTAAGCACCCTGCCGGCTTTTCATTAAACGCTACACATGTTACCTTGGGTTGTGGCAGGCCATCTCAAGGCCAGACCAAAGTATTACGAAGTACAACACAAACAATCAAAAAATGAATATACTGATCTTGTCTTCTATGTGAAATCTCAAATTTTTTTTTTTTTGTTGTCTTTTTAAGACAAGGTCTCATTATGCAGTTCAGGCTGGCCTTAGGCTCACTTTATAATCCAGGCCGGTCTCAAACTTGTAATGATCTGCCTGCCTCAGCTTCCCAAGTACTTGGATTACAGGAGTGTGCCACCACACCTGGCTTGAAATCTCAATCAGTTTGAAAGTTCTGGATCAATGGCACGACATGGGAAGGATCTACTTCAAACAGAAAAACTTTGTAAAAGGGAATAGCTTAATCTTTTAACAGAAAATTAGTCAAACAGAGAAACAAAGCATTTATCTATAGTATAGTATAGTATAGTATAGTATAGTATAGTATAGTATAGCATTTATCTATTATACATTTTTAAATGCAGATTTTAGCCAGGCGTGGTGTCACATGCCTATAATCCCAGCACTAGGGAGGTTTAGGCAAGGATAATTATTGAGTTTGAGACCAGCCTGGGCTACAAAGTGAGTTTAAGGCCAGAGTGAACTGCATAGCAAGACCCTATCTTAAAAAGACCAAAAAAAGAGAGCAGATTTTAGCTTAGCTTATAAAACAACTAATACTGTCTAACATTATGAAAGGGACTAGGTGCTAGAAAAGGTGATTTTGGCCTGGGGATATAGCTCAGCAGCATTTGCACATGCTGGCAAAAGGTCTTGAGTTCAATTTCCGGTACCCTAAATAAATATGTAGATAAATAAATAATAATTTCTATCAGGAGTACAATAAAAGGAAATTCAGCTCTAGATAGGAGATTGTACTAAAAGGCTTGGGTTCTCTCCTAAAGCTAAATTTCACCTTAATAGAGAAATCTAATAAAGAAATGAAAAGAAAGGATTGACACTCACCTCTGGCACAAACGAAACAAAAGCCTACATTTACAGCAGCAGCAGAATTATTGCTCCGCTTAGAATGGTCACTACAGATGAGAATATAGGAGGACACAAACATGCTTCCTGCAGCAATACAAGCATCTGCAGAGTGATAGGCAACGGGACACCTCAAACATCTCATCATGCGTCCTGTTTAAAGAAGAGACAAAAAGGAATTTGCACAATAAGGTATCAGCTGGATATGAGACTTCTGCAGTTTGGTTTTTCTGTTTTTATGTGACACTAATTACAGCAACAGTGAAACACTTTTTAATTCACTAGGCTGGCTCTGTCATTCCTATACTGTACAATTTTTAATACAAGCCTAAAAATCATTTAGAGGGCCGGGTATGGTGGTACATGGCTGTAATCCCAATACTTAAGAGGCTAAGGCAGGAGGATCACCATGAATTCGAGGCTAGTCTGGACTATAGAGTGAGACCGTCTCAAAATAATAATAACAATAATTTTAGATATTGTGCAAAGAAAACATTCTAATGCTGAAGGGATAATGATATCCCCAATATATCATATGCTTAAGGAATTTTCCATATGTAGTTTGGAATACACAGAATTTTACTCTCATAGTCTGAATTTGCAATTTAATTTCTACTTAACATGCTGTCTACTGGGGCTGAACTTTTAGACCTAGAAAAAAGAGAGATGTCCAGTTATTTATATTAATGTGCCTAACATATTATTTGTCACTGTACTCAAAGTATCACTGTGCCCTTCTTTAGGTGTATTACCTTTACTTGCTTTGTGGATATCTTTCTCCATAGAGCAGGCAGAGCAGCAGTGCTGGGGACAGCGGAATCCCTTTGATTCAAAGATGGCAGTGGAGAATTTTCGGACACAGGCTTCATGATAAAACTTTCCACAAGCACCAACAGAACAACGCTTCACATCTTCACCAGGCACTTTACATGAAAAACATGGATGCTGCCCTGGAAGATGGTGAGAAACAGAGATTATATGAATATGAAAGCATATTCCCTTTAGACAGAAGCAGTTACAGACATCAAAGAGTTGCTCTGGAAAGAGACTCTACTATTAGGTGTAAGAATTTAACACACAAGAGCCAGGTGTGGTGGTGCATGGCTGTAATCCCAGCACGTAAGAGGCTAAAACGTGGCTCACAGTTTGCAGAGGTTTCAGTCCAAAATAGGCTGGCTCCAAGGCAGGGTGGCATGGCAGACAAACACTGCAAAGAAACAGTTCACTGTGGGTAGAAGGCAGCAAAGCAAGCAAGGGTCCTTAGCAATATTTTTCTGACTCTTTTATGCTATATCCAGGCTACTGGGATTAGGGAAAGCAGTGTCAAACCAGCAAGTAGACTGATTTAGTAATCACATACCCTTAATCCCAGGATCGCATACCCTTAGATACAGTCACCTCTGAAAAATCTAGACCTATGACTGCATGAGGCTTTGGGGGGACATCTAGACACAAACTGTAATACCAAAACAAAACAAAAAACCAAACAAACAAACAAAAAAGAATTTAACATAGAAAAAGTACCATTAAAAATATATGACTAAGCCGAGCATGATGCTTCACGCCTGTAATCCCAGCACTGAGGAGGCTAAGGCAGAAGGATGGTTGTGAGTTTAAGACCAGCCTGGGCTACAAAGTGAGCTCAAGGCCAGTTTGAATTGCACAGTGAGGCCCTGACTAAAAAAAAATTGCATAGACTTCCGGGAAAACATGGCGGACAGATAACAGCAGCTATGGAGGCTCTCTGAAAGACTCGGCTCATAATTCAGGAATGGTGTGGAGTAAGGAGTCATAAGCAGGTGGAGATATGCTCTGCTGACCCAGGAACGAACTGGGCTGAGAGAACCAACTTGGAATGCAGTCCTGGTGCTAAAACAGGAACAGAAAAGCCTCAGTGTGGAGGCTGGAGCCCACGCCATTGGACGCCTGGATTTGGGTTTCCCGCCACATGGCGGCTGTATCTACATCGGCTCGGCAGGGAGAGAGACGCGCAGAAGCTCTGAGAACGGGAATCAGTGAACGGAGTTGAGAGCGGGACGGGCGTGGAGCCGTGCACTGACTTGTGGTGAGGTGAGTGAGAGAAACTGACACACTACCACAGTTTGACTCCAGCGGAGGATATTCTAGGACTGGGCAGACTTGTGGGAACAGGGCGCTGTGGCGACTTCAGCCACGTATCCCTCTCTCAAGCGGGATTGAGAGTGCCTAGCCTACATGACGCTGCTGGTGGACCCAGTAGGCTAGCCCAACCCAGATCCCAGAGCCTGAGGGTGGCCTGGAGGGGCAAGCCCTGCGTAGGCTGCCTGATCTGCAACTTCCTGGTGTGCTTCGGTGGGTGGGAACACCTAGCCGGTGCAATTCGATCAGGCTGTGGCTGACAGGGAGGGAAGCTGGGCCTCCTATATAAGCTTGCATATATAAGGAACAAAGAATATGGGAAGAGGCAGCAACAAGAAAGGCTCTTCGGCCCCCAATCCTGAGAAACAGGTAATAGCAGATACCGCACCAATAGACATAAAGCGCCATCTAGAAAGCCTCATAGATCAGTTCAGGAATGAAGTTATCAATGACCAGAAGCTAGAAGCAAGCAGAATAGTTAGAGAAACGCTAAGCACCACCCAAGAAAAAACAGATGGTGGAATGGAAGAACAGAAAAAGAGGGGAGAATTGTTTGATGGAGAAAATAGAGAAAGCATAGAATATGTGAAGCAGGTTCAAAGGGACTACCAGGAAACTAAAAAGTCTATCGAAAACTGGCATAACAGCTTGAAAGAAACTAAGGACAGACTATCTGAAATGGAGGGCAGATTTGTAATATGGGAGAATGAAATGAAAAACTTCTTAAAAATAACAAAGAAACAAACAGCAATAATACAAAGACAAGAAGATGATAAGAAGATCCTTAACTTAAGGATTAAGAACATAAAAGAAGAAGTAGGGACACAAACAAATGAACTACAAAAGCTACTCACAGAAATAATCCAGGAGAATTTTCCTAATTTAGCAAAAGGTAAAGATACTCAGATGTATGAGGCATACAGGACCCCAGCCACCTACAACCCAAACAGAGCAACACCCAGGCATATAATAATAAAAATTCCAGAAATTCAATACAAGAACAGAATATTAAAAGCTGTCAGAGACAAGAAACAGACCACTTACAAGGGAGCACCCATCAGAATTACAGCAGATTTCTCTGCACAAACCATCAAATCACGAAGAGCGTGGGGGGAAATAATTCAAGCTTTGAAAGATAATAATCTCCAGCCAAGATTGATATATCCTGCACAACTGTCCCTGGAAATTGATGGAAAAACAAGGTGCTTGCAGGATAAAGAGGAACTGGGGGAATTTGCAACCACCAATTCAACTCTACAGAGAGTACTGCAGGATATTCTAAAAAAAGAAAAATACAAAGAATCCAGAAATAGTGGTGGGGAGGCCACAATGAATGGAGCAGAGAACAAAATGAAGAAGACAAACTGACAACTAATGACAGGAAAAGAGCTCAACAGAAATGAGGCAGAGAAGATTGGATGATAGGAACAGCTATTTTGGAGAAAATGACGTCTTAATAGGTAATACTGATTTAGTATCATCTTGTTTTGAAGTCTCATCAAACTTTTGTTCTTCTGTCTCCATTGGTCTAAATAGGTTGTATCTTATTGGATTTTATTATGTACGATAGTATAAGCAAAAACTTTTAAAGACAAGGAGATTATACAGAAACCATTGTTCATTTTCTGTTAGTTGATTCTAAATACCCTGTAATGCTGTCATTCTCTTAAATGGTTTTACATTGTTTTGATATATTTAATGCTACAATATACGAAGTTGTACTCAGGATTTCAAGGAAAGAGACAATATGGTAACTACTTTTATGTCAGGATTATCTTGTGGTGAAACACTATTCTGCTTAAATGGTTACATTTTGATCTGCGCTGATTTGCTGTTATGCCCTCTTTTACCTCAATCTCCACTCCATTATTTACTTTTTTATTTTTATCCTTTTAATTAAGGGAAAAATAAATAAAAATAGCAGGATATATTATAGCAACCCACTTTGACTTTCCATTATCTTGATTTAAAGCCCTGTATTACTCTCACCATCTTGTTTTTGACTGATGTCCCCCTATTCTGCTTTGCTTGATAGTACCAGGTTCGAAAGTTTAGGCAACAGCTATGAAGATAGTGAGATTCATTATGACGCCCATTCTCGTTGACTTTTATCTACTTTTGAAGACCTGCAATGTCTCCAATGTTTTGGTTTTGTCGGTTTTGTTCTTTACTGTTTTGTTCAATTTTATTATAACTGATGATATAGGCAATTCTATTAGAGATAGCAGGAGGCATTATGTTAACCATTATTGATCACCTTGTATTATGCTTTTACATTATCTATTATGTCCACCCTTTTGATTTGATTGACTCTGTTGTTATGTCACATTTGGTTCTACTCCCTTCCAAAAAAGTAATAAGAACTGTGGGAGTAACAAAACCCAAAATGTGTAATTGTCATTGTACAAAAGAGAGGAAAAGAAAGTGCTCTAAATAATATAACTGCATGTATGTTTAAGTGTATAAGATAGAAAATGATATCACTGAGTTTTATTGGATCATTGAACATAACTGTTTGCAGTCTCACTGTTGGAATGTCCACTTTACAAGCTTTAACTTTGTGACTTGAACAATTATTTCTAAGATGACAATATGTAATCCATTAACTAGTGATTTCCTACTGTTTATTTTTTCTGTAAATCTGTATAACTTGTACCCATTCTCTGCTTTTTGTACCCTTTTTCTCCTTAAATAAAATTAAAAAAATAAAAAAATAAAAAAATTGCATACATGCATATGCATATATATGTAAATAAATTTACAATTATTTTGTAAATTTTGCTGGGAGAATTATTAATTTGAAGGTAAAGTATTAAAAACAATTTAGATCCCAGCACTCGGGAGGCTGAGGCAGGAGGATCATTGCAAGTTTGAGACCAGCCTGGGTTACAAAATGAGCCCAATGCCAGCCTAAACTGCATAGTGAAACCTTGTCTCAAAAAAATTAATTAATTAATTAACAAATTAATAAATTTAGATCTCCAAAACTAATTTAAAAAAAACCCACATGGATTTTTTTCCCCCTCAATATTTGGGAGCAGATATTAACAAAGTCCTCTCCCACATAAAACAAAATATACTCTTAGATAACTGTCGATGATTTACTTATGTAAAACAGACATAAAGAAAATAAGAAATCTGCCCACAGGAAAGACAACTGCTTTTACTGCTTTTAAAGAGAGCTGACAAAAATGGAAGCTTATAAGTAATGGAAGGCTATCTTCAAAGAGCTGAAAGAAAATAATTACCAGGGGAGGATATTTTTGTGACAATATTAAAAAATAAAGTGACACTCATGTTCACTAGGAAGGATAAACAAAACCTGGTTATGGTTTAGATGTAGAATGGCCCCAAAAGTTTCATGTGTTCAGAGATGGGACTTTTGAAAGGTGAATGGGTCAGTGTAGCACTATACTCATGGATAGGTTCATTGCTGGATCTGCTGTTAGGAACAGGGCCCTGGTAAGAAGAGGAGGGTCACTGAGGAATCATGCAGAAGCATCTATTCTGGTTCCTTTTTTCTCTGTTTCCTGGTTGCCATGAGGTAAGCAGCCATCTTTTTCCATGACCTCCCACCAAGTCATTCCAGCCTTGCAGCCTGCTTGCCAAGAACTGAACCCCCAATCTTGTTAAACCACAAAACCCTCTTCTCCTTTAAGATGTGAGCACTGGCTATTTTGTCCAGGGACAGGAAAGCTAATGCATAGTTTTTTGAGAAAATTAACAAAAGTAGTATCTATGACATGAGTAATAAAAAAAAAAAACACCACCAATATTATATTACAACATTAAAAAGATATTGAAACAATACTGCTGCATTTTTATTAATAAATTTTAAAATTTAGATGAGTTAATGGATAATTTCTTAGAAAAACAGAATTTAACAACATTGTCCCAAAAATAAATAGGAAAATGAATGGTTTTATAAACTGCTGAAAGAAACTGAGAGTACAGTTATATTCCAATGAAAGTGAATTTTAGGCCAAGAATACTGCACTGGTGAATATAACAAACATTTAAGGAAAAATGAAGCCAATATGATAGAAACAAAAGGAACAAAGTATGGAAAAAAACAGATGGACAAATGTACAATGAAAATGGCTTAGAAGCCCATGTGGGGGTGCATGCCTGTAATCCCAGCAATGTGAATGGCTGGAGCAGGAAGACTACAAATTTGAGTCTAAACTATGTAATTTTGTGACTGAGATCTTGCCTCAAGTTAAAAAATACAAAAAAAGAAAAAGGGCTTGGGATGTATGTTGTTCAATAGCAAGACCCTCAGTAAAACCCCAAGTACTGAAAAGATTTAAGGGGAGTAAGAAATACATTTGAGTCTACATAACGTTCACACATGGATAAAATATGCACCATGTATATAAACAAAGACAAAACCATAAGTCTTACAAAGAACTATAAATCAATAGAATTAAATTTAAGCAGCCTAAGTAAAAGTAGGCAGAGCATATGAACTATGAGTTTACGAGAGTAGAAAGACAGCCATGCATGGTGGTGTACACCTGTAATCTCAGCACTAGGGAGGCTGAAGCCAGAGGATGCTGTGAGTTTAAGGCCAGCCTGAACCACATGGTGAGACCTTGTTTCAAACAAACACATACCATGAGTGGAAAGACGTAATAACCAAAAATGAAAGAATTCTCAACTTCATTAGTAATCCGATAAATGCTAATTGATGTCATTTAAGAAATAGGAAAAAACCTAAAAGCTTGATAATACTTATTGATAAGGGTAAAAAAGTCTTATACACTACTGGCAGAGAGTTATGTTGGATGGACTACTGTAGAAGGCAACTGGGCAATGGCCATTGAAAGAAAAGAACATTCTCTTCTTATGACCTGGAAATTTTATTTTTTAACAGGTATTCAGTGAAGACTATAACATGGAAAAGGAGGTTGCCTGAAGCACTGATCATAACAGCAAACAACTAAAAGTAACTCACATATCCTTTCACAGGGGAAGAGTTAAATAAACTATGATACGTGCATACTATGGAACACTATGCAGCAATTAAATAGAATGCACTTATATTTGAAATAAAAATAATTCCTATAGAAGAATAATATGATACATTTTTAAAAACTTTTTTTATTTAAAGAAAAAAAACAGTATAAGGGTACAAGTAATACAGAATTACAAAAAAAAAAAAAAAAAACAAAAAACGGTAAGAAATCACTAGTTAAAAGATTACATATTGTCATCTTAGAAATAGTTGTTCAAGTTACAGGACTAAAGCATCCAAAGTGGACATTCAAACAGTGAGACTGCAAACACAATGACCCAACAAAAACTCAGTAATATGGTCATCTATCTTAACACACCTAAACACACTTGCAGTTGTATCCTGTAGAGCACTTTTTTCCCTCTCTTTTTTACAACAAAATTTACACATTTTTGGGTTTTATGACTCCCATAGTTCTTATTACTTTTTTTTGTAAGAGAATAAAACCAAATATGACAAAACAAAGCAGTCAGTCAAAACAAAGGATAGACATACCACATGATGTAAAAACAGAATACAAGGTTATCAACAATGGTTACCATAATGCCTCTTGCTTCCTTAAAAAGAATTGCTTATATCATTAGGAATAATAAAATTGAACAAAACAGTACAGAACAAGACCAATAAAACCTAGACACTGGAAACATTATCTTCAAAAGAAGATAATAGTCCAACCAGAATGGGCATCACAGTGAATCTTATTGTCTTTAAAGTAGTTGCCTATACCCTCAAACTTGATACTATCAAATAGAACAGAACAGAGTCTAATTAGTCAAAACAAGATAGTGGGAGTAATACTGGGCTTCAAATCAAGTTAATAGGAAATCAAAAAAGTTACTATAATATATCCTGCTAATTTTTTTTTATTTTTCCCCTTAATTAAAAAATAATAATAAAAATAAATAAATTTTTTATGAATAAGGGAGAGATTGAGATAAAGGATGACATAACAACATAGCAATACAGGTCAAAGCATGACAATTTCAGCAACCTAGTGCTTTACCCACAAGATAACCTGACTTAATAGTAGTTACCAATAGTGTCTCTTTCCTTGAAATATTTGAATATAACTTCACATACTATAGCATCAAATATATCAAGACAGTGTGAAACCTTTCAAGCAGATGAAAGTATTACAGGGTATTCAGAACCAGCCAACGGAAAACGAAAAATGGTTTCTATATTATCTCTTAGCCTATAAAAATTTTTGTTTATACTATCACATATAATGGAGACAGAAGAGCAACAGTTTGGTGGGACTTCAAAACAAGATGATATTAAATCAGCACTAGCTATTATGATGTCTTGTTTTCGTCAAAATAGCTGTTCATTACAGGCAATAATATCAAACAGCCAATAATATCATAAAGCCATTCCAATTAATGAGTGAAAACTTTATAAGGCTTCAAAGCCACATAATGGGGAATCATGATTACCACATACTTTTATATATTTGAATCATTTCTTATAATAGGGAAACTATTTGGTATTCACACATGTGAGTTTGATTTATTTCACTTATGAGTATAGTCTCAAGTTGCATCCATTTATGTATAAATATCTCAGTGTGATCCTTCTTTTAGCTGAGTAGTACTCCATTGTATACAAATACCACACTTTTTTATCCATTCCTCAGTTGATGGACACCTGGGTTGTTTACAAGATCTGGCGATTACAAATTGTGCTGCCATAAACATAGGTGCACATATATCACTGTGGTATGATGCCTTCAGTTCTTCTGGGAACATGCCTAGAAGTGGAATAGCTGGAACAAATGGGACTTCCAATCCCAGCTTTTTGAGAAATCTCCAGACAGACCTCTACAACAGTTATACCAGTCTACACTCCCACCAACAGTGCAGGAGAATTCCTTTTCCCCCCACAGCCTCTCCAGCATTTGTTGGTGGTTTTCTTGATCGTGGCCATTCTTTCCAGAGTGAGATGGAATCTCAGTGTGGTTTTAATTTGCATTTCTCTAATGAGTAATGATGATGAACATTTCTTCATGTATTTATTTGCCATTTGTATTTCTTCACCTGAGAAGTGTGTATTCATCTCAGATGCTCATTTTTGGATTGGATCTTTGAATTTTGGGGGTCTGATTTTTGAAAAATTCTTTATATGTTTTAGACAGAAGTCCTTTGTCGGAGGGAGAGTTCACTAAGATTTTTTTCCCAGTTTGTGGGTTTTCTTTTCACTATGCTGGAGATTTCTTTTGACATGCAGAAACTTTTTAAAAGAGGTGATCCCAGTTATTGATTCTGCGAAGTATTTCCCGTGCAGTTTGATTGCTGTTCACGAATTCTCTACCTACCCCTATGTCTTCAAGGTTTCTACCCAATTTGTCTTCCAATAGATTTAATGTTTGTTTTAATATTCAGATCTTTGACCCGTTTATATTTTAATTTAGTACATGGTGATAGGCATAGGTCTAGTTTAGTTTTTGGCAAATGAAGAGCCAGTTTTCCCAACACCATTTATTAGAGACTGTCATTCTTCCAGTGAACCTGTTTGGCTCGTTTATCAAAGATAAGGTGGTTGAGTGTGTTTGTAGTTGGGGTTGTATCTTCTAATCTATTCCATTGATCTTTTGGCTCTGTTTTGATTCCAGTACCATGTTGATTTTACTACTGTTGCTTTGTAGTATAATTTCAAGTCAGGGATTGTGATGCCTCCTGCCTTGCCTTTGTTGCTTAGAATTGTCTTTGCTATTCTAGGTCTCTTCTCACTCCAAATGAATTTTAGGAGTGATTTCTCTACATCTATGAGGTGTTTTGATGGTATTTTATTGGGATTGCATTGAATCTGTATAACAGTTTTGGGAAAATGACCATTTTCACAATATTTATTCTTCTATCCATGAGCAAGGGATATCTTTCCATTTTCTGAGATCATCTTCAATTTCTTTTTTAAGTGTATTATAATTTTACCTGTACAGGTCTTTCACTTCTTTCATAAGAGTAATTCCTAAATATTTCATTTTTTGGTTGCTAGTGTGAAGGGTGTGGCTTCTCTTATTTCTCTCTCTGTGATTTTATTGTTAGTGTATAGGAATGCTATTGATTTTTGAGTATTGATTTTGTATCCAGCTACATTACTGAATTTATTTATCTAAGAGTCTTTCAATGGAGTTTAGGGGATCTTCTATGTAGACTATCATGTCATCTGCAAACAATGATAATTTAACTTCTTCTTTTCCTATCTTTACCCCTTTTATTTCTCTCTCTTGCCTAATTGCTTTGGCTAGTACTTCCAGTACTATATTAAATAGGAGTGGTGATAAAGGACATCCTTGTCTTGTGGCTGATTTTAAAGTAAAGGCCTTCAATTTTTGGCCATTTAGTATGATGCTGGCTGTTGGTTTGTCATAGATGGCCTTTATTATATTGAGGTAAAGACCATCTATTCCAATTTTCTTATCATGAATGAATGTTGGACCTTATCGAAAGCTTTTCCTACATCTATAGAAATGATCGTGTAATTCTTTATTTGGCTTTATGGATATGGTAGATTACATTTATTGATGTTGAACCATTCCTGCATGCCTGGGATGAATCCCACTTGGTCATGGTGTATAATCTTCTTGATGATTTGCTGTATCCTATTTGCCAATATTTTTTTGAGGATTTTTGCATCTGTGTTCATTAGGGAGATTGGTCTATAGTTCTCTTTTTTAGTTGAGTCTTTCTCAGGATTTAGTATGAGAGTAATATTTACTTCCAGGAATGACTTAGGAAGGATTGCTTCCCTTTCAATTTCATTGAATAGTTTGAGGAGTGTCGGCATTAGGTCTTCTTTGTATTTCTTGTAGAATTCTGCAGTGAGTCCATCTGGGCCTGGGCTCTTCTTTGTAGGTACGGCTTTAACTATATTTTCAATTTCATTGATAGAAATTGGGTTAATTCAGCAGTTTTACATCCTCTTGACGTAGCTTTGGTACTTTATATGTTTCTAGGAATCTGTCTATTTCTTCTGTGTTATCAAACCTTTGAAAGTAGAGGTTTTCGAAATAGTTGTTGATGATCTTCTGTATTTCTATAGTCTGTAGTGACTTTGCCTTTTTCATTTCTTATTGCATGAATTTGAGCTTTTTCTTCCCTTTGTAAAATAAGGTTGGCTAGGGGCTTATCAATTTTATTTACTATTTCAAAGAACCAACTCTTTGATTCATTGATTCTTTGGATTATTTTCTTAGTCTCTATTGCATTGATTTCTGCTCTGATTTTCATAATTTCCTCTCTTCTTTTGGCTTTGGGCTTGACTTGCTCTTCTTTTTCTAGCTGTTTGACGTATAGCATCAGGTTATTTATTTGTATTCGTTCTGTTTTCCTGATGTGGGAACTCAGTGCAATAAATTTTCCTCTGAGAACAGCTTTCATTGCATCCCACAGATTCCGGTAAGTTGTTATCTGTATTTTTATTTTCTTGTGCGTATTGTTTAACTTCTTCTTTAATTTCCCCTGTGACCCACTGATTACTCAAGAGTGTGTTATTCAGTTTTCATGTGTTTTTGGGATTTTTGCAGTATCTTTTATCATTAATTTCTAATTTCAAAGCGCTGTGATCTGATAACATGCAGGGGATAATTTCAACTCTTACATTTATTTAAATATGTTCTGTGAGCTAATATATGGTCTATTTTAGAGAATGACCCATGTACTGCTGAGAAGAATGTGTATTTTGATGTTGTTGGATGGAACACTCTGTATATGTCTATCAAGTCCATTTGTTCACATGTGTGATTCAGTTCTGTTATTTCTTTGCTGATTTTCTGTCTGGTTGATCTGTCCCTAGGTGTCAATGGTGTGTTAATGTCTCCTGTTAGCATTGTGTTACTGATAATTTGATTTTTCATTTCTGTTAATACTTGTTTTATATAACTGAGTGCTCTGGAATTTGGTGCATATATATTTAAGGTAGTTATCTCTTCCTCTTGAAGTTTTCCCCTAACGAGTATGTAGTGACTTTGTCTCTTCTGATCATTATTGGTTTAAAGTTCACATTGTCTGCAAACAGAATGGCTACTCTTGCTTTTTTTTGGGTTCCTGTTGCGTGAGATATTGTTTTCCATCCTTTGACTTTCAGTCTATGAGAATCCTTCTGGGTTAGATGGGTTTCTTATAGATAACATATGGTTAGATTTTGTTTCTTGATCCATTCTGCCAGTCTGTTTATTTTAATTGCTGCATTGAGACCATTTACATTAATGGTTATAACTGTTATATACTGGTTTATTGTTGACATGTTATCTTTCTGCTGTTGCATCTTTAACTTTCTGTTGTTTAATTATCTGCTTTGCTTAGTGGTTTTTTCCTAAGTGTATCTAAACTGTCTGTCAATATTCTTGGCAGGGTTGGCTTGTTGATCATGAAGTTCTTCAGCTGTTCTTTGTCATGGAAGTATCTTATTTCTCCATTGATTGTGAAGGACAGTTTTTCAGGGTACATCAGTCTAGGTTGGAAATCATTTTCCTTTAGGATCTGGAATATTTCACTCTATGCTCTTCTTGACTTTATTGTCTGTGCTGAGAAGTCTGCTATGATTCTGATAGGTTTTCCTTTATAAGTGATCTGTCTTTTCTCTCTGACAGCTTTTAATAATCTATTCTTGTGTTGGATTTCTGGGATGGTGATTATTATATGTCTCGGTGTAGTTTTATTTTGGTCATGACTATTTGGAGTTCTGTATGCTTCACTGAACCTGATGTCAGTTTCTGATCTCATGCTTGGGAAATTTTCAGCTGTCACTTCTCTAAATATCCTTTTGACGTCCTTTATGTTGTCCTGTTCTTTTTCATTAATGCCTATCAATCCTATATTGTTTTTCTTTGGGTCATCTTGCAGTTGTTGAATTCTTATTTCCTGATTATTTTTAAAAGATCTTTCCTTTCTTGTTCACTAGCTGCAATCTTGTCTTCAAGGTCTGAAATTCTATCTTCACTTTCATTGAGTGGTTTTTACAGCTTTCAGTGGAATTTTTGATTTCCTGTATATATCTGTGCATCTGCTTTATGTATTCTGCTTGTTTCTTATATTGCTCATCTAGGGATTCTATCTTTTTGTTTTGTCTTTCAATTTTTAAACTGTGTTTCTTTTGATATGTTCAGCATGTCTTTCATTTCTTTTATCATTTCTTCTTTTACCTGGGAGATTATTTCTAGTTTGAATTCCTTTAAAGCTTCTCGGAGTTGCTATTATGTCCGATATTTGAGGTGTATGGCATATATTTTCTTCTATATACATCGCTCCTAAGGTTTCTTGGGATGGACTGGAGGTTTGAGATTGTAATTTGGTCGTTCGTTTTGTCATTTTCCTATATTTCTATGTTTCAAGTGTTATTCGAAAGCTTCCTCTGGGTCTGTTGGAAATCCACATCTATGCTTGCAGCTCCTGGGACTCTGGCACCCAGTTCCCCCAGGCCGCCAGGCCTCTGGAACCAGTGGCGCTCGCCTGCTTGCTTAGAACTCCACAGTCCTGCAAGCACACAGGGACGCAGATGCAGGCACCACAGACCCACCTAGCTGTTCCTCTGCACCCACACAGTGCGAGGATCCCAAACAAGCTGGGCTCTGGGGAAAGCAGGCGCCTGCTTGCTTGCTTAGAACTCCATAGTTCTCCAAGCACAGCTGGAACCAATATGATACATTTTTATTGCATATATACACAAAAATGTTCCAGGCAGACAAATAGACGACACAGATTTAGAGAGCCATACACCAAACTGATAATAATAGTGTGTGCTCAACATCACTTTCCTCCACCAAGCACCAAGGAGTGGAGGATAGCAATCATTAAAGTGAAACATCAGCTATAACTGTTACTCATTACATTTTTAAAACAATATGCATACTTGTCTAATTAGAAATAAAATACTAATAAGTGATAAGAACACCATGAAACACAAATGAACAAGGAACATAAACAAAAAAGTTATTTTTAAAAATGCTTAGTTGTAAATAAAGAACTCCAAATTATAGAAGCTTTTAAGTGTTTACTGGGCATTTAGATACCATCTTTTGGGATGTGCCTAAAACTATTGCTCATCTTTCTTATAATGAATGAAAAATGAAAATTACTAGGGACAGTTTTGTTGTTTATTTTTGTTTTGCAACAAATCAGATGAATTTCAACATTGTTCTTTGATTTTGGAAGTACCTAATGTTTACAAATTGGCTGAATTATATGAATTCATTAAAATGAATACTTACAATTGTGATGCTTGCTTCTTTTTAAAACTGTCTTTGTTGTAGAAATAAAGATCAATAGACTTTGTTTTCCTATTGGACACAGGTAACTTTAAATTTTTAACATGTATGTAGTTAAGATGGTAATATATTTTTCTTTTACTTTGTTTTTGTATTTTTGAGACAAGGTCTTACTATGTAGTTTAGGCTAGCCTTAAACTAACTCCTTATGTCGCCCAGGCTGACCTGAAGCTCATGACAATCTTTTTGCCTAAGCCTCCTGAGTGCTGGGATTGCAAGCGTGTACCACCATACTAGCCTCTGAAGATAGTAGCCTCTTAAAGCAACTTCTCGAATGAGGCTCAATGATAAAGCACTTGTGCAGCATGCATAAGGCCCTGCATTCCATCCAGCACAAGCAAAGAAAGACAAATGAAGGAGTCTGACTTTAAGCTCTAATATAAATGAAACAGGCCTTCATATATGAGATCAAAATAAGTGTAATAAAAGAAAAACTGTTATGATCAGTACAATTTCTGTATTTATATAGCCCAAAAATCAAACCTCTTTAGACTTATATTAGAGCTCTAACATAGGAATATTATTATGAATTGATTTTAGTTGAGAATAGTAAAATTATGTGTACAGAACTCTTGTAGTCACTATTATACCTTTTGTTTAAAAAGGTAAATAAAAATGTTTCCTTTTCAAAAATCATGTTTCTCTTAAATAGAAGGTGGTAGTCTAAAAAGTAATTAGTAATCAAACAGGTAAAACTAAAGCCAGGTATGCTGGCATATGTCTATAATCCCAGCACCTGGAAGGCTGAGGCAGGAGGACTGCTCAAGTTCAAGGTCAGCCTGAACAACACAGTGAGATCCTGTCTCATAAAACACAACGGAATAATAACAACAATAATAATAAATAAATAATTAAACAGACTAGGTAAAATTTTAAGAACTTATTAGTCATGTATCCTATAATACCCTTTTATAAGTGAAGTATTTATCTTTGGATAAAGAAAACTATCTAAATGGTTTTAATTGTTAAAAAACCTAAGTTCTAACTCCCAATATGGTATAGATACAACAAACTGGTATCAAACTAGTTTTTATGTCATAATAAGAGAATCAAAAACAGCCTTGTATTTTTAATAATTGTAAAATACATACAACATATTATTTAATGTATTAGCTATGTTAAGTTTTCAGTTCAACAGTATTAAAGTACATTTTTGATCTTCCCCAAAATGGTGTTAAACCAAATCTAATTCAAGCCAGGCATGGTGGTGCACATCTGTAATCTCAGGACTCTGGAGGCTGAGGCAGGAAAGTTCAAGGCCAGCCTGAAATGCATAGTGAAACCCTGTCTCAGAACAAAAAACTAAACTCAATGCTTAGGTTCAGTATTGACGTTATGGGGAAATCTGATTTGGTGCTTATCCAATTCAGTTTGTGACCAGAGTCGTGGAAAGAATTCAGTTCATGAACAGAGGTACCACAGTACTGGAGTCTGAGCACTCAAGATTCTAGCAAAGAGGCTACTGGCAATCACATACACAGTGTGGCACTGGAATAATCTGTGTTCCTATTGAACATTTTATAGGTTTAAGTTGCATTATCAAAAAGGATATACACCATGATCAAGTTTCTAGGTTTCACCCCAGAGACGCAAAGATGAGTAAATAAAAAAACATCATTTAAACAGAGGCAAGGTCAAAAATTATGTATAATTTCAAGAAGTACAGAAAAGACTTTCAACAAAATTTAACACCCTTTCATGAAAAACCCTGAACAAAGCAGCTATAGAAGGATAAAACCTGAATATAATGAAAGCTATATATGACAAACTAACAGCTAAATGGAGAAAACTTAAAAGCATTCTTCCTAAAATCAGAAACAAGACAAGGATGTCCACTATCACCTCTTCTACTCAACACAGTACTTGAAACATCAGCCACAGCAATTAGGTAAGACAAAGAAAAAATAGATACATATAAGAAAGAAAGAACTCAAATTATCATTATCTGCAGACGATACTCTACATAGAAAATCCAAAGAACTTCACCAAAAGTCTTATAATTAATAAGAAACTTCAACAATTTAGCAGGATACTGAGAGAAAAATAAATCACCCAGCCCCCACTACCCTGCAAGTGCTAAACCCAAGTACTGCCCATCAAATAATGCTGTGTTCTTTCTTTGCTGTATCTTTTAATGACAAGATTACAGCAGTTTCTGTCTCTTGCTGTGTCCCCCTTCTCCTCTTCCCACATTAGCTGCCTTTTGGTGTAATAACATCAAGCAGCTTCACAGCCTCGTTATCTCACATCCTAGCCTGCAGAAGACATTCAGATGTGTGCTGTTGTAAACCTGTCACCTTTAAGTAACTGCCTTTCTTCCCAGCCTTTTCCCTCCATAAGCTCTGGATAACTCCTCTCCTAGCCCAGACTCAGGGCTCAAAGTTTGGACTGCTAACCTCCCCTGAGCCAGCAGGCTTAATGAACTTTACTTCCCTCCACTTCTCCTCAGTGCCACTCATGTTTCCTGTGTCCCAAATCTAAAATTGCTACAATATAAGATCAACACAAAAAACCATTAGCATTTGTGTGTATCAACAGGGTGAGAAGGAAATTATGAGAATAAAATCATTCACAGTAGCTTCGAGAAAAATGAAATACCTAGGAACTAACCAAGGAAGTCAAAGAGCTCTATAAAGTGACAGTACTCTGAAGAGATTGAAGAGGACATCAGAAAATGGAAAGATGGTGGGATAGTAGCAAGGCTGGCCTGGGTTACATGGTGAGTTCAAGGCCAGCCTGAACTGCATAGCAAAACCCTGTCTCAAAAAGACAAAAAAAGAAAGGAAGGAAGGAAGGAGGAAAGGTAGGAAGGAAGGAAGGAGGAAAGGTAGGAAGGAAAGATCTCTCTTGTGGGGCTGGGGATTTAGCTCAGTGGCATAAGCACCTGCCTTGCAAGCAGGCGGTCGTGAGTTCGATCTCTGGTACCAATAAAAAGTTAAAGTTAAAAATGAAAAAGACAAAAAAAAGGAAGATCTCCCTTGCTCCTGGATTGGTAAAATCAGTATTGTCAAAATAGCCACAATCCCAAAACTATTTTACATATTCAATGCAGTCCCAGTCAAAATACTAACAGCATACTTTACAGATCTAGAAACAATAATTCTAAAATTCATATAGTGCCAGAAGAGATCCAAAATAGTAAAAGTAATTTGGGGCAACAAGAGAAAAGCAAGAGATATAGCAATACCAGAGTCCAAACTGTACTATAAAGCAACCATGATAAAAACAGCAGGATATCAGAATAAAACTGATATGGGTGTTAGTGCAACAGAACTGAGGATAAAGAAACTCCCCTAGATACATTTAGCTGTTTGATCTTCGACAAAGGGCCAAAAACGTGCTAGAGGACTGACAGCCTGTACAAAAAGTGAAGCTAAGAAAACTGGTTATCTGGCACGCAGAAGACTGAAACTGGATCCTTATTTCTCAACATATATTAATTAAAACCAAAACAGATGGGGCTGGGGATTTAGCTCAGCAGCATAAGCGCTTGTGGAGTCGTGAGTTCGATCCCTGGTACTGATAAAAAAAAAAAAAAAAAAAAAAACCAAAACCAAAACAGATCTAAGATCTAACCATTAAAACAGAAATATTCAACCTACTGGAAGATAAAATATGTAAAACACTTAAAGACATAGGTGTAGGAAAGAATTTTCTAAACAGAAATTCAACTGTACAAGAAATAACAGCAACAATCAACAAATAAAATTATCAGATTAAAAGCCCCTGTACATCAAATCAATCAATCAGTAAAGACACAATCTATAGAACAGAATAACATTTTTGCCAGCTGCTCCTTAGACAGAGGACTAATATTTAGAATATACAAAGAGGGAAAAAAAAAAAACCTTAACCACCTAAAATTAAAGATCCAGTTGAGAAATAAATAAAAATGAACAGACATTTCACGAAGGAAGAAACACAAATGGTCAATAAATATGTGAAAAAATACTCAACATCTCTGGTCATTAGAGAAAAGCAAATTAGAACAATGCTAAGATTCCATCTAACTCCAGAAAGAAGGGCAATCATTAAGAAATCAAACACTAACAAATGCTGGCAAGGGTGTGGTGAAAAAAGAAATTCTTTTTTATTGCTGGTGGGAATGTGAACTAGAACAACCATTAAGGAAATCAGTAAGGTTTCCCAAAGAACTGAAATTAGAAATTCCATATGACCTACTGATTACTCTGCTAGGTATCTTCTTCAAAGAGCTTAAGACAGCAATACACGCATATCAATGTTTGCAGCAGAACACTCACAATAGCTAAATCCTGGAAACACCTGGAAACCCATCAACAGATGATTAGATTAAAAAACATGATTTCTATATAGGGTGGAATACTCCTCTGTTATAAAGAATGACAGGTTTGAAGCATTTATAGGAAAATGGATGCACCTGGAAAATACACTGAGTGAAATAAACCAGACACAAAGCTTAAATATCACATGATATCTCTCATTTAAGTGAGGCAAAGTACAAAGGGAATGATAAAGGATGGACAGAAGGGGACAGGAGACAGATCTCTTGCAACAGAAAAGTGGTCCAAGGGAAAAAGTGCAAATAGTAAGGAGGAAGGGAAGGGGAAATAAATAAAAATTTGCCATGCACAGGAACTTAATAACCTCAATTAATGTAAACATTATATGCCATCATATGAGCTAATGTTAATAATATTAACCAGAATGCAAAATGGGCAATAGAGGAATTGGAGGAGCCGGCCAAGGGAAGGGGAAGATATTAAAAAGTAACAAACTATGGTGTGTACATGTAACCATTCTTCAAAATGACTGCAAATAGGCACTAGTAAAGAATTTTTAAAACTACATTCACATTGTGATTCTTATCACTGTCTCCAGAATCCTCTCACATCGCACACAAAAACTCTGTACCTACTCAACAATTTCCCATTTCTCCCTCCCAACCTGCTGTACTGCTCTATCTTTAGAATTTGACTATTCTAGGCACCTCATAAAAAATATATTCATATAATATTTGTTCTTTTCTGTCTCCCTTTATTTCACGCAGCAAAATATCTTTGAAAAACTAAAAATTATCTAATACAATATCCTCAGAGATTCATTTACGTTGCAGCATGTGCCAGAATTTCATTTCTTTTTAAGGCTTAAAAGTATTTTAATGTAGGCTGGACTGGGAATGTAGCTCAGTGGTAGGGCACACAGCTAGTTCAATCCCTTGGTTCAGTCTCTGAAACTATAGCAAAAAGACAGACTGACAGAGGTGGAGATATAGCTTGGCAGAACAAGCACCTGCCTGACAAGTGCAAGGTTGTAAGTTTGATCCTCAGTACCAAAGCGGGGAATAAAACAGACAGACACAGAGTAGATCCATTTGTCCACTGACAAATATTTGGGTTTGTCTTTGCTATTTTCTCCTTGCTGAGACAAAATACCTAACATCCCCAAGGTAAAGAAGGAAAGGTTTCTTTTGGTTCACAGTTTGTAGAGATTTTTTTCTGCAGTTGGCTGGCTCCAAGGCAGGGCAGCGTGACAGAGGGGCATCACAGAGGAGAAACAGTCCATGGCAGGACATGCAGAAGTCAACATGCAGCGAGCAACCCGCCTACCTCTCTCCTTTATCCCATCCAGGCTACCAGTCTTTTGAATGGTCCCATCTTTAATCAGTGGATTATTTAGTAACACAACCCCTAACTCCAGAATCACACACCCTAGAGCCAGCCAGCTCAGATAACTTCCACCTATGAGCACATGAGGCCTTGTGGGGGTATCTGGACATAGGCTGCAATGGGCTGTTTCTAATTTCTGACTACATGAAAGCTGCTGCACTGAACATGGGTATATACGTATACACTAAAGTCTCTGCTTTCAAGTCTTTTGGGTACAGAGCCAAACTGCTTTCACTTGATAATATGTTAATTCTATATTTAATGTTATAGAAAACTGCCATGCTAGACTTAGGACAGAAGCCCTAAGAGTATTTTAATGCTAAAATATACAATCTTAGTCAAGTGTGGTAGTGCATGCTCACAATCCCAGCATTTAGGAAGCTGAGGAAGGAGTTTAAGGTCAACTTGCACTAGGTATTGAGTTCAAGGCCAATGTGCATAACAAAGTGAAACCCTGACTCAAAAAATAAAAAAATAAAAAAGACACAGAGTCTTTCCTACTGGGCTGGGGACTTAGCTCAGCAGCATGAGCACCTGCCAGGCAAGAAGGAGATCTGAGTTCGATCCTTGGTACGAAAAACAAAAATGAAACACCCCCACATAGTCCTTTCTATCAACAGTTCAAATCATGATCTGTATACTTAACGGAACCAGGATGGTTATGAAAGTGACTGCATAACAGGGTTTCAGAAGAAGGGAGTGCAGAGAATGTGTGGAACCAAGAATATGGGCCCAAAATCTGTTTAAAAAGAAAATATTCTGGAAGCCAAATAAAACAATGTGCAGCTAATTTGACTCTAAAGCTACTAAGTAGCAAAACACACCTAAATGTGAGGAATTAAATGTTTTATATAGGAAAAATACATTGTACTTTCTAGGATATATTATATACAATGTCCACCCTATGTAGCCAGGGCAGAAAGCAATGAATAAAAGCAAAAACTCTGGCATCGAACAAACTGGGTGTAACTAACAGCTTCATTATATGGGACCTATGTAACATTAAACAAGGTAATAAACTCATCTTTGTTTTCTCTTTTCTACAAAATAACAATAGTACCTCACTCATGTTACAAGTATCGAATGAGACAGCAGGATGAAGTGCTTAGTATCGGAGCACTTGCCATTTAGAATGTGTTGAATAAAAACATAACAAAAAAAAAACAAAACCTCAACTTTTTGTCTAAAGGCTTTAGGTGGTGTATACTGCAATGAAAAAAGAGAAAAGACATTGTAAGATTCCAAATAAGAGGGAAAAAAAACAGTAGAAAAATAACAGAAAAATATAGGGTCAATGTATAATACATACTTGAAATACAACTGACTCTTACTTATAGCTAAGACAACCTCTCCCCCCAACAACAACAGAAACAACAAAACCACAAATACGGTTCTTAGAAGTACTACCATGCGATCTCCAATTGATTTTTATTTGCCATGTTGTTTCAGACTGAACCATTTCTTGCTTTCCGTAAGTTTAACTCTTTAGACAGGAAATTTAAACAAGCACACGTCTTTCTCTGTTACTCTGATAGATGGTAGTATGTATAGTGGAATAAGAAATAATGAACATGGTAGACAGATAGCAGCAGCTTCAGAGGCTCTCTGAGAAACCCCACTTAAAATCCAGGAATGGTGCTGGGCGAGAAATCTTAAGCAAGGGGAGATATACTTTGCCAACCCAGGAATGAACTAAACTAAGGGAAACCAACTGGAAACGCAATCCCGGTGATATAACAGGAACAGATAAGGTCTCAGCGCAGAAGCTGGACCCCACGCCACTGGAAGCGCCACTGGAAGCTGCGATTTGAATTTCCTGCAGCCACTGCTGCATCCCAATCGGCACGGTAAGGAGAAAGGCGTGAAAGCTCTGAGAGTGGGAAGCGGTGAATGGAGTTGAGAGCAGAACTGGCCGGGAGCCCTGCATTGACCTGCGGTGATGAATGGATCTGGGACTCTTCCATTAGAGTAGGAGGCAAAGGACATACTGGGGCCGGGCAGACTACCTGGAACAGGATGCTGCAGTGACTTCAGTCACATATTCCCCTCTCAAGTGGGATTGGTGGGGAGTGCCTGGCCTGTGTGACGCCACTGACTAAGACCCAATAGGCTAGCCCAAACCAGGTCCCAGCGCCTGGAGGTGCACCCTAGCAGTGAAGCCTTCAGTAGGTTGACCTGGAGGAGCGGACCCAGCATAGGCTGCCCAGTTCTGTGTCTCTCTGGTACATGGCAGTGGGCGGGAATACCTAGCCCGCACATTTCAAACAAACTGTAACCAACAAAGAAAGAAACTGGGCCTCCTGTATACGCTTGTACAAAAGGAACAAAAAATATGGGAAGAGGGAGAACAAAGGAACAAAAGAACAAAGGAACAAAGGAACAAAAAATATGGCAACAAGAAAGGGTCCTCCGCCCCCAAGCCTGAGAAACGAGCAATATCAGACACGGCACCAATAGACATAAAGCACTATCTCTAGACAAGTTCAGGAATGAAGTTATTAACGACCTGAAGCAAGATATAAGATGAATAGTTAGAGAAATGCTAAGCACCGCCCAAGAAAAAACAGATGGTGGAATGAAAAAAGGGGAGAATTGTTTGAGGGAGAAAATAGAGAAAACATAGAATACGTGAAGCAGGTTCAAAGAGATCACCAAGAAACTAAAAACTCTATCGAAAACTGGCATAACAGCTTGAAAGAAACTAAGGATAGATTATCTGAACTGGAGGGCAGATTTATAATATGGGAGCATGAAATTAAAAACTTCTTAAAAATAACAAAAAACCAAACAGCAACAATACAAAGGCTAGAAGATGATAAGAGGATCTATAACTTAAGAATTAAGAACATAAAAGAACAACTAGGGACACAAACAAATGGACTACAAAAGCTATTTACAGAAATAAACAATCCAAGAGAATTTCCCTAATTTAGCAAATGGTAAAGATACTCAGATGTATGAGGCATACAGGACCCCAGCCACCTACAACCAAAACAGAGCTACACCCAGGCATATAATAATCAAAATTGTAGAAATCCAATATAAGAACAGAATATTAAAAGCCATCAGAGACAAGAAACAGATCACTTACAAGGGAACACTCATCAGAATTACAGCAGACTTCTTGGCACAAACCATCAAATCACAAAAACAGTGGGGGGGAATAATTTACGCTTTGAAAGATAATAACCTCCAGCCAAGATTGATATAACCTGAACAACTGTCCCTAGAAATCGATGGAAAAACAAAGTGCTTCCAAGATAAAGAGGAACTAGGGGAATTTGCAACCACCAATTCAACTCTACAGAGAATACTGCAGGTTATTCTAAAAAAGGAAAATACCAAGATTCCAGAAATAGTGGTAGAGAGGCCACAATGAATGGAGCAGAAAGCAAAATGAAGAAAACAAACTGACAACAAACGACAGAAAAAGAGCTCAACAGAAATGAGGCAGAGAAGATCAGATGGTAGGAACAGCTATTTTGGAGAAAACAAGACATCATAATAGCTAGTGCTGATTTAGTATCATCTTGTTTTGAAGTCCCATCAAACTTGTATGCTTCTGTCTCCATCGGTCTTAAAAGGTTGTGTATCTCATTGGATTTTATTATATATGATAATATAAGTGAAAACTTTTATATACAAGGAGATTATACAGAAACCATTGTTCATTTTCTGTTAATTGGTTCTAAATACCCTGTAATAATGTCATTCTCTTGAATGGTTTTATAGTGTCTTGACATGTTTGGTGCTACAGTATACGAAGTTACACTCAAAGATTTCAAGGAAAGAGACACTATGATAACTATTTTTATGTCAGGATATCTTGTGGTGAAACACTATTTTGCTTAAATGGTTATGTTTTGACCTGCCCTGTTCTGTTGTTATGCCCTCTTTTATCTCAATCCCTTTTTTAATTTACTTTTTTCATCTTTTTAATTAAGGGAAAAATAAATAAAAAATAGCAGCCCTCACCATCTTTTGACTGATTTTCCCCTATTCTGCTTTGCTTGATAGTACCAAGTCCGAAAGTATAGGCAAAACTGTGAAGACAGTAAGAATCATTATCATGCCCATTCCGGTTGACTATTATCTTCTTTTAAAGTCCTGTAATGTCTCCAATGCTTTGAATTTATTCTTTACTGTTTTGTTCAATTTTATTATAACTGGCAATTCTTCTTAAAATAGCAAGAGGCAGTATGGTAACCACTGTTGATCACCTTGTATTTTGTTTTTACATTATCTATTATGTCCATCTTTTTGACTTGACAGACTGTTCTGATACGTCGCATCTGGTTTTACTCTCTTCAAAAAAAGTAGTAAGAACTGTGGGAGTAATAAAATCCAAAATGTGTAATTGCCATTGTACAAAAGAAAAGAAAAGAAAAGAAAAGAAAAGAAAAGAAAAGAAAAGAAAATGCTCTAAAAGTTATAACTGCATATATGTTTAGGTGTATAAGATGAATAACCATATTACTGATTTTTTTTGGATCATTGAACAAAACTGTTTGCACTCTCACTGTTTGAAAGTTCACTTTATATGCTTCAATTTTGTAACTTGAACAACTATTTCTAAGATGAGAATATGTAATCTATTAACTAGTGATTTCTTACTGTTTATTTTTAAAATTTTGTATTGTACCCTTGTACAATACAATACTTGTACCCTTTTTCTGTTTTTTTTCTACTTAAATTAAAAAAAAAGAAAAGAAATAATGAATCCTAAGTTAACGTCTTTTTCAATAGTCCCAACTTTCCACTAAAAATATAATCACCATGGTTATGGTTTATATCAGAGTCAAAGGATTTTAAACCAATTTCTTGAGCACAAAAATGCTTAAACCTATCAGAAAGATAACTTACATCTTGTGTTCATTCTTTGTGTCACATACCTTGTGTCAGTCTTTGGATAAAACACAAATTGATCTTGATGTTTGAGACCTGTTGTGACAAAGATGCTCTCTTGATTTTAGAAAGCTTAATCTGTGAATGGTGTCTTAATTTGTTGAGACATCCATGGAAGGGGAGAAGAGAGTTAAAGGTGACACAGACATTAAGAGTCACGGGAGATGTTGCCATCGCACATGCCTTCTTATCAGCTTTGCACACACACTTACCAGTTTTACACTCCATGCACGTGAACTTCCCATCAGGGACTGACGTCCATCCCAGGCACTCCAGGTGAAAGTATCTGTAGCACTCTCCCTCACAAGGAACCAGAGAGTCCCCAGAGCTTTCGCAGATCTGGAATATAGCAAAAGGCAGTGGTTCTCAAGTTCAGCAGGCCCCAGTCACCCGCAGGGCTTATGAAATAAGACACCATGGTCTAGAGATCCTGATTCAGTAGGTCTAGAGAGTTTCAAAAATTTACATTTCTAATAAGTATTCTGAAGATGCTGGTCCTTGGCCTTTATATGGAAAACCACTGATACAGACAGCCATGACACCTACTTCTGTACCCCACATAACATAAAATTTATAGTCATACTTCAGGACAGTGGTTGCCTAGCATGTATGAGGGCCGAGGTTCAATTCCCAGTACCACAAAAATAAATAAATCAAGGTATGTATATATGTATGTCATACTAGAGTTTTATGATTCCTCCTTTGGGATCTACATACTTTAATCTTTTTTCATGCCAGGGATATAGCTCAGTGACACAATGTAAGGTGATGAATTTGATTTCCAGTACCAGGAAAAAAATAAACACAATCTTTTTTCATGTAACAAAGTAGTAATTTTCCAAAAGGGTAAAAATACATTTAAAAAGTTAACATGAATTTAAATGTAAGAAAAACCACTATCTTCATAGGGTCTCACTAGCAGTTCAGGCCTTGAACTGTGTAGCCCAGGCTGGCCTGAAGCTGGCAGGGATCCTCCTTCCTCAGCCTCCTGAGTGCTGGAATCATAGCTGTGCACCACCATGTATGGCAAAGAAAATGTTTTCAAATAGCTCAGTGCATAGTGCCTGCCTGGCAGGCTCAAGTTCCCAAGTTTGATTACCAATACAAAAAAAAAAAAAAGTTTTTGAAATGGGTCATCTGCTCTTTACTCCCAATTAATATCACAATGATGACTTGCATTTACATCTGAATAAGCATTTAAAGTCAGGGGAACAATGAGTTGCGAAGAGCTTCCAGATCTGTAGCTTTAAATAACAGTGTAGGGCTGGGGGTTTAGCTCAGCAGCATAAGCGCCTGCCTGGCAAGCATGAGGTCCTGAGTTCAATCCCTGGTACTGAAAATAAGTGAATAAATGAATAGATAAATAAATAAAATAAAATAACAGTGTAAATTAGGAAAACACTGCCGTCTTCAACAAGCAGTGAAGTGCAGTACTGGCAGACTATGGTCACACCTGTTTTCAGTCAAGAGCATGAGTCACCTGCCTACCTGACACACAGTGTCCTTCCTACTCATTCCAATGCCTCTTCTGGACAAACTCGAATCCATGGACTGCACGTCAGAAACATCTGCATCTGCAGCAGCTGATGGGCTATCTACTTGTTTTCCAAAGCCTACCTGTATAAAGAACAGCACATTTTTAAGAAAGACAAAACAAAACTTCTGTAGAAGTTAGATGCAAAGAAAATTCTGATAAGACTTGCTCAAGCAGATTATCCTTTGTTTCCTTTTAAAATCCATAAAACTTGTATCTTTATCATTTTGCAACAACCAACAAACAAAGTGTTTCCGCTATGTAAAAGATCAGCAAAATTAAGACATAATTGCCGGATATGGTGATTCACACCTGTAATCCCAGAATTTGGGAGGCTGAGGGAGGAGGATCGCCCTGAGTTTGAGGTCACCTGGGATGCATAGTGAATTCAAAGCCAGCCTGAACTACAGAGCTAGACCCTGTCTCAAAACATGAAACAAAACACTTATAAATTACAAAATAACCAGTGACCTCCTCCCCACAAAGAGTATTTTTAAAATTCCCTGATTTCCTCACATCAGTCAGGCAGAAGAAGCATTACGCTTCTTTGCAAAGCAAAAGATGGCATTCTACCCAGACCCTTGAACATACTTACCTGCAGATCACTCAGTCCTCTAGAATCGGAGTCGGATGCATCTCTGTAGGCTGAACTAGTCATTTCTACATCAGTGGAGGCTCGACTCCTTTTCTTTAGAGGCTTACAGGAATCTGAAATCTCGCTGGCACCTTAATATAACACACTGAAATTAATCCTAAAATAGTACTTAGAGACTGTTTTAATTTTTTGTGTGTGGGAGAATATTTTCCCCCAAACTCATCTTTAGTGTGAAAAAAACCACAGCTTTTCTTTGTAACACTGAGGCCATAGTCAAAACTCTGTAAGCTTCTGACCTTCCTGGTAGTGATTTAATTTACAGCCGCTCTAGTAAAACATTTAATTCAGTTCACCTGCCCTAGTGCCATTTTCAGTCAGCAGAGCCCAAGTTCCAACCTAAAAATCAATTCTCTCAAGACTGCAAAATAGCTGGTTGATTTGGAGCACTTCGAAGAACCATTCAATTTGGAGGGGAGACACAAAACCCAACACACTGTGTAGCTTACAAATATGGTCGCAGAAACATCTCCATCTTGTTTTTATTAGGGATGTGACAAATCTTTGATTTGTATTCGATTCGTACACGGATAGTGCCATTTTCCCCTGAATTTTGCAATTCGGTTGATTACTGCCCCCCAAATAAATTTTGGATGTTCACAATTGTTCATCTGAGACTTCCTTGGTGAAGTGGCATTTATTGTGACCATTAACAAGTGCTGCAGCACATCTACATGTGTCATGCCGTTAGCAGGAACACTGCCGAGGGTAGTGAATGGACAGCATTCAATGCAGCCAAGTCACGAAGAGCTGGATGACAGGCCTCTATGTGGAGTTTATGCGGGAAGGAGTAAACATGAAAAAAAAAAAAAAAGGCAGAGAATAGTGTGGAATTTTTTTTAAAACTCTGTGTAATACAAATCCAGCCAAAACAATAGTGCAAAAAGTTACAAAGCAACAATCTCTTGGGCTAATGCGGTATAGGCTATACAGAAACAGCCACGATGAAATGTGCAGATCAGGCACGGTGAATACCAAGGAACCAAGGAGATGGTTAATATTTCCACCCACAGTTTGTGTTTTGGATTTTCCCCCAAAATTTCCATACAACAGACAGACATCTAGATCAGCCCAGCAAGCTATGGTGGAAGTGTGCAGTCCAGAAGAGACCACAGAGAAACAAGTCTCCTGAGGCCACGAAGATCCGCAACAGGCTGAGTGGGAGCAGCACTTGGTACATAGCCATGTTCTGTGGTGGAGGACGTGGGCCTCGGGAGACTACTCAGATTACTGGAACCTTGTTATCACATCCCATCTACAAGTTTTCCACTGAATGCTTCCTGACAGCTATGAATGAGGGTGCCTGCCCAAGTTAACGCTGATTTAAAAATACAAGTACACAAATCTATCTCCTTCATTGCTGGTGTATGGACCCAGAACACCACCACAAAATATTTCCTTGGCCTAAAAGATCACTGGATTAACAAGGAGTTTTAACAGAGGAATAGGAGTGCTGTACTGAGAGGCTTTCGAAGGGAAACACAGGTACCGCCATTTTCGATGAGTTTCTGAAAATGATAGAAAAATGACAGACTGCTGAAGACAGCTGTCATGCTGTTCTCCATGATAACGGCACTAATATTAAAAAAAATAAGAGCTTTTAATGATTGCAATGTATACAGTTTGGGCTGTTTGGCAAAACCCTGCAGATGTGCATTAATGATGCTTTATTTAAAAACAAAAAACAAAAAACCCTAAAAATAGTCCATGTTGGATTGATCAGTGTAAGTTAAATGGTGGTTTTTAGGCTGGATTCACGATTTAAGCTGATCCAGCTCAGACCAAAAAAAGAAAAAAGAAAAAAAGAAAAAAAGAAAAGAAAAAGGAAAAAAAAGAAAAAAAAAATCATTTGAATGTTAAAGCAATTGTTCAGTCTTGAAGAAACCAGGCAGGAGAATGCCAATAATGATGATTGGCAAAATCGAAATCGAAAACAATGTAACTGTTTATCAAGCCGCCGACAAAGAAATCTTGCATGGAGACTACAAGTCTGGAGTTTCTGGGATGAAATTGTACAGGAATCTCAGTCCACAGTTTCCTCAATCGCTGCGGAGACGGAGCTGTCACTGAATCTGACAGAGCCCTGCACTCCCCGGTCCGCCGACCCTGTGGAATGGTGGAAACACAACGCAATCAGGCCTCCTAATCTCGCAGCGATCGCGATGTCTTTTCTTGGAGCTCCGCCAAGCAGTGTTCCCTCCGAGAGGCTGTTCAGTTCTGCTGAGGATCTCCACGGAGACCATCGCTGCAGACTTCTCCCCGAGAATGCAGAGAGGCTGGTGTTTTATATATTTATTTATTTATTTATTTTTAAATAATGCAATTTGCCCAGAGTAAACTACAGGTATTAAATACAGTTTTGAGCTCACCAAAAAAAAATGCATGAATCATGCTATGGAGTTTGTACTGTAGTCAAATTGCACACAGGAAATACAGAAGCAAGTTTAAGGTTTCTTAAACTTTGTGCGTATCTCAAATAGATTCACATAAAGTCATTTAATAGTGGCCATAAATATGCTATGAATCATTTTAATTTACAAAAAGGTTTTACAGCACTGAAAAATAAATGTGGCAAAAATTTTTTTCAATTGGGTTGTCTTTTCTGATTTGTCATAGTCCATGTTTGACTAGTATTAATAGCTACTATTCGGTATTCAGTCGAATACCAAAAAAAGTGGATTCGTCACATCCCTAGTTTATAAGTCAGTGAAATCCCGGAATTTTATGGAGAAAAGTTGGAAACAGTATCAAGTCTACGTGGTGTTCTCCAATTAACCAAAACAAGACTTTTCACATGAAGGTACAGAGTAAGATCAACTCAAAGAGTCGCACGCACACACACACAAACACGGGAATATTGCAATTTCACACCAAGAAGCAACAACAATGATTTACAGAGACAGACAAAAATACATGAAGTACAAATAAGTGATTCTTTAATACTGGTTTAATCAAGGAAATGCAAAGCAACATTATAATATTAACTCACCTTTCTGTAATCCAGTCTTCACTGTAGCCTGAGGAACTGTTTCAACCTGTTTGGACAGAAAAAAACAGCATTAACAAGGAGGTTTTTTCCTCTTACTTTTAATTAATAGGGAAAAAAATAACACTGTCATCAGTCTAAGTAGTGATGAGTGATCAATGCATCTAAAATCTGAACTCAGTCCCATTTTCTGGGTCAAGTTCTCTGTCTCAAGGCCAGGGAAGGTTTACATCCTAACTACCTGCGCTGAATACCAAGTGACAACACAAAGCCACATGCTCTCTAGCAAAGACGTCTCCCACCATTCCCTTGGTATATGAAAAAAAAGAATACTTTCCTTGGTGTCTGGAAGGCAAAAGAGGGGTTGTCTCTGCAACCAGCCCCAGTGTTGCTATAAACCCCTCCCGCCCCAAAGATGTTAGGATAAATTTTTACTTACTATGATACTCAGGTTAATGTAACTCACGCCACTTTAAGACCCTTCCGCGCCTGCACTCACAGCTAAGTTGCTGGGAATCAGGACCCTCTCTGTAGAGAGTGCTACAGGGCTCCATACAGCTGGAAGCTCAATACTTTTGCTGCTAGTACAAACTTAAGAAAATAAGTTTGTGATATTGCAAAAGCACTTTCTTGAGTGTCTTATGAACAGTGTCTTGATCCTACATTAGGAGAGCGAGATCAGAAGTTATTCTGCCAATGTATATGTAAAACACGTGGTAATTTGAGGACTGAACCATTAGAATCAGAAAAGGTTGCTGTTTGGAGGAGTTCCTGTTTAAGCTATGAGTTGAATTTCATGTTTTAAGATGTGGTGAAATATGCATGTTGAAACACATTTCGTAAATATTTAAGGATTGTTCTAAGCTTTTTAAAAATTTTTTTATTTTTTTACAACAGGTAGAAAAACATACAACATAAGTGCTTTTTATAAGATACAATTAGTCATACAAATATAAAATCTTCTAACAATCACTGGTATTATTCTACTACTAACTGTAACACAGTGGCATTAACAATTTGTCCCATTTTTTGTACTCATTCTGCTTATTAATTTTAAACTGGTCGCAGACTGAATTTGGGAACTAGGTGGCAAAATCACAACTTTATTTTAGTAATGAGTACTATAGATCTGCAAGAGCTGATTAAGATTTTTTGGAATATAATTTTCTAAGTATGAAAGTTAATATACTAAGTGAATGCAAATTAGTGTATTATTTCACTTTTAAATATTCTAGAAAAATTGTTTTACATGCTTGTGATACCATACAGCACCCACAAAGACAGATTTTAAATTTAAAATTATGCAGGCAATATTTTAAATAAAAAAGTCCATACTCTTTTGTAATAAATGATTTTTAAAATATAAAACTTACTGGAACTAATTCTACCTTGAATATGTTCTGTTTAATATCAGGTATCCAGGCTGAATAAATGGATACTCTTTCCCTTTTAAAAAAAGCTTATGAAAATTTGGATTGTGAGTTTAAAGGAGAATGGTTTCTCAAAGTGTCTTTGAAAGGGTAATTGAACATGTATGTTATTACTATATTGATTACACCAGTTGAACACTTTCAGTCAAAATGTATCTCCTCTTCTTTTTCACTTAAATATTGTTTATCTAACCAAGTGAATGCCATTTCATTGGGAAAATAACATTCCAAAAAATCTATGATATCAACAGAAAAACCAGATCACCTATAACTTGCTGCTTCTTAAATAAGTTAATTTGATTTGTTTAAAAAAATGAAAAAAAAAATACTGGTAGTTTAAACCAAAAATCAAAATTTTTAAAAAGGGAATTCAATGATAGGTACCCTCCCCAAATCATGAAGACATAAAATCATTTTGCTCATAACAGAAATTTGAAAATCAATTTGAGAGTTTTAAAGTCTCAAATCACTGGCTTCCCGTCCTCTGAAGCCTGTCTTTTTGAGTGAAAATGCCTACAGCGGAACCCCAGGGATGGTTGTATTAGGACTGGGCACTGGAACCCCCAGGACAGCAGTGTCAGACACTCCAGAAAGGAAACTCAGGCTAGGGGAAGTTTCACTTTCTTTTAAGATACTGAGAGAAGCCACAGCATTACATATACATTGCTTTAACTCTCTACATGTAGGAAGCCAACCTGCTCCTTTTTGATCTTCTTCTTTGGCACAGCCTCCGAGGACTTCTCTGATTCAGAACGAGTCCTAATTGATCTTCTCTGTTGCTTCTTTTCTACTGAGCCTAAGAGGTGATTTAAACACACAAACAGTCATTTAAGGGTGGCTTGACATTAAGATTTGACTAGATTGTTTGCCTTTCTCATCCATTACTTTTGGAATTTTAATTATAAGCCATTAAAAATTTTTAAATATTTGGGAGCACAAAAAATTACTAGTAGATCAAATTGTAAAGGCTGCTGAGCTGAGACTGAGTCCACAAAAGATTCTGGTTATACAAATAAAGGGAGATTGAATTTTTTAAAATTAAAAGTCAAACTGAAACAGTGTTCACGGTGAGTTTTGAAGGCATGTAAACACACTTAGGTAAATATATTTTAGGGGATGAAAGGACTGAAGAGGTGGCTAAAAATGACTTCATTACCCTGTTGACACAGGTAATTATTAATCTGGTTCTTAGCAAATGAGTTTAATTAATTCCATGGGTAAAAAGGTTAATGGTACCTGGTAAGCTTAAGTAAGTTTTGCTACTGTCGTTAATACTGAAGATAAGAAAAGCAGCAAAGGCACAAACCTAATCATCAATTTGAAAATCAAGAGACTTTTGTTATTCTTTGGTAAAATTCATAAAAACCTACTTGAAACAAATTATTAAGCTTGTCCATGTTAATTTAAGAAACTAAGATTTTTAAAAACAGTATATTCTTTAAAAATAAACAGAAGACAACTCACATGGACCCCATTTAATGGGTAAAACTCAGAGAGAAAACCACAACTTGAAAAACCACTAAGTTAGGTCTGATTTTGGTGTGCGATCTTAAGGAGAAATGATACTTTCAGTGTGGCTGGTTGTCATGTTTTCAATACTTGGGCCATAAAATGGTCCTCTAGAGCCTGTGTGGTGGTGCATGCCTGCAGTCCCAGGATCCAGGAGGCTAAGACAGGAGGATTTAGCAAGTTCAAGACCAGCCTGGACTACACAGCCCAAGCCCAGCCCAAACTACATAGCAAGACCTTCATCTCAAAACAAAACACAACAAACACAAAAATCTATAAAGTCAGATAGAAGCCATTCCATTACAGCCTTTCAGATAACCTTTGTATTTTCTGATTTCATTGCTCTGAGTTATATATAAATATAACCTTCACCTTCGTTCAAAGTCAAACAGAAGAAGGATCCCACTACAGTAGTGTGTTTTCGATGAGGAGTGGATAGTTTGCTATTAGTCTATTTTGGAGCTGTGATTAATGTTTTTACCAGAGAGGTCACAAAGGTGTTGGCTCCTTCCTTTCAATGCCTACTAAGTCACCAGCTATGCTGCTGTCCTACAGGCAGCCAAGGATCCCAACAATCTATACTTCAATCTAATCAGCATTATTCAAGTACAACTAGGAGAAACAAAAATATAAATGGAACTGCTTAAAGTCAAATAGGAAACTTCATTTGTTTTGATGATGACAATATACTGCAGATAAAGGGCAGATTGGATCTGTGGTCTTAGAGGGATGAAGCTTCCTAAAAGCATTCTGAAAAGTACCCACCAAACAGTACTACAATGCTTATCTTCTAAGAGACAGGAGGCGAGTATGTCTGGATTTGCAAAATAGCTTAAAAATCTACTGTGAAAGCAAATATAAAATGTTCAAACTACAGAAATGCAGCAATGCCATCTACCTTATGTATTTCCTAAGTTTACTGAAGCTCAAGAATTCTCTTTCTATGTTAACACACTTAGTGCAATTGACTTCTGAAGGAAAACAAGTTTCCTTCCTTACCTTTTCACTACTAAAAGTCAACTTTCACACACACAAAAGCAAAATGGTCACTTAAAAATACAAAGTATGCTTATCAACCACGGTTGGTAGACAAACTTAAATCAACACTGAAGCTTCAGAGCACTATTCCTAAAATAAGATTCCAGTCACAATATACAACCAAAACCTATGCACCTGCCAAAGGCACTAGCTGGCCTTTTTCTAGCTACAAAGAATTACAACCTTCCACTTAATTAAGAATAACTTCATAGAACCTAAATCTCCCCCTCTCCCGGGTACTAGGGATCAAACTCACCACTGCATGCTTGCAAGGCAGGCCCTTATGCCACTGAGCTAAATCCCCAACCCCTAGAACTTAAATCTTACAATAGAAGGATTACATGAAAATGTTCACTAACTGAGCAAAGGGGACAAAAAGAAGTTCCATTAAAAATAAAAGTACCGGGGAAGCAGGCAGTCATGAGTTCCATCCCCAGTAGGGGGGAAGGGGGAGCCAAAAAAAAAAAAAAAAAAGTACCAGCACTTGGGAGGCTAAGGCAGGAGGATTGTTGAGAGTTTGAGATTGGCCTGGGCTACAGAATAAGTTCAAGGCCAACCTGAACTGCATAGTGAAACCCTGTCTCAAAAACACAAAAACTGAATGAATGAACGAATAAACAAATAAATAAATAAATAAATAAATGTATATTGTATATTTAGGATCAGTCTAACATATGCAGAATCTATTTTCTCTCTGGTTACAAACTACGGATGTAATTTTTAAAAGATTATCTCCCTAATCTAGGCATCCCACTTAATTTCAGACAAATTAATAACAGAGGAATATGCAGGTCCCAGCACTCAGAAAAAAAAAGTAAAGAGAGATAACAGAACTGACATACCTCTGAAAAGCTGAAGCTGAAAGCTACTTCATAGTCAAAGAAAACAAATGTCTTTAATTATGGCTGATTAATGCAAAACTAAAGTCCATTTTACTCAATCAACATTATAATTTTATTTTTTTTATACAATGGTAGCTTGGTTCACAAACTTAAATTCTTTCCATGATTTTAGTTCCTGTCCAATTCAGTTTGCAACCACAATCATGGAAAGAATTAAGTTTGTGAACAAAGGTACTCATGTGTTTATTATTATTAATTTTACTTCATTTTATTTTTTTGAGACAGGTCTTACTACGTAGTCCAGACCAGCTTTAAATTCACTATGTGGCCCACGCTGGCCTCAGACTTGCAGTGCTCCTCCTGCTTCAGTTTTCTGAGTGCTAGGATTATAAGTGTGGCTCCACACCTGCTACAATTTTTATTTTATTAAACAGGATTGTGAAACGACACAAACTATAAACCTGATTCTGGATTTTGCTACTCCCTCCTTTCTTTGGTTTTGCTTTCTTTCCTACCTCAATACTGAACAAAGGCATACTTAACAGACACTCACCAACATGTGCCCCGCCACCATTTCTGCCCTGCAGCCCATCACTGCTTTTTAGAAGACCAAATCCTTTTCTAAACAGTAATTATTTTTACTGGGCTTTTAAAAGAGACTTTTAAATTTACTTCTAAAAATACCTCTTCACGCCACTCAACACAGGTTTGCCTGTTTTACTATTGACTGAAGATTACTACTGCAGCGCTTATAACTTTGATTCTTCCAGAAAATTATGTGGTCACTGTGACATTGTGATATAAGATGTATTTGGTCTTTGCCCCTGGTTCTTGGCACATGGATCCTAAATCCCTTGCAATTTTATACATGATAGGGGTACTAGGTGCATCCTGTTGTAATATTTGGTCTTGGGCTTCAACTCCTGACAGCGTTCTAATGCTCTGGGACTTCCTGAAGTGACAGAAGGAATGACGTAGCTCCTGATGGACTCCTAGGTAGGGGTTGGTCACCACAGACCAGACCATGATAAACTGTCAGCCCCAAGTCAACTTCCACAGAGGGAGACATCTGGAGACTAATGAATCACACCTACATCATGAAGCTCACATAAAAACCCTGAACTTGCCAGGTATGGTGGCGCATGCCTGTAATCCTAGCACCTGGGAAACTGAGGCAAGAGGACTATTGAGAGGTTGACACCAGCCTGAATTACAGAGTGAGACGCTGTCTCCAAAAAACAAACATCCTGACACTATGGGGTTTGGAGAACTCCCAGTTTGAGGAACACATGGATGTGGTGAGAGAGTGTCAACCCATGGAGTTCTGCAGCTCTTTGTGCATGTGCTGCTTTGGCTGTCTCTTCCATGTGGCCTCTATGATATCCTTTATAATAAGCTGGTAAATGCAAGTAAAGGGATTTCCATGTTTGGAGAATTGGTCATTGTGGCAAAAATCCACCCATACAGGTCAAGGAAGTATGTTGATTAGTCGAAGTACAGTAGAAAAGCAAAGAGTTTGTTGTTTTTCTGTATTGTATAGTCACTTCTTAAGATTAAACCAAAACAGAATAAAACATTAAAGGATGGGGTTGGGGGTTTAGCTCAGCGGCATAAGCACCTGTCTTGCAAGCAGGAGGTCATGAGTTCGATCCCCGGTACCAATTAAAAAAAAAAAAAAAATTAAAGAACAAAATAAAACAAATCTCCAAAACTAAGATTCCAAATGACCAAATTAATCAATACCTAACTTTTTTTTGGTACTGGCAATTGAACTCAAAACCATGTGCTTGCCAGGCAGGCAACTGCACCACTGAGTTATTTTCTTGGCCTTTGGGTTTTTTTTTTTTTTTTTTTTTTTTTGGTCTTTTTGAGCCAGGGTCTTGCTATGAGGTTCAGGCTGGTCTTGGGCTCACTTTGTAGCCAAGGATGGTCTTGAACTTTATTGATCCTCCTGCCTCAGCCTCCTAAGTGCTAGGATTACAGGAATGTGCTGCCACACCCAACTTACAGTTGTATTCTTATGGAACTATCATTTTTTAAATTTCTAAAGGAAAAATAACTTATTATGAATAAAATTCTTTAGCCCCTAATCCACTATTTCCATTTGAAATAATTGTTTTCATAATTAAACTTTTTAAAATTTATTCATTTATTTAATTTTTTTTTTTTGCCTTCTTGAGACACTGTCTCACTATGCAGTTTAGGCTGGCCTTGGGCTCACTTTGTAGCTCAGACTGGTCTCAAACTTGTAATGATCCTCCTGCTTCAGTCTCTGTAGTGCTGGGGTTACAAGAGTGTACCACCACACTCGGCTTTGTTTGTTTATTTTTGAGATGGGGTCTTGCTATGTTCCTCTGCCTGGTCTTGAATGCCTGAGCTCAAGTGATCCCTCTGTCTCAGCCTTCTCAATATGAGACTATAAAAGTGCACCATCATACTTAGCTCAGTAATTTACTTTTGATGATGAAATGTCTTAGTAGCACTGAAGAACAGAATGATGATCTCTCAAAATGGACTCCCCATTCACACCCACCTGTAGGACCAGATGTTGCTTCAGGAGATGATACATTCTGTGTAGGCTTTTCACTTCTCTGGTTTGGTGAGGAAATTATAAGCCTGTCTTGCCCCCTGACACTTATTTCCGTTTTGTTACCAATTCCCTTTAAAATAAGGCAAAATTAAAAAAAAAAAAAGGTAATTACCAGGCAAAAGGCATCATGGACTTATGAAGTTGGCTAATATGATTATAATTTGCTTGAATCTACTAATCTTTGATTATAATACATTTATGTTAGCCATTATCACAACAATTTTATTGCCATCGATATGTATTTGAACATGGACAATGAGAACACGTGGACAAAAACTGCTGGTCTAAGTCCAGATGATAGCTATTCCTAAGAAATAAACTTGGATCACCCAATACTCTGGGAAAAAAAAAACAAAACACTTTTTTTCCCCAGAATATTGGGTGCTATTTTCTGTTCTGAAATTTCTTCTTTTATACATATGACAGACAACTCTAGTCACTGTCATTTGATAAAAATGCCCTCCTACAAAACAGAAAAATCAACAGTCTAAAGAGACAAGAACATTCTCAGATACAGAAACATGTCATTTGTGATGACCAAAATGTGATCAATAAGTAATGCTGAGCAGACTGAAGGTAGGTAAAATTCATTTAGGTCTCAACCATTTTTAATATAAAGGAATAGAAATAAAGGAGTGTTTTATAAGTATGCATTTTTTAAAAATCAGTTTTATCTCAAATTTCCTTTAAGTAACATTGCTATAGGTGAGAGGACCAAGTTTGATTTGTGCATCCAGAAGCAGATAAAACTAGCTCCAAGAATAAGGTCAATTTGCATTTTTAAAAGATTCAAAACTCTTGCTATTGCGAGAATGAAAGTAGAGATCAAACATAAGCTTTACCAGGAGCCCTAGAGGATCCTTGAACAAGTCTAAGGAAATATATTACTAATGAGGCAACCTTACTTTTAATTAATTATTTTAATATGCAGGTGACTATGTTAGGAAAAAAAAAAGGAATTCATTATTTTTAAAGCAAACCCAAAGTTGTGTGGGTTTAGGGAGTGGCGAGGTATATAGATGCTATCGATGGTTACGGAAGGGCTCTGACATCTTTAGGGCCAGGGCAGGCAGAGAGAGGCATTCCATTTATGGTGACTGCGTCTAACCCATCCCCCAGGCTATCGCAACAATTAAATGTCACAAGACCAACAGTGTTGTGTTTCAATAAAATGCAGTTAGATATCCTGAGGCCAGGAGTCTAACAAACTTGCTTGGTTGCTGTTGCAACTAAGCAGGTCAGCAAGTAAGACTTAGTACAGTAGTTTTTACCATAATAGTTACTTTAGATAACTGAAAAAATGATTTTAATAAGAAGCACATATTGCAACAAAGAAAAACTGCTCAGACTAGAAACAGGCAAAATGCCCAATTTTTTTCCATGACTTTTGGGAGCTAAACTCAATTTTGGCTGCATAGCTCAAGATTAATCTACTACAGATGGGAATATTACAAAAGAAAAAAGTAGACATTTTGTCTGTGTCTTTTTTTGCCCACAGGGTAAACGTGACAGTAGATTTCAAATGTGGGCGATACAAAGAGTATTTAAGCTATATCCTTGTATTGGTCTTTAGATGCCAAGGTTGACTACTTTTAAAATAACCCCCTCAAAAAAATGAAAATCAAAGAAAAAACAACACTAACTAAACAAAGCCATTAAAAAAAGAGGTACCTTTGTTGAATAAACAAACTGATCAATAAATTTCCCATCTCCTGTTGCGTTCTGAAGAGCAAACACCTGTTCGATTTTTACAACTGGGGACATGTTACACTTCTGCAAATCCAGGCTCCCTTTGTGCATTGTAATGGAAGCTGGTAAGGATTTCCTCGCAGCTGCTGTCTTCCAGGCTATCTTAACAGGGGGTGAGTCTTCCTCTTCCACACTTGTGTGCCGCCTCTGACTGTGTCTCCGAAGGTCAGAACTTGACTGTGAGGAGGCCACCTCCCCTGCATTGGTCTGTTCTGGTTGAGCATTCAACACAGATCTTGGTCTCCGGGGTTTTTTAACTTCGGTCTTGGAGGCAGCATTCTTTTTTGTCTGCGATAAAGCCTCCTCGGGCTGCTTATCAATGTAGATGAAAGTATACTGTTCTATTCTTTCTTCTCGAGTCATTTTCAATGCTTTTTCTGCATGGGCAATGCCAATATCCCACTGGGCACGTTCTCTCTGAGGTCGAGGTTTCCGAATCTTGGAAAAAGGCACAGGCATTATTTTGATACACTTTAACAGGTACACTGAAACCAAATGCATTTCCCATTTGCTTTGGTTATCTTTTTAGGTATGCTTAAGTATCTTTGGGTTCTTTAGTCAAGTAAGTGGAATATCTTAATTCTGTGATTTAAATTAGTACTACTCTACTAGATGTCTTAAAGGTCTATTCTCTTATACATCCTTCCTCTGATGACCACTTGCTGGACAAGTTCCCCAAAGAGGGAGCTGTCCTTACATCACAGTCACAAAATGCTAGTGATAATTAGGGAAAAGAGAGGAAAGGTTACAAAAATGACTCTTTTCAGTGACCAACTGAACACTAACATTAAGACTAATAATCCAAAGGTCTCATTTTTCCTCCACGGCTAGAGGGTGGGGATAACTCAGGGGTGCCATGGAGATCACAAGGCAAACTGGCAGAGAACCAACACAGATGTACTGTTAGTCTGAAACCTCAGTAAATAGGGACAGAAAAGAGTGAAAGGAGGGAGAAGGAAAAAGGAATAAAAGCTGGCAAGACTAAGACAGCAGGCGTGTGCAAGAGAAAAAGACACAGCAAACCCAAATTACAGTTTCTACAGGTCTCTTAATATCCAGGGTTGATCGGAAGGCTTTGGACTAGCAAGAGAAGTAACACAGCGTTGAATAAAACTGTGTGAGGTGGCGAAGGCAGGGATCAGAAGTGTATGAGATGACTGAAGCAATCAGGAATTCTTCGAAGGTTAAGTGGAAATAGAGTCAAGTCAGTTAACAAAATTATGAGAAAGTACACAGTATGTCACATTCTAATGTGTAAGTCTGTCAGTCCTAAGACTCATAAAACAAACTGGCTCTCTGTGATAACATCTAACTTTTAAAATTAAAAACAGCTCATCCATGAATTACAAATGACCCAAATTATAATGAGTTTAAAATCACAACCAGATTATCAGAAGAAACTGTCAAAACTACCACTACAGCAAAACGTATTTGTTGATTCCATCACGCAGCAGTTCTTGGGTGAACCAGTCACATACACTCTGTACCTTAGTTTCTTTAGCTACTGAAAAAGAGTAATAGCACGTAGGTTACTGTGAAGATTAAATGAGTTCATACATATAGAAATCACTTCAAAGTATCTCTCACAGAAGGTGTTCACTGAATATTGTTTCTTCTTTCTTCTGGGTTTTTAAAATTTTTATTGGTGCATTTTAGATATACACAGTGATAAACTCATCATACAGAATTTATACCTGTACATCGACTAGCTTACTTCTTTTTTTCCCATTCTCTCCCTTCAAATCCTCTTCCCTTGTTCATTTACAAAAGTTTTGCTTCCATTTTTTCTTTTTATCCCTTCTTTCCTTCCCCCTCAGTGAATACTTTTAAACTTAACTTCCATAAAACAATTTCGTTTAAAAAGGAGGAATTATAAGACGCTGAAATATGAAAAAAAAATTTAAACCCTTGGAAAAATCCAAATTTCACTTACATCTTATAGACTTATGTACATTAACTCAATTCACAAAAGAACTCAACACTATATTAAGCAGATAAAGCTTTTAATACTGTATAGTGTTATTTATGCAACATAAACTAGTTGTACTTACAAATCTACTGATTCCCTTGCAATGATTAAAAGTGAACTTAAAGGAATTAAAATGACAAAACATTGTAAAAATGGTCTGAATTCAACTGTGAAAAATTGTGAATTACTAAGTCCTTTAAAAGCCATATTAGGGCTGGGCGCAGTGGCTCATTCCTGTAATTCTAGCCCTGAGGAAGCTGAGGCAGGAGGATCATTACGAGTTTGAGACTAGTCTGGGCTACAAAGTGAGTTCAAAACCAGCCTGAACTGCATAGTGAGACCCTGTCTCAAAAAGACAGCCCCCCTCAAAACAAAATAAACAAACAAACAAACAAACAAAAAAAACCATTATTCAAGGCTGGGGATATAGCTCAGCAGCACAGTAACTGCCTGGCAAATGTGAGTGAGATCATGAGTTCAATTTCTGGTACAAAAATACACACTATATTCAAGGACTGCGCTGGGGTACAGGGCAGTGGTAAAAACACATGCCTGGCATAGATCTGATACTCAGCATCAAATCATGTGTGTGAAAACACCTGCACACATGCACAAGAGACTAATAAAAATACTTAGTTTTTAAGAATTTTGTCACCCTTTTAAAAAAACTGGTTTCAGTGCTTGCTTTGTCAGCACATATAGTAAAAAAAAACTGGTTTCATTCTGGCAGATTTATACATGTGCATAACACAATCACCTTCACCCTCGTCACTCCTCTTGTCCCAGCCCTGTTTAGAAGAGGCACTGTGTGCGCATTTTGCCCATATTCACCCTCTATGACCCACCCATACAACCCTTCTCCCCTTATTCCCTTCCTCTTATCTTGTAATAGTCTTTCTTCTACTTTCTGGGTGTGTATTTTGGATTCCACATATTAAGGAGCACAATTCTCTTTCTGAATTGGACTTAATAAAAATATTAATATGTTGTCTTTACCTTTTGTTTTTCAGAGTGATTGCTGGCTTGTTTGGTGGCTTCAGCCAGTAATTCTTCATACTGTTTATGACCTTTATACTCCCGTACCCGCTTTTCATGAACCCACGCCCTCTCTGGCTGGTTGCTAAAAAACTGGACATGATATTCCCGGGCACCTGTAAGTAAAAATTCTCATTAACTATGTCAAACAATAGCATCCACATATACTGTACTTAGCCAAAAGGGCCTCTTACCTAGGTTTCTTCTTATTCTGGCATTGCAATTTGTGTATCCAGAATTGTCCAAGGACATATTCCAAAACCTACCAATTACACAACCAACAGCTTCTATGAAAACTACTCCAAAAGCTAGGTTAGGGGCTGGGGATTTAGCTCAGTGGTGTAAGCGCCTGCCTAGCAAATGTGATGTCATGAGTTCAATCCCCAGACCCCACCCTCCAAAAAAAGTAAGTGTGGTACCACATTCCTGTAATTCCAGCAATCAGAGAAACTGAGGCAAGAAAATAGATTTAGTAAGATTATATACAAATTTAAAAAGAAAATATACTTTAAAAGGGATGGGGATATTGCTCAGTGAAAAGGCGCTGGTTCAACCCCAGCACTAGTGGGAAAAAAGAAATTACTCCAAATGATTAAAATCAGTACAGCAAACTTCAAGTGAAAAGCAGAGATTCTGCTAATTACTACATTTATTACTTTACTTAAAATATTTTACTTAGCAGCACTGGGGCTTGAACCCATGACTACATCCTTGGCCTTAATTTTGAGACATGGTCCTAGTAACTCAGGTTGCCCAAGCTGAGCTTCAACATGCAATCTTCTTGTCTTGGCTACCCAGAGTCCTGAGTTTACAAGTACCTACCTTCACACCCAACATAATTATACAATTTATTTTTACTTGCTGTCAATCTTTTTACAAACTGGGTGGAAATGTTTCCTTTGAAAAATTTATGAGCTTCTTTCCTTGGACTTCTAAAAGACAAATGATGATCAAATTGATCTTCCCGCTAGATGCATAGAAGATTCAGGGGTCCTGTGAGGTGTCAAAACTGTTTCTATGACATATCACTGGTCTTTATTACTATGTTAACCTTTGTACTTAACAGTAACAAAAGCAGTAGCAGATAAGACTTTCAGCCAAGTATTGTGGCCATGCCTACAGTTCCAGTACTCAGGAGGCTGAGGCAGAAGGAGTATTGCAAGTTTGAGGCAAGCCTAGGCTACACAGTGAGTTCAAGACCAGCCTGTACTTTATAGCAAAATCCTGTCTCAAAAATCAATTAATCAGTCAAGGAATTTTTTAACAATTTAAAGACTGCTGGCCTCCTAGACTGAATGGAGACAAAATGAAAAAACCAAAGTACATCCATTTCACAGTTATTAACTGGCATTAAAGGGCTGAGGATATAGCTCAGTGGCATAAATGCCTGCCTGGCAAGCAAAAGGTACTGATTTTGATTCCCAGTACCAAACAAAAAACAAAACACAAAAAACTGGCACTTAAAAAAAGTTTTACTTACTGTCCTTGATGAAGCAATAAAAATTACTAACTTTCCTAACTCTTGAGCCTCAAATATACATTTCTTCAATCCTCTGTCTGATGAAAGGGAAACAGGGGAAACCCTAGCCTACGTGGAATACGAATGATGCTGTCTTGAGGAGGACTGCTGTGAATGAGTGACACTGAGCCAGCCACTGCTGAAAGTGAAACATCACTTTTACTAGCAAACATGTCCGAAAGAAGAGCTATGGTTATTCAAACTTCAGTATTTGGCAGATACCTCCTCAAAAGTGAGGTGTTCTTTACTTCAAGGAAAACAACAGTATTCATTGCCAGTAATAAAATGTGATCTTTCAGGCAAAATTCTAGGAAAATGGTTTTTGACTCTGAATCAGCTAGCTTTCCAATAATCAAAAACTCTTCTAATAAAATAAGCGTGATATTAACTAATGTGATTTAGAAGATTATCTTTAACAGAATGTATTAACATTTGAAAGAGCTATTTTTACATGACTCAACAGACTAATAAGAGTTTTTAAATGGCCAATGAATGCAAGATGCTACCAAATTTATATATGGTAAAAGATCCAGAGTGCAAGATAGAACCAGTGGATTTTAGTGCAAAAAAGTACCAAAAGTTCACTGATAGAATTTCAGATTCTACACTGTACCTAACCCAGTGTTTTTTTTTTTTTTTTCTTTTTTTTTTTTTTAAAGTTTTGGTGTAATAGCAAAGAAAAATATCCACAATTATCTGAAAGGGTTGTTAAAATACTGTTCTTGGCCAGGGCCTTAGCTCAATGGCACTACTGTTACCTGGCAAGCATGAGGTTGTGAGTTTGATCCTCAGTACCAAAAACAAAACAACTGTTCTTTTTGCCTACTGCACCTCTGTGTGAGGTTAAGATTATCTTAATAATCTACTTCAATCAAAAAAGTCAAAACAGAATGAATATAGAAGTATAACTGAGAATCTAGAATCTTCATCTAAGCCAAATATTAAAGAGATTGACAAAAATGTACAATAATTTCTTGAAGTTTTTCATAAAGATATAATTTATGATACATGTTATTTTAAATAAATTATCAACTGTTATAAATTTTTTCGGCTTTAGCTTCTAAATTTAAATAGGTATAATCCACAAACACTGTAATCAGAAGTTTTTATGAGTCCTCAAATTTTAAAGGTAAGATTTCTTTTTTTTTTTTTTTTTTTCATTTTTATCGGTACCAGGGATCGAACTCACGACCACCTGCTTGCAAGGCAGGTGCTTATGCTGCTGAGCTAAATCCCCAGCCCCCTTCAAATTTTAAAGGTAAAAAGTGTGCTAGCACATTGCCATGTGGTGGCACTCTTTGCAATCCCAGTACTCGGATCATCATGAGCTCAAGGCCAGCCTGAACTAGACAGCAAGACCCTGTCTCAAAACAAAATATAACAAAACAAAACAACTAAAACTACAGGTTCTATTCGACTTAGCTATTCCTCTTCTCAGTATCTTCCCAAACGAATTAAAAGCAGCAAACCATAGCAATATATGGACACTCATGCTTATAGCAGCACAGCTTGTAATAGCTAAATCTTGGAAATAGCCCATCATCTGATGAATGGATAAAGAAGATGTGAGGTTTTTTTAAATAATACAATGGAGTGCTGTACTACCCTGCCATAAAGGAGGATAAGCTGGAGACATCTAGCTAAATGGATGCACTGTAAGTGTGACCATACTCTTTTAAGTGAAATAAATCCACGTAAAAAATCACATTTTTGTCTATGATATGAGAAACTCAAAGAATAAATAAGAACCAAAATATGCAATAGACATTGTGAAATAGAAATTGTTCAAAAGGAAATGGGAACTAGGGAGTGAGGAGGGGGAGAGGAAAAAAGGGACAAGAAAAAAACTGACTCAAAGCTTTTGTAAATAAGAAAGGGAAGAGGGGCTGAAGGGAGGGGGTGGGAAAAAAGATATACTACGTACAGGTCTAAATTCTCTATGATGAATGTTATCACTGTGTATATCTAAAATGTACCAATAAAATAAAAAAAAAACAATCTCAGTATGACTGTTGTTTTTAAAACGACTGAAAACTAGGGCCAAGGATATAGCTCAGTGGCCTGCTTGGCAAGCATGAGATCTTGAGTTCGATTCCTAGTACCAAAAAAAAAAATCCAGAACACTAGCTTAAAATAAAAACCAAAAAACTGAAAACAAAAAGAATATTTTGAATATTATCAAGATATATGTTTCTTAACCTAAATTCTCTTATTTTCTGTAGTAATATTTTTTAAAAATTAGTTTTCCCTGCACTAAAGTAGGAGATTGCTAGAGGATTGTGCCAGACAAGAATAATTAATAAAACTAAGTTTTAGGGGCTGGGGCTTTAGCTCAGCGGCATAAGCACCTGCCTTGCAAGCAGGAAGTTGTGAGTTAGATCCCTGATACCAATAAAAACTGAAAAAGACAAAAAAAAAAAAAACAAAAAAAAAAAAAAAAAAACCTAAGTTTAAATACTTCCTTTAAAATACAGATGAGGCATAAATTGTGTTTTCATTTGTATTTCGCAAAAGAGCTAAAATTAGCAGGTTTTCATAAAGTAATTAAATGTGAAATCTTTAATCTCAAAAGAATGCTTTCCTGAGCAGGGAGAACTGAAGAGCCACAATTCTTACATGATGCAAATTTCTCTGTGAGTTCAGAGGCTCACACATGGACAAAAATTGTTTCGTCTAAGAAGATCTGGCCTCCTTGGAGGGTCCTATCCTTTCTTTTCCTATCTGCAGAACCATGGATTATTAGAGCTGCAGAGGGATTGGTCTGACATCCGATACAGAGCCAGGACAGGGCTGATCCTCTCACAAATTTGACTCACCAGACTCATGTGGGCACTCTTTCCCCAAAACAGCAACAAGTGTAAGGTGAAAGAAAAGCACAGGTGCAAATTTGTCATAATGAGGAAGTCATACACAATAAAAATGACTTTATAAAGGAAATAAACATCCAGAAGTAAGTTCCAAGCTCCACTCTCCAGGCTGAGGTGTAGCTGTGCAGCAAAGTACTTGCTTAGCATGTGTGAAGTCCTGGGCTCAATTCCCAAAGGGTATCACACACATGCACACACACACATGCTGAGTACACACACAAAAGAAAAACATTTGAATACATCCTAACTGTTAACATTTCTAAGGTAAGATCCTATGCTATAAATTGCTAGATTTAAACTATACTTCTGTCATTTCAAATATACAATGATGCCACAGGAAATTTTCAGATTCAAAAATCGAGTGGAAGAGGAAGAAACCATTCTCTGTTGTATGTATTAGAATAAAAAATACTCATCTAGGGCTGAGGATTTAGCTCAGCAGCATAAGCGCCTGCCTTGCAAGCTCAAGGTTGTGAGTTTGATCCCCAGTATCCCCCCAAAAAAAGCACTTACCTAATTAAAAAAAATTACTATCCATAGGACTCAGTGATAAAATTAAAGAAAGCTGGCCTTCAATAAAGCTCATATAAAACATATTCATAGGCTTTCTTCAGGAAATATGAAAGCAGTCAGATAAAGATCTTTTAAAAATAGAAGTGTGACACAGAGGTATGGCTCAATAGTGAAGCACTTGCCTGATGTTGCCATTTGTATCTAGATATATCCTGGGATTTCCCGATTTCTTAGGTGAGGCTTTGGAAGGTGACAGATCAGTTTAAGGTGACTTTAGGAGGTAAAGCCTGGTCAGAGGAGGTGGGTCTGGGGCGCGGCCACGAAGAGCCCCCTCACTCCCTTTCTCCCTGACTCTTCTCTGCTTCCTGCTGCCCTGTGAGGAGCAGGCCTCCTCTGCCGTGCTGCCTGCCCTGAGCCTGGAGCCAGAGTATGGACTGAAACTGCTTCGAACAGTGAGCCAAAATCTTTCCTCCTTGTAGTTGTGGGTGTCAGGTATTATGTCTCAGCGATGAGAAAGTAACTAGGACACTTGGAATACATGAAATACTAGGTTAGATCCCCAGCAAAACATACACATACACACACCCACACACAAAGAGGAGGAAAGAAACTGTAACCAAATGCAAAGTATTACAAGGGAAAATGAGGATTACACCACTTGTAGGAGCTCTCTATCAGAAGTAAGATGCCCAAAATTATTTCAGTAGTTCTTAAAACAGATACAGAGGGTAGGGGAGATAGCTCAGCAGCATAAGTGCCTGCTTGGCAAGTACAAGGTTCTGAGTTTGATTTCCAGTACCAAAAAAATTAATTAAATAAATAAAACAGATATAGGTATGCACATTTTTGTGCAAGATTATATATTATGTATGTATTACTTGCATGTGGAGAGGCGGGGTATTGGGAGTTAAGTGTAGGGTCACTGCACTAAACAACTTTCCTAGCCCTTTTTTGAGACAGGTTCTAAGTCACTAAATTGCCCAGGCTGAGCTGGAACTTGTGATCCTCCTAAGCCAGCCACGCAGAGTGCTGAGATTTATAGACATGTGCCACCACACCTGGCTTATTCTTATATTCACATTTTACATTTAAAGTTCTCTTATTGCCAACTTTTTCATTAATATCCACTTATAATTCTCTTACCTCTTGTGTTAATTTTGGTATGAACCTCGAGTTGGGGATCACTTGAAACCATACAAGGCCACCAAGGATAGGTTCCCACCTTGGACCAAACAAGATCACCGACCTGGAACTTAATACCAGTGGTCACTTCTGTGGTTGGGGCAGAAGTCAGTACTGGCTGAACCTATGGGAAGAGTTCACAAAACTCCATCAGAAGTAAACTAAAACAAATAAACTTTATACTACATACACCAAAAAATGCCAACAATGTAAAATGTATCTTACTTATTACATACCTTTGATACCTGCTACCTATAACCAAAAAGGCAGAAGAAAGGAGGAAACAAAGTAACCCCTACCCCAAATTCTGTACTGAACACAGGACTGTTTTCGGTTGCCAAATTATTGATAAAGTGTCTTGAAATCCACATATAGTTCTTCAAAGGAAAATTCACTGAAAATATTTCCTTTTTTTTTTTCGTTGTTGTCTTGTTTTGAGACAGTCTCACTATACTGTAGCTCAGCATGGTCTCAAACTTGCAGAGATCCTCCAGCTTCAGTCTCCCGAGCACTAGGATTACAGCTGTACATTACTACACCCAACTGCAGTTACTGCTACTTTCTTTTTTAAAAAATATCTACTTCTTCAACCACTTCCAAGATTTATTTCAGTAATATTTCTAAAATAAAGTGTGGAACTATAATAATACACTTGTTGCAATTCCATCATTTTGCTTTCTCTCCCTTTCAACCCCACTTCTGGTCAGACAGTAGCCAACAAAGCAACTCACCAGGGCAGTGTCCTTGAGCACTGCCTCTTCTCTTGGTTTCTCTGGTGTGGGGTCCACCCTCTCATTTGGTCTCTAGGTAAAAAGGTGGATGCAAATAGAATAAGGTGGCAGCAAACCAAAGAACAGTAATATTACGAGGTTAAAGAAAATTATACTGCAATGAGAATGAAAGACGTTAAATGAACACTGTAAGGAGTAAATAAATATACCTCCTATTACTTATTTGATTACTTTCAAAATTGAATTTCTAATTAAACTGTATTTTCAACCTCCTAGATTGAAAGAGTGGAAGGGGCACTCAAATTGTTTCTAATATGAGTCTTTTTTTTTTTTTGATACCAAGAATTGAACTCAGGATTGCAATGTGCTCGCTAGGCAGGCACTGTGCCACTGATCTATATCCCCAAAGTTATCCTAATATGTAACCTAGAACTTTTCTGGAGAGCAACTTGGCAATATGTATGAAAAGCCTCAAAGTTTTTAGATTCTGACCCAGAAAATTTACTTCTAAATGTGTGTATTGAAAACATTTTAAGTCAGGCGAGGTGGCACACACCTGTGATCCTAGCACTTGAGAGGTTGAGGCAGGAGAATTGCTGCAAATTCAAGGCCAGCCTGGGCTAAACAGTGAATCCAGGCCAACCTAAACTACATAGTGAGACCCTGTCTCAAAAAAAAAAAAAAAAACCAACAAAAACATTTTGAGAAGTAATCTAGCTATAAAATTTGGAAGTACTATTATACTCAAAATACATATATTTTTCAACTTAGCAACTAAATTTCAGAAAATCACACTATAGAAACACTTAAAATAAGAAGACTCTAGCTAGACAGGTAGCAACTTAAGTAAAAACAACGTAAGGCTTGCATTGTTTAACTGACTTTGCAGGCCTAAAAGCCAGTAATCTCAGCATCTATTTAAAGGGTAACAATATGCAATATAGCAACTATGGGGGATTTCCTACTATTGTGCCTTTGAAATAGGTATTGTACTATTTAGGAACCAGATCTCTAACGGTGAAGTAAGCAAATGTAGATATGGTGTTTAACCTGAAGAACCTTACAGACTTGTATGTCAAACAGAAACACAAACATCCATTTATCAAGCAGGAGCTCCATGAAGAGAGAATGGTTTTAGATATGACAGGAAGGAGAAGCAACTCTAACAAAACTAGGTTATACTCTGAGAATCAAAGAGGAGCTAGCTTAATAAAATGGAATGGACAGTGTAGGAGAGAGAACAGGAAGCTTGAGCTACCCGAGGTTTAAAAGGTAGAAACTGTAAGAAGAGCACAACTACCGATCGAACAGCCCAAGGAAGACAGTTACGAGATGAGGGCTGAGAACAGGCTGAATCACGAGGCTGTGCAGCACACCACATAAAGTGTGTGCAGTTTATCCTAAGTGCAGTCAAAAGCCACCGAAGAGGTCTTGGTAGACAAGCAATAAGCATCTATTTTATGTTTTATGTAGGCTGTGAGGTAAGGAGCAAGAGGGAGTGCAGAATGTGTAATCAAGAGGTCTCTGCTGTAGAACATAGCTTGTTGACAGATATGAAATTCACTTTCTATCTGTAAGCATCTCATTCTCAAGCATCTAGTAGGATACCCTCATTAAGTAAAGAAGGGGAAAATAAAACCTATGTTCAAATTTAAAAAGTAATTTTTCCCATCACTAGTGTAATAAAGAAGTGATTTAGAACTCTTGCTCATATTTTTGCTGGCCCATTTGGAAGCTGCACTTCAATTCCAGACCCTGCTTCAGCTCTTAGCTTCTCACCCCTCATCATGTTACAGCATGGGAGTGGGGGTAACTTGGGGAGGAGCATCACAGGCATGAGAGTAAGCTTTACTCTAGCTGCACGGGGCTTAAGGGAAGGGACCTCCAGATCTTTTCTGAAGAAAGATAAGAAGCAATTTTTGCCATATAACCCAAGCCAATTATTATTTTGGTTTTTCTTTTCCTTTTGGGGGAGTACAGAAGATACTGGAAATTAAACCCAGAGGTTTTGCACTGACTAAAACCCAGCATTTTGTTTGTTTTGGGGACAGGGTCTTGCTCTGTAGTGCCAGCTGGTCCTGACCTTGCTTATGTAGCCCAGATTGGCCTCAAATTCACAGTAATCCTCCTGCCTCAGCCTCCCAAGTGCTGGGATTACAGGCATGTGTCACCACCAGCTCCCCAGCCTTTTTATTTTATTCTATCTTAGTTTTTTAAAACCAGGTCTCACTAAATTGACCAGGCTGACCTCCAACTTGTGACCCTCCTGCCTCTACCTCCCAAGTAGCAGGAACTACAGGTATTCACCACTGTGCCCAGCAGTAAAACTGCTTAAACAGAAACGAAAATTATGTTGAGGGCAACTAAATTATATTATTCTAAATATTCTTTTAAAATATTTTGCCCTAGTCCTTTTAGTAAAACTCAAAAACATCATTAAGATTAAAAACATGCGGTATATCTGGCAGAATTTCAAATTCTTAATAATTTAGATATTACCTAAATAAATTCCAAAAACATTAAGCAAAATCGTATTTCCTAAAAGGTTAGAAAACTTGCTGGGAATTTAGCTCAGTGGCTTAAGTGCCTGCCTGGCAAAGCACAAGGTCATGAGTTCGATCCCTGGTACCAAAAAAAAAAAAAAAGGTTAAAAAACTGTTAACATTCAGGATGGAAGAAACATAAAGGCACTTGAAAGGCATAAAAACTGCATTTTTCTTTTACTTTCTGAATACTAAAAGTTCATATTAAACAGCAAAGAATTATATACAGAAAAATCAATTTACACATGAATATTTTCTAAAAATTGAGGCCTAGTGCTGAGAACTACACTCCTTCTCTGTTATCAAGGCTGATGTGGTCACCAGCTCTTAGAAAGGAGCAGCACACTAACAGTTAATGGTTGGCCTGATGGAGAAGCCCACTCAGTGCTAGAGGAAAGTGAGGAAGGTTTGACTCACATCTTGCAGCATTACGTTAGTCAAGGAGGAAGACTACAGAAACCTTTTCACATGTTTCTCATTTGGTAGGAGGAAAAATAGCTAAAGCAGATCTTAAACAAATAAAATTTAGTGATGATCTCAGGTCTTCTGTTGCCTAGATATTTGAACCCATTTTCACTGTTGAGAAGATACACTTGTTGTAAATAACAGCCATTCTTCAGAAAGCCAAAGAGTTCAGAAAAAGTACTAAGAAAAAAGTTGTGGATAAAATCATGAAGTACATTATTTTAGGTGAAATTTTATTTGCTCAAAAAAGAATACAAGGAAAGAAAAAAGTAAGAAGTATGTGGACAATTATTTCAGATCTTTTCTCCAAGCCTTCAGTTCTCAGTTCTGCTTCCTTGAGGCTTCTGAAGGAGGGGAGCTGTCCAGTAGCATCAGCATCACACACACACACACACACACACACACACACACACACACGCACGCACGCACATACACACACACACACATACACACACACACACACACACGTCTTCCTTTCCTGCCAAGCCCTCTACAATGCTAACCACCAAGACCTGGGACCTAGGGACAAATAGGAGGGAACATAAAGTATCAAAACTGCACTATGGGCCGGGGATGTAGCTCAGTGCCACAGCACCTGCCTGGCAAGCACAAGACCCTGAGTTCAATTTCCAGTACATATACAAATACATACATAAATATATATATATAGTTATAAAACAATTGTACTGAGGGAGTAGAACAGATGTTGTTCAAGTTAAGGCCATGTAATTTTAAAACATACGAAGTTACAAAATAGACTCATTTGTGCACAGCTCTAGTTACTGTTTGGCTTAGCAAAAGCACAACAGGATAAGCAAGCACCTATGCAGCTCTGGCCTTAAAGTTTCATTAGGGCACCTGCCTAAGCTTATGACTGCCCTCACATGCAATAAAATACTATTTCATCAGAATTCAACTAATTCACACTTAGCTCTTCACTCTATCTTTTTGAGGGAGGGGAGGTAGGTAGGAGAGAAGAGAGAAGGGAAAGGAAGTAGAGGATGGAAATAAGTTAGGAGAAAAAAACCCCTGGATTTCCCCTAAAAACCAACTTTCAGGCTAGGGTATTAGTGACATTGAGTATAATCAATGCCACTCTCTGCATGCATAGTTTTAATCAAAACTGACGTTCCTGGACCGGGGTTTTAGTTCAGTGACACAAGTATCTGCCTGGCAAGCGCGAGGTCATAAGTTCAATTCCCAGTACTAAAATCAAAGATAAACAAACAAAATCCTGGTGAACTTTTACCCTAAGATATTTTAAGATCCTAAGTAATCAAATATTAGATTATGCTCAGCAGACTAACTCAAAAGCCAAAACTCTTAAATTATATATAAATATATAAATCCTGAGATATGACAGTTAACTGAAGGTTTAAGTGATATAGAGAAAGGCACAGCAGACATCCAAAAGACAGAATGGCTCTAGAATCTAACTGTACAGTGACTAGAGGAACATCACTGCATTGAATTTTTCCAAGATTCTAATAAAGCAAAAAGATATGAAAAACAGATTGTTTTACCTTGACCCTTAATAGCTTTTAGCCCCTTTCTATTTTGAGATATATTTTTAACTAACTTTATTAATAAAGGCAAAAAGTCTAGCCTAATAAATAAATGTGAATATTCTATTTGCCAGATTGTCTAAAGTAAAAACAAAACAAGCCAACAACATAGTTCTAAGCACTACTAAACTAAAGCAAATTCCAATTTTAGCTATTTTTATGATTCCCCAAAGCCAGTATCTTCTCCCTATAGGTCTAGGTCAAAAATGCCACTGCAGGGGCTGGGGATTTAGCGCAACGGCATAAGCGCCTGCCTTGCAAGCAGGCAGTCGTGAGTTCGATCCCCGGTAACGATAAAAAAAAAAAAAAATGCCACTGCAAATTTTTCTGGATTCCACGTAACTAATTTCTCTTTCCTGTTTTTCATTTACTTAACAGACAATCAATAAAAGACACAGTGGGGCTAGGCTTGGGGAGATAATTGACATAAGAACCCAAGAGGCATGCATTTCGGCATTTCCAAAGCCTTCCTCTTACCCGTGCAGAACTAAGACATCAGCATAGCTGAGGTGATTCTGATTACCCTTTACCTTGTTACACATTTTTCTTGTCTTCATAGCTCTGAAGCTCTGAATATGAACTTACTATCGCTAATGCTCTCCCCATTGGAATAAGAGTAGCCCGAGAACACCAACTTTGCTTTTCACTCACTGAGACACCTTCTAAGAAACAGTGCCTAGCTCAGAATAGGCACCCAATCATTATGCATTAAACAAATAAGAAAACAACAGGACAATGAGAAAACATGTTGAAATGCTATGCTTAAACCTATAAAAGCCTAGAACCATCATGATCTTTACTCCAGAAAAAGATCACATTTGAGTTGTACGAAGTAATAGAATAAAAGGGAAAGATGAGTCAATAAGAAGTAAACATTTGAACAGAAAATAATAAACTAAGTTATTCAACACTTAGCTAGTAAAAGCAGGTAACTGTCATCTAAAAAACTATATATCATTTTCTCCCCAAATCAACGTGTAAGAAACATCTGCAATTTATATCATAAACTCTACATTCAAGTTACAACTGATAGGCCACACAGTAACTATTATTAACACATTACTGCTGTGCAACTTGACAATGAAACTCAGAAACGGTATTAAAAAATCATCACCATATATTTTAAATTATCTGTAAAATATGACTTTTATAAAACACCACCTTGGGCTGGGGATTTAGCTCAGCGGCATAAGCGCCTGCCTTGCAAGCAGGAAGTCGTGAGTTCGATCCCCGGTACCGATAAAAAGGAAAAAGACCAAAAAAAAAAAAAAAAAAAAAAACAAAAAAACCCATCACCTTAAGTTTTAATCAATACATATGAATACTAGTCTGATTTTAATAAAAAGGGCTCTTTTACATCAGTTTATTCTGCAGCAAACACATCAGCAATTAGTGTTAAATCTAAGTTCTACCACCAAGTTGGTCTAAAATAAATGAAAGCCCTACTTCTGTGCCTTTCCTCTTTATCTTCAAAAACCAGCTTATTATTAGCAAGTAAAAATAACTGAGGTTCTTAAAACAAAGAAGCATAAACAGTATTGTTGGTGTTACATGATTTCAAATGATGATGTAGATGAGTACTTTTAATGATGATCATTTATTCAACAAATATTTACTCATCCCCTTACAATATTCCAAGCACCTTACTAGTGATTAGAAATCACCAGAAATATTCATATTTGAAGTACTAAAAGCTAACAAAGATCTCCTTGACTTCTAGTAAATGAGAAAGATTACAAAATTTTTCAAAAAAGAGTTTTAACTTACATTTTGCTCCTCTGGTTCTAATTTGGGGATTTTGTGTGACTTGCGCTCTTCAGATCTAGATGAGTCATGCTTGTTGCTTTTTTTCCTTTTTTCTTTTCTGCTTTCATGCTTTGACTTTGTGTGTTCAGTTGCCTGTACTTCATTTAAAAGGTCTCCACAAAGTGAAGACTCGAACAATTCCCTGCCATTCTGGATAGTTTTGGTTATTTTTAGTTTAATTTCAGGTGAGCCAGTCTTCTTTGGAATCACAGTTTGTGGTACCGACGGAGGAGGTGGTGGCTGTGGAGGAGAAGGTTTTTCTAGAATTTCATGTGGTCTTGTATTTGGAATTTCTGAATGGTAATAGTCAGTGGGGCTAAAGTTTCTAACTGCACCGAAGCCATTGGCTGACCCATTGGGGTACTGATTATATGACTGGTATTTGGTTTGAGTTTCATACATGCCAATTGATGGTGGGTAGCCATTTGTAAGTGGAGGAAGGTCTTCTGTTGTAGGTGGGTACTGAAAGCCTTGCTGCAAGGTAGCTTCATACGGTGTCTGGCCACCATCTTCGACAATGTCACTGTTGTTATCAAAGGCATCCTCCTGACGAATGTTGGCGGAGTCAATGAGTTGAGGTGGTTGCTGAATTGTGTTTCCCATGATCCCTTGCATGAAAGAGAAAGAGAAATCCATTGTTCTGCTCCAGCATCCTTAACTGTCCCTTTCTCTCATCGGGCCTAAAATCAGAAAAGAAGGAATTAAAAGACAGTAATATCCTCACATGCTAATCAATTGAAAAAGTATTAAATTAGAAACACTGCACTTAATTTTCTTGTCTAGATATGCATAGACATTAACAATTTCTTAAGACAGATAGCCAACATAAGACACAAGGCAAATACATTTTACCTTAAATGCTTGTTTTAAATTCCTGATTATTTTTACAATTCTGTAACAAAATTTTATGTTCTTTTCAAAATAACCTTGACATCCCTGTTTCCCAGTTTACAGATTATTAACATTAAAATTGGTATTTGTAAAATAAGCAGCAGCCTGACACACATAGTTTCCATATACACTTTCTTTAAAATCATTCACATGTTGCCCAGTGGTTCTCTATATTATAAAAATAAGGTCTTATTGAAAATATTTTAAACACAAAAGTAAAAAGTCCTATCCCTTACACAATTCCTACTCTCCTATGTCAAGGACAACAACTATAAACACTTTGGCGGGTACTCATCTACATCTTCCTCTAAGTTTACTTATGAATCTTAAAAATAGGGCTTATCCTGACCTGTTTCACTTAATAATATATACTGGATGTATTTCTTTACCAGGACATATAGTTTTTATACACACTTTATCCATGAAATGGCTGAAGAGTAAATCTATCATTATAATGCATGCAACCATTTGTATACTGATAGTCAACTAGCTGCTTACAACCTTTTAGTATTCTGACAAGTCCACAGAAAAGACAGCTGGGTATGGTGGTGTACGCCTGAGGCTGAGGCAAAGAGAAATGCCACAAATTCAAGGCCAGTCTGGGCTACACAGTGAGTTAAGGCCAGCCTGAACTATACAGTAAGATCTTGTCTCAAAAAACAAATAAACACCAGAAAATACTTTTGGCCTCATTTCTCTGCTAGAGTGTGTTCAGTATCTACTTCTACATAAATCCCTCTCATGCCGTTAAGAAAAAAAAAAATTGGGGGCTGGGGTTTTAGCTCAGCGGCAATAAGCGCCAGCAGCCTTGCAAGCAGGCAGTCGTGAGTTCAATCCCCGGTACCAATAAAAACGAAAACAAAAAAAAAATCTTCAAGCTGTATTTTATGTACTCATGTACTCCTACAGAACAGATCTGAAATTTTGACAGATACTGCAAAGCTATTCTATTAACTGGGGTTTAGCACTGAGCAACACCTCATCTTTTTACTTTTTATATTGAGACAGGATCTCACTAAATCACTAAGTTGCCTGGGCTGGACTCAAATTTGTGATCCTTTTGCCTCAGCTTCCCAGATAACTGGGAGTAAAGCATGTACTACCACACCCAGCTTATTAGCTATATTATCAATTTACTTCATAAAACAGTGAGGGCGGATGCCTAGTTCCCTATACACTTGCCAGCATTCAAAGACGTGTGCACACACATGCTTTAGTAGGGACTGAACATGGGGAATATTTGGTGTCACCTCCAGCCCTTATTTTATTTTTGAGACAGGACATCTCACAAGTGGCTGGGATTACAGACATGCACCTCCAAGGCTGGTCTCTAGTAGTTTTTAACAAAGGGTACACAGAGCAGGATCATGTGAGGACTTTCACAAAATATAAACGTCACAGTCTATCTCCTGAAGATTTTAATTTAATAAAACTGGGGTGGGGATCACATTCTGAGTACTACATTCCAGCTGATTCAGACCCATATTTATTTAATCATTGTTGTTATACTCTTACAATCACTGCACTCCTCTAGAAGGTGTGGGCTATTTTGTCTAACAATGTTATAAAATAGGCATTTGTACAAGACCACCCTACTTCTGTTGTAAAATTTTACAAGGCCACATCTCAAGAAAGGGGAGTAACTGGCAGCCCATATACTATTTTGGTCTTTTGTCTAGAAAGCTCAAAGCAAGGCGGACAAACTGTTTTTACTATTGTATCAACTCTGATGTAATGATCCAGGTTCTTGGAATACAGTAAAGAATTCTAAGGTGACACACTAGTTCAATTCTATGACTGATTAATAAAATCTACCATCTTAGGGCCAAGGATTTAGCTCAATGGCACAAGTGGCTACCTGGCAAGTGCGAGGCCATGAGTTCAATCCCTGCTACCAAAAACAAAACAACAAAACCTACCATCTTAGATTTACTATAATGGTAGAGAAAACAATCTAAACTGGCAAAAAGAAGAGGGAAACAGAACTTAACAGTACAATTTTCAAGTATAGTCACCCAATTTATACAGCTGCTGTTTATTTTGCTATAATAGAAATAATTTTAGATGTTCTAAAACTGCGAACAAATGAATAAGGCAGCATCCTAAAAAACAAGTCAAACTCTAGGAACCAAGAGAGGTAAGAGACGGAAAGTAAAGAAAGAGGATTCATTTTCTTAGCACTTATTTTGGGCCAGGCACTTTATACACTACCTTAGCATGTTTCTGCTGGGTTAAACCACCAATGGTACATGTGTGACAATCCCATCAGTGATATAAATCTTATCACGTTTACTGGTCTTTTTACTAATAAAATAAAAAGTCTATAAATGGGCCAAATAAAATAGTTACTTGAATCTGAATAATTACTTCCCAAATACAAATATTAATACTATTCATACCAACTAAAATTATGATAATCAACAAGTTGATTTTGTTTTAAATTAAAAGAAAGTCATTTGCATTAATGAATAGGTTTACAATAATTAATTCTCTAAATTTTAACATGGAAATTTTGGGAATTTAGTGTTAGTACTGTAATATGCTGGTGTTAGTACTATAATATGCCTTTACAACTGCTGTCCCACAAATCAGGTATATTACAATTTTTTGTATTATTTTAATGTTTTCCTCAAGAAACTGCAATGACATCTGGCCTGCTAAATCAACACCCTGTCTGCACTACTGTAACCAAAGGTCCCCTGAGAAGCAGCATAGGTCACCAATGGGACAGTTTAGAAGAAATGATTGAATTCAAACCTGACCTGCCCAGTAGCAAGGCATGACACTTGCCAAAGACACACAGTATTGTGATTCTTGGTTCACAGGTGAAAAACTGGGAGCATCAGGTGAGTTATAGCAGGACTGCATAAACAGTAATGCAAAAGTGCAGAACTAGACTTTGAATTGAAACCTGTTTGACTCTAAAGTTCATGATATTTTTTAAGTACTATACCGTTTTCATTTCCCAAGCTATAAATTTCTCAAGAAGAATTTATTTCTTTTGTTCATGTGCTTTACCCTTTGGCAACTGCCAAATCAACAATTATCTTAGTAGCCACTACTGGCATTTAAATAGTACTCTGCAGATACTATACACCATTCTAAGCACTCTGCATTGTTCTACAAGTAATCTTCCCAACAACTTCCAGGTAAGTATTATCTCCCACTAAAGATCTCACAGAACTTTTAAACAGGTAAATATGGCTAGTGAAGTGACAAAACTAGGCTTCAACATAGCAGTGCAATTCTAGCAGGCTGATTCATATCCTACTGACTGGCAATGACAATCGATGTTAGAAAAAATTTCCTTATATTTTAAGAATTAGAACTAGGCATGGTGGTGCACACCTGCAATCCAAGCACTCAGGAGGCTAAGGCAGGATGATTGTTGTGAGTTGAGGTCAGCCTGGTCTACCTAATAAGGTCAAGGCCAACCTGAGCTACAGAGCACCCTGTCTAAAAAAAACCAAAAGAAAAATTTTGTTATGCAGCATCAGCATGGGAGAAATTTTAAAATTCTCATTCAGGCAGGTGTGGTGATGTCTCCCTGTAATTCCAGCACTCAGGAGGTCAAGGCAGGAGGACTGCCACCAGCCTGAACAACACAATGAGACTGTTTCAAAAAAAAAAAGAACACCAAGTTTTTACTCATACTTTAAGCTGGAAGTCATGGTAATCCTGACACATAACAAGATGCAATTTGTATTTCTGGTTCGCCGAACTGTCATATACAAAGTCATCTTTTGAGTTAGTTTCCTCAATTACAGTCAATCATATTTTTCTCAGACCTAAGTTTTTAGAGATGCAAGTTTCTGATGCTTTTGATTTAGTTCTAAAAGTGAGTCTTTAGACAGTGTGATATTTACCTTTTCTCTACTCCTAACTCTGAAGATTCCATTTTAGTTTGCTAAGAAAAGCAATAATATCATCATCTTACAGTAACATGGGAGATTCCAGTCATACAATGTTTTCCTTGCACTATGTGTCTGTGTGCACACAGTGGTGACTGAATCCCAGTCTTAAGTATGCTACAACCCCAGGCCACGCTATTAATTAAAAAAGCACGATAATGGCAACCTCTCCATCAGAGAATATCCTCATTCTTAGGAAAGCCACGCACCACAAGTGCAGGTGCACCCCTGCAATCCTAGCATTAAGGAGGCTGAGGACTGGGCTACCTAATGAGTTCAAGGCCTGCCTGAACTATGTGGTGAAACCCTGTCTCAGAAATAAACGAGTGAATGAATGAACACAAGCCATGCTGACACATTTAAAGGTAAAAGTATCACGATAGAGTATCTATAACTTTCAAATGGTTCAGGGGGAAAAAAGTACATACATCTAAAGCAAACAAAGCAAAAAAATTGGCTAACTAGATGTTGACTGTAAGTTTGGGTTTTTTTTTTTAAACATTTCTAGAGGCTTAAACATTATTTTTCTTTGTGTATGGGGTACTGTATTGGGAAATGAGGCTAACGCCTTCACATTGAGGTATATACCCAGTCCTTCTAAATGGTTTGGTGTTTTGGGTGTTTTATTTTATTTTTTTGTCTTTTTGAGATAGGCTCTTCCTATGTTGCTCAGGCTGGCCTTGGGCTCATTGTGTAACCCAGGGTGGTCTCCAACTTGCAAGGATCCTCCTGCCCCAACCCCCAGAGTGCCAGGATTACAGGAGTGCGACACCATGCCCAGCTTTAAAAGTTTTTTGTTTTTTGGGTTTTTTGGTTTGGTTTGGTTTTTTGAGATAGGATCTCAGTTACTGAATTGTCCAGACTGGGGTAAAACTTGTGATCCTCCTGCCTCAGCTTCTCATTCCTGCCATGATTACAAGCATGCACCACCACACCTCACTGAAAGGAAAATGTTTAAAGGTAGAGGGAGGAAAAAAGTCACCAACTGTGGTACACACCTAAAATCACAGAACTTGAGAGGCTGTGGCAAGAGAATTACAAGTTCGAACCCAGCCTGGGTATGGTGGTGTATACCTGTAATCCCAGCACTCAGAAGACTGAAGCAAAAAGATTGCCACACGTTTGAGGCCAGCCTGGACTACATGGTGAGTTCAAGGCCAGCCTGGGCTATATAGAGATACTGTCTTAAAAAAAGGAGAGACAGACAGAGATAGCAAGTTAGGGATATAGATAAGCACAAACAAAGATCTTCAGTTCAAAAACAACATAGCTGGCTCTGTGAGTAAAGAGAGTATGGTTACAGATTTCACTGACAACCTTCAGCCATCTGGTAAACTTGTCCAGATTGACAAGTGGAATCAATTACCAAACATATACATTTGGTATACAGTGGCACAGGTCCAATTACAGAATGCTTGCACACAGAGCTCAGAAACTTGGCCAACCTTATCTCTGACAAAGGTGCCAAACACATTCACTAGAAGAAAGATAGCCTCTATAATAAATGAGTGCTGCAAAAACTGGCTCTACACATGCCAAAGACTAAAATCTGGACCTGTATCTTTCACCATGTACTAAGCTAAAATAACAAGTCAAAGATCTTAATATTAAAACAGAAACATTAAATATGCTGGAAGACAGAGTAGGGAAAATTCTTGAAGATATCTGGGTAGGCAAAGACTTTACGAACAAAACCCCGATTGCACAGGGAAATCAACAACTGAGATCTCACCCTACTGAAAAGCTTTTGCACAGCAAGAGAAATCAACAACACAGTGAAAAGTCAACCCAAAATGTGGGAGAAAATGTTTGCCAGCTATATACCTCAGACAAAGGGTTACTACTGAGAACATATAAAGAACTCAAAAAAAAAACCAGTCCTCCCAGATTTAAAGTCCAAGTCCAGGGCATCTGAAATGAACACTTACTTCTCAGATGAAGAAATACAAACAGCAAATAAATATGTGAAAAAATGTTCAACTCACTGGTCATTCAAGAAATGCAAATTAAAACTCTGAGATTTCACCTCACCCCAGAAAGAGCAGCTATTATCAAGAAATGAAGCAATAGCATGCTAGAGTGGTTGTCGGGGAAAAGGAACCCTTCTCCATTGTTGGTGGGAAAGCAGACTGGTCCAACTGCTGTGGAAATCAGTGTGGAGATTCCCCAACAAACTATGACGAGGTCTCATTCAACTCAGCTATTTCCCTTTTGGGTATCTTTCCAAAAGAATTAAAAATATCATGCCACAGTGATATATGTGCACCCATGTTTATAGTGGCACAGTTTGTAATAGATCTTGGAAACACCACAAATGCCCATCAACTGAGGAATGGATAAAAAAGTTGTGGGGGAAAAAAAAAAAAAAGTTGTGGTGTTTTAACACAATAGAGTACCACTAAGCCGTAAAGAAGGATGAACTAGAGACTCTTATAGGTAAATGGCTGCAACTTAGAGACCACAAGCATAAGTGAAATAAGACACACGTGTAAACATTGTATTGTTTCATTAGTGTGAGAAGCTGAAACAACATATGCATATGTATATAAATATATATATAAAATAGTTAAGATAGTTATACAAGAAAGAAAAGAAAAGAATAACTTGGTTAGCAGCACCCCTTGTTTACAAGAATTCCGCCCCAGGGCTCAGCTGGTACAGAGTGGTTCTGTGTTACAGGAATACAAGCAGACAGGTGGCATTTCCATGTGGAGTTTCTTATCTGTGACTAGAATGAGGGATGACGTGTTTCCTTAGATCCACCTGAAACTCACTTTGCCTGGAAGGCTATGGCAAGGGGAAAACTTTCCTTGGAAGTTGCCATCCTATAGCCATCTTAACCCTAAAGGAAAGCTGTGAAAAGGGTAGGAGAACAAAAGTTGGAATCTGAATGGAAATGGATTCAGAAGGCTTTACTGCAACTGAAGTTAAGGGTTACTTGGTTACCATTGCATAACAAAGAAATAACTAAACAATCTGAAACTTGAGATCACCTATTTACTTAAAATGTGTTAAAGTATGTTTTGTTTCACAGACTTTTGCATACTTATTTCTACATGGTGCAATGGACTGATGTTTTAAAATGACACTCATAATTCATAATTAACTATTGAGTAAAAAAAATTCCTAAGTTGGTAAAAGCCTCCATTAAATCCTTTTGTTAGGGGCTGGGGATTTAGCTCAGCGGCATAAGCGCCTGCCTTGCAAGCAGGCAGTCGTGAGTTCGATCCCTGGTACCGATGAAAAGGAAAAAGACAAAAAAAAAAAAAAAAAATTATTTTACTAAGCCATCGGACTACACTGTATTTTCTAGGAAGACTACGCATGAATGGGTGTTTTTCTGTGTTATACCCATAGCAGAACCTGATTGATAATCCAATCGAGGCAGCAGGTTTGTTTTTCAATAATAGGACATGTATTTCTTTTTCCTTTTTATCAGTACCAGGGATCGAACTCACGACTGCCTGCTTGCAAGGCAAGCGCTTATGCCACTGAGCTAAATCCCCAGCCCCTAGGACATGTATTTCTTTACATACTGATTTTTATATGTTTCAGAGTCTAGCAGTCAATCTTCAAATAGCAGTCACTGACACAATGGTTAGGACATTACTAATTAAGAGGCTCTCACTTGAGTACTATTCAAAGTATGGGTTACAATTCAAACAGCTAAATCCAAAACCCAGCTCCAAAGAGTGTCAGCCATGTGACTTCAGACAACTTATTTGGTATTCTGAAATTTCAGTTTTTCTTATCTATAAATTTGGATACTTATAAACTGTTTACCTCATTACATAGGGCTGTTTATCCACAAATACCACTGTGGACAATACCTAGTGTACAGTGAGAACTCAACACCTGCTGGCTACTATTATTGTTTGTTCCAATGGTCAGCATATGAACTAGTAAAACACCAACCAGTAACCATCCAATCACAATCTGACCTATGTGCATTTGCAGTCTTTTAATAAGTCAAGATTTTAGCAGTTAAGACTTATAATATAAACAATCTAAGACAGAAGGTTGACTAAGAATTAAATTGTTACTACTACAGTTGGAAGAAAGTTTGAAGAGGGAAAACAATGTCAAGAGTCATGAAGGACCCAGAAGCCTGGGGCAGTTAGGGGTGTTCACGTACTGCATTAAAACCACCTTATACAGGTCACATGAAATTCTCATACCCTTGTCCTTGGTAAATCTCTCACAAAGACAGCATGCTTAATTTTTATTACTCAATGTAGTATTAATAATAATATGAGTGGCTAACATTTGAGAGCTTACTACATATCAATTCTATACTAAATGTTTTACATTTGCTGTATTATTATATACCTCAGAACATGCCGTTGTGGAAATATTATTACTATCCTCATTGAGAAAATGAAAAATCAAGGCCATAGTCAGTAAACAGAAGATTGAAACACATACTTTCTTCCACAGCATCAGCTCTTAAAGTTCGCTTATTTCCCTCAATCACCAATTAGATAAGTAACAATACCCCCACTCTCCTCCCCAGAGTTCACAAGGGAGACTAAGTAATTGTATGGTCTTCTGCCTATTCTAATCTTTAGCTTCAAGGAAAGGAAATCAGTACATAAACAGCTCCTCAAAAATTCATCCTCCAGCAGTATGATGGCACACAGTGGGCGGGGGCACTTGAGACAGGAGCATCACAATCTCGAGGCGCAGGACTGGTCTGGGCAACTTATACACTCTGTACAAAAATAAAAACACAAAAAGAGCTGGGGGATGGTTCAGTGCTCTAGGCTAAAGTACAATGCTAGAAGTAGAGGGGTGGGGATCTTTCTGTGATCAAGGTTTTGAAGTTAGTAAGAAAAAAATAAAATCAATCTATACTTTTTCCTAAAATTGGTTGTAGCTGCCATAATTTTAAAGCAAAAAAAAAAAAAAAAGTAAGTCAGAAATTTGTCAACTAAAGCTTTAGGGCTCTTATTTACCAGTTTATTTGTGGGAAGAATGATAGAAAGTTTACAGAATTTTTTAGTCAAAGATAGATATAACCAGGCATAGTGGTACATGCCTATAATCCCAGCACTTGGGAGGCTGGGGCAGGAGGACTGCTGTGAGTTCAAGGACAGCAAGGACTACACAGCAATACCCTATCTCAAAAGACTAAATAATAGACTTCCGGGAGAACATGGCGGACAGATAACAGCAACTACCGGAGGCTCTCTGAAAAACTAGGCTCAGAAGCCAGGTATGGTGCGGACTAAAGAGACATAAGCAGGTGGAGTTATGCTCTGCTGACTCAGGAACGAACTCGGCTGAGAGAAACCAACTTGGAATGCAGTCCTGGTGCTAAAACAGGAACAGAAAAGTCTTGCTGCTGAGGCTGGACCCTGCGCCATTGGAAGCCGCGATTTGGGTTTCCCACCGCGCAGTGGCTGGCTGCCTCTACATCGGCTCGGCAAGGAGAGAGACGCGCGGAAACTCTGAGAACGGGAGTCTGAGAACGGAGTCGAAAACAGGACAGGCAGGGAGGCGTGCACTGACTTGTGGCGAGGTGAGTGAGAGAAACTGACACTCCACCACAGTTTGACTCCAGCGGACTTTCAGGGCCCGAGCAGTCCTGCGGGAGCAGGGCGCAGTGGTGACTCCAGCGACACATTCCCCTCTCGGGCGGGATTGGTGAAAAGTGCCTGGCCTGCGTGACGCTGCCGGGGGACCCCGTAGGCTGGCCCAACCCAGATCCCAGAGCCTGACGGAGGCCGGGAGGGGCGGGCCCCGCGTAGGCTGCCTGGTGCGCAGTGGTGAGTGGGAACACCTAACCGGCGCAATTCGATCAGACTGTGGCTGACAGGGAGAGAAGCTGGGCCTCTCATATAAGCTTGCATATATAAGGAACAGAGAATATGGGAAGAGGCAGCAACAAGAAAGGCTCCTCAGCCCCCAATTCTGAGAAACAGGCAATAGCGGACACCGCACCAATACACATAAAGCACCATATACAGAGCCTCATAGACCAATTCAGGAATGAAGTTATCAACGACCTGAAGCTAGAAGTATGCAAAATAGTTAGAGAAATGCTAAGCCCCACCCAAGAAAAAACAGATGGTGGAATGGAAGAACAGAAAAAGAGGGGAGAATTGTTTGATGGAGAAAACAGGGAAAGCATAGAATACGTGAAGCAGGTTCAAAGGGACTACCAAGATACTAAGAAGTCTATCGAAGACTGGCATAACAGCTTGAAAGAAACTAAGGACAGACTATGTGAACTGGAGGGCAGAATTGCAATATGGGAGAATGAAATGAAAAACTTCTTAAAAATAACAAAGAAACAAACAGCAATAATACAAAGACAAGAAGATGATAAGAGGATCCATAACTTAAGGATTAAGAACATAAAAGAAGAAGTAGGGACATAAACAAATGAACTACAAAAGCTACTCACAGAAATAATCCAGGAGAATTTTCCTAATTTAGCAAAAGGTAAAGATACTCAGATGTATGAGGCATACAGGACCCCAACTACCTACAACCCAAACAGAGCAACACCCAGGCATATAATAATAAAAATTCCAGAAATTCAATACAAGAACAGAATATTAAAAGCTGTCAGAGACAAGAAACAGACCACTTACAAGGGAGCACCCATCAGAATTACAGCAGATTTCTCTGCACAAACCATCAAATCACGAAGAGCGTGGGGGGAAATAATTCAAGCTTTGAAAGATAATAATCTCCAGCCAAGATTGAGATATCCTGCACAACTGTCCCTGGAAATTGATGGAAAAACAAGGTGCTTCCAGGATAAAGAGGAACTGGGGGAATTTGCAACCACCAATTCAACCCTACAGAGAGTATTGCAGGATATTCTAAAAAAAGAAAAATACAAAGAATCCAGAAATAGTGGAGGCCACAACTAATGGAGCAGAGAACAAAGTGAAGAAGACAAACTGACAGCAACTGACAGAATAAGAGCTCAACAGAAATGAGACAGAGAAGATTGGATGATAGGAAAAGCTATTTTGGAGAAAATGACATCTTAATAGGTAATACTGATTTAGTATCATCTTGTTTTGAAGTCTCATCTAGCTTTTGTCCTTCTGTCTCCAATGGTCTAAATAGGTTGTATCTTACTGCATTTTATTATGTACGATAGTATAAGCAAAAACCTTTTAAAGACAAGGAGATTATACAGAAACCATTATTCATTTTCTGTTAGTCGATTCTAAATACTCTGTAATGCTGTCATTCTCTTAAATGGTTTTACATTGTTTTGATATACTTAATGCTACAGTATACGAAGTTGTACTCAAGGATTTCAAGGAAAGAGACAATATGGTAACTACTTTTAGGTCAGGATTATCTGGTGGTGAAACACTATTCTGCTTAAATGGTTGTTTTGATCTGTGCTGTTTCGTTGTTATGCCCTCTTTTATCTCAATCTCCACTCCATTATTTACTTTTTTAATACTTTTTAAAAAATTTTTATCCTTTTAATTAAAGGAAAAAAATAGCAGGATATATTATAGTAACCCACTTTGACTTTCCATTACCTCGATTTAAAGCCCTGTATTACTCTCACCATCTGGTTTTTAACTGATGTTCCCCTATTCTGTTTTGCTGGATAGTATCAGGTTCGAAAATTTAGGCATCAGCTGTGAAGATAATGAGATTCATTATAACGCCCATTCTCGTTGACTTTTCTCTATTTTGAAGACCTACAATGTCTCCAATGGTTTGGTTTTGTCGGTTTTGTTCTTTACTGTTTTGTTCAATTGTATTAAAACTAATGGTATAGGCAATTCTATTAGAGATAGCGGGAGGCATTATGGTAACCATTATTGATCACCTTGTATTATGTTTTCACATTATCTATTATGTCCACCCTTTTGCCTTGACCGATTCTGTTCTGTTATGTCACATTTGGTTTTACTCTCTTCCAAAAAAGTAATAAGAACCGTGAGAGCAATGAAACCCAAAATGTGTAATAGCCATTGTACAAAAGAGAGGAAAAGAAAGTGCTCTAAACTATATAACTGCATGTATATTTAAGTGTATAAGATAGAATATGATATCACAGAGTTTTATTGGATCATTGAACAGAACTGTTTGCAGTATCATTGATGGAATGTCCACTTTACAAGCTTTAATTTTGTGACTTGAACAATTATTTCTAAGATGACAATATGTAATCCATTAACTAGTGATTTCCTGCTGTTCATTTTTTTTCTGCAAATCTGTATAACTTGTACCCTTTCTCTGCTTTTTTTTTCTTTTCTCCTTAAATAAAATTAAAAAAAAAAAGACTAAATAATAATAATAATAATAATAATAATCATAGATGCAGAGAAAATAAGGAAAAGGAATCATGTCATATGCTTCAAGAGGATGAACGAGTCAGGCATGGTGATGCACACCTGTAAACCCAGCACTCGGGAGGCTGAAGCAGAAGGATCGCTGCAAGTTTGAGGCCAGCCTGAGCTACAAAGTGAGTTCAAGAACAGCCTTAACTACATAGCAAAATCCTGTCTCAAAAGGACCAAATAAGTAAATGGAAAAAAAAAATGGTTGCACGCACATGTGTATATACTAATTAAGTATTAACAATGCAAATGCATAACTTAAGTCACTTTAACACATCCATAACATGAGCAATTCTTCTTAGTACAATGTACATTTGCTGGATTTTGCACAATTACAAGCTGTGCCATTTATATACCCATTTTTCTCTATGTTTGAAATGCCAGTCTTTTCTCAACGAAAGAAAACTTTATTTTTCTTGTACGTTGAAATTTTTCATACTGATACCATTACTTAGGCCTTTTGGGCTCAAGGTGATTCTAGTATGCTACAAAATGGCCTACTTCTATTTCAGACCCACCACCCCTTAAATATATTCCCAGGTTAATTTGTAAATCTAACCACATCACTCTTCAGATTAAACTTCAGTAGTTTTGCGCGACCTAGAAAAAGCCCAAACACCCCAATCTACTCGTCCATCCTAAAGTCACCCCACTAAAAATGCTAAGTTACTAAGGCTTACTGTGCACACGTGATTACAAACCTTGGCCCCTTTACTAATGTGATCTCCAGCGTGTCTTCTGTGTTACTATGCCCTTTTATGTTTTTTTGGCTTAACTCTAACCATCTTGTAAGTATAAAACGATTTTTCTAAGAAGCAGTCACAGAAGTTCTAAGACTGTCTGTGCAACCCTCTGCTGTGTTCCTAAATTTCCCATGCATGCCTTGGAATTAACCTAAATTATCTATTTAGGAGTTTTCAAGAGAAGGAACTAAGTTTATCCCCATATTTCATATGCTCTTAGAATGCCAGTGGAAGGCTCGGGGGACAGAATTCAATCTTTTAAAAAGAAAAAAAAAAAAAAAAAGAATTCAATCTTTTAAACTGAACTGTGTAAATTTAAGAGTTGTCACATGTAAATGAAACATTTTAAAGAGCTATTGAGAGTCTCTTCATGGAGACTATAAGAGAAAAGCAGTTGCCATCTCCTCAGGTAACATTTGACTGACTCTCAGCTCTGGAACAAACTCCCATGGAAAGTTAAAATTACCAGAGAATGGCACTAAGTCTAATCAACTTCCAGGGAGCCTACTGACCTAACAAAAGATCAACAAATACTTTTTAAAAGTACTATACAGCTAGGCACTGTGATGCACCCCCGTACTCCTTGTGACTTGGGAAGCTTAGGCAGAAGGACCAGGCCAACCTAGGCAATTCAGTAAGACACTTCTCAAAACAAGTTGGGACATAGCTCAGTAACAGAGAACTTGCCTATCAGGTATGAAGCCCTGGGTTAAAAAAATAAAAATAATAAAAGATATATACATATATATACATCATACAACACATCCATTTACAACTCTATTATTACAAGGCTGGACATGGTGGCACATGCCTCTAATCCCAACACTCAGGAGGTTGAGGCAGGAGGATCCCCATGAGTTGAAGGACAGTTTAGGATACACAATATAAGACCCTGTCTCAAAAAAAGAAAAAAAAATTTTTAAAGAAAAAAGTTTCCAACTGCAGCCCTTCCAGGGGGAGAACCAGCAGCAACATTTCTTGAGATCCACGCCATGTTGGGAAGCCAAGCAAGCACCTCCCCTCCCTGGTAATCAGTGGTGGTCTGGCAGACTGCAGCCGTTCTAGAGGGAGAACCAGCAGCACTCCTGAGATCCACACCATGTTGGAACTTAGGACGCTGTGAAACCAAACAACCGTCCTGCCTCCCTGCTAAGCAATAGTGAACCTACTGGTGCACGGCCTAGAGTCAAATATCCCACTTTCCGACCCTCCTTCTTCTGTCCCCCCATTATCAAATGGGAACCAGAAATCTGAGCGTCTCCTGGGAGGCTGACCATAGCAAATAAGGGCACTTCCTTCTATCATCTCTTTGAAGGCAAATTTTTTTTTACTGTTTTGCTCTTTTCTGATTAATGGTACTGCTCTATTCAATATTCTGTTTTGGTAAGTTCTATAGTATTCTATATTTCATCTCATTTTGATATATGTGATTGGAAGAACAACTATTATAAAGATAACAAAATATACTGTGATATCTATTACTGTTTTCCCAGTAACCTGCTGTGAAGTTCTGTACCAATTTCACTGTACGATCTTAGTTGGCTTTATTCTGTCTTGTTCTGTTGTATACTTTCAAAATAAAATTAAAAAGTTTCCATAGTCATAATTCATAAATTAGCATTAACATAAACATTTATTTCCCAAAGCTATTTCAGTAAATATAATCACTTATTAAAAACTGTGTCCTTGATAAATCTACATTAGAACTTTTATGGCTAGAGAAAATAATAGACTATAGCATACTCCCCACAAAACAGAGGAAGAGGTGGTCTCTCTCCACCAGGACAAACAAGGGATCCAGATGTTTCTTTATGTGAGCTGCTATAAGGCGCGTATCTCAAGGTTTATGATAAATCCAGTCTGAAAGTGTTTCCATAGTAACACAAACGGAGCACTTGCAATCTATGGTAATGATTGGCTTACGCTGGTCTTTGAAAATCTGGTGTTTTTAGTTTGGCTATTTCTGCAGCAAAAATACTGAATAAAGAAAAAATCATTAAGATACATAATGTTAAAAATTAGAAAAATCATTTTGTTTTAAAGCCAAAAACCCTGAAATGTGGCACATAGGATCAAGCACAGACTGAGCTGTAAAGAGGAAAGTATCAAATGAAGACAAATTCTCATCTCTAACTAAATGACTGTTGATAATCAGGTCCTGTATTCAAAATTTCTACAAACAGATGAATCTTTCCAAAAAAGTTCAGAATGATTCATACTTAATAAAGATTTTTAGTATTTCACCTCAAATTTATATCAAGAAGAAAATGGGAGAAGGGAGTTAATTCAATATATACATATATATATATATATATATATATATATATATATATGATCCATTATTTGTAGGCTGTGGATTACAGTGAAACCAGAGCCTTTACTTTTAAAGTAAAGACTTGAAAAAACTTGCTTCATCTATAGAAAGAATACTAAAACCCCAATGCCAGGGGCCAGGGTTTGAAAAGAGGCTCCATTCTTTTGGGTTTTGTATTCTATTTATGTTTTAATCTAAATATGTTATCAACGCTCAGGATATAGTTCAGTGGTAAAGTACTTGCCTAGCACAATGTCTTGGGTTTGATTCTAAGTACCCAAAATTTAAACCAAAAAGCAAGCAAAATAACAAAAACATCCCACAAATCCTTTAACTATATGATCAGAACAATCCTTAGACTCTAAGCTGTACATTGTGTATTATCCATTTTGGCTTCATAATTTCAAAATTAATTTTTAGGAGCTGGGGATTTAGCTCAGCAATATAAGTGCCTGCCTGGCAAGCGCAAAGTCATGAGTTTGATCTCCAGTACCAAAAATAATAATAATTTTTAATAATGTAATATGCATATTTTTTAAAATAACAGAAGTAATGTCTATCTTACAACCACAAGTCACTAATTCTTTTTTCAAAGTGAGTGGGAAGAGCAGGGCATGGTGGCTCACACCTGTAATCCCAGCACTCAGGAGGCTGAGGTGGGAGGATCCTTGGGAGTTCGGGACCAGCCTGGGCTACAAAGTGAGCTCAAGGCCAGCCTGAACTGCATAGTGAGACATCTCAAAAAAGACAAAAAAAAACCAAAGTGAGCAGGAAGTATAATTTTAACATTTTATTAGTACATGTCTGAAGTACATGTTTACGATCCTTGTGTAGAATTATTACATGTACACAACACATCTTAATTCTCAGTTGGGCATGGCGGTGCATTTGTAATCTTACACTTGGGAAGCTGAGGCAGGAGCACTACCATAAGTTTTAGGCCAGCCTGGGCTACATGGTCATTTCAAAGCCAGACTAAACTACACAAGATTTTGTTTTTAAAGAAATACATACCTTGAGAAAATTAGAAAAAGTCAGCTACTAAATATGAACAGAAGCAAAGTCAATTTCTACCCTCTAAGCAGGATATAATCACACTAAAAATCAATATTCTTACTTTAAAAGTGATGTGTCCTTTTTAATCACATTTTAACCCCATTCCTCCCAAAAGGTAAGAAAACAAAAGAAAAACCACCCACATGACTCTTAAGAACCTGACTGCACTTCTACAGCACCAAAAAGGAAATAAACAACAATATTTACCTTTTATACACTAAAAGCCACTAGAACTGACAGCATCTAGTCTAGTTCTCATTATAGAAATACAAGAGCCAAACTTGGTACAGTGACCACACAATGAAAATTCAATCTTTCAAACAAAATAGATATTGCTTGAAAATTTTTTTCAGGGAAATACAAACAGAATTACAAATAGTGCTGTTCTACTTATCTTTAGATTATTTTATCCTTTGAGAAAACAAACATATCAGATAGTAAAATTTACTAATTATACACATTTTAAAAAGTTTTAGCCACTTCAGTCAAAAGCATATTATATCTGAGATCTGAACAATTTTCTTTCAATTTGTTATATTCCCATAGTAATACAAATATTGAACTTTTCAGACTTTAAGACCACTATATAATGGCACTTTCTCTATAGGCACCTAACAAATCATTCATTTCCCTGTTACTTTCTAATAAAAATTTGAGGGTGTCACAATTATACAATTCAAAGCGAGGCATACTGTAGTACACCTATAATAGTGCTTGGGAGGCTGAGGCAGGATGATTGCAGTGAGTTTGAGGCTGACCTGGGTTACATAGTGAGTTCAAGGCCAGCCTACACTACAAAGGGAGATAGTGTCTCAAAACAAGTGATTCAAGACTGCTGGCAGATATCAGGCACGGTGGCACATGTAATCCCAGCACCTGGGAGCCAAGGCAGGAGGACTATTGTGAGTCTGAGACCAGCCTGAGTTACAAAGTGAGCTCAAGGCCAGCCTGAAGTGGATAGCAAGACCCTGTCTCAAAAGGACCAAACAACCAGACAAAAAACAAAACCAGCAAATCATTTAAAGTTTATACCATTCCAGTTGTGGCTAATTTAAGACTATGATTTAGGGGAAACATTTTCCTGCATGACTTGGCAGTAATTATAATAAAGGTTGACTTCTGCCACAAAAAGCTTACAGCATTTTAGTACATAAACACTCTCTAACAGTAAGCCTTACCTGTGTAACCTGATTTTCCAGTAATTTCCACAGTAGCTTTTTTAAAAAAGAACTCCAAACTGCTAATTTCTGAGTTAAACTGGAAAAATCTGCTTTTAAAAATAATTCAGGAAAAAGCAAACCGTGTGTGTGTGTGTGTGTTGTTGTTGTTGTTGTTTTTTAAAGACACATAATCTCAATATGTAGCCCAAGCTGGCCTTGATCTCCTGGGCGTGATCTACCTTATCCATCTCCTGAGCGCCTGGGACTACAGGTGTGCACCACCATGTAGGCCTCATGCCACTTTGTAACTACCAACAAGATGCAGCAAAACAAAGTTGTCTCACTCCATCCGTACATGACAAACTGGAGACACATCAACAGAAGTTATCTGTCTGGAACAAGATGTACTAGGTGACATTTAATTAAGCAACTGAGCAAAAGCATAAGACTAACCATTCTTCAACTAGTGAGGGAAAAACACAATGTGAATTTGAGGCTTAAATAATAAAAACAGAGCCAGGGATATAGTTCAGCGGCATACATGCCTACCTGGCAAGCGCAAGGTCCTGAGTTCGATTCCCAATACCTCCCCCAAATAATAAAAATGAAACAAATAATACTGATGATTTTATTCTTTTTTATTTTTTGTTAGGGGAAGGGGTTGTTTGATAATTTGAGCCAGGATCCCACTATATTGCCTTGACTGACCTCAAACTTTTAACTTTTGCCTTGGCCTCCTGTGTACTGCGTGGTTTGTGGCCCCATTACACAAACACAGCCAGTTCCTAGATTTGTAAAAGTGGTAACAGGGACACAGTCATCAGCATATAGAGCTTGCTTGATAACTCTTCATCCTCAGTAAGTTTTCTGGACTTGCATGTATAGAGAAGATATGAGATAGTGCCTTTTTCTTTGGGCCAGACGTCTTGGCTGAGCCTGGCATCAAGATGCACATCTGGAGTCTCCACAGCAGGTCCCAGAATCCCTTTAAGTACACAAGACACATGCTTTTGGAAGGTCACCCTGCGGATACACTTGTGAATGTCGGTGCCTATTCTTACTTTTCCATTTTGTTGATGACAAAGCACCCTTTCTTTTCACCTCCCTTCTTTGTGGGAGTCATTCTGCCAAGCTCAGGTTGGAAAAGCCTGTCCTACTTTCTGAAGCCAGAAATATTCCTATAGAATGTCTGGCCATGCTATCGTCTTTACTCAATGTAAAATAAGAGTTTAAAGGCCACATACCAAATTATGTAATTTTTATGACATGTCCAAAAAAAGGCAAATTTATACAGGCAGAAAAATGATTACTGGTTTTCAGCAACTGGGAGGAAGAGTGGAGTAGAGGGTGATTGCTAGTGGGTAGGGGTCTCTTGCTCTATAATGTGAAATTGGTGGTGATGGTTGCACAAGCTTGTGAATACAAGTACACTAAAAGTTACTGAACTGTACACTTTAAAAGGGAGAACTTTTTTTAAAAAAAAATTTTTGGCCTGGCATGGTGGCACATGTCTATAATACCAGCATTTGAGTGGGTGAGGCAATAGGATTGCTGCAAGTTTGAGGCCAGCTTGGGCTAAGTAATGAGTTCAAGGCCAGCCTGAACTACACATCGAGACCCTGTCTCAAAAAACAATTTTTTAAAAAAAAATTTTGAGGGGCTGGGGGTTTAGCTCAGCGGCATAAGCGCCTGCCTTAAAAGCAGGCAGTCGTGAGTTAGATCCCTGGTACCGGTAAAAAGGAAAAAGACAAAAAAAAAAAAAAAAAAAAAATTTGAGACAGGGTTACACTCTGCAGTTCAGACTGGTCTTGAACTTGCAGCAATCCTCCTGCCTCAGTCTCCCAAATGCTGGGCTCACAGATGCACCCCACCATGACTAGAAAAGGAATGAGTTTTATAGAACAATATCTCAATTTTTAAAATGCTGTAAAAACAAAACAAAAAATACACAAATTTGTTTCTCATCAATAAAATTTGTAATACCCATTCAAAAAAAACCCACTGATTTTTATATAACATTAATAGTGCTTAAAATAAAAAAACTTCATACTTACTAAACTACAGTAATTAAAATTCAAGGTACTAGAAAAGGAGAGAAACTGAAATGGAGTAAAACCCTAGGCATATAGAACTAAGTCTAGATAGGAAGCAGACCATAACAGAAGCCAAACTGCAGAGCAGAAAGGGAAGACAGAAGACTCCAAGAATGGGACTGACATTACTCACTAGCACAGAAGAAAACAAGTTAGATCCTCACCATATTCATATGCCAACCCCAGGGAGATAAAAGACCAACCTAATACAAAGAATAAAACTTTCTTTTTTTTTTTGTCTTTTTCCTTTTTATCGGTACCGGGGATCGAACTCACGACAGCCTGCTTCCAAGGCAGGCGCTTATGCCGCTGAGCTAAACCTCCAGCCCCAAGAATAAAACTTTTAAGACACAAACAAAAACATAAACAGGAGAGCTTTATCAACTTGCAATTGGGAAAGACTTGTAATACACAGAGTACAGAAGACGACAACACAATACTAATGTAAAAAGCTGTGTGACGGGATGACACGAAAGAGAGCAGGCAAGCACCTGCCCGGGAGAGGAGGCTGTGAAGCTCAGGCTAGGCCAGCCCCACCCTCCAGCTTCTCTGTGGCTGCCCACCTCCTACCCTGCTTACTGGCTCTCGATTATTTCTCTAGAGCTACAGTTTCCTATGAGAGCTTCCTACTTCCTATGATGTCCACTTCCTGTCTACCCTCTACAGCTTCAACGGCACTTACACACGAAACATTCACAACTTAAGAATATTCTGTACTCTCCATCCTTCAGCATAAACCCAAAACACAGAAGGCCCTTTATGATTAATCCCTGCTTGATGATTAAGTCCAGCCACCTCTCCTAGAGCTCTAGGTCTCCCACCTTGCCCTCCCCTTCTCAGCATGTCCTCTCACTCCTCTCAGTCTCTGTGATTCTAGTCAAAGGTCTTAACACATTCCAAGCCCATCCCTCACACATCACACCCCAAACAGGTTAAGCAGACCATTCTAATAATGTAGCATCCTACTATACTCTACCATAGCACTAACTATATTCTACAGGTGTACATGAGTTTGTGTGTGAATATAAACTCAAAGTATGTGGGCAAAAAATAACACACATCTGTAATCCCAGCACTCAGGAGACTGAGGCACAAGGATCAGAGGGAGTTTGAGGTCAACTTGGGCTACAAAGTTAAGTTCTAGGCTGAAAGAAAGACAGACAGACAGAAAAGTAGTAAAATACTATAGCAACTGTGGGCACCAGCTGCTGTCTGGTAACTGCCCTCTATAGGCTGAAATAAAGTTGGGTGGGTTTCGTGCGAGTTCTTCCTTCCTTCCCTTCTTGTTGCTGCTATAATAGCAGAAGTTAAAGCCAGGTTGTCTCCACACCCCCAGTCTATACAGGCTTCTCTAGTAAAACAAGGACCTATTACTGAGTAGACAGTGAGCTAAGCAGTAAAGTTTTAAGGCTGAAAATGCAGATAAGGCCCCTGAAATCACACATGCTATGCCGTTTGCAATATTACTGGAGAGAGAAGGCAATGAAGGGCAAGGGCTAAAGAGGAGGCTCAGAAATCACCTGTGGTGACACTCATGCACTCACTTCCTACCAAGTGCCTGTACCATGCCAAGTCCTGAGCACTACAGATAAAAGACACACAACACAGACCCTCTGCTGGCACAAAGGTAAAAGCTCCCTGGAAAATACTCAAGAGCTGAGAAGCTGGGGATGTAGGAACAGGGAGTACGTGCACAGCGCCTCAAACAGTGAGCTTAGTTAAATGAGTGCCGGCCTGAGGTGAGATGAAGAGCTACAGTTTCCATTTAGAGCTTTCTTGACTTCATAACATTATGATTCTGAGTGGCTTTTCTTTTTAAGGGCTTTCCTTGTTATGTTGTAAAACCAAGTTAGATGCATTTAACAAAAGCAGATACGTAACCCTGGGAAATAACAATTTAGATATCAGAGAATACAGAGAGAATGGAAGTTTACGTTGAGGCCTTAGGACTACATAGTCCTCCCCATAGCCAGCTGTAGTGCCAGGCATGTTATTCATAAATAAATCAACCCTAAACAGAGTATTACAGTAAGGGGCCACAATTTAAATATTTTAATATGAGTTAGCCAGGTATGGTGGTACATACCTGTAATCCTAGCACTCGGGAGGCTGAGGCAGGAAGATCTCTAAGAATTTGAGGCCAGATTGGGCTACACAGTGAGTCAAGGCCAACCTAAACTACAAAGTGAGATCCTATTTAAAAAAACATAAAACGAAACAAACAAAACAGACCTAATACCATTAAACAACTAGTATCACTGAAATGCCACAGGCTGTACACTAACAGTGCAAATTTCACACACACCACAGATTTGCTTTTTCCCCTAAGAATGGACTTAAGAATAAAATTTAGAAATATATGCAGTATGCTCATTTACACATTCAGTACAAGACCAACAGGTAACCAGGTCACGAAGAGAAAACAACAACAACAAAAATTTGTTCAAATCACTTTTAAACTTTTTCAAAACTTTCGTTATTTTTTATTTTAGCAAGTAATATTTTCATTAGAAAAATTATGGAAGACATTAAGTATTAGAAGTACAGACATAATCTATTAATTAAAGCTATTTTTTCCAGGCTGGGGATTTAGCACAGTGGCATAAGCGCCTGCCTGGGAAGCGTGAGGTCGTGAGTTCAATCCCCAATACCAAAAGAAAAAAAAAAGTTATTTTTTCCAAGAAACTAAACGGTTATATAACCACACTTAAAATGTTTTCTACTATGAATCTAAAAATAATTCTACAAGCTATATAAACTGAAAATTTATTACAATACATATTTTCCAATGATATTTTTCATATCAGGTGTGTTGTAACATGAAGCTTTGTATTTCCTATCAGTGCATAAAATTATAGTTACTGTGAGGGGATTGACAAATGACACAATGTGGTCACTGCTGAACAAAACAAATAAAAACAATTTGGTCTCTAATAAAATGACATCCTCTTTTTGTACCAAGTATACATTAACACAAAGCCTATCCCAAACATAAAGTCAATTTATATTATAATGTCATACTGGGCTGGGGATTTAGCTCAGCGTCATAAGTGCTTGCCTTGCAAGTGTGTGGTCATGAGTTTGACCCCTGGTGCCGATAAAAAAGAAAAAGACAAAAAATAAAAAATAAAAAAATATCATACTATATTTGAGGTGTCTTTGAGTAAGCTCACTGTTCACAGAATTGCTCCCTGTTCAGGTATTTTAAATTCATACTTACCTTTACTTTCCAAACCAAAAGGTAGACATGTTTTTTAGTTATGAAAAGAAAAACAAATGACACTACTTCATTTCTAACAAAAGACCTAGGTACTTTCACAGCATGCTCATTGTGCAGCCCAGGCCTAGCACAAGAAGTGAAGGCAGAAAGCTGCTAAACAAAGTCGGGCAGGCAGAAAAAACCACCAGGATACTCCCCAGTGCTCCTCAGGGCAGACCCAATGTCATCACAAGGACCCTGTGAGAGAAAAGGAAGAATGGGAGATCTGAAGACACTATGCTGCTGGGTTTTGAAACTGGAAGAAGACCAGAAACCACTGAGTGCAGTGTCCCTTCAGGAAGGTGGAAGAGGCAAGGAGGGGAGCGCTTCCTCCAAACCTTCAGCTGGAATGCTATTCTGCTGGTATCGTGATCCGTGACAGACTTCTGAGATCCAAAACCGTAAAATAAATTTGGATTGCTTGAAGTCACTAAATTTGTTACAGGGCATAGTGAGTTCAAGGCCAGCCTGAACTACAAGGTGAGACCCTGTCTCAAGAAAACAGAACAAACAAAAAAAAGCTAATACCATTAAACAACTAGCATTATTGAAATGCCACAGGCTGTATGTTAGCAGCAAAAATTTTACACACTCCAGATTTGCTTTCTCTACTTACAAAAAGCATGGAGCCTTTTTGGAAAGCATTTCCAGTCACTTTGTTTTCATTGCAAAGCATGTAACAGGAGAGAGGGGAATTCTCTTAGGTTCATTAACCTGAGATCTGGGGTACCTAAAATAGAAATACCACTTAAAAAAGAAGTCTTATTCCATCACAACATTAAATAGTCCTACATATGGATACAGATAGGCTATTGTGACTACAATTTGTCCCTGGACAGCCTGTACAGGTGCTTGCTTTAGATTTTAATTATGGGCAGGATGGTGCTGACACCTTTCACACAAGCAGAAAAATGGAAATGATCACTTCCTGTTTCACTGCCACAGTCACTGCTGCTTTCCACGCTCTAGAGTTCACTTTCATTCTAGCCCAAGACCTGACACAAATAACAAAATGGCAGTAAAGCCATTACTCTGCATAATGTAGTGGGTCCTTTTATTAACAAAATACTTAATTTTCAATTTCTGACAACCAAAATCTCTAAGCCACATTGGCTTGGCCAATTTTCACAAAAATATGTAAGGGAAAAGAAAATTTGTGTAAGTAAAGATAGCAGTATAGTAAGAATTATTATTTAAGTTTGTGAATTTTAACGTAATAGCATAGCTTTTAGAAAAGAAAAGAAAAGCCTTAAGAAGATTGCAAGTTTGCAGCCAGCCCACATAACTTAACAAGACCTCGATTTGAAATAAATTTTTGAAGGGCTGGGGATTTTGTTCTACAGTAGAGTACCTGGCTAGCATGACAAGGACCTGAGGTTCAATCCCTGGTACCACAAAGAGCAAAAAACATAAGTCTCTCATAGTCATCCTAAACAACTATAGGAAGGCAACTTTTTTTCTAATGAGTAACTTCTAAGTGGAAACTTACTTTGCAGAAGTAAATAATGTACAAGTTCCTTAAATAAAAACTTTCATTTACATCTTAAATCATTAATTATTCAAGAACAGATGAGTAGAGCAGAGCGTAGTGGTACACACTGTAGTCCCAGCACTCAGGAGGCTGAGGCAAAGAGACTGCTACAAGTTTGAGGCTAGCCCTGACCACACAGTAAGTTTAAGGTTAGCTTGAACAAAATAGTGAGATCCTGTCTCAAAAAAAAGAAAAAAAAAAGTAGAGTTGAGTAGAAAAAAATCCTTTCCACATTTTATTATGTTGGTTTTTTTTCCCCCTAGAAGACAGGATCTCTCATTGTGTAATTTAGGCTGGACTTGAATTCACAGGGATCCTCTTGCCTCAGCCTCCTGAGTGCTGGGATTCCAGCATGCACCATAATACAATGCCTGGGTTCACACAGGCATTTTAAAATGAGAAATTATGCCACTTAATTTACTATAAAAGAATATAAGAGCTCTACTGTTATTGATAGAAACCAGTAGCAGCCAAAGTCCGTTTATGTTAAACTGTCTGTGTCTGCCACACAACGATGTTCACATTCTCAACTGTGGCTCTTAAGCCAAATTAACACTGGAAGGTAAGGAGCTAGGGGTTCTCCATTCCACCAGTTAAGTACATCTGGCTTCTAACTTATCCCATACTCTCATCTTCACAATGAAATGCACTGACCAGTTAAAAACTGACCATGGAAATATTTTCCAACCTTTGTTTCCATCTTTGTACAATATAGAGACAAAATGTACTTAGTATATATTGCATGTCTAGACAAAGGTTTACTTGTTTTCAAGAGAAAGGTGGAGATTTAGCTCAGCAGCATAAGCACCTGCCCTGCAAGCAGGCAGTCGTGAGTTCAATCCCCGGTACCAATAAAAAGACAAAAAAAAAAAAAAAAAAAAAAGAGAGAGAGAGAGAGAGAGAAAGATTCCAGCCAGGCCTAGTGGTACAAACTTGGAAGCCCAGCAGGCTACAGCAGGAAGACTGCTGTGTGCTTGAGGCAAGCCTAGACTACACAGTAAACATGTCACAAAACACAATTCTGAGAGAAATCTATCTACACAAAATCATTCTAAACTAATAAGCATGAACTAGCCACACCACCACCACCAGGAAACTAAGTGCTGCTTTGCCTCTGACAGACTCAAATTTCATTTTTTGTATCTTTTTCCTAGCAGAGTCCAGGTCTTTTAAGACATGTCTCCATTACCGAATACCTACCACATACAGGCTCTCCTAAGGTAGGGGGAAAGGCGAGACAGCTGGTCTATGGAGCTTAAGAAAACAAGACAAGGGGGCTGGAGATTTAGCTCAGTGGCATAAGCAAGCAGGCAGTCGTGAGTTCGATCCCTGGTACCGATAAAAATGAAAAAGACAAAAAAAAAAAAAAAAAAAAGAAAAGAAAAGAAAACAAGACAAGTTCAGAGTAATGCTACTATAAAACAGCATAGTCTGATACACCTAAGGGAAGCTAACAATGGAATCAAGACTAGGAAAAGCCTAGAAGACAAAGGTGATGGATCATTAGACAATGTCTTCCTTTTCTATTCAAGGTTACATTGTTTCAGAAGTTTCTAAGGTATTGCCATGATAAAAAGACATAGTTAAGTATTCCAGGTGACAAAAAGTTTAAGCCTTAAATATTATTTCACCATAATTAGTCCAAAATATACTAAAATGAAGAAAATGCATTCTACATTTAAATCCCTTTGTTGGTCAGGTCAGTAGAGTATTAACAAATGTATCAATTAAAAGAATTTTAAAAATACAATGAATTTATTTACTAAAATAGCAACCACTTTGGACAAACAAGTTTTTGAAACTTCAACCCCACAAAAACATACAAATACAGTAATCACAACAGTAAAGGCTGTACTTCTTTAATATGTACGTCTTTCTTTTTACTAAGAACTATTCTCTGCTAGCCACATGAAACTACTTAGATTTGAACAAATTAAAGTTAAAAGTTAAAAATTTAGTTCCTCAATTATACTATCCGTATTTCAGGCATTCAAGATCAACATGCATCAAGGACTACCGCAGTAGTCAGCACAGATAGAACATGTCTCCATCACCACAGGAAACTCCACTGGACAGTGACAATTCACACTGTTTTTCAAAACTAACCTAAACAGGGACTGGGAATTTAGCTCAGTGGCTTAAGTGCCTGCCTGGCAAGCGCGAGGTCATGAGTTCGATCCCCGGCACAAACACAAAAAAATAATAACCTAAACAAAAACATTCTATAAATGCTTAAGAAATAAGATTTTGAAGATGTAGAATAGTGCTGTGATAGAAGAAAGACATCACATAAGAGGAAGCTTAGCAATCAGATCTATATGCTAGAAGATAAACTCAGGTAAATCAACATAAGTACAAAATTCTTTAAAAAGCCTGTTAGAGAAGTAGCGTATTTTTCTTTTTAAATTTTTCTCATTTAAAAGACTTAACAGAGCAAAAGTATCTTTAAAAATAGAATTTTATGGGGCTGGGGATTTAGCTCAGCGGCATAAGTGCCTGCCTGGCAAGTGCGTGGTCGTGAGTTAGATCCCTGGTACCGGTTTTTAAAAAAAAAAAAAAATAGAATTTTACTACCCCATAATCTGTTTAACATTATCACCTTAAATAGTTAAACTTTGACTTAAAATTTTCCACTAAAAATGTATTAAGGGAAAGATGGGAGAGTCAGGTATAGTGGCACATGCCTGTAATCCCTGCATTTAGGGAGTCTGAGGCAGGAGGGTTGCCAGAAGTTAGTTAGCCCAGGTTACACAATGAATTCAAAGCCAGCTTGCACTACAAAGTGAGACTCTGCCTCAAAAAAACAAACTGATAACAAAACAAAACAAAACAAAACACCCAAAGATGGTGGTAAAATACATTAAAATCTTCATTATCAGATGACCTCAAAGAAGTAGAATACAGTTAGCTGACCACTTACCATTACAATTATTTGAATACAGAATGACCTAAAATTGCATATTTTTTCACTAATTTTTATAGGATAATAAGAAACATAAAAATGACAATTTCATCAAACTTGCTCAATAATTTTTCTGTGTATATTAAAATATCCAATACACAACAAAAGTTACAATCTGGACAGTAAGTTTCTTTCCAAATTTGTTTTGCGTGATTGTCTTTTTGTGTATGTGTGCGGATGAGCTAAATCCCCAGCCCTATTATTGTCTTTTGAAGAACACAGTTCACCCTATTGTGTTGGCCATTTTTTCCTGTGGGTAGTACAATTCAATAAACTATCTATCCACTAGACATAATGGTGAAGACATTAATGATGGACGTCCTAGTTGGCATTTCACTATGATGTATTTTTTTAATTATTTGGTGCACTAGACCTAATCTAAATTGTAAATGACTTTTTGAACTTCTTTGTTTTGAATGAATAATAAATGATTTCAATATTGTTTGGTCCAGAAGGTACATAAATATTTTATAGTCATATTTTCTCCTCAGTTTTTGATTACAGGATAGCTTATTAGATATTGGCCAACTCTGTCAACATTATCCATAGAATTATTATAATCATTGACCACTACTGGAATTTTCTTAGTTTTGTTTCTTTTTTCAAGTTCAATCACTTCTGTATTATGAATAGTTGACAATAAGGAGATGACTTTTTTGTCCTTCCATTTCATAACACACTTTTCCTCTCCGATATGCTAACATTTCTCTTTTTTTACTTTTCTCTTTTGTAGATCTTTTGACACTTCCTTCCTCTTTGGACTCAATGTCCTAAATGTGTCTATTTTATATGGTAAAAGACTATCACTAAGTTCTAGAGAAGTACAAAAAAAGAAATCTAATGTACTTATAATAAGTTTTTACAGATTATGCCACAAAACTATAGGCTATTTTTCACAAATAAACACAAATTAATAAAATAACTAGAATGTACTATCAGATTTCACTAGAGACAGACAACAAAGGTGAATACATTCTAAATTTTAAAAGCATGCAAAAAAAATAGTTGACATAAAATAAGTAAATAGATGAATCTGTATCTCATGCGAACAACTATCAACTGGTTGAAATGACACCTGCCTGAATGACACCTGGGATAGTCAGAATGGAAACTGTCCAAGTGATGCTCAGGGTAAGGGGTTAAGTGATCAACAAAATACAAACAAATCCCACAAACAAACCCAAAAACCTGTATCTTATTTCATTTAACCATAAGCAATGTTAACCAAATATAACTACAGTATTCATTTAATTGTTCCATGAAATTATAAAATATTTAAGTTGTTATACAGCTCTTAATTTTTCCTCACTAAATCATATTACTGAATTAGCTTATATCAACGCAAGTACTAGTAAAACACTGTGTGTTCCCCCGTTTGGTTTAGCCACAACAGTCTTCACTTTGTTCTTGACCACACCCAGTAACGAAGACATGCTATTATCACTTGAAGAAAATGTATATTAATGTCCAGCCTCTTACAACAAAGGTTAGACTAGCTCACAATGAAAATTACTACAGACTAAGTAACTTCAATCAGTCATCTTGTTCCATTACTATGAAGTTTAGTAAACTAACAAATCATCCACATACTTTGCGACTTTTTCAATACCAACATAGTTCAGGCTGACTTCAATTTTGTGATGATCCTCTTGCCTCAGCTCCTCATGTGCTACAATTACAGGTGTGCATCACATTTGGTGAAATTCTTAAATTATAGTAAAACAGTCTTTGATATCAGTTCTTAAATTTTGTAAATGTTCAAATTTTAGTTTCTTATACTCTTGGATTCTCTATTCCCCACAAGACAGAAGAGAATGTATGCCAAAAACTACATGAATGTTTAAAGTACTAAGCAATTCATCATATCTAAAATAAAATTTTCTATTTATTTATTTCCCTCAAGATTATTTTGGGTGTTATTTGGTTTGTTTTAGCTCATCAGTGTTATCACCTTAGTATTTCAGGTTCGATTATTTACTTTCAAAATAAGCAGTAAAAGATACTAGAACTTCATATCGAATATTCACATTTTACATCATCTATTTGTTTTATCTGAACACTAAAGCTTTGGTGCAGTCATAGCCACCATGAAGTTGTAAAAACAACAGTGGAAGTAATTTGGACTGGAAAGTTAACTTCATGTTCATACTTGTACCAGGATGAATTCTCTTACCTACTGAGAAGTGTTAGTTAACATTCAACATTTAATTTCTAATGAAAGTGAATTTAGGCAATTGAGTTCATTTCTTCATCTATTAAACATATGATTAAATACAAGTTCATTTACATACGATTTTTCTTTTCCTTTTTTTCAGTACTGGAAATTACACCCGAAATCTTCACCCTGAGCTACATACCAGCCCTTTTAAAAATTGTCACTTATGCAATAAGAGTCGAGGCTGGGCTCGAACTTGCAGTCTTCCTGCCTCAACCCAGAGTGCTGGGATTACAGAAACATGGGACTACCATATCCAGCCTCTTTCCTCTTTCTAATTCACTTTCTCCTTCCTTCCTTCCCTCCCTCTTCCCACCACTTTCCTTTCTTTTGTGCTGGGAATTGAATCCAGTTTTGCACATACTAGACAAGTGCTCTACCACTGATGTATAGTACCAGTGTATCTGTTTGTGTTTTTAAAAACAGTATTTATTATCACCTATATGCCCGCATGGTCCTAGCATTTGCAGTTAAAATCCATTTAACTCCAAGAAATAGGAATTTTCATCTCTATTTGAAGATAAAAATATTGATCCTCAGTGATAAGGTGAACTAGGGACAGAACTTCAACCTCCTCAACTCCAGAACTGCTCTCCCCTCCCCACTTAGTTTTAAAAAAAGAGTGGGGGGCGGGGTTTCAGCTAACTGGCTTAAAGCAAACAGAACAGCTTTCTGGGGTAAAGGTCAATTAGAGCAAATCAAACCACTCAATAAAAACAATATCATGCTTTTATAAGGTGACAAATTTACTACAGTGAAATATACAAACAACACATATTTAAGTTTTCTGAAACCAGTTGTTTCAAGTGGGCGTGTGGCATACATCTGTAATACCAGCACTTGGGAGTCTAAGGCAGGGGTGCCTCAAATTCAAGGCCAACCTGGACTACAGAGTAAATTCAAAGCTAGTCTGAACAACAAAGTTTTGAGACCTTGTTTCAAAAAACAAAAATGAACTGGGCATGGTGGCACATACCTGTAATCCCAGCACTCTGGAGTCTGAGGCAGGAGAATCAATGTGCGTTCAAGGGCCGCCTGGGCTACAAAGTGAGCTCAAGGCCAGCCTGAACTGCATAGTGAGATCCTGTCTCAAAAAGACAAAACAAAATAAAACACAAAAATAAAATAAGTTGTTTCAGCTAGGCACAGTAGTCTATGCTGGTAATCGTAGCACTCAAAAATCTGAGAAAGAGGATCACCATCTGAGGCCAGCCTGGGCTACATCTCAAAAAATAAACAATAAAGAATTATTTCTAATCAAACTTGAAAAAAAATATATTTTAAACCAATACGACTATATATATATTTTTGATGTATATTTTAAACCAATACAAGTTCTCTTAATAGGTATCTTGATTGGACATGAAAATAATTTTATAATTCAAAAAAACTATGTCATACTTTTTTCATAAACTAAATCTTTGTCAGTTTTGTTTTTATTATATATTTATTTTGAGATGGGAATCTTGTTATATAGTTCAAGCTGGCCTGAACTCACTAGCCCAGACTAGTTTCTGGGCTCGTGGTGATCCTCCTGCCTCAGCCTCCCAAGAGCTGGTATGCCACCACACTGCTGTCAGGTTTTTTAACATAGGACATAGGTAGATCTTTTCATGAAAGACCTTCCAAAATCTCTCACAAAGTTCTATAAAGTATGCGCCACACACATTGTTTCTTGTATATTGTGTACACTTTAACTCTTTTTTTCTTTTTCTGTACCTGGGTTCTCACTATTATGTTGCCCTAGGCTGGTCTCAGGATTCCTCTTGGACTCAGCCTTCAGATTAGCTGGGAGGAGGAGTTTGCCACTATACTTGCCATTATTTCTGGCTTATACTGTACTTTAGAAGTCACAGGTAAGTGCAATTCTTAAAAAGCTTTTTTGAGTCAGCTGTGGTGGTGCACACCTGCAATACCAGACAGGACAGGTTGAGGCAAGAGGATTCCAGCTGAGCAATTTAGCAAAATGCTATCTCAACACAACACAAATACCTTTATAATATTAAAATTTTAAATAGGTTTGAATATTTTTGGAAATGTTCTGAAAAGGCTGTGATGATGGTTACTGTATACTTTAAATAGGTAAAATGTTTGGTATGTGAATTATATCTCAATGAAGTATTACAGATTGAACACTCTTATTGAAAAGTCTAAAATCCAAAATGCTTCTACCAGGTGTGGTAGTGTACAACTGTAATCCCTGCCTCAGAATCTGAGGCAGGAGGACTGCCATGAGTTCTAGGCCAGACCAGGTAACAGAGTTAGTTCAAGTGCAGCCTAAACTGCACAGTGAAGTCCTGTGTCAAACACAAAACAAAACAAGTTTTCAAACCTGAAACTTTATGTGCACTGACCTGAGGCCACATGTGGAAAAACTCTGCACATGTGACAACCTTCAAAATACAAGCACACTAAAGATACTGTATAAAACTCCCTTCAGGGCTGGGGATGGAGCTCAGTGGTACAACATATGCTTAGCTTATATAAGCCCTTGGTTCCATTTCTACCACCATAAAAATAACAATGAAACACTTCGTGGTCTTGCTGTGTAAGGTAAAAACATGAAAATGAATGTTTTGCTCAGATTCATGTCCCATCCTATGTTGGGTATGGTGGCACACACCTGTAATCCTAGCACGCAGGAGGATAGCCAGGCATTTGAGGCCAGCTGGGCTACCTAGTGAACAAGACCAGAATGAACTACAAAGCAAGATTCTGTCACAAACAAAGTCATCTCATTAGATATGCAAATATCCCAAAATCCAAAAATACATAAAGTGTCAAACATTTTGGATAAGGAAAATTTACCTTGCATTTAAAAAAAAAAAAAAAAAAAAACCTTTTCTGGAGAACAATTTGTAGATATGTAGGAAAAACTTTTGAAATGTTCACACATCTTTTGTCTACATGTGTGGGAGCCACTGGGACTATAACAAGGGCCTCATATATGCTAGGCAAATGCTCTGGCACTGAGCTCGGTTTTCTATATGGGTCAGGGTCTACCTAAACTGCCCCGACTGGCTTCCAACTTTCAATCCTCCTGCTCAGCTTGCCAAGAAACTGGGGATTACAGATGTGTGCTACCATGCTCAGCCATTCATATATCTTTTAAGTAATATTACTTCTAGGAATTTATTGTAGTGAAATAATCATATAGATTATTTTAGTATATAAAGATGTTAATTCAATTATAATATGCAAAAATTTTAAGTTACACTACTTAAATGACCACCAATAGTGGAACAGTAAACACTACATAACACCAATAATAAATTACATGTCAGTTTCAAAGTCACAATCTCAAAATACACTTACTCCACAATATATTAATAAAATGTTACAAAATCATATAAATGTACAATTTCAGTTTTGTTTAGAAACAACCATATAGAAGAAAAAGTACAATCATAGATCAGGACACAGAACAAAATAGTAGTAGTAACTTCCAGCTGGTAGGATTTTGGATAACTTTAATCATCTTTATAACTTTCTACTTTTCAATTTCTATATAACAATCTTTTCCTACCTTAAATACAATATGTTATTTAAAAACCCTAGTAGCCACCTTGGAAAAGTTCAAATTTCCTACCAAAAAATGAAAAAAGAACCATCAGCAGTTGAGAGTACTATGGGTATGTGTATATATATATATGTTTGAGTATACATATGCTCATATCTATATCTCAAAACCTTAATTCCATCATTCAATAAAATAAATCCTAATGATTAAGGCACCTGTGTGTGTGTGTGTGCGCGCGCATGCTGGGGACTGAACTCAGGGCCTTGTGCATGCAAAGAATGAACTATACTACTGACCCATATCCCCAACCCAATTAAGGCTTAATTGTATGGGAGGTAACAACACAGAAACTATGAAGCAGTAAAAGAATACAACTCTACACATAAAACCAAATTTATGTTTTTAAAATTATATCAGCTGGGCATGGTGGTGCATGCCTGTAATCCTAGCACTGGAGAGGCTAAGCCAGGAAGATCACCTCAAGTTTGAGGCCAAACTGGGCTAAACAGTGAGTTCAAGGCCAGCCTAAATTCTCCTGACAGGGAGACCCTGTCTCAAAAAACCTAAAATAATATCAAATCATATACATCTAAGAAAACCCAATCTACATGTCCTTTTAAATATTTTAAATTATTATTCTTGCTGGGGAAAGAATTAACTAGAAATACATTTAACTTTCAGTTTAAGTTAAAAAATATTAGGATTGCAGATGTATCTCAGTGTCAAAGCACTTGCCTACTATGCATGGGTTTGATCCTAGTACCACCAACAAAAAAAGGAAAAATACACACAAATGAACTTCTTATGTACTACAGTCTTTAAAAACATGCTATTGTGAGGCTGGGGATTTAGCTCAGCGGCATAAGCACCTGCCTTGCAAGCAGGCAGTCGTGAGTTCGATCCCTGGTACCGATAAAAACGAAAAAGACAAAAAAAAAAAAAAAAAAAATGCTATTGTACTATGGAAAGGAATTTAAGAACTGAGGACTGTGGCACAGGCCTATAATCACAGCACTCAGGAGGACAGACAAAGATCCAGCCTTGAAAGCCAGATTGGGTGATAGTAAGACTCTGTTACGGAAGGGAAAAAAAAAAAGACAGGAAGGAAGGAAACTGGACATGCTGGCATATACCTATAATCCTGCAATCCCAGTGCTCTGGGATGTGAGGTAGGAGGATCGCAAGCTGGAACTCTGCCTTGGACAACTTATCAAGACTTTATCTCAAAATTTAAAAAAATAAACTGGGGTTGGTGGCACATACATGTAATCTCAGCAGTGGAGCAGCCGAGGCTGGAGGATTGCTGTGAGGCCAGCCCAGAACAGATAGTGAATTTGAGGCCAACATCAAGTACAAAGCAAGACCCTGATGGGGTTGGAGATTTAGCTCAGCGGCATAAGCGCCTGCCTTGCAAGCAGGCAGTCGTGAGTTCGATCCCTGGTACCGATTAAAAAAAAAAGACCCTTCTCAAAAAACCAAAACAATTAAAAAATAAACAGAAAGATCCACAGATGTAGCTACTTGCAAAGGCCCTGGGGTTCAACTTTCAGTCTTCTCCCCATCCCTAAAAAGGAAACTCAAGGATACAGAACAAAGCAAGAAATTGATATTCTACAGAAATTATTAAAAAATATGGTTTAAAGTGACAAAACTACAACAACCAAACAAAGGCATTAATTTACATATGCAGATGTACTAAAAATTGTCTTTGTCAAAGTCACCACTGCAGTTTTACGAAATACTGCAAGCAGTCAATGCAAAAAAAGGATTCAACTTTTTCTACTATCACAATCCTCAGCAGTCAACTTTTAAACTTTCCAAACATGAAAAACAATCAAGAAGTCCACAGAAGCACAATTCAGTAAGTTTCCCAAACTGCAGAAGGAATTTCGTTTACCTGACCAAATTACAGGAAAGATAAGACTCAAAAGGCACAAAGCATGAAGACTCCAGAACTGACTGTCACCAGTGATTACTTCTCAGGTACTTAGTGTGGTTATATTATCTTGAAAACAAGAAATTCAACTAGTTTTTGTGAAATAAAATGTAAGATACTTAAGTTAGGAAATTAACAATATAGATGAATCAGCATTTTTCTAAGTAAAAACCACTTGTAGAGTTAACATGCTCATCCAAAACCAAGTTATTCAATTCTACCAAAATGAACTCTGAGCAGTACTTTACATAGAACTTTTTTATGACTTAGTAATATATTTTGTTCTGCATTCATAAATAAAGCACTAAAATGTCAAATTACTAAATGCCTACCCTCGATATTAGATAGTTCCTTTCCCCCTTAAATGGCCCAAATATCCCTTTTGACAATAACTAAAACTTTCTATTTACAGAGCTGAGGATACAACACCTTCAGGGTTCAATCCCTAGCATCAAAACAAAAGCAAGCAAAAACTTATAATCTAGTTATTTCATTTTTGTATTTTCTTCATGGTTATGAAATTTTGCATATACACATATATCATTACATACTAATTTTACAAAGTTTCAGGTTTCATTGTCAGGTCGTGATTTAAAAAAAAAAAAATGAAACAAGAGTGTACTTTTATGCCTAAAGCCCAACTAACATCAGTGCAAAACCTGGTAAATCAATGAGATTGCTTCTGTGGCTTTTGTTATCGGGCTTGTTACCTGGTAACAGGCACATGATGTTTACCTTCTATTTGTTTATGACATACATGAAAGTATAATATGCTTCATTATGTTGTGCTATACAACTTTTAAAAAGCCAATTTTTAAGGTTTTGAGATACACTCTTGCTATTCAGTTTAGGCTGACCTTTACTGTAACTCAGTATGTGAGGCTGGCCTGAAATTCACAGTGATCCTCCTGCCTCACCCTCCCAAGTGCTGGGATTACAGGCAAGTGTCACCATGCTTGGCCAAGGTTTTTAATTATTATTTTTTTTATGATTGCTAAGAGAGGTTGGGTAACACAAGAATCAAGAGGCACCCTATTGTCTGGGGAGTTGCTAATATCCCTAGAAAGTCTCCATATGGTCTCAAATCAATTTGATAACTTAAATTTTGTTCTTCACATCAAATTCAAGGAAATTACCCTTTCATTTCATTAGTTTCATTAATGAAAATACCTACTAAGGGCCAGAGATATAGCTCAGCTGCACAAGCACCTGGCCTGGCAAGCACAAGGTCATGAGTTTGATCGCCAGTATCAAAAAATTAAAATAAAATCCTGACCTATATATTTTAGGAAGTATACATAGAATTTATATAAAAATTTTAAAAATTCCTATGGTTAGGACCAAGGGTTTAACTCAGTGGTACAAGCACCAGCCAGGCAAGTGCAAGGTCATGAGTTCGATCCCCAGTACCAAAAAAAAAAAAAAAAAAAATCCTATGGTTGAAAATATTTGTTATTTAATGTTCAACTGCCTATTAAAACAATACAAACTACAAAGCAAAAGGAAATACATTCTTTAATTTTCTTTAATCAAACTTACAATATGACCAGTTAATTCAGCCTGAGGACTGGGCTGAAACCTCAATTTCACCTATTATTTTTTCCTTGTATAAGGAATCAAACTCAGGGACTAGCAACTTGTCAAGCAGGTGCTGTGCCACTGAGCTACATCCCCAGCCTTTCACCCATTTATTGAGTCAAATAATTGTGTTCTCTAGATTCATTAACAACAATAACAACAAAGTTATTAGGTGGGAAATCTGTCAAACATCCCGAAGATGCTCTATACCATGTAAAGTATTATTAATGTTTCAATGTTATAGACAATTAAAATGAACACCGCCATGTAATTTTTTTTATTTTCTTATTCACTTTTTCTTCAACATAACTTAATGAGTAAAATCCATGTCTAAAATTTAAAAATATGGCAAGACTCTTTTTTAAATGAACCTTTTTTTTTTCTTTTGTCTTTTTTGAGACGGGGTCTCGCTATGCAGTTCAGGCTGGGCTTGAGCTCACTTTGTAGCCCAGGCTAGTCTCGAACTCACTACGATCCTCCCACCTCAGCCTCCCGAGCGTCAGGATTCAGGCGTGAGCCACCAGGCTGGCTTAATGAACCTTTTCATATTCAAAAATTTTGTCAGTAAGAAACTGTACTTTAGGAGTGATAACACACTCAGTAAAAACTGAACATTCTCTAACTTCATAAAATGTAAAATATGCCTTTACTTTTTTGTCATTCATACTGTACAGGTAAAACATTCTAATGCAAGTGTGCAAAGGTAACACAGGAAACAGGAAAGGTCAACAATAAACATGAAAACAAGACTGTAAGCTCTGAAAAAAAATAAAGTCAGTGTAATTCTTAAGTTTATCCTTATTAATGTTTATAAAAAGATTAGAGGGGCCAAGGCCTATCAGTGGCACAGCACCTGCTGGCAAGTTTAGTCAGGAATTTGATCCCCAATACCAAAAACCAAAACAAAATAAAAGATTAGAGTGTAGCAATAAAGCTTACCATTTATTTAAAAATGCAAATGCTGGATATGTTGTTTATTAACAAAGAAATAGTCATCTTAGTTGCTTCTTCAAAAAACAATAGCTTTTTTCTAAAGTAAAACTAAAAATAGGTTATGAGAAACAGACTTTGTGCCTAGATATGAAATTCTAAATTGTTTTAAAACTTTAAAATTTTTAATTTCTTCAGTGTCTACAACAGATAAAACTATTTTTTTGTTTTAAAAGAAACCAAAAAATATGTATCTATAGTAATCCATTTTCTTCTTAATAGGCAAAAATAATTAAAAAATAATCAACAGTGTCTCTGACGACTTTTTTTTAGCTTTTTGTTTTCAATTATGTATTTTTAGTTTCTTTTAAAAAAATTTACAAGTGTCTTATTTTCTTTCCAGGAGCCTGATTGAATGCCTGATTTGTTTATTCATTTCACTGCTATCTTGGTTAGTCACAATTTTATTAAAACATGAAAAATTCTGCCAAAAATTTTTACACAAAACACAAACTTCAATGTAACTTGGGCCAATTCATTTAGGTATATAAAAGTATTGAGTTCATTGAGGCATGTAAATATATTGTCTTTGCAGCTATTAGATGAACAAAATACAAAAAAAAAAAAAAAAAAATCCGTAAAGATCCACAGAGATCCCTCAAACTCATTCCCCTAAAAGTCTAACTTTGGGTTCAATTTCTAGTACCTTATAGATAGATAGAAAGAAAGAAAGAAAAGAAACTGAAAGAAAAAAATATGTCCAATATCTGGTATAAGAGAGACAGACAGAGAGGGAATATCCAGGTTCCATAAGGAGAAAAACTCTGGTTCTAAATACTATTTAAATGCTTAATAACATACAGGATGTTAAATTACTTAAACTCAATTTCTCCACCTGTAAAAAGGAGTAAAAGTACTAATAAAACTGTTGTGAGAATAAAAGGAAATCATACATGTAAGACACCCAGCACAGGACACTGTAAGAAGATAGCAAATGTTGGCAGTTACTAATATGATTATCATGAATATTATTTTAAACTCCAGAAACTACTGTCTGTAGAACCAGATTTGACAATGGTCATCAATCTTGCTGACAATTTCCTTTATTCAAAATTCAATCTAATCAGAGAGCATTTGTTAATTTACAGTGAAAAATGGAAATTACCACAAGTAGCAGAAGTGATAACCAAAAGGCAGGTAGGGTTGTAGGTGTCTAAGCGCCCTTCTTCATTAAGTGGAGACCTGCCCTGGGAATCAGACACTCATTCAAATTTTCAATATGATTTTAATCTACAATACTCATTTTCCTAAAAAGTATAGCACTGGTAGTTCATACAAATAACTTACCAAATAATCACAAATAACATGTCAGTTGAATGGGAAATGTAAATAAGAAATCTCTGTAAATATAAATTCCAACAAAACAAACAGAATGGCTTTTTTGGAATGGAACTTGTCCTCACAGAATTTCAAAACATTCAGGCTATTATTGAGTCAAACCACTCCAAGTTATACACTTAGTTTTTATTCTACAAACACTCTCAGAAAGTACTGTTCTGTCAATATTCAGTTTAATTTTTCCAACAAACCAAGAACACATCCCATGACTGTCTGTAAAAGACAGCACATTACTATTACAACAGATAAAATGAGTGTATAGTGTAAGAGAACTGAGTCTAACACATTACCATTTTAACATGAGTTGAGAGGGCCATTTTGTATATTAATGTAAGGGGTTAAAATCTGGATTACCGGGGCTGGGGATTTAGCTTAGCGGCATAAGCGCCTGCCTTGGAAGCAGGCAGTCGTGGGTTCGATCCCCGGTACCGATAAAAAGGAAAAAGACCAAAAAAAAAAAAAAAAAAAAAAAAAATCTGGATTACCCCATTACAAATATCAAACAACAAAAGATCATATATTTTTAATCCTTTTCAATATGAAAATAAAACATTCTAATACCTATTCATCTAACGTAAATCTGTCCGGCTTTAAGCCTTTAAAATAGTACAAGTGGTTACATTTGAATACATTAAAGAGTTACTCTGTAGCTTTACTGAGTGCCTTGACTTAAAAAAAAAAAAAACTGGCAACTCAATGAAGCTTTAAGAACTTTGTGCCTACTTCATAGATCATTGCACTGTGCTCAACTGGCATTTGGAAACTGTATTGAGTTAGCTATGTGAAAGCAGAGGGAAGAAGTGAAGCAAAGAATTTATTTAAAAAAAGGAAAGTACTACCTTCATACACCCACCACCTATGAGCAAGAGGTATCAGAAACAGAATTTTTAAATACACACATTTCTAATTTTCCAACATGCAAACGGGTAATCTACCACAGACAGATCTTCCTACTCCTTCTCATCCCCATACAGTGTTTTGCCAAGAGCACAGCCCCAAGTAAAATAAGCGATGCTATTTCCTTGTTTACTTAAAGAATTGCAGAAAACATGTTGACTGCTTCTGAGGCATTTGAAACCAATCAAATATTTAAGACTTTTCACGATCACGTTTGAAATAGAGTAGTAACAATCCTTCAGCTTTTTTAAAAAATCGTTTTAAATTTACAAAAAGGGTTAAATCTTACACTGCAGTTCATCACTCTGCCTTGTTTGCAACCAGAAGAGGAAAAAACAGGGGAGAACAGCAAAACACACAAGATGGAAAACATCACTACTTCCTTTGGTGGTTATGAATAATTGTAAATGACCCAAGAGGTAAGGGAAAAGAGTTCATGAATGGAAAGAAGCGGGGTTAACAATGTAAGCCAGTCCCTTCCAGATTCACACTGATGTCGGTGGCGAGGAAAAGGAATTTATTTACTCTGCAGTGTCTGGCAGCAAACATGGCTGCCCCTGCCCCCTTTAAATCGGAATAGTCTTCTTTCCCTCTCCAAAACCATCAAATTATGACCATGTCTGTCTTCCTACCATAACACAAACACGTCTCCTCTGCCCTCACAACAGTGACATACACACACACACACACACACACACCCATTCCACAACAATCACAACCATAACCACTAGCTTCTCTATCTATAGCCCCAAATAAAAGGCAGGAATACACAAATACGGAACAAAAGGCACTGCTTCTAACACTTTACCTCCATCCCCTGCTTTCCCTCCCACTCTGTGACGCCTGATCAATCCTTCTCACCCTTTCAACATTCAGTTAATTGCCCTCCCTAACCCAATTCTGGGTCTTCCAATTTCCTGTGTCTATCTCCAATCCTCATGGTTGCATCCTGATTGGAATCAATCATTTCTCATCCTTTTTTTTCCTAACCCATCTTTCCCTCCACTTTCATTCCTTCATTGCTCCGTTGATTCCCAAAAGATACCCCATTTCCCTCAAATTCTACCCTCCTCACCCAGCCTCTTGGTTCCCACACTCGACCCGCAGAACACCCCAATTCGCAATCACCCGGGTCCCTAATCTTCTCTAAATCTAACTCTTTCCTCTCTCCTATTCCTCCCCCATCCCACCTCCACTCCCAATTCCCAGCTCAGCGCCACTACATCCTTCATCCCAAACCTGCTTCCCCTGCCCCACCCCCGAGCCCCTCCACACCCCCGCCGCGCCATCTGCTCTTCCTTCCGCGCTCTCCTGGAACCTTTGGGGACACCCGCTTCTCCTCCTGCCCCAGGGTCACCCCTCACCCCTGCCCAGTCTCTAGGCCGCCCCCTCCCCGCCATGCCCTTCCTCGCGACACGCGCGCGCGCGCGCGCGAACACACACACACACACACACACACACACACGCACTTTACCTTCAGTTTGTTCCATTCTAACCCCCGGGCCGTGTCAGCGCGATCACAGGAGAGACACGGAGGCCCGGACTGGGGCTGGTGTACGGGCCGGCGCCGCAGCCACGGCGGGGGGAGACAGACCCAAACTAGGCCGCATCAAAGCCCGGGACTAGATTTCTCCCGCGCGGGGCGCCCCTGCCATGGCGGCCGGCACGGAGGAGGGCCACGGCCGAGCCCGGCCGGACGCGCTGCGGTAGGAAAGAAGCTGCTACGGAGGTAGTGTGGGAGGCCGGACGGCGGGACTAGGGCCGCCGCGCCGCCGCCGGAGCCCGGGCGGAGCCTGAGGTGACGGCCCGGCGCGGCAGCGGGGTGCTGGGGTCGCTCGGCTCCGCGCGCCCTCTGCTGCACCCGAGCACAGCCCCGGCCTCGGCCTCCACCCCCGCCTCCGCGCTGGCCGCCGCTCCCGCTGCCGCCGCCGCCGCCGCCGCCGCCGCCGCCGCGCACAAAGTCCCCCCGCCCGGCTCTCGGACGCCGCCGCCAAATCCTCAGCCCCTCATTGGGCGCGGGCCGCGACGGCTGCCGGGAAATGCAGTCCGGGCTCGGGCCTCGGGGCGAGGGAGGGCGGGAAGGCTGCAGTGCGAGCGCGTCCGGAACGGACGGAGACCGCCAGAGACCTGGCCAGGAAGGGACTGAAGGGACGAAACGAAAACAAAACCCGACGGAGGGCGGGCGGGGCTGCGGGGCGGGGCCTGCGAGGCGAGACACGGCTCGTGCGTGTCCTTCATCTGAGGAGAAACAGCGCGTCTTAGACGCCGCGCGGAGCTCCTCAGAGCGGAACTGCCGCGCGCTCCCGAGGTGGCCGGAGGAACGACACGCGGGCGCCGGGTCGGGAAGGCTGGCCAGGGGCGGGCTCCCCCGGAGCCTCTGTTCCGCGCTGTCTCCGCCCGACAGCTGTCAGAGAAGGCTCCTGTCGAACAGCCTGCGTGTGAACCCGGGGCGGCAGCTCGGTGCTCGCTCCCGGGCCGGGAGTGGAGACAGCCTCCCGGGCAGGCCTGCCGCGGGCCTCGGGGCCCCGCGCACTGCCTGGGAGGCCGGCGGTGTCCTCCACGCAGAGCAAGCCCCCGCGCTCTTCCTGCTCGGCCGGCGACCCGGGGCCTTGTGGGTAGCGCCGAGCACGTCGGCGCCGCTGCCGCCGGGCCGCCAGGCCGCCGGGCCGGGGCTGGGCGCAGTCACGTGCCTCTCAGCTGCTCCCGCCGGAGCTTCTCAGCGAGAGGCACGGGTGCTTCTGTCCTCCTGGCGCGCCCAAGGAGCAGGGAAACGGGAGGCCGCGCGCTAAGTCCCTGCCTTCCATGAACTGGGAAACAGGGAAAGCAGTGGAAGGTCCCAAGGCCAGGAGGGCCTGGGCGAAGGAGACCTGCGGGGGCGTGCAGATGTCCGGGTTTTTCCTGGGGCCCGGCAGCAATGACAGCGTTGCGGCGCAGACGTGAACGTAAGGAGAAAGCAGGCAGGAGGCAGACGAGGAAACCAGTGTGTGCTCTGCTCTCCGTTCTGAGAATTCAAAACCATATCACTACTAGAAATCATATTCTAGTTAGACATGATGGCGCGGTCTGCTGGATACCATTACAAGAAATTCCTGATAGCTTTATCTTAAAATACCATTCAGGAAATTTAAAGATTATGAGATCAGTCAACGCTTTCACACTAAGCTACAGATCCAACTTTTTTTTTTTTTTTTCCTTTTTTATCGGTACCGGGGATCGAACTCACAACCACCTGCTTGCAAGGCAGGTGCTTATGCCGCTGAGCTAAATCCCCAGCTCCATTTTTTTTTTTTTTTTTTTAAATAGGATATTGCTAAGTCACTAACAGCGGCTGGGGATTTAGCTTACTGGTGTAGTGGCTGCCTGGCAAGGGTAAAGTCCCGAGTCTGATTCCCATTACCCAAAAAGTAAATCACTGAATTGCCCAGGTTAGGCCTGAATTTGTGTGGATCAGTGATTTTAATGGGCACTAATCGTGTATTAGTTTCTTAACAAAACCGTGTTAATGTTAAAGGTAAATCCCAGCATAATGGTGTACGCTTGTAATCCCAGCACCCAGGAGGCTGAAGTAGGAGGATTTCTGCGACTTGGAGGCCTGCCTGGGCTACATAGTGGGTTCAAGGACAACCTGGAATACACAGCAAGTCCAGCCCTGTAGCTAGAGTTCCTGGTGCGTAGGCTGGCCTTTCAATTTGTCACTCTTCAACGTATGTGAATAGTTGAATAGAAAATTTAAATCACATACAGAGAAAAATGTGGCCCCTGGGGACTGGGGATTTAGCTCAGCGGCATAAGTACCTGCCTTGCAAGCAGGGGGTTGTGAGTTCGATCCCCGGTACCGATAAAAAGAAAAAAATAATGTGGCCCCTGTTTACCCAACTGTGTTACTGTGCAAACCCTGTTAAGTCCTAAGAGTGACGTTGAAAGTGGTTCCATTACTATTAACGTGTGTGTGTGTGTGTGTGTGTGTGTGTGTGTGTGTGTGTGTGTGTATGTGTATGTATTGGTACTGGGGATTGAACTCAGGGCCTTGTGCTTGCCAGGCAGGTGTTGTGCTGCTGAGCTATATCCCCAGCCCTATTAACATATTTTTATTTAGCTTTATGCGTTTATTTTGAGAAGCAGTCTCATCTCACTGTCTTGCGCAGGCTAATCTTTTCCTCTTGCATCAGTCTCCTAGGCAGGCAAGACCAGAAGGCACGCCCTACCACCTCACCTTGCTTTTAAACTTTTTAAACCAGAGCTTTATGTAGTATCAAAAATTAAAGATGTATTGAAAGCACACTTTTATTATAAATATATCTTTTTAAAACAGATGGTGTAGGACATAGCTCAGCAGCACAGGCACCTGCCTGGCAAGTGCAAGATCCTGAGTTTGGGCTGGTCCGATGGCAGTGGATGGCTGGTCCGATGGCAGTGGGTTATCAGAACTTATTAACATTAGTGTCACTAAAGTTGGTATACCACCCCCCCACTGCTAAATTTGACTGGCTTTAAAAAAAAATAAAAATAAATAAAAAAAAAAAGATCCTGAGTTTGATTCATACCAAAAATGAGGGCTCAACTAAGCCTAGTTTGATTCTATGTCCAACAAAGAGGAGTTAAATATTTTTGTGGGCATGGTGGGTACACCTATAGTGCCAGCACATGGGAGGCTAAGATAGAAGAATTGCCACAAATTCAAGGCCAGCCTGAATTACACAGAAGACCCTGTCTCCAAAAAATAACAATAAATTAAAAATATTAAAAATAACCATATTTTTTCCTATGGTTTTTTCCTACCCTAATCCTTTTCCCACCATCCTGGAACCTTGATAAACTGTTAACCTTGGCTAAGCACCTGGATTTTCCCCTTGGGAATCTAGTAAATTGTCCCCTGGGATTTGATTTTAGCCTGCTTCTAATAGCTATGCTGACAAAAATTTTTCTTTTTGTCAGAATTGAACTCACAACCTCTCATTTGCCAGGCAGGTGCTTATGCCACTGAGTTAAATCCCCAGCCCGACAAAAGTTTAAAATTGGCTTCCTGCAAAATATTAGAGAATACTGTTAATATTTGAGTTGAGCATTATCTAAGGAAATGAGCACTAAGAATAATTTACATCTAACATAGAATTAGTAATTTCAGAATCTGGTATCTTCTGAGCCTGGGAACATGCTTATTCCTTGCCATAGAAAATGAACAAACAGTTCACCTAACAGAATTCTCAGAGTTAGGAAGAAAAAAGCCCGAGGGGGTCGGGTTCTCTTCTGCAGGTTATATACAATTCTTTTTATCAAGTCCTATCATGAAAGTCAAAGCAATTGTGAAGCCTGATTATAGGAGAAGACAAACATTGCTTGTGAACACGTGGCTTTTACTAAGGTTTCTTAACCCTTCCCTTTGAAAACTAGAATTGCTGGCACATGACAATAGAAGGAAACCTTGCTCATCTCAAATACTGGCATGGAGTCCTTCATTTGACCCATAAATACTTAATGACTGTCTCTGTGACTGGTTGTAAGTGAATACAATGCATGAATAAAAACATTTCCTGGTAAAAAATGTCTCCCAGTGAACTGAGCATTTTTGACATCCTTTTTATGATCTTTCCCAGAAAAAATACATGTACATGGTAGTGCAATGTTTCACTTATGTAATCAATATTAAAATTATATGTGTCTTTTAAAGCTCAAAAATTTACCATGGGGCATTTTCATGAAGGAAAAGGTAAAGAGGAAAGTCTCACAGATTTTCATTTAGTAAACACAGAGTCCGCGGGAAACCCGTTAGATATGCACAAAGGGACCTCTAGTGGCCGAACTGAAAAGTTTTGCCTAGTTTATATAGTTGATCCACTTGGTTGTTACCTGAAAAATGCGTTGTGGATTTTTAGATTTTTCACTTTTTCACATTTCTAGATTTTTCACTTTCCCAAAATGGCTCAGTTGCTCATCCTAGGAAACGAAGTGTTCCTATATGAAGACGCGGGCACTGCAGCAGGGAGACAAACCCTGTCATCGCCCAGGTGGCCGCGTGCCCGGGTTACCTCTGCTTGAGGCTGGTCACCACCCGGCACTATTTCTATGTCACGTGACGGCTCCTCTATTTATTGGTACCTGAGATTGAACTCATGACCTCACACTTGCCGCAGAGCTAAACCTTTAGCCCCTCTAATATGCAATTTAAATGTTGAGATTTCCACGCAAACTACTGTTCATACACATGTAAAGAAAACATCTACAAAGCTCAGTTCCTTTGTGTAATTTCCATATAAAGATTTCACGGCATTCCAGCCTCGGGCCCTGGAGAAGGAAGAGGAACCTTTTCCTTTCTATTTCCGCCCTTTCTCCTACCCTGTTGGGTCCCCCTCGATGTTTTCAAAGTGGGGTGCTGGAAGGCGACTACATCAAAGTGATGTCATTGGTGACTTCAAGATGGTTTCCATGACGACTATCAGACGTATTACTCTTGGGTAAAAGGCTTTCACTTACGGGTTTCCCACCAGGGAGTTAGCCACAGACTACGGTGTACTGATGTTAGTGAGACACCTGACTTAAAGTTTCCAGCATCAACGCTTGAAATAAACTCAGCACACTAGTCTTTTGCCGGTGGGAAGGAGACCGCGGAGCCTCCAGGGATGGTAAGGTAAATGATGCCCGCCCTTCGAAGATTTTGAGAGCTCATTGGCTGGTAGGGTCATCACTCAGTGACATCACGAGAGGGGGGACGAGAGGAGGAGCCATAGAGACTTGGCCTCGGGTAGTCTTAGGTTGTGGGTGCAAGCCGAATCGGAAAGGAAGTGGGGGGCCCGCGGCGGCCGTTCCGGGGGCCCCAAGTCGTCGGCTGTTACGGGATGGTCCGCGCCTTTGTTGTCGTCTTCGGGATCCGCTCCCTCAGCTTCCAGTTCCTCCCGGCAGCGCCCACTATAGCCTGGCGGCTTCCAGTGCTCACCGCGCTCTCCTCATCCCTCGATTCACCCCACGCTCGGCCCCTCAACTCGGAAGCTTAGAGTCCATCCCTCCTCCTCCCGCGCTTCGCCTCTAATTTCCGTCCCACGGCCTGCGCACTCCTGCTCCTCTTCATTCCCAACACCCCGGATCCCAGCATAGGGTCACGGTGCCTGTTCCGGTCCCATCCCGCATTCTCCTCCCCAACAAAACCTGGGAGCCCCCGCCACAGCGGCCCGTCCCACCCCACGCGCGCCAAAGCCGCTGGCCGAGGAGCGAGGGCGAGCTCGACCTCCGCGTGGTGACCATCCGCCGGCAGAGGTGACCTGGAAGCCGGGCCTAGAGCAGAATCGCCGCCGCGCAGATCCGGGCTCCCCCAGCGAAGCGCCGTGCAGAGCCTTAGTTCAGTGGCAGAGTTTGCAGCCAAGAAGCTCCCGATCTCCTGTGAGCCTCGAGACCCAGTGCTAAGGCTCCTCGCCGCCCCTAACCGAGAGCGCCAGAGATTGAACCTTTGCAGTGGGTCTACATCCCCAGCTTTTTTTATTTTGGTTTGTCTTATTTTTCATAGAGAGTCTAGCTACATTTCTAATTTGCCTAGGCTGAGTTGGAATTCATCGTCGTTGGGCCTTAGCCTCACACAGTACTGGGATTTATAGGCCTTCACCACTACTCACGGTTTGAGTAAGCGTATTTAAATGTACAGAGATGGGTGTGGTGTCACACGCCTCGAATCCCAGTCTATGGGGAGTTGAGATAGGAGGAGGATCGCTGTGAGTTCCTGGCCAGTCTGGGCAATGTAGCGAGTTTAAGACCAACCTGAACGACATAGAGAGAGGAAAAAACAAAACAAACAAACAAACAAAATATATGTGTGTGTGTGTGTGTGTGTGTGTGTGTATTAGAGCAACCTTAGTTGAGGCTCTGGTTGCTAGCCCTAAAAATTCTTTTTTTTTTTTTTTTTTGAGACAGGGTCTCGCTGTGCAGTTCAGGCTGGCCTTGAACTCGCTTTGTAACCCAGGCTGGTCTCGAACTCGCAACGATCCTCCCACCTCAGCCTCCCAAGTGCTGGGATTACAGGCATGAGCCACCATGCCCGGCTAGAAACTCTTACCTGTGTACTCCAACCATTAGTAGGCACCATGTATCTTTATTGCACCATAAATGAGATCAGTTAAGTACCTTCAGATTTTAGGATTTGTGGTAGTTTGGCCAAGTACGGAAAAAGCTAACTAAAAACAAATCCAAGATATTTGTTTTCTACTTATATTTTTAGGAAACAGGTAGGAGTATCTTTCTTATCCTCCTAAATATTGGGCAACTGTTCAAGTTAGATTACTACATACTGTGAATCAGAAATAAAAATGTCTTTGGAAACCATGTTATCATCATGAACATCATTATCTTATGGATCATTTCTATGTGTTGGAATCCCCAAGTACCATTCCCAAATCCAGAGGTAAGAAAATATTATTTATGATTGTTGAAAATTTTTCATGAGATTGTGCACTTTGAATATTCAAAGTTTTCCACCTGTTAGGTAGTTAAATCCTGATCTTTTAACTGATTTTTTAAAATACTAAATTGTTTATTTTTTTGCCTAGGTCTCTACGTTGATTAGTTAAGACAAAATTAAATATGACCTTCTACAGTTGTAATTCAGTCTTGGCAATAGCCCGCACAAGGTAAGTGACCTCATATATATATGAACCTCATTTTTCCTGAAGGAATATATATATATATATATATATATATATATATATATAATATATATATATAAATATATATTTTATATATATATAATATATATATAAGTATATATTATATATATATATATAGGCTTAGAATCTGCTTAAAACTTTGCTGGTTGGGGGCTGGGGATTTAGCTCAGTGGCATAAGCGCCTGCCTTGTAAAGCAGGCAGTCATGAGTTCGATCCCCAGTACCGATAAAAAAGAAAAAGACAAAAAAAAAAAAAAAAAACTTTGCTGGTTTTAACTATATTAGGAAGCTAATATTTGACTGTATTTAAAATTGCCTAAAATTCCCTATATGCTTTATTTTTTGTTTATTTATCCTTTTTGAGACAGGATCTCGCTATGTAGTTCAGGCTGGCCATGAGCTCACTTCGTAGCCCAGGCTGGTCTTGAACTCTCAATGATCCACCTGCCTCAGCCTCCCAAGTGCTGGGACTACAGGTGTGTGCCACCACCCCTGGCTCCTATATGTTTTAGAATTCAGGTTGAATAATTTTCTAGATATGTGGTACAGATGGGATAGAAGATTTTTAGAGTGACACCGATGAATGTCGTATGAGGCCCTTAGAAGTAAAATGGCTAGTGACCGAGCCAGTCCTAGAGCATATTCCTGTCCCATTAAGGTCTATTAACACTTCTTTATATATTCAGAAGACTATTCACTGAGGACTTACTCTGCCAGATTCATTGTACATTCTCCTTTTAGGCCAAATAGTGCTTTTATTTTGGTGTGCGTTGGGGAGGGAAAGAGTGCGGGGCGCAGCAGGCAGAGCTTCCTGGAGAAGAGGAGAGGCTGCTGGCTCAGAGGGGCGGGACGCAGTTAAATCTGCTACTTGGACGCAGGCGATCTCCAAGTTTCCACACGTGTGTCGCCCACGCCACCCCAGGTGGCAGCTCCTGGTGCCAGACTGGGTTCTGCTGCGGGACAGCTTGGAAAGGTTGCTGTCCGCTGAGGTAGATACAGACCAAGCACAGTAAGTCCAGTCACCCGCGAACGATGTCTGCATGGAAAATGCCCGGGTATACATACAACAAACTGTAAGGGTGAATGTCTTTGGACTGGATTACAAATACTTTTTTTTTGAGACCGGGTCTCACTATGCAGTTCAAGCTAGCCTTGAGCTCACAGGGATCCTCCTGCCTCAGTCTTCCGAGTGCTGGGAGTGAGCCATCGCACCTGACTACAAATATTTATTTTATTCTTTCTTTTTGTATTTTTAAATTTTTCTGCCAACTGGGTTATGAAAAGGAAATCATTTAAATCATACATGATTTTGCAGGCAAGCAGGCCGACCTTTGCAGAACTCAGCTCCACTACTTCTTAAATGTGTGAATTTGGACAAGTTCCTTAAAGTTTTTGTTTTGTTTTTTGTTTAAATTTTATTTAAAGAAAGACTAAACAAAACAGAAAATAGGTAGAAATAATACATACGTTCAGAGAAAAAATAAACAGTAAGAAATCACTAGTTGATGTTTACATATTGTCATTTTACAAATAGTTGTTCAAGATACAAAAATGGAACACGGTAAAGTGGGAATTCAAACAGCGAGACTGCAAACAGTTCTGTTCAACTACACAACAAAAACTTAGTAACATAGTTGCCAATCCTATACAACTAAACATACATGCAGTTATCCATATCTTCATTTATGTTTAGATTAAACAAACTTAAGCAGGTTAAAATCATTCTGAACAAAGAATAATAGTATTGCTGGATTTCACATCATAACACTCCATGATCAGCACTGGGTACTGTAGTGTCTTTTTTTAAAAATTTAAAGAAAGACTAAACAAAACAAAAAATGGGTAGAAATAATACATAACTTCAAAGAAAAAATAGTAAGAAATCACTAGTTGATGATTACAGATTGTCTTCTTACAAATAGTTATTCAAGATATTAAAGTGAAGCATATAAAGTGGGGATTCAAACAGTGAGATTGCAACCAGTTCTGTTCAACTATCCAACAAAAACTTAGAAATATGGTTATCAATCCTATACACTTAAACATACATGCAGTTATCCCTATCTTCAATTATGTTGAGATTGAATAAACCCAAGCAGGCTAATATCACTCTGAACAAAGAATAATACTATTGCTGGGTTTCACATTATGACACTCCAGGATCAGCACTGGGTACTTTAGTGTCTCTTTTTCTTCAGAGTATCTGTTTTCATCATGTGTTATAAGATCAGTTTTCATAAACTGTTTATAGATTCTACTCATGCATGAGTCTTAACATGTATTTCTATCCTTTCTATATTAGAGGGAGAAACAAAACAAAGCAAGACAAAACAAAACATATTCCTAACACATGAAACAAAAAAGATATATAAGACCGTTGTACAAGGAGTTCTACCAAAGTTCCTGTGTTGTCTCTTGTTATCTTCAATAGAATTGGCTATATCATCAGAAATAGTATAATTGAATATATAAGTACATAACAGTATTAATAAAAACTTTGTGTATAGTATAAAACTTCAAAAACAGGCAGTTATCAAACCAGAATATGTATTGTAGAGTATCATCTTTAGTGTAGTTGCCTATACTCTCAGACTTGATACTATCAATCATACCAGTTTTGAATAAAATCTGTCGATACCAAACAGCAGTCAGACAAACCAATTTAACTAGATCAGTCATGATAAAACAGTATAAGTCATACAGGGTTCCAGATTAAGATAATAAGAAATTAAAGATGATTACTGTGCTATATCCTGATGTTTTGGGGATAGCTGTCTGTGCCCTCAAATCTAATGCAAGTAGACAAACTGGAACAGAATAAAATGTAAGCAGAGTGGTGCAAGTAATGTGGGTTTTAAATCCCAGTACACTATTAACAATATCTTCTGTCATCTTTTTTAAGACTCTCCCTCCCCTTTCACTTCCCCAGGGTACACCGTGCATTTTTGGGTCTCACCAAGACCCTTGGTATTAAATTGGGGGGGGCAACCTGCTATTTACCTAAGGGGTTCCAAATCTTCTCTCTCTTGGACTTGATCTCTAATTGTATTCCTTTACCTATTAAAGCCTGTCTTTCCAACCTACCCACAGATACTGGTCTAGTTGTCTCTATTGCTCTCTGGTTCTCTGTCACATAGAGCATTGTTTTCTCATATTTGATTTTCAGTCCATGTACTCTTTTTCATGTTAATTATATTTCCTGTAAAGAGCATCTTGGTGGACCCTACTTCCTAATCTACTCCACATGTGGTTCTTTTTTTTTAATTTAGTGTGTCAAGGCCATCTATACTAGAGATTATAATCAACCTTCTCTACCTCATTTCTGTTATGCTCTTTTTTTGCCATCATTGTCTTCTTATGTTCTTCATTTTGTTTTCTGCTCCATTCATTGAGGCCTCTCTGCCACTGTTCCTGGAATCCTAGTGCTTTTCTCTCTCTCTAGAATGCCCTGCAGTATTCTCAGTAGAGCTGGATTGGTGGTTGCGAATTTCCCAAGTTCCCCTTTGTCTTGGAAGAGTCTTGTTTCTCCATTAATTTCTAGAGACAGTTTAGCAGGATATATCAATCTGGGCTGGAGGTTATTTTCTTTCAGGGCTTGGAATATTTTGCTCCAGGTTTTTCTTGACTTAATGCTTTGTGTTGAGAAGTCTGCCATTATTCTGATGGGCCTTCCTTTTAGGTGATCTGTTTCTTGTCTCTAACAGCTTTTAATATTCTGTTCTTATATTGAATTTCTGGGATCTTGATTATTATATGCCTGGGTGTAGCTCTGTTTTGGTTGTAGGTGGCTGGAATTCTGTATGCCTCATACATCTGAATATCATTTCCTTTTCCTATGTTTGGGAAGTTTTCCTTCATTATTTCTCTTTTATCTTTTTTATTTTTTTAAATTTTTTTAAAGCCAGTCAAATTTAGCAGTGGGGGGGTGGTATACCAACTTTAGTGACACTAATGTTAATAAGTTCTGATAACCCACTGCCATCAGACCAACCTCCTTAATTTTTTCTGTGAATAGCCTTTGTAGTTCCTTTGTTTGTACCCCTGCTGCTTTATTCACATTCTTTATTCTCAAGTTATAGATCCTCGTGTCATCTTCTAGCCTTTGTATTGTTACTGTTTGTTTCCTTGTTATTTTTAAAAGTTTTTCCTTTCATAATCCCACATTGCAAAACTGTCCTCCAGTATGAATAATCTATCCTTAGTTTCTTTCAAGCAGATTTGCCATCTTTCCATAGAGTTTTTAATTTCCTGGTAATCCCTTTGAATCTGCTTCGTGTATTCTATATTTTCTTTATATTCTTCATCAAATGGTTCTCTCCTTTGTTTCAGTTCCTCCCTTCTTCCATATGTGTCTGCTTGAGGGGTGCTTAGCATCTCTTTTATTAGTCTTCTTTTTTTTTTTTTTCGTCTTTTTCGTTTTTGTTGGTACCAGGGATCGAACTCACGACTATCTGCTTGCAAGGCAGGCGCTTATGCCGCTGAGCTAAATCTCCAGCTCCTATTAATCTTCTTATATCTTGCTTTAGTTGGCTAAATATTTCACTTTTGAACTCGCCTATGAGGTCCTGAAGGTATGTCTTTATGTCCACTGGTGCCGCATCTGATATTATGTTTGCTGTTCTCATTCTCCTTTGTGTTTACCTGTCCTGGGTCAATGTTCTCAGGGTTGGGACCTGGGGACTTTTTGTCATTGCTTCCTCTTCCCATCTTTTTTGTTTCTTCCAGGAGGCCCCAGTTTCTTTCTTTGTTGGTTACAATTCTTCTGAAGCATGCCGGCGAGGTGATCATTCCCACTGCAGTGTGCTAGTGGGTTGCAAACAGGGACAGCCTATGCTGGCCCCTCCCCTCCAGATCAGTCAAACTTCTGAGGTCTTCACTGCAGTAGTGTGCGCTGCCGCCAGAGGGAATTGATTTCAGATAACCTATTGGGTCTCAGCCAGGCCTAGCTCAGTCTACCAATCCTGTTTGGGAAGGAAAAAACTGACTGGAATCGCTGCTGCCCCTTGTACTTGCCAGTCCTGAATGTCTTCTGCCGGAGCCCCCCTTTCTGTGGAATGGCTCCACCCCTGTCACTCACCACAGGTCAATGCAGGCTCCCCACCAGCTCAGCTCTCTGTTCAGCTGGCCAGCCCCTGACCTCAGTGTGACTGCACCTCCAGTGAGTCGAAGCGGCGGAACTTTGGACAGCTTGGCAAGTCTCTCGCTGTGGCAGGAGCACTGAACCTTTAGCTGTTTGAATAATAGCACAGGGACTGTATGTTTGATTGGTTCTTCTCACCTTAGTTTCTTCTTGGGATGAGAGAATTCATCTCCCCTTGTTCGAGGCTCCCCACTCTGTATTATGTTGAATTCTAAGTTGACTATCTCAGGGAGCCTCGGTAGCCAGCTGTTATCTGTCCACCATCTTTGCTCGAATCCTTTCGGGGAAACATTTTGACTGCAAGTTCTCCTCATGTGATTTTGTTTTTGTTTTTACTTTTCTCTTTGTTTTTGTTCTGGTTTTTTTGGACAGAATCTCACTATGAAGTTCAGCTTGGCCTTGAAGTCACTCTTGCCCAGGCTGGCCTCAAACTTATAGCAATCCTCCTGCCTCAGCCTCCTGAGTGCTGCAATTGTAGATATATATATCACCATGGCTGGTTATTTCTGAGAAAGAGTCTATATGTAGACATTACACAGACAAAACAGTATTATGTGATTGGTTACTCTCCACAGGACCAAACAAATGAAACATTTGTTTCATCAAAACATTCATATAATCAGTAGAGTGCTGTAGACACAATTCTGCCACCTATTTTATCATAGTTGATGGAGTTAATGCTATAATCTCTAGCAGAAAGATGTTTGCAAGGTTTTAAAATTAACACTTGGAGGGCCAGGGGTTTAGCTTAGTGGCACAAGTGCCTGCCTGGCAAGCATCAGGTCATGAGTTCCATCCCTGATACCCACTCCCTCCAAAAAATAAATAAAATAAAATTAACAGCCAGGAAAAAAATTGATGACTGGATAATATCTGACTTCTAATATAGCACTTTATTCTTAAGAATTAATGTGGACCATGGGTGTAGCTCAGTGGGACAAAAATGCCTGCTTAGCAAGGGCAAGGTCATGAGCTCAATTCTTGGCACCAAAAAAAAAAAAAAAAAAAAGTAATATGTGCTAGACGTGGTGGTAGATGCCTATAATCCCAGCACTTGGGAGGCTGAGGCAGGAGGGTCACCATAAGTTTGAGGCCAGCCTGGGTTACATAGTGAGACCCTGTCTCAAGAAAAAAAAAAGTAGCATCTTATATAGAGTAGCTTCAACCATAGAACATACCTGCTTGCAAGGCAGGCGCTTATGCCGCTGAGCTATATCCCCAGCCCCCAACATACCTGTTTTTCAATGGTTATATTTGAGATTGGGAATGTAGCTCAGTGCTTAGCATATATAAGGGCCTGGGTTCAATCCCCAACACTACCTCCCAAAATTTATATATATATATATATATATATATATATATAATGTGTGTGTGAGTGTGTGTGTGTGTGTGTGTGTGTGTATTTGTTCATTAAGGAATCCAAAAAAAGATGCTTTTCTTTTACTGGACCAAATCTCTGTTTCTTTGTTTTTAAATCTGTAGCAGCACATGTTCAACTCTGAGGACTTTGCCCTTTTTTCCAGGTTCCTTAGCCATTTGGTCCAGCCCGGCTGCCCTTCTCCTTCCCCATCGCTTGTGCTTCTTCACTTGCCAGATTCGTACTTAAAAAAGATGTACATGAAGAGCTGCAGAAGTGAGGAGCACTATCACCCCAGTCAGTCAGGCACAGCAGCAGTTTGTGCGGGAACTAGACTCGGGCAAAAGCTTCACACGTCAGCTAGCTGGTTACAGCAGGGCTCTGGGGAACCTCAGCCAGAGCAAAACCCAGGAAAACCCAAGGGGACAAGTCCACAGCCTGCGGAAGACACTGGAACAAAGATTAAAGAAGGAAAGCAATCTTATAGACAAAAAATTGTGGCTGAATTTAAATATTATTACAATGGATTCTACTTACTTTGGAATGACACCAAAGTTGCTGCCAGGATGGTTTGGAGGCTGCTGCATGGGCAGGTACTGACCCGGAGAGAGAGGCGAAGGGTAGGTGAGAATGAAATTAAAGATGCACTCTCTGGGAAGCTGGATGTGGTGGCTTCTGTCTGTAATCAGAGCACTTGGGAGGCAGAGGCAGGAAGAACATGAGTTCAAGAGCAGCCTGAGCTACATAGAGAATTTAAGTCCAGCCTGGACTAAGTTGCAAGACCTTATCTCAAAATAAATAGATGAATAAAAATAAACGTGGTAACCAAGGTTTAAACTCCATGTTTGTCTTTAAAAAACAAAAAAACACCAATGGTGGCACATACCTAGCTATTCCAGAGGCTGAGGCAGGCGGATTGCAAAGCAGAAGCCAGCCTGGGCTATTTAGGAAAGTCCTGCTCCAGAGTAAAAATAAAGCTGGGGAAGTAGCTGAATGGTAGAGTGCTTGCCTATCATCCACAAATCCCTGTGTTCAATACCCTGGACTGAAAAATAATAATAAGGTACACCTTTCCCAGTTTACTCAAGGCCATGCATTTGATTTTCAGCAGTCTGCTGCCCTGTAGTAGCTACTGGTGAGGACCAGAAGGTTTCTTTGTTTTGTGTTTTATTTTGTGTCATGCTGATGAACATGGGCCTTGTTCATGCTGAGTTCTATACAGCAATACCGAGACTCTCAAGAACAATTCTTATTACCTATAGACTGGTCATATATATAGAGAGAGAATATACATGTATATATACAGAGAGAGACAGAGTTTTGCTGTATAGTTCACACTGGATTTGAATTCACTATGTCGTCTATACTGACCTTGATTTGTGGTCATTCTCTTGTTTCAGCCTCCTGAATGCTGGGATTATAGGAATGTACCACCAGGCCCAGCAATTGTGTATTTTAAGTCTTTCCAAGGAGTTGAGAGGCTTCGTATTTAATGTGCATCAGAAATACAAAGCTGTTGCTTATGTTTTTTGTTTTTGGTACCAGGGATTGAACTAATGACCTTGCAGTTGCCAGGCAGGCACTCAGCTATATCTGTAGCCCATATGTGTTTTTTAAAAAGCAATTTTTAGCCAGGCATGGTGGTACATGCCTATAATCCTAGCACTTGGGAAACTGAGGCAGGAAGATTGCTACAAGTTTGACCTGGGCTACAAAGTGAGTTCAAGGCCAGCATGAACTGGGTAGTAAAATCCTGTGTCAAAAACAACAAAAACAAGAACAAAACCCCCACAAAACAAACAACCACAAGAGCAGTTTTGAAAGCCAGATAGAGTGCATGCACGTATCGTCCATGGTGTTATAAGCAGGCGGAGGCCGTACCATCAGGTGAGTGCAGGTGTTTGGGACCAGCATGGGCAACATAGTGAGACCGTTTCATACTCTGGTATTTAAGTGGGCTCTTCATTCAAATGGATGCTAAGAGATGCTAGTGTATTTTTACTGTCATAGATTTCTTTGAAAATACCCCACAAATAGTGCTTCAGAGACATGGTGATGAGAAAAACCCCATCTTTTCATTTTATAAACCAATTTTGGGTTTAGACATTTTAAGAACCAAGGCAGGCATTTTTTTTGTTTCTTTGTTTGTTCTTGTGTGTCTTAAAATAATTATTGTTTATGCATTTAATTCAGCTATTGAGAACCTGTGTTGATTTCTTCCGTTTGGTTCCATTCATGATATTCATAATCGTACCCTTCATGGAATTCTTGATACCAGTGTTTCTGAAACTCTTCCCAGATATGTTGCCATCAACTTTTGAAAGTGAATCCAAAAAGGTATGCAGAATTTAAAAAAAAATTTTTTTTAAGTTAATAGACATTCTTTTTCAGTCCAATTTTAAATTCACAGAAACTTTTAAGCAGAAAATATAGAGTTCTCATGTACCAATCCTATCCCCCACACCCAATTTCCTCTGTGATTAACATTTTGCATCAGTATGGTACATTTGTTACCACTAAGAAAGCAATATTATTTTCAGCTCACCCTTGACATTGGGGCTCATTCTTTGTGGTTGTGTAAGGTAAAACAATGTGGGTCTGCCTCATGAGTCTCATACAGAGAAGTTTGTCTCTGTGCTCTGCCTGTTTGTGCTTCTGTTTTGCTCCTCAACCATGACAGGTGCTCTTCTTTTTACTGGTAACCAGTTTCGCCTTTTCTAGAATGTCATAGAGTTGGAATCATACCTATGTGGTGTTCTCACACTGGCTTCTTTCATTTATCAATAAAGCTTCTCCCAGTCTTTGCGTATATATTTAAACTACTAAATAATAATTGTATGCACAGATGTACCATACCACAGCTTGTTTCTTCATTTACCTTTGGAAAATGGGTTGCTTTCAATTTTGGGCACTTTTCAATAAAACTGCTATAAAGGTCTTCAGGCTTTCCTGTGGAGGTGAGCTTGCAATTCATACAAGTGACTGTTAGACCCCACGGTAGACCATGTTTAACATTGCTGAGACCATAAGACACTGCTGAGCTTAGGAGGAGGCAAGGTAAAAGCCCATGGGGAGGAGAAAAAGGCTGGAAGGCGAGGGCAGCAGCTGCCAGCAGCTGTGGAGACCTGGAAGGAGACGAAGCAGCAGTACAGGACTGCAGAGTTGCGTGGCCTCACTGCCCAGGTAAACACCACTGCTCACTGGTCAGGCAGGCCCTGCAGATGCACAATGGCCAGAAAGTGTCACTAGAGGTAAATGGACATAGACTCTGGGACTGCTAACGATTATGATCTTGGGGCACCAGCAAGGTAATGGACAAGGCCAAGGTTAAGTTCTGTTGTCGGGAGGTACCATGGTTTATTTACCCATCATCCACTAAATGTATAGTGTGTTGGTTACTTCCAAGTTTTTTATTTTGCTTTGGTTTGTTTGTGTTTTTTTTTTTTTCTTTGTTTTTGGTCTTTTTGAGACAGGGCCTGACTCTGCAGTTCAGGCTGGCCTTGAACTTGCTTTGTAGCTCAGCCTGGCTTCAGACTCATGACAATCCTCCTGCCTCGGTCTCTTCCTGAATGCTGGGATTCCAGGCATGCACCACTGCATGTGGGTGCTTCTGAGTTTTAGCAATTACACTGTGAATGAATCTGCTGTAAACATGTATGTGTGGACAGGTTTCTTTTCAAATGAATATTTTTACCTCAACAAATAAATAGTGAGAATTGTGATTGCTGGATCTTTTTTTTTTTTTTTTTTTTTTTTGGTCTTTTTCATTTTTATCAGTATCAGGGATCGAACTCATGACTGCCTGCTTGCAAGGCAGGCACTTATGCCGCTGAGCTAAATCCCCAGCCCCATGATTGCTGGATCTTAAAAAACAAAACAAAACAGAAATTGCTAATCTCTCTTCCAAAGTGGCTCTGCCATTCTTCATTCCCACCAGCAATGAATGCATTCCTCTTGTTCCACATCCTCCCTAGAAATTAATTTGCCAGTAGTCTGCCGATTAGCCACCCTAATAAGTGTGTCCTGGTATGGCCCTGTTTTTTTCTTTTTCTTTTTTTCTGGTACCGAGGATTGAACTCACGGCCACCTGCTTGCAAGGCAGGTACTTATGCTGCTGAGCTAAATCCCCAGCCCCGGTATGGCCTTGTTTTAATTTGCAATTACCAGATGGTATATAATGTTTAGCATCTTTTCACATGCTTATTTGTCATCTTATGTTTTCTTTGGGAAGGTATCTGTTCAAATTTCTTTAGCTGAGTGGTTTGTTTTATTATTTTGAGGGTGTTTTTTGTGTAGGTTGGATAAAACTCATTTATCAGATATATTTTGCAAATTTCTCTCTTAGTTTATGACTTATCTTTTCATTCACGAAGGAGTGTCTTTCACAGAGCAAACACTTGTAATGAAACCCAACTATGCAATTTTTTTTCTCTCATCCTTGAGCTTTAGGCATTGCAGCTAAAATGTTGTCAAATCCAAAGTCACTTTCCCTTTTTTCCTGTTTTCTTCTAGGAGTTTTACAGTTTACAGTTAGGCTTATGATCTATTTAGAGTTTTGTGAAAGGTGTAATGTCAGAGTCTAAATTTTTTTGGCACATGACTACCCAGTTTTGCCAGCATCATTTATTGAAAAATACTGCCAGGGATTTAGCTGAGCGGCATAAGTGCCTGCCTGGCAAGCGCAAGGTCATGAGTTTAATGCCCAGTATCAAAAAAAAAAAGAAAGAAAAAAGAAAAAGACTAACTTCTCCACTCAAGTTTAACTATGAAACAAAACAAGAGAAAACAAAGCACATGGTTAGTGCGGTGACTAATTAGACGGTAGGTGTGCTTTACTGGGCCAAACAGCCCTTTCTGCACTTGTGCGCAGTCCCTGAAAAGAGGGCACCTGGGTAGCCGCTGTGAAGAGGGCAAGCTGGCAAACAGGCATTTTCCTTCCTTCTCTTGTGTGTCATTCTATTGGATAGTACTGTTACAGTCTGACTACAACGCCTGTAGAGTACAAACAGGACAGCTTTTCAGGCAGTAAGACTGGAAAATGTCTCAGGGAAGAGGCAACTTTGGGACCGAGACTTAGAAAGTGAATGGAATTTTACCAGTGTGTGAAAGGTGCTCTGGATAAAAAGAGTAACAGCCTGGCATGATGATGTAAGACAGCATGACACATTGCGGCCCCACTGATTGGCTCTTCGCGCTTGGAGTTGGGAGTAGAAGGGGATCAGCAGCAGGAGAAGACAACTTAAAACATAGACTGACAGTGTCCTGTTTCTGTCTGCCCTCTAGTATCATGACCATGGTTGTTTTGAAAATGCCACAAACTGCATTTTTGATGATGCACAAGGATAAAAAAAACCACTGGTCACTCGAGAGTAAACATTTCATTCTCTTCTGTGTAATGCTTTTTTATATCTGTTATATCACTTAAGTTACTGTATTGTATTCAATTTTGACTCTTTCTTTCTTTCTTTTTTTTGTCTTTTTCGTTTTTATCGGTACCAGGGATCGAACTCACGACTGCTTGCTTGCAAGGCAGGCGCTTATGCCGCTGAGCTAAATCCCCAGCCCCAATTTTGACTTTTTTCTACTTAAACTCTCAGCTGCTTTAGCATGGAGTTGATTTCCTACTTTATAGCAACAGAGATCGAAGCCAGTGCTTTGTGCTTGCTAGGGAAACTCCACCACTGAGCCACATCCCTAGCAGGTTTCCTACTTTGTTAGGCAAAATATGGGGTGCTTAGACCAGGGATTTGGTCAAGAGGCAGCCTAGATGGTTTATATGAGGTTGCTAGATCTTTCGAAGTAATGGATAAGCCACTCATTCAGGTGACATTTTTTATTTAGCCAGTGCTTATGATTATTGTATTAATGAGAATAAATTCAGCTTAGAAATAATGAGTTTCAGCTGGGTGTGGTGGCACGTGCCTGGAATCCCAGCACTCGAGAGGTTAAGGTAGTGAATTCAAAGCCATTTTGGGCTACCTAGTGAGACCCTCTCTCCAAAATTAAAAAAGAAAATGAGTTGCTTTTTCTTTTTTCCGGTACCGGGGATCGAACTCACGACCGCCTGCTTGCAAGGCAGGTACTTATGCCGCTGAGCTAAATCCCCAGCCCCAAAAATGAGTTTCAAATAGAATCTATTTTATGTTTCTTTTGGTTCTCACAAACTCACTAAAATCTGCAAACAATACAGTATGTGTTGTAGGGATGAGCAATAATAAGGTGACAATTATTTCTCCTGCCTTTACCCAGTTGCAGACATAAAGAATTAACTTTTCCTTTCTACTACTAAGGAAGAGAAGCAGAGAAAGAAAATGGCTGCAAAGTTGGAACTAGCAAAGTTCCTTCAAGAAACCATTACGGAAATGGCCAGGAGGAACAGAGCCAAGTTGGGAGAGGCCTCTACACAGCTCTCGTCCTATGTAAAACAGGTGTCTCTCTTTTACCTTGTACTTGTAAATGGCTACTGGGCTGGAATTGTGTGACAAGTGCATGTCTCCATGAATCTTCCATATTGCTCACAATCTCTGAAATTGTAATAACCAAAATAATATATCTATAATATTTAAACATTTAACATTTTAAACATAGTGGTCAGGGCCAGGGATTTAGCTCAGTGGCATAAGCACCTGCCTGGCAAGTGTGAGGTCATGAGTTTGATCCTTGGTACCAAAATGAAATAATTTTTAAAACAATAAACATAGTGGTCTGCAGAAGAGGCTACCTTAAAACAGTCACTGTGTTAGCTGGGTGTGGTGGTGCATGTCTGTAATCCTAGCACTAAGGAGGCTGAGGCAGAAGGACGTCAAGAGTTCAAGACAATCCTGGACAACATAGTGAGTTCAAGGCCAGACTGAACAATGAGACCCTTTCTGAAAAAGCCAAACAAGCAAAAATGAAAACATTGTGTGGAAGGACATGGTAAACTCTTTGGAAAGAATGGTTAAACTTTTGAACTACTCCTGATTTTTCCAACAATTTAGTTTAACTTCAGATTTGTTTACTCCTCTTTAAACTCTTTAAAGGTCCATTTCCAGACAGCAAATAGAAGCTGTAACTGCTTTGCCATTTCTTCCTAGTAGCCTTGAGAAGGTTATGGGAAGTAGGCAGCACATTTTAATTAGCCTCTTTGTCCTGTTGCCTAGGTCCAGACAGGCCACAAACCCAGCACAAAAGAGATAGTTGGCTTTTCCAAACTCTTCGAGGACCAGCTGACCCTGGAGCACCTAGATCGGCCTCAACTGGTTGCTCTTTGCAAACTGCTAGAACTACAAACTTTTGGAACGAACAATTTGCTTCGCTTTCAGCTCCTGATGACCCTGAAATCTATAAAAGCAGACGACAGAGTAAGAGTTTAGCTGTGGCTCTCAGGGATTCCCAAGGGACTAGGAGGGATGCTTTTGTCATGAAGAACTGTGTTCTCTGTTGAGGCCTCTCAGGGATAGAGTCTGGCAAAATGAATGGTTTAAACATCATGACCAGGTTGACTTGCATCTCGATTACAATAGGAATTGTCTATTGTGCAGGGAACCATATTTTTTAAAAGACCATCATAACAATGCTTGGGATATCTTGGCTAGGACTAATTAGGGCTTTCTGGGAAGGAAGCAGCAGCTTGGTGGATTCCTGGCAAAGCTCTGCTCACACCTTTGCTCCCCCACCAAGGAGCCACTGCCAAAGTAAACATTCTGTTGGGTGACTTGGCCTGGTAAGAAGAGTCTGGCACAGTGTAATGCTGGGGAAAAAAACCAGAGTCCAGATGTATTATAGATGGCACCATGTGGACTATAACTACTATTAGACCCCTTTAAAAAGTGGAAAAGAGGTTTCTGCAATCTAAACCAGCTGCTCTATATAGCATTCTACCTGAGGGAGCAGGTCTCCCTGAACTGAGAAAGCATGATCCCACTGGCCTTATTTGAGTTTCAGATTTTGCCTTCAGGACTTTGGCATAAACAATATAGGTCCCATGAGGACGATAGCTTTGGGTCACACCAAGCAGAAACTACAGTATGTTATTTATAGCGAGAGTTTTGTGGACCAGAGGGGGCCATTCTTGCCTGTTTTAGAGGTGGGGGCAGTGGAGGAAAACAATGGGACACCTAACAAATACTACCTTGAAAACTTTTCAAGTGAAAATCCTCTTATATGTTTTTTTTTTGTCTTTTTCGTTTTTATCGGTACCAGGGATCGAACTCACAACTGCCTGCTTGCAAGGCAGGTGCTTATGCTGCTGAGCTAAATCCCCAGCCCCAATCCTCTTATATGTTATACAAAGTAAGAGACTGTGACAACCAGACAAATGCAAATCAAGAGGGGAAATATTTTGTGGATAAAATGGTGGGAATGAGATATCTTAATATCTCTACTACTAATATCTGTTAACAGGATTCTCTTCACCTCAACTGTCACCTTCCAAAGTCACCTCGTACGTTAGGGTTTGGGCCTGTGCAACAGTCAATACAGAGGACAGAGGGTTTGAGCCACAGACTCTAGGCTTCTGTTGAGTTGTTGGAATGTAGGGGTTGGGTAGAACTGGAACCGAAAGGTCTGATACCGTCTCTTACATTCCTTGCAGATAATCGCCAAAGAAGGGGTGAAAGATTTGAGTGTATCAGAACTGCAGGCTGCCTGTCGGGCCCGAGGCATGCGGTCACTGGGCCTCACCGAGGAACAGCTGCGACAGCAGCTCACAGAGGCAAGCCAGCCACACCCGGTTCCCCCCACAGGACTCTTCCCGGTGATTCCCAGACTTCCTGTTTCATTCTGCTTCTTGAGTGTGTTGGACAGCTTTCTGTTGCTATGGCAAAATACCCGAGATAATTAACTTCTAAGAATACATTTATCTGGGCTCATGGTTTTCAGAGGTTTCAGTCATGGCTTGGCCCTGACATGTTGAGCCTGTAGCAGCACAGCACACCAGGGCAGAAATGCATGGCAGAGGCCTGTTCCTCTCATAGTGACTCGAAGCAGAGAGGGCCAAGGTCCCAGTGTCACTTCAAACCGCCTAATCCAAGGAGGTCGCTTCCTCCCTCCTGCTAGGCGCTGCCTCCTAGGGGCTCCTGACCAAACCTGCAGTGCACAGACCGTCCAGAGATGTTTAAGACCCACACGGTAAACCATCTTACCTATTTCATTGAGCAGTGGGACACTGGAGAAGCTGGATTTTACATTTTGACTGGGATGGGATGCGTATTAGTTTGCGTTTTCCTTCTTCTTTTGGTCCTGGGAATTAAACCCAGAGCCTGGCTTGAGTTAGTTTCCTATGGCTGTTACTACGAACTGTTAACTTGGGGGCTTAAAACAGTTCATTTATTAGCTCACAGTTCCACAGGTCAGAAGTGCAGGCTGTGTTCCTCCCTGGAGGCTGTGGGGACGAATCCACTTCCAAGCTCATTTCTTGTGTTGGCCTAGTTTCTTGCAGCCATAGGACAAAGTCCTGTCTCCTTCCTAGCTTTCAGCCCAGACTCCTCAGCACCAGAGGCCACCGGTATTCTCGCCTCCCGGCCTTGCTGTCTCTGAGGCCAGCAGCCAGATTCCCTTGTGCTTCCACTCCTGGATTTCCTGCTTCTTTGTTTCTTTCTCACACATGCTAGGCAGATGTTCTACGACTGAGCTACATCCCTAGTCCTTCTTAAAACTGAGACAGCTCTCACCAAGTTGCCCAGACTAGCCTTTTTTTTTTTTTTTTTTGTCTTTTTCATTTTTATCGGTACCAGGGATCGAACTCACAACTGCCTGCTTACAAAGCAGGCGCTCATGCCGCTGAGCTAAATCCCCAGCCCCCAGACTAGTCTTGAACTTGCAGTCCTCCTGCCTCAGTGTCTAAGAAACTGTGATTATAGGTGTTTGTCACTACTGTTCCTTGTGCAAGTCAAAATGACAGATGTACAATTTTATCCATTTATAATAGCAAAGTATTGGAGACAGCCTAAAGTTCTTTAATAGGAAAGTCATCAAATTGTAGTGTTTCCACACAACGGACTCCTTTAAGGATGTTTAAGAGAGGGGCAATGCTACATCTACTGAGATGAAGCAGGATCTAAGTAAGACATTTCAGTGGAAAAAGCCAAGGACTAAACTGTGTACATCATGCTTTGTGTAAAGATAAAAATATATAAATGTGTATGTGTATAGGGTATCTCAGGAAGATAATATAGAGAAGAGAATGGCTAGAGGATAGGGATAGAAGAAAGATTTGTTTTTATTGAGTACATTGTGTTTACCTTTGAGTTGTATCTTGATCATGTATGATTGATCTAACAATATTAAAAGGAAAAAGGCTTGGTCAGGCTGGGTGTGGTGGTGCATGTCTGAAATCCAAGCACTTGGGAGGCTGAGGCAGGAGGAACACTGCAAGTTTGAGGTCAGCCTGGGCTACGTAGTGAGACCCTGTCTCAAAAAATCAAGCAAGCAAAAAAAAAAAAAAAAAAAAAAAAAAAAAAAATCAAGCACGCAAGCTTGGCCAAGCTGAGAATGGGGCACATACCTGCAGTCCCACCTGCTTGGGAAGCTGGGCAGAAGGCTAGTAAACTGAAGGCCAGCACGGTTAACTAGTTGGGCTGCCTCAAACTAAAAATGGTTGAGAACATAGTTTAGTGGTAGAATGTTTGTGTGAGGCCTAGGATTTAATTCCTAGTGCTGGGGGAGAAAGAAAGTGGTCGGTCTGATAATTAAAAACAGATGTGTTGGGCCGGGAGTTTAGCTTTGCAGCATAAGTGCCTGCCTGGCATGCACAAGGTCATGAGTTCGATCTCTGGTACCAAAACCAAAAAAAAAAAAAAAAAAAAAAAAAAAAAGGAAAAACAGATGTGTGGCACATGCCTATAATCCCAGCACTCAGAGAAGCTAAGGCAGGACCGCCAGGAGTTGGAAGCCTGCCTGGGCTACATGGTGAGTTCAAGGCCAGCCTCAACTGCTAATGAGACCCAAGAAACCCAAAACTTAATCTACCGTTTATCCTCATTGTAATGTTTATTTTGTGGGGTTTGTTTTGTTTTTTAAGACAAGGTCTTGCTATGCTCAGGCTAGTCTCACACCTGGGATCCTCCTGCTTCAGCCTCCTAAGTGCTGGGATTACAGGTACCTGCCACTATGCCTGGCTTTTATTTTAATTATTTTTTTTTTAGTGTTTTGGAGACAGGGTCTCTCTGTGCAGTTCAGGCTGGCCTTGAGCTCATTTTGTAGCCCAAACTGATGTCAAACTCACAACGATCCTCCTGCCTCGGCCTCCTGAGTGCTGGGATTACAGGCGTGAGCCACCATGCCCAGCTTAGCTATCAGTTTTTAAGAGAAGACACAGCATTTACCCAGTTGGTTGAGAGCTTCCCTGAGCGCTTCCTCCCTGGGTAAAGTAAGGGAAGCTGCCAGGTGCTCAGGTGGGTGCATAAATCAGGAAAACGGCGTTGTCTGCCATGCTTGTGGGAGTGAGACGGAAAGAGTGTGGGCTGCTGAGTGTCCCAGCTCCATCCCTCTGTGCCTCCCCGTCCTCAGTGGCTGGATCTGCACCTGCAGGAGAACGTGCCCCCGTCTCTGCTGCTGCTGTCTCGTACCTTCTACCTGATAGATGTGAAGCCAAAGCCGATTGAGATACCACAGCACAGCCAGGTGAGTACTTGGGTTCAGTCTGTGGATTTGTTACCAAGGCCTTTCCACCTACTCGTGATCCGAGTAGGTCTGAAATTTGGCTCAACCAGCTGTAACATGTTATTTTTTTCTCCTTTGGTACCAGGAATTGAACACAGGACCTTGCACTGGCAATGTGCTATGCCACTGAGCTAATCCCCAGCCCTATCACCCTTTTTAAGATTCAGCAGCAGGGTGTGGCTTACAAGTGCCCTCTTCCAGAAGGCCACCGAGACCACTGTAGCGCTGGGTCTGTGACCATTTACCCTAAGCAGAAACCCTCCTGCTAGGAGCATCCATCGTTCCTCCTGGACTCCCCGGTCTTCTTCATTAGCAGACTTTCTCCTGCCCCACCGTTTCTCTCACATCTTACTTACCTGAATTCCTATTAGTTTTAAAGCAAAGAATGGCCAGTGTAGGATGTGACCTTCTGTCTCCAACTTGTTTTCTTAGTAACTTTGCCTCGGACTCAACCACATTTTTCCTGCTGGTATTTTACTGAAGCAGCTGCCAAGGCTGGGCCCAAGCCTGACAGCATGTCTTGCTTTGGCCCCTCAGAAAAGGTCTCAATTTCTTCCTCTGGACTTTACATCTTCCTCCCAGTCTTGAGTGAGAATGGAGACTGCTGTAGAGGAGGCTGCATACTTGGCTTAATGGCCGAGTCTAAGGGCTCAAGGTGAGGACTCGTCATTTTAAATCTCAGCTATGTTCTCCACCAAGACAAGTCAAGGATTGTTTGAAGGCTCACATGAAAAAGCCACTCCAGGAAACACTGCCTTCCTGTCTGTGTGTTTCCAGACCAGAATCTGGCTTTAGGGTTTATCCAGGATGGATCCTAGGAAGACTAGAAGCAATTTTCTTGTAGAGACCATGAAGGCTGCCCTAGCGAATGCTCACTTGATCAAACTCCTGAATCTACTTAGGGCAGATTGAAGTTGTTACTCTGAGGGCCGCCAGGAGCACTCGAGGGAATGTTGGAGGAACGGTGTCTCAGAGCTAAATCTGGGTTCTCACAATTTTTCTAGATGGGCACCAACTCTACCCAGATGCTGGGTAAGAAAGGACTCAAGGACAAGGGACAAGCGCCTCAGAATTGTATTGATGGTCCTTTTCTTCTATATTTTTACATTTCTGTTCTTTTGTATGTTCAAAAAAGGAAGTAGGAGCCGGGGATTTAGCTCAGGAGCATAAGTGTCTGCCTTGCAAGCATGAGGTTGTGAGTTCAATCCCTGGTACCAAAAACAAAACAAAGAACCTAGGAACTAGTAGCATGCTGGGCTGTTAAACAATTGAAGCATTGTCCTGAGTGGGTGTGGAGATGCATGCCCATGATCTCTGTCCTTGGGAGGCTGAGGCAAGAGGCCTGGGCTACATAGGAAGTTCAGGGCTTCCCTGAACTGCTGTCTTGACAAAACAAAGACAACAAAAAATAATTGAGAGGCAGAGATATTACAGCTCACTAGCACAGTGCCTACTTGGCAAGCTCGAGGTCCTGAATTCGATACCTAGTACAAAAACAAACAAACAAAAAAAATTGAGACTCAGTTGAATATACTAGTCCAGTGACAGAGCTTTTTTAGAGCTTTTTAGTGACAAAACTGTGGCACACATGCTGTAGATTTGTCACCACCGCAGTCCCTTTCCCTATAGTAGTCACAAACTTATTTCTAAAAAGCAGTGATTTTTTTCAAAGTTAATTAATGTGGCTTGGGGGGGGGGTGGTACTGGGGATTGAACTTACAACCTCACACTTGCCAGGCAAGCACTTGTGCCACTGAGCTAAATCCCCAGCCCCATTTTTTTTTTTTTTTTTTTTTTTGTCTTTTTCATTTTTATTGGTACCGGGGATTGAACTCATGACCGCCTGCTTGCAAGGCAGGTGCTTATGCCACTGAGCTAAATCCCCAGCCCCCCCAGCCCCAATTAATGTGATTCTTACAACTAGGTAACAAGTTATCCTACCATGGCTCCCTAATCTCATCTATCATCCGTGCTACTGCCTCCTTCCATGTTCCTCGTGCTGGATACCCAGGGCATGCACAGGCCATATCTCCACTATACCCCCAACTCCACCCAGCATTTCAGTCAGCAGATTTCCCAGTACTGTATCAGATGGGTGTCCACTTTGACTGGGTATGTCAGCGCTGTTAGAAACTAATGAGTGAGACATAGCAACTTTTTCTTTTGAGACTGAGAACAGGCAAGTCACAAGATCTTAAACATTAGTGTGATTTTTATAGAGTGGTCAGAACTCACAGAGAAGTAACTCTGAGTTGCTATTTTGAGGACATATTTCATAAGTTACTCATGAAGGGTGCAGTCAGGAGGAAGTCAGGGATTTAGTGGGAAGCAAATCGTGCTGAAAGGCACTGTCTGCTGTAAAGAAGCTTCGGAGTTTTGGGAAGAGCAGAAAGCTTACACTTTGGCAGACTGCTTCTCTCCCTCATCTTCAAAGACAGACATTCCTGTGGGATCACCTCCTTCCCCCACATTTAAAGAGAACATGGTAGATTCTGCACCTCAACTGACAGGAATGAAGGCTAGACAGCTCCTTTCTACTTAAGTTTGAAATAATAATATGTTAATTTTTCTGTAAATTATAATACATTAAGAAAACCAAACTTCAATACAATAGTATTGAAAGTAAGGAATATATATATATATATATATTTTTTGGTCTTTTTGAGACAGGGTCTCACTACGCAGTTCAGGCTGGCCTTGAGCTCACTTTGTAGCCCAGGCTGGTCTTGAACTCGCAATGATCCTCCTGCCTCAGCTTCCAGAGTGCTGGGATTATAGGCATGAGCCACCATGTCCAGCTGAAAGTAAGGAATATTGTACTGTTTAAAAGTTAAACATTCACTGGCACACACCTGTAATCCTAGTACCCAGGAGGCTGAGGCAGGAGGATTGCTGAGTTTGAGGCCAGCCTGGTATAAATAGTGTGTTCAAGGCCAGTTTGGATTACACAGTGCGAGCCTGTCTCAAAAAGCTAAAAATATATAAATTTACGTATGCATGTTAAACATTTGGGGCTGAGGGTATAGCTCAGTAACAGAGCCCTTATTTAGCAGGTGTGAGGCTCTGGGTTCAATTTTCAGTGCTGAAAAAGAAAAAAAGTTCAACATTTGGCTACATGTTAGTAGGCTGTAGATTTTGCCTTCTGAACCTTGTACCAGAATAAGAAGCTAAAAGCTCCCGATAGCCTTCGTAAGTAGATCTTATGTATCTTTTATTTTAAATCAGTAACCCAACTCTCGGTTCTGATGTTTAAGGATGAAGAATTGTTGCAGCCACCACCAGTACCATCCTCGTCACCAAAGTCACCACCAACACCTCTCTAGTTACCCATCCCTTCTTCTAAAGAAGCGGTAAATATCTAAAAAGAAAGTTTAAAAAAAAAAAAGTCTGAGAAACAAACAAAAGACCTTTTCCTTGAGTTGTCTCCAAGGGCAGTGAGACTAGACTTACAGCATTGCAAAACAGCACATTAATTCTTCCCGTCAACCAAACAGGAAGTTGCTGGGTGAAATTTAGTCATCTTATAACCACTGCATTTCTTAGTACAGTTATCCAAAAGTGGAAAAAATAATTACCAACCAATGCAATGGTGAACCAGCCCTAACCATGTTACATCTAACAGCTAATTAGCATATAGGCAGATCCTTATTTTCTAATGCGCCACATGGAAATAGCTTCCCTATGCTGTATACTTTACACAGGCTTCTGATCTCAGGAAAGCAATTTAAATATTAAGAGCAGAGCACATAAATAAGAAGTTACTTTTCTGTCTACTTATCTCATCTGGGTGAAGGAATCCGGGGCAAGGGCAGAAAGCATGACACGAGTAAACAGTAGGCAGGTCACCGGAGCCCTGAACTGTGACGTGGCCATGGCCAGCCAGTGCTGCTGGCGGAAGAGTCCGTGACACCCAGATGAGGTAAGCACATGGTGACCCCAGCACATGGAGGGCTGTTTGCATTCATTTGTGTCACCAAGGCAAATCAAACAAGCTGATACTGAAAAACAAGGCATCTCTGAAGAGCCGACGTGATGATTGTGACTAGTGCCTCACGGAAGTTCTTGTTTCATACCCAAGTCCTCCAGGCCGAACCCAGAAGACGTCCCGAATAGCAAGGCAAGTTCAAAGGGAGCCTAAGGACGGCAGTGCTTGAAGGCAGCCTCCGCCCACACCGGCAGTGGCACCTGTGGACACTACCTGCAGCCAGAGGGCCAGCCAGTTAGTCCTGGGGGCAAGCCTGAGGCCGGGTAGCCTCCGGGGCGATGTCTGCTGCCTCTTAGAGGAAGAAAGGCCATTGCAGTGTTTTCTCCATGGCACTGTCGTTCCACTAAAGCCTGTGCAGAGCCCACCCCACCATGTTGTTTTTGAGTCAGGTTTCAGTTATTGCATAATAGGATCCACTCAGTACCCCAGATTCTCCTGCGGCTGCTGATGTGGAACCCTGAGTTGGAACTTGCAGGCTCCTAAAGCCATCCTACCGGCACTTGGCCAGCCTTCTCAGAACCACTCATCAGTTGGGGCAGTGCCCTGGAAATAGCGCCTAGGTGGGATGGATGAACTTCCCAGGAAGGTTCTTCCTGGAAATGAAGAAAGGAAAGGAGCTTAGAGGAGGTGGGAAGCCTCACAAATGGGCAGTCACAAAGGCCTGGCTGCTGTATAGCTGGCCCGGCAGGCTGCAGGAATCAGGGAGGTGGCCACTGTCCTGGCACATGTGGCTTTCATTAGCCATCATTTCCCTCAGAAACATAATTAAGGACTTAAGGCTTAACCATTTGTTTGTGCTGGGTGGGTTTTTCTGGTCAGATTGTCTTTCACAAAGAGGACTGTTAGTCATAGAGTGGTGAAGTCAGATAGAATCCCCTGTGCTCGACGAACATGTCCTCCATTCGGGTATTTCCATCAGTGTTCTCACACTGGAATCGCTGGACAGGATGGCTAACCAAGAGCTTTCTTCCCTTGCTAAGAGGTAAAGTAAAACTCAACATCTGCTCTGCCTGGAGCCACCCAGATGAGAAATGTCATCAGCACTTCACAGCAAGATTGTGTGCTTCATACACTTAAGCTTCTCCATTAGAGGACAAGCCCCAGCTGGCCCCAGAACTACCCTACCGTGCAGACACAGCATTTCACACATCTGCTATTGGCCAAGTCGGGTGATTCATGATAAAATTCCAGTTTTAAAATAATGGGTGTTAGTCTACATTTCAGGTGTTAAATGTGAGGGACTGGCTTGTTAACTTGGCTGCACGTGCTGCTTGTTGAACAGTCCTGCAATTCTCCTTGGCCTTAACTGTGAGCAGAAGGGCAGTGGTTAGGCGGAGGGGCCGCAGTTGGCCTTCATCTGTTTTTGCACATCGAGACCCCACTCTTCTCTTCTGACCATTCTGACACTGCTGACCCTAGAGTAATGGATATTTCTTTGTGCTCATAATTTTGGGTGCTTCCAAGATTGCTAGTTCTTTTTTTTTTTTTTTTTTTTGTCTTTTTCGTTTTTATCGGTACCAGGGATCGAACTCACGACTGCCTGCTTGCAAGGCAGGCGCTTATGACACTGAGCTAAATCCCCAGCCCCAAGATTGCTAGTTCTAACCCCACGCCGAAACCCAGCTGATGGAGCTTTGGTAAATGGTTAGTAATCAACTTTGAGGAAAAACAGCTCAATCTATAGCATCCTCAGATGCCAGTTATGTAAATAAATATCCCCTCTGAAGCTGAGGCTGGCTACCATGACCAGTGATGAGCTACAGCCCTTGCAAGGCCTCTGCAGCTACCGCTGGCCCTTCTGGAGTTGAGAGATGGCTGACTGGCAAGCATGACCACGAACCCACATCTGTGTGCCAAGGCACACTGGGAGGCAGAGCTGGAAGGCTCTGAATACTATAAAGCGCCAACCAAAAGGGACCGGCCCAGATGGTCTTGACATCTGGGCCCTGCCTGGTCTTGCCCCTCCTGGCTCTCATCATCTGAAGGAATGGGAGGCCAAGCTGGTCTGCTTCAAAGCTTTCTGTTTCCTGTGCTTACCCTGTCTTTTCCTGCAAATGCCTTGGCTCCCCCAGCTAATAACCTCCCTGGCTCAGATGTTAGGCATTCTCCAGTGCAAACTGCAGTGATGTTACACTTGGCCTGTCTCACACAGAATTCTGCTGCGCTGTGGGAGGCAGACAGACAGATACACACTTAACAAGTTTTGAGACAAGAGTCTTCCTCCCTAACCCAGCCTGGCCTTAACTCCCAACAACCCTGCCTCAGCTCCCAAGTGCTAAACTATAGGCGTATGGCACCATGCCCAGTACCCCATGTCTAGTTGTGTAATCATTAAAAATCTTAGGGGTAAGGATTGGGGCTGTAGCTCAGTGGCAGGATACAACCCCAGCGTGTGTGTGTGTGGGGGGGCGTGTCCAGTAAAGCAAATGCTCCCTAGTGTGAACCTAGACCGAAGACCTCCCACTCACTAGTACAGCACTCAAGAGGTCAGATGTTCAAAGCAGATTGAATTCAGACTCGTGGAGATTTTAGCTCACTGGCTCCACCCAGCGTTTGCTAATAGCAACAGTGTGACTTCATTAAGGATAAGATGAGATTTCTTGATGCATCTCATGTTCAATCTTACTTACCTGAGATCGATACATTACATTAGGAGCACCAAGGGACTGATGATATCCAGCCCTGAGCAATTAGGACAGACAGTATTGATTAATGCTGTGGAGGTCCCAGGACCTAATCTTAACCCTGAGGAAGCCAGGCACATTCAGTGCCTTGACAACACGGTCTTCATTAGGTAAACGGGAATCCTTTTCCCGAGAGACCTTACCTAGTCATCTAAGTAAAATAGCCACTTCATTTTCTCTTAGGTCAATTTTACTATCTTTTATTTGACAGCCAGCTCAGTCTCCGGGGAAATTTGTGGGTGATTCGAGTAGTAACAGCAAGGACATCACTGTTACAATAACGGTGGCTTGTATTTCTCTAGCACCTCTCTTGAATGCGTATGAATTCCTTTGCAGACCCTCCAACCATTCACATGTACCAAAGCAGGGCCACGGCAAAAATTATCACTGTTTTACAAGGAAAGACACTGTGTGCGATCTCAAAGCAAATGATTTTAAGAGATGAATTCATTTCCTGGCTCTGTTCACCAAAGTGTATCTTCTTTAAACACAATGTTCACCAAAGTGTATCTTCTTTAAACACAAACAGAAGCCCTAATATGTTGACAGTTGTGCATTTGGAGGAAAACAAAAGCAGGAGAATTTTATAATAGTTATCACTGCAGCTACCCAAAACCATGCAGCTCAGAAAGGGAAATGCAAAGCAGCAGTCCCATCTTCCCACAGAGACAAAAGCATGTGGCGCTGTCTATGTCCAGCAGAAAATAAACTGTGAGGACAGAGGCTGAGTAGGCTGAACAATAAGGTGCCGAGGAGCCAGAGTCCACCTGGTGAGGACAGTGACAACCAGCAGGTGGCAGAAGCTTCCGGGGAGTGAAAAAAACCAGTTACGGGGTGGAGTTTGTACAGGAGGGTCCATAGGAAGTGAAGATCTGTGACAGTCCTGCAGAGGCAGGAGGAATGCTTTGAGGAAGGGTAATCAACAGTCAGGTTGGAGGAGAAAAGCAGTCAGCCCGAGTGCAGAGCTAGCCTCAGGACACACATTTTCTGTCCCTAGCCACAGGCTATACCTCAACTGCAGGCAAAGGGCAGGCCTCTCGGCCTCAAGTGGGCCTTCCTGCTTGACCCCAGGGTCCCTCCCTCCGTGGCCCACCCACCGGCATCCCGAGGGACAGTCTGTGGGCATGGGTGGCTGGGCCCTGGCTCTCTGCCTGGCACTGTGGGGCACAGACAGGAGGTTTCTGCCCACCACTGGAAAGTTGTCTTTTCCTGTCTTCCCAAAAGCTTCAGAGATAGGAGGAGGTCAGGGTATACGACTTAGGAGACGAGATGACAAGAACACTTTGGGGAATGTGCAGGTCTGACGGACAGACAGCCCGAGGGCCTTAGCCTCCCTTCTCTCCAGGGGACACCTGCTCCCTTTTCATACAGCCTGGATAAAAATGAAGCAGCAGCAATTTTTATTGAGGGACCTAAACTGAAAATAGGTTTAGAACATAATTTAAAAAAATAAAACAGCAAAAGTAGCAAAAAATATATGACCTTTTTAAAAACATTTTCCTTTTTTTTTTTTTTTCCTTTTTTCTTTGTTTTTAATATATAGCAACTGATGCCTCCAAGCCACCAGGAGCATCTTACCCAATGGGTAAATCTCTGGTAATGACCCTTTTAAAAAGACATGTAAATATATACTCAGATTTATACACTTTGTGTTTCTTCATAGCTATGTACAAAGCCCCGGTTCAGGGCTGGGCCCTGGCCACCTCGCCATCCTCTGGTACCAGGTATTTGGTCAGCAAAGCAAATTAGTATGGGAATTAATAAGCCCCTGGCACCGTCTACTTGGAGCAGCGTTTACCTTCTGAGGCCTGAAGTGGTGGCCTCCTACTCTAGTAGCCCTGAGGACAAGGCACCTGCCACCAGGATGCAAGGGGCTGCCAGCCACGGCACAGACCCAGTACCCAGATCTCAGGGATCTCCCCAGCTCCACCTGGCTCCACCCTGACCCTCCAGGGCAGGGGCAGCCAGGCCTGGTCCATATTCAGGAAGGAATCGGCCGGCCGGGCACCTCTTCGCTCCTCTCTCACCGGCAGGCAGAGAGCAAGTGGGGAAGTGGGGAACCCGGGGGGTGGGGGAGGGAGCAGGCCTGGTCAGGCCTCGGGGCTCCTGCAGCAGGTGGGGCAGTGGCAGTGGCCTGGGGAGGGACAGGCGAGGTCAGCGCCTCTTGAGTCCGCCATTGGCAAGTTGGGCCGAGGGGCGGGGCAGACAGGGTTCCTCGGGGAGTGGCTCATGTGAGAAGACTGAATCCTCCCCCGAGGAGCAGGTGGAGCTGCGGGTGTCAGGGAAGCTGGGCGAGTACTGGTCCAGGGGCATCGACAGGTCCAGGTACTCCTGCGACAGGGACAGGGATTGCGGGGCTATGGACATGCTCAGCGTGCGTTCCCCAGGGAGACTCAGGATGGCCCAGTCCTTACCTGGTTAGAGGTCAGGGCCACAATGCGGTCCAGGTCTTCCACCAGCTGCTTGAAGGTGGGCCTCTGCGAGGGCACAGCGTGCCAGCAGTCCCGCATCATCATGTACCTGCGCAGAGCACAGCGGTGGAGGTGCCGGGAAGCCTCCCTCCCCCCACCCTGGCGCGGGTAGCCGCAGGTGCTTCTCAGGCTTACAGCTCATTGGTGCAGTTACTGGGCTTGTCCATCCGATGACCCTCCTTCAGCAGCTTGAAAAGCTCCTCCACAGGCACCCCAGGATATGGGGAGCCACCCAGTGTGAAGATTTCCCACAGGAGGACCCCAAAAGACCATCTGCGGATCAGCACAGGAAAACACATCTCAGGGCACAGTGCGGCCACCAGTGTCCCGTCACCCTGCCCACCTCAGCCTCCCTGGGGCTCCTCCCTCCATGATGGAAGGAGGAGGAGACCTGCAGAAGTCCTCTCCTGCACACCCTCAGTGATCCCTCTTTCCACTCACACGTCACTCTGGTGTGTGTAAATCCGGTCAAACAGCGCCTCAGGTGCCATCCACTTCACGGGCAGCCGGCCCTGTGAGCAGCACGGAGGTGTGAGGGGACAAGGAGGGCACAGGCTGGACAGGGTGGGTGTGGGGGATGTACATGCATCTTTATCCCACCCTCCCACCCAGAGAACCAGCCAGCTGGGCTATCTATAGTGGGGCAGGGGATGTGGCCGGGCACATACATTGGTTGTCTTCTTGTAGTAGTCGATGTGATGAATGTCCCGAGCCAGGCCGAAGTCTGCGATCTTCATCACATTGTCCTCCGTCACCAGGACGTTCCTGGCGGCCAGGTCTCGGTGGATGCACTGCAGAGGAGAGGGTTCTGGCCCTGAACCGAACATCAATGCGCCTCCCAACCCACGTGTTCTACAGCCCAGGGTGGAGGCACTGACCACTGACTCCCCACTGTGGCCACGGCCTGGACACCCCTCACAGTTTCTCCTCTCTGCTCTGGGCACCTGCAGCTCTGGGCACCTGCAGCTCTGGGCACCTGCAGCTCTGGGCTGCTGGCCTCTTTACAGGCCACTTTTTCTGGTTCTCCAGCTCCACGCTTTTGGATTTTCACCAAATAGCTGACCTACCAGGTACATGTTCAGTCTCGACCACACTGAGAAGGGGCTCAGGCAAAGCCGCTGCGCCTGAGCACCAGGAGCTATGCTTATCACTCACACAGATGCACTCCTCTCACCCCCTTACCAAGTCTTTTTTTTTTTTTTTTTGGTACCGGGGATCAAACTCATGACCTTGCAGAGCGCTTATGCTGCTGAGCTAAATCCTCCCCCACACCAATTCTTTTTTTTTTTTGTCTTTTTCCTTTTTTTAAATTGGTACCCGGGATCGAACTCACGACTGCCTGCTTGCAAGGCAGGCGCTTATGCCGCTGAGCTAAATCCCCAGCCCCACCAATTCTTACTTTGTATTTGAAGAAATGAAGTTATCCCAGGTCATGCAAAGTGGTAGAATACAGATAAGAAGAGAATTCAGTCTGATCCCCAAGGCCACTGCCTCTAGGCTACACCAGCTCTCCTGCCTGGGGTCCCTGAGAGCTTAAGATAGACAACCCATGGGGCTGGTGCTCGATACAGCTGCAGCTCCTGGAGGATGGAAAATCCTAGTGGAGGTACTGGGAGCTCAGTCCCACCCTGACTTCACACTGGGAGGCTCCGGTCCCATACCTTCTTGGAGGCGAGATACTCCATGCCCCGGGCCACCTGGTAGGCACAGGACACCAGGTCCTTAGAGGACAGCTGCTCCTCTGGATTGTGGCTGGGGTTGTAACAGTATTCTAGCCCCGGGGGGCGCCGGGCCTGCAGGTACTCCCGCAGGTTGCCCTTAGAGGCATACTCCACGATGACATACAGGGGACCTGGACCAGGGAGGAAAGGGCAGCAGGTGAGCAAGCGTGGTTTCCCTTGGAGGGAACCTGTGGCCCTCTGGTGTCACCCCACCCACACAAGCCTGGGGCTGCTCCTTCCTCTCTCCCGCTCCACAGCAGGGCAGGGAGTCTTCTGCCATCACAGAGAGTCAGATAAATTCTTTCCTGAAAGTCCCCAGACCAATTTGACAACGAGAGCCTGAGAACAGGCTACCATCCTTGTTCACATCCCGCACTGCCTACGAGTCTCGGTGCCTGCATTCTCAGATTAGCCCAGACCTCGGGAGCACCTGCCACTGTGAAACCGGCCCCTCTTCCCAATCCCTCTTTCCCCGTTAACGCTACCCAGGGCTGGATCTGCCCAGTAGGTACCTACCGTCCTGCGTGCAGGCCCCCAGCAGGTTGATGATGTTTTTGTGCTTTCCAATCATCTTCATCATCTCCATCTCAGAGATCAGGTCTGACAGGTCTTTCTCTGTTGCATCAGCTTTGCATGCAAACCACAAAGGGGTGAGCGTGGGTACTGAGAAGGGGGTGGGGTGGGGGACAGCCACACAAGGGCAGGGTGTGTGTGAGGAGCCCCTTCTCTAGCTCTTGCTACCCTCTGCTCTGTTTTCCCTTCCTTCACTGGGAGCTACTGCTGCATGTGGGAGGGAGTAAGAGCTCATGAGTCTAGAGGGGAGCACTGGAGCCCAGCCAGGGGATGCTGGGGCCAAGGTATGACTGTAGCCTCCCACGCCCAGAGTGTGCAGAAAGGGAAGGGCTGTGGGCAAGGCGGGGGTATCACTTACACTTCAACATCTTCACAGCCACTTTGGTCACGCGGTTGGGTTTGTCCTTGTCCAGCCCAATGGCTTCCGCCAACACTACCTGCCCAAAGCAGCCCTCTCCCAGGGGTTTGCCTAAGACCAGTCTTGGGGGGAAACAGAGAAAGGTGTAAGTTGGAGCTGGTAAAGACACTTGCACAGGACCCTACTGCCACCTCTTTATATTTTGCAGAACTGAGAGCAGAAAGCAGACAGAATTTCTGAAGGAACCTCATGCACCGTCCAAAGCAGCAGTACACACAACTCCCACCGTCAGAACTGCCTAGGGGGAGCCTCAGAAAGCTGGGCACTAGACAGGTACCTGTCCCGCGGCAGCTCCCATCGGGGGTCTTCAGGAAGCTCATATTCAGAGACCCCAGCTAGCATTGGGGTCCCGCTGGAGGAGAGACGTGAGGGCCGGACCAGAAGAACCCCAGAGTTCATGGATGCACTGGAGTCAGCGGACACCTGCAGGGGGAAGAGTGGGGTCACCCTTCTATCGAGGCACGCATTGGGATAAGGGTGGTCGACTGCTTGGAGTCCCCAAGGAGCTCTTCACCTCAGCAGAGGTGTAACTGACTTGCCTTCCCCAGGCAGAGTGGCACAGGCCAGAAGAACCAAGTTCTGGCTTTGATCCCCACTACTAGCCAGCCTTTCCGGGCTTTATACTGATTCCTGCCCCACGCTTTGTAACTATCATCGCGCCAGCAGCCCTATTTCTGTCCTGACTCTTTGTGAAAACCCTGCTTTGGATTATAGGCTCCTGGCCACTCCCGCACCTGCCAGAGTTGGCAGTGTGCTCTGCGTGATGTTCACCCCTTCACACTCCCCTCCCCAGGAAGGAAAGCACTTGGCACTGACGCGCGTCCTCTTTTCTGTCCTGCTCCTGGGCACCTCTGCTGGTCCAAATGAAGGACTGCTCCATACTCAGTCTTGCCAGCACTTCTCTCAACCCTCTGCTGAGTGAGTGGGGCCTTGCATCAAGGGCACGGTGAGGGCAATTCACTGGCCGGACCAGAGGCGCCCACTTGCTAGGGTGTCCCCTGTGCCTGCCGCAGAGCTCAGAGAGCGAAGCCCGAAGCTGACTGTGGACAGCGTGGAGTGTGGGGTGGGAGGCCCCCGGGAAGCTCCCGGAGGCTGGCTCAGCAGGCGTGCAAATCCCCCATCTACTTTCTGTTACCTGTCTGCGCAGAGGGATGCTCTTGGCCAGCTTGTGTACGGCCATCTGGCTGTGGAAGTCACTCTTCTTGGTGCCGCTCTTCATCTTGTAGACGATGACTGCGCCCACCATGCAGGAGATGAGGAAGGCCCCTGTGCAGTAGATGATGATCTCCAGGTAGAAGGGCGAGGTCATCACTGCTGGTCTCTCCTCCAGGGCTGGGTCAGTGTTAACAGGCTGTTAGCAGGTCCTGGGCACTATGTCCACAAGGGCCCCAATTCCGTAAGAAACACAGCACTCATCTCCTCTGCCCTGGGGGCTTTCAGGGAGAAGGCCCAAGCAAGGGCCTGGCAAGGGCCAGATCCTGGCTCAGAGATCAGATGTGTTGTGACCTCTGGGGATTCCTTGAATGACTCGAAGCCCACAGAAAGATAGACTCCAGTGATGCTGAACATACATGGCATGTGTGCCACAGCAGGCTGTTTGTTATCACTGAGAGCTCCAAAAGGTTCACCATCCCTGGACTGGACTGTCTTGCCATGCAAGATGCACCATCATTCATTCAGTAACCTGCTACTGGGACACCACTAGGACTGTACCCCTCCTGAGAGGACACCTTTCTCAGCCTCCACAGAAGAAGTAACCCCTTCTCATCCCTGTGGTACACACTTATGGCACGGGGACAGATAAGGTATTACTAGGGGGCACTGCCTGGTGCACAGTACCCTCAGGGTGAGGACAGGGGAAGGGAGAGCAACCAATCTGCAACCTGATGAAATATCCCCTCTCTTGTCTGTGTCACCTCTGCTGGTCAGACGTGTACTGCAGGCAAAGTGACTTAATTTCCAAAGATATTTGGACTGCCCAAGATTAACAATGTTCTTTTGTCACATTTAAAGTATTGTATAGGCCCTAAAGGATTCTTAAAACGTAAGAAAACCAGAGCTGTGTGGAGGAGCATCATTTCCATCTTCCCCAACCTTCGGTGTGGAATTTGCACGCCTCCCTTTCCCTCTAACGGGAGAAGGCAGCACCAGCTTTCAGGGTGCACCAGGCCCCTATTTGGCCAGCCCTCCTCTCCGAACACGACACCTGGACCCTCCCAGGGGTGCAGGCTTGACAAAGAGACCGCAGAGCTGAGAATGGGAAAAGTGTTCTACTTTTTCCTTTCCTGATATTAATAAGAAACAAAGACTCACTGAGGGTACAGACAGGACAAACAGGGGACAGGAACAACAATAACAAAACGCTTCTCTGCCATAAGCAGAGAGACTGCCGGGGCAGCAGGAGAGCAGCTGGAGGCAGAGGAGGAAGAGGGCAGTGCCCGAAGCCACAGGAGAGAACAGCACTGCACCACATGCAGGATACTCAAGACACCGCCTCCACCAGCGCCACCCTGCGGGCACTAACCCAACACCTGCGCAGGCTGTGGGCTCCTCCTGGCCTGGCCAGCACCAGACTCTGCCCTACTTGTGGCAGGAGGGGTATGGTTGCCCACAAGTAAACTGGCACCCTCCATCTTCCTATGGCTGTCTTAGGCTGTGACAAAGGACTGTAGGGCTGCTCTCAGGTCAAGTGCCTGCATTCCAGGCTGGCAGGAGTATGCGGCTCTTGGGACAAGCCAGAAAGGGTCAGGTAATCCAGACCCTTGGTGCTGAATAGGTGCGACAGCTGCCGGACCTGAGGACGGGACCTGAGGACGGGTGGAGCCTGGCCTGGAGGAGACCAACTGCAAGGTAAACCTGGACCCAGTGCATGCATTGCATTGGCCAAGGGAGAGCCAGACATGCCTCTGCATTCCTACAAACCCAGGTCCCAGCCCTTGGGTCGGATGGAGAGGGGCACATCATCCCTCTGCCCGCCTCTTCTGGGTGCTCTCCCCCGGCCCCGCGATGCATGTTCCCCCCGTGCCCATGGTGAGGGCAGGACATCGAGAGGAGGAGAAGTGCAGTGTGTACCTTCCAGAACGGTCAACCATGCAGAGTGATGAGAGAGTCCGATAGAGTTACCCGCCAAGCACGTATACTCCCCCGCGTCCTCAAAGGAGACATTCCTTAAGTGGAGCACTTCCATCTCCTTGTCGGTGGTATTAACTCCAGCAGTCTAGAAGAGACAATGGGAGCAAAATGGACAAGCACAGGACATGAGAACACCACAGCACAGAGAAAGGCACGGACGGAGTGAGAGCAGGGGACAGGAAATCAGAGGACGAATCCTCCCCAGCGTCTCCTTTGCGAAAGGGCACAAACAAAACCAGCAAGGCAGCGAGACCTGTTAGAGGAAGACAGGAGGCCCTGGGCGGAATCCGGCGGCCCCGAGGCGTCCAGGCGGTTACGACCCTTCACCACTGCCATCCCTGTCCACCCAAGCATGCTTGGCGGGCGGCATGGAGAAATAAGGCCTGGCGGCGGGGGCTGTTTGGTTGCAGAGGGCACACACAAGAGGGAAGGGTGGAAGCTGCAGCCTGTCTGTGTCTGCCTGTCTTTCTCTTTCACGGCCGGCAGCACCTGGCCTCAGAGGGAACATCCATCCAGTCCCTTTTCTCATCCACCACTCAGGCTGCATCTCATTGATGCAGCCGGCTGGAGCCTAGCACCCAGCACGCACACACAAGCTGGGGGACACACAGGAGGCACAGAGGGAACTGGCAGACACCAACACAGAGCCGAACCAAACCAGCCTCCCAGGCCAGGGATTTTTCCATGGCTCGGGCACAAAACACGCAGGAGGATCATTGGGCGGTGGTGCGGTTCCCCGCCTGCCCCTGCCGCGTGGGCCCAAGTCAAGTTCCCAGCACAGGGGCCCATCCATGTTGCCATTACCTTTCGCCACAGGTCTGGTGACAGTGAGCCACGCAGACTGGTTAGCTTCACCAATATAATTGGAAACCTTACACACATACTCCCCGCTCTGGGCCTCTGTCACATTGAACAGGGTCAGCACCTCCGCATCCGAGCTATTAATCCCCGAATGCTGGAACAAACCAACGACAGGCCAGTCAGTGGGGTGGACACAGAGGCAGCCACTTTCTGCTCTTGTGTGACCTGCAGGTGGGCCCATGGACACCAAGATATGTTGTCTTCCCTTTGGAGCAGGACAAAACAAGTTGGTTTCCAAAGTCCAGAACATTTGTTTGAAATAATAAAAAAGAAAGAAAGAAATCACTGTCAGGCATGGGGGCACACACCTGTAATCCCAGCACTCGGGAGGCTGAGGCAGGAGGATCGTTGCGAGTTCAAGGGCAGCCTGGGCTACAAAGTGAGCTCAAGACCAGCCTGAACTGCATAGCGAGACCCTGTCTCAAAAAGACAAAAATAAATAAATAAATAAGTAGAAAGAAAGAGAGAAAGAAAGGAAGGAAGGAAGAAAAAAGAAATCGCTGCCCCAAAGCAAACTCTCTGTTTATATTCCACCCACTCCTGCAGTCCAGGGCAAGGACTAGGCCTGGAGATTGACTGAGGCCAAGGCCCAGGGTCATGGCTCTCTTTCTGCACAGCAGTTTCCGCACCAGTGGCAAAGAGAAGGGACAGCCAGTAAATCTTTGGGACAGCTAAGCCAGGGGAGGATGAAGTCTGGCTCTGGGACAAGGAGGCTAACCACTTTCCCAGCTTCTGGTAACTTCCTGTTGCGAGATCCACTGCGGACTCTCAGCAGCTACCTTCCCTGGATTAATGGGGTGTTCAAGGGCCAGGGACAATGAGAGCCGGAAGCGATGGGAAAAAGGAAGACAATGCCATTATTCCTCTGCTGCTTAGGATTTATACGTGGCACCTGCTTTCCCAACCTCCTCAACCTGTGTTCCTTATCAATTATTCCAGGTGCCAAAAGGTCCTCACTTGGAAAATGAGGGGCTGAGATGGGCTTCCTTGCTGGCTGGAGACCCGTTGGTCCCGGACAGTGAGTAACCATGTGTCCAAACGCTGGCCTTGAGCCGCTGACCCAAAGTCCTAGCTAGAGTGTGCCAAAATGCCTGGGGAACCAACGAGGCCACTCCTGAGCCATCCGTCTACTCCCAGCTCGCCTGCTAGATCCCGCTCCGATGAAGCAGGACCTGATGGGCGAGGGCTGAGTCCCAATCCCAGTCTGTGCACCTGACCGCAGGAACCTGAGCCCCAAGAAGGTCCCAGTCTCCTTCCCAGCACACTGGCCCTTTCAGACTGGGGTCAAGATTACCTTCAAGATCTGCACGTAAGGCAGGTTGTCCGGACCGATCTTACTTCCGTTCACCTCGATGTGTTTCAGCCACTGGATGTGGGGCTGGGGGTCACTGTACACTTTACACATGAACTCCACATTGCTGCCCAGGGCCACTGTCTTGTTGGCAGGCAACCCTGCCTGCAAGATAGGCCTGTGAGGGGACCGCTCTGCAGAAGCAGGGAGAAAACAGGCTCATCAGACCTTGGCTGAGCAGGTTCTGGTGGGGATGCCGACAGAGGACGTCACTATAAAGAGATGACGCCCTTAGCACCACTCCTGCTGTGGCCCTGGTAACCTGCAGGATGCCAGTCTTGGGCCACTGGCAGCTTCCTGTCTGAGGGAGTGAGTGTGTCCACTTGCCAGTGCGAGTCTTGCTGATGGAGAGCCCACAGCTCAGTCCCATCTGTAGCCCTTGGCCTAGCCTACTTCTCACCTAAAATCAGCTGCTTAAACTGCAGCTGCCACTGAGCATAGGCCAGAAGCGGTGACACTGTGTCACCCAGGAGACTGTGAGAGGTACAGGGTCACAGACCTCAGACGCTACCTTTCCTCCAAGGTGAGGCGGCACTGCCTGAGTGACCATGCTGCAGGTCTCGGGACGCTGTGACACAGGACCTGCAGCAGGGGCAGGTGTGGCGACAGCCTGCATGCTCTCTGCAGTATCCTGCAGTGTGGACCTGGGTTCATGGCTTCCCTGAGGCCCTGTGCATGAGCTCTTTAGTCACCTAGCCGGTCTGACGAGGGATGGAACAGGAAGCACAGGGAGCCACTACAAGAGCCCGGAACGTTGCTGGCCCTGGGCAAGCACTGGTCTCTGAGCATCTGTAGCAGCTGGCTCTTGAGAAAGACCAGCAGTGGCACCCTCTACTTCACAATGACGCACAGTTTTGAAACAGCCTCCTGCCTGGCCCTCCTCACTAGTTTACAGATTTAAAACAAGGACCAGGGATTGAGCTCAGTGGTACAGCACCTGCTGGAAAGCGCAAGGTCCCGAGTTCAATTCTCTATGCCAAAAAACAAACAAAAAAGACAAAAGTGAGGCCTGGGATGGGAAGCAACCTGCTCTGGGTAGCACACCTAGTGAGTGCCAAGTGCGACCCTCCCTGCCCCACGCGCTCCCGCTCTCGGCTTCTTACCCACAACGTCCAGCTGGTAGGTGTGGTTGATGCTTCCATACTCATTCTCCACGATGCAGGTGTAGTTGCCCTTGTCAGAGGGCACCACGGAGTCCATGATGATGCTCCAGGTGGCATAGCGGACCTGTGGGGACACACACCTGGGCTCTGGTGGAGTCTGGAGGGGACTGCAGGCGGGACGCTGGGCAGCGCTGAGCGGGCCCGCTGTGCTCGCAGCGTTTCTCCTCAGTGGCTAACCCCGGCTGCCCCGAGTTCTGGTCTCAACACCAGCGTTCCCCACGCCCGCGGTAGCCTAATCTCTGAGCAGACCTGGTCTCACCTCCCTCATCAGCTCCGCCGCGTGCTGGCCAAGGCTGCTTCACACGATCGCTCCCATTTGCTGCCTTAGTTTGTTCTTTTCCTGTGGTACCGAGGTGAACCCGGGGCCTCCACACTGAGAACTTCCCTGCCCGCCCTCCCTGAGTCAGGGTCTGGTTAAGTCACTGAACGGCACAGACTGGGTTCTCCCTCAGCACAAGGCCCCTCGGTGCTGGGATTAAAGGCGGGTGCTGCCACACTTGGCTTCTGATTTCTCACCCTGGAAAGTTGAGGTGCAGTGACTCGCATACAGTACAAGTTTGATGAATGAACTTAAAACTTTTTTTAGTGGTTGGCCCTGGTGGTGCATACCTATAATCCCAGCTATTCAGAAAGCTGAGGCAGGACGATCAAAGATTCTAAGCCAGCTTAGATCCTGTTCTCAAAATTATAAAAAAAAAAGAAAGAAAGAAAAAGACTACAGCTCATCATTAGAACATTTGTTAAAATTGTGAGGCCCTGGGTTCAGTCCCCACCGCCATAAACAAAACAAACCAAACCACATTTCTCTATTATTTCAGATTTCCTGTTTTGCTTATATAAAAATAACAAGAAAAGAAGCTAGGCATGGTGGCACATGTCTCTAATCATAGTACTCAGGAGGCTGAAGCAGGAGGATTGCTCTAAGTTTGAGGCCAACCTTGGCTACATAGTGAGTTCAAGGCCAGGCTAGACTACATAGTGAGACCCTGTCTTGAAAGGAAGGAAGGACGGACGGACAGATGGACGGATGGATGGGGGAGTCAAGGAAGGGGGAGGGAAGGAGGAACGGAGAGAGAGAGAGAAGGGGAAAAAAAGAGAAATAGAAGTTAGTTAATGAGAGATCAACAGGAACTCTCTGGATGATCAGAGAGTAAAGAAGGGTTTATGACACAGATTTTCCTATAGATATGAATGGTCAAAGGGCAACAACTTATACAGGAAGGAAGGCTGGTCATTAACACGCAGTCAGCAAAACAAAACAAACACAATGAAGCACTTTCACTTGTTGCCAAAGGCCTGGTGAACCTGTTATTCTTTTATGCTAGGCTATCTGAAAGTGACTTCATTTTCCTTTTTTTTTGAGGCAGACTCTCTCTCTGTAGTTTCAGGCTGGCCTTGAACTCAAAGCGATCCTCATGTTTCAGACTCCCTAGCCCCGGGATCACAGGTGTGCACCACCAGATCTGGCCATTTTGCCTTTTAAGAAAGTAAGGCACCACATATGATGGTGCCTGCCTGTAATCCCAGCATTTAATAGGCTGAGGCAGGATGATTAAGGTGTTCCAGGGTCAGCTTGGACTACATGGGGAGACCTTTCAAAAAAACAAAAACAAACAAATCTCTGGTATCATTAAAAAAAAAAAAAAAGTAACTGAGTAATACACACAAAGAGCTTAAAAAACGCTTATACCCTTTGACGCAGTAAATTCATTTCCAGAAATCTGTTCTAAGTTTTAAATATGCTGATGACAACACTTGGGAGGCTGAGGCAGGAGGATCGTTGTAAGTTTGAGACCAACCTGGGCTACAAGGCCAGCCTGAACTATCTAGTGAGACTTTATCTCAAAAAGATAAAAACAAAATAACAACAAAACTATAATTGACAGTGTTTTTTAAATTGTCAAATGCAAAACAGTTTAAAAATGATCCTTCTATGTATATATGGCTTTTATGATTAATCACCTTCTATATAAAATTTATTACTATTCATTAACAATAATGAATCACTGTTATTTCAAGCATGAGTGTTTGAAAGATGGTTTTTCATAGCTACCTAAGATCCAATTATAAATATATTCCACAATTATTTTATGACATTTAGGTATTTTCTAGTTTTTCACTAATGTACATAATGTTCCAGCAAATGTTTTCATTAGCATGTTTTACTTTTTTTTGCATCACTACGCCTGGAAAAGTCATTATAGTTAAAAAGCATTAAAACAATTTCGCCAGGTATGGTGGCACACACCTGTGATTCCAGCACTCAGGAGGCTGAGGCAGGAGGATGGTTGTGTTTGAGGCCAGCCTGGGCTACAAAGTGAGTTCACGACCAGCCTGAACTGCACAGTGAGACCCTGTCTCAAAAAGACCAAAAGCAAAAGCAAAAACAAAAACACAATTTCAAGGGGCTGGGAGTTGTAGCTCAGTGGCGGAACATTGCTTAGCATGTACAAAGCTCTGGGTTCCAATTCCAGTACCAAGAAAACTCGAAAGATAAAACAAATGAAAAAAGCAAAGCAAACCAAACCCCTAACAAATTAAAGGCATAGAATGAGGAGGACTTTCTGCCTCAGCCTCCCACTCTGCTTAAGCTACCTTCCTGAACATTCATATGTACATTCCTGTACCTTGTAGCCTCCAATCCTATGGTCGGGTTTGAATTCTTTGCCGTTTTTCAGCCAGCGCAGGGTGGGGTTGGGGGTCCCACTGGAAGGACATTTGAACTTCACTGTCTTGGCCGCGGGCACGGCATGCAGTTTCTTTTCCATCTTCTCTGGGGACGTCCAGTATGGAGCTACGGCTGCCCAGGAAAAGCCAAGAGAGACCAGATGGTGGAGGTGGTCAGGCTCCAGAACGAGGCCCAGGCAGGGTGGCGGTGCCCGGCCCTCTGCCTACACCTGCACGCCAGGCCCAGTCTCCAGAGCACTGGTAGTGGGGTGCCTGAGCCCCACGGGCCTTCTGCCTCCCGTCTACCTCCTGAGTCCCTTGCACCCAGCTCCCAGGCCCACAGTAGTAAGGTAGGAAAGTGTCTCACGCATACGGTTTGGTTTGGTGTTGTCTGTCTCCTTCTCCTCGGAAGAGGAATCATCATCGTCATCATCATCCTCCGAGGAGGGGAGCGCATCTACAGGGAGGAAAAGGGGCACTGAGGACAACTCCAAGACTGCACCCACAAACCCAGTCACCCCATGAAGGCCACACAGTCACAGATGGTCACAGCGCCCTGCCCGGAGGGATGCCAGTCCCACTCTTCTCTTGGGGACAGTCTGTTTGTTTGCTTTTGCTGGGAATGAACTCACGACCTCATGCTTGCCAGGCAGGTGCTGTGCTGCCGAGATACACCCTAGCCCATGACAACCTTCCCAGGGGACAGAGATTGTTTAAGAAGTGTGCGCCCCAGGGTGATCCCCTCTCCTCCCTGCCCCAACTGCCCAGCCCCTTCCCATGGGCAGTGCCCTAGGGCCAGCTGTCCTTCTCCAATGCCACACCACACTTGGAGGCTCTTTAGCTGGTGGCACCCGCTGGCCACCCTGGCTCTCAGAATGGCAGCAGGGAACCTGTGTCCTCCCCTTCAGGTTACCCACCACCAGGAAGCCCAGGCAGCTCTGGGCATGTGAGACTGGAGCCCTGGGTGGGACGGCCTCCAGGTGGGATCTTATCGGTAGCCGCTAAGACTCGGAGTGGCCAGCACCACTGCCAGTGATAATGCACCCTCTCGAGAACCAGCGCCACACTGGCAGCCAGGCACAGGGCTCATGTGCGGCTTTTGCCAGTCCTTCCCGGCACTCTTGGGACTCTGGAAGGAGACAGAAAGGCAGGGCCCTCTGCTGGGACAGATTCTAACTGATGCCTGGGTGGAGGTGCCAGGCCCCTGTGCTGGGATACACATAGGATGCCAGTTCTACCTTCCTGAATCCTAGTTTTGTCAAAATTGCATCCTAACAATGACAGAGTCCCTGGCTGCCAACGTGCCTCCACCACGCCCCCAGATATGGCGGTATACCCCAGCCCTCCCCACTACAGCAGGGACCTCGCCACAGGTTCCAGGGCTCTGGTCGCCAAGCTGAGCACCACGTTCAAAGGGCAAGGCAGTGACAGTATGAAAGTTGGCTGGGCCCCACTTAGTGTCCTGGAGATTTGGACAAGTTGTGGAAAAAGCAAGGTCCTACCACCCCGAGAGCACTGCCAGTCATCTCGGAGGTAGGTCTTAGAAGCACCAGGTCTTTGGCCTGGGATCCACCCTGGAGGTCTCCCCGCCCCAGAGAGCTAAGCCACGCTGGGCAGGGAGCAGTGTTAGTGGGCAGCAGTTTCCAAAGCAGAATGGGGAGATCACGGCAGGAAGGGAGGCTGGCCTCTCCTGGCCCAGCAGCGACAGGCAGAGAGGGGTCTAGGAGGGGAGGAGGGCTTGGCTACCAACCTGAGACATTGACGGAGAAGTAGCTGGTGTCGCTGCCAGAGGGACTGCTGGTCACACAAGCGTAGAGGCCGGAGTCGGCAGGCACGGAGTCCCGCACCTCCACCTCCTCCCCTGTGATGCGGGTACGGTTGCTTTCCACGAGCTGTACCCCGTCCCGCAGCCAGTTGATGCTCTGGACATCGTCCCGCAGCCGACAGCGAAGCTGCAGCAGGTCACCAGGGTGGACCAGGAGGGATTCCACTTCCACTGGGGCCCCCCAGGGCTGGGCTGCAGCCACCACGGGGGCCAGGGAGAGGTGTCGGGGGGGGGGGGAGAGGAAGGAGGGAGACAAAGGGAGTTCCGCTAGCCTCGGCGGCCCACAGGGACGCAGGCCACAGAGCCAGGGAGCATGCGGGTCAGTGGGAAATGCCTGGCTCCCTGGGAACCCCGTCTCGTCTCCACCACCCCACTCCTCCGCAAGTCAGAGGAAGAAAGAGGCAAGTTAGAAAGCAGCTGCAGCAGCATTAAGCAGGTCACATTTCATTTCCCCCCATCCAGGGAAAAGGCCAGCCCTTCCCAGGACTTGTCCACAGTTCCCCAGCACATGCCACATCTCTGCCAAGAGTGGCCACTTCCCAGAGGAACGCCCCATTCCTTTTGGTTGGGTCAGCCTCACCCCTTTCCCTAGTGACTCTTGAATACACTCTGCTCCTCAAAACTCCAATAGCCCCGAGAAGGTACTTTTGACCAATGAGGGCTCTGAGTTCATAGGATCCAGCAAGGGTGGGGGTCAGAGGCACACGTGGGAGAGATGGTACAAGGAAAGGTCAGCTCAGGGGATCTCTGGCTAACAGGTGTCGGGCTGGGAGGATTTGGAGCTTTTGCCTATATTAGAGACAGAGGCCGGCAGCTGCCACAAAACCCACACTTGCTCTGGCAGCAGAAACTGCTGCACACAAAGCCCTTTTCTCCTCATCCCACTGCTGGGACGTGGTCTCTCCTGTGGCCAGCAGCAGGAAGTCAGATATCCACCCTGCCCCCTCCCGCCCACCTTTCCCTCACAGGCAGCAGTCCTAGACCTGCCAGAGTGTCACGAAGAACACCCAGTGACTCATCCTTCAAGAAGCTGAGATGTGTACACACCCAGGAGCCAGCCGTGGAAGGCCCCATGTCCCCTCTTCACTAGCTAGGGACATGAGATTTCTGCCTGCTTTTAAGATGTCCAAGCACACTCCTAGCCTCCTCCGGCCACCAGAATGCACTGCCACCTGACCTGAGCCTCCACTTTCTTAGAGAAGCCCACCTGTTTGCTGCTGGCTACATCTCTGGCAGGTCCCCAAGCTCTGGGACATACTCTCCCTGGCCCCTGCTTGAACACACTGCTGCCCTGCCAGCGGGGTCAACTTCTCAAAGCTGTCGCTGGCTCCTAGTCCGGAGGAAAAGATTCGGGAGTCACATTTACTTTCAAATCCTCAGCCCCATGTTAAGGCCAGCCAGGTACTGAGCGTTACTAAATAAACACTTGCTGCATCAATGACAGGGAACTGCCATGGCCCCTCCTCATGGTCCTGCTTTTAAACTCCCTTTTTCTCCCTGACTCCTCTCCTCTTGGTTTACTGAACCTATTTCTTAAGTTCTCAACAAGTCTCTGCTAGAAACCTTGCAAACAGAAACAGCTGTCTGGAGCTAGATGTGGTGGTGTGAGCCTGTAGTCCTAGCTTGGGAGGCAGAGGCAAATACACGGTTCCTTGTCTCAATTAAACAGTAACGAAAAAGGAAAAATGGCAGGGAGGGAGGACAGGAGGGAAACGGGGGTCTGTATCAGAAGGTGCCAGGAACGGACAGGGCTTCCTCCTGGGCTCTGCACCCTGGCCCTGCGGCACCAACAGGGTCATCACAATCAGGGCCGCTGCTGGCAAGGGTTCGGCAGCCACGAGACTGGTGCGCGCTTGTTTTTGAAAACCTTGTTTAAGAGGAATTCTGCAGAGGTGCGCAGAACACACAGCAGGTTAAAAATAAGTGTCATGAGTCTTAGAAAAAGTCACTCTTTCCATTTTTTTTTTCTTTTTTGTCTTTTTCATTTTTATCGGTACCAGGGATCGAACGCACGACTGCCTGCTTGCAAGGCAGGCGCTTATGCCGCTGAGCTAAATTCCCAGCCCACTCTTTCCATTTTTAATGATTTGTGGTTTTGTCATAATGAAGGCAGAAAAAAAGTAGTTGTAGACTTAACACCAAAAGAAAACACTGACACTCCTGTTGATCAAATCTCATTTCCCTCACTAATGAAACACTTCTAAGCTTGAGATCTGTACCAGCCGTTGGTCAACATCAAACTCCAATTATGAGCTGGGTGTGGTGGCTCACACCTGTAATCCCAGCACTCAGGAGGCTGAGGCAGGAGGATTCTTTCAAGTTCCAGACCAGCCCAGGCTACAAAGTGAGCTTAAGGCCAGCCTGAACTGTATAGCAAGACTCTGTCTCAAAAAGACCAAAAAACCCCAAACCCCTCCCCCAAAAACCAACAAGACAAAAAACAAACAAACAAAAAAACTCACACAGCGCGATGACAAGTGTCAGTGGTTGCCAGTCCTAAGCAGGGTACCCACACTGAACTCTCCCACACGACTGACGAAAAGCGCCAGTCTCGTGTCCTTCTGCTCTTTCCTTCTGACGCTGTCACACAGACCCCGCTCCCTCTGGTTTGCTTTGTCCCCTGGCATTGCTGGTGCTCTTGGGTAACTTACTCAGTGGCCTCCCGAGTTATGAGTTCAGACTCAGCCCAGTGTGCCCAAGCCCTATGTATATTACCCATCATTCTCCGGCCAAGATCCTACACCGAGCACAGGCTACCCACACCCCTGCTTGGCCCCCCGAGGCGCCCCACATCTGCTCCTACCCACTACATCCAAACTCCACCCCACCGCAGCCTTCCACTCTGCACCTCGATGTTCCCACACAGTAACGCTGACAACTGTCGGCATCCGTCAGGAGTCCTGTCCCAGGTGACCCAAAGTCCGCCACCGTAATCGACCAGGAAATCTTCAGCTTCCAATGGGTTTCACTACTCAAACCTCCCATAAAGCTGTTACAATCCACACTATACAAATTCACAGTTACATATCATCTTGAATTTTGTTTGTTTAGCACCATAAAATTAGTCCATTTAAATGGTTTCCAGTATAGCTGTCCCTTGGACTCCAAGGGGGTTGGTTTTAGGACTCTTTGAAGTTGCAAAAGTCCATGAATAGTCAAGTCTCATATAAAATGGTAGTGTTCACATACAATCTTTGCCATTTTCCTCTGTACTTTAAATCATCTCTAGATTACTTGTAACACTTAATATAAAGACACCAAAGATCGAATCCAGAACCTTCACACTGAGTTAGAGCCCAAAACCCATTTTTAAAAAATTAGTTTTAGATAGGGTCTAAGTTGTCCAGCTTAGACTTGCACTTGTAAGCTTCCTGCCTCTGCCTCACAGAACGCTGATATTACAGACATGCACTACCACACCCAGTTCTGTTATAGTGTATCATTAAGGGAATGAGGGGGGAAATATGTCTGTACACATTCATTACAGACACATTTTCCCCTGAATATGGTCCATCAGTGGCTGGTTTAATCTGCAAATACAGACCTCACAGATACAAAGTATATTCAGTGTTGCAGAACAGATATCACAATGTAACTTCAGAATATTTTTTCCACCCCCAAAAGAAACTCCAGGCCCAGGGAAGTCACTCCTCAACTCCCACATATGGAGCTTTTTGTCTATATAGATCTGCATGGTTCAGATCAGTGAAATCACATAATATATGGTCTTTTGTGACTGGCTTCTTTTATCATGTAGGCAAGGTTGTTCCATGTGTCAGTACTTTCTTGTCTTAGTACTTCCTTCCTTTCCAGGGCCTAATAAAACTGTACTGCATGGATACAGTACGTTCTAGCCATCAGGTGATGGCAGTGTCTGTGTCTTTTGCTTCTCTTAAAAATTAGCAAGCAACACAGTGCAGAGTTGTCTGTTACAACTTCCCCACTGCACTGAATGAGAGAGAAACTATCCATAAGGTCTTGAATGAAGTTAGGGTCTGGCAAAAGCCATTTGTTTAGAGGAACCCCAAATCTAGAGTATCAATTGCTTTTCCACAGCTAGCATTCTTTTTTTTTTTTTTTTTTTGTCTTTTTCATTTTTATCGGTACTGGGGATCGAACTCACGACCGCCTGCTTGTAAAGCAGGCGCTTATGCCGCTAAGCTAAATCCCCAGCCCCAACGGCTAGCATTCTTGAAGTGCATTCACGGCTCCATCTACTATGCAAGGACGAGGCAGCTCTCTTCAGGGAGGCGATGAAGAAGGAATGGATCGCTGCTTGTTTCCTGGGTCCTGCCCATCTCCTATCAACTTGCAGAATGGCAGCAACCATAACACTGTCCTAAGGTAGGTGACTGACTCAAGGATGCCCATGACTACTTTGCATCTCTCTTGGTCTTTTCTGGGTCCCTCACTTATGCCCCGTTTGTGTCTTGTGTCCATGGGACTGGACTTGTGTCTGCCCAAGACCAGCAGGACACGTTCCGTCAGTGGAGGTCTCCTAGCAGGACGCAGTAGAGGGTGCCACCGAGGCAGCTGTGAAGATGAAGGAAGGAAAGGCCCTATGCTGCTTAGCCACTTGCAAGCAGTATCTCGGGGCTGGGGAATCTGATTTGGCAGATCTAGGTCTCACGATGGACCTTTCTGACAGTGGGCCAATGGCAAAACCTAGCACTTGCTTTGTGGGCCTTGTTTTCTAAAAGGTGAGAGGGAGGAGCAAGGGCAAATGCACATGGCACCCCAAGGCAAGCCAGACCAGGCTGAAAATGCTGGCAGTGCCACACATGTTCCAAGGACGGAAAAGGTGCATTGTGCTCTGATGCGCACGCAGAGACTGGATCTCCATCCCCACACTGAGGCGGGGGGTAGGGAGAGGCTACAGACAGGGCTGGAACCCAATGTCCTAAGAGGACTTAGGTGCCAACCTCACTTCCAAAGCCTTGGACAATTCTCCAGAAAACCAGAGACCAAAAGCTCTTACTTAACTGCTGAAACTGAGACAAAGCCTCTCGTCCTGCGACAGGTTCCAGGGCAGTGCAGATGGCACAGAAAGTCACGCAACATTGATCTAGGGCTCCCTTTGATGGAAGAGAAAGGAATTCATACACCAATCCCACCTTCCCTTACAGAACCTCCTTCCCTCAGGGGCAGCTGGAGCAGACAGAGGTGGGAGTGGGGGAGACATTTCCATGGTGCTGACTTCTAGGGACCTAATTAATCTGCACTGTGTCACTACCAACAAGCCAGCAGGAGAGCCGTCTGCCTAGGGCACGACTGGCCTGAACTGTCCCATGGGCAGTCAACAGGCAGTGTTATGTGGCGTGCATGTGGTCAGATCCCCGTTCTTGATTCTCAGGCTACACTTTCTGCCAGCCATGGGCCTAAGCTGGGTGGGAACAGAGCCCAAAGTCACAGAAACATTGTCTTTCTCCTGAGAAGATGACATCCCAGTTGCTGTAAACCCAAGGAGATGGAGAACTTTCTTCAGAATAGTGATAATTAGGCGTCTGCAAGCCTTGTCACCACGCAATGAGCAAAGGGTTAAACAAAGGCCCCAGAGATATGTCTCAGCCAAAGCAGGGTGAGAGTGTGAGCATACAGCTGGGTACTTGTGAGCACTTTACACTGTGCCATGAGACAGGCGGAGCTCACAGGAGGAGCCGGGGCAGGTGGCCCAGCCAGCCTCTCTTGTTGTACAACTTAAAGAAAGTATAGGCGGTCAGAGCACACCAGGTTCACAGAAGATGAATCTCCCACAGATGAAAGGGAGGGTGAGGGGGAGAAAACACAGGATCGAGATTAGCAGTAAAAATTGGGAGCCAGACCAGGTAGAATCACAGCACTTGGGAGGCTGAGACAAGACGTTCATGAATTCTAGGCCAGTCTAGAACACACAGCAAAGAGCCTGTGAACCGAACCAAATCAAACCAAGAAACAAAAAACAAAAACCTCAAGCCACAGGGGCAGAAAAGAAAGAGATGTTCCTGATTGGGGCGGGTCAGGTCTGACCACACATTCTGTCTGAAACGGAAGACTCATGGTAAAAGACAGTCAAAGGCCACAACCAAAACCAGATTTCAAACCATACGGTGAGGAATAAAACAAAGCTACCAAATAAGTCCTAGGGAATGCATCTCTGCACAGCGAATATAAACGCAGGTGCTGCATAGAAAAATCAAAGCTGGAGATGTATTTAGAAATCCCAGTTCACCAGCCTGGTCCTGGAACAGCCGTGTGATGAGGAGGTTATCCACTCACCCTCACCTCGTAACTCAACATGACCCGGGTGAAGAGGAGCCAAGCACAATTTGTGATGCCATGTGATTTCCCAGATTCCCCAGGACCTCAGGCAAGTGTGTATACAGGGATACCAGCCTTAGCCAATACTCACGGCAAGGGAACCGCCTCACACCCACCTGCAGCACACAGCCCTCCTCATGGCCCTTCCCCTCCATCCCCAGCCCTGGGAAGCAGCAGTGATCACATGCCAGGCGCAATTCTCAGCATGAATGAAGTTATCAGATTCACATAACCCTATTATTATCCTTATTTTAGAAGGGAAACCAAAGCACAAAGCGATTTGGAATTTGTCCAAGAGGCCCACCTAGGCCCCGTGCACACCCAGGGTCTGGCTCTGCAGCTGTGAAAGGAAGACTGTCCTACAGTCCTCGACTCGGGAGTGACCAAACCCTTCCAGCTTGGCCCACTGGTCCTGCTAACGGCACCTGCGTCTCCTAACTCCTCACAAGGGATTCTAAAAGTAGCTATTCTGACCTCATCCTCCTGTCTTCTCTCCTCCAATCACACCCTCAATCTCACAGCTCACCTCTGAGCCATTATATTTTGTATTATAACTAAGCATCCTTCACTTGTAAATGTACTTTTCTGCTTGTGCTCATCCATGACCCCCACAAGTCAAGAGAGTTGTGCTGTTCACACAGGCAGGGGAGGAATCTGGGGTGGAGGTCGGGCTGTCATCCAGGAATAATAACGCTGAGCGGCTTCAGCATCACATTTGATAGTTCACAAGTCACACTGACTTGTGTCATGTCATTCCTGGTGGCTTCCATTTCAACATGGGGATGTGCCAGCGTGGAGACTTCTCCAAGTCACAAAGCAAGGAGTGGCATGTGGCTGCAGGTGCTGGACATGGGGCAGTGAGATGACCCCATGAGGTGCCGCAGCGCTGCCCTGGCCACAAGTGGATGGCACAGTCGTCCCAGTCCCAACTAGTCTCTCTCGGTCTCACCGCCATCAGTTACCTGACACCTTCTCTCTTCTCAAGCCCCTCACCCTTGATTACAGCTGATGACCTCTGATGACCCACTGAGAAGATTAAGCACTTTAGGCAGAGCAGAAAGAGGTCAGCTATCCACTGGGACCTGGGATACCTCTCCAATCTCTCCTGCAGAGGCCTGACCCCTCCGGGGGCGGCACTGCTTCCAGTCCTCTCATGCTGTGATCTCCAGTGCCTCCCTCCCCTGCCACCTCTGTCCAGTCTCCATCCATGCAGGATTTATTTTGCTTTTCCTCACCCAAGAGACCTTGTTTGCCCAAAAACACTTTTCTTCTCTCCAACAATGATCATCTCCGTCATATCCCCGGACCTTCAAACTCACTCTTCTGAAATTTATAGTTAAGAACTACAGTCTCCACTCAGTGTGGTGTTTTAATGTTTTTTGTTTTGTTTGGGAACTGGAAGTTGGTCCTTTTTTGAATTTTAAGACGGTCTCACTAAACTGCCCAGGCCAGGTTCAAATGTGCAACCCCTCTGCCTCAGCCTCTGAGAGTGCTGGGGTGAACGGTGGCCACCCTCAGCCTGGCTTTACTCATTCCTAACATGCCTTCTCCTGGGCCTGTTCATTGCCCCTTGTCGTGGTGCCCTGCTATGGCGCTGGCCATAAACATTTGTTTCATCTCCCTGACACCCAGGATGGCCACTGTGTTCCAGGCACAGGTGTCAGGCTTGAGTGACACTCTTCCCATAGGGCCCATGCTTGGCTTGCAGCAGGACGTCTCAGGGTAGTGCTTTCTGTCATCCTTGGATTTCTGGGTTAAGAACTGAGGAGAAAAGCCATCTTCTTCAGAAACAAGGAGGAAGCGGTGGTCCAGGAATGTTTACAGTCCTGGCACAAGTTCCCCAGAGATAAATGAGGGGGCAATTGTGGGTGGGGGAGGAACTCGGGGTGGCTTTGAAAGCAACTTAAAAGGACTACAGAACAGCACAGCAGGGCTCTGGGGCCCTCGGCAGAGGTTTTTTTTATTACGTTATTTTGGCTTTGAAATGGAACTGAAAACTTACTTTAGTCTGGCAAGCCAAGAATGGGGACTCTCACCAAAATCCCAGGTATCAAGTTTTATTCTACAAGGTTTGGGGTGCAGAGAGGGAGCCCTAAAGTTACATGACTCCGTGAATGCCGAGTTCCCAAGATATGCAGGAAGCTGTAGGAAGGGGTGCACAGGTGTGTGGCAGGGGAGAAGGACCGCCAAATCAATTAGCTGGGTTTGATGCCCACAGCAGCCATTCACCAGCCCCCCACCAGGGGATTTGGAGTAGGGTGCCTTTTTTTTTTTAACAGAAAAAGGGAATGGAGTAAGAAGGGACATTTTGCATGCAAATGGGCCAGTGCCAGAAGAGCCCATTAAAATGTAAAAACTCCACATTCAGCCTGACAAAACGGTGCAAACTGCTGTGTTTGCCAGAGGGGCAGCAATAAAGCTGAACAAAGGGGCCGGGGAAGAATGGCGGGCTGAAAGGCCTCAGTCAGCAGGTCCCCTCGCGCGTTGCCATGGGGACCCCACCAGGGCTTACTAAAGGTATTTCCTGAGGAGAAAGGCAACGCACACAGGCCCAGGCAGCCCGGCTAATCCTGACAGGAAGCCATTGCCATTCAGCAGCCCAGGGGCTTGGGGCCACAGTTTTGTTTTGTTTTTATTAAAAAAAAAAAAAAAAAAAAAAAAGATTTTGGTCTTTTGTGCGTCCCACCTTACCCCTGTAATTTAGTGAAGAGCTGCCTGTGCTGGCCGATGCCACAGTCACAGTCAGGGCCCTGTACCCACTTCCTGATCCCCCCAAATCAGCTCTCCAAGAACTGGGCAGGAGGAGGAAACTCGCAGAACTACACTCGGGAGCCCAGGACTGAAACAGAGTTTGGCATCAATCTTAAAACACAGAGAGGGAGCCTGCGCAGTGGAAGGAGTAACCCGCGTCAAAACTGAGCTTGGGGCTCAGGTTTCCATGCCTTGGTTTACTTGATGCCTCCTCACACTTCTTCCCCACTAGAGATCTGGTCCCCTTCCCCCAACTGTCTCCCACTAGGATTATAATTGATTAACAAAGGAATGCATCCATGAATTGTTTCAAAAGAAATCCCTTTTCCAGCAAAAGTTCAGCCCCAAGCGTTTACTACCAATAACACCCTGGACCATGCAGAAACTAAGGCTCTTACTCCACCCAAGTTTCCCAGAACAAGGCTTGCATCACTCTGGCTCTCTCCTCCTATCTTATCAGTGGAAAGAACCCTGGAAGACAGAAAGGAGATGCCCTACAGCTACAGGGAAGAGTGGTCTAAGCTCACAGCTCCTAGAAGTTTGTCACCATTCCTCTTCTGGCACCAGAAGAATCCAGCATTGGCAGATTCAGGGAAGAAAGCCAACAACACAGCTGGCGATGGAGACAGAAACTCCTATGTGACAACTGCTCCCTAGGACACAGTTTAGGGTAAATTAAATTTCCTAAGCAAGTTGTCATAGAAAAGCCACCCCATGAGAGAGCAAAAAAAGAAAGGGGGCACAACCCTTCATTGCAATTTGAACCCCAGGTCTTCTGGGGTTTTGTTTTGTTTTTAATGCAGCCCAGGCTGGACACAAAGTTGCGATCCTCTTGCCCAGCCTGAGTGCTGGGACACAGGTGTGCCCACCTCTTCAGGCCTGGTGTCTGCAAAGCCACGTTCTAATAGCCCTCTCCCTACCAAATGTGTTCTGAATCTGACATTTTGATAGAGGAAAAGCTTCCCTGCTGATTTTATTTTAGGAAAATGAGCTGGAGTCTCCCAAAAGGAAACTCAAATCTCTGTGGATAACATCAGACTGGAAGGATCTAGATGGTCAGATGAGGGTCTTCCCTTGTCATTATTAAAAATCATCTTGTAAAATCACAGTACCATTAGTAGGCACTGGTTCTATGCGTAAGAACATATTCCACTCAGTTGTTAGCCCTCATGCATGCAGAGGGGTCTTGCAGATGGGAGGGGAGCTCAGACCCTCCTACCCCTGGCCCGAAGCCCAGGCCTCCCAGCCATGTGTCTGCAGCTGCGACCTGTCATGCACTTCCTGGTCTGGGTTCTGTAATGGAAAGATCATTAAGAGTGGGGGAGGAAAGAGCTAGATGAATCGCCAGCAAAGAGGTAACCCTGCTCCCACTCTCTGCTGGGCTCTGACCTTAAGTCAGGTCAGGTTCTGCAAAGAAAAGCATGCATGGCCCTACCCCTCCGCTGTCACCCCTGGACCCTCCTGGCGCCTCTCCTCCCTCACACTCAGAAAATCCAGCAGCTGGGCAGGAAAGAGTTGCTGCTTCCAAAACTTTGATACCTTTTGAGCAGAGGCCTCCTCAGCTGTTTCCGACAGTGCCTTTCTGCCCACCCTGAAACTTAACTGGGTGCTGGAAGCTACAGTTCCTCAGGGTTCCCCACCCGCCAGGGGGTGGGGGCTGAACGCTCTCTTCATGAAATATTATGTTTCTTCGTATAAAGAAATGTACTCCCTGGGCTGGGGGTACAGTTTGGTATCGTGGCTGAGGCCTGGGTTCAATCATCCCTTGGGGGCAAGGGGCGCCCAAGGTTGTGCAAGAGGTAAGAATAAAGGTGCCAAAACCCACTCTCCAGGAGAACAATGGCAGCACAGGGTGCCAGGCTGGGAGAGAGCTGGGAAGGCTGGAGGCATGAATGAAGCCAGCCACGGAACCAGGCGCTTACCAAGGGGTAAAGTAGTAAACTTTAGGTTATGTCTGCTTTACCCTAACTTAAACATTCCATGGTGTTGAGAGAAGCCGGTGTTGGTGTACAAAAATGTGCTTACTTGGCAAAATACTGATGACCCTAAGTGGGTTCAAAAGATGTGAGGTATAAACTTTACTGGCCCAGGACATCTGTAACGTGGCCATCGGGCCAGTTCCACAGGTCTCCGGGGTGGTGCAGGCCTAGAAACTGCTTCCTTTAGACTCCATCCATCTCCAGGTTGCTCTTGGGCTTGCCTCCTTGAGTGCACACTCACTGCAGAAAGGTGAGATGCAGTGCACGGCGCTGCTGCGGGGGGGGGGGGTGGGGGGGTGGGGGGGTGGGGAGGGTGGGGGGGCGCAGTGGGCAAAGACGCAAGCTGAGGCCTGTCTATGCTCCTTGCCCTCACCTGGGGGATTCAGAACCACTGCATCCTGGGGGAAGATGCCTGCTCCAAACCCGAATGCCAACATTCCCAGTGTCCCAAAACTCACTCCATCCCAAACTCAATGTGAGACGCAGTGTAAGTGGCGAGGATTTGGCTCTGTGCAGTGGCGTCAGCCCGGGCGCAGCAGGCATGAGGCTGCATGACCTGCTCTGCGTGACCCTCTTCTCACGTGTATGTCATCTGAGAGAGGAAAAAGCGGGCTGATCTGAGCGTTCTAGAGCCTTTGGGCTTGAACCAACATCTTGTGTGAAGTGACCCTTGCCAGATGGAGGGGTATCACTTAATGATGTCCCTACCTGCCCCCACCAGAGCACAGAGCTCCCTGACATGAAGGAGGGAGGAGCCCTCTACATTGTGTTTAAGAAAAAGGGATGCTCAGCTGGACACAGGGGCACACGCCTGTGATCCCAGCACTATGGGAGACTGATGTGAGGGTATGAAAAATAGAAAGGGCACTGAGCTCAGTAGAAGGCGCCACATTCGACCCCCAGTACCCCTCCCAACATACACACAAAAAAAGGGAATCCTGTTTTGGTCCCAAAGCTCCAGCTACCAGCACCTTCCATCAGCATTTCTCCGTCCACCCTCCTTCCTGGCCTGTGGGGCTCTCGCCAGGGAAGTGCAGCAGAAAGCCCAGGTATTCTCCAAGGATGCGCACTTAGGCAGAATACTGGACATTTTTCAGATGCACTGGAAATTTCAGAGTAGAGGGAAAAGACTAATGGGAGCTTGTGATAAAACACGCACTACATGGGGCTGGGGATTTAGCTCAGCAGCATAAGCGCCTGCCTTGCAAGCACGCAGTCATGAGTTCGATCCCTGATACCGATTAACATACACACACACACACACACACACACACACACACTACTTCTAGACAGGTCTTTCATGCATAATCAGTATAGTCTCGAGCACTCAAATAACAATCATCAAGGTTTTATATGCCAAAGTGGGAACATCACACAGTAGTTAGTAAAGGAACTAATTTCTAAAACTTAAGGAAATAAACCTCAGGCCAGGGATTTAGCTTAGTGGCATAAGCACCTGCCTGGTGAGTGTAAGATCATGAGTCTGATGTCCGGTACCACCAAAATAATAATAATAATAATAATAATAATAATAAAAAGTGATAAAGTGGCCTAGAAAACAAAGTAAGGGGCTGGGGATTTAGCTCAGTGGTACAAGCACCTGCCTGGCATGCACAAGGTTGTGAATTTGATCCCCAGTACCAAACAGAAAAAGAAACCCCAATACATGGACAGAGTTGAATGCAGAAAGGCTCCTCTAAAAGAGTAGAAGCCCAGGGTGCCAGTGAATCACTTGGAAGCCAAGAAGTACAGGGAGGAGAGGTCTTTTCTTCCCAGGAAAGCTCAACCCACCTCCCTGATCCTGCCCTTTCACTTCCAGGCAAGCAGATCCAGCCTCTCCTCCTCTTCAGCCAGGATGCCTCTCGAAGGGGTCAGAGCTACAGGCAGTGAGTGGATGGGATAGGACAGTCCTATCCCGCCCCTCCCCACCTTTTGATACCGGGGATTGAACTCACTACCACACACTTGCAAGGCAGGCGCTCACGCTGCTGAGCTAAATCCTAGCCCGAAGTCCTACCCTTTAACTGGGAGACCTTGAAAGTTGCTGTTCTGACTTCTCTGAGCCACTAAGTGGAAATGATAACCTATCAAAACAGACTTTTTAGGAAGTAGTTCATTGATTTTAGTGATTCTTAAGCAGGCAACATGGGAACTCCTTTGTTAGAACCACCAAACTTGGGCCCTGCTTCAGCATTAAACTCCTTGGGCTGAGTGTGGTGGTATACACCTGTAAACCCAGCACTAGGAGGCTGAGGCAGGAGGATTACTGAGTTCAAGGTCAGCCTGAACTACATAGTAAGACCTTGTCTCAAAAAGCCAAAAGATGATACAAACCAAAAATACAGCAGTTTTAATATGTTCTCCAGAGGAGATCACACTGCAAGAATCTGAGGACCAGGTTAGATGATACAACAAGTTCTGTATGTGGTAGCACTAACTATTTTTTTCACCTGTTTTCCTTACCTTCCTATTGAAATGGGTTTTATTTCTAGCTTTTCCTTTTTTGGGGTAGGGTCTTGCTATGTAATTCAGGCTGGCCTCCAACCCACAATAATATTCCTGCCTCGACTCCAAAGTGCTGGGACTACAAGGATGTATCATCATGCTGGCTTCTGGGTTTTCCTTTTCAAAGTTAGGTAACTTTTCTATTTTATTTTTTCTGTGGCCCTTCAACAGACTATACAGCTCAAGTTGGCCTGGAACTCGAGGCAACCCTCCTGCCTCAGCCTCCAGAGTGCCAGGATTACTGGTATGGGCCACCATATCCAGCTTTAGATAACTTTAAAAAATGAAAATGAAGTATTTATCTGTGTATTCTCTTAGTCAAACGTATTTTTAATTTTTAGAAATCTGTTAGTACATGTTTGCATGTATCTGATTAACAGTCATTGTGGGGAGTTGGTACCTGTATATAACACATCTGAATTCTTTTGACTGAATAGACATTTACATATGTGCAGGCATACATACCCAGAAGTAGTGCTCAACTTTAACCATACTCCAGTTTAGTATTTTCAGCATACTATCGTAGGAAAGCAGTATCCATTCAGTAGGAACCATGCTTTAAATTTTGATCGTTTTCTAGGATACCAGCATCCATGCCAGGTCCTGACCACTGGGCAGCTCCCAGCCAGCCCTGAATCACCATGGTCAACACTCAGGGGCACTGTGTTGCCAGTGTCTTTTGGATATAGATATTTAATAAACTGCACAAGAGATGTGACACTTTCTAACAGATGAAGCCCTGTGAGATGACTGGCCATCTGTTGGCTGATGTAAGAGCTCGGAGCCAGGTGCCCTTCAGCCTCGGGCAGGGGTTGAACATAGCCAGGGCCTTTACTCTGAGCATACCCCAAGCCCACGCAAAATGTTTTGAGACAGTCTTATTGCCTGGGCCTCCCAGTATGTTGGGATTACAGGCATGGGTCACCTTGTCCCACTTGTAGTACTATTATGGTAGATATGATGTTTGGTAGGTTAGGTATGTTAAATGCTACTTTTTACTCAATGGCATTTTCAATTTAGAGTGATCAGGAACAACACTATCCTAGATCAAGGAGAGTGTGTGTGTGCTTGTGTGGACAGTGCTGGGATATAGCTCATCAGCACAGTGTCTGCCTGGCAAGCTCAAGGTCCTGGGTTCAATCGTTGGTCCATTCCCCCACCTCCCTCACAAAAAAGAAGAAAGGTCTGTAGCATTTGGGCTGGCAATGGACTGCATTTTGACAGTAGTCTCATGAGATTAAATAGAGCTGACAAATTCCTGTCACCACTGACATGGTAGTCACAAGTGTGTGGTGACACTACAGTACACACACCTGCCATGCTGCCTATTATATAAAACGATAGCATGGGTAATCATGCACACACAATGTATAACACTTAATCAGTGGCATAAGTGCCTGCCTTGCAAGCGTGCAGTCATAAGTTTGATTCCTGGTACAAAAAAAAAAATCTTATTTTGCCTTGCTTGTGGCCTGAGAGGGGACAGGTTATACCACACACAGACACACACTGGTGTGCACAAAACACCCCACACAGCCTGGATGTGGAGAAGACCACACTCAGTACAAGGTGTAAGCACACTCTATAATGCTTGCAGAGTGACATCATCACCTAATGATGCTCTTCTCAAAATGTGCCCCCACTGTTAAGGTAACATATGACTATATGTGTATTTATGCACATTCACACATACACAATAAGGTGTGTACTAATGAGCCGTGGCCTACGGACCACAGACAAGTCAGCTTATCCACTGGGGGAAAGAGGCTATCCCATGTGATTTCACCCACAACTGGGTTCCATGTCTCTATGTGACGTGGGTCTTGGGCAGTACTTCAGTGGATCAGGTATTGTATTTGCATGGCTATTAAATCAGCAGGTCAGGGCTTGGTCTGACCCCTGACCCCGGTAGACTGGAGGGTGGGAGCAATGGTATAGACAGCACGCTCAAGCATGCAGCAGGGGTTTCCAAGACTTATATGTTTCTTCCCAAAAAGTTACAGATAGTCCACCCAACAGAACTGGAAGACAAATATTTACCAATTAATTGTCAGCAGACTGTAACTCTATTTCCTGGGCATCACAGATAGTGTACCATACCATGACTTTATTCGTGTCTTTGAAATCCTGCAGTTATTCTGTGATTAGACCAATTATACAGTAGTATGTTCCTGTTTAACACATTAATTTGTGAAATATGAACAAGAAGAAAAAGTCTCAGAGTCTCCCTCTCCTGTTTTCACACGTACCTCACTGACACGTTATTCATACTGTCACACAACTGCTGGGCCACGGCCACTCCACAAGTGTTAGGCAGTGCTAAGAATGACCTAGGAAACATGAGGTGTGGCATCTGGCCCTGTGTCAGTCCGAGGCCCTTGCTGAGCAGTTCTCTGGCTACCCAGGGAAAGGTAGGTATGTGGTCTTCTGATAACTCCAGGTGAAGGAGCCACATTCTCGGGAGATCTCAGATCTGTGACAGCTCGGCAGGAGACAGAATGTCATGGGAGAAATGACCCAAGGTAAACATCTCAGAGGGAGATAAAACCAGATTCCCGTGACATAAAGGGACTGTGCCAGCAACATTCAAATTCAAAATCGTTCTCCCTCAGTTTTGTGGGGAATCCAGTTCAATGTGGGAACATGGTGCCACACACCATCGATCAGACCTATCAGAGCAAGTAACTCAACCCCCTGAACCGCAAGCCCTGGAGATGGACCTGAATGACTGGAAATAAACCCAATGCTCAGGGAAAGCTTGACAGATGAAGTATGGCATGCAGACTGTGGCAATGCAATAAATAATGTTCCTTATTACTTTTGAGGGGCTGGGGATTGAACCAGGAACTCACACATGTTAGGCCAACAGCCTACCGTGGAGCTGTACCTGAGCACTACTTTCAAAGATGAACTCATATAACCTTTTTGGGAGGCAATTCTGTATAGTGAGGCAATCAAACATTACAAATGTAACTACCCTTGGATGCATGGGAAAATTTTATTTGTAAAAGTATGTTGAATAGAGCAAGCTCCTGGAAATAACCTAAACTACTGCCAACAGTAGAGGGCTGGACAAATATATTTGCCACACAATGAAATAGTATATAGTTATTAAGCATGAAGAAAACACTTTTAGTATGATAAAACCACTCAAAGAATAGTCACAGTTGACAGTGATTACTTTTAGATAATAGGAATACGAGTTTATCTTCTCTGCAGGTCTATAGTAAATCTTCTATGATGAACTCAAATCACATATCAAAATAACAATATTTTAGGAGAGCAACAGACTTTTTTTGAGACAAGTTCTCACTGTATGGTTCAGACTGGCCTTGAACTCACTATGGCTCAGGCTGTGCCTAAACTCTCAATCCTCCTGCCTCAGCCTCCCAAGTACTGGGATATAGTGTGCACCATCACATCCAACAAGACATTCTTTCTTTTGACTTGCACAGAACTTTGCACTAGGGGAACAAATGAATGTGTATTGAAAACGCCAGCAGGTGGAGGTGTGGCCAGTGGTAGAGTACTTGCCTGGCATCTCCAAAACCAAACAACTCCTCCATACACTGCAAGGCAGAGTACAGAGCTAGGCTGGAAGCTAAGAAGCAAAAACAGAGTAACTAATCTGGAGAAAAGAGAAGACTTCACCGAGGAAGAGATCCTTAAATTACACCTTAATCCAAGCCCAAGCTAAATCTTAAACTAGGAACTGAGTAGGAATTATGAAAAGGAAAGGGAAGGGGAGGAGAGAGACACCCGGCTAAACAGTGGTGATGCATAAAATACGTGTTGTGATGAAGAAGGTGAAACTTGTTTGCCAAGATGAATGAATGAATGAATATCAAGGAAAGAGTGGACCACCAGCCAGAGGCTAGCTGTCAATCCTGGAGAAAGCTGGAGTAGGAGTTAAGCTTGGAATTCAGCTGTCCTTGTGGATGAACCACCTGACGGTCAGTGTTGCCATCTCCTACCCTGCCTACTCAGTCTGCACTCTGCCAAACTCTGTGACCTGCTTGCCCACTCAGGGCTCAAAGCACCTGCACACCTTGGGCCTGGGAAACATCCCAGCAAGCCCAGCCATGGGACAGGCAAGAGTGCTGGGCCTGAGCCACACTTTCTTGATGCTTACAACTAAGTGGACAGACAGGAGGCAGCAGGCGCCCACTGGGCACGCAGGAAGGTGACAGTGGCTGTGAGCCGAGAACTGGGAGGAACTAAGAGGTAGATGCTCAGGCCTGGTGCTCTCCTGTCAACATGCCCAAGTGGGAGAGGAGTCCAGGTAAGGGAACCCTCTACTTGGCCACTGCCAGCCGGATATCAGAACAAATCCCCCAAACCCAGGAGGCTTCTCCTGGGTCTCTGGAAAGCCCAGGTCGGGTGGGTAGAGAGAAGACAGGTCTGTTCTGGGCTACCTCCCCAGACTCTGCAGCAGGGCCTGTGAGATGGAGAGCAGCTGGCCTGGCCAGCTGGGTGGGAAGACACCCTCTCACTTCCAGGCTCAGGAAAGGAAGAGGCCGTGTCTCCAGGGGGCGTTGCAGTCTTCAGGGGCTGCAGGGGAACGAGGCTTTATAAAAACAGGGCACAGCTGCGGGTCAGAGAGCCTGGCCCAGGCCGTCACCCGGGTAGTGACTCCCCAGAACTCTCCCTGCCCCAGACCATCCAGGCAGCCCCCAAAGTCAGGGCTGAGTCAATGTGGGCCCCTCCTCCACCCACAGCAAGTCCCATCTGCCCTTGGCCGAGAAATTCCTCCTCCCTGACTTCGGGGAGCGGGCTGGCAAAGGCAGAGTGGAAAATCAGTGGAGCTAATGGTGCAGCAATGCAGAGGCCCGAGCCAGGAACACAGCCTTGGAGCGGCTCCCCACTCGGGCCAGGGCAGCGCTCGAGCAGGACCTCGTGGCCTCTCATCCTCTCCCACGCTGCCCCACACTGCCCGCCTCCCAGCCACTTGCAAACACCCTTCCAGGGGCGCTGCCAGCAGATCCCCAGGAAACCTGGCAGCTCAGAACACCCCACCACGTGCCACAGTCCTGAATCTCCCACTCTGTTCTCAAGTGGGTCATTCGGCATCACCTTTTGCTCCATGTAATTCTACTCGCCTTCTGGAATTCTTTCTACCCAGTGTGCTTTAGGAGGAAACTGGTTCTTTGCACGAGAAGAAAAATTTTTTCTTTTTTTTTCTACAAGAAGAAAATTTTCATGCCTGTAATCTTAGCACTCCAGGGGACTGAGGAAGGAATATAGCCTTAGCAGCCTACAGTGACCCTGTCTCAAAAAAACACAAAACAGCCAGAAAACCAAGTGTCTGGGGATATAGCTCAGTGCAAAGGCCCCCAGGTACCAGGAAAAAGTAAGAAATTTTCTGGCAGTGAAGGAGTGGGCACCTTGTGTCCTAGGATGGCCAAAGGACACAGGTCCTCAGGCCATACCAACGGCAGTCAGAGGGACCACAGCACCTCTGCGGGGGTTGCCCGCTGGCCCCACTACTCAAGGGTCCTCCTGCAGCCCTGTAGATGCCCACACCTCCTGGGTCAAAAGCAGCTGGCTGTGGGACCCAGTTGGGTGCGGGGTTGGGGAGATGTCAGGGGCCTACAACTGTTGGCCTGGCTAGGGCTCTGAACCACCCTCAGCCTCTCCCCAACAGGCACAGGTTTCTGTACAACAGAGACAAAGCCCTGCTTTGTGGCACACACAGCACACAGGGGCCTTGCAGCCAGAAATGGAAACTGCGGCTTTTCCATTAAGCACAATCTCTCTCCCACTTCAACTGGCCACCAGACTCCTTCAAATCTGGGTGGGTGGGAGGAGCTGTAAAACCTCAGGCCATTAAATTGCTTATGAGTTGCAGGTTCCTGTGGAGGGGGGCAAGTAAGGATATGGGAGGCTCCCACACTCCCCTGAACCATGGGCCCTTCTGACTGCTGAGGATGGGGCAGGACCTCACTCCACTCCTAACACCAGAAGTGGCCCTGCTGGACGCGCTTGATCATTTTTTCCTCCAAGCGCAATTCTTTTTTTTTTTTTTTTTTGTCTTTTTCTTTTTTATCGGTACTGGGGATCGAACTCACGACTGCCTGCTTGCAAGGCAGGTGCTCATGCCGCTGAGCTAAATCCCCAGCCCCCCAAGCGCAATTCTAAGGGGAAAAAAAAGACACAGAAACAGTCCTCCTTGAACTCAACAACTTCTTTCCAGTTGGTGCTATCTTTCAAAAGGAGCACGATACCCTCTGGCCTGCGCCAGGCAGCTTCAGTCACCCACAAAGCTCGGGCTGATCCAAAACCAGCCAAGACGCAGTGGTAAGATACGCTGGCAAGGGGGAGGAGGGAGAAGAGGAGGGAGCAGGCTTTCCTGGAACATTATTAAATCAACTTTCCAAGGATGGCCAGAAACTCCAGGCCTCCTGGTCCCACAGAAGCCTCTCAGACTGCTAGGCCCGTGCTTAACTGGGGGAGGGGCTGCCAACACATGTACACATACACACGTACACACGTACAGCAGATGCACACCACAGCACGCGCACACACACACACACACACACACACTAACAGTCTTTTTAAAAGCAAAGGGCTCTTAGGGTAAGCAGGGTGTGGGGTAGTTTGCTTTCAATTTTTGGACAAATTGTATGTGTATAAATAGTGTTTTCTGAGAGCAACAGCAGCATTATCATCAGCAAGGCCAAGACTGTAGGGTGCACTTTATGTCTTTAAGGTTCCTTCAAGTTTCCAAAGCATGAGGACAGACCCTCTTCGAGAGGCCGAGGTCAGAGCAGTGCTCTCTGAGATGGCAGGACTCACAGAATCATGAGGCTGTGCAGAGAAGAGTCCACCACTTTCTCCACTGCTGTGTCCCAAGGCACGGAACTGCATGCCCCTTGCCATGTGCGTCCTCCAGGCTCCCAGGAAGATGGGCCACGACTGGCCACTCAAGGCCCACTGTTCAAGAGCTTCACGTACACACCCATCCGGTCAGGTGTTCATCACTGTCAGAGTGTGTGTAAGAGAGGGGGCCAACTGGAAAGGAGGACGGTCCAAGGAACACACGTGCCTGTGCAGACTGGAGCAGGGACTTTCACAGTAGGTTTGCTAAAGGCAGGCAGAACTGTTCGTGCCTGCCATGTTTGGTGTTCCCCAAAGGTGCCATATGTTGATACGTTTTTTAAGACAGAGTCTCATGTCATGTAGTGCACCTTGATTGAACTCACTTATATCTCCCAGGCTGGGCCCTGAACTCAGTAATTCTCCTGCCTCAGTCTCCAAGTGCTGGGATTACAGTCCTGAGCCATCACACCTGGCAAAGTACTGAAATCTTTTAAGAGGTGAGGCTTAGTGAAGGTCACGAGGAACACTGTCCTCAAAATAGCTGGGTTAGGGGCTGGGGATTTAGCTCAGTGGCATAAGCAACTGCCTTGCAAGCAGGCGGTCATGAGTTTGATCCCCGGTACCAACTTAAAAAAAAAAATAGCTGGGTTAAGATACCCACTAGTTCCTGTAAAAGCGAGTGGCTATAAAAGAGATAGATGAGGCTGGTGTGGTGGTGCACACCTGTGATTTCAGCACTCAGGAGGCAGGGGTAGGAGGGTCGCCTCAGACTACGGTATGGCCACCCTGGACTACGGTATGGGAAACCTGTCTCAAAAAACAAAACAAAACAGCGCTAGCTGGAGATGGGAGTGGTGGTGTCCTGTAATCTCTACACTTTTGAGGCCGAGGCAGGAGGCTAGTTGAGTTCAAGGCCAACCCAGAAGACACACAATGAAACCCTGTCTCCAAAACCAGAAATAAACCAGTCCCCCCTGGGTGTGGCTCCCGCCCTGCCTGTAACCCTCTCACCGCCCAGACCCGAGGACCCTGGCAAGAGGCGGAGCAGATGCTCCTCCCCTCTCTTGATGTCCAGCCTCTAACACAGTCAGCTAAAAACCCCTTTCTTAGAAATGACCAGACTCTGCTACTTTGCAACAGAAAAGACAAAAACAGTGACCTCAAGGCCAGCAGGAGGCCCACAGACACACAGCTGCCACCTAACTCCATCCTTTGAAATTCCACCGCACCCAAAGCCAATCTGAGGTGACAGAGGGGACCAGGGTTTGCCTGGGGAGCAGACTGCAAGGTAAGTGAGGGACGTTCTGGGGGAATAGAGAATGTTCCAGATCCTAATGGAGGTGGTAGTTACATGGGGTATAGACATTTATACCCAACTATATACTTAAAAGCAGCATGTTGTGCAGTATGTAAATTACACCTTTGGCAGTTGATTTTTAAGAGATGAAAGTCTGGTTTCAGTCTTCCCTGCTATGTGCCTCTTGGCAGTCCTCCGCGGCTTGTGTCCCTCCCTCCTCAAAACCTCTGACGACACCCCCGCCCCGTGGCTTTTTCCACTTCCTCCCCTACGCTGGATCCAGAGCTGCACTGTGAACGCTGTCTCCCCTCTTTCTTCCTCCCTGCCACCCCTGCCCCAGCAGCAGCACCTCCTTCCTGTACCCCGGGACCTCCTTCCTGCTCACCACTCACTCTTCCTACCGCGAGGTCTTAGGCTGCAAAGAACTTGTTAGAAAAAGTTTTTAAGAGGAGAAAAAGGAAGTGATTCTGGTCCAGGTCCCTCGCCCCCAGAGGCCTGGCAGACCCTCCCAGCTCCGACCCGCACCCTGCGCCCACGCACTCCCACTTTCCTTTATGTCATCCCTGCCTCCTGTCACTCAGGATTGGGGTTCTATTTCTAGAGTGTCTTCACTCTTTCTTACTTTAAATCTTACAACCCCCAACAAGGTTGTGAATTTGATTCCTGGTACCCCCCCCAAATAAATAAAAATAAAAAAATAAATCTTACAACCTTCATCGAAGTGCTCAATCTTGCTCTAACTAGACACTCAAAATAACCTTTCTGTCAACAGTAGTAGGAGCAATAATAACTAATAATTTTTGGCATGAGTGCTTTAATTATCACATTTAATTGTTTATTACCATTCCCATTTTACAGACCAGCAAACTAAGGCTTACTGAGTTTGAATAATTGTCAAAGCAAGTACAATGAAGATACCAAGAGCAGAGGATACAAATACATAAAGGTCTGCCTGATTCCTTCCTTTCCACCCCTCCAAATCCAGTTGCCAAATTAATTTTCTGAAAGCCGGATTATGTTCCTAAACTTTTCAAAGTTCCCAGCATCTACCCATTTAAGCACCATTTCCTTAGCCTGGCATTAAAACCTCCATATGCTCACTGAATCCATGTCATCAAGCAAACTGCCTTCCACGTATCTGATATAGCATAGCCCCCACTGCTGCTCCCCTCCCTCCCATGACCTCTATCCCTGAGTTTTCTCTGTGCTTTACTGTCCCTCAGTTGTGTGGTCGCTGCATGTGTCTCTCCTCTGTGAAGAGGCAGCATCCTACACTTGGTCCCTAGCAGACTCTAGCTCAGATTTTGCCTTTAGTTCTTTTACTGAAGAGAGCGTGCCTTTGCCCACTCCAGCCGCTGCACTTTCTAGAAAGTTTCACATGACCTTCTGTACTCCTTCCCTGCCACTGTCTAAGGAGACACATCCTCCATCCATCCGTCCGTCCATCCATCCATCCATCATCTGACAGGCCCCTGACAACCACTCTGATGGCCCAGAAGCAGCCACCCACCATGTGCCCGCCAAGTCTCCTACATGCTGCTTTCTCCCCTGCTCCCAGCGGCATGACCCCTGGACAACAGAGATGCCCAGACACTTGCTCTCAGTCCCTTGAAAACTGCCCTGGGTGCTGTTCCCGTGATCACCATGAGCCATGAAGATTCACACAACTCCAACAAGCCCCATGGACGATGCACCAAATCTCCTTGTTACTAATCATCTGACTTTCCAGCATATCCTAGGTCCCCACAAAATCCCTAACACAAAACTCCTCCAAAGCAAAAGCTCAGCAAGCCCCTGAAGAGGGCCTGAGAGACATGGTCAAGGAGGGCAGCACGGCAGGCAGGAGGCCACAACCGTCTACCCTTACATTACCCCTGTCTTTAGAACCATTGTCTAGAAGCCGCAGGCCATGACCAAGCTCCTACATCCTATAGGGTCCTCTGATTCAATACTAAACCAAAACTCATGGTTCCTTCTCCCCTACTGCACCATCGGACCCTGACAGGTTAACAGGGCAGCCCTAGGGTCCCAGTCACGTCCCTTCCTCAGGCAAAGAAAAATATAACCTGCCCTAAGGACATCATCTCTGGCAAATTAATGTTGGTCATCTTGGTGACCCCAGCCTGAGGCATCTGGCCAGGCTCATGACCGGGTCTCTTGGACATCTTTCCTGTAAGGAAGGAGCCAGCCCAGTCCCTAACATCCCCTCTGGCCATGTCCTCCCACCATGCCTTCGGGCTGACCCCCAGCATGTTGTCTTACCTTGTTCAGGCAAGGTTGGGGCCGGCCGGGCAGTGCACAGTGTGGCTGTGACCAGCACAGCCCAGAAGAGGAGGCACTTCCAGCTCCACATCCCAGTTCTGCAGTTAGAGGTTGGTGACCAGGCTCCACACCTCCATGGGTATCCCACCTCACTCCTCCTCCAGCTGACTCTGCAGAAAGAGAGTCAACAAGTGAAGAGGAGAAGGCAACAGGAAGAAGGTAAAGCACATTCCACAGCTACGTGGTCTAAAAGCGTGCATGAAACACAACACAGGGCTTTTTTTGCAGGGGTGGGGGACAGGGAATCGAACTCAGGGCCTTGTACTTGCCAGGCAGGCACTGTGCTGCTGAGCTATCTCCTCAGCAAGTGCTAGAGACAGTAACAGCTCTCTGGGAGTGCATTCACTGAGTTACCCCAACACTGAACGAGGGGTCACAGGTCTCAGCCAGACTGAGCAGGGTTTCTGTTCACATTACAGCTTGGCTGTGGAATGTTTCCAAAAGGCCTGTGTTGTAAAAGCTCGTTCCCCAGCCAGGTATTACTGGGAGGTGGAGGGGGCCCTTGAGAGTGGGGCCTCATGGAAGTTTAGGTCTCTAAGGGCAAAACAGTTTAGACATCAGAAAGGGATGGTGGGAGCCTGACCCCTTCCTCCTTTTTCATTGTTGGCTGGGAAGTGAAGTTTCTTCTGCTCATTGTGATGTGCCAACTTACCAAACGCCCAAAAGCAACAAACTTCCCCAACCGTAAAGTACATGAATCTTCCCTTTTAAAAAGTTAATTAGGGGCTGGGGATTTAGCTCAGTGGCATAAGTGCCTGCCTGGCAAGCGCGAGGTTGTGAATTTGGTCCCCAGTACCAAAAATCAAAAACAAAAAGTTAATTAGAACTGGGCATGGTGGTACACGGATGCCTGTAATCCCTGCACTCAGGAACTGGAGGCAGGAAGAGCACTGCAAGTTCAAGACCAGCTGAGGCTACAAAATGAGCTCAAGGCCAGCCTGAATTACACAGCAAGACCCTGTCTCAAAAAGACAATAAACAAATACATAGTTAATTACCACAGGCATTTTGTTGTAGTAACGGAAAGTGAACACAATTTGACTCTATAACTATGACTGGCGTGCAGGGCAAGTATATTCTGGGGGGCCGAGTACTGGGAATGGAGCTCACAACCTTGTGCTTGCCAGGCGGGCACTGTGCTGCACTGCTGAGCTATATTCCCAGCTAGATACAAGATGGTTTATGGTAGGGAGTGAATGGGCTCCGGAACAACTCAGCTTTCCTGCCCCTCTGTGGGCAAGGGTTTCACAGAGGGGACGTACATGTGCTGGGGTAGGACTTCACTCTGTCTAGTGCAATCCCATTGCTCTGGAGGAATGTAGAGAGATGATGAATTAAGAAGAGGCCAACAACTAAAAAATGGGAGCCAAATACATAGATAACTAGTAGTAGCTTGGGATCAGGAATATGTTGATCCTCCCTGGATGTGTAAAAGCAAGAAACTCAAAAGGCATGATCTCTAGGGCTGTTCTGATTTTGTTTTGCTTTGCTGTGGTGCGAGGGATCAAACCCAGGGCCTTGAATATAGAACAGGCGTGCAAGCTACCACTAAGCCACACCGCTGGCCCTCCAAGATTCTTCTTTTTTGCTTCCAAACCCATATGCATCACAGGCATCTCTAGTTCCACCAGCCTCGCGGACGGCTTACTAGAACCTTTGGGTGTAGGTCCTCGAGGCGGATCCAGTTTTCACTGGCATTGGGAGGTGACAGCTGATGTCTGCTGGAACAGAGTCCAGAAGTCAGGACAGGATGGGAGGGAAGGGTCCAACTGTACAGCCAGAGGCAAGGGCTGATGCGAAGGTGGCTCAGTCGTCCAGTTAGAAAGGCGGCAGCACTCTCACGGCTTCTCAGGTCTGCAGTGGGGAAGTTTAATGTGGCTCCCTAGGGTCTCAAAGAGCAGATTGCTGCTGCCAGACATGAGGAACAAGGTTTTCTGGGCACTGCTTGGGTGGGGGTGGGGGAGACCATCTCTTCTTTCCAGACTGAGTGGCCTGGCTGGCAGGGGACCCCTGGATTCTGGGCTTCGTTGACATGTGCCACCCCTGCAGCACTATTTCACGCACTACCTACCACCAGCTCCCTCCCAAAATTTACCAAAAACTTTTAATGATTTCAAGTGAAAGATGAAGTAAACATTTCTTTCCTTTTGCTAAATTTAGGAAGGGGACAAGAAATGGAAGGAACATTTATTTGTGTGCCAAGATACAACTCATAAGTATAAAACATGATTGATTCCTCACTCTGTTCTAGGGGAGCAAAGTATGGCTGATCTGTAAACAGTGGAGAACACAGGCACAAAGTTAAACGCACTGCTGATGGAGATGAAGCCAAGGGGCCTGGCTGATCCAGGAATGAGGGTGTGCCTCAGCGGCACACGGTTTGATTTCGGGACTGTGCAAAACAGTAACAACAAAGAAGGATTCTGTCTGATGCAGACGCAAAAGGATCCCCATCCTGTCCAGAATCAAGTGGCTAAGAACAAATCTGAGCCAACACTGGACTACCGAAATCTTGACTCTCCACTCCTCTGGAGGACAAAAAGAGTCCTGGAAACAGAGCTCACATGGGCCAACTGGGATCCAGGACAGGTTACCATCCCTGGTCTAGTCCAGAAGCAACATTCACTAGAGCGTCTCTATCCTGTGCCACCTCCCCCAGAGATAAGCCTAACTGACACTGGCCTACCCAAAAAGGTCCCCTTAGTAATGCCCAGCTACTAAATGAATCTTTATTATTTTTTATTTTTTTTGGTCTTTTTCCTTTTTATCGGTACCAGGGATTGAACTCACGACTGCCTGCTAGCAAGGCAGGCGCTTATGCCGCTGAGCTAAATCCCCAGCCCCTAAATGAATCTTTAGTACCCCAAAAGTGAGGATGGGAGAAGGTAGGATCATTTTGAGATGACTGAGGTTGGATTTTCTTTTTCTACTGGGAATCAAACTCATAACCCACTGGTTGCTAGGCAGGTGCTATACGGCTGAGCTACAATCCCCAGCTCAAGCTTGGTTTTAACTGCAGCAGACAAGCAGCTTCCACCGCCACTCAGTGACCCTGTTCTGGCAAACCTGCCCAGTCCCCACAGAGACCCCATGACCGATGTACTTCAGACTAATTTGGCAGCTTCCTTGTGACTCACTCCCCCTCCTCCCCGAAATGTGCAAAAGTAGGGCTTCACATCTGTAAAACAAGAATTCTGTGTATCCCAGACCTCCAGGCACCAATTCTGGAAGAGAAGGTGAGTGGCACACATCCCATTCCACACACCTGCGGAAAACGCCCATGTGCTGCCTGGGATCTTGGGGACTGCCACCTCACCTTCTTCTCATTCTACTGATTAATGAATTCTTCAAAGCCCCTAGGAACAGCCTCCTTCCTTCTCTGTCGACAGATGTGACCTGCAGCCTTGCAGGTGCACACAGCAGCTTCCCCAGAGATCCTGCAGCTGGCTCCCTTTCCGTATCTCTTAACAGCAGCAGCCAGGGATGTGGGGTTCACAGCCCCACCTGCTTGGTGGAGAGGTCCTCAGTGAGGAGTGAAGGTGGGGGGGACCATGGCTCCCAGTTTTCACACTGCAGGATTGGGCTAATGTATGTGCCCTGCCCACATCCGAGGTGGTTATGAGGACTGAACAGGCAGCTTACTGACCCCTCTCAAGAACTCACTCTACGGAAGGTGCAGCGCCTCAGAAAGCAGTGGCCAGGTCATGCGACGCAACATCCCTCTTCACTTCTAAGAGTAAAGAGTCTACAAACACCAAATCTCCCTGCCCAAAAATGAAGCCAGGAAAACCAGCAGAGGCACTGGGTCTTCTTGTTCTCCTAAGGTAACAGATGGATGGATTTGTGCCTTTCCAGGTCTGACCTTGGCCAGCCTAGGCTAGTCACTCAACCTGTCCAAGCTTCAGCCCCTACTTGTTGGCAGGGTGGAAGATCAGCCACATCACAGGTGATAAGGATCGAGTGGGCAGTGTGATGAAAATCCACCCTCTCCTCTCTCAACTACCCAGACCTAAGGAGTTACCAACACTGTCCTCCATGGCACTCAGATTTTAGTAACTGGTGGCAAGTGGATACGAACTTCCTACTTTTGACTTCCCTAAGGTATTTCTCTGCCACATGTGGCTTGGATCTGTTAGATGGAAATACAGTCCCTGATTTTGTAAAGCTAGTATGAAAAAAGAATGTTATTCATCTCATTGCTGTTTTATATTGAGACTGGGTGACTCAGAAGTAGAGTATGTCCTTAGCATTCATGAGCCCCCCTCCTTTTTTTTTTTTTTTTGAGAAAGGGTATCGATGTATTTTGGGCTGATCTTGAATTCACTTTGTAGCTCAGGCTGGCCTCAAACTCAGAACGATCCTCCTGCCTCAGCCCCTGGAGTGAATGTTGGGATTACAGGTGTGCACCACCAGGCCCAGCTCAAATTTCTTAATATTGATTGCATGTTTAAATGACACAAGAAGGACTGGGATTTAGCTCAGTGGCATAAGTGCCTGCCTTGCAAGCGTGTGGTCGTGCATTCAATCCCCGGTACCAGGAAAAAAAAAAAAAAAAAAAGATTGGAGTTTTCAAATGACACAGGAAGAGTCTTGCCAAATTGGTTATCTTGCCCGGGCTGGGCTCAAACTTTCGATCCTCCAACTTTGGTCTCCCAAAGTGATGGGATTACAGGTGTGTGTCATGGAGCCTAGCTTCACATTCTATTTCTACTGCACGACGGAGCCTGAGGCATCCTCTATGCCTCTGTGCCTAAGTGTCCCTCTTTGTCTCCTTTCGCAATAGGGTGGTTCCTTCCTATTGAAGCCCCACTGTTAGCAGCTGTCTCTTTCCGGGACCTTCTAGCTGGAGAATCCCATTCCTCTGAATTTCCAGAACACATCAGAGCCTCTATCCCCAGGCACTTATGTCCCTCTGCATGGTTATTATGTTCCCTCCTTGCTTCTTGCCCATGAAGCTTGGGGCTTCTTCAGAGCAGGGTCTGAGCCAACTAATCTGTCAACAACTCTAGCACCAGTATGCACACGGCAGATGGTGGCACATTTGTTATGATAAATGAATGAAAGCATGTTCCTTTTCTGAAATGCTTTAGACTGGAAGTTTTACGATTTTGCAATTTTTTGGATTTTGGAATATTTGCATAGGGTCCTCCTACCAAAATCAGAAATGGTCTGAAATCCAAAACTTTGAACAGCTAACATGACACGAGTATTTCAAATTTCAAAATTTTCTGACTAGGGATGTTCAACCTGCATTGATGCTCTTTAAAACTACAGAATAATAGCCGGCTGTCGTGGTGCACACCTGTAATCCCAGCACTCAGGAGACTGAGGCAGGAGGAGGAACAATGCAAGTTTGAGACCAGCATGGACTACATGAGTGGGTTCAAGACCAGCCTGAATTGCATGGAGACTTTGCCTCAAAAACAAACAAACAAACAAAGAAACAACCCAACAATTGAAAACCAGAAAAAAGCCACAGCTAGTATCCATTGGTAGCCAAACTCTATTCCAAAGAATACTGTGGGGAAATTTTCTTAATATCTTTAACATTTTGGTGTCCCAAGAGCTGAGGAAGTGACACAAAAGCATGAATCATTTTTAGATGGGAATTAAGACTTAACAGAAATAGTTAAATTTCCCCAAACTGAGCAGGCTTTGCTCCATGTTGAGGACAGGGCAAGTACTTTAATTGATCTTTGAAAAAAAGCAGCTCAGTTTACAAAATTTTAGTTGGCTCAAAGGAAATGCTACAATCATATCTTGGTACTGGACTACTTTGAAACTCATAGGAATTTGCTATTCAACACATTTTGATGTGAAAATTTCGTTCCAGGATTCCTGGTTTGTTAGATACTCTACAACCTAGAGCTTGTGGTGTGGATTGCCTTGCTACTCTTTCCAGCCAAAATAATTTGGTACTCCTGGCAGCTTCTGGAACCAATTAACGATACCAAGGTACCTCTGTAATTATTTTGAGTCTGCACAAAAGTGTCCAAATATCCTTGCTAGTGAAAGGTGAATGAAGCATTAGCAAAACGTGAAATGAGAACCTTGTGACATCATCTAGGAAACTCTGTTGCTGAAGACTAGACACTACTGCAGTATCATCATATTGCTGGAGTTCTTTACTATGTGCTTGGGGGAGGCAGGGAAACCAAACAGCACCGCTTCTTCAGTGCTAGGGATGGTGGGGATTGCTTGGAGAGACTTTCTGTTTAAGGCAGATGCAACCTTGGGAGAAAACAAGTATCTCAGCCCTGGTCTGGTATTTAATCCCCTCTGACCAGACCAGAACCTTCTCTAAAGCTCTACATCTGGACTCCCACTTGTCCCTGGAGCTTTCAGACCATTTACAGAGCTCTGGGGAAGACAAACACAACACAAATTTCCCCAGAGGAAATTAAACTTCACAGAACAAGGTGCTGGAATCAATTCTGACTCTTTTTCCTCCTGCATCAATAAGCTAAAACTTCCCGAGGAAGCTCCTTAACTAACAGCCATCTTGATGAAAGATTGAAAAAAAATGGAGGCCAGAAAACAGCCTTCAGAGACGCTGGCTGCTCAAACCCCAGGCTTACTGGGCAAATCTCCTCTATTCTGAGACTCCTTTCAGATCAATGCCTCAAATAAGCAAAAAACACACATTACAAGCAAAACCCCTGGATCTGCCTGCCTCCCGATGTTCAGTTCAGTTTGCTTCCCCTCCGGAGTGACCAGGAATACAGCTGGTCCTGGCTTAGGGGTACTTGGGTGTCCTCTAATTCCCTCCCCAAAGCAGGAAGCGCTAACATCTGCAGGTCTCCTTCTCCACTTCTTCCTGTTCCTTCACTTGTTGTCCTAAGGACATCAAATGGAACTTTCTAACATCCTCCATGGCTAGAGGCCACGGAAAAGCAGCATCCTAAGGCTGTCCACTTTGGAGCCAAAGGAAGGGGTGCCCATTTTGGCCCAAATCCCCACTGTGAAAATACTTCCAACAGGGGCATTTCTAAGGGCCCGGTAAAAGCAGGCAGTGAAAGTGCACGTGTTGGACTGGCTCTCCATCGGGATGACCCTCGTTAAAAAGCTGACACTCAGCTATGACTAAGAAGAGTAACAGCAACAGATATTTCAAGAGGCTCATCAGTGATGCAGCACATAAACATCCCAGCGGGAGGCGGCTTGCTCTTTCCCGTCCCCAGACACCCTGCACTGTGAGGGTCAGCAGTGGGCCTGCAGGTCTCCAAACCCGCTGGGGGTAAATATGTAAACAAGTCGTTAGGGAGGGAGGCAGGCCGCAGGGACAGGCGCTGGGCGAGGGCAGAGCCTGCGGGTCCTGGGTCACGGAAAAGGAAGGAGATGACCCGGGCGTGGGGTAATTAGCCAAACCCTGGGGGCCCAGCCGCTTAGCTCTTAAACAAGCCACAGAGAGGAAAGCAGGAGCATGGGCCAGCGGGGAACGAGGCCAGTTTCTGCTCGACAGTCTCAAGAAAAAGGTTCTCGGATTTACTTGGTATTCTAAAAAAAGCACCGGTCCGGAGACGCAGAGGGCAGGGCACATCTGGGGAGGAAACAGTCACCTTAATTACCATGTCTAGAGAAAGTGTGATTTCATTACAGCCTCCAAAACTACCGCCCAAAGAAGGAAACCAGAGAAGTGTTTTCAATTTGAAAAAGACTGGAAAGGAGGTGAGAGGGACCAAGTCTCCCTACGCACCGCACTCCTGGACCCCGGGCTGATTTCTTGTCTCAAAGAACTCTCAAAAACAACTCGACACGCCACCCCTCCCCGTGGCCGTTACCCAAGTTTCCGAGGACTGCGGCCCCCACGACTCCCTAAAAACCTCTGGAGGGACGCCCCCCACCCCCCGGCAGCACCCATCCAAGGCTCGCTGCGGGACGGTGGGCGCCGCCCCGGGACGCAGTTCCAGCTGCGACTCGAGGAAGGGAAAGCGGCGCTTTGGTTGCTCTGCAAACATCTGTCAGCGCCTGTTCTGGGCCAGACCCACGATCACAGGCCACTCGCGGCGAGGCAGAGCTCCAGAGCGCCGCCCCTCCCCCACAGCAGTCCCGCGCGGCTCCCGGGCCCACGGGCCCACGGGCCAGGCTCCTCCCGCACGGCGTGGCGCGCGCCCCGACCGCCGCCCACCCGTGGCGGACAGCTAGTTGGGCGAGATCCTACGGAACTTGAGGTCCACGAGAACTTTCTGTTCTTCCCCCACTGCTAGGCCTGGTCTCCAAGTCTCAGGGTGAGAAATGTTAAGCAGGGAGGCGGCGAGGACGAGTTACCCAACTGCAATTTGAGTTTGGGGGAGGGGACGCGGAGGGGAAGGGGGAATGCGAATGCGGACGCGGTGTACCCGCGTGGGGTGAAACGGAACCAGATGTGGCTTCCACATCTGGGAAACGGGGGCGGGGTGGGGGAGAGAGGCACCACAGAAACGCTTTTTAAATGGGTTAATAGCCGCTAGCGCCTGAAAAGAGCAGCAGCCCCCTCACCTCCATCCGCCCCAGGAGCGTCTCGCTGCTTCACAAGGGTCTGTATCCTCTCTGAACCCCAATACAACGCCAAGAAACTTCCCTGTAAGTGTAGCTTCTGGGCTCTCTGGCCGTCCCTGCGTAACGGGAGCAGGGAGCAGGGTTCCGGCAGGAGAAGCGACCCGCGTCGCAGCCGACGGACCGCACTGGACAAAACCTAACCCTTCCCCCACCCCAGGACCCGGCTCGGAGCGGGCTGTCCCCGCCCCCACCCCGGCCCAGCGCTCCACATCAGACGCCCCCCTTCTCCAAACTTCCGAGCCGGCAGAACATCACCCCCTCTTGGAAAGCGCAGTCCCTGCTCGATCCCCGCGAAGGCGCAATCAGCCATTTGGTGACGACACCTCCTTCCAACCTACTCCGTGGCCAGCCGACCTTCCTCCGTGGCCTGCCCTCCTCCTGCGCCCACCCGGCCGCCCCGGCGAGGACCTCAGTTTCCCGGAGGTGGGCACGCCATGGATCCCAGGCTTTCACGGTGCGCCGAGAGCTACCTGCTGGATTGGGAGAAATCCTCAGCAGGGACAGGAGAGATGGAGTGGACTGGATCGCGAACACGCGCGCACACAGGCACACGCGCGCGCGCGCGCCCCACCTCGCCCTCCTCGCCAGTCCGAGGGAACCGCGGGCTCACCGCGGCCCGCCGTCGCCCCGCCGGCTCCAGAGCGTTCGTTGGAGGAAAAGTTGGGCGGCGGGAGGAGCTGCGGGACCTGCGGAGGGGCGCGGGGGGAGGGCCGCCGCGGCGAGCGCGCGAGGCGGGGCGCGCAGCCGGGGGCTCCAGCGCCGGGGCCGGGGCCGCCCGGGACGCCGAGTCCGCCCGCGGGAGCCCGGGGCCGCAGCTCTTACCTCACTCGGCGCGGCGGTGCCTCCTCTGCAGAGCTCGCCGTGGCTCGGGCGGGTGGGCGGCTGCTGGAGTCCCCTGCTCCGGCCCGTAACCCCCGGGCTGAATTCGGGTCCTCGCCGGGTCGCGAGAGCCCCGCGGCCGGTGCTCGACTCCCGGTGGCGCTCGGTGCTCGGCGCCTCCAGCCCGGGCGGGAACAATGGAGCCAAAGCTGGTGCCCCGGAGGCGGGGCGGGGGGAGGGCTCCCGTCCGCCGCCCCGGGTCCGCGGACCTGGTGCCCCCTTTCCAGAAGCCGGCGGCGGCCCTCACGCTCCTCGCAGACCTGGCTCCATTGCCGTGCGGGGCCCGGTGCCACGGCGCCCCCGACTGCAGCCCTGGTGCCGCGCGCCCTGTGGGGCGCCCCTCAGACCGGAGGGAAGTCCTTGGTGGCCGCCGCTCTTCCAGCTGCTGCTCGCGCTCGCGGCCGTGGAAGGCGAGGTCGCCGCAATGCGCTAAGCACAGTTCCTCCGGCCCGACACTGCCGCCCAGCTCCAGCACGACCCGGATTCCTCGGCGCGCTGCGGCTGGACCAGCGTCCCGGCTCCGCGCCCGCGTCCGCTGCCGAGGCCCCGTACCGGTGCCCGCAGGAGCGCTCGGAGCGCTGTGCGCCGGCAAGGCGCGAGGGCTCGCTCTCCCTCACTCCCACCCCTCGCTAGTCCCACCTCCTCCTCCTCCCCCTGCAGCTGCCTGCTGGGCCTTGTAGTCCCCGAGAAGCCGGAGCCGAGCAGCCGAGCGCTCTCTTCTTCGCCTGCAGTCTCCGCTCGCTCGGGCGCTCCTGCCTCTCCTTCCTAGCACGGCAGGAGGGCGCCCGAATGTCAGGCCGCTGCAGCGATTTGCAGGGTGGGTGAGGGAGGACGTCAGTCCGAGGCGGGACGTGGCAGCAGGGGTTGAGTGTGCCTCGGGAAATAGTTTTCTCTCTATAAATCCCTCTTTCCCCATCAGTTAAACCGGGTAATCTATACTTCGCCTAGAGTCGAAGAGTAAATAAGGATTTGACACGTAGTTCACACTCTTTAAATACAAACCGGTTTTATTCTTCTGTAGGTCGGCCCCTCTGCAGGCCCTTCCCCAGGATCTATCTTATCTTTCCCCAGACACAGAATTTGGGTTTTGCGGTCCCAGGGCTGCACTCTGAATTCTACCTTCGGTGCTCTGGGAGGCTGCAGCCTGCAGTAAATGTTTAGGAAACAAAAGAGTGGTAGAAGCAGAGGTCCTGTGGTTTGGAAGTTAATCAGCCCACTCTAGGCACCCTGTGGTGTCCCGTGGAACCTCAGAAAGAGTGGCTAAGTGACTTTTCCCTGGGATCAGGCCACTGAGACCTACTGTCTAGTGCTTCTGTAATCCAGATGGGCATGAACTTTTGGAGGACTTTTGAAAGATACAAATTCTTAGGCCTGATTAGAAACCAGGAGCAGAACTGTCCCAGGAAAAAGTAAAAAACCTGTTTTTCTCTAAGGCTCTGTGGTGACTGATGTGGGGCCAGGCTAGACGTCCTGGTGAATAGGCCACACTAGACATTCGTGTTACCACTCATGAACTTCTTTTTAAAATTTTTTCTCACAAGAAAGAAATGAACATTTTGATTTTGGACAAGTCATATATGTAACAGAATCAAGCCAGACGTATTCGTTGAATGTCCTCCACAAGTATGTCATGAAAAACTCATCAAAGGATGTTAATACCCCCAAAGTGGTACACAAATACAAGTCACTGTTTATCCAGGCTTGGTGACTGTAAGCTTGTAAACTTAGTAGTTCTTGGAAAGCTGAGGCAGGAGAATCAGGAAGATGTGAGCCCACCCTGGGCAACTTGCAACTTTGCAAAAAGACCCTGTCTCAAAATTAGCATAATTTAAAATAGACTGCCTAAGTAGCTCAGTAGAAAGGCCCTGGGTTCAATCCCCAATACCTCCCAAAAGTTATTACTATATGTTAGCTACTGGTAGGGCCAATACTTTCATCCCACCCCACCTCAACTAGAAAAATTATGGAAGCTGCATGGTGAGACTGGGCCACTTTGTCCAAATTTAAGAACAGTCTCAAATAATTCTCTATTTGACCAGCAGGTGAAAGAATCGTGAATGATATAGTAGACACTTCAAAGTGTTTATGAGAGACCCTGGGTTCAATCCCCAGCACTGCTAAATCAACCAATCAGTCAATCTAGGGGGTAGCTCAGTACAAAGTCTGTTTCAATCCCCAGCATTAAAAAAAAAAAAACAAAAAAAACCCTAGACTTGGTGGTGCATGCCTGTAATCCCAGCAACATAGGGAGCTCATGGTCAGCCTGCACTATGTAGCAAGACTCTACCTCAAAAAACCAAAACCAAACAAAAATGTGTTTATTGGGCCAGGGATTTAGCTCAGTGGCACAAATGCCTGCCTGGCAAGCCCAAGGTGGTGAGTTTGATCCCTGGTACAAAAAAAAAAGAGCTGATTAACTGGCCAAAGAGTAATAGTCCCAAAAATTTGTTGAACAGATAAATAAATAGAAAACAGGAACTAATTTATGGATAAAATGAACCCCAAGCATTATTCAAAGGGATATCTCTTCAGAGTGTATCCCCTGCCCTTCAACCGTGCGACTCCTTTATCTTCCAATTGAAGCCACCAAACTCATCCCTCCTCTGCCTAGCTCAGCCAGTCCCTGGATGTCCCACCGGCTTCTGCTAAACTTCCTGACTGGACATGTACTGCAGTCCTGTTCGCTGTCCTTTTTACTGGGTTTGCCCGTTCTCTTCAGCTGGCTTCTAAACTGTTCTAAGATGCAGGACCCCATCTGTGCTCAGGACTCTGCTCAGGAGGTCTTTCACAAACACAGATTTGTTGTTTTTGGAGTTGGCAAGTGTAACAAACGTGGGTAACCAGAGGAGGGGATAGGATCTGAAGGAATACCATTTGGAAGGCAGCCGAAGAAAGTCCAGGATTGAACGCTGACGCTCAAGCCAGTTTTCTCGCTGTACTGGAGAACAGTGTGTCCACCACCCTTCCTCAACAGAATTACTGTACTCCAGCTCTGGACAGTGATGCGGCTCAGTGGTAGAGCGCTTGCCTAGTGTGTATGAGGAGGCCCTAGTCCACCAATAAGAATGCCCCCAAATCCTAAAGGGAGGCACATTCTCACTTGTCTTTAATTTTTTTTTTTCTTTTGTCTTTTTAAAATAGGGTCTTGCTATGTGGCTTAGGCTGGTCTTGGGCTCACTTTGTTGTCTTAAGCTGGTCTGGAACTCTTTTTTTTTTGTCTTTTTCCTTTTTATCAGTACCGGGAACCGAACTCATGACCACCTGCTTGCAAGGCAGGCGCTTATGCCACTGAGCTAAATCCCCAGCCCCCTGGTCTGGAACTCTTAACAGTCTCCTGCCTCAGCCTCCCTAGTGTTGAGATTCCACCACGCCTGGCTTTGTTTTTGATTTAAATAGAAAGAGAAACATCTAAATTCATGCGTGTTTGGTGTTGTGGCCCACTGCTGAACGAAGTGCTCTAGAGATTGATATTCAGCAAGTGGCCACTTGCCAGCCCTCCCGCAACCTGTTCTTTGAGGAATGGGATGGAGAAGGTGAGGGACCCACAGAACTCATGGGCCACTCATGGATCTAGCCACTGCTCCTAAGAGATCAAGAGTCTGTTGCTTGTACCCTTCCAGCCACCTCCTCCTCTGTGCTGACCCCTCCCACCCCGCCCTGCTAGTGCTGATACAAAAACCTTCCACTTGGGAAGGACCCCAGGGCAGAGGAGGAAAGGTGCCCAGGACAGCTCTGAGCTGCTCCAGGCATGAGGAGTCATCTCAGCTCTGCCTGCCTCAGTCCTGCTCCCGGGAGCACTGGCACTTTGGCTCCCACACAGAAATGTAATCTTCTCTCTGAGGTAACAAAGAGCTGGGAGGGTCAGGAGGATTTGTAGGCCCCTTGCCCTGCCAGCGAGTTGTCAGAGGGTAGACAAAGACACTAACACTCAGGGACCTGATAACCAGTTGGGGGCCTGTTGCCTTGAGATCTGTGGGAGGAGGGAACCCATGCTGAATGGGATGGAAGGAAATGGAGCTCTCCCCAAAGCCCCGAGAGCTGGCTTTGTCTGGGAACACTGCAGAAAGCCCTCCCTGTTCCTCGGGAACCATGTTCTCAGAGTTCTTCCTTCCCTGCTCCCCACAGGCTCCCTGCCCAGAGCTGCCCACTCCTCTGAGTTTGCTTTTTGGGCTCCTGCATGCCTACTGGGGAGGAGCCCTGCCCTTCCCCATTGGGCCTGCAGAGTTGATGCTTCCTGTTTATGAGTGAAATAGGGACAGAGGTGACATCTGTCCTAGATGAGGTTGGACTCCATTACAACTCAGCCCAGGGTACAGGATCCCTGCCTGGTGGTAACAACTGAGTTTTCACCCAAGAGCTGGTTTCGGAGGGATTCGGAAGGAAGGAATTGTCTGGGTGTTCACTACAAATGGGTGTTCACAGGTCCCTGGGAGCAGGTGGGCCACCAAGCCTTTTGCTCCAGCACCCTGGAGTCTGGGAGCAGCAGCCAGTTGCCATCTGGCCACCATTTGGTGACCCCTGGCTGTTCCCAATGCAGCTTCAGCAAGTCGGGAAGGGAGGATCTTGTTGGGCTTGATGTTTTTATAAATAATGCCCACTCCTGGTTTCCTACCAATTGGGATGGGGACAAGGAGCTCAGTGCCCCTCTGTCCCTGACCCTGCAAGCAGAAACACCAAAAGGACATCCAGGATTTGCAGGCAGATTTATTTACATTGGCGGGCACAGATTGGGATCATCCCTAGAATATTATCAGGCCCTAGTATCTGGTGATCCAGGGCTTATACAGGATAAGCAAGCAGCAAGTACAGAGGCAGAATGATAATATGATGTGCATCGTAGTGGCTAGCTATGTACCACAGTAGCCCGTCCTTTCTAAGAGGAAGTGGAACAGGAACTATTACCTGAGCAACTATGAAACTGAAGTGTCCTGGCTCTGTGTGTGTGCATGTTCTGCTACAGGGCCATAAACATTCACTGAGCTCTGCAGTGAGGAAGGCTGCTCATGGATGTCAGGCACGGCTGGGCACCCAGTGGATCCGAAGGTGGAAGAGACAGAGATGAGGTCCCTGGAGCGCTCTGTCTTGTGGAGGAGCCGCCTGGGGATGGCTACAGGGTGTTTGGGAGGGAAAATTAGGAAGGAGGACTCAAGGGGAAGTGGGGCCTGGGTCTTGAAAGATGACAAAGAACAGGTACAAATCCGCAGACTCATTTAGGGTAATGGAGGAAAACAAGGCTCGGGACTGTGTGTGTGCAGGGTTGGGGGTGGTTAGGTAGAATTGAAGCTTCTGAATTATTTTGCTCTGAAAGAATAAAGTTAGGCTCTGAGATCAGTATTTTAGAGGTAGGGGCAGAGTCTTACTTGTAGTTCAGGCTGGCCTTGAACTCACTTTATAGTCCACAGTGATTTTTCTGCCGCAACCTCTCAAGAGGTGGGATTATAGGTGTGACTCCACCACACCCAACCTCTAGGCTCAGTTCTGAAAGTAGGTCCTGATTCTGCTACTTCTTGCTGGCTGTGTGATCTTGGGCTGTTCCTTAACTGCATTTTTTTGCAATGGTGAAGTCCGGTAACAGGAACTATCCCTTCTAGCACTGTTGAAAGGACTGAGAGTAGTGACATATAGAACACACAGGGCCTAGCACGGGTTAGGTGTTCAATAAATAGCAGCCACCACTAGTGTCTGTCAGAACTTTCCTTTGGCCCATACATCTGTCTTGAAGCCTGTTTTCTGGGAATCTCTGTGGCTTTGCTGCCTCTGCATCTTCTCTGGACTATGTATTCCTCATATCAGGTACAGAAAGGGCACATTTTTTGTATTAATTGCCCCACATATATCCTTGCTATGCCCCATGATAAGCGTCCCTTTTTGTTAAAGCTTTTACTGAGAAATGAGGTCAGAGGCCCTAAGAAGACCTATGCAGAAGCTCAGGAGGCTTTGATCCTCAGCAGATCCTTCAGTTGTACCCTCTGCTTTAGGTATGGGACGTGCTACAGAATCCTAACCGAAAACAGGCTGGCCTTTTGCCTCTGCTTTCTTCCAGGATCCCCTAAACTTTCTTCTTTTCTGGAACCCAACATACAAAGCTGGAGCCCAACTTACAAAGCTCTCCCCAGTTAAAGCCCCTTCACTAAAGGCTGGGGACTGAGAGGCAAAGGAGGCATCAGAATGGCGGAACAGTTTACATCTCTGAGGATGCCTCAAGAATGCAGAACCCAGTTTCTTGGGCATCTGCCTAGGGGCAAAGGTCAAAGTTCAGGGGGCGGGGGCTAGGGACATGGCACAGTGGCATAGCACCTACCTGGCAAGTTCAAGGTCCTGAGTTCAGTTTCCAAACCCCCCCCCACACACAAAAAAAAAGAGGTTCAGGGTTCAACTTGGATCCTTGAGGACTGAATATGAAATGGGTCCATCCAGGGTGTGCTATCAGAGTTCCAGATGACTTCTGCCCCACCAAGGTCAGTAGCTTTTAGTGACAGGAGAGGAGCAGAGATAGGGAAACTTTTAGACACAGGGTGTGTAAACCGCAACCCAAAACCCACTTATTTATCTCAACTAAACCAGAACACCAGGGTTTTTATTTAGCGAAAAACAACTCATACATTAAAAGCAAAACACAGTCGCAGCTTTCAGTGATGCAAGCAGCCTGCTGAGGCAGGAGTTCCACAGGTTCACCACCGCTGGGGGAGGGGCAGAGGGAAAGAGACTTAAAAATGGAAAGCGTCTATTTAGATTTTTAAAAAGACAGAGATGCATTTTTATAAACTAGAAGATAGCATTGATAGGGAAGTGAGCACTCAAATCATTGTCTGTCCTAGAGTGTTGATTAGATAACCTCCCTATCTAGGGCTGTTTGTTAATATGTTTAGTATTTAATGGGTACATCCCATTTGTATTCTTAAACTGGACAATCCTTTCCTATGAATTGTTTACAGATATCTTTGTTTATATACAGAATGATTGTAATACCGCATATCTGTATACCTGTGTACCCCTAATCTTTTTACAAAGTGATCTGTTACATAAATAGTGCAAAGCGTCTTGTTTTTTCTCCTGTATGTTAGTTCATTAAGATCTTTCTGATTCCTTAACAGATGTTTAGATTTTTTTTTTTTAATGTGCCTTGCTGTGTAGTCCAGATTGGCCTGGAACTCATGGAGATTCTCCTGCCTCAGTCTCCTGTGTACTAGGATTACAGGTATCTGAGGGCCAGAGATTTAGCTCAGCGGCTTAAATACCTGCCTGGCAAACGTGAGGTTGTGAGTTCGATCCCTGGTACCAAAAAACAAAAAGGAAAAGAGAAAGAGCATGGATTACAGGTGTGTGTCATCAGGTCTGGTGCAGATGTGCAGCCTTGCAATTATGGGTATCCATGATTTATTTCACCATGTTGTCTGGGCCAGTAATGGGCATGTGCTTTTCATGTACAAGCAATACTGTGGCAGTTACTGTCTACATAAGTGTCCAAAAGGGGTTGGTCCCAGAGCCTCATTTATACCAGAATACCAAAAATATAAGGATGCTTAATTTCCTAACATAAAAATGATATAATATGGCCAGAAATATAGTTCAGCAGTGCAGTGCCTGCCTGGCAAGTGCAAGGTGCTGAACTCGATTCTTGATACCAAAAAAAGACATAATACTTGCATTAACCTACTACATCTTACTATGTACTTTACTTACTTACTTATTTATTTATTTTTTGTCTTTTTCGTTTTTATCGGTACCAGGGATTGAACTCACAATTGCCTGCTTTCAAGGTAGGTGCTTATGCCACTGAGCTAAACCTCCAGCCCCTTTCTATGTACTTTAAACTGTCTCTAGATTACTGATAGTACCCGATGCAATGTAAATACAGTGAAAATAGTTGTTACACTACGTTATTCAAGGGATAATGACAAAAAGTGTTTATATAGTATAGACCAAAAAAATTTATCTTTTGGTCTTTTTGTCTTTCACTGTGCAGTTCAGGTTGGCTTTGAACTCATTTTGTAGCCCAGGCTAACTTCAGACTCACAGTGATCCTCCATCTCAGCCTCCCAAGTGCTGGGATTACAGGCATACACCAACATGCCGGCCAATATAGACAAAATTTTTATACTTTTTAGCCATTTTATTTAGAAAGATAATGCACGGCAGGACCGCACAGGAGACAGGGAAGCCCGTATACCCAGTTTCATAGGTTGGCCTTCTGAGGAGGTAGAGGATGGACAAGACTGCAGCTTGGCTCTGACAGAGGAGTAGGAGCCGGCACCCCAATCCCACATCTTTTGTGTCAGTGTCTGACCAGTGCCAGAGACAGAGCGATGAACTAAAGACTTATTTGTTGAACTGCCCCGATCCTGGGGAGAACTGACCTCTGTGATTTACTGAATTTTCATTTCTCCATCTAGTCTGTGTTCTTTGGTGGAATTCCTAGTAACCTTACATTGGGATTTTGGACATGTCTTCCAAATTCCCATTTCTCTCTTCACTAGAACCATCTCTGCCTCTCTGCTCAGGTTTTGAGAAATTCCTTTCTACAGGGAGTCAAAGAGTACATGGTTTAGGCCTACTGGACTATGGGGTCCACCCCCAAGATTTTGACTCTTTAAAAAAATGTTTGGGGCTGGGGATTTAGCTCAGCGGCATAAGTGCCTGCCTTACAAACAGGCAGTCGTGAGTTCGATCCCTGGTACCGATAAAAACGAAAAAAAGACAAAAAAAAAAAAAAAAAAGATTAAAAAAAATAAAAAAATGTTTGTTTTTCATTTGCAGTGCTGGGGATTAGACAAAGGACCCTTGCCTCCTCGCACACACTAGAGAAGGACTCTACCACTGAGCTACATCCTCAGCCGCCTTACAAAAGAGCTCCTTACTTGAAAAGGAGAAAGACAAAGTAGTGGAAGCCAAGCTGCTGATGAGTCTCAGATGACCAAGGACAGGCTGGGCCTCAGGATGGGGGGAGGGGTCGCGCTGCTATCTGCCCCGAGCTTTGGAATCCTCCATCTCAGGCCCCTCCAGGAGGCCTGCCCCAGCCAGGACAACCAGGTCCTTCCTGCAGTGCCCTGTGGTGTGTGGCTTTATCTTATTTTATTTTTTGCAGTGCCAGGCGAGGCAGGGGCTTCAGCACTCAACCACAACCCTGGTCCTTGGGTCTGGTTTGGGTCTGCAGCTGGAGGGGTCCATGGGCATTTTTTGCCAAATCAGCTGAGGGGGATTTCTCAGGCCTGTCCAGAAAAGCCATGGGGATGAGTGTTCAGTCTTCTTGGATCTTTCCGGAAGTCTCTTGCTAAGGCCAGATAGAGGCTAACTTGTCACTGCTATCTTCCTAAGTCCACTTGCTTAGCTCTGATAGGGCTCCCAGCATGTGAGTTTGTTTTCTAGAACGTGTGTAAACAGCAGCCTTAGATTTGACCTCTGCTTAAATCCTTTATGTTTATACTTTGTCCCAGGACGCCATGATAGCTAATAGATAATGGATAATGGATGTTTATATGAGCCAGAAGAACTGCCTTTCTATGAACTATTTCATTGAAACCCCATAACAGTGAGATAGGCACTATCGTCAGCCCCCATTTCACAGTTGAGACCACGGAGGCTTGCAGTGACAATCCCACAGTTGGGAAGGTCCTGAGAGAAGCTTGCACTTGTGGCTGGATGGACTCCAGAGCCTTTGTTGATGGCAGCATCGATGCAGGGAAAGTGGCTGTTCAAAACTGCCGTTTCTTTAAAAATTCCTTTATTTTATTTTATTTTGTAATTGTTTGCAGTACCTAATGATTACATTCCCTGTGGGGAGTCGGTACATGTACACACAACACATTTTAAAAACACATTTTGAATCTTTTTTTTAAAAGTCTCTTCCCTTCCCTACCCTTCCCTCTCCCTCGATCTCCGTCGCCTTCCTGTTTGCAAAAGACCTATCTTCCTATTTCCTTTTATTTTGCTTAAAAATTCAATCATTAAGAAGGTATTTAGCTCAGAGGCTCAAATGCTTGCCTGGCAAGTTTGAGGTCATGAGTTTGATCCCTGGTACCAATCAATCAATCAATCAATCAAAACTTTCAACCCCATCCAACACAATGGTAAACTTTTGAGTGGACTTGGTTCTTATCCCCTTGAATGGACACTAGCAGTTTTCCTAAAGCAGGATTTGGTAACCTTGTGAGTGTAAATGTGTGTGAGGAGTATGATGTGTGTGTGTAGTGAGGGTGAGAAAAAAGCTGAAATCTGATAGTTGTGGGGTTTCACCAGCTTTCCGAATCGCTGGGACTGTTCTGCTCAAGTTCTCCTGGTCTCGGAGGTGTTGCTCAGGAATTATGAGTTCCTGTGGAGCTAGGGCTGGGGGAATGTAGACAGCATTGTTGAGGAGACTTGGCCGGCTAGTGCAGACGCCATGTTAGAAGAAAGCCGTATCTCCGTTATGAGTAGATCCACAGAGAACAGGGATGGAAAAAATCTTTCGAGTCCAATATGCTTTCTGCTAGGCGTGTTCCAAATTTATTCTTCATTTTTATCTTTTGTTTGCTTATAATTCCATTCCGTCTTTCAAAATGTTGAGTTGCAGAGAAATAAGGAACTGTATTCTGATTAAAGAGGTGATTTTGCCTATGTGTTCACTGCCAGTTTAGCCTCATCAGAAAATTTCTGTTTGGCTATAGGGTTCCCTGGCCTCTATGAAGGATCCCAGGGGCTGCGGGGTGCAGCTCAGTGGCTGAACAGCCCAGCCCTTTGGGAGGCAAGAGGCCTTGACATCACCCAGCACCCTGAACCTTCTTGCCCCCCCAAAAAAGTCTCCCTACCCCAACCTTCCCCAGAGTAGACCTTTGGGTCATTAGTTGCCCAAATTAGAGCTGACTTAAAAGCATGATTTAAAACTATGGTTTTAAATGAAGTAAATGCTATTCAAACCCATCAGGGAGAAAGTTGGTCAAAAAAAAAAAAAAAAAAAAAAAAAAGAAAGTTGGTCACGGCAAAATGTTGACTGTAGAAGTGAAGAAAGGAAAGATCCAGAAAGACAAATATTCAGTAGGTCTTCTTTTGCTAGAGATTGAACTCAAGGCTTTAGCTCTGAAGTAATCTCTAAGCCCCTCCCAGCTATTTTTTTTTTCTTTTGAGACAAGTTCTTCAAAAGTGCCCAGGCTGAACTCAGGCTTGCCTGCCTCAGCCTCCCAGAGTGCTGGGATTACAGGTATGTCCATCCCATTGTGCCTGGCTCCCAACATACCTTTGTCCTTCATTTGTCCCGTGTCCTTCAGCCAGGAGGCAGCAGCCTGGTAATCAGCTCGGAAGCTGTGAGGTCCTGTCTTAATGACCTAATAGAGGCTCAAATGCTCTATGAGGGGCAGACTTGCTGATGTGCTCAGTTCTGGGGCTTCTTCCTTCCTGCGTTGCATTGAAGCCCCGGGAAGGGAGCCAGGACATTTGATGATATTCATTTCTACAGATACTCCACTCTCTCTGTTTGTCCTTCCAGATAAGATTAGCATGTATTGGTGGCAGCAAAAACAGAGTATTGGTGACAGCTAGAGTCTTGCTGGGGAGCACGCTGGGACGATCTGAGAGCAGGCAGCCTTGTGCCTGCGGCAGGCTGTGTGGCCCTGTGTGGCTGCAGTGCAGGGGAGCCCATCCTGCACTCCTTTTCCAGGTTTGGCTGGAGAAGGCCTTTTATGTAAACCTGCGAGTGCCCTGGAGGATCCGAATGAGACTCTCCCTAGTCCTAACCAGAAGTAGATGCTGCCCGGAGCGCCCCTCCAGGCGCTTTCTGGCTGGCTGTTCGATGTGCTCTGGAGCTAGATAAGTGTTGTTCTGTCCAACACGTGATTTTTTTTCTCTGTCACCTTGGCAAGTTGAGCAGCTACTCTGGGTCACCTCAGCCATAAACCGAAGATTAGATTTCAGGTTTTCAACTCTCTGATGGTGAAAAGCCATCCGTGTTCAGCCAACGTTGCCTTTATAGTGAGGATGCTGTTGTTTTTCCAGGCCAGTGATAGACAATAAACTATTGTTCAGTGATCTTGGGCAGCTCAGGGACGCTTCACAGCCCTGCGCCTCAATGGAGGACGGTGATAGGCGGTTAGGTGCACTGGATGTACTTACAGCTCACCGCATTGCCTCTCTGGTGAGTTTCTCAGGACTGCATGGGCCGTGTAGAGGGAAGAAGCCACTCCCTCGAGGGACCTGAGCGTGGCACTGTCTCGCAGGGTGTGGTGCCTGCTGGGGCCTTTCTGGAGCTCCTGTCCGTGGTACCTGGAGACCTTGTGGGCAAGGAGGCCTGCGCTGTGCTGTCCCTCAGAGCCTGGCTCGCTGGGGTGGCCGTTCCACAGAGCCACGTGGCAGGGCCCTCACAGTGCCAGTGCTGTTGGGAATAAAGATGTGTGATGTCGGGTGGGGGTTCCTTTACCTCATGAGGCACTGTGAGGCTTCCTCCGCTCCGCCCCCAGTGATTCGCCTGCACCTAGCTTTCATACAGAGGGATGGGAATGCGAGGCGATCAAGGACAGGCTTTCACTGTGTAGCTTAGGCTGGACTTGGAATCACTATGTAACTCAGGCCGGCCTCCAACTCACAACCATCTCCTGCCTCAGCCTCCCAGAATGCTAGGGTTGCAGAGCTGGCACCACCACCCCCAGCCCCACAATGCACCAAATCAGAACTTGCCAATCCTTCTTTGTGGTAGAAAGAAAGAAAAAATAAAGTCATTTTGCTCATGCCTTGGGAATTTTAAACTAACTGAGGGGGAATGGCAGCATGTACCATTAGCTGGCATTACAGGTGCTTTTTATTTTCAATTATTGACCCCTGCTAACTCTCCCACACTCCCAGGCAGCCAGGAAAGTATGGTTTCAAAAACACCTCCTTGGGGGGCGGGCAGCCAGGAAGGGAAAGGTGCCTCACTCATGGAGGAATAGTTGTGTAGCTATGGGACACAGGGGTGGGGAGACTGAGTGGCAGGAGGGATGGGTAAGTCTGTGTCAAGGAAGGCCAAAAGTAATGGATGTGGAGGCCAGGTACACACCTGTTATCCAAGCACTCGGGAAGCTGAGGCAGGGCATCACTGCAAGTTCAAGGGTAGTTTGAGCTACATAGTGAGTTCAAGGCCAGCCTGAACTGCATAATGAGAACCTGTCTCTACAAAAGGGGAAGGGGAAGTGGAGGAGAAGGAACAGCTCTGAAGGGGACAGGAGAATTAAAGGGGATGAAGGAAGAAAGACAAAGATAACTAGACGGGGAGAAAGGTGGGATACTGAAGAGAGGAGAGAGCTGCTCACTCAGCCTGGCGCTGCTGAGAGGAGAGAGACAAGTTCAGGGATCTCTGTGCTTGGCCACTGTAGGACTCAGAGGGGACTCACAGGGGCTGTCACACGGGCTGCATTGTCTCTCTGTGGCCTGTGCAGCCTGTGTAGCTGTCCATCAGCAAGGCCCAGGCTCCTGGACTGTGTGGGGAGCTGCTTCCCAAGTTGTGTCTGTGATTACAATGCTGGTTCCAGGGAACGGCACCCACATCTCCTGGCCGACCTGGTGCTGAGTACCACAGCCCGTGGCCTCTCTGGATGGGCTCTACTCGAGGGGTCACAGGCCAGCAGCCTTTGCTGGTAAAGACTGGCATGGCTAGATGCACAGCCCTGGCTTGAAATTCAGCGCTTGTTAATGGAGAGACTTGCTACACACAAACGCTGCAAGGGCTCCCTGCCCTGGGACCTGCTGGCTGCAGCGGCAGGAGACCGGAGGGTGGAGGGAGTAGGAGGATTAGGGGGGTGGGGGAGTGTCTCCCACCACCTCCCACCAGCTCCCTCACAGAGGCACTAACTAAGTCCCCTGAGCCTGGGTTGTGGAGGCCTAGCTGTTATGGAAGAGGAGGAGTAACTGGATTGCAGAGGGCAGGACTGCCACGCGGGGCACCGCTGCACTCCAGGCTCCAGAAAGCACCCATCACAGGGCCACCCTCATCATGCAGAGCCCAGAAGTAGGGCGTTTGTGCAGCTGGGGTTTGGTCTGGGAACCCTGGGTGTGACCTGCTCCTCCAGCATCACTTCTCACTTCCCAGGTTCCCAGGCCAGCCTCCCTCCGGGCTGTGAAGAAGTGACCAGCAGAAGTTTTCCAGGTGGCCACACAGGTTTCCTTGAAGGGCTCTCTTTGGTCTTATGAGAGTATGTCTCATCTCCTTTTTCTGTCTTAAAATGTCTTTTCTTTCTTTTTCAGCCTAATAGGGATGTTATTTTTATTTACTTATTTATTTTGGTACTGGGGATTGAACTCACAACCTCATGCCTGACAAGCAGGCATTGTGCCAATGAGCTGTATCCCTGGCCCAGTGATGTTATTTTTCAAATAGTTTTCTTTCTTTTTTTGGTACTGGGGATCGAACTCATGACCTTGCACTTACCAAGCAAGCACTTAAACGCTGGGCTAAATCCCTGGTCCTTTACTTCTTGTTTTCGGTGTGGGGGGGGATAGCTGGGGATCGAACTCACGATCTTGTGCATGCCAGGCAGGTGCTTGTGCCACTGAGCTAACTCCCCAGACATCCTTTCTCTCTCTCTCTCTTTTTTTTTTTTGTTAAGGCAAGGTCTTGCTATGTAGCCCAGGCATGTGCCACCACAACTGGCCAAAGTGCTCTTTCTTTGTAGTATAAAAAGTTAGTCCCATTTGGGCATGATGGCACACACCTGGGAGGCTGAGGCAGGAGGATTTGAGTTATGTAGCCTGGGCTACGTAGATTCCTGGGGTCTCTGGCTCAGTGCTAGAATATCGCCCCCCTATGCCGAAAGCCCTGGGTTCAATCCAGCATAAAAGAAAGAAAGAAATAAGGACCAAAAGAAAACAAAGTGGGGAGGGAAAAAAAAAAAGCAAGAACAAGCCCTTTCAGTGTTTAGTACATTGGCCTGGACTAGCCCCAAAAGGAATAATCAGTCAAATCCAGTCCCTTCCTGAGGTCCTTGAGGAAACGGAGGCCCAGCAGGCTTGGGGAACTTGTCCAAGGTCACAGGACAGGTTAACCAGCTTCCACTGTGTGCATCTGTTTTCTTTGAGTTCCCAGTGATGGGGCTATTGCGCAACGAAACCAGAGCAATATGCTGCAGACAGCCAGGCCCTGTTAGAGAACAACCTGCCAGTCCCTGGGGTCTCAGTCCTGCGCCGCTGGGCCAGGGTGTAGTCCTCTATGCATGACACACCTGTCCCCCCCACCCCAGCGGGAGCAAAGTCACCCCTAAGATCCAGGAATGAGACTCAAGCCCAGTGGGGTCCCAGCTCTGACCTGCATTAGATGTGCTTCATATCATGTGCTGGCTCATAAATTTTGTGTTTAACTGGCTTAGCTTTGTGCTTACCTGATCTAAATTAAACTTCCTGAGGGAGAAAAGCCTTTCTTCTCTTTGTTCTGTGGCTCTCCACCCCTTCAGGGCTATTATCTCTAACAGCACAGGTGATTCTGTGACTCTGGACTCCCAGGCCGCGAGGCAGGGGAGGGGACAGGAGAGACACCTTTTGAAAAACCGAACTGGGGCTTGAACCTCAGGGCTGACACATGCTAGGCGAGCAATCTGAATTATATCTTCAGCCCTGGAGGGAAGGACAGCTGGCGTCAAGTTTGAGAAGGTGGAAGACAGCTCAGCCCTGACAAATCCCAGACCTTGACGCTGTCCCATTCTTCAGTTCTCAAACAGGATTGTATTGGCAAGGACCTCGTTCTGACATTTCTGGGCCCCTCTAGCCTCCCAAGTCAAAGAAAGGCTTGTAGAAAGTAGAAAAGTTTCCTTCCTCTTCTGGAACCTTCGCAGCCCCCTCTCTCTGGTAGACTACTGGATTCGGGAGTAGATTCACGTTGCCTTCCAGTCGCAGCACAAACAATGACCACGTTCCTCCCCTCCACATCCTTGCTGTCTGGGAGGACAGGCTGCCAGCCCTGTGTTTACTGTCCCAACCAGGAGGGTGGGGCTCAGACTACACCAGGGGCTATATTTTGCCTTGGGTATACACACACACACACACACACACACACACACACACACACACACACACCAGAAAAGAAAAGAGCACAGGGCAACTCCTGCTCTCAGGCCGTGTTCCTGGCTAGCTCGGAGTGAGCCTGGTTTTTGGATCAATGAAGGCTGATGTAGCTCATTCAGTCTGGAGAAGGCCATTCAGGCTATTTCACTGGAACCAGCCGTACTGCCCTTCTTCCCTGAGAGATTCTGTGAGAAGAGAATGGAGGAGAAGGAGAAGAAACAGCATTCCCTTCAGAGGAGGCCAGAGTCACAGATCAGTGAAGGCCTTGGGGCAGGGGAGGGACCCCGGAGGCAGCCCTCAGGTCAGGAGTTAGGGCTGAAGGCTTCTGCTTGGCCTGTCAGCTGTCCGAACTGCAAGAGAACAGCAAGTGCTTCTGTGCCCCTGCCACCCCACACAAGTCCTGGGCCACAAGTGTTTATCCTAGTTTAGTACCAAAGGAGAGTTGTCTGGATTTATAGAAATAAAAAACAAACAGTGGTGGCTTATTTCTGTAATCACATCAGTCCAGAGGATCCCGGCTCAGGGAGACCCTGTTTCAAAAAACAAAAACAAAACAAAACAAAACAGCCCCTTCCCCCAAAACCTGCAGTCTGCCATCCTAGCTGACTGCTTCTGGTCTTACCTACAGGGAGCCTCAGTGTCCTCATTTAAACCCAGGCACCATCATTTCTGCCTTAAGGGTTTTCAGGGAGGACTGAACGCTGCCCTCAGACCAGGATGGTTTGGTTAATATTTGATGATGGAGAAGTGGATGGAGTAAGTGTGTAAAAGCACTGTGTAAAGGTGGCCGCTTCCTGAGCGAGGGCCCAGCAGCAGAACTCAATGCTGGGAGGTTTCAGCAGGAGCTCTTCATTACTCACAGCGCTGCAAACCAGGAGTCAGGGTCTCCTGGCTCTGTGGTGGGGTGACCGCTTGCTGGGTCTTCTGTGGCCCTGTGTCTCCTTACATGAACCCCAACAGCAGAACCCCTGGCTGGACGACCTCGTTTCCTCTTAGTTGGCCTTCCTTTCTCTGTGTCTTTCTCTCTCTCTCCCTCTCCCCCTTCTTTCATATCTGGTATTGAATCTAGGGCCTTTGCTCTTAGCTACATTCCAAGCAGTTTACATTTTTAAAGTTTTGAGTCAGGGTCTTGTTAAACTGCTTAGTTGCCCAGGTTGGGCTCAAAGTCGTGATTGCCCTGACTCAGCCTCCCAGAATGCTGGAAGTACAGGGGTAGACCCCTATGCCTGGCTGGAGCTTTTTTCTTTATGATCTTCTCAGGTATCTTGTGTAGGGATGAAAAGCTGACTAATGGCTATAGAAGAGGAAACATGAATGGCCATTAAACAGGAGAAAGTACTTTCTATGTCACCTGAACCGGAGAAATGTAAACGATCACATCATTTTACACCCACGAGATAGGTAACAACTTTACAATCTGTCAATATACATTATTAGTGAGGATGTCACAGGATGAAAACCCACACACTGCTGGAGAAAATGCCACAGAGCGGCCGGGGATTTAGCTCAGCAGCGTAAGCACCTGCCTGGCAAGCGCGAGGTTGTGGGTTCAATCCTCGGTACCAAAAGAAAAAAAAAAAGCCACAGAAACCACTTGGTGAGTGGACACAGAGCCAGAGGTAGCATCCATACACTGGGGCAGCAGCTCCACTGCCCGGCCAAAGCCTGAAAACTCCCACACCTGTGCGCCAGGGCATGGGCAAGAGGACGTTCATGCAGCTGGGATAAGGAATGACCCCGTGCTTATTGCCAGGCAAATGAATCAATAAGTGGGTACATTCACTTGGTGTTGTGGAACATGGAAATATGGAAAATAAAACTGCCACTGTCAGCACGAATCTTAGAACTACGGGGAGAAAAACTAGTCAAGAAAAATACATGCACTATGTGTTTGCGTGTGTATGTGTGGTACTGGGGACAGAGCTCAACATCTTTGCCCTGAGCTATATCCCCCACTGGTTTCTTATTTGAAGACAGGGTCGCACTGATTTGCTAAGCTGCACAAGTCAAGCTTGAATTTGGGAGCCTCCTGCCTCGCAGAGTGCTGGGATTATAGGTGTACACCATCATGCCTAGCTATGAAAGCATTTTAAAAGTTAAAGGAAACTAAAGGTATATAATAAAAATTGTTTTCTGAAAGCATGTGCTCTTTTCAGATTTTGTACAAAGCAAACTTTTAATTAAAATTTTCATTTTAGTTACAGAGATGATTCACACTTCCCTCCTTCAGAGACAGAGATGAGACATGACAACAAAACCAACCAAATGAGGTACATATATAGGTATATATTCTACTTTTCTTTTCTAAACAAATGGAATTATTGCTGTAGACCCTTCTTAAACAACACTGTCATGTGCCAGTAAATAAGATCAGCGTTAATAGAAAGTCTGAGAAACAAAAAGGGATGAGTGTGTTATGCATTTGGGATTTAACAACAACAAATCCAAGAATTGCTGTTCCGAGTTAAAGGAAATCTGGAAAGCAGGACTCATGAGCCCGCTGAAGCCCACGGGATGGGGATGCGACCCGGGATTCGAAGACAGAGTGGTGATGGTGGTGGTGGTGGTGGAGGTGGACAAGCTGTCATTGCCTGCTTAGCTCAAGCAAATCTATGTTCCTGACACCGAGACTCAGTCACAGGAATCTCAGATAAACCACACAGATGCAAAATGGCAAAGCCAGGGTGGGCGCCTGATCCAAGGAGAGCAGGAGGTGAGCACGAGCGTCCAGTGTGTGTCGCGGGTGTGCGGGATCAGGGCTGAGCAGAGAGGGCAGGTGGGAGGGAAGCCCAGAGAAGAGCCTGCCTGGCCAGGTGCCCTGAGGGGCAAGGTGCTTAGGTTGGCCAGGGAAGGGCGGGTTCGGACAAGGCCAAACTGAGGAGCCGCCAGTGGCTTGGCTGATCTGGCTTCCCAGAGGAGCTAGCTTCCAGGGCAGCCTGGCAGAACTCGAGAAGCAGGCTGGTGAACAGACCGGGCGCTGGCGCTGCCGGCTTGGTGCCAGCACACGCTGGCAGACCTCTGCAGGAGCGCTTGCTTACCTTTCTGTTGTTGTGTGCTTCCACTTCTATTTCCTTAAAGATGTCGGAAACTGGCGGAGCATTTAGCTGTAGGATGAGCTGGGAGTGGCTGTGCACAAATGTGCCGATGAAGGCCGCTGGGTTTCAGAGATGCAGGTGAGAGCGAGGGATATCGCCCAGATGGACCCTCCCAGGCGGAACACTGTGAGACTTGCACCCCCTCCTCTTTTCCGGTGACACAGTCCTGTTGAGTTGTCCTGGCTGGGCTCAAACTTGTGATCTTCTTGCCTCAGCCTCTGGAATCACAGGTGTGTGCCACCACCCTCAGCAGGAGAAGCTAATTCGTTCAAGGTCCCAAGGCCAGACCTGAAGCAGAGCTCAACCCCCTGGTACCAATGTGCCATTTCCCCAACTTGGATGTTTGTGCCGCTCTGCAGGGGTCTCACACGGGCTCCAAAGCCCCCTGCCTCAGCCTCAGGGCCAGCTTTTACCTGAAGCCACCTGCTGACACTGTGTGCCTGCCCTGCTTACCCGGCTGCACCTGCCACCCCAGAAGGCCCTTCCATGGCCGGCATTCGGACCCCAGGATTGGCTAGGGCGGATCCTGGCCGGGATTGGCATCCCTGTGGCTCTCGGCCTGGCTTCCTGTCTAGACCTCTTGGGCAGGCCCTGGGTTTAGCTTGCCGAGTTTGCCTGCCAACTGTGCCAGCCCACACGGCTCAGTGCCCAGCAGCTGCCTAGCCTTTCCTAGTGCAGGGGTGGAGGCTGAGGGCTGACCCTGAGCAGCAGGGCCAGGAAACTGGATGGAGGGGGAAACCCTAAGGAGGAAGCTAGAGACCCTGTTGGGCAGCCAGCATGCGGGAGCCGTGAGCTCTGCAGGACTCACACTGGCAACCCCCTCGCCCTTCTAGAGACCCCCCAAAGGCTGCAGCATTGCAGGTGGCTCAGGTGCCGAAGCTTGCCCTTGAGATCATGTCTCAAAAAACCAAAGCCAATAAAAATATATCACATACAAATTCCCCAAGATGAACATGATCATTATGTATATTTAAAATGTACCAGTAGGAGACATAGCTCAGCGGCATGAGTGGCTGCCTGGCAAGTACAAGGTCCTGAGTTCGATCACTGGTATAAAAACAAACAAACAAAATTCTCCTGTATAAAATGTACCAATAAATTTAATTAAAAACAAACAAAAAATGAACCGGGCATGGTAGCACACATCTGTTGTAATCCCAGCACTTGTGAAGCTGAGGCAGGAGGATTGTCACAGTTCAAGACCAACATGGATCACATAGTGAGTTCAAGACCAGCCTGAACTACATAGTGAGACCTTGCCTCAACTTTGATACCCTACTCCCCCGCAAAAAAGAAAGATCAAAACCCCAAGCAAACCAAAACAAAATCCTAGAAACTAAAATACAGATTCTCCCTATCTATAGGTTCTGTACCCAAGCTTCAGCCAATTGCGGGTTGAACTGTGGCCTATGAGTTAGGCCTAGGGTGGGTGTGTCTGTACTGGAAATGCCTGGAGTGTTTCTGATAGCTGTTCCTTCAGTGTACAGTGTAACAGCTATTTACATAGCATTTACAGCATATGTGTCATTCTAAGAAATCTAGACATGCTCTGAAGTGTTCGCTGGATACATGTGGATTTTGTGCAAATGCAATATCGAGTATACGGATATAGGGCCTTGGACACCCTCAGACTTTGGTATCTGGAAGGAGTCCTGGAGCCAGCCCTACATGGAGCCTGAGGGATGACTATAACTGATGGAAGCACCTCCAAACTGCCCTGGTCATAGAGAACAAAGGGAGCTGGAGGACTGTGCCCAGCAAACGTGCTGTGTGGGGCGGGCCCAGACCAGGAGCCTGTGGCTCATACTAGTGATAACTAACATTAGCAGAATGCCTTTACTGTTTCAAAGCACAATTTTAACTTAATTTAATTTTAAAATTTATGGAGGGGGTTTTTGGAACAGGGTCTCTCGTGTAGTTCAGGCTTCCCTTAAACTCATATGGAAACACTTTAAAGTTATAAAACATTGCGAGCTGGGAGTGGTTGTACCTGTCTACAATCCTAGCATTTGGGAGAATGAGGCAGGAGGAAAGCTCAGAGTTAGAGGCCAGCCTAGGTTATATAGTGAGTTCAAGGTCAGTCTGAAGTACATACTGTGACTCTGTCTCTAAACACAAAACAAAACAAACTTGCAACAGTACTATAGTGTTTTATATACTTTCACCCAGTTTTCCCTATAATTATTACCTTAATTAGTATGGTATATTTGTTATAATTAATTAACTAATATGAATACAATATTATTAATGAAAGCCTATCCCTGACTCAGATTTGTTCTGTTTATTTTGTTTTTTTTTAGAGAGGTTCTCACTAGAAAATTTATGTTGAACTGGGTGTGGTGACACACTCCTGTAATCCCCAGTGCTCAGGAGGCTGAGGCAGGAAGATCGTTGCAAGTTTGAGACCAGCCTGGGATACAAAGTGAACTGCATAGTGAGACCCTGTTTTAAAAAAAGACCAAAAAAAAAAGATTCAAGTTGGTCTGGAACTCACTGGGTAGCCTAGGCTGGCCTTAAGCCTGCAATGATCATCCTGTCTTGGCCTCCCAAGTTCTGGGATTACGGGTAGCACTACCATGCCTGGTTTGTTTCTGAGGCACAGGGGAAAGAATGTAGAGCCTTTACTATGCTAGGCAAGTGCTCCACTACTGAGCTACACGTCCAGCCCCAGATTTCTTTATTTGTCACTTAAGGTCCCTTTGTTCTGTCCCCAGATCCCATCCAAATCCAAATCCCATCCAAATCCAGGCTCCTCACCTCAGTGGTGTTCAGAGCAGGTGCTACACCCCAGTTCTTCTGGGCTGGCTCCCCCTCCTCCCGCTTTCTTATACTGCAGTCTCTTCATCCGGGGTTCTTCTGTCTCCTCCCTCTCCTCTAGCCCAGTGGCCTCGTCCCTCTCTGAGTGCTCAGGGTGACACGGACCACTGGGCGGCCCTCGAATGGCAGGCTGGGTACCACCCTGGATACGAGTTATCACTTGTAAACTGATCTGCATCTTTTCTGGCAAGTGGACTTGGATCTTATCATCACCTTGCTCTGCCCTGGCACACAGTGGGTACTCAGCCAGCAGTGGCTGGTGAATTATTGGTCCCCAGTTTTGCAGGGCGAAGTCCGTCTGTCCTGTCTCCCATACCCAGTCCATTCTCCCTGATGGCTTTCTGGGCCTGACGCCCACCGAGGAGAAGACTCAGCAGACGGGAGCACGACTCCCACCTCTGCAGTCCCTGCTCCCAAGGAGTTTGGGCGATTAACCAACAGCATCTCCAGACGCCCACAGAATCCGTATCCTAGCGACTCAGGAAGTTGCCTCCCGGCCTCTGAGCTAATACCGGGGCAACACAGTGCATGTGTGAAAGAGGGAGTGATAGGGGATGCGGGTTGTAGGGACAGGACTGTGGGCGAGGGAGTTGTGTGCAGACATGCTTGAGGGTGCTCTGTGTGGGTGTACAGTATATGTTCAGCTGGGTGTGAGAACATGGGGGTGTTGGTGTGTGAGTGTGTACATGTGAGTGTGTGATGCATCTGTGAGTGTGTATGTTGTGGGTATGTGAGTGAATGGAGGCTTTTGTAAGTACATGTGTGGGAGCTGAGCGTGTGCAGGGTGCGGGTACAGGTGCACGTGGGTGTATATGAGTGTGCACTTGGGCACAGGTGTGTGCTAGGGAGAGGAGTAGTGCCCCATTCTGACTTGGGGAGTCAGGAGCCTCCTGGGGTTGAGGTGAGTGCTCTTGTTCCCTCCTCCCCTCTGCATCTAAGCCCTGCACCCTTCTGGGAACACCCCCATGCTGATGGGCACCTGCACCTCTTACCAGGAAATCTAGCTCCCTGTCTCGCTTGGCCCTTCACTGTCAAGGGCAGGAGAACCTCAGAGGATGCTGCAAAGTGCTCTTCACTCCTGAGCTAGGTCGGGAACCTTGGGCGTCCCCAGGACCCCACAGCCAAGGTAGATGAGTTTGGCAACAGATGCCAAGTGACAGGAAACTGCTGACACAGTCTCTAGCTTGCACGGGCTCTGTGGAGGTGATGGATGATGAGTTTCCAAGTGAAATCAAATAGAAAGTCCATGCATAATACATCTTGATGGGAGCAGATTCCAATTTGCATCCCATTAGGTTGCTGAGGTCCCAGCGGCCCAGCTCTGCAGCTCAAGCTCCTCCAGGAAGAAGGACCAGAGCAAGAGCAGCTGTGCAGGAAGAGGTGGGCCCCGCATAGTCAGGTCCTGCTGGCATCCTGGGGGTGGCTCCCACCTGCTGCCCCTGGCCCATCTCGGGAGCCCTGGGCTTAGGTCTGGGTGGCTCTTGTCACCTCCTGTTCCTCCATCGGCTCTTCACAAGCAAGGTCAAAGGAGACCCCTGACTGCCTGAGGCTCCTGTTCTTTGTTTTCACTGCCTTGCTGTAGGTCAAGAATAGAGGAGAATTTGTAATCCCAGCACTGAGGAGGCTGAGGCTGAGCCTGTTTTGGGCAGTTTAACAATGGAGAGACTGTGTCTCAAAATAAAAAAAATAAAAAATAAAAAAGGGCTGGAGGTATACCTCAGTGTGAAGGCCCTGGGTTACATCTCTAGTACCCCCCCCCAAAAAAAAAGAAACCAAAACCAAACCACACACCCAAGGGTTCAATCACATGTCACACCTCCGGCTTTCCCTGGTCCCTCACTGGTGATCGAACTCAGGCCCTGGAACATGCAAGGCATGTCCTGTGCCCTGTACTCTAGCCCTCACCTTCCGCCTGGTTCTGGACTGGGCCCAGGTCATGCCCATTGGGTCAGGGATCTCTGTGTCTCTGTGTCTCAGGAATAACCCTTCTGTGAGCATCACTCACTTCCTGCTTGGCCCTCTGCCCTGCAGGCCCCTGGCCCTTCCCTTGGCACTCTCTAGTTATGGCTGCCCTACTCAGAGGTCCAGGCAGGCTTCAGTCGTGGTAGGGGACGGTCCCTCCCCACACCAGGTTGACTGACGCTCTTAGGCTCACTGATTGCTCCCTGTAGTCCATGGGAAGGCACTGGCCAGTGGTGGGTGAGTTGGCCCTGGACTGAAGATCCTGCAAGGTGCCTGCGCCCTGGTCATGTGGCAGAATGTGTCTGGGAGGGGGTTTCCCATGATTCATACAGACTGTTTTGCAATTGTCTAGCACGTTAGGGCCCAAGTGCTTTCTGGTCATTCCTCTCAACCACTGAGACAGCAGCAGGGATGCATACGAACTGCCGGGGCATCATTTGCTGATGTCCCTGATCTGTACAGACTTAGGCATGAGGGATGATAGCCCAGTGTCACTGCAGTGATTGTTGGGCCAGGCTTCAGAGACAGAGCTGAACCAGAAGACCCCATGCAATAATCTCTGAAAATGCTGCTTCACTGGATGTGGCGGTCCTCAGAGCACTCTGGTGGCTGAGGCAAGGCGATTGCTGTGAGTTTGAGGCTGCCTGGGCTACAATATGAGCTCAAGGCCAAAGGTAAGTGCACAGCCTGAACTGCATAGTGAGACCTTGTCTCAAAAAACAAAAACAAACAAGTAAACAAAAAACTTACTTCATGTTCCAGTTTCCTTGGGATATTAAAAAGAGAGCAGAAACAAAGTATAAGTTTCTTAAGCGGTGCCATTGTGCTTGTTTCTCTGGGTGGAGATGGCACGGTCAGGTGCTGGAGATGGAAGCCAGCACCTCGTGCGTGCTCAGTGCAGGCTCTGCCACAGAGCTGCGTCCCAGTCTCTTGTGGGTGTTGAGAGTGCTGTGTACGCTGTGAAACTTCAAAGTATAGTGTTATTGCATCTGCATAACTTACTAAGACAGTCCTTGCCAAAAGTGTGAAAATACTGTCGTTGGAATGGGAACTTATTGTAATGATATGGCAACTGCCTTGTTGATTGATGCAAAAGTCTGCTAAATTCTGATACCATGGATGTGGGCTCTGAGTGTCTAGAAACTTCTCCAGCTTCCAGAGGGAAAGTGAATTTTACTACAGGACTTTCTCAGGTTCCTTTGCTATCTAGAGCTATCCTGTCGGGAACATACATTGTTCCATCATTTCCAATAGGTTGGGTGAGGTTTCTTCAAAGACTTTTGTACTTCTGTCAATAATTACCACAGTGGGGTTGGCTTTTAGTTCAGTGGCATAAGCGCCTGCCTTATATAAGTGCAGAGTTGTGAGTTCGATCCCCGGTGCCAAAAAATAAAAAATAAAAAATTACCACAGTAATTATTCATCTCCACCAGACAGACTCTTGGCTCAGGTGGACAAGATTTTGTTTTGTCTTTTTGAGACAAGGTCTGGCTATGCAGTTCTGGCTCGCCTTGAGCTCACTTTGTAGTCCAGGCTGGTCTCAAACTCACAACGATCCTCCTGCCTCAGCCTCCTGAATGCTGGGATTATGGGCACACCCAGTTGGGACAGGATTTGTTGATCTGCTGTCGAGAGGCTCAATCCTAGGGCATTTTGCCATGGTTATTTTCCAAAGAGTACTGCAGTTTGTGCTATTACATTGTACTGATCCGTTTATGAGCTCACAGTAGAGGGCTGATCACTGCTCTGGAATCATGACAGACCTGTTTGTTTGGTCCACAGTGGACAGCGCAGCCTGTTCTCTGGTTACAGCCGCAATCACTTCGTCAGTCAGTTTTTACATTTCTTACCAGCTTGTCATAATGTCTAGCAGTGGGCATGTGACCCCAGATCGACCAGGCGAGAACGGGGTCCTGATTGAACCCCTCGCGTCCTCCCCATGACAGATGACACATTGCTTTACCCATGTGCTGATGCCCACCCTGCCTCCAGAGGCCCTGCAGGATGGTTAGCTGCCCCCTTGCATTTGCTGCTGGATCTTCCTCCACCCTCCACAGTTTTTCTAACAGATTCAGCTGTTCAGTTTTCAGGTTTCCATGCAAAACTGCTCTGATTTTCACAGGCCAACTACGTTGCTATGATACTCGCTGAAGCCCTGCCGGACTTTGCAATCAGAGTGGTCTCTGTTGTCAGTGTGGATGACTCTCTGCCACATGAGAAGCGGGAGGTTCTGATACTGGTTCCATAGGTAGTTGCTCATTAATGCTGGGATGTTCTGCGTACCTTCTGCTCTCAGACCTTTCTATAACACTGGGACCAGGATAGCATATACAGCAAACAGCAGGAGCTGTGCAAATCTTATTGTCTGCGTTAAGGTGACTTCTTAATTTTTAAAAGACTAAATGGGACTAGATGGGACTAGATGTTTTTGCCAGGCTTTATCATCTTACTCATCTGGACAGTGTCTGCTGGAATAAGGCAGTGTGGTGCTCCCAGGAGGACAGAAGCTGGGCCCCTCTCTCATCTGTGGGGACTGATGGACAAGACCCTGCCTTACTGTCAGTTACTAGCCACGTCTGAGGTGTCTCATCTTACTCAACTGCACAGTCCTAGCTCCAAACACAAAAACTCTGAAGACAGAAAGGCTCGGTTTAGAGAGGAGGGACTGGTGGGGAATTGCAACCTTACAGGAGCAACTCAAAGGTTGAAAAGCTCTAGACAGGGCTGTAATCTTCACCTTTCCCCAATAAAACCTCCTAATTTCTTATGATCAGTGTTTCAGTTTCCCTACCATACTGGGGGCAGGGTGTTAAGACAGGGTCTCACTGTACAGTGCGAGCTGGCCTTGAACACACAGCAATCCTCCTGCCTTAGCCTCCCAAGTGCTGGGATCACAGGTGTGGACTACCACACTTGGCTGCAATGAATTTCTAATCATCGAATTGTGGTGCCGTGCAGTTTGAAAAAGATTTTTCTGTATTACATAGTTAAAAAAAAAAGCTTCCTATTTTCTAGGCGCAAATCAGAGAAAGCCAAACATCAGCTGGGAGGGTAGAACGATGTAGATTCAGTATCAGCTGGTCTCAGGGGCCCAGGGAAGAGCACTGGTCTTTATCACAAGTTGTTCGTTCACAATTCAGGTCAGTTTACATTTCATCTTGGCACAGTCCCTCTCTACTGGGGAACAGAGCGGGGTGGGGACTGCCTGGGCCGTCAAGAAAACCGCTTGACTCAGATGACAGACCCGAGTAACCCAGCACAAAACACAGATCCTGGCCACATCCTGTCTCCAATGCCTGAGAAGCCACTCGGAGAGTGGAGTTCTAGTCTCTTGGTTCTGGAAGGTAGAAGCAATTTGATTAGGGAGTAGGCAGTACTCAGTGAGACCAGGAAAGAAGAAAACCAAAACCCTCGAGAAAAACAAAACGCTGGAACACAGACAGGATTCCTCGGGAGAGGAGGGGCTGGTGGGGAACTGCAACCTTACCCCCCGGGACTCGGGCTGTGAAGCCAGCCGGCGGCGGTTCAGTGAACCCATCAGTAACATGAACTTGGTTGCCGTATTTCTCAGCCCAGGCTCATGCATTATTTACCTGGCGTAAGTAAACCTACGTCTCCCACTGTTGCTGGGGAAACCACTTTGGTTTATCCAGTTCTCCTGCACCCTCTAACAAGATCACTCCCAAGTGGAAGGGAGGGAGAGGGCCCATCCTGGGTCTGGGGAGCTTGGGGTGTGGTCATCAGAAAGGAGCCCCTCCAACTCCCCGTCTATGGAAGACCACTGAGCTGATGTCCCCCTGGGAGTCCCCAGGTTGTCACTTCCAGCTCCTACATTGCCCCTCTCTCTACTGCAACCCCAGGAGGAGGAAAGAGTGTTAAGTAAATCCCCAGGGGACAGCTGCCTTTGGGCCCCCACCTCTACCCCCAGGAGGCTGCGGCTGCAGAGATAGCATCAGTCTGTGCTGGGAATGAGGGAGTCAGGTTCCCCCAGAGCCTGGGAAGCTGGCCCATGCAGGTCCCAAATTGGCTTTCGCTCAGGGACCCCAGGCTGAGACCTCAGTGCCCTTCTTTGGGGTCCGAATGTGAACAGGTCAGGGCTTCTCTGACTCCATGCCTGGTGGTGGAGCAAGGTGGACCCTGGAGTCGGAGGAAAGGCTTTGGCAAGCAGCCAGGTCCACACCAGGCCCTTCCCCCTGGCTGAAGGGCCACCCTCCGAGGCCTGCGCTTCTCTCCCTCAATAATGATGCAGTCATTACCCAGCTCCCCGCCTCCTTCTCAGTGCCATTGATTTTTCTTCCTCTCCTTTCCTCTCTTTGCGGCTCCTCTGGCCTTTCACCATTACATCTTTTCTTCAGGAGTAGGCTGCAGGCGAGCAGGGCTGCTTGTGCCCTGTGTCCCCAGACCTGGGCCCTGCCTGTGGCCGCCAGCTTGGGCTGCAGTGCCCTCATGTAGCCTTTTCTGCTTCTCCTAAAAACCGGGCCGGGAGGAGGCTACTGCTCTCAGGTGTCAGAGGGCATCCTCCGGCAGTCTCAGGGGTCAGTGATTTGTTCACAGCCATCTACGCATTCGCAAATTACTTTGAGGACAGCTATGAATAGAGGAACTTTGATAAAAAAAACCATGATAAGACATGTTTAAAAAATTATTTTCCTAGGAATCAGTAACATAAATACTTTTTGTAACATCTTTCTAGATTTTTTTTTCTTTTTTCTTTTTTGGTCTCCAGGGCTACTGTGTTACATTCAAGCTTATGTTTAAATCTGTACTTAGCTACTATTGAGGTTAAAATACAGGTGTTAATTACCTCTCTAACTTCTCTACTTTGCCATTAGGTGCTAAATCTCCTCAAGTGAGGCTGCTGACCTCTGGTTAAGCCACTCCACCTGCTCCAGGACTCTGCCTGTCTTTTTTGCTGAAGGCTGTGTGGCCCTGAAATCTATGCATGGCCTTGTGCCTGCTCCCATCTCCTGAATTCATCCGTGCACAGCTTCCCCCAAGGGGCGAATGTTCCAAACCAGCTTCTGCATGGGACTTCTCATTCCTCCCGACTGAACAAAAGTATGGACCCTGTCACAAATCTCTTTTGGCAGCAAGCGCTCTTCTGAGAGTTGTAAGGAAAAAGTCCCTGAGCATGAGCCCAGTCAGAAGTGGAGCAGAGTTTTCATACTTTTCCCCCATGGTTTTCTGTACTGAGTATTGAGGCCAGGGCCTCTGCACTGAGCTGCATCCCTATCTCCCCAGCCCTTTTTATTTTTCATTCTGAGACAGGGTCTCACCAAGTCACTAACTTGTGCAGGCTGAGCTCAAACACTCAACTTTCCTGCCTCGGCCTCCAAGAGTTCTGGGATTACAATGCCTGGTGTGCCTGGCTACAATCAGGTCTTTAGGCCAGGGGTTCTGACCCCAGGGTGTAACTCCGAAGCAGGGTCCAGCCCAGAGTTTCTCATCTGGGTGCAGCCTCGGTGTCTGAACCCCTAACAAATTTCTGGGGATGCTGGAGTGTCCTGTATATTCACTTGTCCAGGAGGAAAGGTCAGTGAAGGACTGGTCAGCAAGAGCTCGGAGGGTCCAAGGCCCAGATAGGCGGGCTGGTGCAGCTCCGTGGCAGGGCACACCTGCTTATCGTGGGTTCAATCCCTGCATGAGGCAGGGGTGGGGAAGGGGCCAGTGTGGCTGCAGGGTAGGAAACAAGGGACTATAGAGGGCTGAGGGCCCTGTCACGCACACGCAGAGATGCAGGTGTTGAGGGGCGTGGGGGTAAAATGATCTGCTTTCTTTGTGCAATTGTATTTCATTTTATTCTCGTCTTAATTGCTGTTCTCTGAGCTATGCTCTCTCTCCCTCTTTCTTTCCTTTTCTAGGCAACAACTTACTGTATAGCCCAGTTTGGCTTTGAATTTGGAATCTTCCTGCCTCAGCCTTTCAAGCAGTAAGACTGTAGGTGTGTGCTATCACACCTGGCTTGTCTTTTTTCTTTGTTTCTTTCTCCTTTTTTTGAAAAGGGGATCTGGCTGTGCTGGCCTGTAACCTCTATGCTCTTTCAATCCTGCTGCACAGCTCCTGAGCACCCTGTGTCAGGCTATCTCTATTTTTGTGCTTTCTATGGCCCCAGCCCCTTCCACATAACAGAAGGGCTGGGTAAACTTTTGATGCCCAGATCTCACTTAGTCCTCCTAATGGCACAGTGAAGTAGAAACCACTGTGGACCCATTTCAGAGATAAGGAACACCTCTGGGGTGACCTAACTGCAGTGGTGGTTGCCTTTGCTAGCAGGGAGCAGAGCTCTGTGTCTCTGGCCTACGCCACTCTCTCTGCTCCTGTCTGCTCTCTCTGGGGTATCTTCAGGCACCAGGAACAACTCTAAAGCACTCACAGCTGTTGTTGCCTTTATTTTATTATTTTCTGATTTTTATCCATCCCCACGTCCTTTTTGCAGGGTGGGGATGGAACCCAGGACCTCAAGCACAGTAGGCAAGTGCCATACCATGAAATGACACCCAGCCCCTGCCAGCCATTTAAAAGATGAGGAAACTGAGGCTCAGCCAGGCAGCTGGCTGCAGAAGAAGAACATTGACCTAGATCTCTTGAATCCAGATCTGTTCATGCAGCAGGAGCCAGGAGCCGAGGCAAAGTCTTCTGCCTGCCGAGGCTGAACCGGGCAGACAAAGAAGTCCCGGGAGGAGCAGCCCGCCTGGCAGGTGTGAGGGTGCGGCTGCTGCCCTGCCCTGCAAAGATGAGCTGATAGCTTTGTCCTCCAGGGCCCATCAGGGGGTGAAGCTGGCTAGCTCCCTACCCTCCCTCCCTGGCGGGGCTGTGCAAGGGCGGCAGCAGCTGGGTTCCTGGACCTGGAGGTGCCAAAGGGCAGTCATTGAGAGGAAGGCTCGTCCTCCCTCCAGGGTGAAAGCCGATCCTATAAACATGCGGCTTTATCTCTGATCTGCTGGGTCCTGGGAGCTGTTTTCTGCCAGGCAGGGCTCCTGGGAGAGGGCAGCCCAAATCTTGGGGTGGCTTTGCCCTGCTGAACAGATGGCACAGGAGGGAGTGGGGACCCAACAATAGCCCCAGCCTGGGACCCAGACACCAAATTCTGGGCCTAGAGGACTTCCCAGGTTCAAAATAGATTTCTGGGGATGCTTGTAATTTTTGGTTTTGGGCTTTGAAAGCAGTTCCTTTTTACATACAGGAAAATAATAGAATGCGTAATTTAAAAGCTCTGAATGCCTTCAAATTAAAAATATATAGGGGCCGAGATATAGCTCAGTAGCACAGCACCTGCCTGAAAGGAAGCATGAAGTCCTAAGTTTGAGTCCCGCCCCCAAAACTTCCAAAAACTGAAAGGCCTGGAAAGCCCTAAGAGTGATATGCCTGATGGATGGGGCTCCCCTCAGTTTCTTCCAGTCAGATGATTTTGATTGGCTCTCTTGGCTCAGGGCCTTTGCACTGAGCTACATTTTTTGTCTTTCAAAAAAAGAATTGTTTTTATTTTGAGATAGTCTCGCTAACTTGCTAACTTGCCCAGGCTGGCCTTGCATGTTTGATCCTACTGCCTGAGCTTCCCAGGCTGTTGGGATGACAGGTATATGCCACCATCCTGACAGACTGGGGCGTTTCCCTGGCAGTTCTTTTCAAGAAAGTTTTTATTTTCAAGCTAACTTTAAATACTGAGAGTGGCTTCCCTTCCTCTGTTTCTGCTTATAAGTTCTTGATGCTTTTTGGTTCTGTGTACCCTTGTTCGTCTTTTTTTTTTTGGTATGGGGGATCGAACTCACGACCTCATGCTTGCCAGGCAGGTGCTTATGCTGCTGAGCCCAATCCCCAGTCCCAGCCCCTTTTTTATCTTTCAGATCCTGTTCCAGCATCACTTTCTCTTCTGCCATCTCCTACTCTTTTTTCAATCTCAGAAAATCACAAATACATCACATCACCCTTGTGCTATGCTCTGTTCAAAAGCATTTTGGTTACAATTCCTTATCACAATCAAGGTTATGTTTCTGGCCAGAACTCAAGAAAAGAGATTCTTTCTTATGTATCATCGTATCCCTAATATGCAGCCCAAGACCTAACACTGCACAGTGGCCTTGCATTCATGCCATTATGGTAATGTCTTCATTCCGTGTGCATTGGAAGGAGGTAAAGGGAAGAAGCAGTGGCAGGCATGGATCGCAGAATTTCTCAAGGGGCTGGGGTGCATCGTGCTGGCACTTTGCTTTCGTGAGGCTCCCAGCACCAAAAACAAAACCAAACATCCCCACTGGTAACACCCCCCAAGCTTATCCCATCCTCGTTCAAAGACAGAATATTAGCACTGTGAAATACACTAATTTCTCAATACCTAGTACAGACCTAAGTGTCATGGAAAAAAAAAAAGAGAGAGAACGAGTATAAAGACAATCATCAAAGAAGAATTATAAATGGACACATTGAGAACACAAGCAACAGCACTGCTTAACTACTGTCACGGAAATGTAATGTGAAACAGCAGGGAGGTAAAAGTAGCACATTAGATTGGCAACAGATTGAGAAGACTGACGTCTAATCCCAGCACTGGGAAGGCTGAGACAGCCAGTGGTCCTGGGATATAGCAAGAACACGTCACAAAACAAAACAAGACCAAACCAAAGCAGAAGTGGCACAAGCCCATAATCCCAGCGCCCTGGGAGTCTCAGGCAGGATTGTGAGTTCCAGTCTTGCCTAGACAATTTAACAACAAAGTGCGAACCTGTCTCAAGTTTAAAAAGGCTGGGGTTGTAGCTCAGTGTGAGGTCTGAGTTCAACTCCCAGTGCTACAGACAACTGACACCTGCTTGCCTCCCTCCTTCCTCCCTCCCTACCTGGCAACAGAGGAGAGACTTACGTGGGGCAGATTCGTTGGAATGATTCCTGACCTCAGCCTGAGCCAGGACACCGTAGTGCCTGAGGATAGCCTGATCCCAGAATGACCCCAGAGGTGCAGCTTACTGTCTTTTGGGGAGTGATGGTGTCATGAAGAAGCCCGCTTGCATCCATCGTAATGCGTTCATGGCTGAGCGTGCTGTGAAGAGGTGGGGTCCATCTGCAGGGCAAAGGTGGTCACAAGTGTGACTTTGGGCCTCTGTCTGGTCCCTGGCCCTGCCTCCTCCTCCACACCCTTCCCTACCCTTCCTCCTCACAACCCAAAACTAAGGGAAGCAGCCCCTGGCAGTCTGAAACTGGGCTTGAGCTGAAGGAAACCTTTCTTGCTGCAGCATCCTTGTCTCTGGGGGCCTCTCACTGTGGGGACATGGGAGGAATTGGGGCGCAGTGGGCCTGGGGAGTGAGGGGAGGGTGTGCTGGGGCTCCTCCCCACCTCACAAAGTCCTCCTCCTCCAACCCTTCGAAGGCGGAAGCGGAGAATGAGACACCAGGCTTCAGGTGTCCAGCTCTGGGAGGGCCCCGGCCTGCTGCTCCAGGGGTGTCCTTCCTGGGACACTGAGTGACTCTAGCAGGTCACTGTGCTCACAGGCACTGTCCACACCCCATCTCATTCACCACACCAGCGACATCCTCATCACTCAGCCCTGCCTGGTTCAGCACCCACGACAGGACCACACCTGAATGTCACTTTCCCTTTTAAGCTGGACAGTCTCTTAGCCCTTCTCTGTGTTTCCAAGGACCTTGACTTTTTTGTGTGTGTAGGTTTGGGGGTCGAACTCATGACCTCGCACTTGCCAGGCAGGCGCTTATGCCGCTGAGCTAAATCCCCAGCCGGACCTTGACATTTTGTCATTGTCTCTTGGAGAGTAGTTCATATTAGACCCTGAGTTTTAAAAAAAGCTCATGCCGATTATTAAGTAAAATTTCCCTCCATTTAGTGGCTCTGTTTTTTCTGATTAGACTCAGGTTGTGTTTTTGAGGGGTCCCGTGGCCTCCTCAGAGATGCCTAAGGTGGTGGCGCTGTAGGTCATGGTCCCCAGCTGGCTGCAGTTCAGGCTGCCATTGAGTTCACTTTTTTTTTTTTTTTTCCCAAATCCATTTTATTTCAAGGAAAAATAGAAGAAGAAGAAAAAACTAAAAAAAAATTTCAAAACACATCAATCAGGGGGCAACAATGGTACATACAACATATAATGTCATCCCCAAATCATTCACCCAAGGAACAAGACATCTGCTTACAATTGTCCAAACAATACCAACACAAATCTTTCTCTTCAGTGAACTCAGAGAAATCAGTATAGATAACTATCTTAACTGATTTTTATGTACATATACATACACATATCCTTTTTCAGATTGCTGAGTTTTCAATAGAGAGGTCTTTTACATTCTGTATTAGACTGATACCTAGGTAGTTATTTTTTTTGGATGCTACTGTAGAAGGTGTTATTTCCCTGATTTTTCTCTCAGTGAATTTGTTACTCATGTACAAGAAGGCTATTGATTTTTGAGTGTTGACTTTGTATTCAGCTATGTTACTGAATTTGCTTATTAAATCTAAAAGTCTATTGGGGAAGTTTTTGGGGTCTTCTGAGTAGAGTATCATGTCTACAAATGACAATAGTTTAACTCCTTCCTTTCCTATCTTTATTCTTTTTATTTCTTTCTCTTGTCTAATTGCTTTGGTTAAAGTTTCTAGGACTATGTTGAAGAGTGGAGACAGTGGATCCTTATCTTGTTCATAATTTTAGACAGAAAGCTTTCGGTTTTTGTCCATTTAGTATGATGTTAGCTGTTGGTTTGTCATAGAAGACTTTTTATGAGTTTGAGATAAAGACTATCTATTCTAGTTTTCTGTAGGTTTTTTTTTTTTTTATCATGAATGGGTGCTGGACTTTGTCAAAAGCTTTTTCTGCATCTATTGAGATGATTATATGATTTTTGTCCTTGGCTCTGTTAATATGGTATATTATATTTATGGATTTATGTATGTTGAACTATCCCTGCATCCCTGGGATGAATCTCACTTGATCATGGTATACGATCATCTTGACAATTTGCTGCATTCTGTTTGCCAGTATCTTATTGAGGATTTTTGCATCAATGTTCACTAGGGAAATTGGCTTGAATTCTCTTTCTTAGTTGGGTCCTTCTCTGGTTTTGGTATCAGAGCTTGCCTCCAGGGATGAATTTGGAAATATTGCTTCCCTCTCAATTTTGTTAAAGAGTTGAGAAGCAGTAGTGGTAAGTCTTCTCTAGACTTCTTGTAGACTTTAGCAGTGAATCTGTCAGATCCTGGGACTTTCTTTGTTAGCGGATTTTTAATTACATCTTTGATTTCATTGATTGATATTAGTTTATTTAGGATTTTTATGTCTTCTTGATTCAGCTTTTGTAATTCATATATATCTAGAAATCTGTCCATTTCTTTTGTTTTCCATATTATTAGAATACAAGTTTTCAAAGTAGATATATATGTGCTTCAGATCCTGCAGGAGTATCTGCTCCATCTGTACCCTTCCAGGCCCAGGTATCAGTGCTGGGGTGCTGTGGGGAGCAGTAGAACCTCAGAAGCAGAGCTGAATGAGGGGCTCTTCTGTCATGGCAGGGTGTCCCCCTAGGAGATTGTGAGACCCCACCCATCCAGCCTTCTCTACTCCCTGGCTCCCACCACAGTACACTACACGTGGTTGTGTCTGCTGTGTTCTCCCTACCATCATGCTCTGGCCGCCCCACCACAGGCCTAGAGCCATAGGTCTGCTGATCTCAGGAAACCTCCCTAACAGTGGGCCAAGAGAACTCCCTTCTCCTTTCCCAGTAATCGTCCTGGTGGCGGGTGTGTTGTTAGTGACAGGAAGCTGACCACTGCACCCTGTGATCAGGGAGGGGCTGGGCAGGCCTGGCCCACTCAGTCAACAGGGCAATGAATTTAGACATGGGTGTGTGACCCAGTCCGGGCTATGACAGTCATTTCTGGCTTGCGTGCAGAAAGTACCGGGAAGGAAGAGCTTTCTTCTCATTAGAATAGCAAGCTGCAAGAAACTAAGCTTATAGGATTTCTTTGCTGCACCATCAGAGTCAGCCTAAAGACTGGCAGCCAGTACAGAGAAAGCACAGAGACAGGGTGGGACTTGGTGGACCTCAGTTAAACCCTTATCCTGCTAAGCCTAAACCGGTGTACTTCTGGGCATTTTTAGTTCCAAGAGCCCCTAAATCAGCGTTCTGCTAGTTTGAGTTCGGTTTCAGTTATTTGCAATGAAAAGGGTACTGACCAGCGGACCTTTCTGTAACCTCAGGCTCCGCTTCCCAAAACCTTAAACTCTAGAGGACAAGGTGACCCCAAGCTAGGGCCGTTGTGCCTCTCAGCCTGCAGGGCTGCCCTGCTGCAGTCAGCAGACTCTAGCTGTGTCTACAGCTCCCGCTTTGGTCTCTTCTCCTTCTCCTTTGTTCTAGAGTTTCTGGTGCGTGTGTGTGCATGTGTGTGTCTGTGTGTGCGTGCATGCATTTTCTTTCCTTCCCCTTGCAAGGCTGTTGTAACTGGGAAGGCGTAGGCAGTGCGCAGCCTGATGCTGGCGCAGACACCATCCTCTGCCTTCCCCTTCTGCTTCCCGGTGCAGCTTGTGATTTAATGATCTGTGATATCTTCCAATTCTCAATGTCCTGGATAAATAATGGGGAGTCAGAGTACAGTGCCAGAAATATGCACTAGTTTTAATTAATTTTATCTGTTTAGAGGGGGATATCTCAAAGTCATGGAATAAATCTCTGTCGCGCAGGCTTATGCAAATCAGCATTTGTCTTCCGAGCTGACAGCCGTAGTCTCCGTCTGGTTCCACGATGCCACAGTGGAGGCCAAAAGTGCTGTGTTTTCTGCAGTGACAGCTGCCAGCTCCCGCATGTCGGGCTAGGTGAGGCATCTCATGTGGGGCAGGAGCTGAGTGCCACCCAGAAGCATGAACAGGTCTGTTTTAATCCATCCTCTTTATTTTTAGAACACATTTTATCCTTCTTTACAAGGATATACAAATTCATACTTATCAATTAATGTGGACTATACAAAAACTAATTTTCTTACCATTCCAAATCTACTCAGGAAATAAACAACGTAACTAGATTCATGTGTATCCTGTTAGGGGGATTGCATTCAGGGCCTTTGCACTGAGCTACAGCCTCAGGCCTCCTGAGGTCTATCTGTAGGCCACACTGCCTTCCCTCACCTGGACATACCACAATCTACCTAAGTAACCCATCAATGGATTTTAGGGCATTTACAGAGTTTTTCTATTTATTGAGTAAATATCTTTGTAAGTACATTTATTTTTAGTCCAGAGAAATTTGGTTATTTTCCTCTTTTGATTCATTGCAGGATACTTACTGTGCCAGCCTTTCTTGTCTGTTGGTCTATCCATCACCTGTCTCCCTTTTCGGGGCATGTTTACAGCAGTCCCAGGGACCCAGAGCCGAGACCAGCCTTGCTGCAGACCCATCCCGAGCCATGGTTCTTCCAGCCCCTCATGCTCCCCACCAGGTGCCCCTGGGCACCGCACCTTTCTACAGTGGTGGAGGTGGTGCCCATGAAGCCAGGTGAACAAGATCATAGGGCTCTGCTCTCCAGGGACGTGGCTGTACCTCTGAATGGCCTCCACAGTGCAGTGTATGTAGTAACTGCTTACTTAGCCTGAAAGCAGACCCTCCATCTAGTTGTGGAAGTGACTTCTTTGACGTGTGAGCATCTGGAAAAACAAATGGAATAGGTAATTGAAAACTCATAGATAATCCTCAAACCTCATCTGTATTGTGTTTTGTTTTTTTGAGACAGGGTCTCCTTATGTAGCTCAGGCTGGCCTTGTCCTCTCTGAGATTCTCTTGCCTCAGCCTTCCCTGTGCTGGGGTCACAGGAAGGCACCCTCACAGCTGTCTCAAACCTCATCTTAATAACATAGGTTCAGGAATCTTACTCTTTTGTTTTCTTCTTCCTTTTCTTCTCTTCCTCATGTGTGTGTGATTCTGCACTGAGCTTCATCTCCAGCTCTTTCTGTGTTTTTTACTTTGAGATAACTCCTGCTAAGTCTCTAAATTGGGCAGGAACTGGTGAGCCCGTCTTAGGGTCCCAGAGAGCTGTGATTGCTGTGACTGCCACACCCAGCCTAGCTCAGGCGTTTTCCTCTTCTCCTCTTTTTCAGAACTCCTGAAATCCACCCCCTCCTTTCATTCATGTTTTTGTCTTGTGGTGCAGCTGAAATTGATCAGTGACTCGGGCTGCAGTGAAGTGGCAGAAGACAGGACCAGGATCCCTGAGTGAGACATCTGTAGATGTCTCCCAAATGACTGTGAGTCACCAAGTGTCATCAAGGCCATCCCAGCCTGGCCAAGGACAGGCAGACCTGGGATGGCTCTGTGTGGCATGGTGGGTAAGGAGCATGGTTCCAGGGAAGGAGGACACACTAGTCTCGGTCTGTGGCCTTCTGGCTAGTGATGCCCCAGTTCTGCCTTTCAGATTATTCATTCTGCCTGTTTTGGGGCCAGTGCATCGGAGCCCCCTTTTGAGGGGAGTTAGCATTGGAGTTAGCAGAAGTGATGTCATCACAGCCCTGCTGGGAAAGCGGATGGGAGCTGCTCTGAGCTGTAGCTCAGGTCACCTGTGTTATGGACCGAGGCTATGGTGTCAGCTTTCTCCACCAGGCTCCTCCCTCTCCCAAACAGGGGCAGAAATGCTAGATTCTAAGACTGTGGCCTCCTTGGCTCATGGTGCTGCTCTGGAGGGGGCTCGGCAGGAAGAGGGACAGATGGCTGGCTCTGGACTGAGCTTAGAAACGTGGCACCCTATACACGTGGTCTGTGGCATCCTGCTCTGGCTCACAGGAGCAACCCACGCCCGCCTAGTTATGCGCCGACACACACACACACACACACACGCACACACACACACACACACACACACACTGCACCGGCACGCCCAATGACTCACAGCCTGCATGGTCCTGACACACGCAGGGGAACTCAGTGGGGTGCTCACTGTCAGGGTACCGAGTCAGCCTCTTGGCCTGGGCCTAGGGAGCATCTCCACTGCAGCGCCTGCAAATGATTTGCATTCTTGGCTCTGTGGCACGGCCTGCTCTTTGTCTTTCTTTTCACTGTGCAGTCTGTGCCTTCTTCTGGTTCCCTCCCAGGCTGGGTTTGATCTCCTATGCCTGCAACCCAGCCTGATTGATTCCCCAGCCCACAAGGGGGGGGGGGGGCTTGGATCTCCAAACCTGGCTCAGCCTGGTGTCAGCCTGCAGCCCCTTGACCCCTGTGCCAGGTAGCCACACAGTCCCAGCAGGACAGCCTCTGAGGTCAGCATGGAACAGTCCTTCCACAGATGGGTGGGGTCTGCTGCCTACAGGGCGATCTGAGCTTCCTTGCCAGGTGGGGAGGTGGAAGCAGGGCTCCTGGAGAACAGATACCAAGGTCAGCAGGACCAGCTGTTTCTGGGGAAGTGAGAAGGGATGATGAGGTGGGTCCCAGGCTGCAGACTCAGCCACCCCAGCACAGGTGCCAGGCTAGGGGAGGAGCATGTAGGGTGCAGGGGTGGGGGCTGCCGAGCACATCTGTGCTCCTTGATTTAGCTGGTGTTGCCTCTGATGGGAACATGGGAGTCCAGTGCAAACTGAAGGCTGGCGTGGCAAACGGAGGGCATTCAGGGGACCGAGGACCCATGTGTACTGGGCAAGTCCTCAACCTTTAGGCTATCCCCGAAACCCCTGCCTCAACTGTTTTTTTGAGACAGGGTCTCTATATGTAGTCCAGAGTAGCCTTGAACTCTTTATACAGCCCAGGCTGGTTTTGAATTTGAAGCAATCCCCCTGTCTCAGTCTCCCAAGTGTTGAGATTACAGGTGTGTACCACCATGCCCAGGTCCTTTTCACAATTATTAATAGCCCCATGGCAAGTCATTAACCATATAAGACTCTGCTTCCTTTGTCAAAGGCCCTATGAGTCCCTTTCCTGTCTACTCTGAAGATGTAGTTGGGGGATTAGGTAAGCTCAGAGATGAGACTTCACCAAATTAGCCAAATTAGTCACATGCAAACCAGTCAGAATTCTAGGAACAGCAAAGAGTTGCTGCCTGTGCGAGCTTCGTGCTTCTGTGGCCAAAATACCTGAATCAAACAGCTTCAAGGAAGGTCTATTTTGGCTCAGTGTTTGGTCGACTGGCTCTATTGCTTCATGCTTATGGTAAGGCAGAAATATAGCGGAAGAAAGGGTACAGAGGCTCACCTCACAGCAGCCGGGAAGCAGGAAGAGCCAGAGAGGAAGGGTTGGGCCCAGGCCATGCCGGGGACCTGATTCCTCCTCCTGGGCCTGACTTCTTCCTAAGTCTTTAGCTCTGAGCTCTTCAAGATAGATAAGGCTGGGCCCCTTAGGAGGCAGTCAACTTCTCTCCGCCTCGCCGGAGCGCTCTGCACTGATGATCAAGCTTTCAGAACATAGGTCTTTAGGGGAAGCTTCAGGTAGAGGCCTCCAGAAAACTGTGCAAATTCCTCTCCCAGGCACAGAGGCATCACTGCTGCAGCTCCCAGTCACACTAGGGACTCCCTAACTACAGCAGCAGAGTCCCAGGCAGTTGGGCCTGGTGGCTTTCATCCGTAATCCCAGTACTCTGGGAGGCTGGGGCAGGAGGACTGCAAATTGGAACCCAGCCTGGGCTGTTTAGCTACTTAGAAGACTGTTTCAATACAAAAAATGAGAAAGGGCTGGAGATATAGCTCAGTGAGGAAGTGCTGAATCGAGGCCCCTGCACCACTCTGAACCCCCAATTCTCCCACCCACAAATCATGCTGTGGTGTGGTGTGAGGTCTCCCACATGCTAGGCAAGCGTTCTACCATTGAGCAATACCACCAACCCTGACAAGATGTTATTGGCACCCCTGTACTGGATATATTTGATAGATGGAATTTTATTCAGCAGTCAGTTACGCAGCATGTGCTGTGTGCTAGCCATTCTGTCTGTTCTGCGAGGTCAATCCCTTTCATTTTCCTAAGCCCACTGTGTATCCCCAGTCTACCCCGCAGGACCCTGAAGAATGAAGTGAGGAAGCCGTAGAAGAGGCACAGCCGGGTTCCAGCAATGGGTGTGGACCCTGCCTTGGCCGACGGTCCTGTGGGCCTGGCTCAGGGCCTGCCGTGAGCTGCAGCACAGCCTTCTCCAGCTTTCTTGAGAGCACCAGGAATTCCTGACCTATTGGTGATACGGAGACTTGAAACAGGCCAGTGGTCTGCCTGCCAACTTTGTTTGGTCCCAGGTCCACTTCGTGACAAGTAGCCTTTGTTCTCGCCATCCAGGTCTATTTCTTCTCAGGCTGCTCCAGCAGCAGGGTCCCCAGAGAGGGAGTGCACTGCATGCTCTCCCTGACTGCCCCCCACCCTGGGAGGGGGAGCCCCCCCCAGCCATTGTTCCCGGCTCCCTATTGGGCCTCTCTTGGCAAGGATCTAGCAGGCTTCTCTTATTTACCCATTGACAATTAAGCTCTAGGCATTTAACATATAAACACAGAAAACATCAGTATAATTACTGCAAGGATTTCAAAAGCTTTTTGGCAAGGAAGGGCCTGAATATTTACTTAACAAAAGAATTCCTTGCTTCGGTCTTAAGAAAAAATTCACAATAGGATTTAACAAGCCAGCTTCTCCAGTAAATTAAAAACATTCTTTTACTCATTCAAATATGATTTGTGTTTTTAAAAATGTGACTCACGCACAACTCTTCAAGAGAACTCTCATAGCTTCTTTCCTGAGAGCTCTGTTCCCACATAATCTTCCAATATTTACCCTTGTTGAGATCATTTGAGCAGAGGTGAATAATAGGTGTAGGGAAAAGCTGAGAGTAGGAACTCTTTCCTTTGTTTTAACCTTGTCTTCTACAGAGGAGTTTCCTATATTATGCAAGAATAGTGTTTCAGAGTTATGACTCTTGTGTTTCTTCTATGACTGAAAGGATGGAAGTTAGTCTGTTCAGTTTGGGGGCCTTGGAAAGAGAAGAGAGGAGTAGGAGAAACCAACCCTGTGAGTTTATTTAGGGGGAAAAGGCTGTTGAGTTGTTTGCTTGTTCATTTGATCATCTATTAGTCATCTAATAGGACTGTAATATTCCTACCATGGCTAGATATAGATTAGCTTTGCATTGCTGAGACACAGTGACACCAGCATCTTAAATAAGAAGGTGTTTAATTTGGCTCATGGTCACTGAAGTTCCAGTCCCTGGTTGGTGCCTGCATGGCAGAACAGCATGGCGGAAGAAACATTGCTCACCTCATGGCCTCTGGGAAGCAAAATGCAGGGGAAAATAGGAAGGGACCCAGGAATAAATTTAGTCCACAAAGTCACTCACCCACGACCTACCAACACACTCCAGAAGTGTGCTTAACTAATATCCTAGGCATCTTTCAAAGCAATTGAGTTGATGATCTGGATTAACCATTACACTAGACATCTGGGATCCACAGATGAAGAAGGAAAGGGTGCAGTCAGGAAACAGGACAGTCAAGCTACACAGTTCAGCAAGATTAAAAGCCACGATAGAACCATCCCATTCTCCCTGGCCCAGGGTTGGTAGATGGGTTGAAAGAGAGAGTGTTGGGAAGTTTCAAGAGATGAGAGTTGAGTTTCAAAGGTCAAGGAATTCTGCTACTACTCATAATCATCTAACACCTCAGTTGTATTTTCTTTGTTGCTAACATGGTGCTAAGCATCTTTCATTTCAGCTCACAGAATCTTCCTAGGAACACCATGAGGCAAGTTGCTGGGGCTGGATGTTCTATGTCACCCCAGTGGCCAGAGGTGAGAGCCTTCTCCCCCGAGTGTGATGCTGGCACTGTCTGGACAGGGCCCCAGGGGCAGGTCCTGGCACCTCTCCTCTCTGCTGCCTCGTTTAACGTGTGACACACCACCCTTGCCAGAGGCCTGAGATCACAGCTGGCAGCATCTCACGGGAAGCCTCAGATGGTAAGGTGACCAAAATCAGCATTTTCTTTTTATGTGTTAATTCCTCAGGTATCTTGTTCTAGTAAAGGAAAGCTGACTAATATAAAAGTATCTCTGGCTGGGCATGGTGGTGCATGCCTGTAATCCCAGCACTCAGGAGGCTGAGGCAAGAGGATTATTTCAAAGCCAAGACCAGCCTGGGCTACAAAGTGAGCCCAAGGCCAACCTGAAAAGCATAGTGAGACCCTGTCTCAAAAAGACAAAATTAATAAATAACAAAATAAAAGTACCTTTGTTATTCTTATTTTATAGATCAGGAAATTGAAGCGTGCTGTAATTAAGAGAAGTGAAGTAACTTAGCAAAGTCCCAGCACTAGTGATCCACTCCACTGCATCAACATTTTGGAGACAAATTTGGGGGGAAGGAATCGGTTTAATAGAAAGGGGCCTGTTCCTCAAAACCCTCTCTAGTTGGGTCATCTCTGTCTTATTAGCAAAGCTGGATGGTTTTCAAGGAGTTGGTTTGTTTTATCTGTTATTGAGTTTATTCAAATATTATTTATAGCATTGCTCTTTCTGTTTTGAGGTAGGTCTCACTATGTTGTTCAGGCCAACCTGGACCTCCAGGTTCCGGTGATCTGATGGTGGCGCCCCGGCCTCCTGAGTAACGAGGACCAGGTCACAGCTGTATTTCCTTTGGTGCCCGTGAGGCCTGAGGGACAGCCTTTCTTTCACTCTGGATATTGGTGATGTGTGTCTTCCTCTCGGCCCTGTTCCCCTTCCCTTTATTACTTTGTATAGGGGTTTCCGAAAATTAGCTTTAGTTTCATCAATGTTTAGTATTGCTCCACTTAACATCAGTGGTGCCTTTTTTGTGTGGCTTTTCGGGTTTTTGAGACAGTTTTGTTTTCAGGGTGGTTTAGAATTCCCGACGTGGGCCCTGCTGGCCTGAATTTGGTCTTCTACCTCGGCCTCCCAAGTGCTGGGATTGTAGGCGTGAGCTACCAGACCCAGCTTCTTAGCTTTATTATGATCACCCTTTTGCTCGTTTTGGGGTTATTTTGCTTTTCTTTTTCTAACTTCTTAAAGTAGAAATTTAAAATCTCCGTGACATTTTTTTCAAGGAAAAGCGTTTGATTGTATATACTTCCATTTAACTGCTACTATAGACACATCTCTCAAGTACTGATACATTGTATTTTGTATTTTCATTTAGTTCAAGGTATTTTCTAATTTTCCTTGAGATTTCCTGTTTTTTTTTGGAGCTGGAGATTGAACCCAGGCCCCCTGAATGCTGAGCACATGCTTAACCACTGAGCTACACTATACCTTCAGCCTTGCAAGTTCCATTTTGACCTAAGGGTTGTTATGCTGCTTAACTTCCAACTGTTTGGAGGTTTTCCAGTTATCTCTCTGTTATTGATTGCTAGTTTAATTCCATTATGAGCAGAGAACATACTTTGTATGATTTTGAGTCTGTAACATTCATTGAGGTTTGTTTTATGACCTTGGATATAATCTATCATAGAAGACGTTCTTTGTGCATTTGAGAAGAATGTATATTGTGTTCTCATTGGCTAGAGTCTTCTTTCTGTAAGTGCCAATTGGACCCAGTTAGTGTATGGAAGAGTCAGTGCTTTGTATTTGCTGATTTTCTGCTGATTTATGCCCTCAACTCCTGCGAGGAGTGTTGAAGTGTCCGGGGATAACTGTGAATTTGTCCAACTCCCTTCTCGAGTCTATGTGCTTTTGCCTTGTGTATTTGGAGGTGCTTTTGTTAGATGCCTGCATGTAAAGTAGTTCTGTCTTCCTGGGGCATTGGCTCAAAATTACCATGTATCGATCTTCTTTAATTACCCTGGCTCTGGAGTCCCAGTGTAGCTATCCTACGGTCCTTGAATGGAATATATTTTTCCATCTTTAATTTGTTTTCGTGGTGGTGCTGGGAATGGAAGTCAGGGGTGCTCTACCATTGAGCTACACCCCTAGCCCTTTATATTTTGAGTTAGGATTTGCTAAACTGCCCAGACTGGTTTTGAATTTTCAATCCTCCTGCCTCAGCCTTCCTAACTGCTGGGATTACAGGCATGTGCCATCACACACAGTTTTGAGAATGCCTATATCTCACTGTTATTTGGATGAGTGCTTTCACTAACTGGATATAATTCTGTTTCTTAGGAGTTGACATAGGGGCCAGATATAGCTCAGCAGCACAGCACCTGCTTGGCAAATGTGAGATCCTGAGTTTCATTCCTGGCACAAAAAGAAAAAAAAAAAGAGTTGACCAAAAATCCACGTAATATATAATTGACCATTTTAATCAATTGAAAGCCTATAATTCAGTGGTTTTATTACATTCAGAATGTACAACTATCACAATTATCTAACAGAAAATTTTCATCATTTTGAGAAGAAATTTCCCATGAAACAGGTCCCCCATTTCCCCTTCCTTCCCATCTCCCAGTTTGCTTTTTGCTTTAGGCACTGGGGTTGAATCCAGGTCCTTTGCACTGAGCTACATCCCCAGCCTTTTTTCTTTGAGACAAGGTCTTGCCAAGGCTTTAAATTGCTCAGGTGGGGCTTGAACTTGTGACCTTCATGCTTCAGACTCCCAGAGTGTTAGAATTATAGGCATGTACTACAGCACATAGCCTCTAATCTGCTTTTTATATATAAGGATTTGCTTATCCTGGACATTTCATATGAATGGAGTCATGTACTATGTGGCCTCTTCTGATTGGCTTTGTTCACTTAGCATGTTCTCAGTTTTCCCGTGTTGCAGCATGTATTCATTCTTTTTTATGGTTGGATAATATTTCATTACCTACATATACCTCATTTTGTTCATGCATTCATCAGTTGTTGGACATTTGGATGGTTTATGCTTTTTATTTATTATTAATAATGCTGTTCTGCATATTTGTGTGTAAGTTTTTGTTTGAACACCTGTTTCCAATTCTCTTAGATTCGTACTTAGCAGTGGAATTGCTAGGTCACATGTATGCTTAACTTTTTAAACAGCCTATGTTTAACTTTTCAAGGAACTGCCAAGCTTTTTTCCTCAGCAGATGCACATTTTAAATTCCCACCAGCAAGGTAGAATGGTTCCAATCTTTCCACATCCTATCAACACTTATTTGCTGTCTTAAAAAAATTGGTAGTCACTCCAGTGGGTTTTACATAGTATCTTGTTATATTTATTGGTTTTTTTTGCATTTCTTTAATAACTAATGATGTTGAGCATCTTTCTATGTGCTTTTAGGTCATTTTTGTATCTTTCATTCTGTTGTTGAGTTCACTACATATGCTGGATAATAGATATATTGTTTATAAATATGTTCTCCTCTTCTGCAGGTAATCTTTTTATTTCCTTCGTATAGTGTTCTTTGATGTACAAAGATTTTTATTTTAATGAAATCCAATGTGTCTCTTTTTGTATTCTATTGCTCATGGTCCCTCTCATGCAATAACTGAGGCTTCATTGCCATACCTACAGTCAGTGATTTATGCTTGTGTTTTACCTTAAGAGATTTACAGTTATAGCTTGTATTTAGGTCTTTGGTACATTTTGAGTTAATTTTTTTTTCAGTACTGAAGATTGAACCAGGGTCTTTGCATTAAGTTACATTCCTGACCCTTTTAAAAGTTTTTTTATTTTGAGATAGGGTCTTGCTAAGTTGCCCAGATGGGACCTGAACTTGTGATCCTCCTGCTTCATCCTCCCAGACTGCTGAGATTACATATGTGTGCCACCATACTGGTGAGATACCATGTCTGAAAAAATAAAGAAGAAAGAAAGAAAGAGAGAAAGAAAGAAAAGAAAGAAGACAAAAGAAAAGAAAAGAAAAATAAAAAAGCAAAGCAAAGCTGAAAGAGCAGAACTTGCCTGTAATCATCGCGTTCTAGAAGGCTGAGGCAAGAGCATTGGAAACTTGGACACAGTGTGGGTAACTCAGCAACTCTGGAATGCTTGCATCAAAAAACAGAGTAATGGTCTAGCGATATAGCTCAGAGTGAAGGTTCTAGCTTCAATCTGCAGTAAACCTTTACCCCGCCCCCCCAAAGGAAAAAACAATAAATGTTGTGGTTTGTGTCTGGATGTCCCCCCAAAGCCTCATGCAGTCATGGTGGTGGTGGGGGGTGCTTTTTGGAGGCAACTAAATCTAGAGTTTGTGACTGATTTGTTGTCTAGTGCTGGGATTATAGGTGTGAATGCTATACCCACCCCAGGGTGGGTATGGCTTACAGAAAATATTAGGGACAGAAAGAGTCTTCTTGTACACTCCTCCCTTTTTGCTCTTGTTGCTTTGGTGTCTTCCTCTACCATGAACTTTTGCCCTCTGCCATCTGCCACTCTGCTTTGGAGCCAATTGATTATGGACTGAAACCTCCTTAAACTGTGAGCTAAATATACTTTTCCTTCCTTAATTTTGGTCACTGAGTATTTTGTCTCTGCAATGAGAGAAAAGTAACCAAGACAGAATTTGATACCAGAGAAGCAGAGTCATTTCTGTGATTATATCTGACCATGTGGTTCAAGAGCCTTTGAGAATGGCTTGTGGGATGAGTTTGGAAAATTCACCTGAAGGAGTAGCACTGTAATGCCTTAGGCTGTTCTGTATGGGGAATTCTGGTCAGAGCTCAGATGTCCAGAAGGCTTAAAGACCAGGCTTGGGAGGTTTGTGCCAGGAAGAAGGACTACATTGGCTGCTAGACTCCAGAAGATGTATGTTGTAGCTCGGCAAAAAATTTGTCTGCATTTTTCTCATGTTCAGAGACTCTCTGAGACTGAGATTAAGGGTGGTGGACTAATTAATCTGGCAGAAAATTTCAAGGAAGTTGAATGTTGAGGTGCTGGCATGTTTTATTATTGGGGGCTTTTAGCTGGGTTCAAGAGCAAGGAGTCTAGAAGAATGATTTAAAACATCATAAGTTTGGCCAAAAAAAAATGGGTGGGGGGCTCCAGTTTAGCTGTGGACTAAAAAGATAGAGTTGAGGATATCTCAATTACTGAGAGGGAATAGGAGAACGTAAGAGATGACCTGAGGGCATCACAAGAAACAGCAAGTCTCCACCCTTTGCAGCCTCAAAATTGCAGAAGTGAATGAGTTTGCTTTGAGGAGAAAGCTGCAGAGCACTATGTTTCAGAATGCTAGCAGCAGCACCAGGTTCCAAATGGAAATAGCACAAAGAATTTGTTCTTCAGAATCAGGTTGTCATGGTTTGTGTTTGGATGGCTGCCCAAGCCTCTTGCAATCATGGAGGTGTCTGAATCTAGCATTTGTGACTGGTTCATTGTTTAGCATGGGAATTAGCAGTGTGAGTGCTGCGCCTGTCCAGGGGCAGGTAGCTGGCAAACAATATAAGGGAGGGAAGGAAGCATGCTTTTTTATACCCTTTAGTTCCTCCTGCTTTTGGAATCTGCCACAGCCACCATGAACTGCTGCCCCTTAGCCACACCACCCTGCCTTGGAGCCAGGTAATTATAGACTGAAACTCCACAGTGAGCTAAATAAACCTTTCCTTCCTTGATTTTGGGTGATAGATATTTTGTTCCAGCAATGAGAGAAAAGGTTCACAGGTTCACAATGCTCAGCAATTCAGGCACTTGACCCCTACAGCCAAGAGAGAAGAAAGCCTGGCTACTTCTTCAACTGGAAGCCAATTTTGGCATCATCCACGTGGCACTGGTTTTAGGTGTATACAGAATGCAAGAGTTCTGAGGTTAAAAACGCTCCCACCCAGATTTCAGAAGAAGAGCTGGGAGGCCAGGCAGTGTGCCCCTGAGAGGGCAATATGTGGAGGTGTGAAGGAGTAGTCAAAGGTGAAGTGGAAACCCTGGGAGTTGGAAAAGCTAGGAATGTGGATCATCTGAGGAAATCTGCAAGGAGGGAGCAAAGTGGACCCAAGAGAGAGACTGTGGGAGCTATAACACCAGCAGTGCCTTAAGGTGGAGCCACGCCACCCCTTTGGAGCTCACAGTCTGCCACAGACTGTTTCAGATGCTGCACATGAACTACAGGGCTTAATGTCTGCTTGCTAGATTTTGGACTTACTTTGGTTCCAATCCTTTGTATCCTCCTGCTTGCATCCTTTGGAATGGAAATGTCTATTTCATGCCACTGAATTTTGGAAGTGTTTAACTTTCTTTTCATTTGTATAGCAGCTCACAGCTAAAAGTTTGCCTTACCTCTTGGTGGAGAATTGGGATTTGTACTTTTCAGCAATGCTGAAACTGCTGGGATTTTGGCAACTCTTGCAGATAGACTAAATGCCTTTTGCATAAAGGGATGTGCATGAGTCTTTGAGGGGACAGGGACAGAATATTGTGGTTTGTATCTGGAATTCCCTCCGAAGTCTCCTGCAGTTATGTGTGTGGGAGGTTTGGTTTTTAAAGGTGGCTGAATTTAGAGTTTGAGATTGATTCATTGTCTGATGCTGGGATTATGGGTGTGAATGCCATACCCACCTTGGGGGGGGGGTACCCTACATACAATGTTAGGGGAAGAGAGTTTTCTGGTGCACTCCTCCCTTTTTGCTCTTGATTTTTTGCTGTCTTCCGCTGCCATGAACTGATGCCTCTCTGCCATGTCACCCTGCCTTGGAGCAGCTGATTATAGACTGAAATCTCCACAAACTCTGAGTTAAATAAACCTTTCCCTCTTTAATTTTGGGTGTGTGGTATTTTGTCCTGGCTACAAGAGAAAGGTAACCAAGACAACAAGATAGATAAATAAGTGTAAAAAACTTTGCTTCATTACAGTTTTAATAACTGTGGGCCAATCTTGGGTTTGATTTTTTTGGCTATTTGAGACAGGGTTTCACTATGTGGTTCGGGCTGGCCTTGAGCTCACTTTGTAGCCTGGGCTGGCATTGCTTCTCCTGCCTCAGCCTCCTAAGTGCTGGGATTATAGGCATGCACCAGATAATCTTGGTTTATCATTACTTCTGCTAACTTGTCATGCTTCTGTGCTATTTAAAGTAAATCTCAGACTCCATATCCAGTATTTTAGTAATATCCTTAAAAGATAAGATTTACTTAAAGAAAAAAATAACGATAGTTATCAAGCCTAAACAAATTTGAAAATAATTTCTTCATACTAGCTAGATACTCTGTGCGTACCTATTTAATTACAGGAGTGTTGAATTTTAGCATATACTTTTCTGAAAACATTGTGTTGATTATTTTTGTTAAACTAGTGTACTTCAGTACAGTTTTTATATTGAACAATTCTATTTTTGAATTCATGAGTTAAAGACTAGTAGTCATGATATAAATATTATAAATCTTGAATTTAAGTTGGTAATATTTTATTTCATTTGGAAGTTGTGCATCTATGATCATCAGTGACACTGCTCTATAATTTTTTTTTTAAGTTCCTTATTTTAGACTCAGACTGTGCCCCCAGATTCCCATGTGTGGAGGTGACTGAGTCATGGGCTTGTGACTTCTTCCGTGACTGTGGGGTCCAGGAGGTGACTCCGTGGCGGCTTGACCTAGAAGGGTGCACTTCTGTGCTTGGCTCCTCCCTTCCCTCTCTTCTTCCTGGCTGCTATGGGTTGAGCTCCTTGTCCTCTGGGATGTCCCTCTGCCATGCCCTTTCTGCGTTGGAGCCAGCTGAGTAGGGACTGCATCCTGTAAGCACTGTGAGCGAAAACTAACCTCTGCGTCCGTAAATTGTGAGTGTTAGGTATTTGGTCCTAGCAGGAGGCAGTGCTAAAGCACCGCGTATGGGAATCGCAATGGACACCTTTATGCTGTGAGCTTCGTAGCCGAGTGGTGTGTGTGTGTGTGTGTGTGTGTGTGTGTGTGTGTGTGTGTGTGTCCCATACAAGCTGAGCTGCTGTAACAAGGAAATCCTGATTATGCTTGTTGCAGAGGATGCTAGCGCAGGCCTTGGGTGTGCTCTGCACATGAGTGGTCCAGGCTAAGAGGGGCCAGCCCTGGGTCCTGTGGTCATCTGGAGACCCAGGCTTTTCCACTTTGCTTTTCTGCCCTCCCCGAAGGTGTCTGTTTTCAGCTGTGCAGACTAAACCATCTGTGCGGGCTAAACTAGTTTAGCTCCATGTGGGTGGAGCTCTGGGAAGGGGAGCATGGAGAAAGCAGAGGACAAGGAATTTCCTTTCCAGCAAGTTCTGTGTCCCCCGCTGCCCCAAACTCATAGGTCAAAGCCCTCATTCTCAGTATTGATCTCGGAATGTGCAAATAGGATGCTGCAGAAGGGGAGTGGTTGGGTGAAAGGTTCTGGAGTAGCTGGCTTCCGGTCCAGGGTGACTTCTGAGTGCAGACACAGGCACACCTCAGGCAGGACACCACTGAACACAAAAGCAGAAGTTGGCCAAAGCATGCCGGTGCCAAGCACGCCAGCAGCCATCAGACGCTGAGAGGGGAGGCCTGGGAAAGCTTCCTCTTTGACTCTCAGAAGGGCCAGTCCTACCCACACCTTGATCTTGGACTTTTGACCTCTGCTGTTTAAGCCCCCAGCTAGTGGTACTTGTTACAGCGGCCCTCAGAAACTACCACTTATGCTCATAATTAAAAGGCAAGACTTTAGCCATGTGGGGGCCGGGGCTGGAGCTCGGTGGTAGAGCATTTGCTTAGCATGCACAAAGCCCTGGGTTTAGTCTTCAACACCTAGCAGGGCTTGGTAATGATACAGACACACCTAATTGCAAAGGAAAGTGCAGATGTAGCTGGGCTTCTGAGCCCTGCAGAAAATCTTACCAGAAGAAGGCTTTGGGAGGACAACTGCAACAGAAACGGAAAACATTTGTTTAAGAGCATGTTTATTTATACTTTAAAAGCTTAAGAAAGCAAGTATCTAAAACCTTCTGGGACAGACGTCTTTCGGAGCCAGAGAACTTTTATTATTGGTCCAAAAACTTTAACAGCTAATTGGAGTAGTTAGACTCCTTATTTATTTTTACATCAATTTTGGTAGTTTACTTATATCTAGAAAATTACTCATTTCTTCTGAGTTTTCAAATATTTAAAGCTTTTCCAAGTGTTTTAAACTCTTCTATGTAAGTAGAGACTACTTTAATTTCTGATATTATTTGTTAGTGTATATTTTTCTGTTTTTAATTGGTTAGGGTTATTAGAAATTTTCTGGCTTATTAATTTTTCCCAAAAGAACCTGCACTTAAATTTCTTTTGCATTTTTAAATTGATTCTTTCTTTCTTTCTTTCTTCCTTTCTTTCTTTCTTTCTTTCTTTTTTGGTTTCATTAATTTCTCTGTCTCTGTCTCTTTCTTTGTCTCTCCCAGAATCGAACTTGGAGCTTTACACATACTAAGCGAGTGCTTTACTGCACAGCAGTTTCATCAGTTTTTAATTTTTTTTGAAGTTGGATACATATAAAAGAGTTAAATTGTTCTTTAGTACTTGTTATACTAAAAAAAAAAAAATCAATGCTGTTCTCCATAACTCTCACTTCCCTTTTTCTGAAGCAAATTTTAAGTGTTCTAACTGGTTCTTTGGGCGATCCCTATATATCTCTAGTTCTAACTGGTTCTTTGGGCGATCCCTATATATCTCTAGTTCTGGCTGCTTCTTTGTTTTCCTGCTGTCGTTATTACTTACAGACTTCCTTCTATGGAGGAGACTTGAACTCGCTCCCCTCCCCTCACTGTCACGCCCAGATATTCTTTGTCTCTTTCCTCCCGGCACCCTGTGTCTAGTGGTTATTCCAAGGCCAGTCACAGCAGAGCTGTAGGGGATACTTTAGGTTTCCTTTTCTGCACAAGTTTTAATTTCTCTGGAGTTAAATGATTGCTTCTCCTGTTCAGTTGTTTACTGCCTATATTTTTACTGTGTATTCAGCCCAGGTTAGGTAAATCTTTTCCAGTACATCCCCAAATTAAGCAGTCTATCAATTTTATCTTCTGGTTGAAACCTTTTCTGGAACTTCTGATCTGCTCCAATCTAGACTGATTATCTTCTGTGTTTATTGCACAGCTGTCATGCCATTGCCCCTCATTGCTTTCCAGGTTTTGTGTTTTTACATTCTGTGGCTTCCTCTTTTTTTTCTTGGCAGGTTCCTTATTTTTAATGTAAGACATCCTCCATGGATTTCTGAGTGACAAAATTTAGAAAATATACTTAAGATTTTCTTGTACATGTAAACTTTCCCCCCTATCTATACATGTGATTGCTGTTGACTGAGTGGGGAGTTTTATGTTAGAAATAACTTTTATGTAGAATTTTAGATACATTGCTTTACTATTTTCAAGTTTTTAAAATTCAAATTTTATTAGTGCATGTTTGCAATACAGAATGATTGCCTTTATCAGGGGGAGCTGGTTCATGTATATAATGTTTCACTGTTTTTCATTTTACACTGCTTTGCTTTTGAGAAGTCTGGAAGCACTCTGGTTCCTGGGTACACAGTGTTTGTGGCTGGATGTCTCCCAAAGCCTCATTAGTGGGAGTGGGTGTCTAGGATTTGTGACTGACTCATGGTCCAATGCCGAGATTATGGGTGTGAGTGCTATGCCCACCTAGGTGGTAGCCTACGTACATATAAGGGACAAAAAAAGAGTCCGCTCATGCTTCTCCTCTTTTGCTCTTCTTGCTCATGCTGCCTCTGCCACCTTGAACTGTCACTCTTGTGTCATGTCTCCCTGCCTTGGAGTCAGCTGATTATGGACTGAAACCTCCACAAACCGTGAGCTAAATAAACCTTTCCTTCTTTTAACCTTGAGTGTTGGGTATTTTGTCTCAGCAACAAGAGAAAAGTAACCAAGATACCTACTGATCCTACAACTGCTGTGTAAGGTCATTTTTATTCCTAATGTTCTAGTATTTTACTGAGAGGTGCCTTGGCATGGGTTCATTGGTATACCTTATGCCATGCCCTATGAAGGTTTTTCAATTTGTAAATATCTGTCCTTTGATTTTGGAAACATTTTTTGAATTATTCTCTTGGTGAGTTCCTTTTCTTCCAGTTTTCTTGAATTCTGCTTCTAGACTTCTTAGTATTCAAGTGTCATACCTCCTAGAATTGTTCTCTAATCTGATCTTTTCTCTCCTGTTTCACAAACCTTTATTTTAGGGGATTTACTTTATGGGGGAAATGAAGTGATGTGTCTTCAAATATAGTCATTTTGCCTCTGTCAGTCAGGAACACAGAAAGCACTCTAGGTATTTCACGAAGAAAGGATCTAATACAGGGAGATGAGCATTCTTGTAGACTGTATTCTATTGCTATAATAAAATACCTTGGACAAGGAAATTTATAAAGAATAAAGGTTTATTTAGCTCACAGTTCTAGACACTGGGAAGTCCAATAGCATATGGCTGGCACCTGGTGGCAGCCTTCTTGTTGCACTGTAATGTGGCAGAGGATGTCACCTAGTGACACTGAGCAGGTGCCACCAGTGCTATCATGGAGTGTGCTGAGAGCCCCCTCATGACCTCTTCCAACCCTAATAATCTCTTACAGGCCCCACCTCCAAACACCATTAACTTATAACTTCAGGAATCAAGTTTCTCACACAGGGACCCTTGGAGGATACATTTAAACCATAGCTGATTCTAACAAAAGCACCAGGAAGAAAATCCAGGGGCCCACAGAGTCAGGAAGCTGCTGTGATAGGCTGAGCGCTGGGGTCTCTAGGGCCCTCTGCGGACGTTAGCCCTCGGTGTAGGCGCTGGGACAGAGTCTGAGCACAAGGACACCAGCTGCCCCTCCTGAAGGAAGGTGACTGCCTGGGTCTCCCACACACCCTCTGGCTCTGTGTAGACTATGCAGACAGAAGTGAAACCCAAAACAGGTGAAAACCAAATCAGGGGTTTTCTCCATCTCTTGAGTTCTTCCTTAGGCCTGAGTATCTTTGTTTTTTGGGGGTGGAGTAAGGGGGACCAATCAAACTCATGACCTCATGCTTGCCAGGCAGGCCCTTGTGCCGCTGAGCTAAATCCCTGGCCCGAGGCCTAAATATCTTAACCCACTTCCTATTTTAACTTGCCTTTTGTGTTGTTTCCATTTACCTTTTCTGTATTTCATTTTGTACAAATTTTTTCTTACTGTCTTCCAGTGTATCATTTTTTTCCTGGTTGGCTATACTTAATCTACACCTGAATGTTGGTGCTTAAAAAATTTGGTAACTATTTTTTGTGTCTGTGATTTTTACCTGTTTTTTTTTTTCTTTTCCTTTTTCAGTCCCAGATGGTTCTTTTTCTCATTATTGTTTTTTCAATTCTTTTTTAATGCTCACTTGTTCCTGTTCTACTTCTACCCATTTTCATCTGGTATTTCTTGTTTAATTTTCTTTCTTTTTTTTCTTTTTTCTTTTTTTGAGACAGGGTCTTGCTGTATAGTTCAGACTGACTTTGGACTCACCTATAGCCCAGGTTGACTTTGAACTCCCAGAAATCCTCCTGCCTCAGCCTCCCAAGTGCTGGGATTACAGATATGCACTACCACAGGTTTCTCTTTTTTTTTTTTTTGTCTTTTACTTTTTTATCGGTACCGGGGATCAAACTCATGACCGCCTGTTTGCAAGGCAGGCACTTATGTCACTGAGCTAAATCCCCAGCCCAGGTTTCTCTTTATAGATGTCATGCTTTTATGATTTCTTTCAGTAACGTAGATGCAAGTACACTTACAGATCTTTTCCTTGCTCTGCTATAAAATCATTGTTCATTACAATTTTTTGTGTGATTTATTGATTTCAGCATTTTTCTAATGGTGAGGCATTAGATTTCTTCATTGCTAAAGTGTGTTTTGGAATTTTGATTTACATATCCGTTTTTGGGGGGGTATCGGTGATCGAACTCACGACTGCACGCTTGCAAGGCAGGTGCTTATGCTGCTGAGCTAAATCCTTTCTCCACTTGGGGCAGGGAGAGGAGGGTAGTGAGACTGGGGGGCTGCCTTTGGGAGATAAACGTATCTGTTTTGAAAGGCAGTTTGTGACATCCTTTTCCTGGTTTGTGTCATTTTTGTCTTTTTCATTTCATCTTCCACACATGTGGTTGATGGTTTGTTCTGCTTCTGCCTGACCTCTTGATGCCCGCAGCAGACGCAGGTTCTCAGGGTGCGCCTGCGGTCTCCTCTTGTACTAGGAGGGTGCCTGTCCCGTCCCGGTGTGGCGCTGGGTGGTGGGCTCCCTGCTTCCTCTCCTCTTGCTTCTTCTTCTCCCTAACCTGGTCTCAAAGCAGGATGCCCCTCTGTCTCTCTGGAAGGTTTTCCCTGCCCACACTAGTGATTAACCCCCAGGGCCTTGGCACCGAGCTGCATCCCCAGCCTCCCTCTTTCATTTTTTTATTTTATTTTTTTATTTTGAGACAGGGTCTCACTAAGTAGCTAAGTTGCCCAGGCTGTTTGAACTTGAGATCATTCTGCCTCAGCCTTCTAGAGTTGTGGGATTATAGGTGTGTGCCACTATGCCCAGCTTTCCAGGAAAACATTTTATTAAGGTAAACTTTCCTACTGAAGTATAATGAATCTCTAGAAAGGTACACAAATTAAAATCAGACACCCCAGTGAGTTTTCCTAAAGTGACTGCTCCTGTGTAATAAGCAGGGGCTGGGCTTCTGGCGGGCACATTCACGAACCCACAGCAAGGAGATCCAGGTAGAGCTCCAAAAGGCCCTGCCACCATCCTTTCAGAGGGGCTGCATGCCAGACTCCCCTGGAGCCCAGTGGCACAGGTATCCAGGCATGAGATCCCCGGCTCGGTTCTGTGCCAGCTCACGGGAAGCTCAACTCACAGCCCGCCCAGCTCTGGGTACTGGTTGCGTTGCTTTGTGGTTGGAGCAGGGAACTCGTTCCACTTTGCTTGGTAGTCCAGCTTGTTGGATGTCACTAGTTATGACCTCAGACCCGGGGAATGATGGCAGAGGCTGCATCCAGTGTGTGTGTGTGTGTGTGTGTGTGTGTGTGTGTGTACTTTCACACACTCACCAGGCAGGTCAGATTCCTGTCCTATTGAGGGTGGACAGGAATCTCATGCAGCTGAGTGAGATGATGAAGGAGAAATATTTGCAGGCTAACTCAGAAAGGGGAGGCTTCAGGAGCGCGTGGCAGGGCGCTGGCCACACACAGAGGATGAGGTGCTCCAGGGGCAGTGAAAGGAGGTACTGAGGCTGTGGGGCTGCCTCTGGGCCGTAAATAGCTGCCTGCTGGATGGATGTTAGGGATGACTTTGAGTTTCTAGAAAGTGGGTGGAAGGTGACACCATTTATGGTGTCAGGAGCGGAGTGGCTCTGGCTTTGGGAATCTGTTTTGACAGCTATGTTAGTGCCTGGCTCTGCATGTCCACTCCCAGGGCTCTGGCCTCAGGACTCAGCCTACACTTGTACACTGGTGGGGGCTGCAAGCCTGGGGGAGACAGGAGTGGGTGGGAAGTTCCTGCCAGGGAAGGCTGCCACTGTGCTCGGCCCTGTGGAGCGGGCCTGCAATGGCAGGCAGGGAGCCTGTCTGATTCCACCTGGGCTTGGGGCCCTTGGGGCAAAGAGAATCAAGGGCAGGAGCCACAGAGACAGATGCTGGCTTGAGGATTCTCGGCCTTCCCTTTGTCGTGGTTGGCCACAATTCAGTCCCATCCCTCCCTCATTAACAGCTTTTGTGCCTAGTATCCTTTGTTACTTAGGGTCTCCCTGTTAGTGCAGAGACCTCTTCCATCCACCTCCACTTTGTTGGGGTGTAGGGGGGTTGACGGGGCAATGGATTGACACAAATAGGCCCTGGAATTGGGGTCAAAGGGGTACATTTTGCTTCCTCTTCTGCATCTTCCACTCTTGTCTTTCCCTGGCAGGGAGCACACTCCCGGTGTCCCCTGGAGCAGGGCTGAGTCCTGCAGCCCTGCCCTCCACAGATGAGGCTCGGGAGGTGAATGTTTTACTTTGTTTTTCATTTCTACTTCACAAGGCTTTAGAGCCACTTTAGTGCACCCCAGGCTGCCACTACCAGTCCAGAGCGGATAAGGCCATGGTCCCTTGGGCACCGCGGGGACGGAGCTCGGGCTCTCCTCAGAGTCTCGGTTCAGCCAGTCTCTCCCCTGCAGGCTCCTGCACCTGGGGTAGGAAAAATGAATAGGGACCTTGTTTGGTAGGAATTTCTTTCCTCTGTTGTTTGCTTTGGGTTCCTTCCCTCTCCGTTCCTGGCTCCTAACCCAATATTTGGCTTTCTGTGAGTTCTAAATATATTTCTTCACTTAACCCCCAGAATCATAGCTTCCTACCTGCTTCCCATGACCGGATCCACAGGCTGGAATGAAAACAGAAGCAGGCTGGAGGGGGTGGCACGTCCGGGAGGGAGGCACGGTGTTAGGGAGTGGGGAGCGTTCACCACTCAGGGTGTCTCCCCAGGCCCGCTGAGACGGGGAGTCACTGAGGGAGGCAGTGGTCCTTGGCTGTGTCCTCCACCTCTCTGACCAAGGCCCTGTCCTCTTCCTGTCACCTGAAAATAGGAGGTCTCCTTGCATCCCAGCAGTCCAGCTGCCAGCTGCTGAGTCAGACCTGCACCTCAAGCCCACTGGGCCAGGGCCCTGCAGCGTTCCAGACCCAACAGTCACACTGTACCCCTGTGGATACCCCGTCCTCCCTCTTCCTCCCTATAAACAGCCCGGGCAGCAGTGTAGGCCTGAACTAAATGAAACCAGGCAGTGGAAAATTCTCCTCTGGGGTGGCCTTCAGCAGCTGCTGTTGAACACCAGGGCTGGAGAGGCACCTGGCTTTCAGGTCCTCACTGCCGAGCCCCAGCTGGAAGGAGGCGGCTGTTTCCTTCTTCTCCAGAGCCAGGAGTCCCGCTCCCCACACGGCCCCATGCGAACACCGTTTAAGAATCTCATCTTAAATCAGCCTTGGGTTTCTAGACTTGGGAGCTGGTGGCGGCACATTCCACCTCCATCTGGTCAGGCAAGAAAGTAAGATCAGAGCTTCCTCGCGCATGATTTACAGCCTTGGTGTGTTTTTGACACACAGGTCACTCGAGAGAGTGCGGCTCAGTCATGGTCCTGCAGACGGAGCTGGCAGGACTGCTTCCTGCCCGAGTGGGGAGAAGGTGGTGCAGGCATAGGGTGCCGCAAAAGGAAAGGCCTCCCTCTGGCCTGAGGTGCTGCTGGCTCCACCCCTGTGCCTGCGGGGGAGCCAGTGGAGTGCGTGCAGGACAAGGACAGTGGTGGTCACAGTCCTGATGACTGGGGCCTTCTGATCCGCCTCCGCCCACTTCGTGTATCCCTGCCTTCACTCGTCTGCGCCGAATGTCTGCTGAGCACCCTGCAGCCCCTGGTACTGTGGAAGCTGCCCAGAGGGACTTAGTTCCAGAGTGCAGAGGCCTGTGCAGGAATTAAAAGCTCACCATCAGCAAGGGCGAGGCACACTGCTTCCTTGAGGAGGAGGTGGCTGACAGGACATCTGTCAGGAAGGGAGCTTCGCTTGCTGTGCGACTGATCTGATTCTCTGGGGAATCTGTCTTATCACCACCTCAGGCCTGGACCGAAGCTCGCCCAGAGAGCACTGTCTGCCTTTCGTTCTCACATTTGCTGAGCTCAGGCATCAGGGCTGTGGGGTTACTCGAGGCTAGCACCAGGTAGGCATCACCCCGCTTTATGCTCCTCGCCAGGGCTTGGGCTCAACTTTCCCTTTAGAGTGGGCAGCACTGTGGGTGCACTTCCAGTCTTCCCTCTTGTGAGAGGGTGCTGATTTCTTCCTGAGACTGCCACGGAAACTGAACCGATGGCACATGCTGGTAATTGCGTGCTGAGAACTCTGAGGCAAGGGGAAAGAGAGTTCAAACCCAGCTAAGCAACTTAACAGAAGCTTGTCTTGAAATAAAACTTAAAAAAAAAAAAAAATGGACTGGAGATACAGCTCAGTGTAAAAGCCATCAGTTTAACCCATAGCACAAAACCAAAACAAAACAGAGAATTGCTATGGATTTGGCTAACCCAGCCTCTCTCTCAGGAGTGTGTGCCCTGTCCTTGTCAGGTGACTCCACAGGACACTTGGCTTCCTGCCGCTGTTCGTAGCCCTCCGCCCCGTGTCATCCGGACCACCGGTAGTCTCTCCTCTGCTTTTGTGGTGCCACCTCATTCCGTTGTGGTGTCAGTCTTCAGATGTTTCAGGTCTGGGTGCTGGGCACAGTGAAGCTTGTAACCCCCTGTCGCCCTGAGCTCATGGCCCCCTAATGTTTGCACAGCAGCAGACTTGCACCTGGCACTTGGCCTTTCTCGTGCTCCAACTTCTTCCCTGCTGTCCTCAGAGCTGGGTGAGGGAAGCACTGTTGCTCCTCGAAGTGTAGATGGTGACTCAAAGCTCAGAACCCTAGTGGTTTGCCCAGATGGTGACACTCAGATTAGTTTTGTATCAGGTTAGTTTTCCCTCTCTTGGACACAGGAATATGTTGTGTGTTTGTGTGAATCTCCTTTCCAGAGACAGGAAATCCTGCTTCTATCCTTTTGCCTTGATTCTTTTTGAGGCTGAGTGGGACAAGGAATTGGGTTGGAGGAGAGAGAGGTGCAGCCTGCAGCTGGGGAGAGGCAGTAGGGGATTTTTTTTTTCTTTTTGTCTTTTTTCTTTTTATCGGTACCGGGGATCGAACTCACGACTGCCTGCTTGCAAGGCAGGTGCTTATGCCACTGAGCTAAGTCCCCAGCCCCCAGTAGGGGATTTTGAGACACGAGAGCTTCTCCTCGGTGCATCCCAGGGGCATGGGCTGAGCATATGGTTATCCTGCCCTGCCTGATGGCAGAGGTGGCTTACAGGTTTGGCGGCAGATTCCTTTGAGAGATGAATGAAACAATTGTGCATTTGGGAAAGAGAAGATTCCAGATAGAGGAGGTGTTTTCAATGGCAAAAGCCCCAAGATGGAGTGTTTCAATGGGTCCATGAACAGAGATTGTAGTGCAGCTTCCCTTTGATGGTCCTGTGAGAATCTGGCAACTTCTAGAGCTGTTCTTGGCTTGATGGACCTCGTTTGAAAGCTTTTATTCTCTCTTTTATTCTCTTCTCCCATGTCCTGGAGGGGTTCCGAACTCAAATTCTAGGATAACAAAAGTAGTTAATGGGATTTCAGTATATGAGATCCCAATTCAGGGAGTTTTCTCCGGGCTTCCCAAATACCTCCCTTGCTCTGTGCTGGATTCTGGGAACATCTGATGACCAAATTAAGGGGTCTCTGAGGAGCTGAAGGAGCTGAAGCTGGGGTGGGGCCTGGGGGGAGAAAGACCTTCTTCAGTTGCATTTTAGAGTCTAAGCGGCCAGCAAGGGCTAGCCGGCTGGGTATAGAGGTGACCTTAGAAGCCGGATGCGACAGTGGGTGGTTCAGAGCGCTGTGTGCCACAGCCGTGTGCAGGCCTGTTCAGTGCTACAGAGAAGCAAGGTGGAAAAGGCAGTGAGCACAGCCCACAGGCACAGCGGTGTGGAGGTGGAGAGTGAGATGCAGAGGTGGGAGGTCTGGCTTGGCTCCTCCCGGGATCTAGAAACATCTTCCATCTCACTCAAGGGCAGTTCTATGTCCCTGCTCAAGCTAGTTCCGGGATTGCTGCAACAGGGCACAGGCTTGGCTGTAGAGAGCACCCCGGGCCCCAAGTGTCTCTGGGTGGCACCTGGCCTGTGGTCTGTGCCAGCCGGGCCGGTGTCCCCTGGTTGACATAGGAGCCCGCAGGGCAACATGGTGGCTCCTGGGGGGCAGGAGCAGACAGCAGGTCAGAAACAGAAACTATAATTAAATGTTTTTTTACTCATCCTCACCCCCAGTAGGAAGTTATTCTTGGTTCTTAGTGAGGGGGAAGAAGGGGCAGGATGTGAGCCAGAGGCTGCTTGTGACCTTGTGACCTTCCTGGTGATTGAGTGGGAAGCTTTCGGATGGCAGAAGAGATTTCCTTGAGTGTCATTTGAAGACAGGGCCCAAGGTATGTAGCCTGGCTCTGCGGACAGCCCCGGGGCAGGGAGAAGCTGATGCACTGAGCTCTAGCACACTGTTCCTGTCCACTCCAGCTGCCTGGGCCTTGGGTGTCAGGGCTGACTTTGACCTTCCTCTGGAGAGAAAAGCCAGGCAATGCTCCCAGACATCAATAGCATTGCTGTGTGCTAGTAATGAACTCTTGAGAGAGAAATTAGGAAAACAATACCATTCAGAATAGTATTAAGAAAGATTAAGTACTTAGGAATTAACAAACCCAAGGAAGTAAAGAACTCTGCAATGAAAATTACATCACTCTGAAAAAGGAGACTGAAGAGGATGTCAGAAGATGGAAAGATGTTCCTTATTCCTGGATAAGCAGGACCAATATACACTAGACCCCCTTGAGGTCACAGTTCAGAGTTCACCGCCTCAGCTGCTCCCGGATTTTCCCTTAGAAATACCCCTCTCCATTGGTTTTTGGCAGGAAGTCTGCAGGCAGCCAATCTGCGAGTGCTGTTCAGTTCTCTTTGCTGCTGACTGGTTACTGCCCTGGAACCCATCTCTGGCAGATGCACCAGCGTCCTGCATCCTAACAGGGTGCCGTATGGTGATAGCATCTCTCATGTTCCTCTTAAGAGTTCCCCAAGACCCCAAGGATGTGGCCGAAATGGCCTGTACCTTTCTAACTCTTTTTTTTTTTTTTTTTTTGTCTTTTTCGTTTTTATCGGTACGAGGGATCGAACTCACGACTGCCTGCTTGCAAGGCAGGCGCTTATGACGCTGAGCTAAATCCCCAGCCCCTGGCCTGTACCTTCTAAAGCTTCGTTAATACAGTATTTTATTAAATTGCACTATATAACTTTAGGAGGCATAGCATATTCAGGGTTTAAACTCTAAAAATAGGTTTTTATGGGCATTTTTTATGATATATGAAATTTGTGTTTTTTCACAATTCATAGGAACTCTAGGAATGTAATCCCCACAAATTTGGGGGAGGGGAATCTACTGTAGTCAAAACGTCTATACATCCAAAGCTAATTTATAGATTTGTCACAACTACAATCAAAATACCCACAGTATTCCTTACAGCTCTAGAGAAACAATAAAAAAATTCATGTGGAACCACAAGCAAACAATAGCAGAGCAGGAGGCATCCCAATCCCTGATTTGAATTTAAAGCACAAAGCCACAGTGATAAAAACAGCACGGTACAGGCATAAAGCCAGAAATGTGGGTCAGCACAACAGACTAGAGGATATAGGAACAACCCAGACACATTCACCTATTTGATCTTTGACAAAGGGGCCAGCGCCATACTCTGGAGGTATGACAGCCTCTTTAATAAATGGTGCTGGGCAAATTGGATGATCCACATGCAGAAGATTGAGTCTGGACCCATGTATCTCAGCATGTACTAAACTAAAAATAAAGCAGTGATCTAAAAGTTAAAACAAAAAAACAACCTGCTGGAAGACAAAACAGGTGAGATTATTGAAGACATAGGTGTAGGCAAGGACTTGCTGAACAGAATCCCAGTATTGTAAGAAATAATACTGAGAATCAACACGTAGGATCATTTCAGATTAAGAAGCTTCTGCATATCTGAGGAAGCAACCAACAGACTGAAGAGACAAGTGATAGAATGTGAAAAATTTTTCAGCTGCTCCTCAGACAGACGGCTAACATTTAGAATATATAAACAACCCAAAAAATTAGATTCCCTCCAAAGTAGAAAATGAACATGTGAGATGAGTTGACATGTCTCAGCTGAAGAAGTGCAAATGGTCTAAATACATGAAAAATGTTCAATATCATTGGTCATTAGAGAAATGCAAACTAAAACAACACTGAGATATCATCTCAATGCAGATAGAGTGGCTATCATCAGGAAACCAAATAAGAAATGCTGGTGAGACTAGGGGAGAGCAAAAGCTCTTCTACATTGCTGGTGGGAATGTAAACTGCAATGAAAATTATATCACTATGGAGAGCAGCATGGAGATTCCTCAAAAAACTAAAACTAGAAATTCCATCTGACTCAGCTCTTTCCCTTCTAGGAATCTTCCCAAAAGTGTTAAAGTCATCATATTACAGTGGCACATGCATACCCATATTTATAACAGCAAATTTTATAATAGTTAAATCTTGGAAACAGCCTGTGTTGGTTACTTTCTTTCACTGCTGAGACAATACCTGATGCCCAAAATTAAAGAAGGAAAGGTTTATTTAGCTCACAGTTTGTGGAGGTTTCAGTCCATAACCTGTTGTTGTTTGGAGCTGTTGGTTCTCCTGGCAGGAGCTTGTCAGGTTGGCTTCTGGGCTGTTATCATTGGAAGAGCTTGGGACCTTGTTGCTGAGAATGGCTGTGGTTTATTGTGGGAGAGCTCTGGTCCTTAGTTTGAGCATTGCTTCCTGGCTCCAGAGGGGAAGATGTGAGCTATTCAGTCTCCAGGAAAAGCTTGTCATGCTGGCTTCCTGATAGGTACTCATCTGTTTTCATTGTTGGAGGAGCTTGGGACCTCACTGTTGCCGAGGATGGCTGTGGTACTTTCCAGGGGAGCCCTAGTTCTTATTTTGAGCATTGCTTCTTGACTCCAATGCAGGACCATCAGTCTGCTGGCACAAATCTTTTACACTGCTGGCCTAGACTTTCTAGCTTTCATCACTGACCTTTGGGCCTTCCCAGTGCATATCCACAAAATAGACTTGCATGTGTCATTGTCATGGACTCTAGGCTTTCAGCTGAATTCATGCAGGTTATTGCCATGGGATCCTTGGCTGGATTTTCTGCGACTTTAGTGTGTGGACAGATTTCCTGCACTTTATTTGTATTTGACTCTTGGGTGCTCATTATAAATACTACTATAAATTATGTGTCCTATATTGTCTTGTTCTCCTTGCAAACCCTCACTACAACAGAAGATCAAGAGTTAGGGGAACCAAGGAGAGGCGGGGTCAAGGCCAAAGAAAGACTAAAGATGTGTTACATACATGCATGAACTCCCCATGCTAAATGTAACCATTCCGTACTGTAATCACATACTAATAAGAACATTAATACTAAAAATAGTAAAAGAGTGGGGTGCACGTGCAGGTCGAGGCAGGCGTGGCTGTGCTGGTCAGTAAGGGCCCGTGCAGCCTGGACGGCAGCTTTGGCTTCTGCAGCATAGGAGCCTCCTTTGCCCCCAGAGTCAGGTTAGACTCAGGTTTCAGCCGTGGTGCCACTGGTGGAGGCAGGCAGAGGCCCCCAGCTGTTTCCCTGGTGTGTCCTTCCCGGGTTTCCTCCTGGGCCCTTTGGAAGAGCCACTTCCTCCTCCTGCCTCATCCACCCAAGTGCCCTCCACTCCATTGCCCCCTCAATTCTTCCTCTCTGCTTCTCCCCAGAGAAGCCAGGGTCAAGTAAATGTAGCCCAGCGTGCATCTTGCTTTGCTCTCCCGCGGAAAGTGTCCCAGCATCTCCCATTCAACAAAAGCCGAAGTCTCTGAGACCTGGGGGTGAGGCTCAAGTTCTTGGAGCAGGGACGGGCAACACTTCACCTTCAGCAAGTCAAATGACCACCCTCTGGAGGAGCTGCTCCAAAACCAAGACTTGGGATCCTGTTGTGCTCTGCGGACTCCCTGGAGTGCCTTCTCTTTGGCCTGCATTTTTATAGAGCGTGATCACCATGCACTGAGAGCATGTTCCCCTCAGCCCCTTCCTCTCTAGCTCGCTTGGCCCCACCTTCAGAGCCAGCTGCATTCAGTGGCGTGTCCCGCATGTGTCCATGTGACCTCCTTCCATGACTCATAGTCACCCTGACTAGGGCATGGCCTGAGACAGAGGAATGGGATGCGGAGAGAGGAAAGATGGCCATGGCCATTCAGCCTGTGGTCACATGCAGAGTACCGCCACCCCACTGGCCCCCAGCCCTGCCATTTGGCTGCTCTTGTGTCTCACTCTAACCCCGCTGGCCATCCGGGGGCCCTGCTTCCATCACCCTCAGCCCTTCACTGCAGCCCCACACTGAGGCCCGGGGGAGTGTCCCAAACTGCAGTGTGGCTCAGCCATCACCTGCTAGGTACTTCAGGGTTCCCCCAGCCTCCCACAATCCAATGGGCTCCGTGTGCCCCTCTGACGACCCAGAGTCCTCCATACCTGCTGCTTCTGTCTTACATACCGGGTTCCTGCTTTGCCTCTCAGAGTGTGACTCAGCCTTGACCACAGTGTCTGCTGGGGACATCCTCCTTCTCAGCGTGCTTGGAGTAGGCAAAGGTACTGACACACACACACACACACACACACACACACACACACACACTTGTGCACTTGCACATGCACTCCCAAATGCATGAATGTGTGAGCACAAACCATGTACAGCCCACAGAAATTTCAGCCTTCTCCAGGAAGGATTCCTGATTGGACCTTGTTCTGATTGTGTCTGGATGTCCCCCCAAAGCCTCATGTGGTCATAGGTAGGGCTTTTCAGAGGTGTCGGTCTAGGACATGTGACTGATTCATGGTGCAATGCTAGGATTAGCGGTGCTGGGACTGAGGGTATGTTAGGTGGCCTGAATAAGATGTAAGGGGCAGAGAGAGGCTTGCTGCTGGTTACTTGAAGCTGGTCTTTTGCTTGCTTTTGCCATCTTCTGCCTGCCATGTTTCTCCTGTGCATGCCTATCTGCCGTGCCACCCTGCCTTGGATTCACCTGCTTATGTACAGAAACCTCTACAAACTGCGAGCTACATACCTTTCCTCCTTAACTTTGGGTGTCGGGTATTTTGTCTCAGCAATGAGGTGGGTGACTAAGACAGGCCCCTTCCCCGCACCCTGTCTCCTGTGAAACATGTTCCTTTGGTTTGGGTGTCCTTCCCCTTCTCTGTAGCTTTTGTCCTTCTCTCTCTGCTACTACGGATTTCTTTCCACCTTCTTGAAAATTTTCATCTGCGTTGCTCAGCACTGTGATGGCCTCCCCATCATCTATCCTTTGGGCTCCCCAGCATCCATCCTTTGGCTTCCCCAGCATCCACCCTTTCCAGCTTTTGGTAATCCGGAAACCAGCCTGTTGGGTATTTTTGTCTTTGTTTCATTTGCGTGTTTTGCAGGGCTAGGGCTTAACCCCAGGGCCTCCTGCAGGTCAGGAGCCTGCTCTGCCACTGAGCTCCATCCCTGGCTTCCCTGCTTTTGATTTGAGGACTTCTATCTGTGAGCACCCGTGAAACCCAGCCCCACCCTGGAATTGACTTTGGCATAAGTTGAGGGGAACTACAGACATTCTTCCTAGGGTGGGGTGTGAACAAATGCATGCCAGTGGGTTTGGGAAAAACGTTTGTTGGCAGTTTCTGAGTAAAAACTTTCTTTGTTCTTCAGAGAAACTTCTGGGAGAAAAGGCCTCTTTTCCTTGGTTTGGAGGCTGAAGTAAGAAACCAGGAGTTTTGGCAGCTGACCTAAGAGTGACATTAGTCCCTAAGAAGGCAGGGCCAGAGGGCAGAAGGAACCTGGGTCCTTGACACTGTGGGTTCAACAGCTGAGTCAAATTGAACCTGAAGCCCGCTCTGATCCGCGTTTCCAGTCTCCTATACCTTTTAATCTCTTTTCTTGTTTAAGCTGGTTTGAATTTTTTTTTCTTTCTTATGTGTAGAAAAGCCCTGAAGCATTCACTCCCCCCACCCTATTTTTCTTTTCTCTTTCTGGATGCTTGTCTCAAGTCCCCCCATTTTTACCTTCTCCTTTCTCTGTCTGTTGTAGGATGGTGACCCTCTGTGCTGTTCACCCACTGCATTACTTCATTCATGCCTCTATTTGCTGTTGTCTTCTAAATCTGTAACGTCTGAGACCCAGGCATGGTATCCAAAAGCCTTCTTGCCTTTCTGACTTGTGACGCAGCCCACTGGGTTCAGAGGTGAGGGTCTTACTGCTCCCCGCCAACCTGTTCCTTGTCCTGGATGTGCTGCCTTTGCTGAGGGGCTCACCCATCCTTCCTGTGGCTGGAGCCCCAGGCTGGCATCACCCTCTCCACACCCAGCAAGTCACCAACCTTGTGGAGCCTCCTCCTCAGTGTCACCCACCCCTCCATCCCTGCCATCTGCACGGCCCTGGCTCAGTTGTCCCTCATCCCTCGCCGGGCCCTCCTACGATTGCCTGCCCTTTTCTAAAACGTAAATCTGGCTCATTGCCTCTGCCGAGCACCCTTTGGTGGTTCCCTCTGTCCCATTCGAGAAGCCCTCTGATCTAGAAACTCTAGGGCTCTCTTCCCAGACCTCAGCCCACGCCACTCCCACTGTCTCTGCCCCCCAACCTCCGGGCAGTCTCCTCCTGTCCTCAGGCTGCTGTGCTTCCCTGAGCAAGGACACCCTCTTTGGCCGCTCCCATGGTGGCTCTGCTCCTGGAACCTGACTCTTAGTAGAGGCCCCGTCCCGGGTAGCAAGTGCAGGGCAGGCCTTCAGCCAGGTGAGTGGGCGGGCAAGGACTACAGGGATGGGCTGGGTACATCCCCAGGGCCATCCCTGAAGCACCCCCTCCTCCCAGGAGGCGCCTCCTTTGTGTGTGTGTGTGTGGGGGGGGGAGTTGTGCTATATCCCAGGAGCTTCCTGAGAAGGAGGTTGTCTTTTTATGGTCACTGCAAGAAACGCTATTTTCTTTTTCCTTTCAGTACTGGGGCGAAACACAGGGGCACTTTACCATTGAGCCGTATCTCTAGCCCTTTTGATTGATTAATATTTTAAAAATTTTGAGGCCACGTCTCACCAAGTTCTCCACCCTGGCCTTAAGTTTGTGATCTTCCTGCCTCTGTCTCCCAAGAAGCTGGATTATGGGTGAGCCTGTTTTGCAGGAAGCTGTTCCAAGGACATGACTTTCGTTCAGGTGGACAATAGAAGGGAGAGGGCCACCAAGGGGCCTGGAGAGCACCCCTAGGGTAGCTGCCCTTGGGTGGAGAGGAACAGGAGTGTTTCAGCCTCACCACCGATTCTACTGGAAATTCTGGGGCACTTGAGACCACTTTGATCCCTACAACTCCTAGGAAAATAAATGCCTTTTCTTCTTTAGGTAGATACCAAGAAACTTTAATAGGAAGCAGCAGGGGAACAGGGAGGTATTTGTGGAGAAGGGAGAAATCTGGTCCCCCATTACTCAGGTGCCCCAGCCCCATTCTGCTAGGTGCCACCTCCCCCAGGGGGCCTTCCCTGACTGCCAGCCCTGCAGGGGCTCCCCCACTCTCTCACACAGCCCTGGAAAGCCAAGGCTGTGCACTGGGAGCGGAGTGTGTGTGCATATGCATGCGTACATGTGTGTGTGTGTGTGTGTGTGTGTGTGTGTGTGTATACGCGCGTGCATGTACACAGTCTGATGCTGATCAGCTGATCCCGGGGCAGCTGCTGCGGGTGAGAGGGCACACTTTGAATTATGAGTTCTGAATTACGATAAAACTACTGATAACAACTGCCACGTGATGGGTGCTTGGTTTGATGCCTGATCCTCTCTTCAGTGAGCCTCCTGATGTCACATTCTGTGCCCGGGATTGGGTTTCCTGTCAGTGTATGAGCCCCACCACCGTCGGCCCCTGTCCACAGCGCTAAGGCACCTGCAGGGCCGGCAGTACTGGGAGGCATGCTTGTCCTCTTCTCCTTGAGGGTCCACCCTCTGCGATGACACAGGAAGTGAGGAGGAATCGGGGGCTCAGGATAGCAAAACGGGACTGGAAGGAGCTTAAGAGAAGTGGAAGGCAGCAAACAGCAGTTCCGTGGCTGCTTGGCGCCCCAGATGCCCCCCGCAGCCCTCAGTGGCTGCTTGCTTTCTCTCTCTGCCCAGGGCTGGGTATGTGTGTGGTTTGTCGTCACTGCCATCCTGCTGCAGCCTGTGCTTTCCTGCTGGCCTGTCCCCAGCCTCCCCTGCCTCTCTGGGCACCCGCCCATGTGAGGTCATAGTGTCACTTTTCACAGGGGTGGAGTTTCCGGGGGTGTCTCAAGACTCACACTCTCTAAGGAGTGAAACAGTAGTGGTGGAATCTGACGGTTTAGAAGACAGGTGGTCACCCAGGGTCTGTTCTGAATAGTGAGGCCTAGGAAATCCTTCCTGCCCTTCTTTCTCCTTCCTTCCCAGCTTCCTTTGGGCTGGGCTCTGGGCTTGACATCAGGATGCAAGGACCCAGCCAGAGCTTCAAGAAGGCCTTTGTCAGACCAGCTTCCCCAGAGGAGTGGCAGGGCTTCTTGGATGGCTGCTCTCCAAGGTGGGCTCAGCCCTGTGCTCTTGAGTCCCAGTCTCCAGTGGCTGGAGGCACCCAGCGCCCAGCACTCAGCATCAGTTACCTTGGCGTTGCCCTTTCTGTGGCTCCAGAGTGTGGCTGTGAGCCTCCATCTGTCTGGTTCACACTCAGAGCTGGGGGAGCAGACACTGCTGGCCCTGGACGGTGTGACCACAGCACCATTCTCTGTGCTGCCTGGGCTTTGGTGACTCGGACTGGGTGGGCAGGAAATGGTGCAGCCCCCAGCTGCTGCTCGTGTGCTCACGGGCCTGTGCATGGCCAGTGCAGCTCTCACCATGGGCCTGGCAGTCCCTGCCAGCTCCAGCCACGTTGGCCTCAGCTGAGCCCCAGCTCTGTCCTCATCCTATTCCCGGAAACTAGGTTTCCTGTAGCCCTGGGGGGCCAGCTACATCATTTTCACAGCTCTGTACAGAGTGAAAAAGCGGGGTCCCTGGTTTAAAAGCAATTGCAGACCTCGAGAAGGGACATGCACAGCATCACACCAAATGCGGGCCCCCTGAAGGCCACAAAACTGTCTCCTCTGCCCATTATTTTTTTTCTCGAAGAGGGGGCTTCAGGCCAATTGAAAACAACCTGGAAAAGTTGTTTAGGCCCTGGTGGCAGGTGGCTGAGGAGTCAGTCCTGCTGAAGCTTTCGGACTACACCTTGGTGGTTAGAGGCTTCTGACACCGGTTACCTCTGTGAAAGGTGGTTTTCTGGGCTTTTTCTCACACATCTGTGCCTCCATGGGTTTTTGTGTCAGGAGAGTGAGGAAGGAGGGGGTGTGATTGTGTGTGTGTGTGTGTGTGTGATGGAGGCAATTGGAAGCAGAGGAGTAAGCCAAAGGACCAATGGCTCGGTGCATTCAGAGTTTGCACTCCATCTGCTTCAGCCCTATCCCCCTAGTGACGCTGAACAGTTCCTGTTGCTCTGTGATCCAGGGTCCTGTCTCTTTCTTGCTTTCTGTACCCCAAGGCGGACCCTAGCTGTCTGTTCTTGGGACAGGGTCTTGCTATGTAGCTGGTCCCAAATTCAGGGCGATCTTCTTGGCTCAGCCTCCCAAGTGTGGGCATAACAGGCGTGTGCCCCACATCTGGGCTGTTTGGAAGATAAGATAAACTCTGCCCGGGAGCTCATGCTGAGAGAACATAGGTGGGGTTTTCCGGGGCCTGCTGGGCTGTTTGTCTTTCTCCAAGTAGACAGGACACAGAGATAAAGGATCTGGCCAGAGCAGCCTTCTGGTAACAGAGGTGCTTTGGAGCAGGAAGGAAGGAATTTTAGAACAGGTGGTGCACAGGGTGAAGGAGGGATCTGTGGTCTGCCCCTCCTTCTACACTACTGTCCTTTCGCAAGGCATCCTCAATCAGAGTCTCAGGGGCAGAATGGGTGCCCACCCAGACCCTGCTCACAATCTCGCTGAAAGCACCACCAGTCTCGAGTCCCTAAAAGTCAAGTCAGTACTTGGTGGGGCCTGGCCCTGCCCATGGCAGGCCCCAGTGAGGGGCTGAGCAGCAGAAGGAATTAACCCAGCAGAGGGGTGGCCAGCTGGTGACAAGGGAACAGAGACCTTCAGCTTTCCTGAGAGCAGATTCAGAAGGAGTCAAGGGAACTCCCAGGTGGCCGGAAGTGGGGGCGCAGTAGAGAGATGGCATCTGCCTTTTATGTTGATTCACCCCAGGACTGAGTCTGCAAGCTCATGCTGCACCACTGAGCTGCACCCGAGACCCTGGAGGATTTGGGTTGTCGGGAGCTGGAGAGGGCAGGGTATCAGGCAGTGCAGGAGAGAGATGAAACTCGGAAAGGTTGGGTTAGGCAGGATGACCCTGTTGCCAACAGGGGCTCATCTTTGAGCAGCCATGTGGTTTCGGGTGAAGAGCTTCATTTTTTGATATGTAGGATGTGGAGAAACAGTATCTACCTCATTGGATTTTTGTAAGAATTACCTAAAATACCTATCTAAAGCACTTAGTTTGGTGTTTGGCATATAATAATCAACAAAGAATTGCAGCTTTTTAATGACAGAGACATAAATCAGGAAATCGTAACATGCTTGAAAAGCAACAACTTCTATCTCATTTGAGAAAAATGGGGTTTTTTAGGAGGTAGATAGCTTGAGAGCTGCATGTACAAAATCTTGAATGCTAGATTCAGAACTGAACTTTTTTTTTTTGGAGGCTAAGAACTAAACCAGGTTCGAAAAAGAGCGTTTTAGGAAGATAAGAACTAAGTGGCCCTTTGCAGTTATTTTTCCCACTCCTTTGCAAATTAACAGAAGTAAAGAGGTTCCTACAAACTGAAAGGGGAAATGCTTGGAATTTAAAATTTGTCCTAATTCAAGGATTTGCTTGGCTTTGGGCTGGGGTGAGTCACAAGAAGGCGTGACAGAGGTGTCTTTCCAGGATGAAGTGGCACGGTTGGCGTGGAGAGTGGAGTGTAACCCTTTGCCGTAACCCACAGGAGAAGGGGCCTTCTTTACACAGGACTTCCTTACTAGGCTCCTCTCTAGAAGGTGGCCTAAAATAGACATCAAAATGTAAAATATGCAACCTTTGGCCCAGCTTCTCCACTTCTGGGAATTTATCTTAAGTAAATAATCAGATAAGAATGTCTGTTTTTGTCTTGTTTAGAATAGCAAACATGAAAATAGCTTAAATATCTGTTAACATAGTATTGATTTTTTTAAAAATGGGTGCTTATATATTCAACAGAATACTAAAAAGTTATTAAAAATTATGCTTGTATTTGCATGTATGGCTATGGATAGTTGTCCTCTGATGGAATGTCAAAGAAAAAAAGTAAGTTTCAGCACAGTATATTTAAATGACCAATTTCATATTGATTATATTTATGTATGCATTAAAATTCAGGAAGTCTGAAAAAAACCTCTCAAAGCGACAGTTATAGGGAAGGAATTATGAGTTAATGTTGACATATGATATTTTTATGTCGTGAATTTTTAACAATGTATTATGAAAAATATATTTCAGATTTAAAAAAAATTCTTGTGCCCTTTTTTTTTTTTTTTTTGTTCTGGGAATCAAACTCACAACCTTGCACTTGCCAGCCAGGCACTGAGCTGGAAAAAAATCAGTAAATGCGTGAAAAGTAGCTGAATTGAAGGTGAATAATGTGACAAGGAGCTACCATGAAAAAGATGTCTCATTCACTGGGCGTAATTGAAATCAATATCCATTGTAAGAAGATAACGATATTCATTGTGTATCACTGTTGAAGTTGTTTTCTATCAAAACTACAGCTTGTGCTCAAAGCTAAGTAGGCGAAATTCATACAAATGTCAGACATCGTGAGGTTGCTCCTGCCCCTACCTCCCTCCAGCTGCCTCAGGTGACGTCAGGGCTGAGCAGGGTCTGCACCTCAGGCACCTGCACCTGGTGTGGGCAGGATCCACAGAGAGGAAGCGAGTTGTTTGCCCGCTCCCTGTCCCCACACACCCCAGAGGTGTTTACGTGAGGACAGGGTACCTGCCCCACAGTGCTGAGGACGTAGCTCTGAAGGTACCAGAGGACTGCTGAGGGTAGGGAGCCTGTAGCCCTGCCTTCCAGGGCCTGGGTACCTACTGGCAGCATTGCGGCAGCAAGTCAGGTGGCAAGGGCTGCCCGACCCATCATTACAGCATCAGGGCGGAGGGCGGGAGAGGGGATGTCTGTCCCAGAATGATTAAGACAGGAGGTGTCTCATTCCTTGCTTGAGGCAGGCACTTGGATTTCTGAGGCCAGAGTGTGGTGCCACCGGGAACCACACCGTCTGAGGTGAAGCGTGAGGCAGCGTCACATGGTGGCTAAAAGCAGGCAGGTGGGGAGCAGTTGGGGGCTGACCTCGGCTCTGCTGCTGCATTTACTGACTGTGTGGCTTTGGGCAAGTTGCTTAATAATTAAGCCCTAATCACTTCACCGGTGTGGGGAGGAGAAAAGTGAAAACACATAAACATAATAACAGTGTAAAGTATTTTGCATAAAGCTATTATTTTAATAACTTTTTTTTGGTTGGGTATTATCATAGCCATTTTACAGAAAAGGAATCAGGTTTAGGGAAAAAGTAAATCTAACTCTAAAGCTTAAGCTCTTGCTTCTGAAAAGGCTTCCGTCCCAACTTCTTCATGTTATCTGCCCCATCTGGGGGTGAGGGCGAGCTCCTCCCTACGGTCTTTACTCCGCCACCTCCCGGAAGTGTCTCCTTGGGTACCGTGCCTGGCCTCGCCTCCGTCCTCCTGTGCTGTTCCCTTGCTCTGCTCCCAGCTGCCACGAACTAAGCACCCTCCACCTTGTGTCTGCATTGGAGCCAGCTGACTGTGGACTGGATCCCCTCAAACTGTAAGCCAGATGAGGTTTTCCTTCTTTAAGCTGTAAATGGTTGGTTTGTTTCAGTGACAGGAAAGTTGATGAATACAGAAAATGATATCAGAAAAATGGGATCATTGTGACTGTACTTGACCATGTGGTTCAGAAGTCTTTGGAGCTAGTTTACAGCAGTTTGCAAAGGTTTGGTGATATGGGCTAGAGAGGCCCTAAAATGCTATAGGCGGAGCTTGATGGGTGACTGTGGTCTCAGCTCAGAAGACCAGCATGGTGATAGGAATGTGGACACTAAAGGCCAGGCTCAAGAGGTTTCAGATGGAAATGGGGATTCTTTTAGGAGTTGGACTAGATGATGTGTTGGACTAGATATATATATTTGTTTCATTTTGCACATATTCTGAAGCTTTGCAGGAGACTGAGTTTAAGGGCTATGGACCAATGGATTAATTGGAGGAAATTTCAAGTAGCCAGCATTCAGGCTATGGTATGAATACCACTTACTGGCTGCTTTCAACCAAATTAATGGTGTGAATCAGGGATAAAAAGCAGAGCAGAAAAATTTGAAAAACTTAAATTTTTGCCCAAAAGGAACTATGGATAAAATTGGGATCTGTTATGGCTGGTATGCTTTTTTGGAGGTGACTGGATACAGGGTATGTGAACATGGGTTAAGGGTGTGATTTAGGGTTAGTCCCCTCGTTGGATTAGGACAGTTTGGAGACTAAATATGATTTCAGGAGATGGGTCTGGTTGTCAAGCTGACAAGGGGCAGATTGTGACGATTAATAGTGACATGTGAATTTGACTGGATTAAGAGTGCTAGCTGATTAGGAAAGCCTTCTGTGAGCTTAGGTGCTGTATCTGCTCCCTCATCTGTTCCACCGTGGCACTGTCCCCTGTCCTGCTTTCCGACTGTCATGGACTGAGCATCTTCCATGTCCTGCTCTTCCACCATGATTTTTCTGCTTTGGAGCTTGATGACCATGAACTGAATCCCCTCAAACCATAGGTCAAATTGTATCTCTCCTTCTTTGAATTGTGGTGTCAGGTTTTGTGTCTCAGGGACAGGAAAGCTAAATAACACAAAGCAGAAGTACAATGATATCATGTCTCTGTCACTGGAAAATTCCAAGTTCTAGGGTTACCTAGGAGTATCTGCATGTGGGATAAAGTGTTACAAATTTTTACATTTGCAGCTTGGAAAGATTTTATTGGTAGCCTGGTTCTTCTGCTGTATCATGCATTCATTTTATGTCTTGCAGATGAGGGCCTTTCAAGGAAGAAAACACATACATCTGCTGCCTGTTTGGCAATTCACACATGCTTAGCCCATCCTGCCTCCACACGCTTTTGGCTGGCAGTGATGATGGGGTATAACCCAGTACCTTATACCTGCTAGGCAAGTGCTCTACCAAAGAGCCATACACCCAGATTTAAGGAAAAACAAAAACAAAAACAAAGGTGATTCAGAACGTTTGCCCTGGAAATGAACTGCATGTCCCAAAGTTGCTGATGACTCCCAACCGGAAGGGCGGAGACAAAGGGAAGGATGACAGCCTGGGAAGGGGACCCCTCCTTTTTCTGCAGCCTGATAATGCTGGTTATGGGATCAGCCTGAGCGCTTGGTTTGGCTGGAGGAGGTGACATTTCCAGAAGGGAGAGTGCGTACATGCACAAGCAGGTGTGACCCTGTAGCATTCATGTTCACCCCCTCCAACTGTGCTGGTGTGCAAGCCCTGGTTTCCTTTTCTTGTGTGTGTGTGTGTGTGTGTGTGTGTGTGTGTGTGTGCGTGTGGTACTAAGGATTGAACCCAGGGCCTTTTTACTGAGCTACATCCCCATCCACTTTCTATATTTTATTTTGAGACAGGGTCACAGCTAAATTGCTAAGTTGTCCAGGCTGAGCTGAAACTTTGGATCCTTCTGCCTCAGCACCCCCAGGTGTGGCCACTGCTCCCGGCATCAGTTTCCTCTTTAAACCAGGAGACAGTGAAGCAACTGAGCCTGGTGCACGGCTATCCAGAAAGTACTTGTGCTCTCCACCTCTCAGGTTCCCTGACTCCTTCTCTGTGGTACAGTGTGGCCTCCTGATGTTCCTGGAAACCAGCAGATAGGCCTCCTCTGCTAACCTGCCCTGGCGAAGCCCCAGCTCGCTAACTTCTGCCTGGCAGGTGAGACAGCAGCGGCGGTTGGATTGGTTATTTTTAGCATGCTACAGAGGATGACGTGTGCAACTTCCAAGGTCACGTACATGGATCGGGGCTTATCAGACTTACGCACACAGACCTGGGGTGCAGGGAAGAGGAAACTTCAATAGGATGACGCCAGGAGCAGGACTCGTCCTGGGCTGGGCAGGGCATAGGCCCTGCATGGTTTGTTCTAGCCAGGCACGCAGGGTAGGCATCCAGCCTGTGGCGCTGATTCCTGACGATGTCACCCTCTCCCAGCTCTAGACCTCGATCAGAGCGGTGGTAGGGGGTCTGTGCTCCCCCACCTCCTCCCCCAGCACCATCTCAGCAGAGGGGCAGGTGGCAGGCCTGGGCAGACTTACTGCCCTTGAGGCCAGTCAGACAGGCTGCAGACTGACCTTCCCCAGGGCTGCGCACGTCTGTGCGTCCTCCCTGCAGTTTCCTGCTGTGCAGCCCGTTTGCTCTGCTTTTATTTTTCTGTTTTTATTTCCTCAGCACTGGGGGTGGAATCCAGGCCTCTGGCTGCTACATGAGTGCTCAGCCACTGAACCACATCCCGGCCAGTGTTGAGCCCATCAGAGGGGACTGGGTCCTCAAGGTGGACTAAAGCCCTCTCCAGGGAGTGGGCTCTTTCTCTGAGGCTGGGATGTGGCAAGACCCAGAGGTCCGGCTACCAGGAGTGAGTTGTTAAGAACCTGGCCGGGAACCCTCTTTAACTCTTCACTACTCCCCAAACATCTGCTCCTTCTCCACATCTCACCATGGGGGCCTCGCAGGGGCCCCACAGGTCTGGTGCCACATTCTTGGATTTCCAGAACCATGACCCTAACAAACCTCTTTTACTTATGAATTACCAGATCTCAAGCATTCTGTGATAGCAACAGAAAATGGATTAAGGCCCCGCTTTGTACTTACTGCTCTTAGATGCTGTTGAATCCTCCATTTCCCAGGCCTCTTCCTGATACCCTCCAGCAGGGCTTCACATCCTGTGTGTCCTGCCTTAGCACCCTGTCACCCTGCTAACACACACTGTCACAACCGTCTGCCTCCTGACGGTTGCTGTGTGCAGCTCCAGGACCTTGTACAGCCTGTGGGTAAATGAGTAAATTATACAAACTTGCCAATTTTGAGACAGCTTTCCTTCCTCTCGGCCCCCACAAGCACTTTATGATTTTGCATTAATTTCTCTCAAGTGAAAATGAATCACATTGCTTTTGCTTCAGGAATTTCATAGCCACCCACTGAAGCCCTCAGAGATCTAGGGAACCAGAAGATGGGAATGAGCCATGATGAGCTGCCACATTATGAGCCCAAAGGAGTGAGTAACCATGGACTGAAACCTCTAAAAAGGTGAGCTGAAAAAACCTCCCAACTGTATAAGGTGACTGCCTTAGGTATTTTGTAATAGTAACAGAAGCTGGCTAACACAGTTTGCAGTGCCTTGGCAGGGCCAGAATTCAGAGATTTGGCATGGAAGCTTCCTGGGGACAACAATAACCATTTTAAGGAGAGGGTGGAGAGACAAACAAAGCCCTAACCTTGTTTCTGAAGGGTTCTCCTTGTCCTACACTTGGAGGCTGTTTCTGCAGAGCCTAGAATCCCTCAGGGTACCAGGACCTGGGTGAGACCTTGCCTGAAGTCCTTCCTTGACTTCTCTTTGCATTAACAAAATGAGCTGCAGGGGATCTGAGAACATGTTCCTTCAGGGGTAGAAATTACACACTTGTAACAGCCAAAACAGTTATTTGAGTAATAACTATCCTAGCACAGGTCGGAGGAGCCTAGTAAATGTTGCCCTTGTTTGAAATCCTCCCCCGGCCCCACCCTGCCGCCTTCCTAGGGCCCAGCAGGTTGGAAGGGGAGTGACTGGTTTCTGCTTGTTTGTGTTTCAGAGCCAAGCTGTCTGGAACCGCTGTCTGCCAGCTCCCCGCCGCCCCCCATCCCAGAAACATACCCAGCAATCAGGAGCCACTGCTGCCCCTGGGCTGCTGAGACAAACGCTGAAGAGCCCAGAGTGGTCATTAGCTGAGGGCGGAGACTTTGATGGTCACCGTGAAGCCCACACTGAGTAAGGCTTCTGCCCTTGGTCTCCTGCGAACTCAAGGATGTGAGGTGGGAGGCCCAGGCCTCAGCTAAGCCCACGGTGCAAGCTGGAAGTCGGCCTGCGCCCGTCTCTAAGCCCGGACACCGGTCTCTAAGCCTAGACACCCCTCTCTAAGCCCAGACCCCTCGGCTGCACTCTCGGGGGTAGACTGAGGCACCTGGCTGGAGCACTCCTTGTGGCTTCTGCTCACGGTTATCCCCAGAGCGGGTGGGAACAACCCAGGGTGAGCGGGGCCAGTGTGACCCGGTCGCCTGGGGCTGTCTGATTCCTTGCACTCCTCCTGAGATGAGATGGTGCACACCTATAATCCCAGCTACTTGGAAAGCTGAAGCGGAAAGAAAGACCTCATCTCAAAGTTAAGAATAAAACGGGGCTGAGGATGTGGTTCAGTGGAAGAAGACTGCCTGGCATGGGCAAGGCCCTGCCCTTTGTCCCCAGCGTCCCCCACCAATCCGCATATCTCCATAGGGTCCAGGATTTCATGGGACTCCTCTGCTGTGGTGAAAGGGCTTTCCAAGTGGCAATGTGAGATTTTACCCTCAGCGGGCTTCCGGCCTCAGCCCTGCGCAGCAGCTCCCTGTCCCGTCTCAGAACTCGGCTCATGGCCCAGCAGCTCCTGCCGGAGATCCAAGCCCTGTCTTCCTCTGATCATTCTGGCTCCCTGCCTGGTCCCGGCTTCACAGATGACCGGCCTCCACCTTTCTCCAAGCCCTCTATGCTGTTTCAGGTCAGTCCTGCACCCCAAATCTGTGTCTGTCCCCGCCCTGCAGCCCCTCGAGGCCACCATCAGCGGACAGGGTGAGTGGGGTAGACACACACGGCCCCTGCGCCTCCTGCCATAGCTCTTTGACTGGGCTTCAGGGTGACGGTCCAAGACCTTGGCAGCCTCCTCAGCCATGCATCACATTCTTCATTTTTTTTCAATTTTTGTTTTTCACATTGTTAGAGTACATAAAGATCACCTTCCTTGTGGGAGCTGCTACATGTGCAGAACACATCTTCACCCCTACCTTCATCTCTTGGTCCCCTTCCTATTTGCAAGACTTCTATCTCTCTGTTTCCTATTATCTATCTTTTTGGGTTTCCCAAAATAAAAACCATGCAGTATTTAAATTGTGTGTCTGATTTATTTCAGTTTAAATTATGATCTCAAGGTGCATCTATTTTCCTAAAAATGACTCCAACTTATCCTTTGTGGCAGTATAATACTCCATTGTGCATAAATACCACATTTTCTTTACCTGTTCATTTACAGATGGGCACATAGCCTACTTCCAGGATTTAGCTATTGGCCTGCACCTTCCTTAAAGACCTGTGTTCTAGTCACACAGCACTGACTCTCACGAGCCTTTGATGTGTGTGTGAGCCTTCCTTTCTCTCTCTTGCAGATACTTCTCACCTGTCCCTCATGCCCAGCCCATGTGTCCTGTCCTCCCTTCCCACCCTTGGGTCTCTGGCCTCACAGCCACAGCATTCTGAGTGCAGCTTGGTCAGACCACGGAGGCGGAGAGACAGAGCGGGCAGCAGCCCCCCGCTTCAGTGGGCTCTGAGAGGCCCCACAATTTCCTTACCCGCAGCTTAACCCAGCTCCTCATCCACGCTTCATCTCCTGCAGATTCCCTGCGGGCCCCTTGGTGGTCCTGAGGGCCGTGGGGAGAGGCTGAGGGGTGGGCAGTAGGGTGCCCTGTGAGGGGGCGCAGAGGCCACGAACACCAGGTGCACCTGCCTGCCTATCAAGATCTAGCTGCAACCTTCCCGGACACCACTGGGAGATTTGGGTCAACGCAGGAGTTTTGGACCAATCCCAAATATGAGGGGGCAGTTTTGAAATTGCAGTTTGGCCACCGAAATATAATAATTCTCAGGGTATCTGAATGGTTTACTGGGAGCAACAGTGTTTTTAGTAGTACTAGGAATTGAACTCAGGGCCTCATATCTATCATCTATCATGTATCTATCAGTCTACCTTTACTTTTCATCTCTCTACCATTTATTGTCTATCTTTCATCTATCACCCATCATGTATGTATCATCTGTCATTTATTTATCATCTACCTATCATCTATCTACCTACCTATCATCTGTCATTTGTCATCTATCATCTACCATCTATCATTGATCTGTTTGTTTTGAGGCATGGTCTCACTGAATCACTAACTTGCCCTGGCGGGGCTCACACTTTCGATCCTCTCGCCTCGGCCTCCCACAGTGCTGGGGTGACAGGTGTGCCCCACCATACCTGGCTGGGCAACATGACAATGGATGAAAGCTGTTGTAGAGTATCGAGGCTGCCTGGTGCCATAATTTCTGTGATAGTGACTGACACTGGGTTCTGCCGGCGGTGGCCATCTGCCAACCCCTGCCCAGTCCCCTGTTCCATGAGTGGAGTGCTTGGAATGGACACGCCCGCCCAGGCTTCCTCCTGTCCGGTCTGCTCCTCTCCCTATATGGACTGTGGCTCGACTCTAAGGAGAACCACTGCTGCCCAGGCTCTCAGGGGCTGAGAATCCTCCTGTTCCTCTGCTCTCCTGGCCGCATCGTGTAACCTGTGGCCAGCAATCCCTGTTGTGAGTCCTCTGGGTGATCTGAGCCTCCAAGTCTGGAAGTTTCCCTGGCCTAGAGGATCAGGAAAGCCAGAACTCGGGTAACCAAGGTAAAGTCAGGGCGGGAGCCTGAGGAGGGTGGGATGCAACCTGAGCCAGAGGAGGCCAAGGAAGTTCTGGGAAACTGCTCTGAATGCTATTTTCAGCCAGGGATTCATCTCCTGCAGGTGTAGCCTATGAGTGGGCTGGGCCAGCTTAAAGGGCCTGCAGCCAAGCAGACAGGTAGGAAAGTACTTGCAGGTGTTTCGTAGGTCACCCAGACCTCCTGGGAATGACAGCTTGTGGTCAGTCACCTCCTCCGCTGTCCAAAGGATTCGGCTTTGTCAGTGTCTTTCTGAGAAAGCTGTTCTGGGTTCGATGTGGCATTAGGGAAACTGAACTTGTCTTTGGCTGAGTCCAGTCCTCTTATCCAATGCAGCAATCGCTGTGCAGTGTTCCCCATGGAGGCCGGGGACTCCTGACACAGCAGCCTTATGGAAAGTCTTCCTGGCATGGCCCAGAGCACCTCTCACCTGGTGTGAGTGCTCATGCCTTAACAGTGCTCTGCAGGAGTTCACTGACGCCTCTCCACTTCGGAGCTCTGATTGGAGCGGCACCTGTCCACTCCCTCTTCCGTCCGAAGACGCTCTCTCTGCCTCTCCTAGTCTGTTTCTTCCCTCAGGAAAACGAATCCTTATTTTCTTCCAAAGTTGCCAGCATGCACTTGTTTTCAGAGCTGCAGAAACTGCAAGTGAAATGTTTGTGGAGCAGAGAGATGGGGAAAGGGCCCAGGAAACCAAATTGTGCATCAAAGTACGGGGCTAAGTGGGCGTGAAGGGGAGAAGCATCAAAGCTAGAGCTACGTGGAAGGAAGGCTGACCAGACCAGGTAATTTAGGTTCGGAGCCCACAGACGGGCCCACTGGAGAGCTCCCTGGCCAGAGGACTTGTGTAGGAGTTGAGCAGGACTAATCAGAGCCAAACTAAAATTATGGCCACTAAAACCCCCAGGTCCCCAGTCTGTGAATTGCTGCCAACTCAGGGCACAGCAATCTTGTACTTCACAATTGGTATTTTGGATCTAACTTCAGGGCTTTGCCTAATCCTGATTAAGTTTAATCTTGTTTATTCTAATCAGTAGAAGCCATTGAACCTTGTTTCTGGAATGTGTACTCTGTCCCTTTCAACTTTGTGTCATGTGTCAAGTTTTTTTTTCTTCATGCATCAAGTTTATAACCTCACTTTGATCTCCATGTTTAAATCATGGACAAGAATGTTGACCAGCAGCTCATTAGAGGCTGCCTTTCAAGCTGAGACCTATTCTGACTATTGGTTGTTCAGCTCGCTGTTTGTTCACGTGTTTATTAGTTCCTGGGTACCACACTGCTCAGGGACAATGGGATTTGGTTCTGATGATGCTGGGTAGAAGGCAGTTAGAAAGTCTCTGGGAGCCCCCTCTGTGTCCATAGGCCCTTCTAAGGAAATTGTATCAGTCAGCTTTCTGTCACTACAACTAAATGCCTGAGATCAGTAATTTATACAAAGAGGTTTGTTTTTGCTCACACTTTTGGAGATTTCAGCTCATAAGCAATTGGCCCTAAAGCCTTTCGGCCTGTGGCAAAGTAGCATATCATTGTGAGAATATGTAAAACCACTCACCTCCTCATCCTAGAAACACAAGGGGAGGAGAGGAGCCATGGTTCCATACTCCTAAAAACCTAAAGTCTTTCCACTAGGCCCCACTTCCTGGAGGGTTCACCATTAGCTCTGCTCTGGGGCTCAAATCTTTAATCCATGGGTCTTTCGGGACTACATACAAATCACTGTAGGCAATTTCCTATGTGAGGCAGTGTTAGGAACATTTTATACTATAAGAGCTTATCTTCTTCCAGCTACATCTGATTGGACCTGACTCAAAAGCAGCACAGTTATAGACTTTCCATGGCCTTTGAGAGCTTGAGGTGAAAAGCCCTGCCTAGATGGGGGCGAGCTGGTCCACTCCAGCGAAAGATGGAGAGGTCACGAAGGAGCTGAGGATGATATGTTGCCCAGGGAAGCAGTACCCTTCTTAACATGGAGGAACTACATCTCTGAGGAGAATCAGGCTTTCATTTGTAACACAGTGAATTAGCATAACTTGGGAACTCAACTGCTGCAAAATACTTAGAAATCTTGGACATATAACTGAGCAACACAGAAAAGAAATCTCTAAGGCCCAAATGGAAGAAGAATGAGTGGAAAACCTCCCTGGTAAATATGTGACCCAAGGCCAAGGCCGCCCTGGTGGCAAGAGGCTTGTCATCTGTGCTGGGAACAACTACAGGTAAGATCAGAGCCACAAAGCCTACTTCTTACAAAGAGGTTGATCCGAAGCTGTTGCTTAAAGCTAGGATTCCTTATGGGCTACGCAGTTCAGTAAAACAATGAGCTAAAGTGGACCCACCCAGTATCTGAGGGAGCCAACGAGGACACTGGTCTGCTTTGTCTTGGATCTGGAGGGAAAGAGGAGCCCTGGGAATCTGTGGTCACAGTCTGTACCTTGGCTGAAGTTGGTTCTCATTTATAGCACCAGGGTGGTCCAGAAATCCTCATGCTAAGACAGTAACGTTCAAGTGGGCTGCAGCTGAGGATGCTGGCAGCCTGGAGAGACTGGCAGAAGCGAAGGCCAGCCCCCCCCCCAAAGGACACGCCCTGCTCTTGTTCTTGCAGGATTCCCACAGATGGAGTGGGACTGTGAGTTCGAAATGAAAAACTCCCTTGGAAATCCACCGTGAGCATGTGTCACAGGACGTGACTAAGAACTTTCTAAAATGGAACTATCAAAAATTCTTATGCATATATGCTCACAATTATTAAGGACAAAGTATTGAAAACTGCAAGGAAAAATATGATAAAAGTGGTACTCATATACACCGAAAAAATATATTAAAATGTATGAAACAACACATCTATATACAACAGAAAATAACTCATAAACTGAAAGCTAGAGTTAGAGAAATTGCCCAGAATTCACTGCAAAGCGTTAAAGAGATAGAAAATACTAAAAAGATGTTAAGAGACATGGAAGATAGACTCAAAAGACTTAATATGTATCTAACAGAAGTTTAACAAAGAAAAATAAAAAAGTTAAGGAAAGTTAGTGTTTTCTAGAGTTGATGAGAGACATATATCATACATTCAAAACTCACAGGGGTCGCGGGCAGAGTGACTTAAACTGCACCCACTCCAGTAAAAGTGCAGAACCTCAGAGATTAGAAATAGGTCTCAAAGCAATCAGAGCAATCTACAAAGCAACGATAATTAGATCATTACCAGCTCGCTCTGCAGAACTAACAGGAACTTGAAAATCATAGAAGATGATTGGAAAGCTGGTTAAAAATTTTCATCGCTGGCTATCATTCAAATGTGAGAGCAAAATAAAAATATTTTTAGACCAAGATTGAGAGATGCTGATGCTGCCATTTAAAGAATTAAAGAATGTACTTCAGGAGGATAAACCTGAAAACAAAAGGAAGTGTCACGATGCAACCAAAAATGACAGACAGGGCTGGAAAGGCAGCTGTGGCAGGCACGTGGTCAGTTTGTTCCAGGCGCTGGGTTCAAAAAGAGAACAGGAGAAGAATGAATAAGCAGAGATGAAAACCTGAGCAAACATGAGCCGAATAAAGTAGTGATAATTATGAATGATGATAATTAATTTGGGGCATAACAAAGGGGGCCACATATTGGATACTTAAATAAAATACGAGCAGAAACGATTGCAATTGTAATGTTAAAATTTAGGAAGAGATCGCTGATGAAGGCAAATATGCACGCTAAGGCAGACATAGAAATGTGCTGATTTCCTGGGTCTCCCTTCTAGAAAGGATTGCAGATGTGAGGGTGTCTAACAGCTTCTAGCGTCTTCTTACATACACAGTTCTAGCTAGGATCTGGTTCCTGGAGCACCCAGACTTGTGCCATATGCTAAAAATGCACAGAAGGGAAAGAAGGAAGGAAGGAAGGAAGAAAAAAGACAGGCAGACAGAAAAAAACTGACACATAACGTCTAATGTAGTAGAGGAATAAAATTGAACTAGTAAGAAAAAGTCAGCAAAAATAGAAACACAACATAACATGGTAGAAATAAATGTAAACATATCACACTAGTTAAAAGCCAGAGATTTTAAAATACTGCATGATCTCACTTCCAAGTGGCATCTAACAGAGTTGTGCTTACAGAAGGACAGGGCAGCGTGATATTCCCAGAGGATGAGGAGGGGACGCTGGGGATGGGAGCTACCGGTGCTGATCAAACTGCACAAAGTTCCTGGGGAAAGGGAGAGGAAGTTCTGAGGTCTGCTGCATAACAGAGTAACCTTAGTCAGTAGCAAAGGCTTACACATTGCAAAATTGCTAAAAGAATGCATTTCAAATGTTTTTACTACCAGAAAATAAGTACTACCTGTGAATTGAGGGATGCGCTAATTTACTTGATACAATCATTGCACAATATGTCAACACCTACCTAGCAAATATACATCATTTTCACATATCAACTAAAAGTCCTAAAACATTTAAACATTGAGATTGTCAGATTATATGAAGTGGGAAAAGACAAAGCCCATCAATAAGCTGTTAGTAAGAAGCACACGTTAGATACTGGTCTTCAGGAAAGGCTCGGTGTAAAAGGCAGCACCAGCTAAAGGAAAGCTGGATCTGCTGTGGCTGGAACTGAAGCGATAGGATTATTCGGGACAAAAGTGGTGTTGGGTGAAGAGTCTTAACAATTACACAAATACTTAGGGGAGCATCAGTTTGAACATGGATGCATTAGTAATATAACTTTAAAACATAGAAACAAAAATGGACAGACTTAAGAAATTGGTAGCTTGGTAAGCATAGGGGTGGATTTTTATATTTTGCTCCAGGTAACTCAGAGATTAATCAAAGCAAAAAATTAGTAAGAGTACAGAAGATGTGAATGATACTTAGTAAATTTGGTCTAATGGCCATATATCAAGTCCTGTGTCCATTTTCCTCATTATTTCTTTCTTGTCAAATTATTGTGACAGTTATTTAATAAGAAGGCCTCTCTCTCTTTGTTTTTCTGTCTCTCTCTGTCTGTCTCTGTCTCTCCCTTCCACCCTCTCTCTGTCTGTCTCTCTCTGTCTTGTCTTTTTGAGACAGGGTCTCACTATGCAGTTCAGGCTGGTCTCACTTTATAGCCCAGGCTGGTCTCGAACTCGCAATGATCCTCCTGCCTCAGCCTTCCCAGTGCTGGGATTACAGGCATGCATCACCACGCCTGGCTGCTGAGTGCCATTTGAAATCATTTGAGAAGGGAGACAATGGAACTCAGAAACTAAATGCAAATCCATATGTCATTGGAACCCTTAAAAGGGCTGCAACCCCAACAGTTTCCTGCTGGGTGCTGGAGGAGGCCAAGGGCAGCACCAGCCTGCCTCTGGAGAGCGTGTGGGTCGCTGCAGCTCCGGGGGGCTGTGACCAGTCAGGTCGCCTCCTTCACGCCAGCTCCGGGGCCACAAAAGCTGGAGCAGCCACCTCGTGGGCCCTTGGCTCCCTGGCCTGTGGGAGAAAAGAGGCACGGTGCCACGCGAGTTCTAGTTGCAATGGGTGACTAAGACTCGGAAACATTTCAAAAGGGCACATTTTAAAAAGGGTATGCTCGGTGGTGGAGTACTTACTTACCCGCACCAGGCCCTGGGTTCAACCCTAGGTATCCAAAGTTAAACTAAAAACAAAAACAAAAACAAAAACAAAACAACAACAACAACAAAAACGACAACAAACTAGACGTTTTAGGGCCAGGGATTTGGTTCAGCGGCATAAGCGCCTGCTGGAGAAGCATGAGGTCATGAGTTCGATCCTCTCTCCCCACAAAAACTGCACACACACAAAAAAGCCAGCGTAGCCGTGGCTGTGCGCAGCGCCTGCAAACCTATGGTGGGACTCAACTTGGCCCCACCGGGAGGCTGCGGGCTTCTGACCCTCGCCCTCGAGGTTTGAAGGAGGGAGGGGCCAGGGCCTCTGGGGCTGGTGTCCAGAGACCATGTGTGTGGCTTGGGAGTGTCCAGAGCTGGTCCTGCGGTTGCCAGGCCCATCGCTGGTGCAAGAAGGCAGCTTTCTGTCCCGCTCCGCTCCTGCATTTGCGGAGGTTGGGGGTGGGTGCAGCGGCCTGCACAGCCCACGTGTGCCCAAGAGGCTCAGGCAACCGTGAAACTGGAGCATGAGAAAGCTCAGTTCCTTCAGGGTGGTGAGCTGAGTCCCCAGCACCTGCCTGGCTCCTCCCCTCCCCTCCCGTCCCCTCCCCTTCCCTTCCCTCCCCTTCCCTTCCCTTCCCTTCCCTTTCTTTCTCACTTCCCTCCTTCCCTCTCCCCTTTCATTCGCTCTTTCTATACTGGGCATTGAACCTAATTTCTTCAGTACGGGGCTTTGAGACCTGAGCTCTATCCCCAACTCTTTCAACGCTTTTTATTTTTTATTTTGAAACAGAGTTTTGTTGAATTCTTAAATTGCCCAGGATGGGCTTGAAACTGTGATCCTCCTGCCTCAACGTTCCCGAGTATTGAGATTACAGGTGCTACTACCCCCAATTCAAGGTTGCTTTGATGTAAATAGTGCATTCTCTGTCTAGCTGGCCAGTGCATGCCTTAATGAGCCCTTAGAGGAGCACTGTGTCTTTCCTATTGCTTCTCGTCTCCTGTACTGTCTCATCTGGCATTCCAGACCTGGTCCTTTTCACATTTCAAAACACAGTGCAGCGCAGAGCTGAGCTTCTCCTGCTCCTGGGCTCAGGCAGCTCTGGCCCCAGCTGCTGATTTCAGCTCAGGAGGAGTGTGGAGAGAGAGGTACCCGCTGGTCTGTCCTCAAGGAGCTGCAGGGCGAGGAGGGCTTGAGGAGAGGTCTTCTCAACTGACCATCCTGTTGTTGGTGTGGAAAGGGTCTGGGGTGCTTTGGGGGACAGCTGCTGTGGGGTGAGCAGAGCACCCCTCAAGGTGCACACCCCTGCAGCGGCTGAGCGTGTTGCTCCTCTGGGCTTGTGGGCTGGAAGCCTGGGCCTCAGCGTGTGGTGCTGAGGTGGTGAAACCTTCCAGTGCAGGCACAGGGCTCCGCTCTGGCAAATGGGCTGGCTCTTTGAAGTGGATTTGCATTGAGCAAGGCCTTCGCATGCCTTTGCCTCTTCTGAATGGGGTCGGTTCCCTCTCTGTGTCTGGTCCTGTTGTAATGGGGCCAGGGAGTCCTTGCTAGGACAGTAATACCATGAACTCTGTACCTTCCAGCCACTAGCATCTTTCTCTTCTCTTGGAAGTCACCCAGCCTTGGGTGCGGTATTACAACTGCACAAAATGGTCTGCTGCCCCAGAGCTCTTGGTTCCTGTCCCTCTGCCAATCATCTCTGCTTCACACACAGTCACAGGAATCTCGGGGTCCGCCAATCACCCAGACGGCTAGCCTAAGGTGGCAGGTACTTTACCTTCTTTTCAGGTTCTTTATGCTCCAGTCCCTCCAAGCCACCAGACCACCTGATGAGCTTTCCACTTTCAAAAATCTCCGATCTAGAGACAGGTGCCAGGATCTGTTACGGGTTGAATTGTGTCCTCCAAAAAGAAATGTTGAAGTCTTCACTCTTTGTCTCTCAAGATGGGCAGCTGAAAACAGGGTCAGTGCATCAGATCTAATTAGATAAGATGTGGTCCTGTGGGGACAGTGGTGTCCTTACATGAAGAGGTGATGAGACAAGACAGAGACACAGGCACGACCTGGCTACATGGCGATGGGTGCTGATTCTCTGACTGATGTTCTCTGAATGCTGTGTGTGGGATCCTAACCCTGGTTCACCTTTGTTGGGTCCAACCCATAATTCAGCGCAACCAGAAAAACCCCATCTCATTCCCTCAGTTAGAGCAGGACCTCTGCTCCACCCAGAGAGCCCCAGTGGGCTGTGATCAGGGTGCCCTGCGTCCAGGGCTCAAGGGTAAGAAGACAGATGCCGGGGGAAGTGGGCAGAGCCAGCTCCTCTCCCGGAATGCTGTGTTCCAAGAGCTGGGCTGTCTCCGAGAGATCCTCGCCTGCCTTTGGACCACCTCTAGGCTGGCCTGGGTCCAGACAGCTCTGGAGAGGTCGGGGGCTGCTTTGGGAACTTACTATGTTTCTCTGCTTGAACCAATATGTATTTTCCGAATGGAGTCTCACCATGGAGAACATCTCGGGTAGAACTGAAAGTGGACAGTGTCACAAAGCAGCAAGCACCCAAGAGAGTCAGGCTGGCCTTGTTTGTAGGGGACACAGTGAGTGTTTCAGGGCAGAATGCTTCCCTGGCCTCTGCCCAACTCCGTCCCCAGGGGCTGCCCACTTTTCACAGAATGGATGTTAGGTTTGCTGGTCCCCGGATCACCCGGAAGACCACTTGGACAGACACCCGGCTTTTTGTGGTGTTAGAAGTTGGCTGCTTGGGGCTAATGGGATCTGAGGTGGCCTGGCCGTGTACTAGCCCGGCTCTGTGTGGGGAGGCTGCTCCTGGGGAGCAGTCAGTGCAGTCAAGGTTAGGTTAGCACTGTCATTTGCAAAGCCACCTGAGGACAAGGGGCTGGTGGTGACCCAAAGCTGAAATCAGAGAGGTGGCCTTGTTGAGCAGGCTCGCTTCTCTTGGAGTGTCTCATTTCTGATCACCTTCTCTATCTTTGCTTTTTTTGTTTGTTTGTTTTGTTCTTGTTTTGTGAAACTGGGAGGAAGCAGTCAGATGGGCAGAATCCTTTATCTGCTGCCACCTCGGGGGTTGCCAGTTCACGGGTGTGGGACATCCTTGGATCAGGTACAAGCCAGCCTGGGCAAAGCTGCTCAACCTGGTGCCCCAGGGGAGGGTGGGTAAGCAGGACTCGGGGGCACGGCACTTCCTGATGCCCTCTGCCTGGGGTTTGCTCCACCTAGAGCCCTCTTCCAGTGCCCCTCTCGCTCCCCTTGCTAACTCAGCCCGAGCCACAGTGAGGGCCGTCAGTCCCTCTGGTACAAGAGAGACAGTAGGAGCAGTGGCTGATGCATGATGAGGGAGATGAAGGTGCTGGAACCTGGGAAGAAATGTCTTCACAAAGGGAGGTGACCTGGCACATGCCTGTAACCCCAGCTACTCCAGGAGGCCGAGGCAGGAGGCTCCGAAGTTTGAAGCTAGCCTGGGCAATGTAATGACTTGGGAGGCCTTGTCTCAAAATAAAAATGAGAAGGACTGTGTGTAGCTGCATGGTAGAGTTTGCTTAGTATGTGCTAGGCCTGGGATCAATCTCCAGTACTGGGGCGGGGTGGGGGAATGCAGGACAAGGATGGGGTGGGCGAGACTAACCTGGCTTTGCCTTTCCTTTTTTTTTTTTTTTAAGTTTTGCAGCAATGTTACAATCAGCAGACACTGTCGCCTCACAGCAGTAGATTTTGGAAAGCGGTCCCAGGTGTGTAGGCTGCTGTGTGCTGTTTGTGCGGTGCGTTTGTCTTCTTCCCAGGTCTTCTGTGTAGACACTGTGGGTATGATATGAGACGCTACTTGCTCCTGTGGCCCAGATAGCTGTTTGGAGCTCAGGTCCATCTGTGCACCAGGTCCCTGGCTGCTTCTCGTCAGGGTCCCGCTCTCTCTGGTGTTGGGAGGAGACATTTCTTGAAGCCTGGTCCATGCGTGTGTGGGTGAGGGCTGATGGTGGCTCTCAGGATACCACCTCTCTGATGGCAGGACGGCCTTCTTCCTCTGCCCACCTACACCTTGCTGTGGGGTCATTCCACCTGACCCTCATCCAGCTCTTTTTGTCTCTCCTGGGGAGATAAGATCATGGGCTCTTTCACAGTGACAAAGATCCCTGAAAGCTCCCACCAGCTCCCCATAGCTCTGACAAATACCAGAGATGAACAGCTTGAGGGAGAAAGATGTACGTTAGCTCATGGTTGTGGGAATGTCAGTCCATGATCAGCTGGCCTCACTGCTCTGGGCCTGAGGTGAGGCAGATCAGTGTGGCCCAAGGGCCTGGCTGAGAAAAGCTGGCACCTCATGGGGGCCAGGAGGCCAAGAGCAGAAGCCCTGGGCTGCCCGGCTTCCTCCCTCCTCTTCTCAGGGCAGGTCTGTCTCCTTGGTTTGCCCACCATCTCTGGGAAGGGCCTCGGGGCTCCTGGAAGCGTCTTTCACTGACTTCCTAGGCATTTCTCCACTCTGTCAAGCTGACAACCGAGACTTACAGTCACAAGTGTGGACTTGAATGGTGTCCACACAGATCCCAGCTCTGTCCCCCAACCCTTCTGAAAAGTGGCACCAGGCTGAAAACTCCAGTGGTGCCAGATGTGCCAGTATGCTTCCTGGAGAGCTGGGCTCTCCCTGGTCTGGATCAGTCCAGAGTGGTGGGGCTGGAAGTGTCCAGCCCAAACCCAAAGGGCTGAAGTAATTAGGGAACGACTATTCGAACAGACATTCAGTCATCTAGTTTTTAACTTTTATTTTTTGAGATAAGGTCTCACCATATAGTTTCGACTGGCCATGAACTCACTATGTAGCCTGGGCTGGCCTTGAGCTTGCAATCCTCCTGCCTCAGCCTCCTGAGTGCTGGGATTGTAGGTGTGCACTGCCACACTTGGCTAAACCATCTACTTTTCTTTGTCTTTTTTTTAATGGGTACCGGGGATCAAACTCATGACCACACACTTGCAAGGCAGCCGCTTATGCCGCTGACCTAAATCCCCAGCCCATAAACCATCTACTTTAAAGCACTGAAATCATGCAGGCAGTGACACAAAGCCCTGGGACCCCAGGACCTCCAGGACAGTGTAGGCTGGACAGGGACTCAGGCAGGCCTCCCAGGGTGTCAGGGACAGGTTTGTCCTCTTGGGCCTTCGCTGAGGGGCAGAAGTAGCACCCAGACTGCCCAGAGCTTTTCGGCATCCCCAGAGGTTTGATCCCTCTCTTGTCCTGTGCTTATGCCAGGAGCTGGTGGGCAGACGGGTGTGTGTATTAGAAAGTGCCGTCAGGGAGGCTCTTCCCCCAGTGTCTCTGAGAACCACTCCTGGACTGGGGTCTGGAAACTGTGATCAGGCAGCCCACAGATTAAAATCTCTGCGTTATATCTCCTCAATGTTCTGGTATTTATTTATTTTAAAATAACACCCATATTCTTCTTTACTCATAGATTAATCATCATCAAGGAAATACAAAAATAGAATTAACAAAAGCAAGCTAAAAAATAAAGCAAATAGGACTTCTGCAGTTTTCCTCCTGACGGCTGAGGTCAGCTGGCCCAGCCGGCCGGGCTCCTCTCCCCACACCACACAAGCGCAACCCCTGCCCTGGTGAATTCCCATCTCCTGCCACCCACTGTGGCTGGTATGCAGTAGGTGTTTGATAAATGAGATAAATGCCTTTGTAGGGTAGGTAAATAAGAAATCAGGACCAGGTCTTGAGGAATAAGAATATCTCGAAAATATGTAAATAGGGAGATGAACGAAAAAGAGTTTCCCTCCCAGATTAATTATGATTTATTGACCTTTCTTAATATTAGCATTGAGCTTCGACCTTACAGGAGGACATTAGGTCTGAGTAATGATGGATTGTTTTAGTTAATTAAATTGAATGTATTTATTTACCACTCGTTTCCATTAGCATAGTGGCCCCACCGTCCTCCATTGTAATTGCTAGATCATTTCCCCGAGAGGCCAATCGGGCCGGAGAGATTCTATCAGCAAGACTGGGAAGGTGCTGCCCCAGGGGCAGGGGATTTGGTGAGGAATCTCCAGGGAGGCGGCCCAAATCCTAGCTATCAGTTAATTAGGTGCCAAGTGAGGCAGGCTTGCAGGGCCCAGCGTGAGGAAGCCTCAAGGTCCGGAGCTGGTTTATTAGGCTGCACATCTGCAGCACGGGAGTACTGATACTCAAGCACACGGAGTCCTGCAGCCAAGTGGACACTGTGACCTATGAGGGACAGCTCCGAACTATCCCCAGCCCATCCAGCCCAGGAACCTTTCAAGAGGGATAGAGAGGAGCTGGCTCTCAAGGACTGGCCCCCAGGGGGTCAGGGGAGGCCACGGCCTCCTCCTTCTTGTGTATGAAGTGTCACATTTACACAGGAAATCCTGCAAAGCAGAGGTGTCCCCTGTCAGTCCTTAGATGCCCTGTATTGACACTGGCTGAGTTAGTCCTTAAACATTGGAGGCAGCTGCTAAGAAGTCCCTTCTACTGCTGAGGAAGCTGAGGCTCACACAGAGGTTAACTATCTTGTCTAAGTTATTTAGCTAGAAAGAAGCACAGCTCTAGAATCCAAACCCTAGCAATCTGGTCTCAGCAACCTGCCCTTAACCGCTGCATCACTGGCAAATGAGTACAATTAAGAATCTAAATGACTTAATTAGCCTTTCCCTGGGTTCTGAGTCCAGTTTTGGCTGACCCTCCACCTTCCCTTCACCTTAGGACCCTGGTATCCTACCCTCCTACTCCTAAGTCTCTAAATTAATTTTGCTTTAGGTCCTTCATTTATACTAAAATGTAAACGACTGCCAATCCTTCAAAGCCTAACTTCCCTGGGAAAACTTGATGGTGGGGTCCAAAATGTTAAACTGAAGGGATATAGCATCAAAGGAGGGATCTGAAGCAACTTCTGGGTAACCAGTGGGGCATGTATTTAGTGGCTTTATGTCACACTGTACAGATGGGCAGGTAGGTGAGGACTTTTCCACTGGGGGCCTGGCCTCTGAGAATCGGGGGCTCCACAGAACCTTAGCTTCTCCCTGCGCACATAGCAGTCTCTGCTGGAAGTGGGGAGGCTGCAGGAAACCCAGAGCACCTCCCAGCCCCTGCGACTCTGCCATGAGAAAACCTGTTCCCGGTTCCAGCACATTTCACAGTTGGAATGATTGGCATAAATCTTCCCAACTACTGGCTCTTGTGGGGCAAGTTGGCCCTGCTTTGCAGCCCTCACAGACATGGGACATGCGGGTGCTCAAATGTCATTTCCTGTAGCTGGAATCAAAGGAGGGGTTGGGACCCTGGTGACAGAAAGGGCCTCTCAGCCAGGAGAAGAGAGGCGCCCCCAACTGGCCCCTGACTGTCCAAGACCTCCTTGGCTGTCCTCATATCATGCCTCCTGCAGAGCACAGCGGAGTCTTGGGGAGTCCAGGGCTGCAGGCAGGGGCCACAGAGACTTTTGAGGTGCATTTCCCAAGGGCCGGTGGCCCACCGGGGCTGTGTGGCTTGTGTGTGGCCTTTATGGGCCGTGACCAATGGCTCAAGGCCTGGACCAGAGGCTGTGAGCCTTCATCCTGGGCAGGAATTCTAATTAAAGTGGGGCTCCCGAGTCTCACTTACAAAGAGCTCAGCGGCAGGCCTGCTTGGCGGCCCATTCGGCCATCACACTCGTAAAGCCCCCCGCAGAGGTATGTGCGCCGCCTGGAGCCTGGCTCCGAGGGTGGGGCTGGCTACTGAGGGTAGCACTAGCTACTGAGTCTGGGGCCTGAGCTCTGGTCCCACAGATGGATAGAGAAAGCATACTCGAGGCCCTCAGAGGCCCAGCCTGCGAGCCGCACTCCACTGGAGCATTCACTGCGTTCATCTCCCTCCTTCACCATGGGCCAGCAGGGAAACTCGGGGGCTAGGTGCGCTCTCCAGAGACCAGTGGGAAGGGCTTCATTCAGGGGTCCTTGCTGGGGACAGATGAACCAGGGGCACCGGCCACAGGAACGGAGAACCTGGTGCTCCCTGCAGAGCTGTGTCTGAGGTTCCAGTGGAGGAACTGAGGAAGCCCCAGGGACTTGTGTGTATGAAATAAAACAGAGTATTCTCCACGCACATCAGGCATCTTTAATCCTCCTCACTCGTCTTGTTTTGATGATGCCTAAATCAGAGCTGGAGCCACTCTACTCTCCTCCCAAATCCACCAGCAGAGCAGAAGCTACTGCCTCTTTTCCTCTTTAAGCTGTGTCCACAAATCTGATTTCAGCGGTGCAATAGGAGAACGCCTGGTGCCGGGTGGCAGGAAGACATGGCTTTGTCCAAAGTTATGTCCATTTCCCCATTCCCTAGTCCTGCACTGGCCCCAGGAATTGCTGCTGTGGCAATTCCACAGCCTCTACACCAGCTCAGCCTGGGTCGGGTCCCTGTCTCCATGCGGTCACCTTGTCCAGTGGGAAAAGGACTGAAGGTGCTGGGTTTGGGCACAGAGGGTCTACACCTGCGTCGGCCTGACCCTCAGCAGACTCCGTTGTGCATGCAGGAGACACCCACGCCCCCAGACCGCCAGGGAGGCAGCTTGCCGGCCTTGGCAGGAAGGAGGGCTGAGTCGGCCTTTTGCAGAACATAAATGTTCAGCACAGCTGCCTGAAGCAGCCTACTTCTTCTCAAATCCCAGAAGGAAGCGACCTGCTGGCCAACACTCTCCGCCCCTTACCAGACCTCAGAGCCCAAGAAACTTGGTGTGGCTTAAGTCAGTAAGAGGGGGCTCCCCAGCCCGGGAACTGGCTGCAGATGGAAGCAGGGCCAGGGCAGGGAGGACAGCAAGAAAGTCCAGAGAGCAGCCGGCTCTGCAGGGAAAAGAAAAGGCCTGCTGTGCGCAGACCTTTGGGGAAGATTCCCGTAAGCCCTGGCAGGGCAGCGTTGGCCTCTGCTGTGGCTAGGGAGGGAGGGAAGCTGGGGAGTTCCACTCTGCATCAGCGGTCATTGGTCATCCACTAGAGTTCTGCCCCGCCCTTCGTCAACAAGCCCGCACCTGGGTTGATCCTGACTTGGTCTTTTGTTCAATATGTGCTGTCACCGTCCTCCCCCAGCCCGGTGCTAGGCCACAGCATCTTCCTTCCTCTCCTCTGTGTGTCTAGATCCCACAGGTCTCTCTAGACCTGACCAGAGACCCACGCTTCCTTGAAGATTTCTCCCACTCACTCTCATCTCTCCCTTCTTGGAACTCTCGTCACCCTGGAGTGGTTCCACATGCACAGCTAATCCTGAATTTTCCTCTACTGTTTCGTGAAAATGAAGCTCTGTTTCACCAGCCCGTCATCACTTGGCGAGCACAGCCCACTTGCAGGCTAGGATGGGCTCATAAGCACAGGTGGTCAGTGGATGCCTGGGACTGTGCTCATGGTCCAGGAGCAACCAGCCCACCAGTTCACTGGAGGGAAGATCGTTGTCCTGAGACCTGGAGGTGAGGCCCCAGCAGGAGAACTGGAGTGACAGATGTATCCTCTTTGGACAGAACTTGTTGGCAGAGCGGTGTAGCTTGTATCAATTCCAAGGGGCTGCTGGCAGGCTTACAGAGGTTTCTCAGGAAGTGAGTGGACGAGACTGCCCCGGCATTCAGGGCCGCAGTTTCCTTGTCTGTATGAGTATTATGAGAGGTGATGCCCAGCATCCTACCATGTGGACCAAATCCTGTGTCACCCAATTCATGCAATAAAGCCCTAACTTTCTGCTATGGTTTGGATCTTGGATGTCTGCTCAAGATTCATGTGTTGAAGGCTTGGTCACCAGCCTGTGGTGCCCCTGGGAGGTGGCAGAGCCTTTAGTAGGTGGGGTTTGGCAGAGGAAGTTAAGTCACCAGGCCATGTTCTTGAGGTAGAAGCTGGGCACCAGCCCCTTCCTTTCTTGTTGCTTCTCTGCTGTCATGAGGTAAACGGGCCTCCTCCATCACATGCTTTTGTGGTGATGTCCTGGGCTGCCACAGGCCCAAGCCACTGAGCCAGAAGACTGAAACTGTGAGCCAAAACAAGCCTTTTCCCTTAGTAAGTTGGTACGAGTCAGCACTTACTAGAGAAACAGATCTAATGCAAGATATACAAATATATAAGCACTCACAAGGTTGGCTCCCAATGACCACCCAGAGTCCTGTGTGGGAGGGTGCAAAACGGTTATCTGCGTACTGGGGGACCCTAAAGGTCTAACTGAAGGCCTGGAGCCCACTGTAGTGTCCTGTACAAGTCTGTATTGGGAGGCTGAGGTCTACCCTGGAAACCAGGAGATGACACCAAGGCGAAGGTGCAGACTGGAGCTCCTCTGGAGACACAGAAGCAGGCTCCCTCTTCCTTTCCCTTTATGCCATGAAGGCAGGAGGCCCAGTGGTTGCTGTCACTCACACCCAGTAAATCCCCTCGGTTGCTGCTGCTCCAGTTTAGTTGGTCAGTTCTTACCCAAGTGGACACAGTCAGTTAATTATCATAGTCCACCCCTCAGCTTGACAACCAGACAAATTTCTTTAACCTACAGGCTCCAGATACAAAGACAACTTCACAATCACACCTAACATAACTATCGCACATACAAATGCACATGCACTGATTCTGCAGAATAGAAGGCAAGTCTCCTTCGGGTGATACTGACTCCTGACATTCCATAATTTGAGCACTATAACATCGTAACCACACTGAAGAACCGTATTAAGTCTGTCAATATTATATTACGTAGTAAGCGTAGTAGGAGACAACTATCTTTTCTGTTGCGGATCACAGGGTCGTAGTCGGTGTTTAGAACTAATTCTGCTATGCATTGTATATTCCCGTGGCCTTCAGCAAGCACCACAACAGGTCTCGGTTCTTCCCCCATTGGGGTGACCTACACCTTCATTCCCGAAGGTTCTGGCCGCTGCCATTCTGCCTGGATGGGATGGTAGTAGCTTCCCAATGACTTTGACAACAAGACATGGCCATAGTAGGAGGCACTCTAAGGGACCTCCCGCCAGACACTGGCTGTGGCCTATGGATCAGTGTACGACACATCTGGCCATTTTTCCTTCTGGGCAAAATATACTACCAAGTGCACTGCCCAAAATTCTGCCTGCTGTAAAGATTTCCTTTCACCCCTGTCCCTCAGGGGTGGCCTGGACAGGGGATATAATGCTGCAGCTGGCCCTTCTGGGCGGTGCCTGCATAAGGTGCAGAGCCATCATAAGCCAGGCGCTACGCTTCTCTTCCTCTGTCAGCTGATCCGATGGTGCATCTCATGAGCCTTAGAAGCATGATGGGACACAGAAGGCGATGTAGCAGGAGTAGGCACCACGGGTATTTGGGCAACTTCTTCATGTAACTTACATCCTCTGGGCCTGCAGCAATTGATCACACATATATAGTTTCTACTTAATGGCAAAGTGTTGCTGTGCACAACAAATCTTATGACTTGGTGGATCAGATGATATCCAGCTTGTAATAGGCAACTCAGGTCATATAGTCACCTGGCGCCCATAGTAAAGCATTCAGTTTCCATGAAGGCTCAGTAGCAGGCCAAGGGCTGTTTTCAAAGGGAGAGTAGTTGTCTGCAGATGACAGCTCGGCCTTGCTCCAACCTCCTAAGGTTCTCTGCTTGTAATTCACCTACAGGGGCTTGCCAGAAGCTCCAGACAGCACTCTGGTATTGAAGCGACTCTTCAATACCACTGGATCTGCTGGATCGTGTGACTCCAGTGGAGAGCAGCCTGGACAGCAGCCGGACCTGTCCAGAGCCTGTTCTTGTTCTGGGCTCCACTCAAAATTAGCAGCTTTCCAAGTCACTTGATAAATGGGCTGGAGTGAGACATCTAAATGAGGATTGTGTGCCTCCAAAATCCAAATAGTCCCACTAGGCATTGGGCGTTGTTGTTGTTGTTCTTCTTCTTCTTCTTCCTCTTCTTCTTCTTCCTCCTCTTCTTCTTCTTCTTCTTCTTCTTCTTCTTCTTCTTCTTCTTCTTCTTCTTCTTCTTCTTCTTCTTCTTCTTCTTCTTCTTCTTCTTTTGGTTACAGGAGAAACAAGATACAACCACTTACCTTTACCTTAGAAGAGATATCTCTATATGCCCCACACCACTGGACTCCTAGAAATTTCACTGAGATAGAATTTTCGTTGGATTTATTTCCTATCCTCTGGCTCTCAAGAGTTTTACTAACATATCCAGAGTGATTGCTAGCCCTGCTCACTTGGTCCAATTAGTGTAATATCATCAATGTAATGGATGCTGTGGGAGAGAAAGGCCATTAAAATCTCTGTGAATGTGACACAGGGCTGGAGAGTTAACCCTGAGATAGGACAGTGATGGTGTATTGCTGGAGAAGTGTTAATCTGCTCAAGCAAGGACTCCACATCTGGTACCGCAGCTGCAATTTGAGTCACCACTTGATTTGGTTTACAGTCACAACAGTGTCATTACCCAAGATCCACCCTTCTGCATAGTCAAATAGGAAAATTAAATGGAGATATGTAATGGAGCCACCACCCCTGCATCCTTCAAATCCTTGGTAGGACATGTATCTCTGCAATTCCTCCAGGCATGTGATGCTGTTTTGGTTTACTATTTACCAGGCAAAGGCAACTCTAATGGCTTCCACTTGGCTTATCCCACCATAATAGCCCTCACACTACAAGTTAAGGAACCCATGTGAAGATTCTGCCACGTACTGAATACCTCTATCCCAACTATGCTTTCTGGAAGAAGAGCAATGACTGTAGGGTGGGGATTTGAGGACCCACTGGACTCATCGTGATCCACTGGTCACCTGACCTCTCTAGGCCCCTACTCTTAAGGGAAGGTCACAGTGATGTTTTGGGTCTCCTGGAGTCAGCATTGCTTCACAACCAGTGTCCAACAGTCCTCAAAATATCTGGTTATTCCCTTCCCCCACGCACAGTCACTCTGGCAAAAGGCCTTAGGTCCTTCTGGGAGAAGGATGGGCCATATACATTTTTGGTGGTATAGCCAGGTCCTTCCTACTCTAAGGAACCTCTCCTTCATTCAAGGTGTTCTGGATCTGTGTTGGAGGCCTAAATTCTGCACTGGGTACCAGGAGAAGACTCCCAAGCTGAAAGTGCAGACCAGAGCTGCTCTGCAGAAACAGGAAGGAGCCTCTCTTCTCTGTATCCCTTTTATACCATTTAGGCAGCATGACCAGTGTTTGCTGCAACTCATGCCCAGTAAATCCCAGCAGGTCCTCAGTGAATCCCCTGGACCACACCCAGGGCTCTGCTGATCCAGTTTAGTTGGCATTTCTTATTCCAGTTGATACGATCGGCTATCACCCAGCGTGATTCTCGGGGATATTTTGTCACAGTAATGCAAACTGACTAACATACCCACGGGGCTGTACTTGGAGACAGGCCTTGCAGAGGACAATTGAGATGAAATGAGCCACTAAGCCATGGAGGGCCGGGTAGAAAGGTGTGGAAAACATGCACTAATAGGAAAAAGAGTTCCCAAGGCCACGAGAACATGTCCTTCTCTGATAGGGTTGGTGGCCTTCTAATAAATTTCCATGCCTGTCTCTGAGCACACTCTGCAAGGAGCAGCCACACAAGCGCACGCTGAGAAGGCAGCTGGCTGTCTATGATCCAGAAAGAGCCCTCACCAAATGCCGACCCTGATGCTCTCAATCTTGTACTTTCCAGCTCCCAGAGCTATAAAAATAAGTTTCTGTTGTTTGAGCTGCCCAGCATGTGGTTGTTAAGATTCCCAAGCAGACTGATATACCTACACCTAACATACCAAGTCAGTCAACGACCTTCATCCAGGGCTTACTGTAAGAGAGAACATCTTATCTTACTGAGATTATAGTGGTAGTAAAAAAATTAATTAATTAAAAGCCCATAATAGATTTTACATTCTAATGCTGCAAAAAAATTTTTTTTGCGACAGAGTCTTACTACATAGTTTAGGCTGGCCTTGAACTCACTAAGTAGCCCAGGCTGGTCTTGAACTCATGAATATCCTCCTGCCTCACCTTCCCAAGTACTGGGATTATAAACATGCAACACCATGCCTGACTACCAAGATAGGTTTTTAAAATTTTTTTTAAATTTTTATGTTAAAGAGAATAAAACCAAACAAAATAAAACAAAATAAAGCAAATCAAAATGAGACAGTGTGACACAGCATTTCAGAATAACAAAATAGGAAATCAACAGTGGTTACCATAATGCCTTTTGCTGTCTTCAAAATAGCTGCCCATACCATCAGACATAGGAAAATCAAACAAAGCAGAACAGAATAGAAACAATAACAAAACAATGAACGTGATACAGGACTTCAAAACAAGATAATAGTGAACGCAAAATGGCTACCATAATATATCTTGTCATCTTTGGAATAGCTACCCATGCTATCCATACAACAAAATCAAACAAGATAAAACAGAATAAAACCCAACCAAACAAAACAATGAGAATGATACAGGATTTCAAAAGAAGACAATAGGGATTAACAATGCTGCCACCTTCAGAAGGCGATTCCCATAGATGCTACATTGAGTATGGTTATCCTCTGAATAGATGATCAGACCACCGGCTTTAGGCCTGTAAAATCAGTGAAATACTAGACACTATGAGCATTAAGATGTATTTTATCTCATTAGCTATCATCGCAGCCTGCATTTCTCCAGATCAGCTGGTCCCTGGAGATGTGCGTATGTGTAGGAAACGGAACACTGGTGCTTCTTCTTTCCCTACTTGCACATCAGAAAGGAGTGGCATCTAGCTCTCCCCTACTCAGCCCGTGCATGGCGCCAACTCACAGGAGGACTTAGCTTCTTATTCACTTCTTGTTTTCCTCTCCTGCAGTCCACAAACGGTGCCGACTCACAGGAAAGGGCTAGTGTCTGTCTCTCTCCCAGTCAGCCTGTGCATGGGACCAACTCACCCCAAGACAGATTTTTAGGAGAATACATATGTAAAATAATTAGTACGTTAAGTGGTGACAAGTATTATAGAGAAAAATAAAGCCAAGAAGGGGATAAGGAGCGTTAGAAAGTGTGTAGGGCAATGTGGTACGTCTTAGTGGGCTTGTATGAAAGAACTCACTGTGAGATACTTTAACGGGTAAACCATATGAATATCTGAGATTTTAAAAATATGGTTAAACATATCCATTGTATGAGCAAAGATGTGGAAGCTGAAGTTCATACTTTACGGATTCTATTGATTGCAAGCTCACCAGAGCCCCAAGTTAATGCTGTACTAACAAAAGTCTACCTAGGACGCAAAAGGATACAGATCTAGCTACACAGCAGGGTGTCTGGACTTATGTTTAGCTCTGAGCAGCACAGCAAACTACGTCAGAAGATCATGGCAGTAGGGTTCAGATTTGGAAACTGTCTACATTTGGTAACTAGATTTTCCCTCAGGACTGGTGGAGGATGGTGAGAGCCCACTAAGCAGTGGAGGAAAGGTGATGAACGTGGTCACCTATCAAACACGCTTCTATAGCTTGGATCAGAAAAGTTCTCCATGGGCCCAAGTATTGAAGGCTTAGTCCAGAGTCTGGAGCTTTTGGGAGTGGTGGAAACTTTAAGGCTGGGGCTTAGTGGGAGGTCTTCTGGCCTTCGGGGATGTGCTCTCCAAGGGGACTGTGAGATCTTGGTCTCCCTCTTTTCCCAGTACAAAGGGGAAGGCTTTGCTGTGTCTCATGCTCCTACCATGACTTATTGCTGTTTACCAGGACTTAAAAGCAATGTGTCTAACCATAGACTGGAACCTCCGAAACCTTGAGCCAAAATAAACCCTGTTTATGAGTTGACTGGCAGCAGGTGTGCGGGGTTTTTTTTTTTCCCATAATGAAAGTGAACAACACACATACTATAGAGGACATGTCTGCACTAGGGGTGAGAGAAGCCTGTTGTTTTTGGTTGAATCAGCTCTAGGAGGTCACTGAGAATATGTATGAAAGCTCTGTAGCATGACTAGAAGCTATTGGGCTGACAGATGGGGCCTCTTCTCTGTGAGTTAACCTCTCTGGGTTTCAGTGCTCTCTCAAGACAAATGTAGATAGCAACACCGGTCCTATTTCAAGGCAGAGACTAAACCAGATGATCACTTGAAGGTCTTTACAGCTCACAGATCTAAGTGTAATCTAAGTTATGAAGTTGGAGGACTGCAGTCTTTCACAGAAAACAATATTAAGTAGTCCTATGAGCCACTGACAGCAAAGGGTTGACTTGCCAATAGGTTTGTCCTGATAGGAACTGGGAGACATCTGCTAGGATGCACTAGAGGCTAGATGAGCTCTGGGGTCTCTTCCAGTCCTGTGGGTTTCTGGAGGCTATGATGAATACATCTTTTTGCTCCTTGCCCTTTCTATAGCCACCTGTCAACCAGTTACAGTCACCTGGGCTCCTCTTCTACCCTACAATGAAAACTGGAACATAACTTTTTTTTTTTTTTTGTCTTTTTCGTTTTTATCGGTACCAGGGATCGAACTCACGACCGCCTGCTTGTAAGGCAGGCGCTTATGCTGCTGAGCTAAATCCCCAGCCCCAAACTGGAACATAACTTAGAGCAAAGGTCAACTGTAAAACTGCCCAGCTGCCCAGTGGGATAGTTATTACCAGTAGGTGCTTTTGAGTAGGTGGTGGTTTGTGTCCAGGGGTGGATTGTTGTGTCATGGTAGTTTAAATAGGGCGAGCATACCCAGCAAAGACAGCTGGTGTCAGTGGCTTGTGGAGTATGGACATGGGATGCACACAGAGCCAATTTTTACTTCCCAAGAGTGACGGGGGACACACTGCCCCTCACAGTCCTTGCAGAGCCCCCAAGCTCCTGTCTCCCCACATTGCCCCTTGATTTCCTCCGGAGCCTTGCCTTGGTGCCATCTTTATGGGTCCACAGATTCCTAGATCCAGAAGGCTTTTTTTTTTTTTTTTTTTTTTTTTTTTAGAATAAATAGCTCAGTGTTTCCATAAATGCCAGCCTTTTCCATACCACGCTCACAGTTTTTGCCACATCCATATGCCAACTGTTCTATTATTTACTCATGGTTCTGTTTCAATTGAGACTTCTCCAAACGCTGTGTTTTTATGTTACCAGTATAAATAGAAAGCCAGCCGTACTTGCTATATATTTAAGATAACCGTGATTAATATTACATGTTACAATTTAAACATGCTTGCTCACACCTCCAGGAAAAATCACTGAACACCTTATCACAGTACATCCACACCACACTTCTGAACCATGGATCTACTGTGGCCTCTTTCTAGACATACAAGGAAACTAAAGTGAAGTGATTAGCTCAGGACCCATGCAGAGGCTCTTGATTTGCTCTCCTGCATCTTTTGATAGAGCTAGAGTCCTTCGCTATCTGGTTTCCTTTCCTAGGGCTGTAGTAGCACTGTATCACAGACCAGGTGGCTTCAAAGAGTGGAAATGTGTGGTCTCACAACTCCAAACGGTGCAACTCTGAAGCCAAGATATGAGCAGAGCCACGGTCCCTCTGAAGCCTCTGCAGGACTCTGTTCTTTCCGATTCCATCTTTTGATAACCTTAGATATCTCTTGGTTTATAGCTGCATAAATGAGATCTCTACCTGTATCTTTACACGGAGTTCTCCCCAGGTGCTTTTCTTTCTTTCTTTCTTTCTTTCTTTCTTTCTTTCTTTCTTTCTTTCTTTCTTTCTCTCTTCTTCTTCTTCTTCTTCTTCTTCTTCTTCTTCTTCTTCTTCTTCTTCTTCTTCTTCTTCATTTACTTTTGTCTTTTTGACACAGGGTTTTGACTGACCTCAAACTCACTCTGAGGCCCAGGCTGGCCTCAAACTCACATTGATCCTCCTGCCTCAGCCTCCCAGGGGCTAGGATTACGGACATGCACCATCACACCTTGCCCCTCGTGTGTTTCTGAATCACTGTAGTCTTCTTAAGAGGACGCCAGTCACACTGGCTTAAGGCCCACGCTGCTATAACGTGACCTCATCTTCACTTACACATTTCTATTTACAGTTTCCCTTTTTCCAAATAAGCTCACATTCTAAGGGACTGGGGGCTAGAATTTCAAAATACCTTTTTTGGGGGGATGGGGTGGGATACAACTCAACCCATGGCACCATCCCAAAAGAATTTGATCTAATGAATATTGAAAGACCCTAAATGTATCATAAAGCATTCAGTGATAGAATTAGACACACTGAAAAAGTAACCTGCAATTGTATTGTGCACGGTGGTGGGAAAGCACCATCCCTTTAATTCCTCACTGTGGATCTGCAGTCACAGGCCCCTGAGAGTCACCCTCGTGTGGCTGTGCCTGGATGCAGCCGCTGGACAGTGATTCTGGGCTGAGTAAGGGGACATTCGCCAAGGTGATACAGCGAGAGGCTTGCAGGGGCCTGCACTGGGCTTTGCCTATCTCGTGGGTGGACATTTTCTGCATCATGTGAAGAAGCATGGATTAGTCATGGAGCACAGAACCTCATGGAGAGGCCATGAGCTGTTCTGACTGAACCCGGGTACCAGCCAGCCTGCAGAGGAATGGCCAGCGGCCTGCAGCTGTGCTGAGAGAGCCCTGGCCCGATCCGTATCTGCCCTAGTCCGAAGGGCTGACTCGGATCATGTGCAAGTGAAACGATTGTTTTGAGCCACTAAATTGTGGCTTGTCCTCCGGCAGTACATCATGGGCACCACAGGTACTGCGGCTGCTTTACAGGCGAAGAGGTCGATCTGCTCCTCAGGATGGGGACTAGGCAGGAAGGGAAGCCTGCTCCTTTGAACACAGAGTATAGAAGTTTCTGATCTTGGTTCATCAATAACAGAAGGAGTGGGAGGGCACAGGAAGGCAGCCTGCTAAGCATGGAAGGGGCCGTTTTGGAGGAAAAAAGGGAATAAGGGAAGGGTGACTTTGGCACTAAGTTAATGGCCTCGTCACTTTTGAATGTGGTGTAGGTTTAAAAGGTGAGTAGTTTTTAAAAATTTTATTTAAAGAGAATAAACAAAACAGAAAAGGGTAGAAATAATACATATTTCAAAGAAAAAATAAACAGTAAGAAATCACTAGTTGATAATTACATATTGTCCTCTTACAAATAGTTGTTCAAGTTACAAAAGTGAAGCATACAAAATGGGGATTCAAATAGCGAGACTGCAAACAGTTCTGTTCAACTATCCAACAGAAACTCAGTAATATGGTTAACAATCCTATACAGTTAAACATACGTGCAGTTATCCGTATCTTCGTGTATGTTAAGATTAAACAACCAAAGCAGGCTAAAATCACTATGAACAGAGAATAATATTATTGCTGGATTTCACATCATGACACTACGGGGTCAGCACTGGGTACGGTAGTGTGTCTTTTTCTTCAAAGTAGTTGTTCATTTTATCATGCGTTATAAGATCAGTTCTCATAAACTGTTTATAGGTTCCACTACATGCATGAGTCTCTACATGTATTTCTATCCTTTCTATATTAGAGGGAGAAACAAAACAAAGCAGACAAAACAAAACATATTCCTATAAACACATGAAATGAAAAAGTCACATAAAACCACAGTACAAGGTGTTCTACCATGGTTACTGTGTGTCTCTTGTTATCTTCAATAGAATTGTCTATGTCATCAGGCATAGTATAATTGAATATAGCAGTACATAACAATATTAATAAAAACACAACATTGTAGATAGTGTAAAACTTCAAAAGCAGGTAATAATCAAACCAGAATGGGTATTGTAGTGAATCTTGTCATCTTCAGTGTAGCTGCCTATACTCTCAGACTTGATACTATCAATCATAACAGTTTTGAATAAAATCTGTTGATACCAAACAGCAATCTAACAAACCAGATTCAAATAAGATCAGTCATGGTAAAACAGTATAAGTTACACAGGGCTTCAGCTTAAGTTAATAGTGAATTAAGGATGATTATCATACTATATCCTGCTATTTTTGAGATAGCTGTCTGTGCCCTCAGATCTAGTGCAAGTAGACAAACTGGGACAGAATATAATCTATCTAAACAGAGCAGTGTGAGTAATGTGGGTTTTAAATCCTAATATACTATTAACAATGTCCTCTGCCTTCCTTTTTTAGATTATTCCTCCTCTTTCGCTACCACCGGGTACACTGTGCATTTTTAGATCCCACTAACTCCCTCAGTTTTTAGATTGAGGGGGCAACCTGCTATTTACCTAAGTGGTTCTGAAAAAGGGTGAGTAGTTTTATGCATCTGTTAATGTTTCAAGTGGCCATGGAAGGCTGATGCTGTGGGAAGCGCTGTGCTAGGTCTTGGGATTCAGAAATCAAGAGAACATAATTGACTTCCCCTGGCAAGAGAGGCAGTTGTGTCTGTTGGGCACAGAGTGGTGAGCAGAACAGGACTCCCCTCTCTGAACTTGCAGCTTGCTGGAGACGGCAAATACCAGAGAAATCACTAATTAATCGTATGACATGAGTGACAGTTCACTAGTGGGCGCAGTGCTGGAAGAGAAAGGTGGGGTGCCCAGGAATATAGGTATCGTCTAGTGGAGGGGAAGGCGTGAAAGACTTCCTGAGGAATCCAGGCTTCAACTGACAACAGGAAGCTAAACGGGGTGCAATTGGCAAAAACAGGGAAAAAAACCTTTCACAGCAGGTCCCCTATGTGCTGAAGGGAGGGAGAGGATTGAGAGGGAGAGGACCCGAAAGACGTCCAGTGCGTCTACATTGGAGAGGATAAGAGGGCAAGTCCAGGCTAGGGAAGGCCCCTCTCTGTCACTCTGCATCCTGGGAGTTTGGCTACTGTAGCCTGCGTCACCCCGGCTCTTTGCTCTGAGGCTTCCAGTCTGTCCACTGTGGGAGGAGTCCCGAGAGGAAGAGCAGGGAAGTCCCGGTGCTTCTCCTCCTGTTCAGGCAGAGGCTGTGTTCCACACCGTTTCTGGCATGGCGGCCCCATTTCTGATAACATTTTTCATTCCTTCTGCCCATGCAGGCCTAGGAAACACAACGATGTCTCACCTTGCAGGTCACCAGGATGCCTTTCCCTCCTGTTATTTTTATTTATTTGTTTATTTTTGTCTTTTTCAAACAGGGTTTTGCTATGTTGTTTAGGCTGGCTTTGAACTCACTTTGTAGCCCAGACTGGCCTTAAACTCACAGCAACCCTCCTGCCTCAGCCTCTACAGTGCTAGGATTACAAATGTGCTTCACCATGCCCAGCTTATTTCTTTAACTCCTATAATAAGCAGTTTCTTCTTCAAACCACCCTCAAAATGCTAGCTGAGAGCAATGTAATGGTTCACTTTATATGTCGGCTAGCTTGAGCTAGGAAACACCCAGTCAGTTGGATAAACATTGTTTTTGGATGCACTTGTGAGAGAGTCTGAAACAGATTAGCATTAGAATCCATAGACCGAGTAAAGTACATGGTCCTCTGCTATGGGTGGACCTCATCCAACTTGCTGAGGGCCTGAACAGACCCAAGCACAGAGGAGGACTGCATTCATGGCCGACCGCCTGAGGCTAGGATGTTCATCTGCTGGCTGCAGGCCCGAAGAGCTGGGTAGAAATTTGTGCCTGAGAACTTCCTGCTCTCAGGGATTTGAACCACACCCAGAATTCTCTGAGTCCCCAGTTTGTAAATGGAAGATTGTGAGATTGTTCAGAATCTGTAGTCACAGGATCCAGTCAGTCCCTTGGAAATTTCTTTACAGGCACCTGATGGAGTTTGTGTGGTTGTGCTGTTGTGGCCCCCTTAGTGTCCTGAAGCAACTTTAAATGTGTCCCTTTCATGATCCTTTTGACTCAGGAAGGAGACAGAAGTTGTGTGGTGCCTGACAAGGTAGACAAGGTCTCCCTGATGCTTTTACAAACCTGTCTTTCCGTGGGAGGACACTGGGCAGCAAGGTTCGTTGTATTTTAATCACACCTTGTAAGATGTTCTGGGACAAGGACTCCTAGAACTGCTTCAGGAAGGGGCACAACCTGCAGATCAGAGGTATTGCAAACGATGCGGGTGTTCTGATGGAGATCATGACAATGTGTCCTCTACTGTGATAATTTAGAAATCTTCAACATTCACCCTACGTTTTGATTGCATCTCGCATACCATGTTGGTTCCGGTTCCCTGGCAAACTCTGAGGCAAGTGCCACCCGTTTCCTGCTCAGGAAGCTGACTGACAGCCACTCGAAGGGCTTGGACTTTATTTTAAAGACAATAATAAGATATTTTAGAAGATTGTAGCTGGAAAGTGTGATGATATTTCCTTCTTTAAAAGATTGCCCTGTGGCTTCCGCTTCTAGGAATGACACAGTAAGATCTGACCAGACCACTGTCCTATGAAAATCAACAGAAACTCTGAATAAATAACCAGAGCCATTGGTAAGTAAGGAATGACAGACAGTCTTTGCAGCAGTGCACACCCTCAGAGGCGTGGCTGTCTTCCTGGGGCGGGGGCAGCAGTGTGATGCAGCGGGTGGAAAGTGTGCTGGTGGGGGCCCTGCCGTGCTGCTGGAGCAGGAAGCCAGGAAACGAGCTGGGAGCTTGCAGCTGCAGAAGAGGTGGAGAAATCAGGGAAACGGAAACAGGTACAGGGAAAATCTCAAATGCAGGGCACCTGTATCTCCCCATGGCCTCCCGAACTACACAGCTACAGAGCACACCAGAAGTGACTCGGGTTAAGAGAAAGCACTTGAACTGACACAGGAACTGTCATCCAAGAAACCATTGTGATTCTTATCCGAGAAAAGGAACAGGAGAGCCAAGGCTTTCTGCATCTTAACATTTACAATGACCAGGATATAACCCAAATTCACTTTATGTACAATGGTTGTGAACACGGGACGCATTCTCAGGAGAGAAGAAAACCAGCGCAGATGACCCTGAGATGAGTTAGTTATATATTAGAACAAAGATCAAACGCCTGTCATAACCAGCCTCTGGGAAATACCATCAAGTATGCTCATGCTGAATAAAAGTATAAGAAATCTCAACAGGCAAAGAGAAATAATTTTAAAATATAATTAATTGGACAATTCAGAACTTAAAAATACAATGTCAGAAGTAAAATTCCACTGGCTGGACTTGATGTCCAGTGGAAAGGACAGAGGAAATAATAAGTGAAATTGAAAAAGAAGGATAGAAATTGTCCTAGGTAAAGGGCAGAGTAAAGAAATGCATCAGGTCGAATTGTGGAAAGTCAAAGATAATCGTGAAAATAACAAAAGAAAAACAATACACTATCTATAAGGGAATGACAATTCAGTTTAGGGCTGATCTCCATCAGATGTCACAGAGCCCAGAGGAATGAAATACATTTAAAATGTAGAAAAAAGTCTCTCAATTTAGAATTCTGTATTCAGTAGAAATGTCCTCAAAGGATCTGTCGGTGTCACTCCCGGCCGGCAGGAAGGACACACGACAAAGTCTGGCAGTGGACAACCTTTTCTTTTATTTTCCTTCTCCGTACAGCCTGCCCTGGGATCGCTCCCAGCCGAAGCCTCCTCTGGTCCGCTCCCCGCGGCTCCTTCCGTGCTTCGCTCCGAAGCCTCTACCGGTCCGCTCTCCGCGGCTCCTTTTGGGCTTCGCTCCGAAGCCTCTACCGGTCCGCTCTCCGCGGCTCCTTCCGGGCTTCTACTTCCCCCCAGGGGTGGCACCAGTATATATACGGATACAGTGTCCAATCATGTTAAAGTAAGCAAGGCAAGCTGATTGGCTAACATATTATTGAGCGGGTTGTTTACGCGGTAAGCAGGAAACTAACGTGCTCGATGGGAGGGGTAATCTAACTCAGGCTTTACTCTTTACCACAGGCCGCATGATCGCTATATGCGGCGGCTCAGCAATGTGGTGGCTCCCAACAAGGATCAAAGGTAAATATGCATATTTTCAGAGAAAAGAGAATTCACTGCCAGGAAACCTGCACTGCAAGAAATAGTAAAGGGAATACTCCCTGAACCCATATATAATATATAAAAATACATAATTCTACATATATATATTTCAACTACTAAAGGCTAGGGTGAGATAAGGGAGTATAAACCAACAAAATTATGTGAAAAAGTGTGGTGTGTAAGCATATTGTGAAGCTCAGGATATAAAATTGTAAATGTCAGAGAAGCCACTAAACATAACGCAAAAAGAAGGAAAGCTAAAAAGCCAACAGGAAAAACTTACAGAATGGGAGAAAATACTTGCAGACCATTCACCTGAGAAAGGGTTAACATTAAAAAATATAAAGAACTCTGGGGCTGGGGATTTAGCTCAGCGGCATAAGTGCCTGCCTGGCAAGTGCAAGGTCATGAGTTCGATCCCTGGTACCACAAATAAATAAATAAATAACTCAATAGAAAGAAATAATGCAATTAAAAATGAGAAAAGGACATGCATAGACATTTCTCATAAGACGACACTCAGTGGCCACAGATGGTGTGTATGAAAAATATTCAGCACGGCAAACTACTGGAGAAATGCAAAACCACCATGAGCTCAGATCTCTTAAAACTGACTATTAAAATGTAAATTACATTACAAACACCATCTGAATTTTTTCAGTTTACTGTAAAATAACAGTGATTGAGACAATATGGTGTAGAAATAAATATGAACATATACAATGGAGCACCCAGCGCCTAGCTATGAGCTCCTCGGTGGACTAACCCACCCTTGCGGCCAGCACCCTCAAGGTCAGTCCCCTCTGGGCCTAGCCTCTGCACACTGCTAGCTTGGGAATCAAGTCTTCAAACCAGAGCCCTTGGGGGACACTTCCTAGTTAAACCCTAACATGCCGCCAACAGCAAGCATCAGAAACATCCTACATGGTGGAAGCAATCAAAACAGAAGATCATACACTGCACATACTCTTTGCTTCCATGTATATGAAGTTTTAGAAAAGGCAGAAGCACTGTGTCAGAAAACAGATCAGAAATTGCCTGGGGTGAGAGGAGGGGAGAGCACCTGGAGCAGTGGTTGTGTAAGAAAAATATTTTTTTTTGGTACTGGGGATTGATTTCATGACTTCGCACTTGCCAGGCAGGCACTTATGCTGCTGAACTAAATCCCCAGCCCCCCAAAAAGCTTTTATGGTGATAAAAGCTTCAGCAATGTCCTGCTCACAAGATTTGACAGAGTTACTTCATGAAACTATGTGATTACAGCAAGTGAATTTTGTGGTACAAAATGATACTCAGCTACACCATTCTGCATGGCTGGAAAGGAAGCCGGATGGTGCTGGGGACCAATCCCCCTCCTACAGCACATCCTGCCCACCTTCAGGACAGAGCTGGGCCGCAGGGGCTGGGGTGCAGCTCAGTGGCACAGTGCTTATCTAGCACTGGCAGGGCCGGGGGCTCCATCCCCACCATAGTAAAGGAAAAGAAAACACAGCAAGAAAAAGGTCCAGAAGAACCTGGTTCTTTACCAGTTCTGACACAAGGCACCAGGTTGCCACCACCGCTGTTGTCCCCCTCAGCCTCCCTGGCTGGTTCTCAGGGGTGTTATTAGGTTACCTGTGATCTCATCTAAGAGCAGTCCCTGCCCCATGAAGACCAATGGCCACTAAGCCCTGGAAGTTAAGTGGCTTCTCCATTGTGACTTTCTTTCTGCCTGCTTTCCTGTCTGCAGAGGGAGGAAGGGCTGAACCACACGACCTCTGAGGGTCTGCTGGCCTGTGGCTTGTGACTGTAAGCATTATGCAGATCTGATCTGAGTTTTTAAAAATTTTATTTAAGGAGAAAAGGGAAAAAAAAACAGAAAAAGGGTACAAGTTATACAGGATTTAAAAAAAAACAGTAGGAAATCACAAGTTAATAGATTACATATTGTCATCTTAGAAATAGTTGTTCAAGTTACAAAATTAAAGCATATAAAGTGGGCAAACCGTGAGACTGCAAACAGTTCTGTTCAATGATCCAACAAAAACTCAGTAATATGGTTATCTATCTTATATGCTTAAGTATACATGCAGTTATATCCTTTAGAACACTTTCTTTTCCTTTCTTTTTTATAATAACAATTACACATTTTGGGTTTTACTACTCCCACAGTTCTTACTACTTTTCTTTGAAGAGAATAAAACCAAATGTGACATAACAAAACAGAGTCAGTCAAGTCAAAAGGATGGACATAATACATAATGTAAAAACAGAATACAAAGTGATCAACAATGGTTACCATAATGCCTCTTGCTATCTTAAAAAAATTGCCTATATCATCAGTTATAATAAAATTGAACAAAACAGTAAAGAACAAAACCAATAAAACCAAAACATTGGAAACATTACAGGACTTCAAAAGAAGATAATAGTCAAACCAGAATGGGTGTCATAATGAATCTTATTGTCTTCACAGTTGTTGCCTATACTCTCAAACTTGGTACTATCAAGTAAAACAGAATAGAGTAAAATCAGTCAAAACAAGATGGTGAGAGCAATACAGGGTTTCAAATCAAGTTAATAGGAAATCAAAGTGGGTTACTGTAATATATCCTGCTATTTTTATGTATTTTCCCCTTAGTTAAAAAGATAAAAAGAAAAAAATAAATAATATAAAAAGGAGATTGAGATAAAAGAGGACATAACAACAAAACAGCACAGGTAAGAACATAACCATTTAAGCAAAATACTGTTTCACCACAAAATATCCCTACATAAAAGTAGTTACCATAGTGTCTCTTTCCTTGAAATCTTTAATTTTGTATACTGTAGCATCAAACATATCAAGACAATGTAAAACCATTCAAGAGAATGACAGTATTACAGAGTATTTAGAACCAACTAACAGAAAATGAACAATGGTTTCTGTATTATCTCCGTGTCTATAAAAGTTTTTGTTTATATTATCAAATATAATAAAATCCAATAAGATACAACATGTTAAGACTGATGGACACAGAAGAACAAAAGCTCGATGGGACTTCAAAACAAGAGGATATTAAATCAGCACTAGCTAATATGATGTTTTGTTTTCTCCAAAATAGCTGTTCCTACCATCCAACCTTCTCTGTCTCATTTCTGTTGAGCTTTTTTCTGTCAGTTGTCAGTTTGTCCTCTTCATTTTGCTTTCTGCTCCATTCATTGTGGCCTCTCTGCCACTGTTTCTGGAATCTTGGTATTTTTCTCTTTTAGAATGTCCTGCAGTATTCTCTGTAGAGTTGAATTGGTGGTTGCAAATTCCACCAGTTCCTCTTTATCCTGGAAGCACCTTGTTTCTCCATTAATTTCTAGGGACAGTTGTGAAGGATATCTCAATCTTGGCTGGAGGTTATTGTCTTTCAAAGATTGAATTATTTTGCCCCACGCTCTTCATGATTTGATGGTTTGTGCTGAGAAGTCTGCTGTAATTCTGATGGGTGTTCCCTTGAAAGTAATCTGTTTCTTGTCTCTGAAAGCTTTTAATATTCTGTTCTTTTATTGGATTTCTGGAATTTTGATTATTATATGCCTGGGTGTAGCTCTGTTTGGGTTGTAGATGGCTGGAGTCCTGTATGCCTCATAGATCTGAGTATCTTTACCTTTTCTCATATTAGGGAAGTTCTCCTTGATTATTTCTGTGAATGGCCTTTGCAGTTCATTTGTTTGTATTCCTGCTTCTTCTTTTACATTCTTAATTCTTAAATTATAGATCCTCTTATCATCTTCTAGCCTTTGTATTGTTACTACTTGTTTCCTTATTATTTTAAGAAGTTTTTCCTTTCATGCTCCCACATTACAAAGCTGTCCTCCAGTTCAGATAGTCTATCCTTAGTTTCTTTCAAGCTGTTATTCCAGCTTTCAATAGAGTTTTTAGTTTCCGGGTAATCTCTTTGAACCTGCTTCATGTATTCTATGTTTTCTCTATTTTATCCATCAAACAATTCTCCCCTTTTTTTCTGTTCTTCCATTCCACCATCTGTTTTTTCTTGGGAGGTGCTTAGCATTTCTTTAACTATTCTACTTATATCTTGCTTTACTTGGTTAAATACTTCACTTTTGAACTCCTCTATGAGGTCCTGGAGATATCGCTTTATGTCTATTGGTGCCATGCCTGATATTGCATGTTTTCTGTCCTCATTCTCCTTTGTATTTACCTTCCTGGATCAGTGTTCTCAGGATTGGGGACTGAGGACCCTTTCTTGTTGCTCCCTCTTCCCATACTTTTTGTTCCTTCCATACAAGTGTATATGGAAGGTTTAGTTTCTTTTTTTGTTGGTTATAGTTTGTTTGAATTGCTCCAGCTAGGTGTTCCCGCCCACTGCAGTGTACTAGGGAGACACAGACCTGGGCAGCCTATGCTGGGCCTGCCCCTCCAGGTCAGTCAACCTACTGAAGGCTTCACTGTATTAGGGTGCACTGCCAGGCTCAGGGACCTGGTTTGGGCTAGCCTACTGGGTCTTAGTCCACGGAGTCACTCAGATCAAGCACTCCCCACCAATCCCACTTGAGAGGGGAATATGTGATTGAAGTCACTGCAGCGTCCTGTTCTGGCTAGTCTGCCAGGTCTCAGAATGTCCTCTGTTGGAGCCTCCTAGCCTATGGAAGGGTCCCCGTTCCTGTCACTCACTGCAGGTCGATGCAGAGCTCCCTGCCAGCTCTACTCTCAATTTGGTTCACCAATTCCCGCTCTCAGAGCTTTTGCATCTCTCTCCCTGCTGTGCTGATTCAGATGCAGCAGTGGTGGCAGGAAATTCAAGCCACAGTTTCCAGAGGCGCAGGTTCCAGCTTTGGTACTGAGACTTTAGCTGTTCCAGTTGTAGCACTGGGATTGCATTTCCTGTTGGTTTCTCTCAGCTTAGTTTGTTCCTGGGTCAGCAGGATATATCTCCCCCTGCTTAGGACTCCTCACGCTGCACCATTCCTGGAATCTAAGCTGGCTATCTCAGAGAGCCTCCGTAGCTGCTGTTATCTATCTGCCATGTTCTCCTGGAAGGTGATTTGAGTCTTATTTGAGGTCTTCCTGGCATGCTTCTCGGTGGGATGCCCTCTGCTTCCACAGCACCTGATGGCACCCTCAAGCCCTGAGGAAAGCGCTCTCCACATGGCATGGAGCCCCTTCTTGCCACTCCAAGTACCACTCATCCAAGCTGCTGCCCCAGCTGGGTCTGTACTGAGTAACCCAGCACTTACACGTGCTCTAGCACAAGATGCTTTCAGCCACTACTTGATATGTAAGTTTGATCTTTTCTTTTCAGCTAATTTATGAGAGCTATAAGGGGTTCTGTTTCTCAGATTCTCTTGTTCCTTAACCTCTCCTTTCCTTACCAACATGGCCATGGATAGGATGACTGTATTTCCTAGAGGTGAATGAGCTGGAAGGTGGGTCTCCAGTGTGGTGTGGTTGGGAGGAGATGGCCCCTTTTATTTTATTTTATTTTATTTTATTTTATTTTATTTTATATTTCATTTGATACTAGGGGTTCTACCGAAGACCTTTGCATTGAGCTATACCTCAAATTGTTTTTATCTTTTATTTTGAGACAGAGTATTATGGTCTAGATCTAAAATCTCCCCACAATTATCTTGCTTGGGGTGAGGGAGTTGTTGGAAGGGATGGGCCTGTGGGGACACAATTTGGAAGGGTGTCTTCTTCTTTTTTGAGACAATCTTACTAGTAAGTCAGGCTTCCCTCATACTCTTTATGTAGCCTGAGCTGGCCTTGAACTCACAATGATCCTTTGGCCTCAGCCTCCTGAGTGCTGAGGTTACAAATGTGATGGCAGGAAGGGTGTATTCATGACTGCAGTTCCTCCTCTCTTTCTCTGCTTCCTGGCCACCATGTGTGAAAGCTTTCTCCATGGTGCCCCTCTGCCATGCCATCCCCATCTTGGTGCTGGCCAACCATGGACTGAAACTGTGGAACTCTGAGCCAAAATGAACCTCTTTTTTTTTTTTTTTTTATCGGTGCCAGGGATTGAACTCATGCAAGGCAGGCACTTATGCTGCTGAGCTAAATCCCCAGCCCTGAGCCTCTTGTTTTTAAGATGAGATACTGGGTATTCTGTTCCACCAGTGGGGACATGACTAACATACACGGTCTTGCTGAATAGCTAAGTTGCCCAGTCTGGGTTTGACAATCCTCTGCCTCAGTCTCCCACAGGGCTGGGACTGTGCTTCTATACTTGATTGTGATAAACTTTTAACAGGTGAGGCCTGGTGGGAGATAAGCAGGTAATTAGAGCCCTCAGAAAGGATTAATGGGGTTCTCATAGGGCCTCACTTAGCTTCTGAGAATGGGTTACTATAAAGAGGGAGCATGATCCCTGAATCTCTCTGACTTTCTGTCTTAGCATGTAATCTTTCCCTCTCATATACATTGTGCCATGGCCCCTGTGGTCATGTAGCCAGAGGCCCTCCCTGTGCCATGCTCTGTGACCTCCAACACTGTGAGCTCCCCTCTTTCCTTTATAAATCACCCTGCTTTGGGCATTTTGTTATAGCAACAGAAGATGAACTGATTCGTCCCTACCCCATGAGAATCGAACATTTAGTACATCATCATTCTAGTCTTATTGGATTACCCTTGGTCTTGTTCAGCTCCTACAGTTTGCTCCTCCTTACTTCTGTGTAAAGCTCACCTTCCAGATAGACGCTGAGCTGCTCTTACCCAGGAATCCAGCAGGAGACCAGCTAGTTTCCAGAAGTCATTAGGAAGCAGGAATGTTATACCTGGCAACTCAGAAGCATCTGCTGACTTTCACTAGAAGCTGAAATCTTCCCAGCAAACAGATGTGTGGCTGGTTCTCAGGTGAGCTCCCCATTCTCATTTTCTCTTAGAGAGGTTTGTTGGCCCCCGTGGCACGATTTATTTCAGACGTAGCCTGATTTCTACTTGGCCCTGAGCACGTGGGTCCCAAACGCATGTGGAGTAAGGCTTAGTTCCAAGGTTTTGTAGAAATACAATTATTTTGCCATATGTTGGAAAGTATGGTCTCGCACATCGGTGAGGCCTAGGATGGAGGGCTGGATCCACCACCTACAAGCTGGGTGACCTTGGTCTAACTGCAGGACCTCCCTGTGTCCCAGTTTCTAGATATTTAGAATGAATCTGAGAGAGGAACAAAGGAAATGCCACATGTAGAGCACCCAGCACAGGGCCTGAGTGGACCTCGCTGCTCCATAACTGGCACTTACGGTTCAGGTCCCCACCCCCACTGACGTGAGCAGACCTATAAATGCACAGCAGAGTGGTTCCTCTTCTCCAGGAAGGGTGCTGTGTTCCATGCTGCTCTCCACAGGAGGCTCTGGAATTGCCCAGGGCCTTGTTGGGAGCTGCTGTGGCTTCGGGCTGTGGGCTTCTGGGCGAGGTCCACTCAGGCAGTATCTCCCTTTGAAGAGAGTGTTTGTAGCTTCTTAGCTCCATGGCAGAGACCACCAACCAAATTCAACAGCATCTTGGTTTAGCTTCAGCCAGCTCCCCTGGGTGTGGGGTCCCCGGAGGCGATAAGCTCATTTGGTCTCCAGTTGGCAGTAACACTTGCAGGAAGGCATGGCTGGGTAAACACAACCCCTGGGTGTGTGAGAGGCTGAGCTATCCGCTCACAGCTTGCACATCTGGATTCCCCAGAAAGCCCCACCCACCCATCCCCGTGGATAGTGACATAGGAAATGATGACACCTCCCCAAAGAACCTCAGCTAGATGCGCATCAAATACCCCCTGCTGCATGGGCCAAACCCAGGGCTGCCACAGTTTTGATCTGCTCTGGAGGAAGTGGCAGTGAAGAGTGCTGTGCCTTCTCCATCCTGGGCAGAAAAGTGTGGGGCCGGCCACAGTGTGTCCCTGAGTCTCAGGCACCAGGATGTCCAGCCAAGGATGGTCCCAGGAGGGCACAGACCAGGTCAACTTATTGTGTTCTCAGAGTTCTCCAGCAGAGGTGCAGTTGACAAGGAGTCTACTCTTGTCAGATGGGGCAGGACTAGGGGCTGGGCTGGTCTCTGAGGAGGGTCACTCATGCCAAGTGCATTTTGGGGCCAGAAAAAGACACCTGGCTTTAAGAAACCCTGTAGGTGCTCATGAGAGGAAAGTGAGATGCTTCATCCAGAAGTTAGGGAGGATCAAAAGCTCACGTCAAAGGCTACAAGATAGAGTCTTCAATTGTGATTTGCGCTTAGAGGATGGAGCTCCAGAGACTCCAGAGAACCCTAAGGGGGAAGAGCCAGGTGGGAGCGGCTAAAAAGGAGCAGAAGAAGCTTTCCCATAACCCTGACGCTAAGCTCACCCTAACTAACCTTCACCCTCACCCTGACCCTAACCCTCAAGGGGTGCCTGACCCACTTGGTCCTTCCTGCTCACCAGGTGTCCCCAGGGCTGGCAGATGCCAGGAGGCAGACCCATCGCTATGCTTACCCTGTCTAAACCTTGAGGCTGGGGTAGAGTCTGACTGAGCTTGGGACTTGGGGATCAAGAAGAAAGAGGAAGGGGAAAGGAAACGGGAGGGTTTTTTATCTGTTTGTTTTTTAAATGGAAACAAGTGCATGGAGAGAAAGAAAAGCAGGATAGAAGCCAGGGCGAAGTAGTACAGAGAATTTTCCAGCCCTCTAAAATAGACCATTAGCCTACAGTCCTGCTCCGTGGGAGGCTGAGGCAGGGTTAAGATTACAGCGCAGACAACCTGGGAAACTCAGGAAAATGCAAAATAAAGAGTAAGAAAGGGCTAAGGGCGGGCTCAGGGCTTGCTTACCATACACAGGTCTTGAGTTCTGTCCCCATTACTGTGGGGTTCAAGGAGTTTATTTGTTCCTCCCATAGCCAGGCATCAGGTAGTTTTGTGAACACAACTCTGTGCAGTTCCAGGTCCATCTCCCCGCGGCCCCCGGATCCTGGTCCTTCTGAGATTAAGGGGTTTTTTTTTTAGATTTTTTCCTCTGTTTCTGAAGGTTATCCCAGGAGCTGGCAAAGGGCAAAACTCTCCTCCCTTCTGCTTCGCTTGGTCTCCCTCTCCCTCTCTCTCTCTTCACTACCCCGAGACGTGGGTCTCCTCCCACCCTGGACCTACGCTGGCCTTCTGGAAGGGGCAGCCGGGACCTGGGAACTGTGCCCAGTGGCTCACAGTGCTGGCTGAGACCGCAGCCCAGTGGCCGGACCCTAATGAATCCAAACCCTGCCTGGCTGGCCAGAGAGTGCAGGGCTCAGGCCTTGCGGGAAAAGTGGAGAATTGGCCTCCAGTCAAGGAGATTTATGCCCCGGAGGCCCAGGGGCCCTGTGGCGTCAGGCAGCCAATTACTCGGAAAACTGCGTTTTGCTGAAACAAAGAACACACACAGAACCCACTGGATTCCCTCCCTGGTGGCTGCCTGCCGTGTCCCTCCTGCTCAGCCTTGTCCCCCCACCTAAATCAGGAGGGAGCTGGAGGAGAGGACACCAGGGCTGGACTTCCCTTTCAGGGTGCTGAGTGTTAGATGCTAGGTACTCTCCAGTCGGCAATGAGCTGGGCTGCCAGGCTCTGCCCAGGGCAACTGCAAACCATAGGCCTCAGCGATGCCACAAGTCTATAGAGAGCTCTCTGTGGGACTTGATTACTGTTTTCAGATACTTCCAGGGCTGTCATTTGGAAAAAGGACAGATTTACTCTATGTGGAACCAAAGGATAAAATTAAAAGCCAAGGCGGAAGTCGTGAGAGGAGACTGGGTTTTATAAAAATAACAGTTTAGCTGCTCGTGTCCTTGGGCAAGGTGATGTGTAGCCTCAGAAGGTAGTGAGTTCTCCACAAAGGAGGTGTTCAAACCAAATAGGTTTTGGAGAGGGAGGTGTCAGTATTTTACTGTCTCCCCATGGGCATCTGGAGGATAGATATTCTGCTTTTCATGTCTACATGTATACAGTGCTTGGCACATAGGTAGCATATGTTTCTTGAATTACTTAATGACTGAAAACCGTAGGGTAGAGGGTAACATTAAATGATATCCAGGACACTGATAGCATGACCCTCTCTGAATATTTTCCAATTTTTCAAAGGCCAGGAATGGATGGGGAAGTAAATGCTGGTCAAGCTCAGGTAGCTGTGGTAGAGATAGAAATATATTGGCAGAGGTCCTTTCTGTGGGTCAGAAGATCAGCAGAAAGCAGAGCATGCACAGAGCTCTTGCCATGTACCTCCCAATGGGGCTGCTCATAGTGCTAGGGCAGAACCCTAGGGCTCTGGGACTGGCCCCCAAGAGGGAGCAAGACAGGGTGCTGGGGCAGCAGGGCCTTGGGTTCTGCCTCCAGGCTACCCACGCAATTTTACTTTTGTCTGCTGACAGATTGGCATTCCATACAGTGCCCCTGCCCCAGTCTTGAGGGCTGCACCCAGGCTTTGCACAGGGTTATGGCCCCAGCCCTTTGTGGGTTTTTTTTTTTTGTTGTTTTTTTGGTTTTTTTTGTACCAGGGATTCAACTCCCAACCTCGCACATCCAGGCAGGCACTCATACCGCTGAGCCAAACCCCGGCCTTATGCTTTATTTTGAGACAGTCTTGCTATGTCATTAAACTGCCCAGCTTGGGCTTGTTGCAGTCCTCCTGCCTCGACTTCCCAGACGCCATGATGCCCAGCTTCTTATAATAATTATTTCGAGAAAGGGTCACCCTGAGAAGTTGAGAGTCACTGGCATCCTGCTCACTCACTGATTGAGCACCTACTGCGGATAAGACATTGTCCCTAGGTCCCAGGGGTGTGGCAGCTGAACAGAGCTGAATTCTTCCGCTCCTGTGTGTCCTCTGGTGGGGAGCGGATGAGCCAGGCGGTGAGTCCAGGGACTTGGTGAGAAGGGGGTAGAGTCATGGAGACACACAGAGCAGGCACAGGGGCTAGAGACGCTGCTGCCTTCGCAAACAAGTGACCGCTGGAGTCCAGAGTCCTTGCTGAGTGGCTGGTGTTCCTGCGGACTCCAGATGCTGTGCAAAGCTGTGGATAGAGCACCCCATGGGTCCGAGGAACAGAGGTCTGTGTGGAGGGATGGGGCACAGGCCGTGCAGGGACCCCGGACTCCAGCCTCTCCAGTCAGCCTCTTGTGAAAGCCCACGCTCTGTCCTTGAGTGTGGGTGGATTTACTGATTTGCTTCCGACCTGTGGAAGATGGCAAAAGTGGAGACTGTGGTTTCAGAAAGGACTGGCCAGCTCGGCTTCCCTCATTCTTTCACTTTGAGCAGTCCTGGGAATCAAACCCGGGCTTTGCTCACACGCCAGGTGAACGTTCCGTCCTGTCTCGGCCTTAGTCAATCAGTTGAGTTCTGAGATAGGGTCTTGCCGAGTTGTGCAGGCTGGCCTCTAACTTGCAATCTTTCTGCCTCAGTCTCCACAGCAGCTGACATTATAGACGTGTACCCTCTGTGCCCCCACCCCTGACTTACTTGGCTTCTCTCCTTCCCCACTGGACAAGAAACAGGAGGTTCCCGCGTCCATGAGCCAGAGACCCACTGAGGCCTTCTGACAGCCGGACTATGAGCTTGAAGAGGTCACTCCAGTGTCCTCTGAGGTGGCTACATCTCTGGCTGACACCGGCCCACAGCCCTGTGAGTACCCCTGAGCTGGAGCCTGCGGTGAACCTGTGTGCCCACCCTGACCCGCAGGATCACGTGGACTTGCTTGGCAGCTGCTGGGTCTCAAACCCTTCTCTGGGGGGTCTTGGGTGACTGAAGCAGCAGGGAGGTCACTGGGCTGAGCAGCTGAGCTGACCTTGTCCCGGGTCTGGCGGGCCACTGAGGCCCTCAGCGTTTTCCTGATGAGATCTGAAGGCACTGGAGTGTTTAAAGCAAAGAAAGAAACAGTTAACTTAAAATCTTCCCAAAGATCATCTGGGCCGCTGCCTGGAGAGCAGCCTGGAGGAAGACAGGGCCAGCATGGGGCCTGTGAGCTGGGACAGTGCTGTGGACCACGACTCAGGCCCCAGGGGGAGCTGTCAAGCAATGGACAGAGCCGACAGGGCTTCCTAAGGGCTTGGGCAGAGGTCACGGAAAGACAGGCTCCAGCACAACCCATGTGTCCCTGCAGAATGTGGAGGGACAGAGGCACGAAACGACATGAAGACGGGGAGAGTTGGGGAAAAATGGGCACAAGGTCAGGCTGGTAAATGTCAAGGTCTGGATGGCCGTCGGACAGCCAAGTGGGTGCAGAAGCAGATATCTGGGCTGACAAGTTAGGAACTGAGCCACAGATGGACACAGGTCAGCTGGAGAGGGAACCTGCAAGTCATTAACAAACGAATTTCAGGATCCAAGACTGGATGAGACCACAGTGGTGTAGCGGGAAAGGCAAATGGCCTCCCTTATGGCCCAGAAAGTCACTTCTGGGTGTGCAGCACAGGAGCCGAGAGCAGGGTCTGGACAGTGCATCGCTGGCGACCGCCAAGAAGCAGAAGTCACCTGAGTGTAAAGTCACATGGATGAGCAAAGTGAGATTTGTGCATAGAAAGGAATGCTATCCAGACAAAAAGACAGCCGGTCCTGTCACGGCTACCACACAGCCGACCCCAGAGAACACTATGCTAAGTGAAGTGCGCCGAGGCAAATTCTGCCTTGCTCACTTCTGTGCGGCACCAGAGCCGTCAAATGCATCGGGACAGGAAGTAGGATGGTGGTTGCCATGGGCACAGGGGAAAGAGCAACCGAGAGGTGACAGTTTTGTAAGACGAAAAGTGTTCTGGGGACCCATTTTTGACATTTTGTTGTTGTTGTTGTTGTTGTTACCAGGGATCAAACTCTTGACTTCACACTTGCCAGGCAGGTGTTTATGCTGCTGCACTAAATCTCCAGCCCTTGGAGACCTATTTATTTATTTATTTATTTATTTATTTATTATCGGTACCAGCGATCGAACTCACGACCTCACGCTTGCAAGGCAGGTGCTTATGCTGCTGAGCTAAATCCCTAGGCCGGAGACCCATTTTTAAACAACATGCACTGTACCCTTAAACATGAGTAAGGTGGTAAATTTTTCCTTTTTTCCCCCCTGTGGTACAGAGATCAAACCTAGGGCTTGATAGATGCTAGGCAAGTGCTCTACCACTGGGCAACACCTCCCCAGCCCCAGGATGGCATGTTTCATGTTATATATATTTCACAAGAAAAAAATTGAACTGCAAAGGAAAAAGTTAAAATAAGCAAGCATTGGATTAAGAAGAAAAAAGCAAAGAGGTCCAAGTCAGAGCCCTGGGGCACGGCACCAGCAGGAGATCTGGGCCGAGGGCTGGGAGAGACCCAGCTAAGAGCAGGCTGGGGACAGGAGCAGGATGGAAGGAGGCCCTGGGAGAGGGCAGTGTCTGCAGCCTACGAAGACAGCAGGTGTGGCCCTGGCAGGGCAGAAAGAGGAGCCTTGGACAGAAGCTGTGGAGGGTGCTGGGGCCTTGGAAGCCGGAACGAGTCGCGCAGGGTCCAGGGAAGCCCAGCAGGAGTGTAGCTCACGTTGGGCAGCTCTGACCTTGGGAAGCTGAGGGCTGGGTCAGGGAGGACTTTTGTGTCCTGAGAGAGCTGAAGTGAGAGTTCATTTGTGTGTGGACAGGAAAGGAGAAATGGTCAGCAAGAGGTACGTGAGGAGGGGGACACTGCTGGGGGACATCCTGGGATAGGCAGGGGGTGTGGTCTAGTGCACAAACACAGTACAGTCTGACATGAAAGCTGCAAGCAGAGGGTTCCAGAAAGCATAAACTGCCTGGCCAGATTCTTCACGACTCTTCCGCATTTTCCTCATACTAAAGATCCTCATCTTTTCCCTGCACAGCTGCTGACCATGATGCCTCGACTTCTGCTCTGGTACCTCATTCACCAGGAAGTTCCCTCCTCACTGTGGGGCCCTGCAGAGGCACTGTGGGGTGCCTCTTTACCTTTGCTGGGCCTGGTGGATTTCCCTCTGTCCTTGAGCTAAATCGTCATCCTCCTCCTCAGCTCAGGTCCTGACAGCTTGCTATGTGCCTGCCTTACTCAAGCTGCACTGGGTCATTTAATGACTGAAGTTTAATTTTGCAAAGCAGCAAGTGGAGGATTAGAGCAATTTGTGTGAGTCACAGAGACAGAAAGTGATTCATGGGGAGCTCTGTGTGACCTCGGCCCTGTTGCCGCCGCTGCTGCGGCTGCTGCTGCTGCTGCAGGCATCCTGTCCCCTGATGCTCACAGCTTGCCAAGGAGCGAGGCTCAGTGTGCAGACAGATCCACAGAAGAACACTTGCCTGGGAAGAAGCATCCACACATGGACTTATTCCATGTCCTAGCTGAACCTCTGCTTTAAAGCAGGGAAGGAGTGAGAATTTCATAGCAGGCCAGCTGGGATCTGATGCCTCAAGGTCCTGCTCTATGCAGGTCGTGGACTAGGCTGGAGACCTAGGAGCACCTTGTGTGGGTCTGGCCTGGCGTTGGCTCCAGACTTCCCAAGATGAAGGAGGACCACCAGAGAAAGGCTCTGCACAAAAGAGAGAGGGAAGAAAGCAAGGAGAGAGGGCAGAGAAAAAATGTAGAGGAGGCAGAGAGAACTAAAAAGGGAACGAGAAAAAGAGACCGATACAACTATGAAAAGTAGTAAAATGGGTCGGGGAAGGGAAGGGAGGATGTGGTTTGCGTGTGTCCCCCAAACTGCCTGAATTGCAAACATGATCCCCAAATGGGGTGTTAATTGGGCTCTGTGGGCTCTGGGAGGTAAATAGGTTAGATGAAGTCAGGAGCAAGGAGCTCACCACAGGATTAGAGGCTCTGTAAGCAGAGAGACCTGAGCTAGCACCCTCGCTCTGCTGTGTCACACGATGTCCTCTGCTGTGTTATGACAGCAAGAGCCCTCATCACATCCTGAGAAGAGGATGCTAGCAGCATGCACTTGGGCTTCCCCGCTCCAAAACCCCATGTGCTAAATAAATCTCTATTTTTAATAAATCGCCCAGTCACTTTCCTTGTCACCAAGACACAATACCTGACACCTGACACTTGCAGAAGAGAGGGTTATTTTGGCTCAGTTGCAGGGGGTTCCGTTCATGATTGACTGGTTTAAACACAGAAATGGCATGGTGGAAGAACTCCTCTTGGAAGAGAGTTGTTCATGTCAGGGCTACCAGAAAACAGAGAGAGGAAAGAGGAGCCAGGAGTGGAATACACCCTTCCAGGTCACAGCCCAGCAACCTACTTCCTGTGTCTAGGCCCCATCTCCTACCAGCATGTCTGTTGCTGACCTGGCCAGTGGGTGAATCTACTGATAGGTGCGATATCCCCACAATCCAACCGTCTTCTAAGACCTCCACCTCTGAGTGAATGAGACACTTAGAGGACATTCTAAGCCTAAAACATGACACCCAGTCTGTGGTGCTCAGTAACAGCAACAGAAAATGGACAGTGGGGGAGAAGGATGGACCTTGGAGCATATCCAGCTGGGGGGTGCTTAGGGGAACAGCACTCACCCAGCATGTGGGAGGCCTGGGGTTCCATGCTCAACACTATGAAAACAAAACAAAAGAATAGCCCAAAATTCAGTGGAGGAAGAGGAAATTCAATTCCCTGGGCCATTTGAGAGTGTGCCACAGGCGGGACGGATTTTGATTTGTAAACTGGAAAGATGCTGAAGCAATGCCATTATCTCCTCAAAAGAAGGGGACACCATGGCTTTCCTCGGAAGCAGAAAGGGAGCCTCTTCTGTGCTACGGCCTCTGGCACACTGTGCACAGTCTGTGAGGGGAGCAGAGAGATGTGGGTGCAGCCTGCAAACAGACACTAGCCTAGGACCGATGTCCTTCTGTCTCCCAGCAGGTCTGCAGCGAGTGCTCAGCCCGTGTCAGCCCAGTTACCTGAAACCACATAGTAGGACACATGCTTTATGGGGGCTGCTATTTCTCCCTGGCACCCAACCCCAACAGCAACTTTTCTTTTGATAAAGTATTCGAAGAACAAAGGCTCGTTCTTCGGGTGCTCTCTGGGAGCAGCTTGTGGCCACATTGTAGGGGAAGGGACAGCGCAAAAGGAGGCTGTGCCAGAAAAGCTCAGCTCAGCTCAGCTCAGCTCAGCTCACCTCAGCTCAGCTCCTAAAGGAGCTGTTTCAAAGGCCTCCAGGCAGCCTAACCCAAGCAGAAGACTGGAGCTCAGCTGATGCCCTCTCTTGTTCTGGTCCAGGGAGTCCAGGATCCTGGTGGGACTTCCTGGAACAGGAAACCTCCTGAATCCTCCTCAGGACTCTACCCTGAAGTGTCAGGGCTTGTTGGAGATAGGTAGCACTCCACGCTTGGTCTGTGGCTCTAGGTAGGGGCAGGAGTGAGGACATCCTAGGCCAGAGCCACTGCCTTCTGTACACAGGCCTGAGTCCTTAGGGGAAGCCCATGGTTATAAAAGCAAGCTTGGCATGTGTTTAAAGCACTGAAATAACTTTGCCCATCCATGCCAGCAGCTTATTAGCTCAAGCCGGATAGTTCAGTGCAGACAGACAGCCTTGCACCCTGGGCAGGGGTGCCCCATGTCCTGCTGCCAGCCAGGAAGAGAGGCCTGCAGACTGGTTGGGCTTGGCAGTGGCTCCTCGGCCAGCCCAGGAGACCAAGCAGGCTGTCATTCATCAGGACAGCGGGCACCTTGGCCCTGAAATGGCTCCAGTTTTCACACCCATAGGAAAGCACAAGAAATAGAGTGAGCCAGAGCCCTGGCTGGAAATTGTGATCCTGTTTCCTTAGACACAAAACACGGGCTTTATTCAGAGCTAGAGTGTCACTGCACCTGGGAAGTCTCGCATTCGAAACATCCCTGCTGGGAACTGTTCCCCACCCCGCAGCAATGAACTCAGAAGATTTCTCCGGGAAGATTTGACTTTGAATCCTTTTTGCCTAATACCAGCGTGGCCTTAGGCAGGCCAGTTGGCCCAACTCTCTTTGGAACTTGTTATGATTTAATGAGTGTCCTTAAAAATAAGGATGAAGTTCAAAATTAGTGAGGGTCATGGCCAGGAACCTCTAAAAATCTTACAGATCAGGTCTAGCTACCAAGGACTATTTTAGGACTCTAGATCCCCATGACAAAAGTGGTGCAGGCATCCTCAGGGCTGATGGAGAGCAGGCCTGGGATAGAGGAGGGGAGGGCATCCATGTTCACCAGAGCAGCACTCATGGCAAGGGACCAGGTAGGCCTGGTCAGCAAACCTTGCCACGCCGGCCTCCGGAGCTTGCTGGGGAGACAGCAGACTTGAGCATCCTGGGCCTGCCCCACAGCACCCACTCTGAGGTCTGGCCTCGGGCTCTTCCCGGGGCACCCAGTTGGGCTGGCTATTCCACCCATCCATCGCCTGTCACCTGGATGGCGCCGTTAGGACTTCTAAAATGGGGCGAACCTGCTGAAATGCCAGGAGCCTCCATGCAGGCAGAGTTCAGGCAGGTACAAAAGTCAGGCCAGATGCCTCTGTGAAGCAGCAGGGGCCCGACCCTCGGGGTCCCCAGTTCATCTGACCCTCGGGGTCCCCAGTTCATCTGACCCTCGGGGTCCCCAGTTCATCTGACCCTCGGGGTCCCCAGTTCATCTAGTCCTGCTGAAGAACACCCAGAAGTGCTCGCTCACTGGGGCTTACATTTCCTGCAAAGAAAACTCAAAAAATTAATAAATAGGGCTGAGGATTTAGCTCAGTGATACAAGAGCCCCAGGACCAAATAAATAAATAAATAAAATACATTAAATTACTTCCTTTTTAATTTTTCTCCAGCCAGCACACACAGTCCACGGGAGGCAGATTCCACCGGGATAGAGCCGGGCTGGTAGGCGGGGAGTCTGTGCTCTTTTAAGTGGGGGGACCGGGCATGGCTCCATCTGTCTTCCAGCGTTTCCTCCATGCTGTCTTCCTCCAATTGCATTTTAGCCATCCCTCCTGCAGTGTAGGAACACACAAAGATAAACAAACTGTATCTTGATAATTTTTTTTGCTGAGGGATAGGCCATTCACGTATCCATTTATTGATTAATTCAACAAACTTGGAATTGTATATCTATATTAGGTATTATACAGGTATTTCTTTTACTTGTCACTTCCAAAGTCTCTAAAAAGAAATAAAAAGTAAACGAATAGTAAGGGAAGACATGAAACTGTTGCCAGATATTTAATCCCAGCACTAGGGAGGCTGAGACAGGAGGACCCTTGAGAGTTCAAGATCAGCCTGAACTGCATAGTGAGACCCTGTCTCAAAAAAAAGAAATGAAATTAAATTGTCATGGCTTGCACATTACATGAATGTATACACGGGAAATTTGAGAATATTCTCAGATAAATTTAAAATTAAAATGTGAGTTTATCACGGTCACTTAGTGTAAGAGGAATATGCAAAAATCAAGTGTGTTTCTCTATTCTAGCAGAAAATAAAGTTTAAAAATCATACCCTTAAGGTTTGGAAGCATAGCTCAGAGATGGGACATTGATCTTACATACCTGAGGCCCTGGGTGTGTTTCTCAGCACTGCAAACAGAACAGAATAATCAGGAGACCGGCACGTGTGCCATTTATAACAGCACTTGGAAACCACGTTTAGAAACACACCTGAAAAAGGTGCTGTGTGTCTTCACAGAAAATTATGAGACGTTCTCAAGAGAAAGTAAGGAGGAGGCAAACGCGCCTCACAGTCACACGCCGTGTGCCGCTCTCAGGGTGAGTCTGGTCTGTCTCCTTCCAGGCTTTGATTCTTGCTGCAGTCACTGCTATGGGACACCCATCTGGGTCTACCTTCCCCGGGGAAGGCACCTGCATTCTGACTGTCCCTTCTAACACCTGTCTTCAAGTACTGGAAAACCAGAAAGGGGCGCTGATAGCCACGTGAGTTAATGTCAGGCTTTCCTTTAGGGAACTCAGGACTGGACACAACAGTCTCCCTCCCTCCCTCCCTCACCGGTGTAGGAAAAGCTCCTGCTGGTTGAAGGGAGTGAGGGAAAGAGCAGGGTGAGATGTGACAAGCTGTTTTCTGGCCTCAGAATCACAAGCACTGTAAGCAGCGGTCTCCTGGGCAGTAGAGAAGAGATTGCACTCATTTCTGAAGTTTCGAGACACTCAATCCACAATCAGTCAGGATGTAAAGCATCTGACATTGTACCTGGCACATAATAAACCCTCAATAAATATCAAATTGCCTTTTCTCACTGGGGTGCAGCACAGTGTGAGGATCCTCTGGGGAGAGCCAAAGAAATAAAAGGCCCCATCCCAGGCTTTAAAGAGCTTAGTGACTTAACAATATTCAGCTATGAATCTCACCCTCCAAATGGAGAGAAAAGCACAGAAATCCCCTCCCACAGAGCCAGGGCCCCTCTGGAAGTGAAAATCTGAGGCGTCAGGCTCAGCCTGCTAAGCCCCTCGCCCCCCACCCCCACTTTAATCTAATTATTTTTTCATGTGTGCTCCAGTGAGCCTGTTATTTTTATGGGTCGCTGTCTATTAATTTCTCTCCCCCCATCCTTCTGTCTTTCAGCACGATCAGGACAGTGCAGACAGCGGCCTGGAGTCAGGCTCCCGTGGACAGAGATTACACAGATATATATAGAGATGAGAGGAAGCAAGTGAGCAATGTGGTTACCTCTGAGGCTGCCGAGAAGCTGTTAAGTGGTGGAGATTTAAAGCTCCATTCGCCTCTGTACTAACTTCAAGCTGTTCTAAGCCCAGTCTCCCAGACGACAAAACTCAGACCAGCTGCGAGAGAGAGGCTATGACTCCCGATGGAGCCTCAGGTCTGATTTAGAGGGTGCTTAGAAGAGGCAAGTGGGGAGGACGAAGCCGAACAGTTTTATTTCTAGGGAAACTTTCTCTAGGACAAAGGACAGAAGAAAAACACTCATCAGTCATGTGGGGTAGATGCAAAAAGTGAGAACTGGAGCCTAAAGCAGGGCAGTGAGGCTGGGCTTCAGCTAGGAAGGAAGTGCTCACCTGGGAAGGTGATGGGATAGCAGGCCCTGAGGGTACTGCGCTCCGTCAGCAGGCTTTGGAGCCTCGCCTGTCTAGACGCAGGAGCCTGGGACCACGTGGCCTCAAAAGTCCATTTACCATTGTTTGTTGGTCTACCAAATGCACAGTCAGGGAGTCCTGGGGCAGCGCAAATCAGGTTTCCAACTGCAATTGAGCTGCTGAGGTGGGTGGTGGAGACACCACTACCCAGCTCCCCGACAGAAGCGGAAACAACACTGAGGATCCAGCAATAGAAGAAGCCTGCATCTGGGAAAGCAGCGGCAGAGAGACTGCTTCCTAAAGTGGTAATTGAAAGGGACTATGGAAGCGGAGGAACAAGGAAGAAGAAAATTCCGTTTGCTGTAAAACTGGCAGGCTTTCAGAAGTCAAGCTGAGTCATAAGCTTTTTGAAAGGCCCATGCGTTGAAGACTTGGTCCAGGGACTTGCAATACTGGGAGGTGGTGGAGCCTTTAAAGGGCGGGGCGTGCTGGGAAGTCTTTGGGTACTGGGGGCATATCCCTTCCATGTTAGCTCCTTTGCTTCCCAGCCAGGACGTGAGTACTTTGTCCTACCACATATTCCTGGCTCTGAGGTGCTGCCTCCCCACAGCTCGCAGCCACAGGGCCAACCGTCATGGGCTGGACCCTCAAAACTGTGAGCCAAACTTCTCTGTTTGTAAATTCTCGGCTATTCCATTGTATGACTACTGATGGAAAGGTAGCTAATACTCAAGTATAGTTGGAGTTGGTTATTCTTGGGTCTCGAAGAATGAGTCCAAATGACATGGCTTGACAATTTGAGGTATAAGAGCTGGCTGCCAGTGGAGGGGTACCACATTCAATTCCAAGACAGTGGCAGCAGGTTTGTTGTTGTTTCTCCTTTCTTTCTGTCAGTGCTGTGTATAGAACTCACGGCTTCACATGTACTACATAAGCACTCGACCACGGAGCTACATCCCCAGGCCAAGAAGCTTTGTAATGAAGGGTTCTCTGGGATAGCTCTGGAGCTGGTTAGCATCAGGCTTAAAGATCTACAAATAGAGTGTTATTTTATTTTCCTTCCAAAGGTGTGGGATTGGGTAAAAGAGAAATATTACAACTTGCTTGAAAAAACTTGTCTGCTCCATGGGTGAAGAGAGAGCTTCCTTCCTGGGAGGTGTTACTAAGGGAAGCAGCTGGGCATGTGGCCAGTGGCCCAAGCGGGCGTGGACATGCTTCCTGTCTGCAGCTGTACAAGGGGCCTGTGTACATCGTGTGACTTCCTTAGAAGGGACCGGCCTCAGCAGCAGAGTTGGAGCAAGGAAGGTAGAAGCTTGTGTTAGGGCTTTCTCTTTTCCAAAACGCTTTCTGGCAACCAACCTGCTCTTTGTCCTTCCCTGTGAGTGCTCTGCCTTCTCTCCCAAGGGGTGACTGATTGTCACTAAAGAAATAATTATTGAGCTCAGTATTTGCCTAGAAAGCATGGAATTTCTCATGTGACACATTAACTGCCAGAAGAATAAAGGCCAAATTTGTTGCTAAAATATCAGAAACAGAACATCTTTGATGCCTAAAATCATTCATTTCTTCTGATTCCTTCAGATGGATTTCATTTAAATGGATCACGAAGCACATCAGCTGTATCCCTTCTTTGGACACATCTTGAGCCATATTCAAAGTAAATCAGGCATAAGATTAAGCCAGTGACACATTAACTTTCACACTCTGGACAGTGCTAGGGAAGTGGATAGGGCCTCAAAAAGAGCACTGTCCCTTCCTCATCCTTTTGGGACACACAGACAAGATGCATCCAGAGCTGGGCACTGCATCTTTAGGTGCTAGAATCAAACGCAGAAACACTTTGCTTTGTTCTTTCTCCTTGTCCTCTCAGGCAGAACTTGTCCTTGGATCTAAGCGCCCTTTCCTGCTGCGAGGTGGGACTTCTCAGGGTCACTGCAAGCATGCTGCACTCGGAGCGGTAGGATCACAAGGAAAGTCACCAGATGCAAGGTGCCAGAGACAGGACAGAATGCAGAGAACTACAAGACCTCTTTCTGCAGGGTAAGGGGCAGGGCACACATGGTCTCTTTCAGAGATCTTTAAGGCAAAACTAGGAAATCGTGGAAAAACTTCAAGGTCTCTATGAAATATGTCAGCACAATTAAGGAGAGGGTAGGGCCCCCCCCCCCCGAGAAAGAAAGGCCTCTCTGGAAGCCATCAAACTGCCTGAGTGTGGAGGGCCAGCTGAGCACAGCCCACAGTTCTGAGACCTTTGTTTCCAGGAGAATAGAGATGCAGGAGAAGTCTATAGAGAGGAGCAATTTGGAAAGAGACTGGTTGAAGAGGAAGAAACATACACTTGAGAAAGAAGAAAGGTTTCCCAGTTAAGGGAGCAGCTGGGCATCCAATAGCTAGGCGACCCCTCCAATCAGAGCAGAGATATGAACTTGCCTCTTGGTGTGACTGGGGTGTATGCTCAGCTCTTGCTGAGAGTGAGCTTCTGTCTTTCTGACCAAGACAATGATTACATAGCCTCTGATTTTCAGCCCACAAATGGGCTACTTTAATAGCCTTTTTTATTAGCTTTTTATGAAAGGATGATTTGGTCCAGGTTTTTTAGTAGTTAGTCAAATTGCCAAGTTGCTCATAAAGAAAGGCAAGTTAGAGAAGGCTTCCCTCTCTCTGCAGGGGTCAGTGTGCCTAGTGGTGATTGGAAAGTGCCTCCACCAGAAGAGAGGCGGCAGATCCAGCAGAGGTAAGCAGGTTTCGCCCTAGCACTTACTTACTTACTTTTAACTCAACAGCCCTGAGGATGAAGAAATTACTTAGTTCTCAACTTGATAGCCAGAGGCCAGTGCTAGAAACCAGGAGTTATGATTTAATGGAGCATAATTATCATTCGTATTCTAGAAGTGTATTCTAGGTCATCCATCTGCAACCTTCCTGTTGCAACTGGTTCCTGTTTGGGAGAAGAGCAGAAAGTTTCTTTTTCCATTTGCAGGAATGAAGCAAGAGATTTCAGGAATTAAATATCTCAGAGGCCCCCAGGCGTAGGACAGAGTAGGGCTGGGATTTGTTTAGCCAGAATGATGCGCTGGTGTGGGTTCAGAGGTGGTCCCTAAGTGAAGCCTATACTGCAGAGCTAACTGACCTTAGAGGTGGTCTCATCTGAGTGCCTCATTTAATAGGTGGGGATCAGTGAGGAAAAGGCTCCCCAAGTGCAAAGGAGCAGTCCAGTCTGCACCCCAGTCTGCCAGCTTCTTCCACTGGAAGTCGAGCGCCCATTGGCTGGGTGGCAGCAGTGGAGGCACTGTTTGTCCACCGTGGTCTGCTACCATTTCACCTTGCCCTGTCTCTTCTTGTTAGCTTCTAGACTCATCCTTCTGCCTCCTTGGGGTCCTATGCAGCAAGGCTGGGGAAGGGGGCCATGTGTCCATATCAGTGCACAAAGCAAAGTCAAACCCAGGTGCTCCCAGCATAGCCGGGCCGCCTGTCCTCAATGATTGCTATCAGCGCTGGCCCTGAGCTTGAAAAGGTGGGTGCTCACCATGGCTGAACCCCTCCGCTTCACCTGTCGGCTCCTCCCTTAGCTCTCCCTCCAGTCATTCAGGTAGCCATGCTGTTTTGAAGGAAGCCGTGGAGACTGCTGCCTGTCGATCCTGGAAAACAGCTGCTCTGACGGGAACCAGCTCTCCCGGGGAAAGGGCACAGCTCCTGCCATGACCGGAACGAGGCACGCTGCACTTTGGCCATGTGGTAAGGGTCTGGCCCCCAGCCTGTGGTGCTACTGAGAGCTGGGTGCTGGAGGGAGGACGTGAGCTCACGGGGACGTGCCCTGGAGCCTGGCACCTTGCTCTTTCATAGCTTCTCAGCCGTCCTCTGCTGCACGATACACGGGGCTGTGAAGGCCCAGAGCCAAAAGGCAAAACAGCTATGGACTAAAACTCCTGAAACTGTTGGTGAAAATAAATCTCCTCGCCTTCTGCATCAGTTGTCTCAGGTGTTTCCTCATAGTCCTGGGAAAGCTGACAAACGCAAGGCCATTGTCTACAACCTTTTCCTTTCCTAGAAGGAAAGTAGAGGCAGAAGGTCCCGAGTGTGGGATGTCGGGAGAGGAGGCAGATCCCTGACATGTTCTTGTTGTTTTTATTTTTTATTACAATTTTAAAAATCAGTGATCATTTCACCAGAGAGGGCAGAATTCCAAATTAATGGCATCTCCAATTGATAGAATTCTTTATGTATTATTAATTTACTGGATGTTTTAGAGTTATCTTTCCAAAAAGTTCAAGACACATTATTCATAGACTTTAAGTCCTGTCATGAAAGGTAAAACAGTAAGAAAGTTATGTGCAAAGAACAGGTGATTAAAAACATTAATTCATGCTTGTGCTTAAGTAGGGCTTTTGGAGGGCCTAGGAAACCTCAGCAGACAGAAGAATGCCGGACACATTTCCTCTTCCTGAGCAGACTGAGAGAGGAGGGTCCGACAGGCTCGGAAGACCTTCACAAGGGAAATAAGCTGAAGACAGACCACGAAGGGTTGAAAAACTTTGCATCAATATGAAGAGAACAGGATTGTAGGCAGAGGAAATGTGGGGCTCCAATCAGCTTTATTAGGGTTTATTTCATTTTTGGTGAAGGAGGAGTATTCACCTTGGGAAGGTAACAGGGTACCATGTGATGAGGGCAGGGAGAGCACTGAACGCCGTGAGGAGGAAGGACGAAAGGAAGTGGGAGGAAGACTAAGCCATGTTTAACTTAAGCCTTCCAGCAACCCAAGTTCAAAAAGGAAAAGAAAGTGCCTTTTTAGTACGGCCCAACCAGGACAACCGCAGAGGCTGAAACTCAGGCACAAACATGACCTTGGACCAGAGTGCGTGTATGCGTGTGTGTGCATGTGTGTGAGCGTGTGTGCATGCGTGTGTGCATGTGTGTGCACTTTCAGTATCTGCAGGCAGCCCAGGCAGTGGAGAGCAGGGCACCATAGCGTGGTTGCCATCCCTCTGCACGTGTTTGAAATCGGGGCTGACAAGACAAGCTGGATAATTCTTCTTAGTTGTGTCTTGAGTTCCCCTCTCTATGGTACAGGATCCCCTTGAAGCGTGACAGCTGCGATGACTTCCAGATGTTTGCCTCCTGTCTTCCAGCAGGCTGGGTGGATGTGGTAAACTCGGCGATGGAAACCAAAAACCCAGCCAGATGGACCGTGTCAGCATCAGCCGCACACACATCTGGCTTCAATACTGGCAGTGATAACCAGAACAAATGGCTGCTGTTCCCACTGCCCTTGGCTTGTCCGTGTCCAGGGGACACAGTCCGGACAGCACAGGCACAAGGGAGGTGTGGGGATCAGGTCACTCGGATGGAGGACATCAGAGAGGACAAGCCCATTGGTTGGAATTTCAACTCAGTTTTGCATTGCTTGGGCATCAGGCTGGGCTGGAACTTGAGGTCCTCTTGCCTCAGCCTCCCCAAGTGCTAGGATTACAGGCATGTGCTGCCATGCCTGGCCTCTCCTCTGCTGTCTACCACTGAGCTACACCTACCCCATCCTTCCTCTTCTCCTGAATCCATACATAGGGGTCACCAACAGTGATGGTGCAGAAATAGTCCTTAGGTATTTTTATTCCTATGATGGAATTTTCTAAATAAAACAAGCAGGAAGAACACCCTGAAACAGGATGGACCATGCAGAGGGGATGGGAAGGAAGATAGCCACACCCAGGTCCGCCGGGCTGCAGAGACCCAGACAGCACTGCGCCATCAGCCCTGCTTCCCCCTGCCTGCCAGGGGCCTCCTCACAGCACACACTGTGCATTTGAAGTGGCCGCTAGTTCAGCACCAAAGCACTTGGATTTGGGTCCTGATTCTGACGCCATTGAGCCTGGTGGTGTGAGGCATATTTTGGTTTCCTCCATTATAAACTGGAGCTTTTTTAAAAAAGAAACTGCATATAGTTCTCTGACACTGAACATCCACAAAGAGGAGAGAATTAAAGATGGAACTAGAACCCAGTTTTGTCACGAGCTGTGTCGCCACATGCTACTCATTTCCCTGAACTTCATTTTTATCACCTGAGTCTGCCCAGGGTAACAGGAAGTGAATAGGCTTTGACAGGTATGATGTGCTACATATGCCTGTTTTGTTTGATTTACTTTACATGAAAGAGAAAGCCAAGGCTCAGAGGAGCTGCCTAGCCCCGAGGCCATAATGGACAAACGTTAGCAAGGCTCCTCGGCCCCCTCAGCCTGGCTCTGCGCGTCTCCCTCCTTCTCTCTGCCTTCAGTTTCGAGGTCAGGGTGTGGTTCCAGCCGGTAGCCTCAGCCCCGCAGTGCTCACTTGGGGCCCCTCAAGAGGCAGCTGAAGAGACTGCTCTGATTCGGCTTCCTCCCTCCTCCCTTCTCTCTGGCTTCTTCCTTTCCGCTCCTCATTTGAGAAGATTCTCCTTTTGTTTGCACTCCTCTGTGGAAGCTCAGCTCGCTTTTCCCGTCACTTTCCCTAGTAAACTTACCATCAGGGTCCTTTAAAACCTCCTCGGGCCAGGCCTCTCCCTTCCCTCTGGGTTTTCTAGCTTTGTCTTCCAGTCCTGGGGGTGGAAGCTAATTCTAGGCCCACACTCTGCCTGTGAGCTACACCCTTCACCCCTTTTATCTATTCTCTTTCTTAACTTAGCACAATTGTTTTCCTGTCATCGTTTTTTTAAAAATTAATTTTGATCAAAGAGATGTTTAAGAGATTTAGAAGTCAAACATTCCTGCGAGGCCTGCAACAACTGTAATGAAAATAGTAATCCCTTGGTTACACCTTGACCAAAAGTGATCACTACCAGCTGTATGGTTTTTCCCCCCATATTTATGTCCTTCTTTATAAAGAATATGCTTGTCCTGTTTTTCTTGGCTTGCAGATTTTAGATTTGGCCTTTTAGTTTCCTATCATAGCAAGTAAGACTGCATAACAGCTGAGAATGTGGACTCCGGAGGAAGTGACCCGGCCTTAAACCTTAGGCCCAGTGCTGGCTGCTGCGAGACCTCCCCCAACATGCTTCCCTGCCGTGTGTCTCGGTTTCCTTGTCCGTTAGTGGATGCCGGCAGTATTTACCTCATAAAGTAATGACGAGCACTGCAAGTTGAATATATCATGCACATAGGATGAAGCCCGGCACACAGTAAGCACTGTATAAATTTGTCTATTACCAAGGTCAAATTGATCTGCATACATTTTTCCTCCATGTGTCTTACTGAAATAGTTCTGTCACCATTTTTGGTTAAACCAATATTAAATATTTACATCCTGACTATATAAATATTATTCCCAGGTAAACCACATAGACACGTATAATTATGTTTCCTTTCCCATCCAGTCTTTTGTTTTCCCTGGAATTAAGACCTGTTTTTGCATTTTGTTTAGTTTTCTAGGTACCTGTTACTAAATCCACCCATTAAGTCTCCTGTCCATGCATTCAAACACAGGCGTGCTCTTGGTACTGTTGTTCCCCTTGGCAGCCTTTCCTGGATCTTCTGAGGTCTCCTGTTCTCAGCTAACGGGTTCTCTGTAACCCGAGGAATAGGGCACTCTGGGGATCCCTTCGGCGTCATCTTGTGTTGGAGTCTTTGGTGCCTAAATTACACCTGTGATGGAAACTACCGGTTATTCTCCCAAATCTACTCTTCATCTTCCATTGTAATGGAACAGTAGCTAATATCTGGCCCTCTAACCAAAGACTGTATTTCCCAATTCACTCTCAGAGTTAAGGGTTACTACATGAGTCGGTTTTGCCAAGTGAATGCAAGAGGAAGCATTGCACGCCATTTCCTGGCCGGCTCCACAAAAACCTCGACACTTTTTCCAACTGGCGAGTTGGAACACGAAAACCTCTCCAAACAAACTGTGATCCTACGTAAAAGGACAATGTCTGAAAATAATCATTTTCAAACTTCCCCAAGTCTGAGAGTCACACAAAGTCTTATTAAAGGACGGATTTCTGGGCTGACTCCCTCAAGTCTCTGATTCATTAGATTCGGTGATGGGACACGAAGGTTTGTGTTCCCAACAAGCTCTTAAGTGATGTTGATGTTACTGGCCTGGGAACTGCATTGTAAGAGATTCTAACTTAAGAGTGGCATAAGAACAAGATAAAGGTCATCTCGTGTTCCTGCAGTGACTAAGTGGAGCACAGTTGCCTTGCTTCCTGGAATACAGAACTTATTCCAAGCGACAGGAAAAGCACAAGTTTACAACTTCATTAACCACTTGGTTATTTGGGGTTTTCAAATCACAGCAGTCAAAATAGTTAATGACATTAAAACCAAGAAGCACGAGAGAACAGTTTTGTCCTCTATTCCCTAAGATAAGGAGGACAAAGTCGGGGTGGGGGATGACAGTCATGGCGCAGTCAGCCAGCACTGCAGGGCTGGGCAGAGCCCTGGGCCCTTGCTGCTACCCATCAAAAGCATGATTTGCATTTTCCCCTAGGACAATCATGGATTTAAAAGCCATTTTGCTATGAACGGTGGCCCTTGGGCCTATGGATGACCAATAAGTGGTGAAAACCAGAATGAAGCTTAACTTTCATTTTGTATTCTTCGTTACTATAAATCTTGGGTCAGATCTCTTTCCAGCACTGTGTAGGGGTGCATGGATCTCTTAGGGAGCGTCTGTCTAGAAGCTGGTGAGACAGAGTTGGTTAACCCTGAGTGTTCATGATCTCATCCTCCTGGGGGGATGTCCAGCTACACCCAGAAGGTTTGGGACCCATCGTCCTAAACCTGTGATCACCCGGATTCCAGCACCACATGATTGGGCTTACCACAGAGACAATCTGGGAACAAAACTACCTCAGCCACAAAGATTCCAGAACTATGACACCAGGGCTGAGGTCATGATCAACTGGATTCCAGCCCACCAGCTAATCCTTAAAATCTGGCCTTCCACTTTGTGGGGTGGATCAGTCTGACCCTGTTTGAAAGTAGGTCCTCTCTAGCTAGCTAAACTGAAATGCTTTCCTATCTTCCCTCTAATGTTCCAATTACAGTGACCAGAATCATTAACTCAGTTCATGGACTTAATTTTTTTCCATGATTCTGGCCACAAACTGAATTGGATAAGAACAAAGTCAAATTCAATGGTTTGGTTTAATGTTGACTTTATGGGGAAATTTGATTTCATTCTTATCCAATTCAGTTTGCAATCAGAATCTTGAAAAGAGTTAAGTTTGTGAATTGAGGTGTCACTGTAAAACTTTTTCTGTAAAATAAATTATTTTTCTTTTCTTATGCCCTTATTTTAGCAAAGCACATCTATGGACAACTTTCTGGGAAAAGAAGATAGTTCCTTGAGACTTTGTTCATTGTATTGGTATCTTTGGCTGATAGTTTGGCTGGGTATAGAATTCTGGGTTACGTTCTAATTTCTTTTGGGATTTCTACCTTATCTTCATTTAACATCATGATTTTTTTATCTTTTATAAGTGACCAATATTTTAATTTTTAAACCTCTTCTTAGAAACTTTTTTTTTTTTTTTTTTATCGGTACCGGGGATCGAACTCACGACTGCCTGCTTGCAAGGCAGGTGCTTATGCCGCTGAGCTAAATCCCCAACCCTTCTTAGAAACTTTTGTGATCTTTTTATTTCTAGTAATATAAAATTACAGAATGATGTATCTGGGCTGTGTCTTTTTTCATTCATTTCATTGTTTTTCACTCTACTTCAGTTCAGATTCAGTATTATTCAGTAATATACAGTGGTTTCTTTCCATGTGTTTCATTGGTCCTCTCTTTCTGGCATCTTCCTCAATTTTCTTATTTTTTACATCTATAACAATATTCTCTTTCTATATCTTTTCTCTACTGTAACTATCATTTTTTTTTTACTTTTCTGAGAGATTTCTTCAGTCACTTTTCAAAGGAAAAGTTGATTCTTCCCTTCATATATTTAGCAACTTGAGTATTTTTTTGTCTTCTAATTTCTTAATGTTCTGTTCTTGTTTTATGAATGTAATTCTTTTAAAAGATTTTTTCCTGTCATCTGTACTTTTTTTCTGACTCTTTTTTGGGTAGTTTAGTTCCTTTTGACATGTTTCATGCTAGAAACTTTCCCCAAAAATCTAGGATTTTTTCTGCAAGGAGTGGGGCATATTTTGTGAGCTGATAGCATTCTCTATCGCTTATGTGTGAGGTTTCACTGAGGGACAGTCTAGTCTTTTTCTCTGGGACACATCAGTTACTCATAAAAGGATCCTACAGCCTCCTGCCTGGAAGCAGGGACAGGTGTGGTAGGAGGGTACAGGAGCCAACACTGGGCAATCAGGTTGAGGAAGGGGCCTGAGTCTCTCCTGTGACTGGGTATGCCACCTATGTATGTAAATACATGCCTGTCACTAGGCGGTTCATCCTACCCTTGGCAGGATGCACTCCTGACCCAGGGGCTGTTGGTGAAGTCTCTCCAGAGGCCATATTGTCTCTTATTTGGGACCATGGAGGGGATCTGAGGGTCCAGCTGCTGCTTTCAAAGTCAGTCGTGGAGTTTAAGTCAGGGCATAGATTTAGTTTCCACTGACCCACTAAGTCAGTTGTTATTCATCTGGTCTGCTTTTCAGCTCTCAAAATTTTATTCATGTCTTTTTGCTGTTGCTGTCTCCTATTCTGGTCCCCTTAACATCATGGGTTTATGCTTCTTTAGTTGCTTGTTGTCATTTTAGTAGGTTTCAGCAAGGAAAAAGAAATAAGAAACATCTGCCCATCTTTTCATTGAATCGTCCAACTCTTATAAGTAAAAATGAAAACATGGGAATATCTAAGATGCTCAAATTACATCAGTTGTCTTCATGTGGTGGCACTGTATTTTTTCTTGTCCCATGTGGATTCTTTTTAGGACATTTTAATTGTATTTGTTTTGATTCTAATTCTAGGAATTCATCTAAAGGCAACAACTAATGATGTGTGCATGGGCTTTCTACAAGGCAGTTTCTCCCTGGGTATTTTTACTGCCAACGACTGAAAACAACCTCATTGTCTAACAGCAGGAGACCGGCTCAATACATGAAGGCACCTTCATGGAACAGCATACTCTACAGTGTTCAAGCTGATGTTTTAGGAAATTAGTGAAATCCAAAACTGTTCAGAATACGTTTTATGTTTTAAAATGACCATCAAAAAATGTACATAAAGTATACTCTTTTTCAAAAATGTGTGTGAATCTTGTATACATAAATAATTTTGTGATAATTTATTCACATATTTTAATATTTATCTATTAACAATACCAAGCTCTTACTCCTTGCTTAGTGATGTTAAGATCCCCTTCCCTGGATTACCTCACTTTGGTATGATATCAGTGCTATTATTACTTCCACTGTTTACAGATGGAGACACTAAAGTCCAGAGAAATCACACCAAGGACACCTAGAGCCCTGGTCCACCCACCTGGCTTCCTGCCTTGAAGTCCACCTGCCTAGCCATAATTATTATATAACAAAATACTAGAAGGCTGGTGGTATTTCAAATGACCTTTATCTTCTTTGTGTGCTTGGGGATTGAAGAAATAGGATGGGACGGGTTTGGCCTTTGTTGCAATGTTTTCTTTGGAAGGCTCCCGCTCTCTCCACTGTTAAATCTTGCTGTGGACGTCTGGGAGTTAAACGATTTGTCTCAACATATGCTTAGGGACAGTGCTGGTTTTGTGCTTATCGTAGATCATTAGATGATAAGTCATTTGAGGGTATGAGTATTCTCCTGTTTCATTAGAAACCAAATCTTACAGCCAGAAATCAGAGAAGCAAAAAGACAAAGAAGCCCAACTTCTTCTGAGCTGAACTCTTTATCTAAAGTTCCGGTGTTTGGTCTGCGGTGGTAGCACCGGCCTCCTCTTCCTCAGCCGTCCTTGTGTCTTCTCATCCTGTCTAGTGCAGAGTGGTTTATGAGCTCCATCAAGGCCTCTGGCCTGTTGTCTCTTGTTGCACACAGTAATCGGAGACACCAGCACTGTTGTGTTGTTGTCGCTTCCCCTCTCTAAGATTTGCACTTGGAGCCTGCAGAGCTGGCCCCGCCTTTCGTGCCCCAGGCAAGGCCAGGTGCTCCCAGGAGTAACTAAACCCCCGGTACCTGCCACTGCTGAGCAGTCGCTGCAGATCTCGGATAAATTCCACCAAAAGCTCTGCCTGATTTATGGAGCCCACCTCATCCCCAGCCCTGTTCGCACCTTGGGCTGTTTGACGAGCTCATTAAGATGCAGCAGGTGTTCGATACTCTTTTGCTATAAAACTAAGTGGCCTTAAAGTGTTCAGAGAGAAGGCATCCCTATGTCAGAGTATTTATGAAAGAGTAAAGATATTCTGGCTTGGCTTCAGTCCCATTTCTCCAAGCGTCACACATTAAAAACTGTTTTTTATTTCTTTCCTTTTCCTTAAAAAAAGAGTTTCCTCTGTAATGGTTGCCTCTGATTAATATCCTTGTGTTCTCTGAGACCTAGAAAGTGGTTTAGTTTTCCTAGAACACCTTAACAATAGCATGATTTACAGAGCAATTCCTTGGAGCCAGGGGGCAATGTAATATAACAAAGTATTTTTCACAGGCATTCTCTCTAGTTGCTATTAATGCTAAACCACTGATAGGAAAAGCTAGGTGCAGGCAACACAGGAACTGAGGTAAATTCCCCAAGAGCACAAAAGGCCCAGGTTTCTAAAGGTCACTGGGAAAAAGCAGACGAATGGTAGGCACCCAATTAACCTTAGATAAACCTAAGGCAAGTGAAAAGCAGGCAGGAGTGGATGGGGGCTCCCCGCCCGATCCCAACCTGAGATACAGTGCTGGTGCCTGGCACCGTGATTTGCTCAGTGCTGGACTCCTGGTGCCTTCTCAAATCACTGGCTGCCTATCATCTATGCTAAGCAGCAGGCCAGACTTAGAGCCCTGTGATTGGCTGCCCTGAGCAGGTAACACTGTGCACAGCAAGTGACCCTTTTGCTGTTCCACAGAGGAGCTACCCTTCCCATCTCAGAACGGGTTTACGGATCATGGATTGGGAAGAGGGTTCTGCTTGTTAGGAACCATTTCCTCTGGGAGCGTCCACCTGGCGGACTGCACAGAACCAGCCCAGGCTGTAGTCAGGAGCTACTGGTAGCTCATCGCAAGATAGGCTTGATCGCTGGCTCCTGCTAAATGGCGCAGACGGCCTCCGAACCTGGAACGAGGAGCCACCTTCTCTCCTCCCCTGGGATAAGCAGCTGTCTACAGAGTTTTGCTCCAGATTTGACCCATGATTCATCTGACCAAGTTTTTCCTTGCTCACTCCCCAAATTCCCAGACTATAAAGAGGAAGATTTGCAGAGGGCTTCTAAGTCAGTTAGTTGGTGAATAACTCTTGATTAAACAACCACCATGTGTCTAGCATCAGGCTTGCTGCTGTGGTCCCTTACGGATAAAAAGAAGACATATGGTTCCTTCTCCTAAGGACTCTGAAGGGTAGTTGGGTAAGCCGTAGAAGCACATGTCGGATGATAAAGTGCTGAACTGTGTTGCGTTGAGTCTCGAACAATCGGGTTGTGTTTAGAGTGCTGGAGTTGAGTGCGGAGTGTTTATGAGTGGAGTGAAATGCTGGGTTCCCTGGAGATCATAATACAGGCATCATAAATGCACAAAGTTTCCTTCACTGTGGTAAAGTTAGGACGAACACCTGAAGGAAGGCTCGTAGGCTGGATGTCTTTCCTTCTGGCATTTAGCAGGAACTTTCAGAGCATGTAGCTGTCCTCCAAGACAGCCCAGAGATCCCTGTCTCCTCTCTCCTATCATACTGGACTGTGTTACCAGAGGAATATGATGGTATGCATTTCTGAAATTAAATCGGACTCTGGCTTCCATCTGTGTCTCTGCCTTTCTGTCTCCTGTTGAAAAGCCAGCAGGCAAATGGAGAAGAACTGAGATTCCTACCAGTACCCATGAGAGTCAATTGATGAGTGGACCCAAGTGTTCAGATTCTGTAGCCCTGGCCAACAGCATAACTATAGCTTCGTGAGAGATCTTGACCCGGAACTACCCACTTAGGCCGCACTTGGGTTCTTGACCCCCAAGAACTAAGTGGAATAATATGCATTTGTTGTCTTAGGTTGCTATCAGGGAGCACTGTTCCGTTTCAGGCCACCCCAACTTCAGCTCAGGCTGCACTCTGTCCTCTTTAGGCTCAGTAAAGTGGGGCATCTTATTGCAGTGCATTCCTACCTGGGATCAGATTCACACCTGCTCTTTCAAAGCCAGGTTGCAAAACTCTCCCAGTGACAGAATCAGCTTGTGCTACCAGTGAGGATGGGCAGGCTTGAGTCTTCAGCCTGCTGGCTGGGCATGTCATCCATGTGGTTTGTGAAAAACACTAGCTTGGAAACAATCTGCAGCGGAATGGTGTTCCCACCCTTGCTGCAGCAGAGGACGGGGCGCATGCAGCGGCATCTGCAGCGGGGAGAATGGTCTCGGGCAGGAGTTGTGAAGCTGCCACAGACGTTCTGGTGAAATCCCGCCACGAGCAAAGCCCTTCCCAAACACACATCTTGTTATGGCCTGGGCTGAGTCAATGGTGCTCTCAAAGTGCCTGGACTCTGTCAGGGCTGGTGTCCTTTGAGAGGGCGCTAGGTGGGAAAACCCAGCGGAGCACGAGGAGTGAGAAGAACAAGAGTTCTCCTTCATCTCCACGCCGCAGTTATCTCTTCTGCTGTCGTTCTCTGCTCTAGTGAGAGGCCATCCTCATGCGGTTTTCTAAAGCCAAGGGAGGGAGCTGTTTCGGAGAACCCCTCTCCTCGAATCCAGTCCTCGTGTCTGGGGGGCCTCCTATCTCCCCAGTTCCCCTCTGCTATTCCCCCTGCAGTTGCTTTAGTCTTGGCCTTGGTCATATCTTGTCCACAGTATCACAGCTGCCTTTTATTTGATGATCCTAATTCTCTTTCCAAGGCAAAGACTTGGTAATGAAATATTTCTGCTAAAAAAACATCGTCCAGAGGTAAAATGCAAGCTCTTGAACATACTGAGTGAACTTCTGGTTCTAATCCTAAAAAATCAAAATAGGCTTTACCCATTCACTGTGTAAAGATCTTGACTTCCAGTCGGGTTCTATTGCATAGTAAGTTATCTCAGCCCGAGTTCTCTCTTTTGTGAAATGAGATACTGTTTATCCTACAAAGCCTGGCCCAGAGTAGGCACGGTACAGATAGTTGGGCAATCAGTTTACCTGCTGTGTGTAACATGAATAGCCCTTGCATGTGGTAGAGGTGTAAGAGAGAGTTACATGTTTGATTACAGCTGTGTTACTGTGGTGCTGGAGATGGAACCCAGGTCTCATGCATGCTCGGCAAATATTCTACCACTGAGCCACAACCCAGCCCTACTGTGTTTCTGAATTGCATTTTATTGTTGTTGTTCTTTGTTGTTGTGCAGTGTGATGGCTCAAACCCCACCACTGAGGACTATCCATAACCACTTTTATTTTTTTATTTGGAGATAGAGTCTTGCTAAGTTGATCAGACTGGCCTCAGTCTTACAGCTATTATTGAACAATGTCTTAGATATTCCAATCTCCATCTTTTCATGGATGTTTAAATATTGCAGTCATTCTTATTTGTCCTTGAGTGATTCTTTTCATGTTATAATATTTCTTGTCTGCTCCTAGTGAGATATTTCATTTGCTACATCTTACATATTTCTTTCTTATAGGTTTACCAAAATCTCTTTGACAAGTGAGCCTGTCTGCCTGGCTATTATCAGACCTCTCCACCCTCTTACTTTCTCATAACTCATACACTTTAACCCTTTATGATTTGATGGAACTATTCTGGGCCAATCCCGATAGTAATTTATTAGATATTCTTCCACTGAATTAAAGCTCTAAATAAAAGGATTTTACATTCTTTCTCAGTCACTAGCCAAGCATAGCAATATCTCTCACAGCCCCATCTGAGACGATTAAATTTTATGTCTACAAAATAGTAGGAAACAGGAAAAAAAGAAATAACATGTGTGCAAAGAATTCCATCTCTTTCTGTAGCTCCTTCTGTACTCAGGTCAATCAAATTTTCTGATTAAAAACAACAAAAATGAACTGTAGCTCACTTAAGCCAAAGGAAATGGATTAGAAAGATTTTGACTGGGTACGATAGTGGAATGAATGTTTTCCAGTGTGTGTGAGTGTGTGTGTGTGTGTGTCTGTCCTATCTTCAAACTTCTAGGAGAATCTTAGCATTCCCAGCTGGGTCTGGCTTATGCCAAGTGCCCAATCTGTGGGGCTCTCTTAGGAGTGGTGAATGGATACTGGGCGATCAAAGACTTAAACCTCATCCACACCAGTGACACACAAAAGCCTTCCAGGGCTGACACCAGCTGTTCCCTTTCTCTTCATAAGTTCTAGTCTTATAACATACTTTTTCATGCCCTTGGGGCTCTGTTACTTTATTTCTTCTTCTTCATATTCCTTTCTAATTCCTCCCTTAGAATTCCAAGTTATCCTTCAAAAAGTCAAATATCCCAAAAAATATATACAAATGGCCAGTAAATATAGCATAAGCTGCTCAAAAATACAAATCACTCAGGAAATGCAAGTCAAAGCCATGATGAGACATCACCCTGGGCCCACTAGGGAGTAACTCAGTGATACAGCTCTTGCTTACTACCTGAAGGCCTCCGTCTGGTCCTGATCACTGCAGAAAAGATCCTAATAGTGGCTGGGGATTTAGCTCAGCGGCGTAAGTGCCTGCCTTGCAAGCAGGCAGTCGTGAGTTCGATCCCTGGTACTGATAAAAATGAAAAAGACAAAAAGAAAAGGTCCTGATCACACACAAAAAAGGCCGAAAACAAAAACAGAAAATAACAGTGTGGAGAAGGATGCAAAGACGTTGAGCTCTTGTGGTCTTGATGGAAATCACAGTGGCGGGGCCTCTGTGCAAAACTTTATGGCAGTTCCTCAAAGAATAAAAAATAGAATCACACATGCTCAGTAGTTCTACTGCTGGGTACACACATTCCAAAGAATCAAAACAGGGCCTTGAAGACATACTTGCCCGTCTACATTCATAGCAGCAATAGTTAAACTATACCAGTAACCCAGCATCTATGCACACATGAGCAGATAACAAAATACGATGCTTGCAAACAGCCAAGTGTTATTTGTCCTGGAGAGGAAGACACTCCTGACACATGCTGTGACACGGATGAGAACTGACACTAGGGTGGTAATCAGCGACCCAGAGGTAAGTACTGAGCCAGTCCACTCGCGTGAGCTCCTAAAGCAATCCGAGAAGGTGGTTGCCAGGGGCTGGTAGGAGTGAGAATGGGGGATGCTGCTTAATGGGTACAGAGTTTCCGTTTTGCAAGATAAAAGAGTTGTGCAGAGGGACAGTGCGATGGTTGTGCACTCTGGTAAATGTACTCAGTGCCCCTGAACTGTACAGTTATGTGGTCAAGAAGGAGAATTTTACGTATATTTTAACACAATAAAAATAATAAAAATGGGGAGTGGCCATGTCCTATTTCTCAGCAGCTGTACCTGGCTTTGGGTGGCGGCTGCTGCCTGGCTTCCGTTTCTAGTCTGCAGGGGGAAGGCGGTGAGGGCAGCAGCCCCCTGTGACCACCACCACCCCCCACTGCTTCCGGAGCCCGCTGGCCCACCGTAGAGCAAAGGGCCGAGACCAGGCCAGGAAGTGCGCGGTGGTGGGAGACAGAGCAGTGGATTAAACTCGCCTCCTGATCAGGTACACCAGCAATGCATTTTCCGCAGAATAAATCCCACTGCTTTGACAACTATTCTGCCAATGGTAGATGGAAAACCAGTGAACAGGCTTGTGGGATACAGGCGGACACAAAGATTAGAACAGACTATGTTTCTTCTCCTATCCACAAAGAAGTGTGTTCTTAATTTGCTTTTCCTGCGAGTCTTGCATCATTTGAAAATGTCCATGCAAAGTGGTACCCAGAAGTGTGACACCACTGTCCCGACATGCCACCATCCTAGTGGGACCAAAACTTGACCTCAGGGATGGTAAATACACAATGGCAAAGCTGAAAGAGGAGAAGCTGACCCCCTCGCTGACCACAGGGCTTGGCCACAGCTAAGGAGATCGGTGCTGGAAAATCCCAGAGCGCTCAGCTCTTGCCCGGCCAGGCGGGGCCTCGAGGCAGTGTCTGACGGAGCTGGCCAAGCAGTTCTCTGCCCACCTCCTGTCAAGAAAAGGAAGAAAAAAGGAAACACCTGCCATCGGAGATGTCCAAGTCCTTAGTTCATGGTCCTGTCCCCTGGAAACTTTGTATGCTTTGCTCAAAAAAGGTGGCATCTTCTGCACTCAATGCCAAGTTTTTGGTACAGATTAATTTATCTGTAAAACCATTTTGAGCCAATCAGTATTCCCGTATTAAAATTTAGCCCTAAAATGAAAAGAAAAATAATAAGTAAAAAAGGCCCACCCAATTTCTTTTTTCTTTTAAAACCTTTTATTTTCTTCTTTCCTTTCTCCCTGAACTTGATAAGTCTATATTGTTTTTTTTTCTTTTTTCCTTTTAAAGGGGGTAAAATTAAACACAACAGAACACAATAGGACATAAGAAAGCAATGTAAGAGATATAAATTTCAAGGCTAGATGACCTGAAATCTTCACTGTCTATCATATTGTCTCTTGTTTTCTTTCAAATAGTTGTCCATATCTTTACATACAGAGAATTCATACAAAACGACATGGTATAAAACTGATCTGAACTGAATGAGGAAGGCTTGTAGATCTTCAAAACCAGACAATAGGGAAATCCCTAATGGCTGTCGTAGAGTCTCTCATTCTCTTCAAAATAGCTGTCCATACTTTCATGTATATTAAAGTTCAACAAAACAAAACAGGCTAAAATAACACCATTAATTAGAACAAAGTGAAACAGGGATAAAAGTATTTGCCTTCAAAGAGATGGCAGAAGGAAATCCCCCCCATTTGCTACATTGCCTGTGGTCAGCCTCTCAAGGGATGTCCAGATCACTGTTTCCCACTTACTATTGGGGCCTGGGGGGAGGGATGATGTGATGTTTGATTCTCATCCTGCGTGCCGGCGGCTCACAGCTGCTCATGGGGCGGGGTGCACTGCAGGTCCCAGCATGGCACAGGTCTCAGTAAACCCGGTGGCTCCCGTCCTGGGCCGCTGCAGCCTGCCACACTCACAGCTGCTCATGGGTGGAGTGGGGGTTGCTTGGTTTCCTGTTGCTCCAGGTCCCAGCGTGGCACCCGTAAATGCCACCCACCTAATATTTCTAAGCTCTTGCCTCATGAAACTGGGATCTATCCTTGAGTACGTAGTAAACAATAAAAAAATTTTGCTGATTTCTTTCAAGGAGAATAAAAATTTAGACTATTACTTTTATTTCTTTTTAACAATTTTTATTAAAAAATAAAAGAATAAAGCCAAAAACAAATAGGAGAAAATAATAAAGATCAGAAAACACCATCCCGTATCAAACTGCAAGCATCATTTTTCAGACATTAGCATTTTGATTCTTACATTTATGTAAAAATAAAAAAGACTTAGAATAGTCTAAACAATTTTGATAAAGGAACAAAGTTAGAGCTCCAGCTCTCCCCAATCCCATGAGTTATCACAAAGTTGCACCAATCATGACAAATGGCCTTGATATCAAGGTAGACGAACCACCGAAGTACCAATGTAAAGTCCCAAATAGATACCTGCATAACAGATACTTGATTTCTGGCAAAGATGCAAAAGCAATTAAGTGGAGAAAGGATTGTATCCTCAAAAAATTCTTTATGGCTGAATAGTATTCCATTATATAGAAATACATCTTTTCTATCCATTCCTCAGTCGATAGGCATTTAGGTTATTCCCAAGATTTGGCTATTATAAACTGTGCTGCTATCGACTGTTACTTTTGAAGAAACAAACAACAATTAAACCCCTAAGTGCCCCTGCCTCTGTGCCGTCTTCCCGCCACTTCTGTGCATTGTTCTCACAGTGGATAGTAGTACTCAAAATTTGGTCCAGATAAAAATCATCCAAGAAACTTACTAAAATAAAACACATATTCCTGAGCCTCCCTCCTGAGGCAATGATTTGGAAGGTCTGAGATGAGACTGGGACCCTAAATTTTTAAGGAGTCCACATAGGCTTCAGATGGTTGGAGCACAGCTGGGATGGTTCCTGTACTGCGTGTCCCTGGCCCATAAAACACGCATGTTATGGGTTTTACCATGCCCTCTTGCCTCTGTCTCTGCCCCTGGCTCCTCATCTGGAAAGGGGCTTGCCAGCATAGGTGCCTCAGCACCCAGCACCCAGCACCCAGCACCCAGCACCCAGCACCCAGCATCCCAGCACCCAGCACCCAGCACTGTGCCTGACACATGCTTATCCAGTGAATTGCTGCCTCTTAAATGGTATTGCAGCTGGCAATTATTAAAATGAGAGAGAAGAGACTGGTGCTCCTAAGAGGTGTTTTCTATTTTTCTACCACAGCTGCCCCAAACACCTTGCCGCAGGCCCGGTTGTATCAGGTGCCCCTCGGTTGCTCCCGGAGGTATCTGCTTTGGCTGCCTCAGTATTCAGACTGCACCCTCCCAGGTGACTCTCTGCACGGCTCCACCCTGCAGCCTCTCCGGATGATTCCAGCCCTCTGCAAGTCTTCTCGTTCCCGTCCATGAAGAGCGCTTTCCCTATCCATGACCCAGCCCAGAGTCTGACTCTGTGCCCTGCCTTTACCCCTATAAACAACCTCTCGGTGCTCTGAGTTTCAGTCTGTGCACTATTTCCCCTTCTGTTGCGGCAGAAGTCCTAATAAAGCCTTTTCCAGATGGCATCGTTTTGCCTATTCAGGATTTCTATCTTGAGTGGAGCAGGCTGAGCTGGTACACTAAGTGCTGGCAACACCCAAGAGTGCTGACAGCCAGACTGGGTAGCAGCCAGGGCTGGTCACACTGAAGCTGGAGACAGGGACGGAGAACAGAGAGGAACTGCTGGGGACACCGTCTCCGAGCTGGCAGTGGTCTCAAGGCCTGGCTCCGAGTGGAAGGGAGGACCACTAACACTGAGAGACGACAGTGGCCAGCCCTGGAAGCCCAAGGACGATACACTAAAATAGGTACACTCTGCCATTGGGATCTGCATATGAGAAACCTCAGGTAACATCTACGAAGCCCAGGAAGGAAGTGGAGACTTCCTTGAGAGGCCTCTGAAAAAAGGTCAGACTGCAGGGATGAGGGTCGGCAGGCTCAAGAACCTGTCGAGGTCCGACCGACACATCACCTGCCACTAGGGATCCACACCACATGATGACAGAAAGAGGTTCTCGGAGCCTAGGGTCCCAGAAGAAACTGCTACCCAGGCGAGGGCTGTGGGTACAGCTGGGTGTCTTCCCTCCCAGCTTGCAGGGCACCAGGGGCTCAGGCTGGGTGATGATTGTGCAGGTCTGGGGGCGCGGAGGAGCTGATGTTACTTGGGTAGATAGAATCTAAAGTCCCAGAATAGCGAGAGAGGAAAGAAGGGAGACGGAAGATGACCATTTAGGGCCAAGGAATCTCCCGGATGTACGCTGGCTTGTTCTGAATGTCTTTAATGAGCTACTCAGGGGAAGGACCCCACGCCAGAGAGGCAGGGTGACCAGCTGGGGCTGTGCCACCAGGCAGGGTGGGGGCGTCTCTCAGTAGCTGTAACCCAACCACCCAACTGGGCACAGGGGCTCTCCCGTGAGGAAGTGAGAACAAGGAACAACCCCAGCTGGCAGGGCGCCCCCAGAGGAAGTCTGGCAGCCTGGCTCTTGGTGGCCCTCGCTTCCACGTGCCATATGCGGTGTGCTTCTTGGCAGCGCGCTGGTGTTAATGAAAGGAAGTGTGTGCGCTCGGGGCACCAGCGCCCAGCCTCAGCCTCATTCTTTCCGGGGGCCTCCACCGCACTGCAGCCTCCAGTAGGATCAGTTAGGCTCCCTCCCAACAGCGAGGCTGTGTTTCCAGGCCTGAGGTGAAACGAATCCCAGGGCTGCGGCTTGGGGCTCTGCCTTCCACCCCAATCCCCCATCCCTGGCCGGGGCGCTCCAGGGCGGATTTGGGGGACAGCCTGCCAAAACGAACAGAAAAACAGTTACGGAGGTGACTCACGACGGGCCTGATAGCCGCAGAGAATCTGCTCATTTAATCCAAAGTCTTGGTTGTGACGTTTTAACTTTATTTGGGCCTGGCTTGTAAAGGTTTTTTATGAAGCCAAAGGAAAGGTGCCCCAAGTGAGGGTGAGAGGGCTTCCTGTCCTTGGAGTCAGTAAATTTACACTTGAGGTAGAATAGTTCTTTGTTAAAATGCTACAGTCCTGCCCAGCCACTTTCTGAGAAAACCCGCCAGGACTCAGGGCTGCATCTGCCAGGCTTGGGGGGCATATCAAAAAGAGACCCCAAAATTCAGTCCTTTCTGGGTTCTCAAGCATCATCAAGAAGAAGCTTGGCCTGGCAGCAGGCCACCGCTGGAGCCCTGTCCTCTCTGTCCTCCTGTCCTCCTCTGTCCTCCAAGCTTGGCTCTTAGCCGTCCAGACCGCCCCAGTATTGCAGAATCTGCCCGGACACACATGTGCATTCTAAATCCTGATCATAGTCTCACAGTGAGGCAGACGGTTGTCACCAAACTCAAGATGAAGAGCTAAGGCAGAGAAAGAGGGCAGAGCCAGAGTCCAATACCATACCAGAAAGCTTTCTGTTAGCAGAAAGGCCCTGTCACCTTACAGCTTTTTGCTCTAATCAGCTACACTGAGCTGTTCTGGACTTGAGGTCCTTGATCATTGAGAATATTCTGGACATCTCCTTCTTTCCCAGCAAACAACACAAATGGGATTGTTACTGACAGCTGTGGAAGAGCAGATGGATTAGGGGACACACTATTTCGGAGAAGTTGCTCCTCAAATTATGCCACAGAGGCAGTTACTCCAAGTAACTCAGACTCTGAAAGAGGGCAGGCTTGGTAGAAACCCTGCCAAGTTGCGGATCCCCTTTAGATCCCATAGTTCTTTCTATGCAGCAAGATTTGACTCTTTCTTTTGGTCCAGGCCACCCTTGAGCAAAATCAGCTTCAGCATTAATGAAAGAAGATGTATTTTACAGGGACACCTTTTGCCTCGTGCCTCAGACTGGCTAGGATTCCGGGAAATGATAACCACAGACTGTGGCTGGATGACTCGGCTGGGGCCATATGCTGTTCAGCAGCGGAGCTCTAGAGCGTGGAAGGAAGACTCGTCCGGCTCAGTCCTTTGGGGTCTTGGGGACAGGGGCAAGGGGCTCACAAGGAGCCCTCCTATGATGCTTGCTACTGTGAGGTCGGGCGGAGCCTGCTTCCCACCTAAGGAAACATGGTCTCCGGAGTGCTGCCTGCCAGCCCTGTCTGAAATGCAGCTGTTGTGCTGGGGATGACACTTGGATGTGCTAGCATAAGGGACTGCGTTATTTCTGTGACAGAACCAGGCCCCATGCCCCCATGGCTCCGAAGAGCTGTCTTGGGACACCAAGAAACAGGAGGAATTTGAGTCCTCCTCCAGCAGGTTGGTAGGATCTGGCAAAAATCTTGGAGCTTGGGTAGAGAAATCCAAACTAGAAACAGAAAAATTAACAATTTTTGAAAAGAGCATCTTGTGACAAGTTGTTCCAAGCTCACAAAGACTCCCAGCATCAAGTTTGTTGTACGTGATTCGGAGCCACATGGCTTAAATTTCCCTTAAGTGTACATCAATTTGAAAATTAAAGGGAAAGTGCCGAGACAAGGCATGTTTGGATTTCTGTCAAACTCACTCTTTGGAAAGCAGTCTAGAAGGCAGGATGTGGCTTCCCAGCACTTCCCTATCCTCTGCCCCTGCTGTTTATGTCTGTTCTGTGCTTAGACCCTTCTCCACTTTGGTCCTCTCCTTGTAGATGCCCAGTATCAGTGGCTGGGGTATGGACCGAGCCCATCTTTCGAAGTTTCAGAAGTCCCCGCACGTCTGGCTGCCCTCTCCTCTTCCAAAACGTCTAGGGCACAGGGAGCTTAGAAGTCATTAAATGCGACCTTGCCCTTCGGATGAGGACACTGAGGCCCCAAAGCTAGTCAGTTCCTCCAGGACCCCCGGGAGAGGCACTGTGGGTCCCCTCCCCAAATTCTAACGAGCTTTCCAGAGCGGGTTTGCTCCGTACCCTCCTCAGCCCAGTCTCCTCCCAGTCCACAGTGATGGCCCACAGCGGAAGCTCCTCTGGCCACCGTTCCTCTCTCCCTGCCACTCAACTCTAGGTTTGGATTCTTCTCTTCTCTCGCCTCCCCTAACAAAAGCCTCCTCTTTTCTCACCATTGCCTTTCACTTACCCCACAGCGGTTCTTGGGGGAAGAGTTTGTGAGTAGCAAATATTTGCTCTGACTTTGAAAAATATGCACGCACATGTCTCCTTCAGTGGCAGATGGCAGTGTGTGGTGGTTACGGTCCCTCCGCACTTGGAAGGTGCTTTCCTTTCTCTTCCGGCCTCTTCCATGGCTATTTAGAAAGATCCTGGCTGGACACCTAATTATTTTCTTCACAGCAACCTGTCTTTCCTTTCAGGCTGTTTTAAAGATTATTTATTTCTATCTTTAACATCTTGCAGTTTGGTGCAGTGTGTCTAGATGTGTGTTAATTATTTATCTTCCGTGAGACTCGCTATGATTCTTTAAACAGTGATTTGAGTGTCTTACCACTGGGGGGTAATTTCCATTCACAGGAATAATAGCATAGATATTGCCACTTCCCGTGTGATGGGCTTTGACTCTGTGCTGTCATTTAATTCTCATAGCACAACCCTATACCCACTTGACAGCTAGGGAATGTGGGTCACAGAAAAGCTAAGGCATTTGCTCAGTAATTAGCAAGGCCCTCATTTTCAACCCAGATATTAGGTTTTAGGGTGTTTCTTCTTACTGTTTTCCCCACTTGGTAGTCCTGTGAGGCCTGTGTCGGGGTTTGTCGCTCGGTCCCCTGTTGCTCAGCTGTCTCTGTCTGCTCAGCCTCTTTGTCCTCCGTGGAGCGCGCTGGGCTGTCTCCCCAGAGCTTTCTTCCGCTCCACTCATTCTCTGCCCTGCATGGGTCTGATTTGCTATTTAACTTACAGGGCTTTTAATGTTACTGACCACGTCTTTTATTTCTAGACTTTCTCTCCGGTTCATTCTAGATTTTTTTAAAAAATTCTTTTAAAAATAAGGTACCCAAAAAAGAAATAAAAATAGTGAACAATTCTTAGGAATAGCTTTGATTTTAAAAGTCATTTTAAAATACTAATTGTGCATCTCTAATGATTCTATGTGAGGTTCTGAAGAGTTTGATCCTGCTGTTTATTTTGACTGCTGACTACTGTCAGTGGTAGATTATAGCTCTCTGTAGTCACCATTTTTATTGTCAGCTGGGCTTTATATTTTCCTGTGGGAATTCTCCATGGCCTGAAGTGTTGGAGTTTCATTTAAAAGTGGCTTTGTATTTCCTTCTTCCAGATATCCCGGGGGTATCGCTGCCCACGGGTTGATTTTGTGTTACTTCCTTGGTATTTGGACTCAGTGTGTGTGCCATCCACATGGTGGGCCTTTTGGTTTCTCCTGGGGGCATATTGTCCCACTTAGGCCCAGGGTGGAGAGGGCCGCACTCTGGCTTCACTAGGAGCAGCTCAGCTGCAGGTAGAAGACTCAACTGCAACCCTCCTTTCATGCAGGCTGAGCTCATCTCCTGCCTCATAGATGGAGAGACCCACACCTTGGCCACCCCCAACGTGGATGTGTCCCCATGAAGTCCACAGCCTGCTTCTCTGGCTTCTTCTCCACTTCAACATGAGTGGGGGGAATTTTTTCTTCCACTTTGCAAGTTTTCCATGCAGTACTTCCTTGGTTAAATTTATTTTTTAAATTGTGGTAAAAATAGACATAACCCCAAATTGACTACCTCACCCGTTTTTTAAACATATGGTCCAGTGATACAAGCACTTGCAGAGGGTTGAGCAACTCTCATGACCAGCACCCACAGAGCTCTTTCATCATGAAAACTGAGTCTTTACTCATTGAGCAGTGCACAGCCCTAGCCTCCCGTCTTCTCCTCTAGCCCTGGTAACCACCCTTCCACCTCACCACTCCAGGGCCTCATGAAAGTAGAATCAGACACGGTTGTTCCATATCAGCTGCCTTATTTCACTTAGCAAAGCATCTTCGGGGTTCTTCTGGGCGGCAGCATATGTTAGCATTTCCTCCCTGTCTAAGGTCGGCTATTCCGCTGTGTGTGTATGTGCCATAATTTGTTCAGTGACTTGTCTGCTGATAGACACTTGGGTCACCACCATGTTTCCAGTGTTGTGAATAATGGAGCAACATGGTCTATGGATCCTTCTCTCTGAGTCCCTGCTTTTCATTATTAATTAATTTCTGTGGTACTGGGGATCCAACTTAGGGCTTTCATATTGAGCTTGATCTCCAGCCCTTTTTTATTTTTCATTTTGAGATGGTTGCCCAGATTGGGCTGGAAATCGGCATCTTCCTGCCTCTGGAGTAATCTAGGTTTAATTTTTTGAAAACCTGCCACACTGTTTTTTCATATCCCACCAGCAGTGCATTTCTTCACACACTCACCAGGAACTATTGTTTTTGTGGGTTTTTCCCTTCATTTTGTGATAGCAACCATTCTAATGGATATAATGGTGTCTCTCTGTGGTTTGGGTTTGCATTTCCCCAATGACTACTTTTGTTCTTCTTACATGTTTATTGGCAGTCTATCTTTTTTAGAGAAATGTCTACTGAGTTCCCTGCCCATTTTTAATTAGGCTGTTTTTTGTGGTTGTTGTCCATGCATCTTAAAAGAGTTTTTGTTGTTGTTATTGTTGTTTTCAATGTTATAAAATCTGTATGTTTGTGCAGCAGGATTTCACGGCTTTGCTGCGAGAATTTGGCCTGGTCAGAGAGTCTCAGACTCCCTTTCTGACACCATTTGCAGTACCCTCTGTGATTCCCACTTGCATGGCCAGTAAACTCCCCTGCATCCCGGCCCCTCCTTCCCTGCGTGTTCCCCATCACAGCAGGGCTGCTGGCTGCACCTGATGAGACCCCATCCCTGAACACTGAGACCTTCACCTCGCCCTTTCCAAAACACGCACGCAGCTTGGATTAGGCAAAAGAGCTGGTGCTTGTTACAGACAGTTACGCCTGCTCTCCACACAGACTGCATCCTCCCCAGGGCCCCCGCTCATTGTGCTCATTGAGCTCAATGTGCCATCTGCACTTGAGACTTTAGACCAACACGCGAGACTTCAGAACCCATTTCTGTGTTCAATGTGGTTCCTAATGACTCTGCAAGTCAGCCTTCTTGCCTGAAAAATAAAATAAAACAAAAAAGAACAAGGTCCACTTTCAGCAGCCACGAGGCTACCATCAGACCCTGTTCTTACCCAGAGCAGTCTTCCGCCTGTGATGCAGAACTCTGGAAATCCCCTCTGCCACACTCTTCCTGACCCACGGTGTTAGTTTCCTACAGCTGCTGGAACAGACCACAGAGTGGAATGGCTTAAACCAACAGAAATTCCTCTTCTCACAGTTCTGGAGGTCAGAAACCCAGAGTGAGTACCACCGAGCTGGAGTCAGGGTGTCCTGGACCTCCGGAAGGAAACCCTTGTCTTTCTCGGCTCCTGGTGGCTGCTGGCTTTCCTTGGCTCAGGACCACACCACTCTGGTCTCTGCCTCTGCTGGTACTTGGCCTTCTTTTATGGTGTCACATCTTCCTTGACACTGACTTTAGTGCATATCACCCAGGACAACTCCCCTGGCAAGGTCCTTAAGTTAACCAAGCCCTTTTCAGCCATGCGAGGCAGGGTCCACATGGCTACAGAGTTAGGACCGGGGGAGGTCGCTGGTCAGTCTGCCACACCGCTCCACCCGCCAGGTCTGCTTTACCACTGTATCCTGTTGTCTAGCCTTGCTTCTTGTGCTCAGAGGCTACCATTGTTCCCCAGATTTGCTCTCCCATCACACCCCATCACTGGTCATCTCCCCAACATGCCCCAGAACTATCCATGCCCTCACTCCTGCCTTCCACCACCTGGGTCCTAGTGCCCTGGGCAAACAGAAGCATCACCGGAACTCTCGGCACCTTTCCTCCCCTGTGAAGTAATCATCTCCTCCCTTTCCCACTTTTGCTCTTTTCCTTCCTCTCCATATTCTTTCATTTCTCCCTTTTGGGTGGGATTGTGTTGGACAGAGTGTCTAATGAGTGATAAGAAGGCAAGACCCAACTACAGATCCAAGAGGTGTGGGACCCAGGGGCTCATGGGAATGAGCAGGATTGCCTCAGTTTGACCAGCACAGCCATCGTCAACCCAGCTTGAGTCAGAGCCGACCCGGAGACTATAATGGCCAGGCTCTTGCTGCTGGAAATGAGCTGTCACCCACTAAAACCACAGCAGCAGCCCACATGGTGCAGATGATACCACTGACCAGTCTGCTTGCTAAGGGTTCGTAGATTTTTCTGGTGCACTTTCAACCTGATTAATATCTAGAAGGTGGATGGGGAGGAATCTTGCATTTCTGATCTACTTGAGATGCAGATCTATCTCTTTGTTTCCTATTTTCCAGCCTTTATTTTGCTCTTTATCGTTTGGATTTCTCATCTAAGAAGCCATGTGATATTTAAGCATGTGTGCCTGGTTTATTTCACTTAACATTATGGTCTCAAGGTGCATCCATTTTCCTACAGATGACTCGAATTTATCCTTCTATATGGCATGGTAGTACATTTTCTTTATCTATTCATCTGCTGAGGCACATACAGGCTGCTTCCAAGATTTAGCTATTATGAGTTGTACTGCTATAGACATGGGTACGCATGGATCACTGTTATGTAATGCCTTTAACTCTTTAGGGAAGAAACCCAGAGGAGGAATAGCTGGATTGAATGGGCTTTCCAGTTATAGTTTTTTGAGGACCCGCCATACTGATTTGCGTAGAGCTGGCACTAGTTAGCATTCCCACAATGCAGAAGAGTGCCCCCTACTGCCTTGCCCAGCCTTGTCAGCATTTATTGGATTTCTTAATGAGAGCCATTTTTTCTGGAATGAGATGGAATCTCGTTGTTTTAATCTGTATTTCTCTAATGGCCATTAGATGTTGAACATTTTTATTGGTCATTTGTACGTCTTCTGAGAAATATCTATTCATTTCCAATGCCCATTTTTTGATTGGGTTTTTTGTTTTGGGAGAGGTCTAATTTTTGGAGTTCTTTGTATATTCTACATATTAGTCCTCTGTCCAGGCCGTAGCTGGCAAAACCTTTTTCCCATTCTGTAGGTTGTCTCTTCACTCTGTTGGTTGTTTCCCTTGAAGTAAGTTAATCTTTCTTTCTTTCTTCTTTCTTCTTTCATCCAGGCTGACTTCGAACTTCTAGTGATCTTCCTGCCTCGGCCTCTCTAGTGCTGGGACCACAGCCATGTACCTCCATGCCTGGCTGCAAATTTCTTTTAGATGCCTGGTATCTGCTTAGATAGATTTGGCCCTATCTTATGGTACCTCAGGAATTTAAGGGCAGACTGGGCATTGTAGCAAGATCCTGTCTCAAAATAATCATATCAATAAAATAAAACAAAAAGACAAAACTTATTTTACAGTTGAGCTATGCCAGTCAGGCACAATTTGCAAGGAAACAAGGCACTGGGCACTGAATCCCAGGTCTTTGCAGTGACTGGGCTTAAATTCGAGAACTTTCTGTCTCAGTTCCCAGAAAGCATGATGCCTGACTCCTGGATTACCTTCAGAGTGATTGTAGAAAACTGCTGTTTCGCTTTCTGCGTCTTTCTAGCTAAATTACAAGCAACTGAAGGACAGGAAATGTATCTCCTCCACTTTGGTACTTGCAACCCCAGGCACATTCAGAGGAAGTGTACAATAAATGTTAATGGAACAGAACGGAATTACTCAAGGTCACTTAACTAGTTAGTGGCAGAGTCTAGGTTAAAATCACGGTCTCTAGATTCCCACTCACAAGGTCGTGCCCATCTCACTGGCAATATGTGCGGCCAGTTGTTACTGCCCAGCTGGTGGGTGGTTCGCCAAGTTGGCGTTGTGAAGCACAGAGCGCTTCCCTCCTTGTCAGTGGGAGCCTCATCCTGTCTGCTCCAGCTCTGGGAGGACCAAACCTCCGGGAGCATCCTGGGTAAGATGAGAAGGTGCCCGGAGAGGAGAGGGGGTACTGACACAGAACTTACTCCTTCATTTTCATCTTATGAATGGATTGTAAGTTAGAACTCATGGTACTGGTCTTATCAAAGCCATCATACTCTATCCTTGCTGGCCCTCATGGCCAGTTAGTAATAAATGGAGGCCGCAGCATGCTCTGGGTTGTGAGCAATCTTTGCTCCCAGGCAGCAGGTGAGACCTTCTCCCCCCCTTGCAAATGAGTCCCCCCACTTTCTCAGAGGGTCCTGCGCATCAGCCCCCAGCACACAGTGCGCCCTGTGGTAGATTCTGAGGTCCAAGATGAGATACCACACTCTGGAAACTACAGGTCATTTCATGTGAGGGACATTGTGAAAACTGTAAGAGATCCCAGAAATTAAAAATAATAAGAAGAAATTTTTAATAGAGCAGTTGGAAAACAGACATGAAGACATCACTGAGAAAAATAAAAAGAAGGAATAAGGAAACAGTAGAAGAAAAAGAAAGGAGAAGTAAGAAAAAATTAGAGACAAATCCATGGGATTCAACATCAAATAAATAGAAGAACAGAGTAACAGGAGGAGGGGGTCATAAATGAAATAATTCAAGTTCTGCTACTCCAGGGCTGTCTCCTGGCAGAAAGCTTTACTGCCCGTCACAGATGATCAAGGCAGAGTGGCAGCAAGTACATCATCCTGAAATTTCAGGACGTGGAGCTCAAGAAAAAGACCCAATGCATTTTGAGAGGAAGTTCTGTGCAAATTAGCAGGTATCAGAATAGCTTTGCATTTTTCACTATCAACCCCAAAAGTTTCAACATAATGTGGCAAAACCTTCAAAATTCTGAGGGTACATTATTTACAGTTTAAGATTTCACATCAGCCAAACTCTCTCCAGGAGAGGATACTGAATATTTACAGTCAAGGTCTCAAGAACTTTATGGTCATGTCTCTTTTCTTCAAAGTTCATGGGACACTGACTCCACAAACACAGTGAAAAAAAGAAGAAAAGAAAATGGACAGGAGTGGAAACACCAGATGACAGGGAAGGGCTCTCCCAGAACAGCCTGAGGAGGGGCGTCAGGGCAGGAGAATTGGTCCTCTCTCAAGGTATTTCTCTCTGTTGTGAGGAGAACAAGCTGGAGGTCATTTGAGACTGGTTGTGAGGCGCACATGGAAGACTAAGCCAAGACTAAGCTCACAGAAGACTAAGGGAGACAGGTGGGGCCGCACCTGGAGCGCTGCTGCAGAGCGTGAGGTCCTGGGTTTGATCCCCAGCACCGCAACCAAGGCGATGCAAATAAATACGCTTTATGTTTTATGGAAGTACCTCCCTCAAAATGTGATTTTTATCACACACACACACACACACACACACACACACACACACGCACACACGATTTTAAAAAAAACAGCTCACTTCCTGGCCCACCTGCCATCCCTGTGATAGACAGGAGACTTTTACGCTGAGGGTCAGTGGCTCACACAGGATACCTGGGAGATGCCAGAGGACTGCTGTTTACACAGAGGTGTGAGCGGCTGCATCTGATCCCTCCTGAGAGGGTCAGAGGGCAGAGGCCTTGGGAGCAATGCAAAGCCGAGATGGGAAGGGGTGAAGACCTGAGGTGGGGAAGGGTCACTAGGCACAGGGGGGTGGTTCAAACAAAGCTGTCAAACTTCACTCTAGGCCTTTCCATCTAATTTCAGAGGACATGCCCCTCCACTCTTTGCCCCACTCTCTTTCCCTGGGCCTTTGCACTGAGCTAGCTATATACCCAGTCCTTTTTATTTTTCTTTAAATTTCGGAACAGGGTCTTTTAAGCTGATAGATTGTCCACCCTGAGCTGGAATTTGCAATCCTCCTGCCTCAGCCTCCCCCAGTGCTGAGATGACAGGTATGCACCACCTTGCCCAGCTCCCACTGTTCTCTTTAAGAAGCTAAGAAACAATGCTGAGGCTCTTTCTTAGTTATCGGCCTTGCTGTGCTGGTTTGTCACTTAATTCTGTTTTTATTCTGGGCTCTGAGTCAGGCAGAGTTGTGTGCCTCCTTGCAGCCTGGCTCTGGAGTCACCTGAGACCAGCAGCAGGATCACCACTGGCCCCTGTGCCCCCCCACAGGGCCCCTTCCAGCAAGCTTCTTTCTCTCCCACCAGGATCTCACAGTGGGGTGCATCGTCACTCTCAGATTTGCAGCCGTTTGAACCTGAAGCTATCTGTCTTGTAGTGTTTAATCCTCCTAAGGGCTGATGGAGGCAAGTGAGTGAATGATGGCCCCTTAGAAGATGGCAAAGTCCTGTTGCACTTTGTGCTTGGCTTGAGCAGAATTCCCTGTCTCTGCTCCCATCCTGACTAAGAGATTAATGAATAGAAAGTAAATGTTGTTGGCTTTAAGCTAGTTGTCTCCTGAGAGATGCCAGAACTCCCCAGTGATGGGTAAAAGGCTGCCTCTCCTTTCTGTCCTGACGCCTCCATTCTGTCCTGCATCATAAATCTAGGGGAGCCTGGTTCCGCCTTCCCTAGGCCCATTCCTCCCATGCCGTGGCATGTGGGTGCCTGGGAGTGAGCAGATGCAGACTTGAGAGTTTGCTTAAAAACAAATTTTAAAGCAAATCATTTGTATATCTAGAATAAGTTTTTTTCTGGTTGACCTTTTATTTACATTTTCATATATAATGAGAGTGCGATCAACAAAATAAATGAAGTTGTCCTTTAAATAGTCGACATTTTTAAAGCTCAGAACAAAAATAATCTATGAAAAAAAATCCCACTGAGATGAATGAACCAGCAATGCCTCCCTCAGTTTGCTTGCCAGGGAAGTGTCACCCCTGAATCAATGAGAGGCGATTTGCCCTTGCTGACTCTCACAGACCACACCCAAAATTAACATGGGGGTGTCACTCAGTGGAGGAGCACTTGTTTAGCAAGTGTGAAGCTCTGAATCGAGTTCCCTAGCACAGCAAAATCAAGATAATGATAATGATGATAATAATAATTTTGTTGCACCTTCTAAAGCCCTGTTCAGACCCAAAGACCTGCTAAATAATCATTATTAGGGAAAAATATATTTCCATGCAAAGCAAGCCACTAGGGGAAAAAAACACTTTCAGTGCCTGGCATAGGGGAACCACTCAGTGCACAGTTTTGCTGGTACATGATCTCAGCAGAAAGTGTGGGTGGCGAATCTGCCCTGGCTGCCTGCGCTCTGAGGGTACATGGCTGCTGGCCTAGTTAGGGAGAGGAGATGCGGCCACAAAACATGAATCTGTTAGGAGGCGAAGGCTACGAGAGGCTGAGATGCCTCTGAGGGAAGGAACCTTCACTGTGAGGTGTTCCCCAACCAGACCAAGGGCAGGGCTTGTCCAAGCAGAGAGAGCAGAGCCAGAGAGGTGTGAAGATGGCTCAGGAAGGCAAAACAAAGACAGCCAGAAAGGTGCTCAGGAGCCCACCTCGGGTGCCCACGCACTCCCCGGTGGAGTGTGGACTCCCTTGCAGAGCTGCACAGGGGTTCTCAGCAGAAGGTGTGTTTGGCTGTGTGTTCATCCTGTGTGCTGCATTAAATGGACACAAACACAGCTATCTACAGATTAGTGCACAATTCAGGAAAGGACGAGCAATTAGACACGCAGGGTGGATGATAGGACTGTGGTCCAAAGGCACCAATACCCTGGAGACTGGCTGAGGTGCTGGAAGGAGGAGGAGGCTGGGGCAGGGGGTTCTCGGGAGGGATGGAGGGTGCTGGTAGTGTGGACCCCTGGAAACTGCTGAATGTCACCTACTTCCTTTGTCCAAGTGCGGGCCTGAAGCTGGTGTGGTCTGGCTGATTCCAGGGCATGTGAAAGATGCGGTTGGCATTGTGCTCACCTGTGTATGGGATATGTAAAGGGGACACAGTGTGAGGAGACAGCATTTGTCCAAGCTTGCCAGGCAAGGGTAACTCCAGGGAGAGCAGCCTTGACATAGGGGTCTGTGCGAGTCTGACCTGAACGGAGGTGTTCTTGGAAACCTGCTCCTCCTGCCCCGGCATGCTGATCACACTCACTCTGGCGCCCTCCTGAAAATGTTCATGTCTGAGTTGTGAACAAACCCTGAGCAGATCAAAGAGCACTGAGGGTAAATGTTTTCTGCATCGGCTGGTTTCAAGCCAGCAAACCATTCCTTACTGCTGTGTGGCCAAGAGCAAATTGCTTAACCCCTCTGAACTGCAAGCTGATAACTTTTTTTAAAAAGGCAATGGGGTCAGCACGAGTCCCATCACCCAGATGTGGCAAGGGTGGCTAAAGGGATGAAAGGCTGTAGCTTTTGCAGATGGGGACCACAGAGTGACAGAAGCTCCAGCTGAAGCGGGAGCTCACTCAGTTCCTTAAATACAGGCAGCAGCAGGGCAAGGGGGTACTGGTGAGGGTCTTTAGTCCTGGGTCAGGTGAGGTTAAATGAATGTATGACGTATGGTCAAAATATATGGTGTATATTTAAATTTTAAAAACTTTATTACAGCAAAAGACACATGGCCTCATTCTTCCTCAGAACTCCCTCTCATTTCTGAGCCCTTTTCCCATCATTCTTCCCATGATCTGAAGCAGTTCCGGGTGTCCTCTGTTAAAAGTGTCTTTATGAGATAAAATAAAAATACAGCGGACTCAGCTGTCCAGTCCATCCAATGGAAAGGCAGGCCCAAAAAGCATGGTGGCATGTCTTCCTCTGTAGTGTGCCCATCACTGGATCTGACACTGTGCAACTTCTGGCTCTTCCCCAGTGTCAAAGGTAAACTGTGTTTGTTTTTTGCTTCTTTTTTTGAGACTGGGTCTCACCACCCAGTTCAGGCTGGTCTTGAGCTCACTGTGTAGCCCAGGCTATTCTCAAACTCACAATGATTCTCCTGCCTCTGCCTCCCAAGTGCTGGGATTACAGGCATGTGCCACCACACCTCGCCAAGGTGCACATTTTAAATTGAGTCAGCACATCAAGGCACAACGGGAAGACATGAAAGGAGACCTCCAGAAAGTGGTAAAAATGACAGGATAAGTGTGTTTGAAGTGGGGGGGGGGAGTATTTGGGGAGGATGAGTGGCAACATCGCTTTTACTATAATAAATTTTTAAAAATATGAACATTCACCATAGTTTTTGATCATACACTCACGCACGTGCACACACACATACATACTGTCAAAATTCTTTCCATTATGGTATGCTTAAGATCTGTGCATTTTGTTCTATAAAATATAATTACACCACAACAAAAAAGGAAAAACACCAGCAGATGAGAACGTCCATCCAAGGGAGAGTGGCCAGCTGCATTTTGGTGTGGGGTGCAGGCCTCAGCAGCAGACTGAGCCTCGGGATCCTGGACTACAGCTCCCCTCACCCTCCTCAGTGGATGTCAGCCCAGTTCTTTCTAGTCCTTCAGAGGCTGCTGGTTTCGATGCATTTTGTAAGTTTTCCCCAAGTATAAATAAACAGGATGACTGAGCCGAAGTGAGGAGGAGACCCAGAGGCCCAGCTGAAGTCATAATGACAAACACAGCCCTGAGCGAGCTGGTAACCAGCAGGCCCCCTGTGACTCTCCGACCAGGAGCCTGAGAACTCTGGAAGGCAGCTTTTCATGTAGGCGTATCCACTGGCTGGTTGGTGCCCTCCGAGAGACATTTCCGAGGGAAGTACCAGTACGCTGTTGGGTTCCTGCCACAAGCCAGGGCCGGGGCTCTCTGGACTGCACTGATTTGTACTCAACAACCTGGGCTGCTTCTTGCTGGCTGCGGGCGAGCGGTCTCTCTTCTGAAGGGAACTCAGTCAATGTGGCTACCTGGCAGAGTCTCAGGGACCCTTGCTAGCCACAAAACACACATCTTTTCCATTTGAGCCACATGACCTTTTCTGGCCCATCAGAATGCAGTTGCGTAAGAGTTTATGGACAAACACTGCGAGCAGCCACCCTTCCTGCAGGGCTTCTCCGGAGGCCAGAGCCTGCGGAGGGAAGAGCAGCTCGGGAGGAGGGACAAGCCCACTCTCTCCAGGAGACAAGGACACAGAAAATGATCCCCTTGTTGTTTTTCCTGGGAGCCACCAAGGGGTGATTTCCAATCTCCTTTATGGCTTCTGTAATTAAGATGATAACTCAGAAGTTTTAGCAGAGCAGCAAACATGAAAAGTCAGCCACGTGTTCGCGGTGCCTTTCCACACGTCCTTTGCAGACAAAGCCATAGGACAAGCATTGCCTAGGAACGGAGTGTAAGGGAGAACAGGTGACAGCTCGAACTCGACAGTGGCGGGCTGCCAGCCCGTGGCCTCCCTGGAGCCTTGGCTCAAGCATTCCAGGCCTTCCCCTCAGAGCCTTCCAGCAAACGCCATCACAGCTCCTCTCACATGAGCTCAGAAGTACTGACGCCCTCTCTGTTCTTCTGGGACCTCTCAGAGTCCAAGAGTTTCTTCTGGGTCACGAGAGGCCCCTGCCTTTCTCTGATGGGTTAAATGGCTTAACTCTTCTTTTATTATCAGAATGTGAATCCCATAATCACTTTGCTCCTGCTGTGGAGTTGGCTGATCCCCAGGAAATGATGGTTTTCATCAGAGAAGTACTGTGAGCTGCGATGGTATTTATTCGGCACCAAGGATGCTAAGCCTGGGGGGTGAAGGGAGCTGTTCAGAGTCAGTTGACTGGTATAAAAATCCCCCGAGCATTGAGGGAATTAAGGGTTCTAGACCAGAAAGCCCCCAGCATTACAGGCTGCAAGCTCATCCGGTGTAGTTAGTGTGGCCCAGCCCACTTCTCTCCTGTAGCTTCGATTGTTTCTAATTCTGGTCCTCAATCAATACTGCAGCTGCTGGTGCACGCAGGAGCACCCAGATGCTTGCACACACAAACTCTCATTGGTCCACCCAGGACACAGGTGGCAGGCACAGGTTGCAAGATCATAAAGGCTGAAATACCATAAATGTCAGCCTGCAGATTTTACAGAGATTAACCTCAAACCAACAGTGGGATGCCTGGAATTTTTACCTAGTATATGTTTCTGCAAAAATTTTAATTTAAACCTAGTATAGTGGTGCATACCTGCAATCCTAGCACTTTGAGAGGCTGAGGCAGGAGAATTGAAAGTTCAAGACCATCCTGGGCAAATTAGCAAGACCCTGTCTCAGCACTGAAAATGAAAAAAGGGCTAGAGGTGGAGCTTAGGGGGAGAGTGTTGCCTAGCACGCATGAGGCCTTGGTTCAATCCCTAGTATTTAAAAGAAAAAAAAAGAAGAATTTCAGTTCTCCTGGTTATGATAATTACGGATGAATGAACCGCACTACAGTCTCCTGTTTTCTTTCCTTTTCCAACTGGGTTCAAGGGCTGTTTTAAAGTTGTTGGGATAGGATTGATGCCAAAGTGCCCAGTTTTTTCATTCATCCAGTTAGCTGCCTGCAAAACATGTCTAAAATTATCCTTAATTCTACGTCCTCTATACATACAATCAAGCTCTCCAATATAATAATTCTAAAACCTTTCTCAATTCCTGCTTTTAATAAAGTACATTTACAGAGGATATGAATTCCAGATTTGATTTCAGACTCTGGGGATGTATATTCTTCTTCTGGAACTTGTATATCCGGTCCTGGGATGAGGGGTGGGGGAGACGGGAGAGAGTCCACAGCATAACAAGCATTCCTTGTATTTCTTCTGTCTTTAACACGCTAAGCATGTAGGGGAGAGAGAAGCTGAGCCCAGCATCTGGTTAAAGTCAGGTAAGGAACACTCTGGGGTGTGTGTGTGGCTGGGAGCTTACAGTCAGTTGCCAACCTCTTTCTCTTTTTAATGTGTTTTTGCAGATGGATGAGAATTGCAGCCAATAAAGCTTTCTGTTGTAGGTGATACTTGGAAGAAAAAAGAAAGGAAAAGAAGCACTTGGTTGAGCCACTGTCCCATCAGCTCTGTACCACTGCAAACCTTTGATGTAGTGCAACACGGGTCTCACCACACCCAGCTGTGACCATGCCAGAGGAGTGTCTCCGGCCATAGGATTTTCCTTTGAAAAGACTGGAGACATGAGGAGGGTGGGGCTGCAGAGCTCAGCTAACAGAGGGACCCCCCGGACCCTCACATTTGGTTTCTTTTGCCACGGTTTCACGGCCATCCCTGTGGAGTTGCTGGAGAGACTCACAGCTCTGCAGGAGGTGCGCTGGGATGGATGGTTTGAGCTCCTGCTGTGGCCTTACTCCAGACCGTGGCTGCACCTTGGTTTCTGCGTGTGTAAGGTGGGGATGGCAAGATCACTCTGCTTGTCTTTGCGCTGGTGCCTGCTCCAGGTGAGCCTTTCCCTGCACTCAGAAAGCAGATTAGGCACATACTGGGTCACTGACACTAGCCCTGCTGTGGAAATGGATCATGGAGGAGTTGAAGAAATGCTCTGCTTTACCCCATGAACCCCCATTCATTCCACAGTTATGTGAAAAACTAAATTCACTCCTGCCGTCCAATTTCGGTCCATTCCCATGCTCTGGAACAATTTTTCTTCAACTAACTCGGTCTCCTTTGGAGCAGTGCCCAGAGTTCCAGACATCTCTCTCCTTCCCTTTTCTCACCAATGTGGTACCCGGGCACATCAGGAGAAGAAGAGCCTAGCATTTTCCGGATCTTCATCATGTCTGTGGGAGGGTGTGGAGCTGAGCTTATTCTTGGATTGGCGACCACTGATGGGCAGCAGGTGCCTTCAGCCCTTGGCATTGCTGCTGGAGACAATGGTTGAGTGGCCTGAGGTATGTTTGCTCTCCTGGCTCAATTAGAGCCCAGCCTCTTTTCTACCTAAAGGAACCCCTTCCCCTGGTTCCCCTTCGGTCCTACGGGCCCTTAGGGTCTGGCTGCAGTCCCAGTGTGGTCAGCTCTCTGGAAGTTCGCTTTGTAGCCCTTGGCCTGGCACCACCTTGCCCACCACAGCCATCCCATTCTGGGAAGTCTTCCAGCCACCCGCAGCCAGTGTCTGGTCCCTACCCCACGGAGGATGCGCAGGAGAGCCTGAGTCCCTGCCACACCACACAGGAACTGAGGGTAGCTTGGGAAAGCTGAACTCAGGCCTTCCACTGTTAACCACACAGCACCAAGGAGGTTACTCTGATGTGGCCACTGCCGGCCTGGCGCGGCAAGCCCGTTTCCATACAGAGCTTTCAATACCAAACGGGAAAGGATTCCAGGACGATTTGAACCTCACACACACTTTCCCCTCTGCACAGGCCAGAGACAAACTTGAGAGCAGTATCTCTCTAGCTTCGGTCTCCGTTCTCCTTTTCGTGATCCCAGGGGACCAGGAACTCGAGGCTTCCTGCCTCTAGGATTTATCATTCTCCCCCTATCCTAAAGCACCTAGCCGCCCAGCCGAGTGGCCACAGACAGGGCCCGTGCTGGCAGGCCTGGAAGTAATTCTATGATCTGAGTGCTCCCTTCAGCCCACAGGCTTTGTTTCTTGTTTTGTTACATGGGAGCTAAAGAAATTTAGAGTAATCCTATTTCTCTTTCAATAAAACCTAGCTGTTGCAACTACTGTGTCTACAAAAAAGAAAAAAAGGGAGAGAGAGAAGGGGTGAGAGAGAAGAGAACCAAAGTGAGGGGAAGGCCATTGTGGCTGGGAGGACCTCAGCGTTAACGCTTTTCACCTTCGTGTATTTGTGCAGGTACATGCGCACGTTCATGCTGCAGGAACGTGCAGGTGCACAGGTGAAAATCTATAAGGTGAGACACGTCTTTGGCAGAATGGGCTGGGGGAAGGGGTAGATCAGTCAATGAAACACCGAAGGGTGAAGTATATTCTTCTTCAGAAAACATTATCATTATTTCAACAGATGACCGTCAGCGCTCCTTTCGTCTCAAAAGAATTTGATTCCTAAGATAGTACTTGAAAACGCAGTTGGGAAAGTCTGATATACCTTTCAAATGTTTGCACTTATACACTAACTTCATTATTATGTTTCCAAAGTGCTAGTTGCTCAGAAATTGGCCTGGAGCAACTTTACCTCTGATGAATGACTATTTCCCATGCTGATTCCAAATGATGCTTACTTAGTAGCCTCCAGCAGCTTCTCTTTTGGTAAAACTGTTTCATGAATTATTCTGAGGCATCCATCTTGAGCTACTTTCCACTTTAATGTATTACTTCCCAGACTCTAATCAGATTCCACTCTCTGTGGTCTTCCATGCAGAGGACCCTTCATCCCCATCCCTGCCCTACTGTTCTACCTGCTGAGAAAAACCAGCCACCATGACCTGGGAAACAAATCAAAGCAATGGGGTTATGGTTTGTGTCTGGATGTCCCCCTAAAGCCTCATACAGCCCCTGGGGTGGGCTTCTAGTTTGTGACTGATTCATGGTCCAGTGCTGGAATCATGGGTGTGAGTGCTATGCCCACCCGAGGGTGGGTAACCTACATGTAATATAGGGACAGAAAGAGTCTTCTCTTGCCCTCTCTTTCGCTCTTCTGCTTTTGCTGTCTTCCACCACCGTGAACTATTGCTCCTCTGCGCTGCTGTTCTGATGTGGAGCCGGCTGATTATGGACTGAAAGCTCCACAACTGTGAGCCAAATAAACCTTTCCTTTCTTCATTTTGGGCGCCTAGTATTTTGTCTCAGGAATGAAAGAAAAGTAACCAACACAAATGGCTTCCTTAGCTGATCAAGAAGATGGCAGACAATTCTACCACAGAAGCGGATCCGCTTTCTTAGTGGAGATCAGCTTAACACTGAGACAACCAGAAGATAGCATGAACCCCTAAACTCTGTGGCACCTTCTACAGAAACAGTGAGAATCCAAGAAGGAAGCTGTTACCATTTGGATCTTAGACACCCACTCCCTCCCTACCCCAGCCCCAACCAAAGACCCATATGCTAAAGGCTTAGTCTCAGCTTGTGATGCTACTGGGGGGTGGCAGTCTTATGGGAACAGGTTAGGTGAGTAGGGGTGGGCTCTTGAAGATAATGGAACCTGGCTCCTTCCTCCTCCTCCTCCTTCTCCTCTGCCCCCTTCCTCTTCCTCCTCCTTCTTGGCCACCATGAAGTAGACATATGTTGGGGACTGTGAAGAGACCAGCTTGATGGGGGGAGGCGAAAGAATGGAGAATCTAAGAGTCAGGGCTTGCTATGACAGCCCAGTAGTCCGCAGCAGGGATCCTTATAAGGATTGCTGTGCTTTGGGGGAACAAGATAAACTATAATACAGAAGATATCTAAAGCTGGAAAGGCCTTGTCCAGTTATCTGGCTAGGCTGTGTAGTGGCACCAGGAGAAAAGAAAGTAAGATCTTTTGTACATAAGCAAAGAAATAAGGACTACAGCAAGTGAAGGAAACAGAGCTCAAAGTTCTTTTGGTATTGTAGAGTAGGAAGAAGGGCAATCTCTTTGTGGCTAAAATAATCAGATGACAGGACGGGAGGGCTGTGATGGGTGGAGGATTGCAGGGAAGAACAGCACATAAAGAGGAGTGATCAGCATTTTTTTGGTTATCTGGGAATTGACTGCTTACCTGACACAGTCAACATAGATCTAAATGGCTCTGTCCACCAGCAACTGCACTTACTGGTTTTCAGCGATCAGTTAAAGAACTCAAGAACCGCCACTTCACAGACGGAGGTAAGGATGCAAGCTGCAGAGCCCTACGAGCAGCTCTCTGGTGTCAGGCTGACTTTTCAATTCTTGCTCCACTATTTGCTTGCTGAGGGTATGTGAGGTTACGAAAGTTCTCTGTGCCTGAATCTTCTCATCCGTAAAAATGGGAATAATTATACTTATCTCATCAATCAGATAATTTGTCTTAAGTGCTTGCTATTCAACACAATGACTCAACTTAGTAATGACTCAACTTAGTAATGACTCAATAAATGTTAGCTATTTATTACTTTCATCAAATAAACTAAACACTAAAACAATTTATAAATTATGAAGTTTTCAAAAAAGGAAATCTTTTTAGAGATAGCATTTGGGAGAGGGTGGAGAGAAGTATTGAAGTTTTGGCTTGAATCCTACACCTGATGCTAATTAGTTCTGTTACACAAGGCAAACTTCTTTTTTTTTTTTTTTGTACTGAGAATTGAACTCAGGACCTTGCATTTCCCAGACAGGTACTGTGCCACTGAGTCATATCCCCAGCCCTAAGACAAGCTTCTTAACTTTCAAAAAGTCCCAATTTTCTGACTACAGTTACTACAAATAATAATCTACATTCTACCTACCTACCATAGGGTTTTGAAAACAGAAAGAGATGATTCATGTAAAACTATTTTGTAAGTATAAATAATTTTCAGGAGAAAAGTATTAGCCACTATCATTATTCATATAGTGTATTGAAATCCATACTTCGCTGATGTGTGATGGTCAAAATGAACATTCAGTTCCTTGGAAATGGTTTTACTGTGCCTCAGAATAGCACCCTGTATAAATCTGATTTGTACAGTACTATAGTTTGGATGTTGAATGTCCCCAAGATCCCCAGGATAGTGAACTGAGAGGTGGTAGAGGCTTTAGGAAGTAGGGAGAGCCCACGAGGAGGTCCTTAGCTCCTCAGGGGTGTACTTTCAGGAAGGTTAAAGGACACTTCCTTTCCCTGTTGCTCCCTAGCCTTGAGGGGAGCAGTTCATTCTTCTACATGTTCCTTGTCATTGTCATCTACTACATACTCATCTAGGGGCCTAAAAGCAATGGGTCCACCTGGTTATGGACTGAACCTCTAAAACCATGAGCCAAAATGAACCTTTTTTCTTTTTAAACTAGTTATCTCAGATATTTTGCTACAGTGACAGAAAGCTGACTAACACACCTGGCTTCCGTGATTTACTTGCCATGGGGATGTTCAAATAATCCCTTGAAAAAAAGTGAAGCCTTAGAATTCTCTACCTGGGCCCAGACTCCAAAAATGGGCAGCAGGCACTCTGGATAAAATCACTGTCAAGCTTTGCACATTCGTTATTTATTTTGGTTAGGGCAATCAATAGGGTGGGAGTGGAGTTTGGTGGAATGGGAGGTAAAGGAGCCTGGTCAGTTATAAAACTGTGAGTGGCTGAGTGGCACTGAGTCATTAGTATGGATGGTCCATTAGAGAGCAGAGCTCTGAAAGGCGGGACAGAAACAAATTCTTACTTGACCTCAAGACGCTCCTGAAGCCCGCTTTCTTCCCCTGCCCATCAATCTCAGAGCCTGGGGTGGAGAGTGCAGATGGAAAACTGACAAGATGGAGCAGAGTTCCTGGCACCCTTCAATCAGGCCTGATGCTTCAGACAGCAAGGACGAGCCTTTATCATGTGAGCTCATTTAGAATCCCTGGCTTTTTCATGCTCCTTTACAGAACAGAACCCAGTCAGGGCCTGGACAGAAAGAGCAAAGACGTAGAGTCAACATCCCTTCATCTGGTGTATGAGGAGGATGGGCCTGGCTTCCCAGCCCCTCTCCCTCTTTGTTGTTTGTTTGTGAAGTTTTAATCTTTCAGAGACTACATGCATCTATGGAGGAAGATACCTGTTGCTTGCAGGAAGGAAAGAAGACCACTCAGCATGGAGCCAACCTAAAGTCAAGGATCCATTTTCCAGCCACAAGGTGTAATTCACAGTGGTGTGTACCAAGACCACCCTCGACCTGGGGCATAGTAATAGGTGGAGCTGGCTAAAGGTCAGGCTCCCACTTCCGGCTCCCGGTGATCCTTGGAGGACTGACCTTTGGGAAGACAGTGTTTGAAAAAAATGCAGCTTTGATACATTTCAGAAGGTGGAGCTTTATTTTGCTTCATGGAGTGTGGAAGTGACATCTGGCAATCACAGTTAAAGTACACTCTAGTGTCATTAGTATGGATTTAAAAGGTAGGGAACCACTCATCATTTCTTGGCATACATTTCAACCGATGCTATTCACCCTTTCCAAATTCTTTATTTAATTAGAGTAGGAGAAGGAGGAGGGGGGAGGAAATCTGTCTTCTGCTTTAAAAGCAAAGGCATTTTTTTAAAGTGTTTTGTATTCAAAGTAAAAATATATTTGCATTTTGAACGCATCTTTGTTTAAATGGATTCGCCATGTTGACATCTGGTTTAATTATTTTACACCAGCTACCTGGGAACCAGCTATTCTATCTGGCACAGCCATTTGGATAGAGGAAGCAGAGTAATTTAAGTCATTTTGTAACAAGAGCTCATTCTCTAGAGGTTTTCCATAAGAGAAATGGCACCTTCTTGACTTTGAAGGTAATTATCTTGTAAACATTAAAAACCTGGAGAGAATTTAGCATAGATATTTGCAAAGCGGCAAAAGAGTTTGGTCCCAGTGAACTCTTTCATGCCAGCACGGCCGAATTCTGGGCTCTGCATCTTCGCCTGGTTCAGAGCAGGGCATTTCTGCAGAGGCAGTATTACACAGAAGTAGAAACTGCAGCAATCCCAGCCCAAGGAGGCAGGAGAAGCTTCCTTCTTCACCCTTCTGGCTTCTGGTTCCACTGAGAAGACAGCTGACCCTCCGAGGAATGTGGTGATGCGACCACCCGGCTATCAGCTGATACCACTTCATTGCAGAGGAGCCAGACAGGAGATAAAAGGTAACAGACTTCCGGTCACTGCACACCACAGCATCACTGATGGCAGGAGGAAAAAGGCTCTCATTCCCTTTCCAGTGCTTCCCCATCCAGTTTATGTGACTTTTCTGCCTTTAGTAGTTGGGTGTTCACAATTTATTGTGCACTGCTGAGAGCCTCAGGGAGGCTGAGCAGGTCTTACCTCCCATGGGATAAGATCATAAACTCTCATCACTGTCCTTGCAAAATGACCTCTGAGTCACTTTCATTGTCTGGGACCTGACACTCACCACCAGCTGATGCAGGGGCTGAGCCAATGGCCAGGCTTTGGGGTCCAACCTTTGCTGGTGAGATAGGAAGGAGGCAGCACTGGCCGAGCTGGCTGGGGAGAGGAACCGGTCAATCATAAGATCCAAGGACAGTGCCGGAGAATATGCGGAACCCAGGCTCCTAGGAGACGCGGGCAGCATGAAAGAAGATGGGACTCCACGGGAAGCTGCTCTGCGATTGCCACATGCCCATGCTCCACAATTGCCCATGCTGTGTTTATCTGAGGCAGTGTGGACTTTTATGTTTACCTTCTTTTTCTCTTGTTTTGCCCAAGTTCATTCTGCAGAGTTGGTTTCTCCCAAACCCATTCACCCCTCACTTTCCAAATGAATTTTCGACACTGTTTTCAGCTTATCTCGGCCACTTCTTTGGCTGAGGTGAGGAGGATCTGGAATGTTTTCAATAGGTGCACCAGAAACCATCCCACAGCAGCGGGGTTGGCCTGCTTGGGGGTTCCCGGGACAAGCACCTCGGCAAATGAGTGTGGCCTCAAAACTGTGTTCTGCCAGTAGCCACCTCAGGACAGAGTTCATATTCCAGCCCCCTTGAACTTGATAATTTGGAACTGCTCCTCCCTTGCATTACATACAGCCACAGCCTGGTTTTTCCCAGAGACAGGTACTGTGGAGAATCTGCAGACCAACATCTATGCACCTGAAGTTAACAATACACTTGCATAAGAGTGAGTTGGGTGTTGGGGATTTAGCTCAGCAGCATAAGCACCTGCCTGGCAAGCACAAGGTCGTGAGTTCAATCCCTGGTACCAAAAAAAAAGTGGGTTAGGTTAACTCAGGTTCCAAAGTTGTACACAAAGAAAGTGTATTTTGTGCCTCTGCCACATGTCCATTGCTAGTCGAAGTGGGCTGTGTGTGCTTTAGGTCCTTCTGCTCCATCTGTCACTCAGGGGTCCAGGCACTCAGAAGCTATTCCACCTGCACTTGCAAGGTCTAGAACACAGGATGCCTGGGAGAGACCCTGATCTCTCACTTGTGGCTCAGTCCTACCTCACATTAGCCTAAGCATGATAAATGTCAAGTTGACTCACTCTCCATTGATGTGGAGTGGCTGGCTCCATCCAAGTGTAAGAGGATGGGTAGGGCTGTGTCTTAGGCCATTTTGTTGCTATAACAAAGCACCAGAGGCTTTATTTGAAAAAAGGAAAATGGGAGTCTGCTTAGTGCATGATTCTGGTGACTGGAAAATCTAAGGAGCATGGTGTTGCATTCAAGTAAGTATCCTCTGTGTTCCCGTCTGGTGGAGCAGCACTGGCAGAACATAGAGACCAAGCGGGCGGATGCCCTGTGTGTAACAGCCTGTTCTCATGGTAACTTCGGTAAGGCCTGGGCCAAACTCTCTGCCACAAGATGGGCCTTGGTCCCTTCCCAGGGTAGTGCCCTGTGCCCTAAGTACTTTGCATCAGTTCTCCTTCTTAACAGTCTGCCACCTGTCAACCTCTTTTCTGGTTTTGTTTGTTTGTTTGTTTGTACTGAGGATTGAACCCAGGGCTTTTGCACTAAGTTCCACCCCCAGCTCACTTTTAATTTTTTTATTTTGAGACAGAGTCTTGCTAAGTAACTCAGCCTGGGCTCAACCTTACCATCTTCCTGCCTCAGTCTCAACCTTACAACACTATTCCATAGTGCACCCAACTTCCAGCCACGAACCTTTAGGGGGTCACATCCAGACCCCCACTGCTGGTCCTCTGCACATCTGGAAAGGAGAACCAGATTTCAGTGAACATTAGTGATATCTACTACATTGCTTCTGCTTTTGCCACAGGCATAAAGGATTTGCTTAATCAAATGAGCAAATGCCAGCACCCCAGGGACGGTCTCCCCTGAGCACCATGGATGGTTCATGAATCCTTACCAGATTTCCTCCGTGGCCCCCAGCAAGAGACTGAAAGCGCAGAACACTTTTCCTCTCCCACCAAAAAGGTCAAAGATGAAAAGTGCTGTGAGGACCACCACCATTTTAGAAGCCAAGCCAGCCACAAGCCCTGAGCAGTGGGGCCCAATTGTACGACGGCCTCTGGCTGGCTGACCCCTGGCAGTCTGTGGTCCCATCTGCCTGTGGGCATGCAGACTCAGCCTTCTGCTGCACTCAGAATTCATCTTCAGTGAGACAGGCTGGGCCTCCTCCGAGATGCCTGAGTTTAACTTACTGGAACAAAAAAACCACATCAAAACCCAGTCACATGACAGCGCTAAGGAACCCAAACCCCACATCAGAACACCCTGGCTGGTGTAGACGTTCTGAAATGCAATGTATATTCTTCACTGGGAATTAAGAACATGTGGGCACAGTCCTAATTATAGCCCATCCTTAGCATGTTTTTAATTAAGGATTGAGAGACTTGGGCTTTAGGGCCCTGAATTGAACCAGCTACAACATGGAGGCCATGTTAACTGTGTTTAATTTACACAGAACTTAAGGGACTCACATACAGTAAGTACTCAAAAATGTTTTCTTTATAATGACAATATCAGGTATGATTTATGGTGCTAAGGATACCTATTAGTCAGTCTTCCTGTTGCTGAGACAATGTCTGACATGCATAACTTATAGGAGGCTCACAGTGTCAGAGGCTTCAGTCCATGGTCAGCTAGCTGCCTCCAAGGCAAGAATAGTATGGGGGGGGGGGGGAAGCTGCTCACTTCTGCGTAGCCAGGAAGCAGAGCACAAAGGAAGAACACCAGGCAGGTGGGCTCTCCAAAGGCACTGCTCCAGTGACCCACCTCCTCCAACTGGACCCCACCTCCTCATGGTGCATTCAGCTGTGGACATCATCATAATCCACTGATTAATGTAGTACCCCATGTCCAGTCTCCTCTCCAGGGGACTCTTAATCCAATCAAATTAACAAGCTTAACTGGACTGGGACAAAATTCAGCTGAATTTACTCTGTTTGTTCTTTGGAAGATGTAGACAAGAAGCCAGATGCTGTCTTCACATCCTGACAATGAGTAGAAAAAGGTGATCATTTTCAGGATCTGACAACAACCCTCACACGTCACTATTAAAAACAGCAACAATTTTTACTCTTTATCCCATGTCTACCAATGGATACTTGTTCCAGTAGTGGAAACAGAACGTGGAGCCTTGCTCTCACTAGGTAAGTATCCCACCATTCTATACCCCAACCAGTGTCTACCTACGTCCAAGGCATTATCCACAGAATTTTGCATGGATTATCTCATCTAAGGAAGGAATATATTGTTATCCTGTTTATCTATGAGGAAAATGGGGCTTAAAATGTTCAAGGAAGCTTGGTGCATTGGCACATGCCTGTAATCCAAGCACTCTGGGAGGTAGGAAGCTTGTGAGTTCAAGCCTAGCCTGGGCAATTTATTGACTTAGCAAGACCTTATCTCAAAATAAAAACTAAAAAGGGTTAGGGATGTAGCTCAATGTAAAGGCCATGAATTCAGGTAATCTCTAGTACTGAAAAGGAAAGAAGAAACAGAAAGTTTATGGAACTTAGGATACATGGATCAGAATGTTACGTGGTACCTCATTAATGTGTACAATTTTTAGATTTTTATGTGTTAGTTAATCTAAAAAAAAATTTGAGCCGAGCGTGGTGGCTCCGGCCTATAATCCCAGCACTCGGGAAGCTGAGGCAGGAGGATTGTTGTGAGCTCAAGGCTAGCTTGAACTGCATAGTGAGACCCAGTCTCAAAAAAAAGTATTTGTAATCCAGTCCAAAGACATTCACCCTTACAGTTTGTTGTATGTATACCCGGGCATTTTCCATGCAGACATCGTTCGCGGGTGACTGGACTTACTGTGCTTGGTCTGTATCTACCTCAGCGGACAGCAACCTTCCCAAGCTGTCCCGAAGCAGAACCCAGTCTGGCACCAGGAGCTGCCACCTGGGGTGGGGTGGGCGACACACGTGTGGAAACCTGGAGATCGCCTGTGTCCAAGTAGCAGATTTAACCGCGTCCCGCCCCTCTGAGCCAGCAGCCTCTCCTCTTCTCCAGGAAGCTCTGCCTGCTGCGCCCCGCACTCTTTCCCTCCCCGTGGCAGGCTCCGAAGACATCAGGACCTGCTTCCAGGTGAGCCAGGTCACCAGAGTCTCCCACACGCATCCTACAGAAGCGAGTTCCTACTGTTTAGTAAACGGCTTTATTCTCCTTGGGAGTATATTCTGTGACACAAGGGAAATTTTAAGGTTTTGCTTGTGATTCTTTTACTTGATGGATGTGAAAGAAGAAAGCAGCGGTCCCTGCATGGGGAGATTCTGGAGGACACCACTTCAATGTTGTCCTTTTGGGAAAGAGGGGAACTCTAATTCTATTTAGCTGCAGTGTGCTTTGATCTAAAGTGTGCTGTGTGAAAGAGGAAACTCTGCAGGTCATCAAGACCTGACTGAAAACGTTTTCATCATTAGTCAGACGTGGCCTTAGTGAGTAAAACAAGGGACTGGCATCAGTAAATTTTTGACTGCCCTCAGCACCTAATTGTCCTGAACATATACTTGTGAGTATAGTGTAAATAAGGCACCAAAGCTGAGTGTGGTGGTATATACCTGTAATCCCGGCCCGGCCCTGCCCTCGGGGAAGCTGAGGCAGGAGGATCACAGGTTCCAACTCAGTGTGGGCAACTTAGCTACTTAGTGAGACCTTATCTCAAGATAAGAAAAAGTGATAAGAAAAGGATTGGGGATGTAGCTCAGTGCAAAGCTCCTATGTTCAATCCCCAGGACTGGGAGAAAACGAAGTTTGAGGCTTTTTTTTTTTTTTGTAGAGGTTTGATTCTATGGAACCCAGGAAACACTTAGCTACATCCCTAGCCCTCTTTTAGATTTTACTTTGAGACAAGTTATCACTGTTACTTGGGTTGGCCCTAAGCTTGCAACCCTTTCACCTTGGCCTCCTGAGTGGCAGGGATTACAGGCATTCATGACTGCACTGGCTTGCATCTCATTCCTAACGGAACAACTTCTGATGTCCACTTCTGCAAGAGAGCTGAGCCCCAGTCTCTAGTGGGGAGGAGTGGGGAGCTGCTGGTACCCACTTCCTTTTCTGGTTGCTTGTATGTATGTTTGTTTGTTTGTTTTTTGAGGCATGATCTCACTGTGTAGTTCAGGCTGTCCTTGAACTCAGTATGTGGCCCAGGCTGTCCTCAAACTTGGGGTGATTCTCCTGGCTCAGCCTTCCAAGTGCTGGGATTACAGGAGTGTGCCACCACACCTGGCAACAACCAGACCCCATCTCACAGCAAGTCAGCTACAATTCCCGCAGAGCCCAGTCACCTGCCAAACAATGAGGTTTGGGGCCCATTTGAGATTCAAACCATAACAATCATGAAGAAGACCAAATGGTGCTTTGACTGCTAAGTTCTCAGTTTGTTGCTTATGTAACTATAGCTAACCAGAACATACCTTTATTATCAGCAATGGTTTAGCTTGTGCACATTTGTTACATCCTATTGTATGTAGTTAGTCAGCTCTCCAGTGCTGTGATAAGATACCTAAGAATAACAATTTAAAGAGAGGAAGGGTTATTTTGGCTCACAGTTTCCGTCCTTGCTCAGCTGGCCTCACGGTGATCTCACAGCTGAAGGAAAGGCACGGTGGAGGAAAGCTGCTCACCTCATGGCAGCCAGGAAGCAGTGACAGAGAGCCTGTACCACAGGGCTTCCTCCTCCTTCTACATTGAGTCTATTCAGGCCCCGGCTTATTGCGTGATGCCCCTGCATTCAGGGTGGGTCTCCTCCTAGTTTGCTTCCTGTCATCTCTGAAACACCTCACAGACACACCCCCAAAATGTGCTTTACTAATGCACTAGGTGCTTCTCAATCCAGTCAAGCTTACAGCCAAGGTCTACCATCACAATTACCCTGTCATCCTATGAAAATCAGAAAACATGTGAGAAACAGAAATTTTAAAAGGGCTAACTATAAACAGGAGTTCTAAAACTCTTCTTCTCACAGATCAGCACTTTGTTTGGGGCACGTACACATTTTGGTGACAATTGGTCTAGGATAGATGATACTCTGAATCCCAGATCAGGGTCAGTAAATACTTCCCCTATACTAGTAAAGGTTAGCACGTGGCACAACAGGAGGTAATTAACCTCACAGGCTCAGACAGCCAAAACCGACCCAAGCAAGATCACTCAGCGGACTTGAACAATTATTTCTAAGATGACAATATGTAATCCATTAACTAGTGATTTCCTACTGTTCATTTTTTTTCTGTAAATCTGTATAACTTGTACCCTTTCCCTGCTTTTTTTTTTTTTCTTTTCTCCTTAAATAAAATTAAAAAAAAAAAAGATCACTCAGCGGTAGAGGGGGTAATTTCTGTCACTTCTATATTTTCCCATTTTTATTCACAACCAATATATCAGATGATTTGTTTTATCTTGTGTTTGTTTTTAAGTGCACAGAGTTAAGAGTGGTCAATTTATTTGACTTTTGCTATGCCTATGAAGAATTTAAATGTGCTAGTCCAAAGCTATCCCATAATACATGGATATCATCCCAGGCCAATAAAAAGGCACATTGTTATTTTAATAACTTACATGTTATTAAAATGAACAGATGTATTATTTTTTGCCCCACTATTGTTGAATACTGAGGCAGTTTTTAAGCTTTTGGTGATTATTACAATCATTCTTACAACCACTTCTTTGTGCATATATATAATATATATTATATATAATATATATATATATATTCCCTTCATATGCCCTCCTAGCAATAGAATGGTCAGTTATAGACAAACACTGTATATGAATGTGCACTGCTAAATTTCTCTCCAGAAATTTCTCCTGAGTCAATTTATAATTCCTCCAACCATGTCCATTTCCTAGCACCCTCAATTTGGTGTTATATTTTTTAAAATAATTTTGATAATTTAATATAGAGGTTGTTCTCTGTACACATGGTACACATTTTATGTATTACATTTACCCTTTGATTTTTGGCTTTTGCCACTTGTAGCTATTTATATTTATAAACTGACTTTTTGTGGGAAGGAATAAAGCATACCACAAATAAATAGGGCTGGGTGTGGTGGCACACACCTGTAATCCCAGCACTTGGGAGGCATAAGTGGGAGGATTGCTGCGAGTTCAAGGCCAGCCTTGGCTACAAAGTGAGTTCAAGGCCGGCCTGAACTGCATAGCGAAACTCTATCTCAAAAAGGCAAAAACAAAACAAAACCAAAAAAAGTTTTAGAGAGCTATTCTCTAATTCTGGAGTGATCAAATGGCAGTTCTATTAGTCAATGATTCCTTTCAATTGCAAGTATCTTAAACACAGCTCCTAATGGTTTAAGCAACAAAAGGCATGTGCTGGCTCATTGAAGAGTTCTCAGGATAGGTGAATTCAATAGTTCAAGTAATAACTTCAGGTTCTTCTCTCTCTCCATCTCTGAGCTCTGGTTTCCTTCATTTCCTTCATTCCAGGGCAGACTTGCTTTACCTCAGCAAAAACCTAGAAAAAGAGAGTAGTTCTTTGTGTGAGCTTTAGCAAAAGACCCAGAGAAGGTGGTAATTGGCTAACACAGGTCACGTCCAATCATCATGGCCAGCATAATAAAATAATCTGATCGGCTAGGGTTCATTCCGCATCTTCCTCTGGGACCACGGTGGGTTTTTGCACAATCAAACTAAATGCCTATCACTGAATTGGGGCTAGATGATTCTCAGAGGAATGGATGCTGTTTAGGGGGAAAACATATAGAACTTTGAGCTCTGACTCTTTAATGAAAGATGAACAGATACAATAGAAAGAGAGTCTGGGTCCTGTCTTTTTTTCAACTATGGTAATGCCCTGAGTGTCAGATATACACTGGGGAAAGTTGAATCCTTACCTTGCCTACCCCCAAGGATGCTGTTAAGACTCCAAGGAGATTATAAAAATATGTATGGAAAACAAATGCACTTTGCATAAAATAAGAATAAAGCCAGAAAACTTGCATACTCCTACTTGTAGTTTTGCCTGAGATCCTCCTTGAAAAGTCAAGTGAAAACAGCGCAGTGTGGCCCTGAATGCCACACTCCCTTAATATCGGTGCTGTTGGAAGCAGTTCGCTTTAACTGTGCTCAAAGTCATGCTGAGCCATGATTCCTGGGAAGCAGGAAAGGGAGCGGCCATGATGACCACCAAGAGTTGGAAACAGGACTCACATCACACTACGCTTGTTTCTTTCTAGGAACAGTTGTATCCTGTCTAGTTTTGCTTTCCAGCTAATGAGCAAGCCTGTGACCTTCCTTATCTCAAGAATGACCTGCCGTCCAGTGGGAGCAGCAGGGAGCACCAGTTGCAAATGGACAGCCGTGGAACTGCAACTCTGTTGGGTCCGGGGCATGGGGCTCTCTGAGAAACCCAGGACTTTTGGTTGGGAAATATGTTTGGAAGTGGCCACATACAAGCAGGGACCAGGCACCCAGAATTGTGCACAGAGTCTGTTCTTTCACCCAGTTACCCAGGGAAACTTACACTCACTGTTCTCAGCCAAAAACCCAGAACTATCAACGCTCTACCTTGAACAGGAGCCCATGTCCCTGCTCATGTCTGCTAGGACATGGCAGGATAGAAGAGTCCAAGCAAAGGGAGCTCCAGCCAGCCTCAAAGCAGGAGTGCCTGTGTGTAAATGCCCATCAACAGAAGGGCAATCTGGAGGTGTACCCACCCCTCAGATGCAGCCTCTGTCCCCCAAAGCCTGCCCACTGGATCATTATCCTCCATGTGCTGGAGGTGGGAGCAAAAAAGCAGACCCAATAGGGGTCTAGAATGAGGTCACCAGATACTTGGCAGGACTGAAGAGTCTGTGAGACAAATCTTGCGTGGCTCTGAGGCTGGCCTTTTTACGTTAAAAATCGCTTAAAATGCATTACCACAGTGGCTCTCCATGTACTCGGTCACCTCTGACCTCATCTCTCTTGATTTGAATAAAGAGAAGAAAACAACAGCCTTGATCTGTCATTCTGACAACGGATTTTGCAAAATGATTGTTTACCTCTTGGTGCCGGGTTGGAAACTTCTGAGATGTGAGGTTCCCTGGCTAAGAACTGGTTTTCAGTACAAATCTGTAAAAACAAAATCTGAATTTTCTGGATTTCCAGATGGTAGCTGTTAATATTAACACTGTGGCTTCAGGAATACTCAAAAGCTTATTTCTTGCCCCAAAGTGAAGTTCTGAGCCCAAGGGGTATCTTCCCTCCGTCCTCGGGTTGCCTGGGTTCTTAGTGGCCTGGATTTTTGTCTTTCTTAGCAAGTCTTCTTGCCTTAGATGAGTGACTAGCACTTTATTTGCAGAGTAGCAAGGCGTGGCTCCCTCCCAAAAGCTATGGTGTCCCCATTCAGAGAATCTTTATTATCGCATGACATATGACACAGTACACACTTCGGAAAGCACAAGATTGGAAAGTTTCCTCTTGGCAACATTCGTCCATTCACTCCGGCAATTTCCACATGTAACACTTTCCACACTCACTGAGCACAGAGTTTAGAAGGCTTGAAATAAAAGACCTCTCGAGTTTTTAGTCCTGGCCACAAGAGCCTTGCGACCAGAGGCCAAAACAACTGGTCACATCAAACAGCTAGGTCTGGTCCTTGGTTGACAGAGAGAAATTCAGGGAACTCACAGCTCGTGATGACAGTGGCCTTCACAGTAGATGTTTCCCTAGGATGACATTTAGCCCAGTGAAAAATCGAGCCCTGAGCTGGTCAGCTTTGTGGAAGCAAGGCTTCTGCTATGGAAAAGAATTGTAAACGAAGAGGATGGGAGAAAGACAAGAGGGTGGCTGAACAGAGGGGGCCGCAGAGTGAACTCTGTGGGACCTATGGGCAGCACCTCTAAGGGACATGCAGCACAGGAGAACCAGACCAGGGCCACCCATTCTGGGAGGGTCCTGATGTCCAGTTATGCTAGGGAAGGCCAGAGCAAATACTGAACAGCATTTACTTTGCCTGGGAATGCCACCAGGCACAGAGTGACCAGGTGGACACAGGGAAGACGGCTGAGCCTTCCTGGCGTGAGCCACCCCCATCTCTCCTTCCTCCTGAAGGCTCTCCCTCCACTCACTCCAAATACCCTGGCAGAAGGAAAAAGTAGGACGTTGGGCTGAGAAGCTGGAGGGAGCACCAGCTTCTAGAAGCTTTGTTCTTCTCTAGAGACTGAACTCTACTGAAATGATGGACCAGCGTCTTTAAACTAGGTGAGACTTAGGTTTCCACCTTGTAACCATGAGTGAGGAGGGCCAGGGAAGGCCAGCAGAGCCACATGCAGGGAGTGCAGTGGATCTTTCTGTGCGGCCTGCTGTGGGAGTCGTGGTGTCCCTGGCTCCAGGAAGGCAGAACCTGTCCTGGCCATGAGCTGTTCCTGCCTGGTCCATCCTGAAGATGCCTGGCTGGAATTTTACTCAGTCCTCTCCAAGTCCAGGGTTTTGGGTGGCCTCCTCTGCCCGTGCTGGGCCTGTGGGCTATGGTGGTCTCACTGGCATCTGCTGATTTCTGCTCTGCTCCTTTTCTTCCCTAAATCTTGAGTCCCAGGGAATTCTTTGCTGTCTCCTGTGGTCTCAAGGGGTGGGGTCAGACCTAAAATTTGGACAGAACTAGGAACCCAAACAAGACCGCATAACATGATCCTTGAGAAGAGACTCAAAGAGACAGAGGATAGAGTGCTGGCTCTGAGTGTCTGTGCAGAAGCCATTAACTGTAGATCTAGAATTCAGATCAAGAAAAGACAGAATTCCCTGCCAGCCGCAGAGCCCCATCTTACCTCATCCCCACTTGCACTCTGTCTGCCCCGTGTTTGACCTTTTCATTCATATATTCCCCCCCCCCAAGGACTCTCAATTAATAAAAATAAAAACAATAGCTAACACTTAGTGAGCACTTACTACGTGCAGACCCTGAGTCCAGAGCTTGTCATGGGAAGCCACACGATATCCGCTGAGGTTAAAGAACTATTTGGGGTTGAAAAACAAGCTGAGGAAGCTGCGGTGGGGATGTGGAAAGGCAGAAGCTGCTGCGCTGGAGTATGAACAATGCTCTGCTCTCTTACTTTGTAGCTGATTTCCAGACTTGCCTCTTCCTTTGCTGCCAAAAGCCTCCACATTGTGGCTGACACTCAATGCCTACATCTCCCGTTCCCTTGGCCGCCGACTCCCGCCCCCACGCTCTGGTGCAACTGTCCTCCTCCAGGTCACCCTGACTTGCATGGGGCTCAACATGATGGTTTTTCTCCCTGTGCAGCTTGCTCTTTCTGACCCCAGGGCAGGAATGGAAGGCGATGGTTGCTCGGCTCTGCACGCTTCCCTTCCCTATGCTTCTCCCTCCTGCTTTTGCCCCAGGGAGTGCAGGTGTGCTGCCCTGTACTCTCAGCCAGGCATCACATCGCTCCCAAGACCCCCAGATGGACTTCTCCAGCCCAGACGCTGCCTCTATAGCCTTCCCACACAAGCATCTTCTCTCCTCCAATTCGTTCCTAAGATGCCCGATTTGCAGTCTCTAAAGTGCCCTGCAATCGCTTTCTGCCCCTTCCCTCCCATGCCATCCCCCAGACTCTGAAGCTGCCGCCGCCACTGAAAGTCTTTCACTGATTTAATTATACTTAAGTGTGTAAGAGTACATCCTTTTCCAGTTTGTTTGCTTGCTGGTTTGTTTGCATCAAGGGTTGGACCCAGGGCCTTGAAGTATTTGCTATCCCTGGCCTCTTGTTTTTGTTTTTCTTCTTTTTGTTTTATTGTTTGTGTTTTGTTTTGTTTGAGGCTGATCTCACTTAGTCACTACCTTGCCCGGGTTGGGCTGGAATTTGTGATCCTCTTGCCTCAGCCTCCCAGAACGCACCACTGCGCTCTGTTGAAAAGTTCCTCTCCTCTGACCCTCTCGCTCCCGTTGCTCTCTCCTATCTTGAGTCCTGTGTTGTCACTTGACCTGCTAGCTCAGCTCAGTATCTTTACTCCTCTTTCTATTTCTTCCTAAAATTCTTAAAAGCAATTTTTGTTAGTCAACATTTTTAGAATAATCTTTATCTGAGCATTTTGCTTTGATAAATCTACCCTAAGAAATAATGAGAAATGCATGCAAGAACAAAGACTCATGTAAAAGACTCTTAATGGCTTGGGAATAACTTCAACGAACAACTTCAGTGAGCTTTGCTGTCCACTACAGGGAACATGGCGAATTCATTAAACATGCTTCAAAGGAACATTTGACAATACAAGGGAACTTCTTTCCATGTTGTTAAATGAGGAAATAAGAAGAGAGGGAAGATGACTTGGCAGAACACAGCAGAGCTCTGAGGGCAGTGGCAATTTTCTCTATAATACTGTAACGGTGGATATCCGTCATTATGCCTTTGTCCAAATCCATCAGATGAACACGTCCAAGACTGAGCCCTAGCATAAGCTACAGACTTTGGCAGGCTTTGATGTATGGAGTTAGCTTCATCAGTGGGGAAGGCAGAGCAGTGTCAATAATTGGGAAGTCTGCATGTGTGGGGGCAAGGAACACTTGAGAAATTTCTATGCTTTCTACTCAGTTGCCGTGATTTTGCAGCACTAGCATCAACCCAAAGCCTCATGCCAGCCCACCTTCCACTAAAAAAAACTGACAAGCTTTGAAAAGGTGGAGTTGGGCAGAACATGTGGATGTCCCAGCTAGCTTACCTGCCCTGTTTATCTCCATCTTTCATTTTGTCTGTTAGTTTTTGATTCTATATATTGCAGATAATTGAGAGTAAATCTGAATGATTATTTTTCATATGCCAATAAATTCTGTCCCGTTGAGGGGACAGCTGGTCTTCCTGCACTGTATTGGCCAGTTTTTCATTTCTGTGACCCAATACCTGACACACACAACTTAAAGGAGGAAGGTTTATTGTGGCTCAGGTTTCAGAGGCGTCAGTCTGTGGTGGGCTGGCTCCCAGGTAGGAGCATCATGGCAGGATCATATGGTATACGAAAGTTACTCACCTCATGGCAGCCAGGAAGCACAGCATAGGGACCAGATACAGCCCCTGAGGTTACATACACTCCCGTGGCCCACCCAAAAACACTCACAGGGTGCTTTACTCATATAGGCATCTCTCAAGTCAATCAAGTTGACATTCAGGGTAATCATCACACCCATTTGGTCTGGCAGCTATTTACATATCCACTTTTGCGTTTGTCAGGAGCCTCTATAAATGTACTTTAAATTCTCCTTTTAGCCAGTTATAACATCTTACTGGTTCCCTCATTAATTAATGAGTTCAGTAAAATATCTGACATATATTCCTCTTATATTCATGTGGGAATCATAAGTAATCTTTAAAATAACGTTTGGGGGTAAGGGTATAGGTGAGTGGTAGGATACTTGTGTGGTCAGTGTAAGGACCCACTTCAATGCCCAACACCATAAAGAAACAAGCAACAACACCTCCTTGAATACGCACTGGCGGTTAGGGGCTTTCTCCACCGCTCCCCCTCCAGTTCTTGTTCATCCTGCAGACCCCTTCCTGAAGCCCAGGCCCTCCATGACTTGTCCTCTCACTGGTTCGAGCATCTTCCCCAGTGCACTTGCTACAGCCTATGTATTCTGCATGCTTACTCACGTGTGGCAGGCAAATTATCTGTGATTTCACGTTCTTCTCTTTGCATTTTCCTTTATACATGTTCTGTAATGAATAGGGGTGTTTTGGAATTTTAAAATGTTATCTTTAATAACTACTTAACAAAAGGAAGAAAAAAGAACCACAATACTTGGGCCATTGTTTGCCTCCTGCCTCTCTATGGCCGTCTCCCGCCCTCAGCCCTTGCAGCGCCCACACAGTGCTCCGCGCAGATGCCGCCCGGAGCTGGGCCTCTTGTGTGCAGTGATCCTGGCTGCGTGTTTGCTCATCGCATCCGGTGCATGTGACCACATGAGAGTGATGGGACCTAAGAGGGCTGGTGCTCTCCACCCTAGAAGAGTTTCCAGCTCGACATGGGATGGAGGACACAGAAGGAGTAGGTGGGCATGCAGGTCAGGGGTAGACAGCATGCGTAACTTGTAGAGGGCACTGGGTCTTATCCCAGCACTGAGAGAGAAGTGGGGGGGCATGGGGAGAGAGAGAAACAAAGACACAGAGAAAGAGAGAGACAGAAAGATTGGACTTGAGCTGGCTGAGGCCAGCAGAGTCACCCATCTTATGTTTCTAAGTGTTGTGAATTGAACTATAATACAGCTACACCAAAGGGAGGATCCTCTCTGGGTTCTCTTCTCTCTCTCTCTCTCTCTCTCTCTCTCTCTCTCTCCCTCTCCCTTTCCCTCTTCCTCTCTCCCTTTCTCCCCTTCTCTCTCTTTCGGTGGTATTGGGACCACACTGAACCAGGGCCTACAGTGAGCTACATCCCCAGCCCTTTTAAAATGTTGAAACAGATCTCACTCAACACTGTGAAGTTGCTCAGGCTGGACTTGAGATTTTGATCCTCCTGCCTCACCTCTCAGAGGGGCACAGGTAGAGGTTCCCACCAAGGAGTTCACTGGCCTTCTGAGATAACCAGCGGGACCCACTCAACTTACTAGGGAGACAGAAAGCTCTCTGTGGAGGGGTCTGCCCCACTCCAGCTGAGCCCTCCCCTTCCCACCTCTCCTGGGTCCCAGTGGTCACAAGCCACGTGTTTCTGATTGTCAGATCCCTGCTGGGAGAGCTTATAGCCAGATTGGAGAACCACAGGGAGGCTGAGAAACGTGGCTGTCTATGCCTGGGCAGGTTGAGCTGCACCCTGTGAGCCAAGTTGTCACCCAGAGCATGGGCGTTGAGAGGGTTTCTGTAAGGTGGCCTTTGCACACCTCAGACCGCTGCTTCCAGGGGGCCACAAGATTCCAAGGCAAGCTGCCGGCAAGCCACCTGCTTCAGAAACATCTTTAGTTCAGGAGCATGGCGGCCGGGGTTTTACAGCACACAGAACGTGTGCTCCCGGGCTTCCTCTAAGTGCTCCCACCCTCCCCATTCAGACCTCTGCCCTGGAGAGCCCGTGGTCACCCAGGCTACAGGTTTAAGGTGTGACCTGTGACAGAAAAGGTGGTGGAGCAGAGGAGCTGGGGTTGGACAGGAAGCTCCCTTTTTACATTTTGCATAACCTTCCCCTTAGAAACTGGCCTGAGAAAGTACTTTTTGCCCTTCTGACCCCGAATACTTCCCCACTGCCTGGATCTTTTTCATTAATTAAGTCAGTGTTTGAAGCTCCCTGGCTGCACTGTCTGATCCTCCTTGTCCAATGAGTGAGACCCCAAGAGAAAGACACCCTGCTCCTGTTTTGGAAGGGATCCCTTCTCTTCAGGATGACCTCAGAGTGGTCACTACATTGTCCCTAAAACTAGGTCTCTCTCTCTCCGCCCCTTCCCTCCTCTCTCCCTTCCTCTCCTTTTCATGCTGACATTGAATCTGGGTTTTCAAGCGTGCTAGGCACGTGCTCTACGACTGAGCCACAGCCTGGCCTCTGCTGTCCCAGGCCGGATGGACCACAGTCTAAGCCAGTGTGACAGTGCTTCCTGCTCTGCTGGGGCAGCACACCGGCCTTCAAGCCACAGGCACTGGGTGACAGCTGAGAAGGACAGCAGGTCCCTGAAGAGCTGGCACCACGTCCAGTGTGAGTCTGTCCCTGGGCAGTCTGGAGCCTACCTCACTGTCCTGAATGTCAGAGTCCAGAAGTCAGCAGGCGCAGCTCAGTATGGGCTAGTGAGGCCAGTGCCACCGCCGCACCTCTGCTCACACACAGTGCTCTGTGTCTCATCTGGCCCTGGGGTGGGACGAAGATGGTCGTGCCTGGTCCCCTGACTGTGATGGTTCCCACCACGCACGCGGCCATGGTGCTCTCCCTCCTGGCAGACCTTGGCTCAGTGTGCTTTGGCACTCTCCCTCCTCACTGGCTCCTACAGGCCTCGCTGCAGCTCTGCCTGGGCCTGATTAATGCGGCCCAGATTCCCCCCAAGATGCCCGGGGAGCAAGGGTTGAAGTCATCCTCGCAGCCTAATTGACAGATCACTTGCAGTCCTCCTTTGCTGTCCACTTCCTGTTTACTGCTCCTTCAGCTTCTACAAAGCCATTTGCAGCCACACAATGTTTTAAGATTTTCTTCATTCGGGGACAGCCAAGACACAAACCGGAGTCTGCCTGGGAAAACAAAAGAAGCCGTGGCTCCGGAGCGGCGGGCTCTGGGAAATGTCTGATCCCGCGGTGCGGGGGTGGGGGCCACGCGATGATGGCCAGTTATTAAGCCTGTCTGTGGAGGGCAGGCCATGTGAGGCGCAGCAGTTATAGAGGGAGATGAATGGCTCCTGGGGACTGGGGACTGTGCAGGCCAGGAGAAAAAGAGAAAAATCCCCTGTACTCATTTACAGTTCATAGCCAGGGGGATAAACACCAACTAATTTGCAAACGATTACCATTTGGAGATGATAAAAAAAAATTAAATGTCACTGGAAAAAAAAGTTTACACAGAAACCGTGTGATCCTTTGTTGGGAACATTTGCAAATTTCTCTTCCGTGGTCTCCCGAAGCACAATTTGGCAACCAGAGTCCATGACTTCTCTCCCAGGGGAAGTTTTTCTTTTTGTTTTTTACAACGCAGACTGCGGTTCTCCCAGCCAGGCAATTTCTCATCACCACTCCACTCCCCGACATCTGGTCCTGTCTGTAGACACTTTTGATGGTCACCCTGAAGGAGGGGTGAATGCTACCACCAAGCAGAGCACAGAGGTCAAGGGTGCGGTGACAACGCCCAGCACGGCCCCCACTGTAAATGTTCTGGCCCCAAACGTCAGTGGTGCCAAGACAGAGCAAGATGAGTGATTCGGTGCCTCGAAGCAGAAAGGAACAAAGAAACCTAGACTGGCTTTCGATTTTAACTTTGTACTGAAAGAAGCCAGGGTACGGGCCAGAGGTCTGTGTGGGAAGTCCTGGAATTTCTGGAAACACAAGACCGAGAGATTCGTGGAACTACAGTTCCAGCCTTGGGGTAGGCGGCGTGTTCTGAGAGTCTGAACTCCGGTGAAGACAGGCGCACCCATCACTGCGGCTGGTGGACGACAAACGGGGTGCATGTGTGTGCAGCTGCTGCCTCCTAGTGGGAGAAATGCGGAGCCTGGTCACCGGCCCTGGGCCACGAGACAGGCCTGAGGCCCCCTTTACCCTCCAGCAGCAGGAGAGCCAAAGCTTTGCCAGTGGGAGAGTCTCAAATTCCAGCTCTGCCACCCACTCGCAGCAGCAAACCTCGAGACTCCTTGTAGCCCACTGCACCCCTCTACTCCGTGGACAGGGACCATTACTGGACACGAGTGGGCAGGCGCCACAGCAGCTTGAAAGCATCACGGAGACAAGCGCCGTGTTCTCACCTCAGGGATTCTACACCAGCGATGTGGTGACAGAGCCTACGGACACAACAATGTCCGCGGTGGGCAGAGAAAGAGCAAGGACCTCAACAAACAATGTCTACGTTCAGTTAGTGTCACTGTTACCATAGAAAGGTGGGGTGGGGAGAGGGCAGACAGAGGGCCCATGGAGGACACAGAGGAAGGACGTCGCCTTTCGGACAGGGCTGGCCTTCTTACCCAGCACCGCTCAAGCTCCAGGCAGACGCTTCTCTGCCACCTCATCCTGAAGCCGTTAGGATTGTAGGCTTCGAGGCCACACAAATCAGAGACAGATGACTGTGGCCTGGTGTGAGAAAGGGTGGGCGCATTCACCAGCACTTCTGCCCAGATGGCATCTGCGCAAGAGACGATTATAAATGATTGCTGAGAGCTCCCGAGTGCCCCGCGCCGCCTAGGTTTTCCTCTTCTTTGCGTTCTGTACACGTGGAGTACAGGCAGCATAATTCACATTTTAGAAAATGTGCCTTTGTGTTGGTTTGGGCATAAAATGCACAAAGCGTACCGATTCTTTCCTTTGACAATGAGATGTCCACTGCACCCTAAAATCAAGACTATGTAAGGGGCCGGGCACCTAACTCACTGGTAGGACCTGCGCCCAGCATGCACACGGTCCTGGGTTCAATCCCCAGCACAAAAGTAAATAAGCAAACAAATTGATATACTTTAGCTAACTTTCCAAAAACGCATTCCAGTTTTGTTTAAATAATTCTCATTGAAAGTTTGTCATATTCACTCATTTAAATTTGCATTTGTTTAATTATAATTTTGAATACTTGGTAAAGATAGCTTTTTTGAAAGTTTACATGAAAACGATTTTAATTTCTAATTTTTTATGCTTACTTTCACTTATATTTTAATGATAATATATTTAGATTTGGTACATTTTGAGGGCAATAGCATTTTTTTTTCTCCTGTAATGGGGATTGGAATTTTACACTGAGATACATTCAGCTTTTAAAAAATTTTCTTATTTTGCATGACATTCTTACTGTTTTCCAGGCTGGGCTATACTTCTGCTTCTTTTGCTTTGACCTCCCAGAGTACCGAGTTTCCAGGTATGTGTCTCTGTGCTCCATTTACCATTCATCTTAAGACAGAAATCACCTGAGAATTATATGATTTCACTTAAATGAAAACGAAAAGTAAATGTTACAGAATAAACAATGTGTGCCTCTATTTTATTACTCATTCAAATATAAGAAAAATGAAACACTCAGTTATGCACTGTGATAATTCAGTTGTCCTTTCTATTTTATTTGGAACCATAGAAGCTATATATTTACACAGTTTTCAATTTTGCCTTGTGAAGGACTTGTCATAGGAGGGGACAGGCCATATCTATACCACAGTCCTAGTGTTATTTGTGGATATGGTATACAGGCTTCCATTTACACTGCTGTCCTGGAACCCTGCTAATGTTGAGGTGAAGCTGTACAAAGATCCGGGGAAGGAGTTGATAACAGGTTTGAAGGCCCTGCAGTGGTAGCGTGCTGGGTGTGCTTGAGAGCCCCAGAGGGGCAGGACCTGACAGGGGAGCCTGAGAGTGGCGGGGCCTGGCTGGCCTGGCCAGCCTGGCGAGGACCTTGGGCCTTCTTGCCCCTTGATGGGAGCCCAGAGAGCTGAAACTGAAGGTGGTTCTGGCAGCTATAGAGATGGTGACTCTGTGGAGAGCAGGAGTGTGGCTAGGGTCCTTGTTAGGAGACGCTCACTTCAGTCCTGACCCAACAGCACTGAGTTTTTGCTTGCATTTTGGCAGTGGAGGTGCTGGGAAGAGACCCGAATGGGACTATATCTGCAGAGGTGGCAGCTCTGATAATCAGCCGACTGTTAGCGTTGGGGACAGGGCTGGTCTGTGTGGCCAGTGGATGGTAGAGGGAAGCTTAGAGAGGACCAGGAGATGTAGAAGCACCCCATCTCCCGGAATCCACGGGGCTGCTCCCAGGGCCACCACAGACACTACAGTCAGCCAAGGCCCAAGCCCCGACACAATAACAGTGTAGCATTTGCCTGTAGCCCAGGTGCCTCCTCCTGGATTTACATCATTTCTAGATTGCTTATAATACCTAATGCAGTGTAAATGCTATGCCAGTATTTGTCCCATTGGATTGTTTAGGAAATAATACACCAAATGTCTGTACATATTTGGTACAGAAATGAAATGTTTTGAAATATTTTCTACCTGCGGTCAGTGAAAAACATGAGTGTAGACTCTGGACATGAGGACGCTGCATGTACAGCATTTGGAGGAAAGTTCTACACTGTGAGAGTGTGGGAGCTGCCAATAAAGGCTAGGGAGAAGCCAGCCAAGCAGCAGTGGCTTAACTACAGTATGGTGCCTTCCTCTACCCGTCAGCAGCTGGCAGGGGTCACTGGCACTCGTGCTTGGGCCATGCTGGTAACCTGTCAGCTACTGCTTTGAGGTCTTCAAAGGTACTGGGATATTGCCTGCTGAGCTCCTCAACAGCCTGGGGATATTGTGATTATAAGGTCATGGAAGGAACCCCGAAGCACTTGAATTTTCAAAAGCTTCTTTCTTCTCTCCTCTCCTCCTGTTCCCCTTCTTCCTCTTCTCCTTCCTCATCCTCATTTCCTTGTACTGGGGATTGAAGCCAGGGCCTTGCACCCATCTACATCCTCAGCCTTGTGTCAGTCACTAGAGAAACAGATTAAATGTAAGCTATATAAATACATAAGGATTCCCACAGTAGGCTTTCCATGGCCACCTCCGGGCTGGTAAAGAAACGGTGCACAAGGGTTGCGCATGTGCTGCTGATCTGCGGGGTCCAGCCAGACATCCCAGGCCTGGAGCTCACTGCTGTGTGCTATGTGTGTCTGATCAGGAGCCCGAAGGGTCAGTGCTGGAAGCTAGGAGATGACACCCAAAACGAAGGCAAAGACTGGACCTCTGCAGAAGCAAAATCAAGCATTCCTTCTTGTTTCCCTTTTATTTTATTCAGACTACAAATTGGTTGGTGCCTCCCACATCCAAGGTGAGTCCTCCATCTTCAGCAGATCCAATAGCTGTACCCAGAGCTATGTGGATCCAGTTGGTTGGGTGCTTCTTACTTTTCATTGACACAACAGTTAACCATCACAGCTTTTCCATTGTTTACTTTGAGATAGGGTCTGAAATCCACCTGGCCCCAGACTTTCGACACTGTCCTTGAATCTCACTGGGGGCATCTGCTGAATCACCCTGGCTGGGCTAGAACTTTGGATACTCCTGCCTCAACCTCCCAGGGTGATGTTACCATTCCTGGCTCAGAGGACTTCTTGAAGGCAGAAAAGGAATCGGTCTGTAAAAGTACAAGTGTTTGTGCAAGTGGCCACCGCCCACTCTGCTGGCATCACTAATCATTGTCCACCATCCACAGCACAGATACATCCTTGTCCTATTCTAGAACTAACGGCTTGGTTAGATGTTGTCATTCATTCTGTAAGCTCATAGCCCTTTGCACTCAAAGAAAGTCACAGCATATTAGTACAAGAAGGAAATTTAAACCTGGACTACACAGTGAGATCAGGTTTAAAGCCAACCTGGACTTCTGGTGAGACCCTGTCTCAAACAAACAAACAAACAAACTGGAGAAGAAGGGATGTTGGAGATGCACTGCTTGGATTCTGTTTTCCTGGGAGGGCAGAGCAGCTTAAATCAAGCAGTTCAGGTCACTGATCACACAGCTGGCAGAGAACAGATGTGGCCACAACCCAGGCTTTGAAACTTCCAGTCCAGCGTGCTTTGCACAAGGGCAGGCTCTGCCCCAGCAAAGAGGCAATGGGTCATGCAGGGCGAGTCATTGGCATCGAAATAGGTCTTGGATCTCTTCACAGTGGCTGCAAAGTCACGTCATGTTCAGTGATGTAAAGTTGTATGCCTCTTAAAAGCATAAAGCTCTTCAATAAGTCTTCATATGCTGTTCATTCAGTCAGTGCCTACTGACAGTCCTTCGTGTCCTGGGGCACCAGGACATGCAGGACAGAACATGTGGGAGACACTGATAGTGACCTGGAAGTGTGCATATGTTGCATGTGTGTGGTGTGCCATGGGATGACCGAACCCTGGGGAAAGAGGAAGGGCAGGCCGGGCATCTGTGTCCCCTCGGAAGGGCTGGCAGGAACCAAACCGGTGCAAAGGAAGTGGTGGAGCTGCATTCAGGAAAAGGAGCAGCACACATGAAGGTGAAGAAAGCAAAACCAGCACATCTGAGGCGCTGCGAGCACTCGGGTCTGACTAGAGCACAGACGGAAGGAGAGTGAGGAACAGCAGGCTAGCCGACCGCGCCCCGTGGTCCTGGAGTGACTCCAAAGCAGACCTCAGCGGGGAGTCAGCATGGGCTGTTCCTCTCCAGGGTGCCAGCCGCATGCAGGGGGCCTCCATCCTCCATCCGCTGCCTCCTTCCGCCTTACTGCTCCATGGCAAAGTCTTAACCACACCAGATGCCCCCCGTGAGATTCAAGGACAGTGTCGAAAGTCTGGGGCCAGGTGGAAAAGTTGCTGCTTGGTCACCCCTTCCACGTCTCACTCTCACCTTACCTAGTGAGTCATCAGTCTGGAAAGGACTGAGCCCAAGCAGTCACTAGGTCTCCTGATAAGATGGCACAGGCTCAGCGGAAGGCTCTGTCTCCTCAGTCCCAAAGCAGCTCGCATATCTGAGGCTCTTCCCATGGGTTTGTTGAATGGGTCCTGGCCTATGCATGTACTAAGAGGACTCTTCCTCCGGGGATTTTTCCACTTGAGCTTCAGCGGGCACTGCGAAAAGAAAGAGAAGGGTCTGTTCCACGTGCAGCCCGCACTGCGGCTTCCTTCACCACCTGCTTCTAGACTTTGCCACCCTTGATTCTCACCTGGTCATTTCAGATCTTTCTAAAGCACCTGCTCTGTGCTAGGTGCTGATGGGCTTGGGGAGGGGAGAGCCCTAGGAGTCCAATAGCAGGAAGGTAACAGCACAGTAAACTGTCCACTCCAAGGGCTGGGAGAGCTGAGTGATAGACACAACACAGTCCTGCTGTGAACCATGAAGATAGTCACACGGGTAATGCGTGGCTTCCGGTCAGGTCAGGCCTGCTGTCAATGAGTTCCAAAGTGCTTTGGTGGGTTGCACAGCGTGGAAGTTTAAAGATGCAGATGAGGGGTTACAGAGCTGTGTACAGAAATAGAGGTCCAGAGAGGAAAGCCATGTGTCCAAGGCCATGCTGAGGACAGGAGAGCAGGTCAGGACACCGACACGTCGATGCCTAGGTCCATGATCTGTCTGACCACTTGCCTGCTGTGCTGGACAGGAAGCAGGTCGTCCAGGGTCTTTAGAAAGAAGCGCAGTAGTTTTTTCTGGAACAGCAATGCCTCCATCTACTGGACATTGGCAAGAATGACTTCCGGCCCTGGGAGGAACTACAGAAAGAATACTTTGTTTCCTGAAACTGCAAATGGTATTTCACAGGTCAGAAATCAGCTACTAAGTTGCTTTTGCATAATCCATGTTTCAAAACATTAATGACCACAACAGAAACAATGTTAACAACGGAAGTTACTTCCAGCCACTCAGCCAGCAAGTGCTGCCTCAGCAGCAGTCCCTCCACCACCTCCCTCCACAGCGTCCCTTCTGAAGCACACACTCGCTTGCTTCAAACCTCCCAGAAGTCTGGCGACAGAAGTTTCCCCATGGCCCCCCTGCTGCTCCCCTGGTTTGTCATGCTGCCTGTTTCACCTGTGCCGGGCACGCACTGTACTCGTGTATCCCGATACACCATCCGAACTGCCTCCTGCACTGTTTTGTTCACGGTTCTTTGCCACACTCTTACCTTCTGCACCTTGTACCGTACCCGGCATAAAGCTGGAGTCTACACATTCTTGACAAATAAAAATCAGAATTGCTGAGCGAGGTCATGCACACTGGTAATCCCAGCATTCAGGAGGCTGAGGCAGGAGGCTCGCCATGAGTTTGAGGCCAGCCACAATTACACAGTGAGTTCAGGGTCACTTTAAACTGCATAGTAAGACCCTGTCTCAATAAAATAAAATAAAATAAAATTTAGAATGAATTTATTTTATTAGCAGAAGACAATAAAAAGTCATTCATTAAATACAAATATAGTAATTGTTTTCAAGCTTCTAGATAATCTTGAGGTATCTGTAAGATGCAAATGTTTAAAAAATTATTACAGTAAAAGACACATTGCCATGAATCTTCCTCAAATACTTCTCACCATGAACATACTTATCCTATCATTCATGACTGTCTGAGCAGTTCAGAAGGTTCTTCTTCCTTTATTAAGAAATGTATAATTCCAGCACTTGAGAGGCTGAGGCAGGAGAATTGTTGCAAGTTTGAGACCAGTCTGAACTGTATAACAGTGGAGAGAGACAGAGATAGAGATGGAGAGAGAGGGAGAGGGAGAGGGAGAGAGAGAGAGAGAGAGAGAGAGAGAGAGAGAGAGAGAGAGAGAGAGAGAGAATGAATGCTGAAGCCAAGTGCCACCCAGTGGAAGGTCAGGCCTGTAGAAACATTATGGTGAGTTCTCCACCTTACTCACTGGAATGGCCACCACAAGACTCCGGGCTTTTCTACAAAGTCAAAATGACCATGAAAGAGAAATATTTTGATCCAAGTTAGAACATCCAGGCAGCCACAACAGCACAACTAAAGACATGAAGGACGACTTCAGAACTGCTTCAGAAAGCAGCAGGAAGCCCGGGCTAAGTGTGTTAGAAGGGAGGGGAGGGTTTGTGACACATGGATGGCAACGTGCCTTTTACTGAAACACTTTCCAATCACACGTGGTACCTTAAGGATCCTGTTTTGAATATGCCTTTTAGTAGAAGGCAGAATGGAAAGAGTCAGAGATGCTCATTCCTGCAAAGAAGGGAGATCTTCAAGGAAAGTGATCCTCACAGTCTATGGGAAAATATGCTCTTACATGACACAGGTCTGCACTGGAATATCCCACATCATCTTTTATTTTCTCAGACAGTGTCTTGACTCTCTCAAAATAAACTCAAAATAACTAGCCAACCAAACAAGAAAGTGGACCTGGGATATGCCACCTTGGAATGCTGCATAGATTCCAAAATAAACAGATACAATTATTTCTTCAGGCATGGGTTTTGTTTCCGCAATGGCTTTATTTAGAGATAACTCACATACCATAAATTCACCCATTTATAATTTGTAGTTCAGTGGTTTTCCAGTACATCCACAAAGCTCTGCAGCCATGCCTACAATTTAAAAACATATTTATCACCCTCAAAAGAAACCGGGCCTGTTAGCTGTCAATTCCCAACCCTATTCCACTCCACCCTCTGCTCTGGCAACCACGGGTCTCCTTTCCAACTTTACAGATTTGCTCTTTATGAATGTTTCCTAGAGAAGTAATCATGTATGTGGGCTTCTATGACTTCCTTCACTTAGTAAAATTAGTTCAGAGTTCATCTATGACATCTAATTAAATACTTTCACTGATGGAATAAACTTTGTTGGTTATGATTGTTTGCACACTAACACGAGTTTGAAATGATAGAATCTCTGAGTTTCAGAGTATAAATGCATTTCAATTACTCTCAAGTTGAGAAATAAAAATCAAGCTAGAACAGAAAAATACCACGTATGTCAGTCTTGCCTACCAACTAGATAGATATGTAATCGGTGTGTTAACTCGACCACCTAAAAATAGGTCCATTATGCATGCAGTGTAATTTTGCAAATGAAAAAGATATCTAAACCAGGCATGCAAGCACATGCCTGTAATCCCAGCACTCTGGGAAGCTGAGGCAGGAGGATTGCACCAAGTTGAAACCTAGCCTGAACAATTTAGCAAGATCCTGTCTCAAAATTTTAGAATTTTTTTAAAAGCTGGGGTTATATCTCAGTGTGATAACCTAGGGTTCAGTCTCCAGTACTAAAAGAAACCAAACGGGCTGGGGATACAGCTCAGTGGTTCAGCCTGGCAAGCGTGAGGTCCTGAATTTGACTTGCAGTACACACACACACACACACACACACACAGAGTGAAAAAATCTAAAGCAGAAAGGTAAGTACTTCATGATCTCACTTCAAAGGGGAATATTTTTAAAAAGAACCTCACAGAAGTGAGACTGGAGGTGTCACCAGTGTGGGGCAGAGCTGAGAGGAAAGAGGTGGAGAGGCTGACCAGGGTGAGTGAGTTGCAGTTAGAAGCAAGAAAGCCCGCTTGCACTTGGGGGGACCCGGGTCACCAGAGTGGATTTTTCAATGTCTTTTTTTTTTTTAAACTAGGAATTCAACTCATGACGTCGCGCTTCCAAGACAGGCGCTTGTGCCGCTGAGCTATATCCCCGGTCCTGCACATTTTTATCATAAATGACAAATATGAGATAGATCTGTCTAACCCTAGGTAAGCATTACACAAAGCATATAGACATTGAAATGTCGCATGACACCACACTAATTTGCAGTTTCTATGTTTTTATGTATCAGTTAAAAAGTGAGTTTAACAGCAAAATTTAAAGAACTCTCTGCCGCAACATTTGGTTTTACAATCTCGCTTCCTCTGTTTGCTTACAGCCCTGCTTCTTCGGATACACACAAACCCGGGCAGCACGAGGCACACTGCCGGGACGCAGGACACCCAGAGCCTCCCCATCTGCGCGGCATTCGCCGGCCACGCGTGACTCAGGCTCGGCTCCCGCCCGGCCTTCCGCCTTCCTGTCCCAGCCGGGAAGCAGAGCAGCGGCGAGGTGCACGCGGGCCGCAGGACGGGGCTGGTTTGGGTGGGCGGCCAGTGCCCACCGCCGCGGGCCGGGCCTTGGCACCGCAGCGCCAGGCGCTCCGCGGGCGCGGGCGGGCGGGCCGGCCGGGCGCTTTCCTGGGACCCGGGGCTCGGGGAGGACCGTGCCCAAAGCGTGGCCACGCGGGCTGGGCCGGCAGACGGCGCGCGCTTTCAGAAGTCGGACGGCTGCAGCAGGGGGCGCCAGCGCCCCGACGCCGGGCCTAGCCCCGCCCACGCCGCCCCGGGGCCCCGCCCCTTCCTTCCTTCCTGCCGCGGCCCTTCTCCGGCCCCGCCCCCCTGCGCAGAGTCGGCGCTCGCGGCCACTCGGGGTCCCCGCGGAGGAGGTAGGAGCCAAGACTGCGGGCCGCGGGGGCGGCAAGCACTGGTGTGCGTGGTGGCGCGTGGGTGTGCATGGTGGTCAGTGGAGGCGTGGTGACACGTGGGGGCGTGGATGTGCGTGGAGTGCATGGGGGCGTGGTGACACGTGGAGTGTGTGCGGTGACGCGTGGGTGTAAGTGTAGTGGCACATAGGGTCGTGGTGGCGCACGGATGAAGCAGAATCCAGATTATGGGCCAGCATCTCTTCTCCCCTCCTAATTTAATTCTTGGGTCTCTAGACCCACACCTTTGGTTTGGTGTGGGAAGTATTCCGGCAGAATTCTGGGAATACGGGATATTGTGAGTGCCCCGATTTCTCTGTTTTTTACCTTTTTCTGAGTCCCTGATACCTTAGGGAGCGTTTCATGGACTCCTCCAGCTCTGGTGGTACTGAGAGAAGCACTACGTGGAAGGGTGAGGAAAGGCAGTTTCTCTGGGATGAACGAGGCCACGTCCCTGCACCTGGGCCATGTGTGCTTCTGGCCATGAGGGCTGTGGCGGGCCATGAGCTGTCCCTCCGGGTGTGAGGAGGGGGCTCCGCCCTCCCAGCGCCGGTGTCTGAGATGGGCAAAGGCTGAAGCAGATCTGTCTACCCCGAAGCCTGCATGTGACCCCAGGCTACCTTGGGCACAAGCTCCTATAGTCCCCGCTGGAAGGCTAGCGCTGGCCACGCGCGCTGACATCGTATAGCTCAGAGAGTGCAGCTGCCGCCAGCACAGGGCGTCCTGAGGGGTTTATGGAGCACTCATAAATGAAATATTTTAGATGTCGTTTCCAGAGTTCCTGTGGTTTTTTCTTTCTGTACTCTGCAGGTGACTTTTTACCTGCATCTTGCACTGTTCTCTAACAGGCTAGTTAGGGAGGGAATTGAACAAAATAGTCATTATCTACCAGCTGGTGATACTGCGGCCGGCCACGCTCACTCCGGTTGAGCACTCGCCATGCGCCAGGTGTTGATGTTGACCTTGTCGACGTAAATGAAGAAACCGAAGCTGGAGATACAACTCAGAATGGCAGAGGATGGATCCTGACCGAGGCAACCTGAATCAGGAGGCTGCGCAGAAACTGGGGAGGCTGAGGTTTGAACCAGGGCTTCAGCACTGTCTGGCTGGATAACTTGGGACAGTTAATTGCTCTCTGTTTGGGTTTTCTCATCTCTAAAATGGGCTCATAACAATGCTGCCTCACAAAGCTGTGGCGGGGGAGGTAAACTGGTTTTCCAAGGTGGTTTTACTGAAGGAGGTGGACAAGGCTCTTCCCGTTCACCATCGTGTCCAGTGGAACAACACCATCGTGTCCCCTCTCCACTGTGGAGCGTCAGAGTCCTTCAGGAAGAGCTGGAAGGGCTTCGTAAGGACTTGTGCTTTCACTGAGGGTCACCCGTGTTCACTTGCCAGCTGGTTTAAGACTGGAGTTCACAATTGGCTCCACAAGGGCAGGATTCACATGTTCTATACATTCGTTCCTCCTGGAAGGTATTTCTCAAGTAGGACATCATCACTCGTTGGAAGGAGTCTGGGGTCCCTTGGTGGGGAGCTCGGTGTGGAGCTGTGTGTGCAAAGCAGCACCACCCTTACCTGACCTGCAGGTGGAAGCTTCCAGTTGAAAGTTTTAAAAACACTGTGCAGATCTGACCTGGAACAGTGGAGCGGAGTTGCTCGGCAGAGGGCTCTGTAGCTTCCCCTTGGAGATTCTCACCCTCTCATTGGCCCCCATCACTTCCTGCCCTTGAGGCCCACTGAGGCAGCCAGGCACAGAGCACTCAGGGTACCTGTGCTGGGTGACACCCGGGGAGCCTGTGTTCCAGCCTGGCCTCTCTCTGAGTCCCTGCAGAAAGTGTGTTTTTCATCTGAGTTGCCAACTATGTGGTCAATAATCTGAGTACCTAATTACTGATCTTTCCTTCGTGATAACTGTTTCCTGTCAAGATTAGCTCATATAATCCTCACAGGAGCCCCAGCAGACACACTACCTACCCCATACAGAGGACTCTAAAGAGAGGGACCTATGCGACTCACACAGGAGCAGCATTTGGTTGGTGGTGATGGTGAGCCCCGAGCCCCAGGCCACTTCTGAACCAGGCTACCCTGCGTACAGAGGTCAGAGTTCACAAGGATGTTGTTACGGTGAACATTCTTTTGTGTTTTGCCAAAGAGTGCCTCTGAGAATAGGTGGGAGGAACAGGGTCACAGGGCCAGGACGGAATGTTCTGTGGAAGGAGGAGCCAGCCTATGAGTAGGTGGAGTGAGGGCCTTTGCTTATCAGTTCTGGGGACTGACCTGAGAGGTGTTCTACCACCAAGTCACATCCCAGCCTCCTTCCTTCCTTTTTTTTTCTTTTGGAAACTGGCTTTCACCATGTTCCCCAGGCTGGGCTCAAATTTACGATCCTCCTGCCTACGCCTCCCTGGTATCTTGAATTACTGGTGTGTGCCTGGCTCAAAGGGCTTTTTTTGGTCTTTCTGAGACAAGGTCTCTGCTGGTTAGTTCAGGCTGGCCTTGAGCTCACTTTGTAGCCCAGGCTAGGCTCAAACTCACAGTAATCCTCCTGCCTCAGCCTCCCAAGTGCTGGGATTACAGGAGTGTGCCACCACGCCCAGCTTTGAAGGACTTTTAGTTGAGTTGAATTCTGATAAACTTCATTCATTTACAAGAAGATGGTGAGGTTGTTTTGGTTTTGCTTTATGGGCTGGGATGAAACCAGGGCCTTGCACATATCCTGCAAGTGTGCTGCCTCTGAGCTACAGCCCAGCCCAGGATGGTAGAGTTAAGTGAGGCAGACCTGGGCCCTGCAGCCTGACTGTGCACACATCAGCCAGGTCACCTTAGGGACATCATCTGACAAAAATACTGCTCTTGTTGTTTTTGGTGAGTAAATGCAATTGGCTGGAACACTCGTATTTCCTGGAGGATGACTGTAGGATTTCAAGCTGACATAAAATTTAAGAGCTAAATATAGCTTATTTAAAATAAAAACATCGATGAGATCATGACTTACAGAAAAACCTTGCAGATTTCTCAGAGAACAGCTTTGTGAGCACTGTCTAAATTTGGATTAAATTTTTAATGATCTTGAAGTGCATGTGTATCAGTTTTTACTGAAAAGACATATAGGTGAGGAAGAAATCCATGGCTGACATTTATGGCATCCTTGCTGTGAGCCAAGTGCCCCCCGTTTGATCCCCGTGCCTGCCCACCAGGTGACTGTGTCTAGCTTCCTCTGTGCGCCCATGAGATGGCAAGGCTTAGAAGGAAGTAATAGTATACAGGGCTCAGCTGCTAAGTCCTGGGGTCGGGATTTGAACTCAGGACTTCCTAGAGTTCTGGGTGCTTTGATCTGACTGTAGTTCCAGTAAAGCGAATCCTTCCTGATTTAAACCATGTCTGTATATTTGAAAACTACAGACTATAATGTTTAATGGAGGGGGCAGTAACTCTGAGAACTAGATTTGCTGGAAGCCCTCTTAGACATTTTAGACAGCAGGAGCCAGCAGTGCTGGGGCACCTGATAGGCCTGGTGCACTTACATCTAAGCAAGAAAACTGCCAGGCAGTGCTGGCTGTAGGTAAGAGTGGGAGGCAGAGTGTCCGCTGCTCTGTGCTCTCCTGAGGCCTCTGGTCCCAGGAGTTCTTCCTTCTTCATGGGAATCTCTCAAACTCCCTGAGAGCTGCAGCCCCTCCTTATCTGTGAGGGATCTATTCCAAGGCCCTCAGGGAGTACCTGAAACCTTGGAGTTTCTTTGTCTTTCTTCACAGTTTGATAAACAGAAATTTGGGGCTGGAAATTTAGCTCAGTGGCATAAGCACCTGCCTTAGAAGCAGGCGAAGTCGTGAGTTTGATCCCCAGTACCATGTCACAGCTCTTAGCAACTTCACCAAACACACATAGTTTTCTTATTGAGTCAAGGACTTACATCTTTTTACAGAAAGAAAGATGTTATATCCTTTCTTTGGCGTAGCATACTTTCCAGCATGATTACTCTTGTGATTTGGGGTCTTTATTAAGTAAAATAAAGGGGACTTGAATACAAGCGCTGTGACACATAACAGTTCATCTGGTAACCAAGCCGGATGAACTCCACGATGAGTGAGCAGGGGGCAGCCAGGTACTATGTGGGCACGCCGAGCAAAGGGACGATTTGGGATGGGTACTGTGCCCTGGGATCCCTTCCTGCTGTTCAGAAGTGTGTGCAGTTCAAAACTAATGGTTTATTTCTGAAATTTTCTATTGACTACATTTAGACCATGGCTGGCTGTAGATAACTAAACCATGAAAAGCAAAATCTTGGATGGGTGAGACTACTATAATATGCTAATTTCTACACTAAATTTTGCTCTGATGGGAGATTTACAGGCTGTACTGTAACAGTGAGGGGAGCATCTGGAGCGGGGAGATGCTCCGGGCCCCCTCTGGCCACCCTCCACAGTTGTTACCTGCTTCCGTCAGAGGGTGGGAGAGGCCAGATAGCAAACTTCTGCTGCTTACCTGGATTTTCCAGACATGGACAGCACTGCCTCAGCGGGGACAGCGCTCAGCCGCACTGTGAAAAGGGCCGTGCTATTCTTGGGTGTCCAGAGCCCTGTCTTTTTGTCTGCCTTCACAGCCTCTGCCATCCTTCCTGATCTCCAGAAGGTCTGGAGGCCTGTAATTCACTGGGCAGCCTTCAAGTACAGGCCACCACGTGAGGCTGAGTGCATACGCATAGTCAAGTAGCTTTTATGCAAACAGCGACGGTGTAATTTAGCAATCAGCTAGCAACTAGGGGAGAGTTTTTAAGATTCTGGAATGTGGGCCTTACTTAGGCTTCCCACTCCCTTCTAAATCATATGCTTTGAGCCAGTGCTTATTTGGGGCCCATCAGTAATTATGGGGCCCCTGGCTCAGTGAGTAGGAGTGTGGCAGGAGGAAAGGAAGAGAAGCTGTTGTTTACCCCAGGCCACCAAGACACCTGGGGACAGGGACAAGGGAAGTCCCCTTTCTTCTTTAGCCTTGCCCTGTTTGTTTTGTTGTTGTTTTGTTTTGTTTTGAGACAGGGTCTTGCTGTGCATTTCAGCTTGGCCTTGAGCTCACTTTGCAGCCCTAGCTGTTCTTGAACTCACAATGATCTTCCTGCCTCAGCCTGCTGAGTGCTGGAATTATAGGCATGCACCAACACACCTGGCTACCTTGCCCTGTATTTTTTGGTTTTTTATTTTTATTTTTTGGTACCGGGGATCAAACTCACAACCTCATGCTTGCCAGGCAGGTGCTTATGCCACTGAACTAAATTCCCAGCCCTTGCCCTGTATTTTTATTTTTAAAAGGAGGTTCTAGAGAGATCTAAGCAGACAAGAACAGTTGAAGAAACAGACACAGTACAGAAGAAAGTGTCTCACGCCAGCAAGGAAAATGTTTATTGTTCAACACAAGATTCTTCTGGCCCCTTGAATATGTCCATCGTTTGACTTTCTGGCTAATTATTACCATCTCTGTGGTTGCTGGCAGCTGACCTTTGCTGGGTGCCCATCCTGCAGTCAACTTGCAGGTTGGCACGAAGGCTTCACCGTCTGTCGCCAGCTGCTAAGCCTCCGGAACGAACAGGCCACTCCAGCCCACCAGGAAGTGGCTTACCTTATTGCTTGGCCTCTTGCATTTGGTTTTCTGGACCCCAGTCTGGTTTTCCTAGTCTCAGCACACCTATGACGGGTCTGCACAGTGCACATGAACACGTCCTGCTGCTTCAGCTGGCTTAGTAGCTGGTGTGTTCCTCTAGACCCTGAGATCCATGCATAGTGAAAAGCAGCCCTAGGTGTCCTTTAGAAAATAAACAACTGAGATGATGCTGAGGCATGTGTCAGCCCACGTGGGGAAGGCATTCAGTCTGCTTCCAGAATCACACACGTCAGAGCTGAAAGGACTTAGGCACCCTCAGCTCCAGACTCTTCATTTCACATTTGAGGAGGAGGCCCAGAGGGGTAGTGAGTGGCCCGAAGCCAGGGGCCCAGCATCCAGTTGCCCTTATATTTTGAAAACCCAGGCTGGTATGTATAAAAGCTCCCATCTACCGGTATTTTCATTTGCCCTGATAAAGCCATGCTCCTCTCCACTCTGTGCCCTGGAAGCTGACCTCAGTGGCTTCCGTGCATTTGGATTCCACTTAGATTTGGCCATAGGAAGGCATCTGTAGGAAGGAGGAGTGGGAAAGGTGATGGTCGCTCTTGCTCCTTTTCTGCTGGTTTGCCACAGGTTGAGTGTGCTCTCTGACTAATACCATTTTTTGGCCAGGCAGCCAGATCTCTCCACCCATTCATTGTTCCAGGAACCCCTGACCTCTTTGGCCAGCCCTAGGGTACTCTACCATCTTTCTATTTTCAGACCTTTGCAAAACAGTTCTTTTATTAAACTCTCAAATTGGAGCATTTTACCTGCCAGCCTCTTGCCTGACACCTATTGGTTTTTTTTTTTAATTAGAGAAAATCTAATTAGAGATTTTATAGTAATTAGAGAAAATCTCTGTGTCAGCCTTCTGTTGCTGGGACAAAATATCTGTGATAAATCAACTTAAAGGAGGAAAGATTTATTTTGGCACGTGATTTCAGGAAGTTCAGTCCATGGTCAGTGTGTTCCACTTGCCTATGTTCAGGTAGAATATCATGGTGGGGCAAAGCTGTTTAGGAAGAGAGAGAGAGAGAGAAAGCGAGAGCTCAGGTACCCCTCAAGGCCTTCTCCCAATGACCTAACTTCTTCCATTAGGCCCCACCTCCTAAAGGTTCTACCACTTTTGGTAACACAGAGCTATGACCAAGCGTTTAGCATATGGGTCTTTGGGGATCGTTAAGATCCAGTCTCTATGAAAGGGAATTAAGAATCCAGACAATCTGTATGACAGGGAGTTATGCCTGAAATTAGGTAGAAGTATCTTTAAAAAAAAAAAAGGAAGAAGTATCTTAGTTTTCTGTGGTGACTATAACAAATGACCACAAACTTGGTGGCTTAAAACAACACAAATTTATTCTCTCATAGTTCTTGAGTTGAAAATCCAAAGTGAGCATCTTGGGCTCGGGGCTTGTTTGGCATGGTCAGGGCTGCATTCCCTCCAAAGGCCCTAGGAGATCATCTGTTCCTTCCCCTAGCCACTTTCGGCTTCTAGTGGCTGCCAGCATTCCTAGCTTGTGGCCACATCGCTGTAGTATCTATCACTGTGACCACATTGTCATCTCTTCTTCTGGGTGTGAAAACTCCCCTTCCTCCCTTTTATGAAGAGTCTTGTTATAGTCACTTTCTCATGACTGGGACAAAATACCCAACACTCACAGTGTAAAGGAGGAGAGGTTTGTTTTGGCTCTTGTTTTAAGTCCATGGTTGATTGGCTGAGTGAGAAACAGCATCGTGGAAAAGTCTGGAAGAGGAAAGCTGCTCATATTACAGATGTCAGAAAGCAGAAGGTGAAGAGAGCAGCTGGGGAGGGAAATTTTCCCTTCTAGGTCATCCCCAGTGACCCACTTCTTCCAATCAGGCCCCACCACCACACAGCAAATTTAGCTGTGGATTCTTTAGTGGATTAATCCATGGATGAATAGAATACCCCCAGGATCCAGTCACCTCCAAAGCCCAGCCTTAGAACATATGAGCCTTTTGAGGGGCATTCTAGGTCTAAACCACACTAGTGCATATGATTGTATTTAGGGACCAGCCAGATAATCTTGGATAATCTCCCCATCTCCAAATCCTTAATTTAATTCCATTAGCAAATAAGGTAACAGATTTACAAATATGATAACATTGTTCCAGAGAAGATAACATTTACAAGTAACATGGATGAAGCCCTGGTATCTTTGAGGTCATTATTCAGCCTGTGGTCGAGTGTGACCGACACACAAGAAAGTTCCTTCAGAACAGTCCAAATGGCACATGTTTATCAACCCAATACTCTTGACAAGAATATTGGCCTGTCTTTGGGGAACACACTTTGTTAAAGATGCCCTTTGATCCCTAGGTTAATTGACTTATCTTTGGTCCTTGCAGCTGGATATCATTGGGATAGTTCTTTTCTCAAGCCAGTTAGCTGATTGGTTACCAGGCAAAGCACTATGGGAGACAAAATGTTGGGCTGTGATGGGGATGTGAAGATAATGGAAGACTTAATCTATGGGCTTTATGATGTGGGAGTCATTTGACTCACAACGTTGAGTTCTATACCCTAAAACCTGGAAGACCCTCTCCTCTTAGCTCAACTGCCTCCCTTCAGAGATGGGATCTGGAAGGGAGAATTTTCTCACCCACACTTGGTAAATGACAGACCCAAGACTAACACAGAAGTCTTGAGACCCAAACTGAGGACTTTTCACACTCCGCCTTCCTATTTCACCTTCTACCAGCCTTCCTCCTTCTAGACTATCTCTGAGTGTTTACTGTAGGTTTATTTCCTGTGTGGTTTCACTTATTGGAAGTTGGTGGACGGTGGTAATGTACCGGATGTCAAGCCTGTGTTACAGCACGGAAGAAGAAACCTTGCCGGGGATTATAGCTGAGACCGTGCTACTATAGCAAGCCACGGAGACAGTGTCAGAAGGCAGATGAAAGCTTCGCCATGAAAATAAGTCACAGAGCCAAGATTGCACTCGGTGAGGAAGCTGATGGATACTCTGCCACAAGCTCCTTGTCTATCACAGACCAGTATGGTGGCCACTGGGACCAAAGAGTGACTGTTGAGAGTATTGCTTCTACTCCTGGAGCGAGCTCACCTCCGCAAGTGCACTATTCATGGGCGAACGGCTCAGAGAAGACATGGTCCTGCTGTTCAGATCTCGTCAAGACACTGCAGTCAGAACTGGAGTCATTAAGAGGGACAACGACATCCCAGAGATCTTCCAGGAGTGCCTGACTTATGAGTACAATTTTTGTGAAAATTAAAAGTGAAAGTGTTTTAGAAGTACTTACTGTGTGCATGGCACAAGATAAAGCACTAAACACAAAAAAATATTTTCTGCTGCTACAGATATTACTCATTTATTTTTTTATTTAGAGAAAACAAAACAGAAAAAAGGGTAGAAATAATACAGAATTTCAAAAAAAAGTGAGAAATCACTAGTTGATAAATTATATATTGTTATCTTAGAAGTAGTTGCTCAAGTCACAAAATCAAAGCATAAAAAGTGGTAGTCAAAACAGTGACAGTACAAACCATTCTGTTTGTTGAACTAACAAAAATTCAGTAATATGGTCATCTATCTTGCACATTTAAACATACATACAGTTAAGATCTTCCTCATTTAATGTCCAAGTTCTGCTCCTGCAAGTAGGGCATTATATGAACTGGTTGCTAAATGAGCAACTGCGTATAGTATGTACATAACAGTATTCAGAACAAAGAAATGGTCAAAGAAAACTCCAGCTTGATGACTTTGCTTTTATTTGCATAACTCTTACATGCACTACTGTAATGTATAATAGTACATAAAACTATAGTACTATACTATTAAGTATAGTCTGCAAAAAGTATAGTGCTGTATAACCAAAGTATTCTGGGCCAGGGACTTAGCTCAGTGGTGTAAGCACTTGCCTGGCAAGTGTAAGGTCATGAGTTTGATCCCTGGTACCAAAATAATACATAAATAAATAAAGTATTCTATTTTTTAAAAAGACACAAAGCTCTATAAAGAAAATTTACAGATGTCCCAAAAACAAGACAGGTCATAAGTCTGAGGGGCAGGTCATAAGTCCAAAGAATGCTCCTGGGGTTGTTAAGTCCAAAGGTCTTTAAATCCTAGAATCATTAGACAGGTAGGTCGCTAAACAAGGGATATCTGTACTATCATAAACCAGCGTAAAGGGACTATTTCAAGTTAGGAGTGTGAAGAATCTAAAGACTTTCTGCCTAAGGAAAACTGGGAGAGACCCAAGTCCGGAGGTTTGAAGAGCTGTTCTGTGCAAGGAAATAAACCAATTTAGAACTTCTTCATTTAATTTTTATTCTTGAGTGCCTGCTGTATTTCTACATACCTTTCCAGGCAGTTGAACAAGCAGCTGTAGACAAGACTAATGAGGCTGTGGGCCTGGTGGATGGGGATAGTTATGGTACAATGTATAAAATTAAAATAACGTCAGACAGACGGAGACAAGATAATAGGGAATTCCAAGGAGTGGGGTGGGGGCCTGGAGCTTCTGCTTGGTTAGTCAGAAGTGCCCTCCCCGAGGTCCTGATGTTTGAGTTGATAAACCCACAGACTGGGGACTACTAGAGAAGGTGGCTCTCAGCTTGAAAGCTGACCTAGATCCTAGAGGCACTAGCAAGGCTGTTGGCCAGCTGCATTCTTTGAGGCTCAGGTGCTGAGTCCTTTCCTAGAGAGAAAGGTGAGTGAGAGATGTGAGGGTTGTGTGCGTAGGCCAGAAATTTTCTATCTGTGATTATTCCAAGCGAAAGTTGACTGGTTCCTGACCAGGAATCTTGAGCAGAGGATCCCAGCAGCATTAGGTTGGATTGAGGCCAGATGAGTCCCGTGACTCATCTGAGCTCCTGGGTCAGTGAGTGCCCTTCGGCCTGCTGGGATCCTTGGATCCTGGGATCTCAGTCAGTCCACCTTGCTCAAGTAGCTGCTTCTCTTCTGGCATTGGTCATCTGCCCCACAGGGTCCTGGATGTAGGATCAAAATGCTTCTGTGGAGTGTACAGCTCTCCCTTCTGCCTGCATCTTTTTAGATCCCAACTGCTAAAGAAAATGGTGATGGTATATAGAGACAAGTGCATCAAAAAGTTGAACAGAAATAAAAGGGAAGGAAATTGAAAATGTCCAAAGCTACGCCTATGCAATCCAAATCCTTGTCTGAAGTGCCCCTCTCAGGGACCCAGCACTCCCTACTGATCTCTGCAGGTGCCACACTTGGCAGGGCCTGGTGTCTTTATTTTCTTCCATTCTCACTGCCATGCTCATGGGTGACCTGGGTTTTTTTCATCCATAGGCACAGAATCTCCCCAGTGCGATTCCAGCACTTCTCAGCAGGAAGGTAGGTCACAAGTGGCCCCATGTTTTGTTCTACCTCTGCTTATTGTTGCTTCTGTTTAACCTGCTTCAGGCTGAAAGCTGTAGTGGTGGCTTTTTCTTGTAGCTTGGCAGCTCTCTCTGGCTCACGAATGCCCTGGAATAAATAATTAAAATCTTGGCATGACCTCTAAGGCCTGTGTTGAGCCTTGCCTCTCTTTGGAGACCTCCTCTGAATGTTTACTGTTTTTATAGGAGTTTCAGGCTCCATAGATCCCACTTATTTTGCCTAGCCAGAGACAGTGGCATTTTAGAAAACTCATGGTATTTTTTGCATATAATGAGCCATGTGTACTGATTTTAATTCCAAAAGCTTACAAATTAAAAGCTTCCTTGAACCCAGGCCCTCAGGATTCTTGCCAGCCTTCTGGGTTTTCTGTCTGTTCTGTTGTTTCTCAGTGGAATGACTTAGCTGAAACCTGCTGGGTTAATGAAGGGAAAATCAGGTTGTTGTAAATGAACCCCTTCCTTGGGACCAACGAAGTGGAATCAGATGGTGTTTAAAGAGACAAAAGGGCTGGGCACGGTGGCACATGCCTGCAATCCCAGAATTTGGGGATGCTAAGGCAGGAGGAGGACTGCAAGTCCAAGTCTACCTGGGCCATTTGGCAAGACTGTGCCTGAAAATAAAAATAAAAAAGAGCTAGGATGGAGCTCAGCAGTAGAACACCCTGGATTCAGTGCCCAGCACCACTAAGAAACAAATGCAAAAACAAACCTGCAAAGGCTGACCCAGGTGACTACTGCAAAAGTAAGACCCCAAAAAGTACTAAGGATTGGGGCTGAGGATTTAGCTCAGCGGCATAAGTGCCTGCCTTGCAAGCAGGCAGTCCTGAGTTCGATCCCTGGTACTGATAAAAAAAAAAAAAGTACTAAGGGTTAACAAACCCAGTCTAAGATCAGGATGTTTCCATTAGAGGCAGGTTTGTCTCTGAAAACAGCGTTGGGAGCACACACACAAAAGCATTGCCTGTTGAAAAAGAAAATCAATAAAAAGTGGACAGCGGGCACACCCTCCCTGAGCCACCCTGTAGGAACAGAAATGAAGGTAAAGGAAGAAGAAAGAAGCAGACAGGAGTGCTTTTAGTCCTCCCTCTGACTCTGCAGACCGACTCCTAAGTCCCGGACTTGACAGCTGTGTGCGTGAGCAGAGCAGGGTCACCCAGCTGTGCCTGGAAACTGCTGAGCTGCTGCAGGCGACGTTGCATCACCGTGGAACAAGGAACAAAGGCTCTTTTTTGGTTTTTTTCTGAACAGACTGTCATTACTTGCACAGTTAGTTAGAAAACTCCCTCACACTGGCTGGTAGACGGGTAGGAGAATTTCTGTGATTTAGCTTTAGGCGAGAGGCATTTGGCCAGAAACCTGCACTGAACGCTTGCTTACCTCGCCAGTAAGCATGTGACTTTCACCTGACTTCACTCTCTGTCCCGAGGGTTCCCAGGCCAGAAACAAGGTCCTGGTTTTGGCTGTGGTCATGTCCACTCTTCAGAGCAAACGGAGAGCAAATTCAGAGGCGGATCGCCAAAGGTAATTCCTCGCTCTGACACTGAGTACAAATGAGGTGGTTTTTAAAGTGAAATGGTTTTTTCCTAGTGAAAATAACATGTATAATCTTTAGGTTGGATTCAGTGTAAATGAAGGAGCTAGTGTTTGGTGGGGACATCTGAGTGACGTTCTGCTCCTTGTTGCTTCTGGAATTGTGGGCAAAGCTAGTGTCCCCAGCACCAACGCTGCTTACAGCATTCGTGTGACAGATGGAACCGGACGGCCTCTGCATGGCCTCTCTCACTGGGCTCTGACTCTGTTTCAGCTTTAACTTTTTATGTTCTTGGAAAACAGTAAAGCAAGAGAGTGAGATGGAGTGAGGCTGTGAGACGGCAGCGGACAGTGGCTAGGCTGGCGTGGAGCCCTGGCACAGGAGAGGAGAGCTCGAACACTATGCCTGAGGAACTGCGATGGGGACGGGGTTGCTTGCGGAAGGCTGGGGAGGACTTGTGCCCACTTCAGCTGGAGCCGAGCTGGCGCCTGAGAAGTGTTGGGGTTCAGGCTCCTCCTGAGCATAGCGCTCTCTCTATAGGGTGGGGTGGGCCAATTGCTGGCAGAGCTGCGATTTATCAGGCCTGGTGACTGGGGTGACAAAATAATGGAACTGTTTTTCTTCCAATTGACTAATGAGAATATTGATTAGGATTTGAATTGGCTGAATCTTATAGAACTTGAAAATAATAGAAGGCAAATAGTGGATTGTTTCTCACCACAAGGGAATCTTTCGGTGGGCAGTGGAGCGCCAGCTGGGGACTCTGTAGTGTCAGGGAATGAGGCTCTATCAACCCTGGCATGTGGCTTCCACAAGGCTGCTTGAATTCAGCCATCACGTCAGCATTCCAGCCAGCAGGGAAAAGAGAGGAACAAACCAGGACTTAACTCCTCCTTCTTCATTAGTGATACATTCCAGAAATTGAACTTGATGTTTCTGTTTTCATCTCACTGGTTAACAGTTAGCTACATGGTCACCTGGGTGAAACAAAGATTGGAAAATGTAGCTTTTGATCATAATAGCTATGTGTCTAGCTAACCAATTATGGTTATTTGTGTTGTTTGATTTACTAAGAGGGAGGTAACAGATATGAGGTAATACTTTCCAGAAAAATTGAGTATGGTTTGTAGCATGTAATGTTTGTATTCCTTGTGGGGAATTGGTACCCGGACTAACATATCCTAATTCCCTTTTCCATACTCTTCCTTTCTCCTCCCTTCTTCCCTCTGTTTCTCAATCCCTTTCCCTTTTGAGAGAGATCTATCTCCCTACCTCCTGTTATCTCTCTTTTATTTTGTTCTTTACTTATATGTGGGTTTCTCATTAAGAAAACCATGTGATATTTAAGTCTGACTTACTTAGTATTATGGTCTTCTTTTTCTACAAATGACTCAGATTTATCTTTAAGGCAGAATAGTGCTCCGTTGTATATAAATATCACATTTGCTTTATCCATTCATCTGCTGAGGTACGTGTGGACCACTACCAGATTTAGCACAATATTATGAATTGTGCTGCTTTAAAGGTGAGTGTGACTGTATCACTATAATATGATGCCTTTGACTCTTCCCAGAAGATGGCTAGTGGAGGAACAAAAGCAAGGTCAAATGGGATTTCTACTTCTAGTTTTTTGAGGAATCTCTATACTGACTCTAAAGAGATTTATATTTCCACAAACAATATGGAAAGGTTCCTTTTTCCCTGTAGCCTTGCCAGCATTTGTTATTTTCTTTTTTCTTTTTTGTCTTTTTGAGACAGGGTCTCTCTATACAGTTCAGGCTAGCCATAAACCCACATTGTAGCCCACGCTGGTCTCAAACTCACAACGATTCTCCTGCCTCAGCCTCTCAAATGCTGGGATTACAGGCATGTGCCACCATGCCCAGTTTATTATTTGAATTCCTGATGATAGATTCCTTGTAAGGTAAAATATAATCATAGTATTATTTTAATTTGCATTATTCTATAATGGCCAGTAATGCAGGAACATTTCCTCATGTACTTATTGGCCATTTGGACTTCTGTGAAGCATCTATTCACTTCAGGTGCCCATTTTTTAATTGAGTCTTTTATTGTGAGAAGGGCCTAATTTTTTTAGCTCTTTGTACATTTTAGATATTAGTCCTCCATCTTTCTCATTCTGTAGGTTGTCTTTTCACTGTGTTGGCTGGGTTTCTGTTGTTTGGTTTTGTTCTGTTGCATAGAACCTTTTTCATCTGATATGAGCCTGTCTGTTGATTCTTAATACTCTTTCCTGTGCACCCTGGTTCTTTTCAGAAAGTCCTTGCCTATGCCTGTAACTTCAAGACAAACTTCTAGTTTGTCTTCCTTCAGGTTTAGTGTTGCTATTTTAACATTTAATTCTTCGATCCATTTTAATTTTAGTTTAGTACATTGTGAAAGATATAGGTCCAGATTCGATCTTTTGCATTTGGCAAGCCTTAAGCTTTTTAATGATCTTGAAATGGAAAGAGTAGCCCAAAGTCATTGCTGGAAGTGAACATTACCCTGACTCCAAATACAGACAAGAGAACCATAGATCAATATCTTTCATGCATACTGATACAAAAATCCTCAAGAAAACACTAGCAAAGAGAATGCAACAAATTATTGAAAAGATCATAAATCATGATCAAGCAGGCTTCATTCCAGGGATACAGGGGTGGTTCCATATATGCAAATCAATAAATGTAAGACACCACATAAACAGAACCAAAGATCAAAACCACAAAGTCATCTCAACAGATGAAAAAAAAAAAGCTTTGAAAAAAAAGCCAGCATTCTTTCATGATAAAAACTTTGAAGAAAATAGGTATAAGAGAAAATAAAGGCAAGCATGGTGGTACATGCTGGTAATCCCAGGACTCAGGAGGCTGAGGCAGGAGGATCATTGTGAGTTCAAGATCAGCCTGAGCTACAAAGTGAGCTCAGGCCCGATCTGAACTGCATAGCAAGACCCTGTTTCAAAAAGACCAAAAAAAAAAAAAAAAAAAAAAGTATAGAAACGTTTACCTCAGATAAAAGCCATATATGACAAACCTACCACCAATATCATATTACATGGGAAACACCAAAGCTTTCTGTTTAAAATCAGTAACAACAACAACATCAAAAAAATCAGTAACAAGACAATGATGTGCACTATCATGACTTCTGTTCAACGTAGTTCTTGAACCATTAGCAATAGTGATTATGCAATAAAAAGAAGTGAAAGGATATGTATAGGAAAAGAAGTAAAATTATCATTGTTTGTAAACATCATGATCATCTACATAGAAGATCTAAAAAAAAATCCATCAGAAAACTCAAAATAACCAAATTCAGTAATATCCAGCATACAAAGTCAACACAAAAAAACCCATACTAAAGTGAACTCAGGGAGAATGAGGTTAGAAAAAAATACTATTCACAATAACACCAAGAAAAATTAAATATTTAATTTAATATTTATTTAATTTCCTAGTTAAATATTTAGGAATTAATCTAAGTAAGTGAAAGTCTTTTATAATGAAAAGCACAACACTCTGAAAAAGGAAGTGAGAAAGGACATCAGAAAATGGAAGGATAGCCAGTGACAATGGAACAGCCCTGTAATCCCAGCACTTGGGAGGCTGAAGCAGGAGAATCATTGCAATTTCGAGATCAGCCTTGGCTACAAAGTGGGCTCAAGGCATAGTGAGACCCCGTCCCAAAAAGAAAAGAAAAATAAAGAAACAAAATGGAAAGATATTTCCTGTTCCTGGACAGGCAGAACCAAGATAGTCATAATGGTCATACTTTGAAAATTGACCTACAGATTTAATGCAATCCCAATAAAAATTGTGACAGCATTCTCCACAAAACTGGGAAAAACAATCCTAAAATTTGTATGGAACCAGAAGAGACCCAGAATAGCAAAAGCAATGCTGGGTAAAAATAGCAAAGCTGTTGTCATCACAATCCCAGATTTGAAGTTATATTACAAAGGTACTGTGATTAGAACAGCATGGTGCTGGCACAAAAACAGACACAGTAATGGAACAGAATAAAGGATGCAGAAACAAACCCAGACACATTTAACTATTTTGTCTTTGACAGTGGGGCCAAAAAATACACTGGAGAAAAGATAGTCTTTTAATAAGTGATACAATGAGAACTGGCTTGCCAAATGCAAAAGATTGAATCTGGACCTATATCTTTCCAATGTACTAAACTAAAATAAAAATAGATCAAAGAATTAAATGTTAAAATAGTTAACACTCAACTTGCTGGAAGACAAAATAGAGCTCTTGAAGTTATAGGCATAGGCAAGGACTTTCTGAAAAGACCCAGGTTGCACAGGAAAGAGTATCAAGAATCAAGAGATGGGATCATATCAGATGAAAAAGGTTCTATGCAGCAGAACAAAACCAAACAACAGAAACCTAACCAACACAGTGAAAAGACAACCTACAGAATGGCAAAAAAATTTTTTACCAGTTATTCATCAGACAGGGGATTAATATCTAGAATATGCAAAGAACTGAAAAATTAGACCCTTCCCAAAGTAAAGGACCCAATCAAAAAATGGGCACCTGAAATGAATAGACACCTCACAGAAGAAGTACAAATGGCCAATAAATACATGAAGAAATGCTCATGTATTAAAGCTTAAGCCTTAAGCTTTAGGAGTATTAAAAAAGCGGAAGGAGATTGGTGTTAGAACTTCCTGAAGCTTTTGTAGAACTCAGTAGTGAAGCCATCAGGACCAGCTTTTCTTAGTTGGTAGGTTATGTAGTACTGATTTAATTTCATCGCCTGTTACTGGAGTATTTCTTTGCCTTTTTGGTCCGATTTTGGTAATTCATATACAGTATTTCCAGGATTCTATTAATCTCTTCTGAATTCTCCAATTTATTGATGCACAGTGTTATGGGTTAAGAACTGGTAGTCAACTTAACGCCAGCTGGATTACATCAGCATGGCACTGAGCGAAGATGTTCCACCTGAGGAAAGTTGCCAGGATAAATAGGTGGAGAAGAAGGGAGGTGTTGAGAGGGTTGAGACGTTAAGGAGGCATTGTGGGTTCTCCTACGAGTTGCTGTCTGAGCTGTTGGTTCTCCTGGAGAAGCTTTGGTCCACACATCGAGCATTGCTTCCTGGCTCCAGAGGGGAAGACGTGTGCTGCTTGGTCTCCAGGATGAACTCGTCACGCTGCTTCCTGGCATGTACCCAACTGTGCTTGTCGTCAGAGGAGCTCGAGACCTCCATGTCACTAAGGATGGCTGTGGTGCCTTTCAGGATAGCCCTAGTCTTTGTTGTGAGTGTGACTTCTCGGCTCCAACGTAGAACCCTCATCCCACTAGCACAGCTCCTTCATCCTGCTGGCATAGACTTTCTAGCTTCCACCGCTGACCCTTGGGCCTTCCTGGCATGGATCCGTAAAAGAGACTGGTGTGAGTCCTTCTTGTGGGCTCTGGGCCTCCAGTTGGACTGGTGGGAGGCATTGTCCTGAGCTCTGGGTTTTTATCTGGACTCATGTGGGACATTGCCGTGGGGTTTAGTCTCTTGACTAAATAACCTATGTCTTTGGTGTTGTGGGTAGATTTCCTGCATTTCCCTGTGTTAACTCCCGGTGACCATTATAAAAATATTATAAACTCCATGTCCTGAACCTAATTGCTCTCTGTGTACAACCCCTGAGTATAACACACAGGTTTGTGAAGAAGTTGTTAATAACCTTTTTTATTCTGGCAGTGATGTGTCTGTTGTGATTTAACTCTTTTCATTTTTAATTGCATTGATTTGAGCCTCTCTCTCTGTTTTGTTTTGTTTTGGTTTGTTGTTGTTGTTGTTTTTGGTTAGATTGGCTAGGGGTTTTTCTATTTTTAAAGAACAAACGCTTCAATAAATTAATTGTTTGTGGGTCTTTTGGAGCGGGTTATGGCTGTGTCTAGATGCCCTCCCCACCCTGCCCTGGTCACAGGTAGGACTTTTTCAGAGGTGGCTGGATCTGGAGAGTGTGAAGCTGGGGTTGCCTCATGGTGCAGGGCTAGGGTCCAGGGCCCCAGGGTGAAGGGGTGAGCACTGCCCGCCCTGATGAGCCTGGATAGATGTAAGGGATGGAAGAACTGTGGTCGTCCTGCTTGCTTTGCTGCTTTCTGTCTGCACGAACTCTTTCTCCTCTGCAGTACCCGTTTGCCATGTGCCACTCTGCCCTGGAGCCAGCTGCCTGCAGACTGAAACCTCTACAAACTGTGACCTAAATAAACCTTTCCTCCCTTATCTTATGAGTGTTGGGTATTTTGTTTCAGCAATGAGAAAACTAAGGGCAGGGTGGGGTGTGTGGGTCTCAGATTCATTGATTTCTGCTCTGTTCTTTATAATCTTCCTTGTACTAGCTTTGCATTTGGATTGTTCTTATTTTTCTAGAACCTTGATGTGTATCATTAGGTTATTTATTTCAGCTTGCTCTCTTTGGGAGTACATAAGAGCCAACTTTCTTCAATTATGTTGTTCTAGCTTAACTCTTTTCATTCTTATCTCTTAACAATTGTTTCTAGTATTCTTAGATTTTGGTTTTTTGAGATAGGGTCTCACTGTGTAGCCTCGACTGGCCTCAAACTTGAGGCAGTCCTCCTGCCTCAGCCTCCCAGGTGCTGAGGTTTTAGGCATGCACCTCCACCCAACTTATTCTTGGATTTTAAAAAAGTATTTCCAAGTCATACATGAAAACTACGATAAGTAAGTTGGGTGATGAATTAGGACGTTACGATTTTGTGAGAATGGTATTGCATCGGCTTCTGCTTTGGGGCATTATAGGCTAGTCTGCATATTGTGACCATTGTTGCAGAATTAACTCTACACTCTGGACAGAATTCACAAAGTGACCACTGAAGGTCCTGATGAGGTAATGGAATAGGCAGCCACTGGTGTCACATGTCCTGGAGAACAGAAAGGAGCAGCCAAGTCGGGGAACCCCAACCCCCAACTCCCAGCCTGTGCTAAGTGCAGTATGCTCACCGGCAGTGAGTTCCCGTGGGGGATCTGGAGCCTCTCACCAGATTCAAGAAGCAGAGTTTCAGTTTCAAGCACGACAGAAAATGATCTGTGGAAACAAGACTTACTTCAAGGAAATAGCAGAATTTGGAATCTATACAAGTTAAGGTTCATAATATCCAAGATTCAGTCCAAATGACCTGATATATAAAGAACAGAAAAAAGGAACATGGCCATGAGAGAAAAGTGACCACAGCTGAGCTGGAAGGGAGCCAGATAATGCCAGCCATGAAGCAAGTGTTTGTAGGAGTTTCATAATATTGAAAACTATTGTAACTCAAGTAAAAACATTAAGGGAAAAGGTTTCTCTTTCTAAATCAAAATCTCAGCCAAGAAGTGGGATTTTTCTCAGAAAAATAGATACACTGAAAAATGATCAAGTGTTAGTCTTTTGCCCCCTTTTTTTGCTCTTTATACCTTTAAGGTTTAAGACTTAAATATGCCTCGAAATGGGTTTCATGTTTATTCCACAGGACATGTGTCTAGTATCTTGTATTTGTGATTTTTTGTTTACATTACATTTAGGAAGTTTTTATTATTTATTGAAAAATTTTTCTCTATTTCATTTTTTCTTCCCTTTTTTGGTATCAGGAATCGAAGTCAGAACCTTGTGCTTACCAGGCAGGCGCTTATGCTGCTGAGCTACAACCCGAACCCTTTTCCTCTCCTTTGGAGACTCAGTCACATGTGCCTGACTGTTTGCTGACATCTCACAAGCCCCTGGGACGCTGCTTCTTTGTTTTCAATCTTTTTCCTGTTACTCCTTTTGACTAATTTTGATTGATTTATATTAAAGTTTACTTAACGCTTTCCTTTAACATTTCCCTTTGGTGGTTAACCCCATCTGGTGAGTTTTCTGTTTAAAAATGTACTTTTCATGCGGAATTTACATAAGGAAGCACACTTTCAACAGCAAATGGGCTGTGAAAAGTTAAGGATGTATTTTGTAACCTATAAGTCAGTTACTAAACATAATCCATTCCCGGTAGTTGGGGGGAAAATCCTGTGGTACACATAAAGCAAATAGAAAAATTAAAATACAATAATACGTTTGTTTTTTTTGAGACAGGGTCTGGCTGTGTAGTTCAGGCTGACTTTGAATTTGGTGTGTAGCTAGGCTGATCTCAAACACTGGACAGTTCTGCCTCAGCCTCCTGAGTGCTAGATTACAGGCATGTATCACTACCCTGGCTAAAAGTATTTCTTAAGGGGGCTGGAGGTTTAGTTCAGTGGCATAAGCGCCTGCCTTGCAAGCAGGCAGTCGTGAGTTTGATCCCGGGTACTGATACAAAGGAAAAAGACAAATAAAAAAAAAGTATTTCTTAGTATGAAGGCAGGAAATGAAAAATGTAGGACCATGTCAGAGGAAACCATAGAAAACAAAAATACATAAATAAAATGCTAGACCTGAACTATTCATATCAGTAATTAAATGCTAATGAAGTAAACACTTCTGCTGAAGGCTGAGAGTAATTATTGGTCTTAGAAATCTTTGGTTTGTTTTTGCAGTACTGGAGAATCAAACATAGACCCTTGGCCATCATCTACCACTGAGTCACATCTTCAACCACTAGCAATGATTGTTTTTGAAAGAATACAAAAGTAAATAAAACACCTCACTAAAGAAGATGGTGGTGGCTCATGCCTGTAATCCCAGCATTCAGGAGGCTGAGGCAGGAAGATCACTGTGACTTTGAGGCCAACCAAGGCTATATAAGCAAGTTTAAGGCCAGCTTAAATTGCATAATGAAACCCTGTCTCAAATACACTGCACTATTAAGATGGCCAAAAGTCAAAGCACTGACACCACCAGATGCTGGCGAGAAGTTGAGCAACCAGGAATGCTCACTGGTGCAGTACTTTGGAAGGTAGCTTTGTTAGTATCTTGCAAAACTAAAGGTGCTCTCGCCCTACCATTCTTGGTATTTATTCAAAGGAGCTGCAAACTTCTGCTCACACAAAAAGCTGCATCAGGAGGTCTGTAGCAGCTTTATTCATAACTGCCAAAACCTCAAAGCATCCTCTTCCAGTAGGTGACTTGATTAATAGCCTGTGGCACAGCCAGAGTAGGGAAGATGGTTTAGCTCTCCCCTTGCTAGGTCCTTCCCCAGAGAGCTGGAGGCCTCACACCACAGCGATCCATGCACACCAGCATTCACAGGGGCACTGCTCACAATCACTCTAACCTGGAAGCAGCCTGGATGCTCATCAATAGAGTACTGGATGAAGAAAATGTGGTTCCTATATATAATGGAATACTACTCTGCTATAAAGAATGATACATTTGAGACATTTGTAGGAAAATGGATGCACCTGGAAAATACAATGTTGCATGAAATAAACCAGACGCACAAGCTTAAATACCATATGGTATCTCTCATTAGAGTGAGGCAAAGTCCAAACAAAGGGAATGATACAGGATGGACAGAAGGAGACAACAAGATGGATCTCTTGTTGTTGAGAGACTAAGGCCAAGGGATGAGGGAGAGGGGAAATGAATAAAATAAAGACTTGCCACATGCAGGAACCCAGTGACCTCGGTGAATTTAAACATGTCCTAAACATGAGCTAAGATTATATCAACAAGAATGAAAACAGAGAAAGAGGGGTACGTCGAGGGGTGTAAATAAAATGAGCTGTATGATGTGCATATATCCACTCTCCAAGACGACTGAAAATTGCATGTATTACAAACATGCACCAATAAAAATTTTAAAATAAAAAAATGAGAAAAAAAACCAAGTAAGTATTTTTGGGGGGCCGGGGATATAGATCAGCAGCAAGGACCCTGCCTGGCAAACACAAGGTCCTGAGTTTGATTCCTGGTTCCAAAAACATTTAAAAGATTTTAAAACATTTTATTTTTTCATTAAGAACATTAATAGTCAGATGCATGCAATATGTACATTAAGGCTTTTGCAGTAAATATAGTTTTATTTAGTTGACTTTCAGCCTTTATATTTGCTGCATCCTCCCCTCTTTCTCTCTTTTCTTTCTTGTTGTTTTTTGGAGACAGGATCTTGCTATGTAGCACAGGCTGGCCTTGAATTCACTGTGTAGCTCAGGCTGGCCTTGAACTCTCTGTGATCCTCCTGCCTCAGCCTGCCTAGTGCCGGAGTTACAAGTGCACGTTACCATGGAGGCAGCCTGCGTGCTTTTTGGGGGGCAAGAGGATCAGACTGTTGGCCTTGCGCTCATGACCAGACAAGGGCTTACACAGCTGAGCTAAATCCCCTGCTCTTATTTTCTTAATTGCTCCATTTTCACTTAGGCGACAACACTGAAATAACAGCTTAATTGCTGATAACCAAGATATTGGTAAAGTTATGTCGCCAGCCCCTTTTCAGCCTTTTCCTGGCATGTGAGCTGGTTCTACACTAGCAGAAACGAAACTTACAGTGGTGCATCCTGTCCACCCAGGGAGACCCAGCTTTCCCCTTCCTGGCCTCCTCCAGCAGCTTCCCTCCCACTTTCCCCGGAAGGACCCACTGGGGAGGAAACCCTCTCTCTCAGAGAGCTGAGCACTGTTGTGGAGGGAGCCTGGTTCTGACAGGGTTGTGTTTGTACCATCACCGGGCTTCAGTCCCATGGCCACAGCCTTCCAGACAGGCTGTGTGAGAATCTGAACTTTTTTTTTTAAGAAAAGATTATCTGCCAGGAGTCCACTTCTCTTTAGCTATTTGAAATCCTTCCCACAAAAACCTCAACTACCATCTCATCATGTACTGCTAATTAATACTTATTTTCCCGTCCCCGGTACTGTGCTTGCAGGGCTTCCATGGACCTCTGGAGTGAGGACAGACACCAAAGAGAGCTCAGTAACTGTTACTAAAAAAAAGCATGGTTGTGTTTTCTTTTTCTTTCTTTCTTTCTTTTTTTGGTCTTTTTCCTTTTTATCGGTACCGGGGATCGAACTCACGACTGCCTGCTTGCAAGGCAGGCGCGCTTATGCCGCTGAGCTAAAACCCCAGCCCCTAGGTTGTGTTTTCTGCAAAAATTAAAATGTAGCTGCATACCAGTTTATGTTCCTGTAACTTCCAGTCAGGAATAGTTAACGTTGAACACAATTCCGCGTGTCCAACACTAGCCAGTCGCTTATTCATTTATTTGGGAAGTATTTGTTGTACCTAAAACCATGAGGCAGGCCCTAAGCTAGAATACAGAGACAAGAAGCCATTGATACCGCTAACCATCACATGCTAGTGCTGGGTTGGGCCTGCAGCCCCAGCTCCTCTCAGGAGGCTGCCTAGGCAGGAGGATCACTTGAACACACAATTTCAGATTAGCCTGGGCAGGCTATGAAGACCTTGTCTCAAAATACTGCGGTGCACGTCTGTGCACTCAGGGAGGCTGAGGCAAGAGGTTTGCCAGTTGAAGCCCATTTTGGGGGATTCAGCGACCCTGTCCAAAATAAAAAAAGGTCTGGAGAGATGTAGCTCAGTTTGTAAGCCGTGGGTGTAATCCCCAGTACGGGGCAGGGGGAAAAACCCCAAAACAAACAACAAAACTGAGCCAATTGTATCTTCACGGAGCTGCATTCTAGTGAGGGAGAGAATAACAAAAGAGATGTGGCCGGTACTCCGAGCCTGAGTCCGTCGTGGCACCTTAGCGGGACGCAGTTCCAGAACACGAAGGCTGCAGACGTGGCTCAGCGGCGGCGCGCTCCAGGCGGGAGGCGCAGGTGTGGCCGCAAAGGGCACCAGGCCGGGCCGCAGCGGGCTCGAAGCTGGGACACAGTTCGCTTCTCAGGCGTCGTGGCCGAGGGGACGTCTGACGTGAGAACACGCGCGCCCCTGCTCACAGACGGGGGCTGGCGAGGGCGAAGTAACCCGGCGGCGGGGCGGACGGCCGGAGCTCGTGGGTTCCGGGGCGGCGGGCCGGCGCGGGTGCCCCAGGACCGCGGGCGGCGCGCAGGCCCCTCCCCTGTAAGAGGAGCCCGGTCCCGCCCGGCCCGCACCGCCCCCTGCCGTCGCCGACCGCGCCGCGGCGGCCCGGCCTCCTGCCGCCGCCTGTCCGAGCGCGAGGTGCCGGCGCGGCGCACGGCGGCGTCGCTCGCTCCACCTGTCGGGCGGCAGCGGTCGAGGACTCGCCAGGGCCCAGGCTCTCAGCTCCTGCCGTCCCCGCCGAGGGCGCGCCGGCCAGGCCCCGCAGAGGTCGCGCACAGGCGGGGCGCGGCGCAGCGCAGCCGGGTTCCGAGTATGGGAGGCGCCCACTCGCAGTCCCCCCGGGGCCCGGAGCCCACCGGGGAGAGGACCCCGAGACCCCGGGAGACCGCGTGAGTCCCAGATCCCTCCGGGCTGCTGCGGGGTCGCCTGCCGCGTGGCACTGTCCGGGAGGGAAGAGGGTCGCCGAGGGCGCGAGCGCGCGAGCCTGGGCCGCAGGGGCGCCCCGGGCCCCGCTTTCTCGGGATTTGTCCAGCGGGAAACTGTGCGCGGCCCAAAGGGCGCGAAAGCCTCTGCCGCGCGCAGCTAGCGGAGGGGCGCGGACTCCGGGGGAAACTCAGCCCCGGTGGCCTCGAGGTTCGGGAGTTTGGATGCGGTGTCCGTAGCTCCCGAGAACTCCCCCTCTTGTTTGCTCCCAGAGCTTCACGATGACCTCAGAAGAAGGACTGCATTGTCGCGGCAGCAATTAGGCTTTTGTTCTGGGACGGCAACAATTAGGGACGCTGAGTACTGTAATGCAAACTGTGCGGGGAAACGGGCTCCAGAGGAGTCCCAGGGCCACAGAGTTAGGTGTCCTGACAGACGGGAGACGTGGTGACCACCACTTGAGAATCCAAGCATTATTTTATTTTATTTTTATTTTGAGAATTCAGGTTTTAAATGTTTGAAACAAAATCCTAGACGACATGCGTCTTGCAGGTCAGGCCATGCCCAGGCATCTATTTTAATCCAGCAAGTATCAGAACTGTTTAGTTGAAGAAAGACGCACCCATCACATGGACAGGCTGGGCCAGTCACAAAGGTGGGCTTTTTAATAAGTAGCTTCCTGGGTATCCAAATACTAGAAGTGGTATTTGTGCCTCGTAACAATTACATACGATCAAAAGCCAGATTTAATTGCATGTACTGCAAACATGCACTAATAAAAAAAAATCTGTAAATTTATTTCAGGTAGGATATTTCTGCTAAGGATAGCTGAGATTTATTGCACATGTAAGGTGTATCAAATGCCTCTAAATACTTTTGTCATTTAATTCCAAACAATGTGGTTAGTTCCTGTTTTTATTACCATTTACCAGTGCGGAAACTGGAAACTGCAGCTCAGAGAGATCAAATAACTTATCCAGCTAGAAAGTGCACAAGAACTCCAGATATATATATATATATATATATATATATATATATATAATATGAGTTTATGATGGAGCTGCCTCCCATCCGAGAGTCAGGCTGTCCAAGGAAACAAATTTTTATCTCAATTGGGAAACCACCACCTAATTTCTCCCCTTAGTTTTCCCCAATAAGGGAGAAATCTGAGTTAGCAATGCTTAATACCTGAAAGATGGAGTTGTCAGAGTTCATAACCTTTATTTAGAAAGACAAACAGAAGGGAACAGAAGGGCCAGAGGAAGTTAGGAGTTTTGGAAGAAGAGAGCAGCTGGAGCCTTGCGCCTTCCTTAGTGTCTTGATGTCTCATTTTCTGCGTTTTAAAACAGAATGATAATACCTACTTCGTAGGCTGACAAGAGAGCAAGTGCACGTGACTCATAGGTCACAGCTTTCCCCTGAGTAGTGCAGGATATGGTTTTGGTCAAGGATAGAAGTTGAAAGCCGGGAATGTGTGGCCAGGCTCAATGTGAAACTGGAAAGTGAGTAGCAGAATTTGCTGGCTGACAGTGAGCTGGAGAAATGAAGTCCGTTTGTGTGAAGCCTAGGGTTCAGCTGTCAGGGTGTTAAACTATCAGCTGTCAAGGCATCGGTTCTCAGGGTGTTAATCATCATTTCCAGTGGCTTAGCAATATTCTCTTTCTCCAGTGACGTTCTGTCTGTACGGCATATGTTCTGCAATCCTTGCCTAAAAGTGAACAACATAAATCTCTACCTATGGGTCTCAGAATATAGCCTTCCCTGGCTCAAGCAGAAATGCACATAGGCCTGGGGGTGTAGCTCAGTGGCAAAGCTCTTGCTTGGCATGTGCAAGGCCCAAGATTCAATCCCCAGTGTCACAAAACAAATTGAACCGCATAAATGCGCATAGCCAGTGGTGGGTTTATTCATCTTATCAGAGTGTGCAGGTAACAGACCCTGTAAAGATGAGATTCCATAATTGCAAAAGTATGTGTTTTACCTGTCTTCTGCCTTGTTCTGACACGCAGACTGCAGGTCTCTCCCAGGTCCGAGGAAGGAAGGGATTCAGTGCTGACAGCGCTTGCTGCAGACTTCCTGCCGGATGTGTGGCTGTCATGGATAATGGCGACCTCAAGGACCTCCCCCTACTCACACTGTGGCAGTTCTGGAATTTATTGTTCCTTTAAAAAATAACAACAGACGTGAAAATCACATGAACAGTGCATTCATGCCAGTGCTTTTGGGACAGGAATTATGTTTCAGAATGTTCAGTTTGTGTTTCATATTCACTTAATCAGGTACTAATCAGGGCCTTTACACTGAGCTACATTTTCAGCCTTTTTTATTTTTCAGTACTAGGAATCGAATTCAGGACCTTGTGCTTGTCAGGCAGGTGCTTGTGCTGTTGAGCTATATCCCTGGGCGCTCTCAGTCTTTTTTTAAATTTCAATTTTGAGACAGAGTCTCATTAAGTCACTTAAGTTGCCCAGGCTAGACTCTAACTTTTGATTCTCCTCCCTCAGCCTCCCAGAATGCTGGGATTACAGGTGTGTACCACCACCTCTGGCCACGTGAGTTCATTTTTTTCTTTAGTTACTTTCTGTTTTTCCAGAAAGTTGTACTACCCAGAGGATGGAAATATGTTTGGAGATACAGTAATCTGGTGTACATGTCTGAAACCGCTATTTCCTAGTTGATCGTTTCCAGTAGTATGGTCCAAATGGGTTTTCTAAAAGTAGTAAATAATTTGTGGCAAACTTCGAAGAAAGACATAAAGCAGCGTCTGGGCTTCTCAAGGGAATAGGGTACGTAACTATTCACCTCAATCCTCTCTAGTTTCTCTGCCTGGGATGCAGGACACCTGCCTGTTGTCAGTGCTTACTAGTAAAATGTTTAGGCCAGGTTTTGCGTGCATTTGGAATGTGGTGTGTAGTGGAGTAGGTCAGTGGCCTAGTGGGGAGGGGGTGGATTCCAAAGTTGTGTGTGGTTTTGCCACAGGCCCTTCTGCCCCGTGAATGAGATCAGGATATGATGTGAAAAGCCCGAGCAGCGTTGAGGTTGGGGCAATAGTTAAAAAGACACAGAAACGTGTACGTTCCAGGGAATGCTGGTTGGCTCCATCCCTGGTGAAGCCAGGTGAAGGAAATGATTGGAATTGTGTGGCCAGTGGGTTATTTGTGTGTCTGTGTTCAGTGTAGCTGTCATGGCTTCTAGACGTAGGGGTGATGCAGGTAGTTACTCAGGTAAACAGGTTGTGATGGTGCATATCTATAGGCCCAGAAGAACTCTGGGACACTGAGGCAGGAAGATCACAAGTTGGAGCCTAGCTTTGAGACCCTGTGTCAAAAGGGCTTGGGGGTGTGTGGAGGTCTAGCACAGTGTGAAGGCCTTCGGTCCAATTCCCAGCAGCCCGAGCCCCCCCCCCTCCCCCCGCCAAAAAAAGACAGCAAGGTAAGAAGAATCCCACTCTGCAAGTCCTTAAAAAGCAAGGTAGGCCTTTATCACGGTCAGCTATGACAGTCCCTTCCTTGCCTCCCTTAGCTTTTAGTGGCCACCTGTGCCCCCGCCCTGTCTCTCCCCGCAGCCCCACCCGCCTGGCACATGTTTCAAGATTGAAACTCAAGAAGCTAAATGAAAAAAATAACCAAGGGTGCAGCTGCTGGTATTCTGAGCTTGGGAAGTGGGTGATCTGGAGCCGGATTGGTCAGCAGCCAGGGGGACTGCATGGAGCTCGAGTCATTAACCCATGGGCAGGACATGAGCTGGCGCCGTCCTGCCGGCCATGAAGCCCACCCTATTTTTGACTGGTGTGGGCACTTTTTATTTTCCCACTGTGGTGAATGATACATAGCATAAACACTCATCACTTCAACCATTTCTAAGAGTGTGGTTCAGAAATATCAAGAGTATTGTACAACCAGGCATGATGGCACATGCCTGTAATTCCAGCTACTCAGGAGGCTGAGGCAGGAGAGTTGCTGTGAGTTCAGAGGCCAGCTGAGGCTACATAGTGAATTCAAAGTTCAGCCAGCACTACATAGCAAGACCCTGGCTTAATTACAGTAAAAAGTTAGAAGGGGGCTGGGGATTTAGCTCAGCGGCATAAGTGCCTGCTTTGCAAGTAGACAGTCGTGAGTTCGATCCCTGGTACCGATTAAAAAACAAAAAAAGTTAAAAACCAAAAGAAAAGAATATTGTACAACTGTGGCACCTGCCTCTACTCAGGAGACTGAGGCAGGAGGTTGCAAGTTTGAAGCCAGCCTGGGTGTCTTAAGTTTCTCTTGTTGCTGAGACAAAATACCTGACACCTAGAGATAAGGAGAAAAGGTTTATTTAGTCCACAATTTGTAGAGGCTTCCGTCTGTAATCAGCTGGTTCCAAGGCAGGGTGGCTCGGGACAGGGGCATCACAGAGTTCACGGCCAGCAGAAGACAGCAAAAGCAGGCTAGCGGCAGTAGCAGCCTATTTCTGCCCCTTTTATATGTTCTATCTAAGCTACCCCACTGAGAGTGGTTGCAAACCAGTCAGCGACTGATTCAGTAATCACATGACCTCAATCCCAGCATTGCACGGTCCAGATCCAGCCGGAAACACCTCACCTCTGAGTGCATGAGACTGTAGGGGGACATCCAGACACAGCTGTCACCCTGGGCGACTTAACACGACCCTGCTTCAAAAAAGGCTGGGGATACAGCGCAGTCATTGGCAAAGTGCTTGCCTGGCACACATGAGACCCTGGGTTCAGTCTCCAGTACTACACATCCACACACACGGGCACCCAGGCTCACACACAAAGAACAGAACTTCTCATCACCCCAAGCAGAAATTCTGTACCCACTAAACAGTGAGTCCCCCAGCCCAATCTGTGGAAACCCTTGGCCTCCCTGTGTCTGTGTACCTATGCTAAGTGACTGGTGGCAGCAGAGTCACACAGGTTTCCCATTTGTATCTGGCGTACTTTACTTGGCACTGTATTTCCAGAGTTCATCTTTGCTGGAGTCTACGAATAATATTGGGGTGCCCCACCTTGTTCACCCACTCACCTGGATGGGCATGAATTGCTTTCCTGTTTCATTCTGCCGTGAACACTGGTGCAAAAGAGTATGTGAGACTCTGCTGTTAGTTTGGGGGTTTGTACAGGAGTGAAATTGTTGAGTCATAATAATTCTATCTATGTTCAGCTTTTTGGGAGTCATCAATCTGTTTCCCACCACTCAATAGCATTTTATATTCCCACCAGCAATGGGCAGGTGTTTGAGTTGCTCCTCATCTTGTGATTTTTTGTTGTTTGTACATAGCTGTCCTAATGAGTGTGAAGAGATTACCTTGTTTTTCTGATAAATGTAGGTTCATCTTTTCCTGTGTTTACTGGCTGTTTCTAAGTATTATTTGAATGTCTATTCAAGTCCTTTGGCTATTTTTTTTTTTTTAGACACAGTCTCACTATGTAGCCCAGTTTGGCCTTAAACATGAGGTGATTCTCCTGCCTCAGCCTCCTGCATGCTGGGATCACAGGCATGCCCCATCATGCCTGGCTCATTTGTCTAGTTTTGAATTAGGTTCCTCTTGAGTTATAGGTGTTCCTTACATATTCTGGATATTAATCCCTTACCAAATACATGATTTGCAAATATTTTCTATTCCATTATACCACTTGATGGTGCCCTTCGATGCATATGTTTAAAATTGTGATGAAGTCCAGCTTATCGGTTTTTAGTTTTGTTTCCTGTGCTTGATGTCACATCCAAGCAGTCCCCACCACATCCAGTGTCAGGAAGCAGTTCCTCTATGTCTTACGCTAAGCATTTTTAGGGTTCTGGTTCCCAAGGGTGATCCCTGGTCGGTCGTGAGCTGATATGTGGTGGAGGTGAGGCTCCACCCTCATCCCTTTGCAGTTAGATCTAGTCTTCCCAGCACTTTTGTTGAGAAGATTAATTACGCTTTCCCTGTGAATGGTTTTGGCACCCTTGTAGAGACACAATTGACCTCTTAGATGAGAGCTCCTTTCTAGGTTGTCTACTGTATTCCATTGTCTTGTACATTTATCCTCCTGTCAGTTTCATACTAATTTGATTACTGTAGTTTAGTAATAAGTTTTGAAATCAGGAAATGGGATTGCTGGAGGATTTTTCTTTTGTTTTTATTATTTACTTATTTTAGTTTTTTGAGACAGGGTCTTTGTTGCTTGTCGGTTTTGTTTTCATTTTTCTTTTTTTGAGACAGGGTCTCACTATGTAGCCCAGGATGGTCTCAAACTCACGGAGATCCTCCTGCCTCAGTTTTCAAGTGCTAGGATTATAGCTCTGTGTCACCATGACACCCCCCCCCCACACACACACATACTTTCCTTTTAAACCCTTTCCTCCCTTTCTGGTGTTTTCCCTCTGGCTGCTGGCAGCGAGCTTTGCCTGAGAGGACTGCTTTCAGTGGCTCCCATACACCAGAAATGCTCCTTACCTGCTCTCCCTACCCCACTCCAGCCAGACTTCGCATCCCTGTCTGTCTGCGGAGAGCCTGCTGTGCACCAGACCTCTGGGCCCTGAGCATTCAGAGGACCCAGGTGTGGACAGGCCAGGCAGCAGGAGACTGGGAGGCACCAGGCTGCGTGGTGAGCTGGGCAGGGGCAGGCAGGGAAGAAGCCCCTCTTGGAGGCTGAGCTACTTGGCAGGTGAGGAGAGTCAGGGAGTGGGTCCTGGAGAAGGGAGGTAGTAAAGGCTGGCCGGCCATGTGGGGCTGTCACCTCTGAGGAAAGGCAAGGTGCTGGTGTGGGGTGGGAGGCCGGATGGGCTGGAGAGGTGGCTTCCTTCCCAGGCCGCTCCAGCCAGGCCTCTGGTCCCTCTGTCTGGGCAGTGCTCTCTCCTGGGGGCTCAGTGAAGGGCGGGGGGTACCTGGGTATTCACTCTGCACCTCAGGGTTCAACCCAGGCACCATAGCAGTGGGCTAGGCTTTCCCTTTCAACACCGCACTTCACTTTAACCTTTGTTGATTTGTAATGTGGCATGCTGTTCACTTGCTTAAAGCTGAGACTTGCCTTGGTCTGCCTTCTGTTCCACAGCAGAATTCCTAACACTGGGTAATTCATAAGGAAAAGACACTGATTCAACTTACAGTTTTACAAGGTGGGAAATCTTGAGTTCAGGCAGCCCCACTTGGTGAGGTGGTAAGTGAGCATGTGCAGAGTTCCAGGCTGGCACAGGGCATCACATGGTGAAGGGCTTCCGAGAGGCAGGGCCAAACCTGCTTTGATGACAGACTGACTAGGGAGGTAACTCACTGACATGCTAGTCCGGGAACGCCTGGGTGGCTATTCCTTTCTAACCTAGTGACCCACTTTTTAATAATTTGCAGTAGGGATTAGATTTCAACCCAAGTTTTGGTGGGGATGGGATTACCACTTAGGCACTTTGTAGAGTGATGCCTATTTTCTTATTTTTTTTTTATTTTATTTTGAAAGTATACAACAGGACAAGACAGAATAAAGCCAATTAAGATTGTATAGTGAAATTGGTACAGAACTTCACAGCAGGTTACCGGGATAACAGTAATAGGTATCACAGTATATTCTGTTATCTTTATAATAGTTGTTCTTTCAATCACATATATCAAATTGAGATGAAATACAGAACACTATAGAACTTATCAAAACAGGATATTGAATAGAGCAGTACCATTAATCAGAAAAGAGCAAAACAGTAATAAAAATATTTGCCTTCAAAGAGATGGTAGAAGGAAGTCCCCCTTATTTGCTATGGTCAGCCTCCCAGGAGATGCTCAGATTTCTGGTTCCCATTTGCTAATGGGCGGTGGGGAGAGGGTAAGGGGGGTAGGGGAAGTGGGATATTTGACTGTAGGCCGTGCACCAGTAGGTTCACTATTGCTTAGCAGGGAGGCAGGCTGGTTGTTTGGTTTCACAGTGTCCTAAGTTCCAACATGGTATGGATCTCAGGAGTGCTGCTGGTTCTCCCCCTGGAGGGCCGCAGTCTGCCACACTGCCACCGATTACCAGGGAGGGGAGGTGCTTGCTTTGCTTCCCAGCGTCCTAAGTTCCAACATGGCGCGGATCTCCGAGTGATGCCTATTTTCTGAAAGTGGGATAGCTCTGTTTCTGAGAAACCCAGTATCCGTTTCATACTGTGTGTCCCTGTAAAAGCCTGACAACCAGCGTGTCACTGGTCAGGGTGAAGGCTCCCAGGAATCTTGAAAAGATGCTTTGCTGTATAGCAATAGCTCTGAAGACTGCTCTAGGACACATATCCCTTAGTGATAAACATTTTCATATATTTCTCTACATGAAAAGACATATCTGCACATTATAGAAAAGTCGAGCCAGGCATGGTGGCACATGCCTGTAATCGCAGCACTCTGGAAGCTAAGGCAGGAGGATCGCTGTGAGGATGAGGCCAGCCTGGACTACAGTGTGAGACCCTATTTAAAAAAAAAAAAAAAAAGTTAAGAGTGTCAACCGTTGCCAAAACCTATCTATGACTATTTTACCTTTGCCAGGACCCCGTGAAGTAGATATTACTTTTTAAGAGACAGGCCTGGAAAAGTTAAGAGGCTGAGGTCACTGAGCTCAGAAATGGGGAGCTGGGATAGGGTGGATCCAGGTCTGAAGAAACGGGCGCAACCAGGAGACAAGGTTACTAGGCGTTTCCAAAGTGGACCTGGTTCCCAGGCACTCATTAACCAGCAGAGGCTACTGCTTACCCATCTGGAAAGGGGTTTTTATGGCTCTTTTCTTACTGATAGCATAGTTCCAGGGAGGCAGATGTTTGAGAAAGTGCTGTCCAGCCCATCCTGTAGGTAAATACCATATACTGTGGTGGGTTAACTGATGGTCAACTTGTAACACCCAGCGGAACTGAATCAGCGTGGTGCTGGATGTGCATGGCTCACCTGAGGATTGTTGCCAATGGCGTAATAGCAGAACTGAAGGGGATGACGTTGTGCTGTTGATCTTCCTGGAGAAGCTTGTCATGCTGGCTTCCTGATATGAATTCAGCTGTTATCATTGGAGGAGTTCAGGTCTTCCCTGTCGCTGAGGATGACTGTGGTTCTCTTGGGGGAGCTCTGGTCCTTTGAGCATTGCTTCTTGGTTCTGGTGCAGATCACTCAGCCTGCTGGCACAGATCCTTCATCCCACTGGTGCAGACTTCCTAGCTTCCACCACTGGCTTTCGGGCCTTCTCAGCACAGACCTTTGATTCAGACTTTGTTTTACATGAGACATTGTTTTGGGCTCCAGCTGGACTCATGCAGGACAGTGCTGTGGGATCCAGGCCTGCAGCTGGATTCTTTGGATCTCTAATTTGTGGACAGATCTCTTCTGCATTTGACTCTTTGAGTATAGAATAATCCTCTAAATTATGTGCCTCTCTTAAATCTATTCCCTTTCAAGTCCTGACTACAACAGCCTCTCAAGGGTTTTTCTCCTGAATTATTTTTGTCTTTGAGTCTTACTTTCCCTAACAACTGCAAAATGTTGTGTTTCTATGGCTACATGGAAATGTTCTTAAGTATTGGTTTGAGAAAACAAAAGCTAGGGAGGCTGGCAATATAAGAAAGTGGGAAGCTTACATTTCCTTTGCCTTTTCAGCCCTGTATATCCACTGACCTCGGAAGACCCTCAGGCTCTTTTTGGTTTTCATTTTGGTGCTGGGACTCAACTTCATGACCTCATACTTGTTAGGCAGGTGCTGAGCTATCCTCCGTCCCTCGAGCTCTTCATTGGTCAACTTGTGCTCTGGAGTGCTTGCCCAGCATGCTCAGGGGCCTGGGTGCGAGCTCCAGCATGGAGAAAAATTATATTCGGGCTGCAGTACTTCTGTGCAAGTGTGCATGTGAAGCCGGCAGTGTTCACCCATCTTTTGTCATTAAAAGCTTTATCAGATGTGATCCACTTAGCATCAAGAAGCCCGATCAGGGCTCCCAGGTATGGAGGATTGAGAGCTGTTGTCCTGGGGCCGCTGAGAAGCGACTTCACGGTGGGAGAACAAAGCACGGGGAACACGCCGGGGGTGGGGGGAGACACTGCTGGGGCCCTGCCCTTAGTGGGCCTGTGCACGCCCTGGGGCTGCAAACTCTAGGACTGCGCTTCCTAATAAAAGCCCAGTGCCCTTAATTATGAAGACATCAGCCTCATCCTGAATAACACAGGTCTCCTTTACAGTCCATAACCAAAGTGCAGGCAGGCAGATTCCCCAGGGACAAGGCTGAAATGGAGAGGTGGGCGCAGATTTGGGGACTGCGTGGCAGTAGTGAGCAGGAAGAGGGACGGGCAGGCGGGTCTCGGGTCTCTCATCTCCGGCGGCGCTGGAGTGGCCTCTTCCTGTTTTCTGCCTCCCTGCAGCTGCTTGCCAGGTGGAAGGGGCTGTTCTCCAGGCTGCCGCCAGGGAGCACCCGCCTTCGCCCGCTCTTTTGGCCTAGGCTGGCCCGGGGCCAACCAAGGCTGCAGGCTGGGGAGAGATGAGAAAGCATTCGGATACAACTTGAGTTATGAGCAGGAAAAAAGAAAACAGCCTAGAAGACGGTGGAGGTAGATTTTTATACTTTTTGCTTCTGCTGGCTAGGACCCTGCGACTTAGGGATGTGTGGTTTTTCTTTACTCTTCCAGATCGCATGTTTCAGAGTATTTTTTGTGCCCTTAAAGAAGCAGGGAATCCTCTTTGTTCTTTAAACTGTTCATAGTTTTTTAGTGATAATCACTGCTCTGATTTCAACAGAAGCATCCTGTGTAGGAGGCAGAGAGGCTTCTTGTGACTTTTTGTATTTAATAGAGTACACATTTTGAAGACATTCTTTAAAATGTTTGCTAATTGAATGCATGACAGAACTTTCTGGTGCCCTCTGGTGGCCTTTTAGCTCCTGGCTGGCAAATGTGTCCTACAGAAGAGGTTGCCTCTGTGTGTGTGTGTGTGTGTGTGTGTGTGTGTGTGTGTGTTACTATAGATACAACCCAGGGGCACTATAACCCTGAGCTACACCTCAAGCCCTTTTTAAGTGTTATTTAAAAGTAAAATTGAGGGTCTCAGTAAGTCACCCAGGCTGGGTTTGAACCTTTGATTCTCCTGCCTCGACCTCCCGTAGTGCTGGGATTCTAGGGGTGCACCACCACTGCGAAGGTTTCATGCAGATTGGAAATGTGGAGACTGCTTCTTCCCCACGCCAGCAGAATGTTGGTTCCTCATTCAGAAGAATGAGTTATTTAACTGCATGCTTGGAGTGCGTGCTTCTCAGGTGGCTGAGGCTGGAGGATCCTGCATCCAGAGGTTCGAAGCCACCCTGGGCAGTATAGTGAGACCTGGCTCAAAAAATGAAGTTATTCTAGGTCTGGAGTTACCCAAGACTAGCAATATTGTTTGGTGACCAAAACCCTAAGATTTCCAGCACTCACTGGACCGACTCTTTGGGCACCCTTGTGCTTCAAAGTTTCTCCTTGTGTTTCCCAGCCGGCCACTCGGTCACTGTTTTCTTTTGAAGCACCTGTTGCTCTTGCCCCCTGGGTATCTGCACACAGCCTGCACTTGTGCCCCTGTGGGAGTGAGTGGTTAGGGAGGTGGGAAGGGAAGGTGTGAGGTGGGTGCCGAATGAGCCAGAGGGGTGTGGAGGGTGTGCAGGGGGTGATGGCAGCCAGACAGAAGCACACTCTGCATGTGGGGGTAGCTTGTGTATGTGACTGTGTGTGGAGGTGTCAGAGACCTCTGAGGGAAGACATGTGATTCTGTGGTGTACGCGAGAGTTGTGTGTGTGTGTGTGTGTGTGTGTGTGTGTGTGTGAGTGACTCGGCATGGGACCGTGGAGGTGGTATGTCACCATGTATGGTTTGAGCCCGCCTCCCTGAGGTGTGTGTGCGGTGGCCTTGTTTGGGTGCTCTGTGTATGGGACCCATGTGTCTGCCTGCCTCCTATCACCACGTAGACCCTCCTGGGGCCTTTGAAAGACTGGGAGGCTGAGTCAGGGCAGTCTCATCGTGGCCTGGGGAGTGCAGCCAACACTCGGGTCCCAAGTCCCCAAGCCCTCTGCACCATACACACACACACACACACACACACACACACACACACACGCATGCACACAGGCACACGTATGTGCCCCTCCCCACCCACGAAGCCTCCCTACTGGCCAAGCCCAAGCTCCTCTGGAGGCCCAGCTTGCCTTTCCTTTTTTGGTCAAAGCAAGCATCTGGCACTTGCATCACCCAGCCTGGAGCTGTGGAGCTGTCTCAGCCAGGCCAGCAGTTCCCGGGCCGTTCATAGTGGTGCCCGTAGCTAGGGCAGGGGTGACGAAGACAAGGCAAGCTCGGCATCTAAGCTGGGGGAAAACAGTAGCTTCTCGGGGGGGCCAAAGAAAGACCCTGGCACGAGGAGTCATTTAAGATCTCTGAGAATCAGGGACCATCTTTCAACGCAGTGCTTGCCGGTGCTGGCGAGAACAAGGGACTGCAGGACTCCCACAGGCAGCTTGGGGCCCGACAGATGTCCCCAGCACAGGAATGGGGCCACACTGCCTCGATTTCTGTCCCTGGCACCTGGGGCCAGGAAACGAGGCTACTGGTGGCTCCACACAGCTGCCGCCTCTCCTCCCCCTTCCTCTTCTCCCCTCTCTCTCTCCGCCCCTCCCTTTCCTCCCCCTCTGCACCTCCCCCTCCATCACCCTGGTCCTCTCTCCTCCTCTTTCCCTCTCTTTTCTCTCCTTCTTCTCTTTTCCCTCTCTCTGTCTTTTTTTCCCTTTTGAGACAGAGACTCTTCAGGCTGGCCTGGAACTCACTGTGTGGCCCACCTTGGCCTCCAACTCACGGCAATTTTCCTGCCTCAGCCTCGAATGCTGGGATGATAGGTGTGTGCCACCATGTCTGGCCAGCACAGCATCTTAGATCAAGGAGTTATCAAGCCAAGAGGAAGAGGCCAGTGACTAGTAAAAATGCCCATCTTATTGGCTAATGCAGTGCAGAGTTACATTTCTTTTTCTTTTGTGTGTGTGTGATTTGTTTGTTTGTTTGTTTGTTTGAGACAGGGAAGGGTTGTGTAGTCCAGGCTGGCCTTGAACTCATGGTGATCAAGTGCACCTCCCCGCTTGGCCCAAAGTTGTATTTGTGCACATAGAGTCCACTGATGCCACTGAAGTGGTCTCTGCCCTGTACCCTAGAGCCCCTGCCTGCCAGTTCACTAGGGGACACTTTTTACTACAAGACATGCCCTGTATGAGAGCCTCTGGTGGTCAACTTGTGGCATATCTCCCCCCAGTGATGCTGGCTCTTTTTGGGACTCCTGCCATTGGGCCCTAGCTTTGATCCAGGACACCGGAGACATAGTTAGATGGGCTTGGGTCTCGTGTCCTTGGCTCAGTCCAGTGTTGTCCAGGGATGTGGGCAGGCACCAGAATGGGCACTCCGGCGGTCAGGCCTGAGTCATTTCGCGGCTCTGCACCCAGAGCAGGGGCTGGAGCCAGGACAGTTAAACCACATAGCCCAGAACTGCAGGGGAGACATGAGCTATGTGCAGAAAGTAAACATCTGAGGCAGACGAGAACCAGAAATATCCCTTAGAGCTGTCATCAGCTTTAGTGGCCGAGCTCTGTCACAGTCACTCAGGGTGTGGTGGGTAAGGGAGGCAGAGGAGAAGGTACAGCGCTGACCTCGGGCACACAGGGCACAGACACATGGGGAGGGGGCGTGTTACACAGCGGAGAGGAGAGATGAGGCTGATGCCGACCAGGACCAGGAGCTCACACCTTGTCTCCCTCTTTCTCCTCTACGGAGCCTAACATCACAGTACAAACAAGGAACAGTAAAAAAAAACTTCCATTTTGCAGGAGACATTAGATGTATTTCAATCCTACCTGTGTAAAGTGTCTGTTGCTCAATCCATCCACCTATATACATATTTGTGTGTATGTAAGAGAGGCATTTGCAAAATTTTGCTTGTTTATTCCCCCACTGTTATTGGAGCAGACAGAACAAGATAGATGAGGCACTTTGTGTTCATGGAGCTTACTTCTAAGCCAAGTCATAAGTTGGAAAATGGGAACAGATTGATACCAGATGTATAAAGTGCTTTGAAAAGATAAAAATAGTATTGTTCACCAACATTTTAACAGTGGCTATTTATCAAAGGCAAGTCACTGGGTTAGTTTTATTCTCTTTCTTTGAACTTTTCTGTGTTGCCCAAAATTCATTTTTTCAGTGACAGTGACCCTTAATGAGCCCATCAGCTTTTTGTCACTTGACACAATCTCCAAGATGAGCAACCATAAGGAGGAAAGATTTATTTTAGCTCACAGTTTCAGGGTTCCATCCATGGTCAGTGGCCTCTTGCTTTGGGCTGAGGGAGGAGAGGGCTGTGCCCTGGAATTCACCTCCAGACCCCACCCTATGGCCATCCTTCCTTCTGCTCTACCGCCTCATTAAGCTCCATCACCTCCCCCTGCTCCACCGGCTGGGACCAGGCCTGTGACACACGGGCTTCGACCTCAACTACAGGTCCCTGGGCCCAACCCCAGTGCCTGGCTCCTCCTCACCCGTCTGTCGCTGGGTCACCCTCCCTGGAAGTGGAGCTTCCTCTTTCCCTGTTTTCTCTTGACGGGAAACACTGCCACTCTCAGACTCTGTGCATTTCACCTGTGACAGTTTATAAATTACCTATTCACTTGATTGCTTGTAAAACTCATGCAAGCTGCACAAGAGCATGCCGTGGGAGGATGCCATTCTATTTGACAGTGCATAGCACAGGCTGGCAGAGTTGGCATTGTGAAATGTGAACACGTGGACATGCACAAGTATTTTGTTAACAAAGCATCTGTGGTTGGCCAGGCTCAGAGGTGTGCACCTGTCATCCTAGCACTCTCCAGGGCTGAAGCAAGAGAACTGCAAGTTCTAGCCCAGCCCAAACAATTTAGCAACTGAGAAAGACCCTGTATCGGAATTTAAAAACAGGCTGAGAGATTGGCTGGATGTGAAGGCCTGGGTTCAGTTCCCACGCAGAGAGAGGGAACAGAGCGCAGGCGGTGAGCAGCATACCAGCTTGGCACCAGTTCTGTCTGTCTGCTCACTCTCTGTCTCCCAGGGGTGGTCTGCACTTTCACCTTAGCAGGAGAAGGACGCAGAGGGGTTGTTGTTAAAGTTTTTACTTTTTACTGGTACGGGTTCGCTCTACATAACATTTACATTCCCAGTGAAAGTAGTTACGTGGACCACACCACACCGTAATTCTCTTTTTGGCCTTCCCCCTCCCCTCCTTCCCCCTCATCCCTTCGTCTCTTTCCATTTGAGAAGGGTCTGTCTTCTTACTTCCTATTATCTTTTATTTTGCTCTTTATTCATACTTGGGGTTTCTCATAGAGCAGAAGCCGTGCAGTGTTTAAATTTGTGTGTCTGGTTGGTTTCACTTCACATTATGTTCCCATAGTGCACCCATTTTCCCACAGATGGCTGACGTTTAGCCTTCTTTGTGGCACAGTAGTACTCCGTGCTGTATAAACACCATATTTTGCTTATCCGTTCGTCTGCTGTGGACATACTGGCTGCTTCCAGCGTTTCACTGGTATGAGCCGTGCTGCTGTGAAGATGGTTGTGCGTGGGTCACTGAAATGCAATGTCTTAACTCTAGGGAAGACACCTGGAGGAGGACTAGCTGGGTTGAACGGAGTTTCTGGTTTTAGCGTTTTGAGGAGCCACCATACTGAGCTCCACAGTGGTTGCACTAGGCTACACTCTCACCAGTAACGCAGAAGAGTTCCCGTTTCCTTCGGGCTTTACCAGCATTTCTTACTGTGGATTACTTGGCAACAGCTATGATTTCTGGATAGAGATGGAATCTCAGTGCTGATTTCATCTGCATTTCTCAAACAGCCAATAGTGTGGAATGTCTCCTTGTGTGTTTATTCTTCTGAGAAGCAGTTTTCTTCCTAAAGATGTTGTCTCAAATCTCCGCCCAGGCTTACGTCCCCTGGGTCAGGGCAGAGTCCCAGGCCACACAGCCACTGGCTGGACAGCCGGGTTCCCAGCCAGTGCTCGGAGGAAGCAGCAAACAGTGGGCGGGGGCTTTGCTGGACCACTTGCTTATGCAGGGATTCAGAGTCAAAGCCCCTGGTGCACCCCGTGCAAAGAAGCAGCATCATTTCCCTCTTTTAGTGATTAAGTTGTGTGTATTTACCGCTGGTGGAGCCCTGGCCTGTGTTTCATGGTCTGTGAAGGGGGTGCCTCTTGACAGGTGTCCACAGTGAATGTATATCACTCTTCTGAGAAGATAGACAAGGCTGCAAGACACCCCCACCCTGTACATTAGTGCTCACTTGCTGGTGTGGAGCCAGCTGGACCACCTCAGAGCCATGAGCATCTCTTTGCCCTCCGGACAGTGTTGACTTTACCATGAAGCTGATTCCAGGCCCCTCACTTATGCGGGCCTTTTCGTAAGATTCCAGGGAGAACCCGGTACTGTGTTCATGGAGTCTGTTTGCATTTTTCTTTCTTTCTTTCATTCTCTATTTTTTTTTTTTTTTTTGTACCAAGGATGAAACTCATGACCCAGCACTTGCCAGGTAGGTGCTTACGCCACTGAGCTAAATCCCTGGTCCCTGCATTTTTCTTTAAGAGCATTCCCCACCAGGCATGGTGCTACACGCCTGTTGGTCCAGCTACTTGGGAGGCCGAGACAGGAGGACTGCAAAGTTGAGCCCAGGCTGGGTGGCTCAGTGAGTCTCTGTCTCTAAAAAAAGGCTGGGTTGTGGTTCAGGAATAGAGAGCTTGCCCAGCCCATGCAAGCCTTGAGTTCAATCCAGAGGTGATGGAGGTGGGAGGGAGCTTGAGGGGGAGTTAGAGAGAGGAGATGGTGAGGTTGGGATTCCCCCAGCCCTTACACTTCCTGCTTCACACAGTCAGGCCTGTGCAAGCTGTGCCCACCCCAGGAAGGGGCCCTCTTTGGGGTGCCCTGGGGCCACCCCTGCTGTGTGCCTACCTGCAAGGTGCATCTTGTTAGTGTGGTTTGCCCCTTTAGCATTGTTTTTAAAAAGAAATCCCCAGAAGAAAGCATCCCAGAAGACTGCAGCCCATCTAAAGAGGTGGTAGGAGGGAGGGAGGTAGCTTAGTGGCACAAGCACCTGCCTGGCAAGCATGAGGCTGTCAGTTTGATACCAAAAAGAAAAAAGAAACGAAAAGAGAGCGAGGCAGTAAACAGGTCCTTTTATGCCTCCCACGGAAGTGCATCTTCACTCTGGCTGTCTTGGATGTCTCTGAGCCTCTCATCTGTGTCAGAGCAGTCCCCGGGAACCCCTTTTCTCCAGCACTGGCCTAACAGGTAGGCAACTCCCCTGGGTGAGGGTTCACGAAGGTCACTAGCCAGGCACTAGACGGGGCCCCTGGAGCCCCCGAGAAGGCCCCTTCCTGGGGTGAGCCTGTCCTCCCCTCCCTCTTCCCACTGCCTGTGGTCACCACCTCCTTCCCTGTCCTAGTGCTTGGGACCAGTCTGGAGCTTTCCAGCCTGGCCTTCTCCCTATGTCACGTTCCAGCAGGGCTGCATTCACCCTGCACGTGAGGAGCCCCGTGGCTGGAATTTCCTTGAACCTGAAGATTCTTCTATTGGTTTCACTTTTAAATCAGGAAGTTAATCTTTAGTCCCACCTGGCAGGGAGCTGGGCTGCCCATGGGGAAGAAGAGAAGGCCGGATGCAAATATGTGCAAAGGTGGCCTTCCACATTTAGCTGCTGGAGCGCAGGGCATCTGAAACTTGCTTAGCCCAAATCGGTGATCCCTGTTGTGGAAGTTGAAAATGTAGCCCACATAACCTACTTTTGTTGTTTTTATGTCTCTCTCTGTCTCTGCCTCCTCCCATTTTTGGCAGTACTGGGGATTGCCAAATCAGATGTAGGTCAGTGCAAAGGCCCTGACTTTGCACTGACCTACATCCCCAGCCTTTTTATTTTACTTATTTATGTATTTGCCTTTTTTGAGACCGTCTCGCTACGCAGTTCAGGCTGGCCATGAGCTCACTTTGTAGCCCAGGGTGGTCTCAAACTCACATCGATCCTCCTGCCTCAGACTCCAGAGTGCTGGGATTACAGGTGTGCACCACCACACTCGGCCTTTTTATCTTTATTTTTAAAACAAGGCCTCATTAAGTCTCCAAATTGCCCAGGCTGGCTCAAATTTGTAACCCTTCTGCCTGTGCCATCCCTGAGTGCTGGGATTACTGGTGTGCATCACCATGCCTGCCTGTCTTTCTGTTTTAAAGGCCTAACGGTGTGTAAGGCCTGGGTTAGGTGGCAGCATCCCCACCCAATCCATAGGAGGCTCCTCATAGGGTAAGGAGGTGGGGCTTAAATGAGAGAATGAGACAGTTCATGGGGAGCACAAGGGGGAGCAGTCATGGTTGTTCCCTTCTCTGTCTGGGCTGGGGTGACCCCTGGGGTTCCGAGTGTCTAAGGTGATAGCTGTGCTAACCTTTCTTCCCCGGGCTTGCGTGCCTTTTAACTTGAAGGCACACACTCAGAGGCTTTGCTGTTTCAGGCAGCCAGAGTGGCAGTCTTTATTTTGTCTGTGGTTTTATTAATTACTTCTGAGTTGGACCGCCATCCTTCCTAGTGTGCTCCGACAGATTCTGTTGCTTCTACATTGTTTTCTCCCCGTGACTTGATTTTTATTATTTAGCCACCCACTCCATCTGGAGTTATCTTGGTTTATGCTCTGAGGTATGGCTTTAGTTTGCCTTGTTTCTCATTGTCAATCAGTTATTCTCCAACCATTCATCAAATAATCTTTGTTTTTTTTCTCTGTCGTAACATCTTTATTGTGTGATAAATGCCTATATTTTATGGAGGCCCTTTCTGAGCTTTCTATTTTGCTTTGCTGAACAAAAGTCTGCCTATTTTTGCACAGTTGTGTTTTAATACGTAATAAGACTATCTCTTTCTTAATTCTTAGTTATTGGGGAGAGGGGTAAAAGAATCTAAAATATGTTCACCAGCATATCTTTCCAGATGAGTTTTTGAGAAATATTAAAAATTCTAAGAAACACACTCTAGAAATTTTTAACTGAAACCATAATACTTTAAAAGTTAATTGGATAGCTGGGTGTGGTGGTAGAGGTCTGTCATCCCAGCACTTGGGAGGCCAAGGCCAGCCTGGGCTACATAGTGAATTCAAAGCCAGCCTGAACTGTATAGTGAGACCCTGTCTCAAACAAACAGATAATATCCTAATCTTTACAATATTATTTTTATCAGTTTGGAACAGTGCTAGTCTTTCTACTAATTCAGCTGGTCTTAGAGCTTATATGTGCTGTTGAAGAAAATGAGTGATATGTTCATATTTGGATTTTTAAAAAATTTTTTGAGGGTCTGGGGTGTAGCTCAGTTGTAGAATGTTTGGACAAGGACCTGGGTTTGATCACCAGCACCACAAAAAATAACTAAAAACCATTTATTTCCTTTTATGTAATTGGAGATGGAAGCCAGGGCCTTGCACATGTTAGACAAGTGCTCTATCACTGAGCTGTAAATCCTTAGCCCTTTTTATTTTAAAACAGGGTCTCACTGAGTTGCCTGAGGTGGCCTTGAGTTTGTGATCTGCCTGCCTTAGCCTCCTGAGGAGCTGGGATTGCAGGCATGCACAGTTATGCCCAGTTTACATTCCTCTGCCTCCTCCTCCTCCTTTTTTTTTTTTTTTTTTTTTTTTGTGTATCAGGAATTATCAGGAATCAAACTCAGGACCTTGTGCCCGCAGGCGCGTATTTTGCTGAGCTACATTTCTTAACACAGAGACCCCCCCCAAATAAGTGTCCCCCTTTTTCTACTTTGTATTTTAACAGGGACGTTAAAAACTTCCCTTACATTTCACACGCATGTCGTTTCAGGACCAGTATGTGATAGTTAACAATCACTTGAGGAGCTGTAAGCTGGAATTACAGGAGGTTTCATATTGCATCCTGGGTTGCTTCTTAGCTCCCTTTCCTTTTTTTATAATCTTCCAGAAATTGAGAATTATTTGTCATAAACATGAGTTACTGTAATCACATCCCTCCAAATCCCCAGAGCAGGGGTTCAGGTGAAGTGACTGTCACGATTTATTTCGGGAAGCTCTGTGCGGTTTTGTTCTCTTCCTCCCACACCCTCCTGCCAGTGATGCTCTGCTGTTCCTGCAGCTGCCTTCCCAATCTGCTGCTTTCCAGCTTCCCAGTCAGTTTCCTGTATCAAAAACGGGGACCTGTAGTCTCCTAACTATATTCTGCAGTGAGAGAGAATGTGTGGCGTGAGGATGACCTCAGATAATCTAGGGGTGTGTTATTGGAGGATGTGTTATAAAAATGAGGGAAATTTATTTTATTTTGAAGGTGAGGTAGAGGAGAGGGAATAAAATGGCTGCAGGAAAAGAATATTATATTTCCTAAGTTTCTTAAACCCCCTTTTAACGCACATCTTCTCTACCCTTCTTCCCCAGCCAGGCCAGAAAAGGAAAAGACACACTTCACATTTAGAGTAACCTCCCTTATTAGAAACTTAAATGCATAAACTGTTTAGAGGAGGTTTTGTGTAGTTTTGGCCGAGGTCTGTGTGTGAACCCCTGGGATGTGGAGGGGACTCCCTTCCTACCTGCTCAAAAGCAATCTGAGTTCCACAGAAGAGGGCAAGAGGTGCTAAGATCAGTATGCGCCCTCCCAGAGCTCGGCCTCACTGTCTGCTAGGCTCTGTGCATGCCGTGCTCTCATTGGGCCAGAAGGACTGAACACAGCTACTAAAATAGAAGTTATTTCTAAATTTAAAGATTTCTTGCTACTTTAGGTGGATCTTTGTGCTTGTTTTTGGTTTACTTGTTTGCAGCACCTGGATTTTTGGCAGTTACGAAGAATGAGGGGTGATTTGGGGCTTGCTTTCCTCACTTGGAGTAAACAGAGTGATCTCTTGCTTTGTTTATGCCTTTTGCAGTCAATGGCTGCTTCTCCCATCTTAGTATAAAGAACTAGAGTGAAGTTCTTGTTAGTGACATAGGCATGGTATGTGCTCAGGCAGGACCTCCTAGAACCAAGTATCCAATGACATTTGTTTAGTATAAACATAAAATTCTGCCGTGTGACAGGTCTGCTGTGGGTCTGATCCGTGACCTTGGGGGAAATCAAAATTTACTTTTGTGATACAGGATTAAGTAGATCAGAGGGTCAGTGGGACAACGGTTGTTCACCAGAGCAGAGCCTGGACAGATGGGTCAGCAAATGCCATCAAGATCCCTGTTCATCTTTCTGGAGCTCTGCAAGACTATAAACTGAGCTGGGCCCAGTGGCACTCAGGAGGCTGAGGCAGGAGGATCAAGTTCAAGCCCAGCCTGGGCTTAATGAAATCCTTTCTGAGGGGCTGGGGGTTTAGCACAGCTGCATAAGCGCCTGCCTTGCAAGCAGGCAGTTGAGAGTTCGATCCCCTGTACCAATAAAACGAAAAAGACGAAGAAAAAAAAAAAAAAGGAAAAGAAATCCTTTCTGTAAATACAAAATGCAAAAAGGGCTAGTTCATTGTGAAGGCCCTGGGTTCAATTTGCAGTACCCCTTCCCTCAAAAAGTATAAAAAGTGGACATGTGTGACTTCTCTCTTTTGAAAAATTAGAAAGGAGCTTCTCTGCCTTCAGTATATTCTTCCTGCCTCAGTGTGCTGCGGGACCTTGCTCATGTGTGACCAACTGTTCCACTGCTGAGCTATCCCCCCAGCCTGCTTTACTCTAGCATCATCTTAAGTGTACGCTCCTGCAGCGGGTGTGTTTGGGCAGTGGACAGCAGACTGCAGTTCTCCGAGTGATTATAGCCTGCAGGTCACAGACAGCCAGGATAGCATCTGTCCTCCCGCGGGCAAGGCTAAGCTGCTGTTAGTGGCAACGTTGCCTTGCAGATCAGCACATCTTCCTGGGCGGGCAGCAAGGCAACAACAGTTCTGAACCGCAGAGCAAGGTACTGCTCCTAGTCGTGACTTGGCAGCCTGTGCCAGGACAGGAAGCCGCCACCGCCTGAGAACAGCTGGGGGATTTGAAAGCTGCAGACTGGCCGGCAAGGCGTTCCGCTTTTTTTGGATTTATAGTTAAGAGACTGGGTTATGCGGTTCCTTCTGGCACTAATCTGCTGTGTGCCTTCAGGCAAGTAATTTGCCTTTTCTGCTTCAATCCCCTGTCACCAAATAGGAATGATAAAAACAACTTCAAAGCAGGGCGTGGTGGCGCGCACCTGTAATCCTAGCATTGAGGAGGCTGAGGTAGGAGGATTGCTGTGAGTTCGAGGCCAGCCTGGGCTATGAAGTGAGTTCAAGGCTTGCTTGAACTGCAGTGAAGCTGTCTCAAAATGACCAAAAAAAAAAAAAAAAAAAAAAAAAAGCAAAAACAAAAACCAGCTTTTTTCAGAAAGTCATCCATTGGAGCATGGGGGAGCTGCTGAGGGTTCACTGAGACACCTAGACATCTTTGCCTATTAACTGTTTGAATTTCTGATGGGCCTGCACTTTTGTAAGCCCTTCAGAGCTGCCTGGTAATTCTGTTTACAGCATAATTAATCTGTCATTTTATTTTAGTTGAATTAGTTGTGTATTTGGCTTATCAAATTCTCAGGTTATTAGAAAATAGATAAATCACCCAGGTTTTTCGGTGCTCCTGACCTTTCAGTTTTCTCAGTGGTTTCTTTATGTGATTCCCTCAGGCCATCCTGGCCCTTCCTGTTCTCTTCCTGAGAAAAACCACTGAGAAGGAAAGAGTTATTTTGGCTCAGGGTCTCAGAGATCTCAGTCTGTGGTCAGTGGCTGCTTGTTTTTATGCCCCTGCATGAGCAGAAACATAACAGCGGAAGGGCCCAGCAGAGGAAAATGCCTGACCTCATGGGGCCAGGAAACAGAGGAAGGGTCTGAGGACCAGCTGGTCCACCTGTTTCCATCCCTCCCAATAATGCCATCAAATTATGATCTCAACAGTGGATTAATCCATGTGATGCAGTTAGAGCTCTCATCATCCAGTCACTACCCCAGGAGCCCATCAGCCAGCACCCAAGCTTCTGTTACATGAGTTTTGGGGGACATTTTAATCCAAAGTATAGCATCTTTCTTGTTTCACTGGTAGTCAGAAACAGCAGTGATTTTCTGTTCCTTCTGTTGTGAAAGTATTCCCTTGCACTTGAGTTGCTCAAAGCGCTGATCCTTATTGAACAGGTGGAGCCAAGGAGAAGAGCATTAGTTCCAACCCTGTTGATAACTGTGAGAGGAGCTGCGTCTCTTCTCAAAGCAGTTTGGGGCCAGGAGAACCACAGTTTCGCAAGTCTGCCTGTCTCTGCGCCTTCTCTCCCTGCCTCCACATTGTTGCCTGAATGATCTTAGCTCTAAGTGCCAGAGTCACTTGCTTGTTCCGAAGCCTGAGGACTGCCTTTGCTTGTCCATGCTCCGTAGGCCAGGAAAGCACACCAGGGCTTTGGTTTGCCCTGCAGCTTCACCAGGGTGAGAGCAATTTAAACTAGAAAGCACATTTTTAATTTTGGAAGGTTTATGAAATCCAGAATTTCAGTTTTGCTTGAAAGATTGTCAAAAGGCAAAACTGAGTAGCAGGAACTATGCAGGGGTGACCGTTAGTCAGGGCTACCACCCAGGTCTTTGCACCTGCTCCACCAGCTGGGGAGCCACATGTGTTTGCTCCCCTATTCCAGGAAAAGTTACAACTCATTCACAGGTACACAGAGTCCTGCACAGTCAGCTCCACCCCGTCCCCCATCTTCCTGCCCCCCATCTTCCTGACCCATCCCCTCAGTATATGCTACTAAAAAGACAGTGCTTTGTCTAACTGAAGGTCTAACAAGGACGGCTTCATCTAAAAAGAGACTACTGCGCTGGAGTTTTGCAGTGGCAGATGGTGATGGGGATCAACTCCAAAGACAAGGATGAGTGGGACTGAGAGCCAGGGTAGGCACAAGGCTGGGCTCTGCTGCAGGGTTAAGGCAGGATTCTGGGTAAGCTAGCATGCTGGAATTCTTGCTGCAGGTGGGCTGGGTGAGAGATGAGGCCCGGGATTCTCACCACTCACCTGCACTGATTCTCAATGGAATGAGGCTGTGCTAGGACAGCTGCTGAAGCACGGGGTCCAGGCACGGAGGGCTGAGTGGAGCCTGACTAGCGTTAGCTGCTGGGGTGTCTTTGTCACCTGTTCCAATTTGGTTACTCGGAGAGTTTTTTTGTTTTTGTTTTTGTTTTTTTTTTTTTCTTCTTATGTTTCCCCATTCACAATACAGACAAGGCACAAGGCCTGGGCTGAGGTGTACATGGGGCAGGTTTACTCTTCCTCCTTTTTCTATACAGTCAGTGTAAGAACACTGCCTGTGGTAAGCACCAGGAGGCACACTCGGAGAGTTTTTTTCATCTTTAATCCACAAGACTCATCCTGCACATCTTGCCGGCCCACGGATTAACTGCAGGGTATATGCCTGGCCTGGCCACCATTTAGGGAGTTGCTGTTTATTTATTACTTACTTGTTGGAGGTGGGAATTGAACCGAGAGCGTCATGCATGCTGAACTTTCGCTGGACTACAGAGCTGCACACCAAGCCCCCAAAGAAGTTACACTTTCGGTTTTCTTGGTGTATTGATCCAGAACTTCTGGGAAGGACAAGATGATGCAAAGACAGGGAGAGAACAGATGCGGCCTTTCTGTGCTTACGGTCATTTTCATAACACCTCTTCATTTGATTAATTGGTTGTGTGTTTTCAGACATTCTGCTCAGAGAAGTTTAGGTTGTTTTACCTTGTTTAGGATAGTTGTTGTCAGACATTGCCCATTATTTCCCAGAATTAGAGCAAAATTGGCACATCAGTTAGTTTCCTTATTATACTTAGGGAAGACAAAACCAGTTGAAGCTATGGGGTGAGTTCCTTTGCTGCTGTTCACACAAAGTCCAAGAACTTCCAGAGCATTCTTCTACAGAAAGCTGGGCATTTGTCCTCTGGTTTCAGGAACTCATTGCCAGAGTCAGACCAATGTTGAGGCCATCATAAGATCTGGGTTCTGTTTTTGTCAGTGCAAGACCTGAATTCCCCTGGAACAGCCAGGTGAATTGGTGACACCCCAGTCAAACTCACAAGGACTCTTTGTTAACTAGAACATTCATTATTTTATACATTTATTGAACACCTGTTGAACGCATCCTAATCTCTAGGGAAACAAAAAAATGCCTCATATGTGGGACATGCTTCCTGATCTTTAGAATTATATGGTCCAGAAAATGAATGTGTAAATAAATATGTTGCATATATTGTGCTAAGTGTGAGTGGCCTTACATCCCAGGTCTGCCTAAAACAGCCCTGGTAGGTGCCTGATGTCACGATTAATAATACTGTCTACCATTTTTCAGCTGGAAAAGTCACAGTAATGATCATTAGGCATGTTCAGGATATAGGAAGGGTAACAAACAGGAAGAAAGCAGCCTTGTTTCCCAGAATAGACTTTGGAGCTGGCTATGAAGGAAGTCTGGGAGCTCAGGGTGGGAGCCAGGGATGTGCAAAAGGAGATTGTTTGAGGCAACCTTCAGGTGGTTCAAGTTGGGCATTGTTTCCCAAATTTACCTGTGACAATTCCTTCAGGGCATTTAGTAAACATTCTTCTGATCTTGGCAATTTGGATTGGCATTCTTTTGTGGCATGGGGTAGGGGACTGACAGTATTTGAACCCAGGCCTTTGCTTTGCCACTGAGCTAGAGCCCATCCCCAGCACCTCCTCCTTTTTTTTTTTTTTTTTTTTTTTTTTTTTTTTAGGAGACAGGATCTCACTAGATTGTTAAATTGTTCCTGCCTTAGGCTCCCAAATTCTGGGATTACAGAGATGCACCACCACATCGGCCTAGAGAATATTTCATAGGGACCTTAAACACACACACACACACACACACACACACACAAAGACTCTGCCTACTTTATTTCTAGAACACACTGGACGTTTGTGTTTATCTCTGGGAAGAAGCTGAAATGAATTCTAAAGTATTTAGACACTTCAACCAGGTCTTGTTTCAGATAGAACCCTGCTCTTTCTTTTGTGGTAGGATTCATGCCAACGCTTCTATTTTGGCTTCTGTTTTCATAATTGAATGTGTGAGACAGTTAGGATTCCTTGGCAGCAAAGTGCTGAGCTCTTTCAGAGGAGATGGTCAGTCTTTTGCAAATGTCAGCGTCACCTTGTCTCCAAATTTTGGGGCTGCTCTCCTTGTGGGAATCTCTGGCCACTTTTGAGTCACTGCCACTTTGGAAAATGACAGCAGCACAAGAAACACAGGACTTAGGCCAGGCAATCCTGGGATTCGGTTTTGGAGGCTGAGGCAGCTGGTTCTCTTAGAAGTGAGTGCCCAGTGGATCTGAGAGGGGCGATCCCCAAACGGAACCCCGATGGAACATGACAGAACTAGGCTATTTGCCGTGCTTCTAAACACAAGGAAGTTTTCATTCAAAGGCTGCCGGCCCCAGGCCTAGTGGCTCACTACTGAACTAGCAAACAACGTCAAAATCCAAAGGCCTAAATCGTGGAGAGAAAGCCTCAAAGAGGAGGACGAGGAGCGCTACCCGTCCCCGGGGAGCCGTACATCCATCCTCCCGGGCGGCAGGTGAATTCCGGTCTCTGGCCGCTCTCGTGGCGGTGCTGGGGGGCGGGGGTTCCCAAACCCCCGAGCCCTGAAGACCGCTCGGCCCACATCCTCCCGCTGCGTCAGGAAGCCGGGGAATCGCCGTGCCTGCAGCCTCCGAGTCGTGTGTGCGTGTGCATGTGAACGAGGGGCTTCTGCACGGTCCGGTGTCACCACGCCACCAAGAGCTGCTGCACAGACCAACAAACTTGACACCCGCGCCCGCCGCGCTCGAGCTCCCGCTGGGGCGCCGCAGCCGGAGGTGCAGGCGGGAAGCCCCGGGCCACCGTCCGGACGCGACCAACGTGGCGCGGCGGGGTCGGAGCCGAGCGCGCGCCGCCTCAGAGTCCGCGCCTCCCCCCGTCCGCCCTCACGGGTGGTACGGTCTGAGGGGGCGGGCCCGCGCCGAGCTCTCCCAGCTCCTCAGCGGGCGGCGGCCAGAGAGCCGGCGGCTCAGCGTGAGGAGGGCGCGCGGCGTGCGGGTCTCGACGGCGCGCGCTGAGCCACGTCCGCTCCCGGCCGCCGCGCGCCCGGCGCTGTCATCGTGCCCTCCATCTTGAAGGGGACGGCGCTGGCCTCGCCGGCCTGCCCTCGCGCCGGGCCGCGCCATGGCCTTCAGTCCCTGGCAGATCCTGTCCCCTGTGCAGTGGGCCAAATGGACGTGGTCTGCGGTGCGCGGCGGGGGTGCCGGGGAGGACGGAGCCGCGGGGCCCGAGGGCGAGCCCGAGGAGGAGGACTCGCAAGCGGAGACCAAATCCCTGAGTTTCAGGCAAGTACACAGCATCCCTGCCGCGCCCGCCGCCGCCGCCATCCATCCTCCGCCCGTCCGTCCGTCCGTCCGTCGGTCCATTCTCGTGTCGCGGCCGCTCGGGGCGTCGCCGCCCGCTGCGCGCGGGAAAGTTCGGGATGTGCTGTCCGCCAGCTTGCGCCCCTTCCCGGTTTCTCCGCGCTTCCTGAACCCGGCCTGGCATCCGCAGCCCTGCAGCCCCGCTCGCCTGGCCGCGTTCTCTAAGCTGCGAACCCCTGGCCTCCGCGCGGCCTCAGCCGCAAGGGCGGTGACCGCCCGCCCGCCCGCCCGCCCGCCAGGCGGAACCCGGCGCCCTCGCGAGGGCAAGGCCCCCAGACGCGGCCGCTGTAAAAAAGGTCGCCCGTGACAGGCGCCTTTGGCAGCTGGTGGGGATGGTGGTCTCCGCTAAGCTGTCGCCATGTGATTGCGGAAAACAGGTGACAGTATTCTTAGCTTGCAGCCCACAGAGCGGCGGACAGGTAGCGGCCTACCCAGGAAAAGGGCATGGCTAGGACCATATGAATTTCGTAGTGGGCCGGTGTTGTTTTTTGCGGGGGAAGGATACGGGCGATCGAACTCAGAACCTTGCGCTTGCCAGGCAGGCGCTTGTGCTGCTGAGCTAAATCCCCGGCTCTAGTGTTCACTTTTAAGCTTATGGAGAACGGGTCTGGTGAGAAAAGGAGTGTGAAAGTGCTTTTTTTCTGGTGTCAGAGCGTTGACCTCAAAAATAAATAGTGCTGGAGAAAAAGCTCCTGAGGATGAATGAGATTGTGGGGAGCCAGGGTGTCAGACTGAGGAGTCCAAGACATCGGCATTAAAATACCGAGCGCAGTGACCTGCCGCAAGCCAGACTCTGCCTGGTATCACTGGCTGTAAAGTTAGGCAGAGATGCTGGACTTCAACCTTTATGGAGAGTAAAATTTAAAGGGCGTGCAAAATACCGTTGAAAGTGGTAATTCCTCATTTTTCCCCCTTGGCAGCTCGGATTCTGAAGGTAATTTTGAGACCCCTGAAGCTGAAACTCCAATCAGATCGCCTCTTAAGGAATCCTGTGATTCATCACTAGGATTGGCAAGACCTGGGGCCAAAACTCAAGGTAAAGAAAAACGTTGATTTTTTTTTTTTATTTGAAAGAAGGTGGAAAATTGTAATTTAGGGCCACTTAAAGGGGTTTAGATTGTTTCTTTGCTCTGAAAGGGCATTTTCAAATTTCCTGGGTTGTTTGGAAGGTTCTTCCTATTTGCTTTTTGTTTTTATAAACTGAGAAACATGTTTACAAAACAAAACATTCAGATGGTTTGGTGATCTGTGGTCTCTTCCTTCCCAAAATGCAATTTATGTGTTTACAATTGAGATTATCATTCTCAAAGCTCTCTGCTGGGCCCTTCCCAGCCTCTGAAAAAAAATGAAATCGCACAATGATGGACTTAGGTTTAGATTTGGTTTCACAGATCCCTCAAGCTAAGTTACTTTCTACCTGGGTCTAGTTGGAGATAACAATTACAGGTGAGGCCATGTTTTGGTTTTCGTGTTTTTGATTAGGAAGAATTTTAAGTGGTCAGTTCAAAATCGCTTACCTTTCCCTTTTCTACCCTGGAACACCTGACACACATACATATTCTCTCTTGTCTCTGCCCTCAGCCCAACCTTGAGCCCGCCCTTCACCTAGAGATACTTCTGCTGTCTTTCTTAATTTAGAAACCATTTTTTGGTCACATAAGACAAGTTTTGAGCAAAATTTTACCTGCTCTAATAGATTTTATTTGTTTATTCACTAAAGTAAACTGTGATTTAGCTGGCAAATCCACAATGAGCTAACATTTTGGAGGGAGATATGCCTTTCAGGGGTTAAAATGTGTATCTGCTTGTGTACTGTGGAGGATAAGAAAACAGGAGAAAGTGGACCAGGGAGTCTGGAGTGAAGACTTAAGAAGATGACCTGAGCAGGGACTCAAGACTGGTAGATTCCTGGGAAAGGGGCTGGCTTCCTCAGAGCCCTGAGAAAGGACAGCCTGCAGGGGGCAAGGCACTGGTGGGGGGAGGTGCTTGAGGCCCCACGGAGGCCATTGTGGCTGGAGAGGAGTGACTTGGCAGGCAGCTGGAGGAGCTGAGGTCGGCTAGGTAGTAGGAGGTCTTAGGAGGTCCAATCTGATGGTTTGGTTTTCTGAAACGGAAAACTTTACGGGGGGGGGGGTGTTTATTTTCTAGGGCTGTCATAACAATGCTATGAACAGAATGTCTTGAAACAGCAGAAATCAGTTCATTCACAGTTTGGAGAATATAAAATGCCCTCTCCAAAGTCTCTAGAAAGAATCCTCTTTGTTCTCTTTTAGCTTCTGGTGGTTAGTAACAATCCTTAGTGGGTTTGGCTTGTGATAGTCTGATTCTACTCTGCCTCATCACACAGGGGTCAAAGATCTTTCTTTGTGTATTTTTATGGTCTTCTTGTGAGGACCCTAGTCATTAAATTAGGGCCCACCTTAATCCAGTAAGGCTCCAAAGTTGTTATTTTCAAATAAGGGCACCTTCACAGGTACCAGGTATCAGGGCTTTAACATATCTTTCTAAACGATTTTCTTTTTGGCAGTGTAAGAAGTTGAACCCAGCGCTACCACTGAGCATAGCTTAACATAGTTTTTGACAGGCACAGTTCAGTTCAGGACAGAGGGCTTTAAACAGAGTTATTATGCTTTGATTTCCTCTTTGAAAGGCTCTCTGGCTATTATATGGAGAAGGGACTCTTAAGATGCATGGCCTTGTTATGTGATTTCTCTGTTCCACCGCCTGACACTGTCACTCTACAGTGGTGAGTAGAACCAGTATTCACCTAGTTACCTAATTGTGGGGGATTTTTTGGTCTGCATTTTGTTTTTTGAGACAGAATTTTGCTATGTAGTTTAGGCTGGCCTTTAACTCCTTATGTATCCCAGGCTGGCCTTAAACTTGAGGCAATCCTCCTGCCTGAGCCTCCGGAGTGCTGGTGATTTAGGAGAACGAAACTCCCAACCTACTAGTTCATGTTCACTAAAATCGAAGAATGAATTTTAGGAACAACAGAGGTTAAGAGCAGAACGTATTTATTGAAAGGAAGAAAGCTTCTGTCTGGAAGAGAGACACAGAAGGGGTCCCACGTGGAATGCGAAAGACTGTCTTTTCTAGGGACTTTTATAGAGCAAAACCACAAGGTGAGACAGGTCCAAGATGGGGAAAACATGACAACTCGCAAGGCAGACAGGCATGAGGTAGGACAGAACTACAGTCTACCAATAAGATTAATTGTTCAGGTAAAATTGATCAAATCAGGGACCAATAGGGAAGGTGAGTCAGTAGCAAGCTGTATGCTTGAAAAGCAATGACTTTCTGGAAGAGTGTTGGGACTCAAACTCCTGGCTTCCCCAAGGTGACGCATACTGGAAGAGTATTGGGACTCAAACTCCTGGCTTCCCCAAGGTGAGGCATACCTATTTAGAATATCAATCCCTGATATTTATACTTAGGGTGTGGTTGTATTTGTTTTGCCTTTTGTGTTGTGGTCTGGCCACGGCAGAGGTATCTGTCTCCTCCAAGGTTACAGGGTATCTGGTCTTTTGCACTGCTCCTTTGAGGGCCCCGCCCTGTCTGACTGCCTATAATATTTCTAACTCAGCTGCCTGGGATTACAGGTGTGCACCAGCATGCCTAGCTGCCAAAATTTCAAACCGATGACTTTTTCTGATACTCCACAGTTAATGTGCTTTACTGGCTTAGAAACTTCTCTGTAGGTTGCTCAGAGAAGTCAGTTTGGTCCTAGACTTTGTAATGATGCTGGAATTACTAGTAAAACGCCTAGCTTTTTCATGGCTGGTTTTTGAAATGGAGAGCTCTATGCTGTGCCTATCCTGCCCAGAGCCTAGCGATGCCTTCTCCCTGCCCTAAGTGGAATCTGCGGTGGTCTAGGCAGGGCCTGCTTGAGATCCTAACAAGTTACATAGCAGGGATTTATGTGTGGTACAGTGTAGCACAAAATCCTCGGTTACCAAGATGCCACTTGTTAGTGTTAGTTTCCCTTTTGCTTTCAGATCAGAGGGGAGACTAGAAGCCTGAAAGAGCTGTTGTGTGGCCTTCTCATCAAATTTACATAAAACTCACAAGACACATGTTAAGTAGCTATCTGAAAGCCTCTTTGAATTGCCCTCTGCTTGCCTGATCTTCCTCATTCTTCCAGCAGCTGCCACCCTGAGTCAGCCTGCCAGAGTCTTTCCCATCTGAATGGAGTCCTGGAGGGTCTGGGCCCCCAAAACCACAGAGACCCAATTGTTCTGTCCTTCCTGTTTCAGGGACTTTCACATTCTTTTTCCTTCTGTCTAAAAGAAAAACTGAAATGTTTTTGTTTGGGGGAGCTTTGCATCAGGAAAGCTCTATGGGAGTAGTTACATGCTGCAGATTGTAATGGTAGGGAGTGAAGGATGGTAGTATACAATCTAGGAAACAACCCACAAATTATGAATCTCTCATCTCAAGGTCTTCTGAATGATTGCTCAGCAGCCTGACTGTGTCCTGCCTTTTAGGGCTCCTTCGGTATAGTGTTGGGTGAGAGTCCAGTCTTGTGGATCACATCATCACACTTGCAGTGTATCCAAAAATGCCACCAACGCACGGTCAAACAGGAAGCTTTCGGTGGGCAAAATTCCTCCAGGATCATTTCATGTTGAAGTTTAATTTCTGAGACTGGATTCCTGGGATCCTCTTACCCAAATTATGGGTTGTTTCATTCCTGATAAAGTTAGTCCTGCACATTTCCATGGTCCCAGGACATGGCTAGACAGGTAAATATAAGACTGTCTTACAGAGCAGTTGTTTATGCATTTTTAGTGAGGAGCTGGCATTGACTTTTGTAACACTGCAGGCTCCCTAGCACATGATATGTGGGCTGTGTCCTGTTTACCATACCCATAGTTCCTGTGTCAGCTTCGTAATTCTCTAAACTTGGGAAAACATACAACTTTTTACTGGAACTATTTTAGGAATTTAACAGCATCTAAACTCTGTAATGACCTCTCCCTAAGACAGAGTTAGACTCCAAGAAATAAATATTGGATAAGGTTGTGGTTTTTTTTTAAAGCTATAATTAGAAGCTGGTTTTTGATTACCTAATAGAATAAAACTTATTTTCAAAGAGATCCTTTGCAAATTCCAGACTGACTGGTGACTGTCAAGCTTGGGCTGGTGGCTCGTGTGTTTGCTAACAGTCTGGCTTCCCCCACAGAGGCTGTGGAAGCTGCTGCCGCATTGTTCTGTCTCTGCTGGGGAAGGCACTGGTGAAGAAACATCTTTGGAAGAGGACTTTTGAGAAGGGACAGTCTTGTCCCCCCTTTTTTGATCTCAAGAAGCACATGGAGCTCGTGGTTGTGTCACTGTAGTCTGTGGATGAGCTCTGCCAGTTGAACTTTTCTTCCACTGTATCCCTCACACCTTTCATTACCATACACACACACTCACACTCATACACCTCTATTTGCAGATTGTTACATGTGGGGGAGCAGAGTCTTACCAGGTCTCCCATCACCTTTACTTTGCATATGCAGTTTGACGTGTTAATTAGATGTCTAAATTATTCAAAGACAAGGTGGTCCTCTAGGATAGAAAGGGATTAATCCAAAGATAGATGCTGCTTGAGGCTTTGTGGGGGAATGCAGAATTGTTTATTGATGTAATTTTGCAGTGTAGATCAGAATCAGCAAACCACAACTCAAAGAAAGGCCAAGTCAGACCTGCAGCCTGTTTTTTTATAGCAAAGAATGGTTGGTTTTTTGGTACCGGGGGTTGAACTCATGACTTCAAGCGTGCCAGGCAGGCACTTATGCCACTGGGCTAAATCCCTAGTCTAAAGAACAGGTTTTATATTTTTAAATGGTTGAGGAAAATTGTCACGTGAACATATGAAATTCAAATTTCAAGGCTAGTAAAGTTGTACTGGAATATAGTCATGTTCATTTGTTTAGATATCATCTGTGACTTTTTTAAATTTTAAAATGAAAAAAAGGATAATACAAGAATTTCAAAACAACATAATGGAAGATTAACAATGGTTAATATATTGCATATTGTTATGTTCAAAGTAGTTGCTCAGATTATATGTATGAAAAAATGAGCAAAGCGCAAATCATTCTTTTTGATGAACTACCAGGGATTAGTATACTTGTCTATGTTGTGTGTATACATATATATAAGTATGTACATATGTATGTAATCGTTTCCCTTCTTTTCTCCTTTCTTTTATCCCAGTTCTTTCCTTTGAGCAGCTTCTTCCTCTTTCACAATATCTATAGAAAACATTTTGGATTCTGTTTACTCTTTCAGTTTCTTTACACTAGGGAGACAATACAATCTTTACCCATGCAAGTCTGATTTATTTCACTTATAAGTGTGGTCTCAAGTTATATCCATTTACCTATAAAAGCCTCGAGTTTATCCTTCTTTATAGCTAAGTAGTACTCCTTTGTACAAAAATACCACATTTTTTTAAACCTTTCTGTGGTTGATGGGCAGTGGGTTGTTTCCAAGACTTAGCTACTGCAAATTGTGCTGCTATAAACATGGATGCACATACATCACTGTGGTGTGTTTTCAGTTTTTTTGGCAAAATAACCAGAAGGGAAATGTCTTAGTTACTTTTTACTCATTGCTGGGACAAAATACCTGACACCCAAAATGGGAAAAGGAAAGGTTTATTTCTTACAGTTCTTAGTGGTTTCAGTCCATACTCATTTGGCTCCAAGGCAGGGTGGCATGGCGGGGCCACAGTTCATGGCAGCCACAAATTGCAAGGTGCCAGCTGGCAAGAGAGAAAGACACCATCCTGCCCTTACATAGTATGCAGGCTCCACTCCTAGGTGAGTGTAGCACTCACATCACCAGTCTAATGCTAGATTTCGTCAAGTCCATAATTCATGAGGCTTGGGGGCCACTGACATAAACCATGACAGGGAATAGTGGGATCAAATGAGACCTCCAAACCTAGTTTTTTGAGGAATCTTCACATGATTTCCACAGTGGTTACATCAGTCTACACTCTCACCAGCAGTGGAGAAGGTCTTGTTTTTCCTCAATAGCTCCTCCAACATTTGTTATTGATTGATTTCTTGATGATAGCCATTCTTTCCAGAGTGAGATGGAATCTTAGTGTTGTTTTAATTTGCATTTCTTGAATGACCAGTGATATTGAACAATTTTTCATATATTTATTTGCCGTTTGTATTTCTCTTCATCTGAGAAATGTGTATTCATCTCAGATGCCCATTTTTGAATTGGATCTTTGAATTTGGGAGGACTGATTTTTTGTTGTTGTTAAGTTCTTTAGACATTCTAGATAGCTTTTGTCTGAGGGACAGTTGGCTAAAATTTTTCCCTATTTTGTGGGTTGTCTTTTCATGCTCTGTTGGTGATTTCTTTTGATGTGCAAAAAAACTTTTTAATAAGATGAGAACCCACTTGCTGATTCTTGAAGTACTTCCCGAAGTACTTCCCGTGTTCCTTGGGTTTTGTTTGTGAACTCCCCACCTACGCCTGTACCCTCAGCATGACTGCTGTTATAGTATGGTCGCAGAGGTGAGGACCTAGAATAGAGACCAAATGGCTACCAAAAGCATGCTGAGCTTGGTGGCTCTTGCCTGTAACCCCAGCCTAAGGAGTCCATGCCCACACACACACACACACACACACACACACACACACACATGGGGGTGCAGCTGTGTACCTCAGCAACAAATACAAATAAACCAAAGGCACTGCCTGTAGGCCTATGTGTGTGGTCAGAGAAGGATTAAGGGAGGCTGATTTGGGCTGGCTGTTGTCTCTTTTGTGAAGTGAAAATGATGCAATTGATTTGCCAGTGTACCTGATCTTTTTTTTTTTTTTTTCCAGTGTACCTGATCTTTAACTGACTAAAAGATCAAGGGAGTAAAAACAAATTATTTAAAAAGTAAATTAGGGAAGAATGTAGCAAGTATAGGAATCATTTAATACGAGTATAATCTTTTAACTTTTGCTTACCAAGTATTTTAGACATAACTTTGGGTGTTTGAGAATTTGTAATAAGACTAGGTGGGTCTCTTAAGAAGCTGAACAGACTATAACTCTTAACAGGTTGATACAGTGTATGCACTCGAATGTTTTAGAATATGTATATGTATATGGCCTAGAGTGGAGGTCTTATTAAAATCTGAGCCCTAGATTTTTTATTCTGACACTTTATATTATATATGTAAGCAAATATTATACTATGCAAACATTTTCCATTAGGTTCATATGAAGTGTTCTATTCAAATCTGTAAGTATGTTTAGAATTGAGTTTCGTATCTTTATCTTGTCTCCAAGAGGGGATTGCTTTATTAAAATTCTATAGAAATAATGAGATTAGGGGCTGGGGATTTAGCTCAGCGGCATAAGCACCTGCCTTGCAAGCAGGCGGTCGTGAGTTCGATCCCCAGTACCAGAAAAAAAAAAAAAAAGAAAGAAAGAAATAATGAGATTAGTAAGAACTCTTAAGAACCTAGTCCAACTCATGGCTCATTCAGGAGTATCCCGGGCTAGTGCTTTTCTTTTAGTTTTTAGTGTGATTGGCTCTTACAGCTTTATCAGTTGATTGATTGTTGTACTGGGACTTGAACTCAGGGTGCTTTGCTAGGTGGACATTGTACTGCTGAGCTGCATCCCCAAATGGGCCTCAAATTTGCTATCATGCCTCAGTCCACTACAGATGGACTCAGTTTATTGAGTAGCTAGGGCTGTTGGTGGACTCGGTTTGAGTAGCTAGGACTACCTCACTCAGCTTAATTTTTATATGATTCTATTTTAAGACAGTTAAGTCTTAAAAGCGTTAGCAGCATGATGTAGTGTTTTTTTTTTTTAAAAGCATTTTTAGCTCTCAAGTTGGAGATTCCAGCTAGTTAGTGAATGGGATCAGAGCCACATTTGCTTCATTTATCACAGTGTAAAGGAGCCATGTAGGAAGCACCTCTGCTTTTCTGTGGTGCGTTACCCAAAAGAACGTCTTTCTAAGGGAAAAAAGCATCATTTTTTTCCAGCAAAGACTTAGGCGAATCCAGAACCACAGAGGAGCGACAGTTTTTTAAATTGAAAACTCTGGGTGGAAGAACAGAGTCTGCCTAGAAAAAGTAAAGATTTTAGTAACTGTCAAATCTGTTTTTCTGTTAAGATGAGTAATAAAACCAAGACTTTCTTAAGAAATGTTACAGTGATTAAACTCATTTCAGAATTGTGCTCTCCTGCTTGGCTTGAGTTTCAAAGCATCGTAGCTTACTTTGGTAATGTCTGGGGGCAGAGGCATTTCCAGCCTGTGTGTAATAGATGGTGGTGGGGTGTTGGCAAGCATTCTAAAATGATTGCCAAATAGGCTGGTGCCAGCTACCCACGTGCTTGAAGGGCTGTGGCATGAGGATTGCAAGTTCAAGACCACCCAGGGCAATTTAGACTATGCCTCAGAAAAAGTTTTAAAAGGCTGGGGCTGTAACTCAGTGATAGAGTGTTTGTCTAGCATGCATGACGCCTTGAATTTAATCTCCAGTATTACAGGAAGTAAAACAAAATATTAATGCCACCATTTAATATCCCACCTAAAAAGTGGATGTGGTCTATGCTTACTTAGAATTGAAAAGCAGTCATAGCTGTCGTTTTCTGACTAGAAATAACAGCCCACAGGAAGCCTTGGCAGTGTCTTGGCCTTGTCCTAAACCTAGAGTTACGTGGGAGATCATGTCTGATTCGCCCTGCGCAGCCACCCGCCCGTATCTGATCACCTAGGGTGGCTGTGAAGTGGCTGATGCAAGATGGGCCCTGAAAGGCTTTGCTCCTTGTGAGTTCAAGATCTCAGCCTTTCTTTTTGTGTGCATGAACCTTGCAGTTTGAGTTCACACAAACAGGGTTAGGCTGATAAGGGCCAAATCCCAGTAGGACAGTAAGAAAATGGAGTGTTTTATTAATTCACAAGTGAAAATCTACTTCAGCAGGTCTGCTGGGCAGATTCTATCGTACAGTTCTTGCTGGATTGTGGTGGTTGCTGGCATTCTTGAGGCTGAGACAAAAGGATTGCCACAAGATTGCCACTGGTTTATGTAATGAGTTCAAGGCCAGCCTGAACTGCATAGCAAGATCTTGTCTGGGAAAAAAAAAAAAGTAGAAAAATTAAAAACAGTCTCCTTTCTGGACCAAGAATCACCTTTCTTATATCACAATGATCCCAGCTTTCCCAATATGAGTCCCCTCTAGCGGGACTTGCTGTATAGTCCAGGGTATCCTTGAACCAGTGCAATCCTCCTGGCTCAGCCTCCTGCATACTGGGGTTATAAACTGTACCACCACAGCCAGCAGCTATTTCAACAATATTTATTTACCAGATGTATTGGAAACTAATTACTTTATTCATTTATTTTACTTTGGTTCTGGGGATTGAACTCAGGTCTTTTAAAATTTTATTTTGGAACATGGTATCACTAAATTGCCCGTCCTCACCAGAAATTTGAGATCCTCCTGCCTCAGCCTCTCAAGTAGATGAAATTACAGGAATGTGCTATTAAACTCAGCTGGAAGCAAGTAATTTTTGTTCACAGCATTTTATTTGACTTTTTCTCTCCTTGTGTGGCAGGGAGATTGAATCCAGGGATGCTCGTAACTGAGCTACATCCCCAGGTCACTGTAACCCAGGGTCTCACAGATTCCCAGACTGCCCTTTCACTTGTAGTCTTTCTGCCTTGGTCTCCCAAGTAGCTGAGATTACAAATGTGTGTGCCACCACATCCAGCTGTTACTTGCTTTTTATGACAGTGATACTTTGAGGTAGATATTTGTGATTTCTACTTCACAGATGGGGAAATTAGAGTCAACCTTTAGTGCTGATGATGGACCTGGGTCTTGAATTCAGCTTATTAAGATGGCAGATCCACAGCTTTTTGGAACATGTTGGACAGGTTTCTAACCAGGAAATTGTGAATCTTTCGCTACACTGTCTGAAGGGAAGGCTGAGAAGAAATAGTTTCTTGAAATGTTTCCAGAATAGGGTATGAAATGGGAGAAACATGTTCCTAAGTATCCTGTTCAGTGATGGCTAAAAATCAGCAGGAGTTCTATCTTCCACAGGTTAACTTGGTACATATAAAATGTATTTTAGGAGCCAGGTGTAGTGGTGCCAGCCTGTCAGCCCAGCACCCTGAGACCGGAAGAGTGCAAACTTATAGCTAAGGCAACTTAGTGACTTGGTGGGACCCAGTCTCATTAAAAAGTGAAAAAGCTCTGGAGATACAGCTCATTATGAAGGCCCTAGAGTCAGTCCTTGGTGTCACCCATATACCAGTAATTTAGGGAATTTGAACATTAAAGTTTGCAACACAATTTAGGTATAGATTAATAATGAAAAGCAGAAGTCACTGTTGGGTAAGCACAGGATGTGCTCTGCTTCTTGCGTGCTTAGCTGTGTTCAGTGTTGAGACGTCCTGGCGTGGGTGTGGTCACTGAGGCACCAGAATGGTCATTGGTGAGAAGAGCAGGTGTGCGGAGAGCAGTCCTGGCAGGCAGTGCCCTGTTTTTCCTTCCATTATTTCCTTTCTTCTGTTTTCCAATCAGAGTTGGTACATTTTAGGAATATGTAACGATCTCGTTCATTTAGAGAATCTGTGATATAATGCCTTCCTTTTCCCATTTCCTGTCGTCCTTTCAACTCCTCCCTTCCCCATTTACTAAAGCTTTTTTATTTTTTCCTTCTTTTTTCTCTCTCTTTTTTTTGTTTTTACTTTTGCCTTTCCCCCTTCGCCTTCCTTATTTCCCTCCCCACTTGAACATTTTCTTCCCTTTTCACAATGCCTATTATACATTTTGGTCCTTATTTACACCCTTGGTTTCTCACATCAGAGGCACAATGTATTTACACATGTCTCTCCAACTTATTTCACTTATGATGTGTCCACACCTTTTCTGAGGGTAGAGAAAAGGAGCATTTTATTTTTGTTTCTGTTTTCTGATGCTGGGTGTTAAACCTAGGGCCTTCTGCCTGCTAGGCCAGTACTGTACCACTGATCTGCACCCTTGCCTCCAGGGGCCTGTGTTGGCAATATAATGCTGTGTAACAAGGCCCTCCCAGACCTATCTCAGAATAAACATTTGGAAGATTAAATAGGTAAAACTCTTACATACATAGGCACAATTGAGAACTTTCTGAACAGAGCCCCAGGTTCAAAAGAAATAACATCAAGCATCAGCAAATGGGGTTGCATCAAATTAAACAGCTTCTGCACAGCAAAGGAAACAACCAACAGAGTGGAGAGAGAACCTGCAAAACAGGAAACATTTTGCCAGCTGCTCCTGGGAGCAGCAGTTCTTCCAGCATGTCTTTGGCCCATATAACAAAGGATTGAAGGTAGTTTCTGTGGGTGGGGATTTTCGGAGCAGCTTAGCTGGATGGTTTGGCTAAAGTCACTGGTGAGAATACAGTCCAGGCTTTGGCCCGGACAGCAGTCATTTGAAGAACTGACTGAGGCCGAGGGTCTTCTAACCTGGCCTGCTAGGTTCTGGCTTTGGGTGGCTGCTTCAGAGGCGCTCCCTGCATGCTAGCCAGCCACCCCAGCACTGACAACTGAGAGAGGGTGGTGAGAAGCGGTAATCGTAGTTGTACCTTACCCCCCTTACCTGCAGCCTTTAGAAGTCACCCTGCTGCTCCCACAGTGTCCTTCTGGTGGCACCCGTCACACCAGTGCTTCGAGGAGCCAGAGGATAGAGTCCCTGGGCCATCTCAGAGGCTGGTGAGGACCAGGCACTTTGCTAGGTTTTTATTCAAGTTTTTATTATTATGTTTATATTACCAATGATTATATTCATTATGGGAGTCGATGCATGTATGTAACACATCTTAATTCTTTTTGTGTCCCCTTTGGTTCCCTTCTCTCCCCACTCCCTCTTGGTCTTCTTACTATTCCCAAAAAACCTCTCTCCCTATTTCCTGTTATCTTTTGTTTTGCTCTTTATTATTTATGCTTTGGGATTCTCATGTTAGGGAAACCGTGCAGTATTTAAACTTGTGTGTCTAACTTAATGCTATGGTCTCAAGATCATCCATTTTCTGATAAATAACTCATTTATCCTTCTGTAAAGCAGACTAATACTCCACTGTGTATAAATACCACATTTTCCTTATTTGTTCATTTATTAAGGGACATATGCCTGCTTCCAAGATTGTTGTTATGAGTTGTGCTGCTAAAAATACGAGTATGCATGTATCATAATACATAATATGATGTCTTTAACTCTCTGAGGAAGATACCCAGAATCTGCGAAATGACTGGGTCAAATGGGCTAGGTTTTCTAGGGTTTTTTTTTTTTTTTTTTTGGTTGTTAGATTATTTTTTATTGAAACACTTTGTCTTATGTCTCTTAATTAGCTGGGCTTTCTACTGTAGTGTTGTTGACATCATGTATGATGTCATGAGGGCCATTGACATTGCAGCCCAAATTGGGCAGTCCGTAGGGTCTCTTTAAATTCCAAAAAGTTCTGTGGCTAAAAATAGGTACCACATCTGTCAGGCCAGAAGTGCTATTTCCACTCCACCTAATGTTTTCCCATTTCCCTCAAACTCTTGCTGGCTCCTGAGGGCTCTGATGATCCAAGTGAAGGCGGAAGGCCCCTCAGTCAGGGCCTCTCTCTTCTGAAATGGTCATTTCACTGTAGTCCTTGGCGATGTTGTCACCCACTTTTTTTGGTGACAGACCCAGAGGGTCAGAGCAGATGTGGTGCTGAGTGGTGCACCCTGGGTTTAGGTATTTGGCCATTTGTACTCTTATTCACTTACCCATTTTTTAGATGAGTCTTTTTTGGGGGGTAAATTTTTTGAGTTCTTTATTTATTCTTTATATAGTAATCCTTTGTTCAAGAAATGCCTGGCCAAAAAAAAAAAAAAAAAAAAATTTTTCCAACCTGTTGGTTGTTTTCTTTGCTGCCCAGAAGCCTTTCAGTTTGATACAGTTCCATTTGTTAATTATTGGAAAGTCTGTTCAGCAAGTTCTTCCCTGTGCCTGTCTTCAAGAGATTTACCTGTTTTATCTTGCAGCATATGAAGTGTTTTCTGTTTTAATGTTTAGATTTCTGACTCATTTTGATTTTGTTTTAGTCCATGGTGAGAGATACGGGTCTAGATTCAGTCTTCTGCATGTTGCTGGACAGGTTTCTAACACTGCTTGTCAAAAAAGCTGTCTCTTCTCCGTGATGTTTTTGACCCCTTTGTCAAAGTGCTGAAGGTCAGATGGCCGAATGTGCCTGGAGCTGTTTCTGTGTCCTCCATTCTGTTCTACTGGTCCAGAGGTCTGTTTCGTGCCTGTGCCATGCTGTGCTTTGTAATACAACTTGAAACCGGCATTGTGATGCTTCCTGCTTTGCTCTAGTTGCCCAGGTTAGCTTTTGCTATTTTAGGTCCATATGAACTTCCAGATTGCCTTCTCTAGTTTTATAAGGAATGCTGTTGGTATTTTGCTTGGGATTACATTAAATCTATGTGTGCAGTTTGGGAAGTATGACCATTGTAACAACATTGGTTTTGCCTGACCAGGAACAAGGGGTGTCTCCATTTTCCGATGTCCTCTTCTATCTCCTTTTTCAAAACACTGTAGTTTTCTTTATAGAGGTCTTTTGCTTCCTTGGTTAGGTTAATCCCTAAGTGTTTTATTTTTCTTGAAGCTATTGCGAATGGTATTGCTTTCCTAATTTCTTTCCCAGTGAGTTCATTATTGTTGTACAGGAATGGAATTGATTTTTGTGTATTGATTTTGTATCCTGCTACCTTGTTGACTTTTTTATTAGTTCTAGGAGTCCTTTGGTGGGATTTTTTAGGTCCTGCAGGTAAGGGATTATGTTGTCTACAAGTAAGGATAGTTTGGTTCCTTTTCCAAATTTTAAACACTTGTTCCACTGTCATAGACTATACAAAGCTTCTCTCGGTACTTTATTCCTCTGGGGCCTCTTCCCTGTTTCTCTGAGCTCTTTTTGCTGCCTCTTCTCCTGGAGCATGAGAACCTGAGGGGCAGGAGAGGCGCCGTGGTCCTTGGCAAGGGTCACTGCTCTCTCTGGAGGCCCCTGGTTCCTGGCTGTCGGCTGCTCTTGCTTTGTCAGGAGGCCACTTTCGCTGAACGTGCCCCCTTTTTAGCATCAGTTTCCCATCTGTGGGGGTGGTTGCTCCTTTTCGAGAGAGGCAGTTGGTATTTTGAATTCTCCAGTAATTATTTCGGAAGAGATTGCATATTATGGTTGTTTGGCAGCAACAGATTGAGATTACACAGTTTCAGATCTCTGCAGAGGAGTCCCATCTGTTAGACGTGCTCCTTCTCCCCTTGCTCTTCCTGCAGGAATAGTTTGGGGATGAAAACGCCCTGTAGGGAAAGCATTCTGATTTCAGTCTGTGCTAGAGGATTTTCTGCTCTGCTTGATAAATCCAGATGGTTCCAGAGCGTCTCCTGTGCAAGAAGACAAAACATTCTCATTGGCTTCTCTGAAGGCAGCTATGGCTTCCTGATCAATGGCTCTACTTATAATCTTAGACTTTTACAGTGCTGGGTCTTCAGAGGATGGAGTTTGAATTTCTTTAAGTGAAATAAAATAAAGCACCAGCACTGTTTTAGAAACAGGAAGTGCTTTCTTAGCCTTATCACAGCTTCTCCAGTTAATCAAGTGGATCCCTTGATGATTCTCTGTCGATAAGCAGGGCCTTTTTTAAGGAATTAGATGCTTATCTCAGAATAGTGTGGCAGCTGTGTCTTATCTGTTATAAAAACAAGCAGCTAACCTTGCCCTCCTTTAGCTCTTGGTTTTATATGGGTGTGTGTGTGTGTGTGCATGTGTGTGTGTGCACTGGTGTCTTGCCTTGGTTGGTGAGACATTAAATTACGGTGCATGGTGGGTGTTCTGCCTTGACTCATCCAGATGGCACCCTCCTCCGCGTCCCATGCTTCAGGCTGTGAGTTATACAGTCCCTTCCTGTGCCATGCCTGGAAAAGGCCTCTGCTGTTGGTCCTTCTGCACCTGGATGATAGGTTGTGTATGCTTCTCCATTTTAGGGCTGGTGGCCTAGAGTAAGTGGCTGAGAATACTCACGTACAAAATACAGGATTGGACCCTAGGTCAGCAGCACGGTGCCTGCCTGGCAAGCGTGAGGTCCTGAGTTTGATTCCTGGTACAAAAAAAGAAAAAAGCATTTTGGCTCTGGGGGAATCAAAGGCGATGATTTGGCAAAATCTTGGCAAATGAGAGACATAAAACTAGAAAGGTGAAAAACCTTCATTTTGGACATTTGCCTAAATGCTAATGTGCACTGTATTCACGGTCTCCTCAAGGCAGACTAGCAGAAAGAGCTGGCGTCTGCTGGCATCACACTTGTTTCCCCCTGAAGTCCTGAGTTAGCGTGGGTGGGGGTGGGCCTGGGCAGGGCTGTCAGGTGAAAGTCACCAATCTGTGCACAGCTGTGAGTGCAGAGGTGTGCGCTTCTACCACCTGCTGCCTGTATGCTTGCTTCTGTGTAAAAAAGGCGGCAGGTGAGGAAGGCCTTCATGTGCCAGATGTGTACCTGGCTGCTTGGGGAATTAAAGGGAGTGTGGCCTTTGCAGGCTCAGTCTGGGGGAGCTAGGTGGGTTCTGTTCCCCAAACCTCTCCATCTTGGCTTCCCAACAGGTTTCAGCAGGAAGACAGGAGGTGTTGTGAGAGAGGACCTGGAAGAAGTCAAATTTTAAAAATTAGAATCAAATACCTCACATCCCCCAAATAAAACAAAAATGAGAGCTGTTAGAGGTTGACAGATATGTCTTTCCAGGATGTTTCATTTTTTGGTTACTGAAGAGAGATGTCATTTTTCCACTTCTTTCTGTAAATAGAACTTATCTAGCTCATTGTAGGCTTCCTCAAGAGAATGTTAAGATCCGAAGGTGATGCTATGGTGGGACTGTCACCTCCTTGAGCACGTGTCCCTACCCAGCAAGCCATGGAGATGGTGAAAGCGTTTTGTGTATAAGTCTGCAGTTGAGTTGATGCTACGTTAGGAGTCACAGGCCTGGTTCTTGATCCCTTCTCTCTAGGGTCTCAGCCTCTATTTTGTTCCCAGTTTTTTTGTTTTGTTTTGTTTTTTAACTTTTTAAACGCTTTCATTGAGATATAGTTCACATGCTATACAGTTTGCTCATTTAAAATGTGTACAATTATGTAGTCATTAGTACATCAACAGAATTATACGGCCCCTAATAAAGTTTAACCTTTAGGTTATTAAAGTGATAAATCCTGAGCCTGAACCCTGTTATACCCATTAGCAGTCACATGCCATTCTTTCCCTCTTCCACACAGTTCTTGGCAAATGATGCTTTGTCTCCATAGGTTTGTTTATTACGGACATTTTATATACTTGGAATCATACATCTTGTAGTCTTTCATGACAGTCTATTCCCTTAGTATGGTGTTTTCATTGTTTAACTATTCTGTAGCAAGTCCCACCATTTTACCCCTTTTTTATTGCTGAGTAATACTCCATTGCGTGTGTGTACCATGGTTTATTTATCTGTTCACCAGTTGACTGAAATTTGGATTTTTATTTATTTATTTATTTATTTATTTTGAGAAAGGGTCTCACTGTGTAGTTTAAGGCCTTTAACTCACTGTGAAGTCCAGTCTGGCCTTGAACTTGCAGTGATCCTCCTGCTTCAACTTTCCCATTGCTAGGATTACAGGCATGTACCACACTACACCTGACTTTTTGTATGGGAACTGTTATGAATAATACTATGTTTATGAATGAAACATTTTCATTTCTCTTGAAGTACTACCTAAGAGTGGAATTGCCAGGTTGTAAGGTAACTCAGTATCTAATATTTTGAGAAACTGCCAGGCTGGTTTCTAAATTGGTTCTACCATTTTACATTCCTGCCAGCAGTGTATGAATCTTTTAACAGAGAAGTGATGGTAAAAAGTTTGATGTTACTGCTTGAAGTGCATAAGTTTTAATTTTGATAAGTTCAGCATATTTGGTTTTTTGTTGCTTGCCCCCTTGGTGTTATTATCTAAGTAGGTTTTACCTGCTCTAGGCCCAGAAAGATTTAACCCTATAGCATCAAGAAAGTGAAGACAACTTACAGAATGAGAGGAAAGATTTACAATTACATGTTATAAAAACATTCATTTTTTAAAAATTTCTTTGTATTTTTTTACTGTCTGTGTCAAAAACTGACCAATATTAACACTGTCTGCAACTTAGAGAATGCTTATGATGTGTGCTGCGCCCTTCCTTTAGGAGTGGTCCTTTTTTCTAAGGAGAGTGACCTAAGAATTGGTGGCCCCTCAGACCGAAGGACACAGTCTGTGGCTCTGCTCTGTCAAGGTTGAAGGGCACCAGTCTGTGCCCAGCAGGGTCCCCTCAGGCTCTGGCCCATTGACTCGCTTCCTGAGGGCACTGCAAACAGCTGCCTCTTTGGCCTCTCAGCCAAGTTTAGTACCTCCCTGAGTCCCCCCTCACCCCTTGTCCCTTAGCTTTTCTGTGTTCATTCATCCCCACAGCTCACTTTTAAGTCAACAACAAAGGTCCTTCTAGAGTACTGTCTTGTAACTTTCAAAAAATAAAGAATTATCTTAGGTCATACTTCCAGAGATGGCTCTGCTTTTGTTGGATATGGAGGCCAGTTGAAAAAGGAAGTAGCTCATTTAGACAGGAAAGTTGTACTGCAGGGAACTGATTGTTTTAGAATCAGAAGTCCAGCAGTGGTCGAGTTTTCTGTGAGTGGTGATCATGAGGGGGTGGCGGTTACTCCGTGACTTAGCAGGTGACTCTTCTCCAGAGGGGCTTTGAGTGTGGCCTTTCCTCCCTAAGCAGACGCAGCGCACTGCAGGTAGTAAAGCCCTTGGGTGGATAAGTTTGTGGTCGTGTTAGAATATATTCTGTGATTTGATTTTAAGGCTTCCTGTCCTGAGAAAGCTGTTGGTTCAATTACAGTACTGATGCTGAGCATTTGATTTGGAGCTTTACGTAGAATTTCTTAAGCTGTGCCTTCCAATCAGTTGCTTTTGTCCATGTGTAAACCTTCACTGACAGTGCTGGACCCTCCAAGTTTGAGGCATCTTCTGTGATCTTTTCTATGGTCTTCAATAGTACACATCCACAGTTGAGAGGTCTAGCTAGCGCCTTGGTAACTAGGGCCCTATTCCAGGTTCTCAGAGGTTCGTTTAATATGACAGCCTGGGTTGGGGGTGTGTGTGAAGTTGTGAGATTACATCCTATAATGAGGACAGAATGGAGGCTGAAGTGGGAAGAGTCCCATCTGTTGGAGCTGTCTAGCCCAGCTTGGGCATGTGAATTCCTTGTCTGTCTGCTGAGTGCCTACAAGCATGGGACAGGGGGACTGGTCATAGAGACCGGACCTCTGCTTCCATCCCTACTCTCACATTGCTGCTCTTCTGTGGATGTAACAACCAAGGACAGTGTGCTTGACTGTCATACTGTCAGCATTAACCCTCTCCTTGGGGACCCTTTTCCTTGGCTTGTAATCCTGTTTGAATTACTCATGAATAAGGAGAAATTAGATTAATGAGGTGGTTCTAGAATTAACTGTGGACCTTCTAACACCATTGATCCAGGACCTGTCTTGTTCAAAGTAGGCTGCGTTCTCTCTGTATAAGTTCTATACCCTTTGGTCTTGGGAGAAGAGGGCTAAATGGTTGGGTTGAGGTGAGACTTCTATGGTGAAATGGAGACAAAGGGGAAATGAGCAGAAGCAGAGTTATGTTTTGGCTACGAGGAAATTTTTTTTAAAGGACTGGAGAGCGCCCGCGGTTGGGAAGCCAGACTCGAAAGAACTGCTGGGCTAAAGCCAGTCCTATGAGGAAATTTTTGTACTTAAAGATTAAGACCTCAGAATGGGCACATTGACTTAATATGAGTTACTCAGGCATCTACTGAAGTCGTCCCCCCATCGATGGTTTTAGTTACCTGCAATCCACTAGGTAGCAAAACAAGCCCAAATTCTTTTGTCTTTTGCAATTTTATAAATAGATTTGTTCTTAATGTAGATCTCAGTGACTTCAGCATACAGTTTTCTTTCTTTCTTCCTCAAGTCAAGAATTTACACCTTGTCACTAAAAGAAGAACTTTACGACTTTTTGTCATATCCATCTTGCATCTTGGGACCATTATTAAGATCAAAGCTACATGGACATGAGCACCATGACAGTTGGGCTGATAACTGAGATGTCTACTAAGATATTTGGGGGAAAAAAAAGAGAAAGGAAGAGGCAGAGGGAGAGAGAGATAGCCCTTGGTATCCACAGGAGTTGATCCAAATGCTATGGACTACTCAAGTCCTTCGAATTTGCACATAACCTAGGCACATCCTTCTGTACTTATAAACTGTATCATAGGTATAAATGTAGAGGAAAAATGCAGTCTGTATAGAGCTGGGTACTCTGTGGTTTCATGCATGCATTGAGGGTCTTGGAAAGTATCCCTGTAGGATGAGAGGTACAGGACAAGTGCGTAACATTGCTCATCTGGAGTTGCATAACCATTAAATACAATGACCATTATACAACAAAAAACCTGTGAGTGGCTCATTCTGAAAAGAGAACAAAGTTGTGGTGCCAATTATTAATAGAAATTGGTTTTCCAACAGTACTTAATGAATATCTTATAGTGTCAATAACTACTTCAGCAGCATTGTTTTTAATGTTGTACCAAGTATTTTGGGTTTTTGTTTGTTTTTATCATTGACTGAATTCAGACGATTAGTAAGGAGGAAGTTACACAGTAGCTGTGGAAAACTTTGCTCTTTTTCTGGAGGGTTTATGGGTACCACTGTTGGACATTTTGTGGAGTCTGGTTGAATGAGAATCTACCTGGCTTTCCTTGTGAAAATCTTTCAGCGTAGAGTAAGCAGGGAATAAGCTGCAGTTTCCATCATGCGGAGGAAGAACTTCTTTCTATTCTTGCTGTTAGGTAGACTGTATTTCTCAGCTTATTTGAGGCCAACTTACAGTTTGTAGACTATGTGCTATCTTGTCTTTCTTTTCCTGTTTGTCTCTCTCTCTCTGTCTCTGTCTGTCTCTCTCTGTCTCTGTCTCTCTCTCTCTCTCTCTCTCTCTCTCTCTCGTGTGTATGTGTGTGTTTGGCCTTTTCAGACAGAACTTAATTGTGTAGTGTAGGCCTGTCTTAATTTATTTTGTATCCCATGCTGGGCTTGAATTTGTGATCCTCTTGCCTCAGCCTCTCATTTGCTAGGATCGAAGGTGTGTATCTTCATGCCTGGCTTATGCTGTCTTTTTCACACTGCTTCTCTGGTTTGCCAACACAGATGAGTGCTGAACAGGTTGATCTTATTCTCATACTGCTCCCCACAGTCCCACAAGAAGGTCCTTGCTTGCACTGCCAGTCACAAGGCCCTGCCTGGGCTGTAGGCTGCCTGTGCTTTTGTCTGCTGTGGCTGTGAATTTTAAGGTACCCATAACCCCCTCAGGTTTGGTAATTCCCTGTAATGACTCACAGAACACCCCATTTTCCAGCCCTGTTTCCTTCCCTGGAAATGCTGAAAGTACCCACTTTTTGATGGTGTTTGTGTCTGATCTTTCCGGTGACTGACACCCTGCCTGAAGCCACATGTATGTTAGATCTTGCAGGTGGTTTGAAGGGCAGGGAGAGAGCCAGTGTCAATGTCTGGAGACTCAGGAGGCTGTTCAAGTTTTGTAGCTTTCTCAGCTGTCGTACCAGAGATGTCATATCAGCTTAGAAAGCCATCAGAAGGGCTCTCCGTAGTGGAAGGTATAGAAGCAGTGGAATGGGCAGATCTGAAAGGAACTCATAGGGCATAAAAACTGGGAGGAAAAACACCAGCATGTTGGACGGTACTCTGAGATCGGCAGTGAATGTACATATGTATGTTGTCTTCCACTCTTTGATCTTTTTGTAAATGCAGTTAGACATGTAAAAGCAGCTAACAGGGTCTCAGTATCTGTTAGTTAAAATTATTTGTATTAAGTTGCAAAAGTATTTTGTGATAATGACATTTTCCCTTATAAGGCCTTCAAGATTTTCATAACTGTATATTTAAACCAGTTTTTTTTTAACAGTTTAAAAGTTTAGACTGTTTACCTCAGTCCCTAAAATTCTGTCATGCCATGTGTTTTCTTTTAACTACACTGTAAAGAGAGGAGGAAGAACTCTTAATACAAGAGACTTGGCTTTATCCTGAAGAAGCATCAAAGGTATCTGCTACCAAAAGGCATGTGGGCAAGTCAGACACTCTGAGATTTACAGCGGGCCATTATTGAAAGGAAGAACTTGATTAACAGCAGCAAATGTGGCAGAGGTGAAAATGTTGGTCTATTTTTGGGTTTCCTCAGAATTCATCTCGATCTAATCTCTACCCTCCTGTGTTCACTGCGCCTCCAGGCATTGCGGCCTGTCAGAATCAGACTTATCAGGGCGCTTTGCCGCACCCTGGAAGGTTTTTAGGGAATGTAGGACTTTGATGACAATGGAAAGGCCTGGAAAGGTAGGTCAGTTACATAACAGTACTTTCAAATGAGTAGCAAGGCCTGACAGCTGTGGATAGAACTCGGAATCCGCAAAGTGGGGCCTGGGAGCCTGCCGAGAACATAGGTATTTTACTTTTTATTGAAAAATGTTTGTGTGCTGGGGATTTAGCTCAGCAGTGTAAGTGCCTACTTGGCAAGCATGAGATCACAAGTTTGATGCCCAGTACAAAAAAAGAAAGAAAAAAAATGTTTGTGTGATACTAGAAGTTCAGGTTCTGTTCTAGGGCAACTTGGGTGTGTATGTGTCAGTAAGTAAGCTTACTTGCTGATCGACAGTGTAAATGCACAAAACTCTTCCTCAAATATTCCTTTTGAATTACATGGTTAATTTTTTTTTTCTTGTTTTACATATTCTCACAGCTCCCGAGCTGATTTAATTAAACGGGTAATCCAGTCCCACGCACTGGACCGCAGTGAGTTGGAGTAACCAGGTGTAGGACGGGGCTGACTTCTTTACCTGGTATCTGTCCTCATTGTCCAGTAGATGATCAAGGAGGGTGTCCTCTCGGCAGAGTTCCTTTAAGCTGTCTGTTCTCCAGCTAGGGACTGAAGCCAGACAAGAGGCATGTGTTTTCCTTCCCCACTCCTTCATGGCAGGGCAGCAGATACAGGTGTAGAAAACACACAGAAGAAAACAAATAACCATAGAACTCAAAAGGAATTTTTGAGGAAGAGTTCATGTTCATATACACTATCAATCAGCAGGTGTGCTTGCTGACGTACACACTCAGGTGTACAGTGAGGAAGGTGTCAGGGGTCTGGGGGTGGCCAGCAGGATGATGGAGGAAGTGGTTACTATCCATAGTCCAACTCTCCACAGGTGTCCAAGGACAGGCCCTGGGGTAGGGCTGGGATTAGACCCCTCCTTATCTCTCATATAGGCAGAACCTGCTAACAGGCAGAGAGGGGCAGGGAGGATCAATCTCAGAGGAGTGGGTACATGTGGAGGGGTGCTGGGAGCCCTGTCTTTTTCTCATGAAAAGCTATAGAGCAGAAATAAAAGACTGGAAAAAGCTAAGTGAAAGACGATTCTTACAGATGCCCTGCTTTGGGAGCCAAGGGGTTGATGGTAAAGGTGTCTGATAACAGAAGGGACCTTAAGAAGTGAGTGAGTGTGTAAATCATAGGACAAAGGGCAAGGGCTGCTCATGTCCAAACAGTGTAGTCTGTTTGCTTTGTTTGTTTCAGACAGGGTCTCCCTATATAGTTCACATTGGACTTGAACGCACTGTGTAATAACAAGTTGGCCTCAAACCCATAGTGATCTTCCTGCCTCAGCCTCCTGAGTAATGGGATTATAGGCATGTACCCCAATGCCTGACTAGTAACAGTGTAGTCCTGTAACTCTGCTTGTCTGTCTCTAGCCTTGCCCTTTACTCCTAGGTTTTCTCAGCCTACAGGGAAGGTACAGTGCTGTGCATTTGGGCCCAGGGATCCTGAGGGGAATGGTGGTCAGTGTTAAGGAGGCAAAGGTAGGGAGAGGAAACTAGGAGAGATTATGTAATTTTTTTTTTTTTTTTGAAGGTACTAAAAATACAACAGAACAAGACAGAACAAAGCCAATTGAGATAATGTGAAATTGGTACAGAACTTCACAGCAGATTACCAAGATAACAGTAATAGTATATCTTGCTGTTGTCTAGCTAGTTAGGTATAGTGAAAATCAAACCAAAGACAGAACATTATACAACCAATTGAAAGAGAATATTGAATAGAGTAAAACAATTAATCATAATGAAACAAAACAGTGAAAACAACATTTGCTTTCAAACAGAAGATAGGAGATCCCCATATTTGCTATATTGCATACAACCATCCTCCCAAGAGATGCTCAGACCTCTGTCCCCAGGTGCTTGGGGGGGGCGGGGGGGGGGGTGTTGGGGATGTTTGATCCCCAACCCGCGCATTGGTAAGCTTGCAGGAGACCGACTGGGTCTCCTGCTGGCTCACTCCAGAGGGAGGCTCTTACCAAGAGGGCAGGCAAATTGCTTCTTTGGGGTGATTATGTAATTTTTTTAAAAAAAAAATTGGAGTATAGCTCAGCGGCTAGTGCCTGCCACAGATGTGGGAGCCCTCTCAGTTTAAAAATTATTATCAGCTTCCAGTATCAAGTGCAATTGCTCTTAATTTTAAAAGATGGTTAAAATGTAGGCTCTAAGTTGGATTAATCTTTTTTAGGCGAATCTTTTTTACCTTTAAAAAATTACCAACTTCTGTTTAAAATTTTGCATTTTCTGTCTGGCAAGTGTGAGGTCCTGAGTTCAATTTTTGGAATCCTACCCCCCAAAATTTGGATTTTAGATATGTTAAGGTGCAAAGGTGAAAATGTGGACTAGAGATCACTTGTCATTATGTAGTATTCATTGTGACTTTTATGGCCATCACATATATGTCCATGGATTTAATTCTGTGAAATATTATTCCTGCCCAGCCAACGTCTGCTCCCTGAGCTCACTGCCTGTTCAGTATCCCCATTTCACAGTTCCAAAATAGCTTTCTGCATGTCCAGGACCAGACTCAGGACTCAGTTTCGACGTCACTGAAGCACTTTTGCTAGTATTTCATGAATGATTTATTGAATGATGCTCCATCTTATAGTTTCAAAAGCTAAAAATATGTCATCTTCGATGCCTCCTTCTGCTTCAATTCCGTATCTAGCCTATCCCCACGTCTTTACCCATCTCACCTTACTCTCTCCAGTATTGTGTAATTTATCTTCCTATTCATTAATAGGACTTTTGTTGAAGGCCTCAGAATAGCATGCAGTTTTACATGTTGTATTTCAGCCCTTTCTATATTGCAGGTGAGGTGAGATGTTTAAAATACAAATATGCCTGTATTCCCTGCTGCTGAAATCCTTTGTAACGCATTTCTGCTCCTAGGCTAAAGCCAAGGCCCACAGGACTCTAAATGTGATACTTTTCTCTCTCTCTCTCTCTCTCTCTCTCTTTTTTTTTTTTTTTTTTTTTTGGGGTACAAAGGATCCAACTCACTTACCTCTAGCTTGTCAGGCAGGTACTTAGGTCATTGAGCTAAATCCCTGGCCCAACCTTTCTCTTTTTGAAGTCCCACCCCATTCCATTCATTTAATAATTATTTAATCACTGTCTATCTTCCCCATCGGAAGAACTTGTTTTGTTTGCTGTTATATCGCAATGCCTAGCTTAGAGCCCAATACGTTAAAAAGCAACAACAACTTATATAGGTTGAATATATAGTCTGTGAGTGAAATGAATGCGCAGTTCATCCAGAAAATTTACAGATTATAATGTAGTCTTATCATTTAATTGTTGTAAATGACCTAAATATCTAGGTCTTGAGTTTATAAAAGTAAAGGGCCCTTGTGAATATTTTTTTAGCTGAAACCTTTCTTCTTACTAAGGAAACAGATAGGGAATGCAGAAAGGATGCGTAAAAAATCCATAGGCTGATGAACAGCAAAACCTTGCTGTTGCGCAGGTCCTCTGATCACCAGTTCTAACTTTCTCTGCATTTGATTCATGACTTTTGTGTCTAGAAGCACAGAACAGAAAAATCCTTGAGATGCCTTTGGACTGGAGACCATTTCTTCTGTTGCTGAAGGATAATGCTCAGGCATCTCTTCACATTCATTGCAGTTTTGCTTAGTTCTATTAATTTGTTTTTCTTCATATTGAGTTAAGAGTCTGCTTCTCTCTTAACAATTATCCATGTAATCCTAACTGTGTCCTCTGATGGGACAATAATTCTAATTCCTTTACCTAAGCAGCCCTTAAAGTATTCGAAGACCTTATAAGGTTTCTTAGTTTTCTAAATGTCTTAGACCAGTTATTTATAGGCACAACTACCTTTTTTTTTTTTTTTTTTTTTTTTTTTTTTTTTTTGCTTGTTGAGTTTGTTTTTATTTTTGACACAGGATCTTGTTATGTAGCCCAGCTCAGCTTTGAACTCCCCGTTAATGTTAATCATCAGTGCAGGGATTTCAGGTGTGGACCACCACGCCCAGCTCCAAACACAGGCATCTTCATCCACAGGCATCCAGTTGCATTCATTTTTGTTCAGCGTTAGGAATTCACAACTGAATCCAGAGTCTTAACTGAATTCACAATCTCAGATATTATGTGATCAGTCAGACTACAGGAAACAACGATGGTCCCCCCAACATTACCACCTTCATCTGCAGTTTTTCTTTCCATGTTATTTATGGTCAACCGTGGTCCAAAATAGTAAATGAAAAACCCAGAAGTGGATCATAGAGTTTAAATCCCATATTGTTTTAAACACTGCAGTGAAATCTGGGGCTGCCTCACTCTCGTGTCAGGAGCCATCCCTTTGTTACCTGTCCACCAGGTGCTCAGTTCCCCTCTGCGTTTTCAGATTGACTATCAGGTATTAATTGTAGTGCTTAACTTGAAGTTACCCGTTTTTACTTAATAACTACCCCCAAGAGAATGATGTTGGTGGTTCAGAAATGCCAAAGGGGAGCCTTAAAGACTTCCTTTAAGTGATAAGGGAAAAGTTCTCAGATTACAGAAAGAAAAAAATGTATGCTTAGATCTGTGTTAGGTCTGTGGTAAGACTCAACCTTCTGTCTGTGAACTTGTGAAAAAAGGAAAAGGAAATTCGTGTTAGATCCACTATTACACCCTATATTGCAAAACTGACAGTGATAATGTATTATAAGTTTTCAGGCATCTTCTGGGGGCCTTGAAATATATCCCCTGGGGTAGCAAGGAGCCCCACTGTATTTATCCTGGTTTTAAAGAGATGATCTAACATATATGTGGCTTGGCAGCCAGGCTCTGGAGTTGGGCAGATGCGAGTTTACACGTTGGTTAAGACTTTCCTGGACTTAACACAGTAATCCAAGGGAGCTCTTAGGGGGGCCCACTGGCTGAACTATAGAAGCCTGCAGTCTGTCTTGCTTATTGTCATTAATGTTGTCAACCTAAATAAAAAGCAATCAGATTCACTAAAGAATAATGATTGTTAAGCTGGTGTGGGGACACAAACCTGTGATCTCAACACTCTGGGAGGCTGAAGCCAGGAGAATGGGAGTTTGAGCCCAGCCTGAGCAATTTAGCAACTTGGTGAGACCCTGACTCAAAACAAAAAAAGGCTGGGGACATATCTTAGTGGACATCTTTCTACCTCAATAAATTCATGGTGATATCGTGATCTCTTAATGATACAATTTACAACTACTTTCCATCCCCCCTTTTCTCATTTATACCTTTCTCCCACCCATCTCACCATCTTTAAAGATGGACTTTTCTCCCTTTAAGTTTTCAAAAATCATTAACCCATGGAACCTTGCCCTAAAAGAAATTATTATGCAGACTCTAATACATAACAGATGAATGCAATAGGTATTGTAATTGTACGATTCAAAAGCCTTAGTTTTAAAAGTGGAATTTATAGGTTGGAGATATAGCTTACTGGTACAGTGCCTGCTGGCAAGTACAAGGTTCCGAGTTCAATTCCTGGTACCAAAAATAAGTAAATAAAAGTGGAATTTATGAGATTGAAGCTAAATTCAAAATTAATTAAAATCTAGTTTATTTCAGTAGTGTTTAGCTTACAAGTTATCGAGAGAACTTTGTTTTATATAGGCCTGTAATTACAAATGATTTTTTTTTTTTTAATTCATGTAAGAGGCTGGAGGTTTAGCTCAATGGCATAAGTGCCTGCTTGGCAAATGCATGGTCGTGAGTTCGATCCCCAGTACCAAAAAAAAATTTAATATAGTTAGTACTTTTTAATTTAATTCAGTAAGAATATGCTTTAATTAAACTTACAGAAGTCTGAAACAAATGGGAAATTTGTGTGGCAGTACAACAGAGGTTAAAAGCAGGAAATATTTATTGGGGGTCAGACAGCTTTTGCCTAAGACAGAAGTGGACCCAAAAGTGAGAGGACCCACTTTTCAGGGTAAACATGGTCTAAGATTATAATCAACCAATAAGATATGAGTAATACTGATCCAATGAGGAAGCAAGTCATGGAGTAAGTGTAGTGTATGGAAAGAACAAAAATTTTTTAGGAGGGAGATGAGTCTTTTTAAGGGCTGTGATTACCCACCAAGGTGACTGAGTTCTAGCTGGACTTTATTAGACCAGGTATTGCCACTTATCTTATTTAGGTCTGGTCATTTTGTCTTTACCATGAGGCCTGGCTTCCAGCAGTTATGCTTCTGGCCACAATTGTAATGAGTTTTCATCTTTGCATTGGTTTTCTTGAGGACCCAGCCCTATCTGACTGCCTATAATATTTCTACCTAACTTAGCAATCTATAATATTACCCCAGACACCAGTCACAAGTTCCCATATGTACTTCTTACCCAGTAGCTTTCACTGTGGAGGTTCCCATAACCCCTTCCCTAGGTTCCATAATTATCTAGAATTGACTGACAAAGATCAGGAAATTACGGTTGCTGGTTCTTTGTAAGATCAGCTTGGAAACAGCCAAATGGGAGAGGTACCTTGGGCAAGCAAGGTAAGGGGCACAGGCACAGAACTTCTGGCACCCCCTCCAGCTGCATCACCCTCTCAGAAGTTAGCATGTTCACAAACCTGGAGGCTCCCAGCCTTGTCATGTGGGGACTGTATAGAAGTTCCGTCATGTGGCATGATTAAGTCATTGCCTATTGGTGATTGAACCCAGGGCCTCGCATGTGCTGGGCAAGTGCTTTGCCACTGAACTGTATCTTTAACCTTTTCATTTTAAGACAAGGTCTTGCAAAGTTGCCCAGTCCAGCCTAGAAGTTGTGATATTCCTGTCATGGCCTCCCAAATAGCATGTACCCATGATGTTTGGCTGGCCTTTGGTGATTGAACCCTGGAAGGAACCAGGGTGACTCTGAAAGTTGCAGCCCTCTAATCTTGGCTTGATTACTCTGGTAACTAGCTTCTGTCTTGAAGCAATCTAGGCACACCCCTCAAATCATTAAAGCTCATAGGAAAGACACATCTCTTAAATTCAAGGGTTTTAGGGGTTCTGTGCTAGCAGCCAAAGATCATGTATATTTTTGTTACAGCACCTGTGTCAAATCTTACAGGTTGACGCTAAGCAACAAACTTGAAAAGTAATAACAGTCTGTACTTTGATAGAACAAAGATTCTGTGCATACAGCTGGACAGGCCCTTTTTTCTTTTTCAAGTTTTTTTTTTTGGTCTTTTTCATTTTTATCGGTACCAGGGATCGAACTTACGACTGCCTGCTTGCAAGGTAGGCACTTATGCCGCTGAGCTAAATCCCCAGCCCCTGGACAGGCCCTTTTAACTGAGCCTGTTGCATATTGACACTCAGACATTTGCATCCCTGAAGTTTTGAGACTTTGTTTATTGTTGTTTGTGTTTGTCTTCCTTTTCTCCTTACCAACACAATCAGTGGCACAACAGTTCATATATATGGAAAGAGGTAATAGAATCGGCACACATAAGCTAAATTACCAGTGCACTTTAAGATATTCTTTTTAAAATTTCATGTGTAATGCAGTTGATTTTTAAACTTTCTGTGAAAAAGTTTTAAAGCTACATAATAGAAAACAGTACAATAAAAGCTCCCATATACCCATTTCTGGACAACAGATATCAAGATTTTGCTGTACTTTGTCTTTTTTTAAAAAATCTTTTGGAAATATAGCAGATCTCAGATACAAGCACTGAGATTTTTTTAAACACAGTATTAATAATAATTAAACACATTTCAAAACAAAACTGAAGTTGAACATTTGTAAACTATCTGGAACATCTGTGCAGCATGCAATTTATAACCCACTGCCCAATTACAGTCATTTATAAGGGAGCCTTGATAACGATGTGTGAATGCTTTAAAAAAAATGATTCCAGTCATGCTCAACTCTTTGATCCTGGATTAGGATTAGGAGGTAGGACTAAAGAATCATCTCTTAATTTCTTTTAAAAGTCATGTGATACGATGGAAACCCATTTACCCAGTGTTCACTGCTACTCTATTACTACTTCAGGTAGCTAAATTAGGAAGACAGTTTATGCTTTACAAAAATTCCCTTGTTAATACTGCAACGTTTTTTCTTTTAAAAATGCCAATTATTTTTCATAAGTTATTGGGAGAATTTCTGGCCCAGCCCAGAAAGAAAAATTCTAAATAATAAAAAAAATTTTAGCCAGATGTGGTGGCGCACACCTGTAATCCAAGCACTCAGGATGCTGAGGCAGGAGGATTGTTGAGAATTTGAGACCAGTCTGGGCTGCAAAGTGAGCTCAAGGCCAGCCTGAACTGCAGACTGAGACCCTGTCTCAAAAAGACCAAATAAATAAATAAAAATTGCTTTCTTTACCATTGCATTATGATTATAAAGTAAGTTACTTGTTTTTAAAGCCATTTCTGTACCCACTTTTTAAAGTTTGCTTTTTTATTTGGTTCTTCTAGTGTTTTAGATTCACAAAGAGGTGATTCTGACCTGGTCATGGTAGCTTTTTCATTTATTTCTGAAACAGTTTGATTGTTTAATTTTGTGCTGTGGAATAGGAAATACTTGTGTTTTTTAACACTCAGAGGTTCAGATCTGCTTGCTTCATAAAATTCTGTCTCTAGATATGTCGTGCTAGTCTGGGAGCTGTCTCAGTGCATGTTGAGTCCTCTCAACCAGTGTCAGCATTCACACAGTGTGCTTTGCAATAGACCTCGGTCTCCTTATCTTTTTTGGAAGTAGCTATAGTAGTGGTAAAATTGTTATTCTTATCAGTTGGATAATGCATGTAAACAACTTGAGTTAGGAAAACTCATTTTAGGGCATAGTTCCAGCTATTAACTTTTTAGGTTAGACTGCTATCCTTGCCAAATCTTAGAGATGACTAGTAAAAATAAACAGGGGAACTGTTTACTGTTTTTGTGTGTGAATTTAGGTAGTAGAAAATATTTGCCAGTGTCAGAAAGACACTTCTTTAATAGAAGGATTTTGGTTTTTTGTTTTAGAATCACAAGAAGCCAATGAACAACTGGCAGCAGAAGTAGTTGACACACACTCTTCTGAGACTTGCTCTGGATCTTCGGGAAATGAACCACAGCTGGCCATTGATCCTCACCCAGTCAGGGATGTCAGGGAAGAACCTGGTTATGACCCCAGCAGGATTTCAGTAGTGAGGCCATTTTCAATAGAAACCAAGAATTCCTCTGGGATCCCAGCAGCTCTTGGAACTGAAGCAGCCCAGGGCTATGTAATTGCAGGCTCAGGTGAGGCTTCGCCCTCCAGCATGCCAGAAGCCACCCAGGATGAGGCCGTGACAGAAGGCAACATGGGCAGCATGGGGGTTACGCCTGAGGCATCTGCAGATGGTGATCTGAAGGCTGGAACCTCCTGTCCCGAGCCTGTGGCCAGCAGAAGCAGGCTGAGAAAGCCCAAACCTGTATCTTTGCGGAAGAAGACTATCGGGGGAGAGTTCTCCAGGGCAGAAACTGCCACAGAGGCCAGGCCTCTTGCCAGGGTATCTTACCAGACCAATCCGGATGAATTGGATGAGAATGCACGACTGGGAGGTGATGGGAGCCAGCAGTCTCCCCTTGGCCTCAAGGAAGCTTCAGGCACTCTCAGTGATACCAGTAACTCAGGGATTGAGCTGCAAGAAGAGGCAAGGAGCTCACCTCTCAAACTCGAGTCCGATTTCACAGATGTGGAAAACATAGAGGCCAGGAAAGCCCTTCCTAGGAAACTTGGCAGTAAACTGGGTAACAAACCGGCTCCTAAGATCCAGAAGGATGTCATGCATAGGCCACTAGGTGTAGACCAGCCTGCAGACCTGGCAGCTGGAGACACCTCTATCTCCCAGATGTCTTCTAAGCTAGAGCTGAATCAGTGGGATTGCCCTGGCTTTGATTCCCTTGGGAGCCGCTCAACTCTGCAGAACTCCCCGCCTCTGTCCTCTAAGGGTTCCTACCATTTTGATCCAGATAACTTCAATGAATCCATGGATCCTTTTAAACCAACTACAACTTTAACAAGCAACAACTTTTGTTCTTCCACTGGTAATCATGTTAATGAGATCTTAGATTCACCCAAGAAGTCAAAGTCGCGTTTAATAACGTGAGTGACAAGGGTGCTGGGCACTGTGTTCTGTGTAGTATTCTCAGTGGGTTTGGCAGCCCATTGCTTTGGTTTTAGTGAACTGCATTTATTTTTGAGGTGCATTGGAGTCACAAACAGCTTTTACCAGTCTTCACTATTTTGCCTAATTCTTGTGTGGTTAGAATTCTAAAGATTTCCTTTGCAGATCTCTACCTTATTTCTGAATCCTCAACATATTTATTTAGCAAAGTTATTTTCCTCCTACCCTGAATACTTCTTTTAATGTTTAAAATAAATCAGGTAGATTTGATGCTTTTTAGAAATCCTTGCTGGGAACCCCTGAATACAGAACTTGAGTGTCTGTGCAAGCCACCATCTTCAGATCTTTGTGGATGAAACAAAGAAATTCCAAAGCTGCAAATTACCTCTCCACTGTCAGTAATGTGAAGATGGTCCACAAGCATCTTAGAGAAGTTTTTCTAAGCAGAAAGCTGTGGGGGGTTTTGTTGTTACTGTTCTTGGAAACACCTGCCATGGAAAGTTGGTGAGAGTTCTTGTCTTCATGTGTGTTTTTGGTTCATTTGCAAGAAGGCAAATTTCCAGTGAGGACCAAGACTGTTTTAAATGATAGGTTAAACTTGAATAAGTTAGTCTTTTGTCCCTTGTGCTCCCTGCATCCCTCAATTTTCCTGAAAGCTGATGCTTGCAAGACTAAATTTCCTTGAGTGGTCCCTCAGGCCATACTTGGTGTCAGGTTTCATTTTAACTTTGTTAGAGGATTGCTGTATCACAAAAATTACATTGACTAGGTGCCAGTATAATCCCTTTGTGACATTGTGACATTTTAGACAATGTTAGAGAGAAAGAAGGACCGTTGACATGAAGGTTGAAGCGTGGGAGGGCAGGTGAGAAGACAGTATCTGTGGTTATCATGAAGTCATTTGTGGAATTACTTTTCAGCATTATGACTTTTTAAAAAAATACTCAGTAGTGAACTATGCTGGGAAAGGAAAATATCCAGAGCTTTAAGGAGCAGAAGTATTGGCTTCAAGACTGACGGTTAAGCAGTGCAGGTGTCAGTTATGTAAACAGCTTTGGTGAGTCCCTCACGTTGTCTGGGGGGGCAATGAAATGTCACCAGTAGCTGTCGATCTGTTCCTGTGTGGGAGCGGTAAAATGCTTGTTGAAGTATATTGATGGTTGGGTGTTGGCTGTTAAGGTTAGGTACTTACGACTAGGCAGCCTTTGGGAGTGCACATAGGGCACTTTAGTTCCTTGGTGCTTCTTCCCCTAAACAATAGCCGCCTCTTCCTACCCCCCGCTGATAAGTGGTAGTTTGGGGAGTTTGCCTTCCAGTTGCATGCTGATGATATTAGCCAGGGGTTTCCTGTCAGAGAAGATTAAATATGAGCCAAAGAGGGAGAAATGTACTGTTTGTATTCAATACCAAGAATTACTGTGTCTTGACCTGGTAGCATTTTCCTCTCTTCTGTGTCAAATGAACTTCTTGAGCTACTATACCTTGTAGATTATTTAATTTTTATTTTTTTGGTATGGTAATCAAACTTAGGACCCTTTGCTTGCCAGGCAGGCACTGTGCTGCTGAGCCAAAATCCCTGGCCCTATAACTTGTGGCGTTTTTGTTTTATTTCTTATATAATCAAAATTCTTACTTTTTTGGATGTGGTGGCTCACATCTGTTATCCCAGCAGTCTTAGCCTGAGGCAGGAGGATCTAAAGTTCAGACCCAGGCAATTTAGTGGCTGCTTAGTAAGATTGTCTCAAAATTTTAAAAAATAAATAAAAAGGGCTTGTGGGAAGGCTCTGGATTCAGACAGACAAAACTCTTCTATCTGCGAGAAAGGGTTGGTAGACCTCTTGTAGAACACTGTAGGGTCTTGATTAGCAGAATGGTTCATTGTAGAAAAGACTAAAAACAGATATTTGATGTAGTACCTAGTGGGTACTGTAGTTAGGGGTTTTGCATGACATTCAAAAAGATGTATGTAATTGATTTCTAGATGTATCTATAAAATGGAGAGACCATAATATGATTGGAATTTTGCACATCAAATAATATTATATGAAATCATTTTAAGCTTCTTAGTAATGCACGCCTATTTCAAAATAACCAAATATCTTTTCAAGTATATTTTATAAATATATTTTATTCATATATTGTCTTTAATCTGAGTGACTAGTCAGTAGAGACTAAATGTGTTCAGCAATGAAATATTGCTTTTATACATTTTCACATATTTAGGAGTTTATTCTCATCTCCAGATTGAATATATGGCATCTCTGAAATGTTTAACCACTCTTACTCCTTTAGTGTTGAGGTGCTGTTAACCATTCACCAGTATTGATAGTTATGAGTGTGACATTTTTAATTTATATTCCACATCACAGAAAGAACTAGTTAGCTGTTACATCTACCGGAGTAAAGATAAATTTCTAGGCTTTACATGATTTTTTTCTCCATCTGTCTGTCTCTTTCCTGTCTCTAATTTTGTTGGTGCATCAGGACCACTGAGCAAGTGAAATTTCTCTGTTTTCTGTTGTAAGTACTTTTGCTATTTCTGTTTGTCCCTGGGACTGTTGGCACTTAGCTGCCCCACCCCTGCCCAACTATCTCTCCACAGCATGTTGGCTTCTGTTTCTGAGCTTGACCTTCTCATCTATTTCTGAGTTTGATTTTTTTTTTTTTTTTTTGCATTTCATTTGCCACTTCCTGAATTAGCTTAGCCTTGCATTGTTTGTACCTAAAGGAGCGGAGATTGCCCTTCCTGCCTTAGGTACGTGAGTTTGCGCACCCTGGCTTGGCACATATCACGTGGCGCTTTGGATACCAAGAGCTGGCTTGGCCCCCAAGATCATCAGGGACTGTGCTGCTATATAATATTGGAAATCAGTGGATTTTTAAAAATGGTATAAGGGTGCTTGGAACAGGTGATAAGTTTTGCTGAGTCAACGTGAGATTAGCGACAGAGGTTGGCACTTAACAGCATTAAGGAAATAAGACCATGTACCAGTGATTGTATCTTTCCTAATAACTTTGGGCTTGTCTTTTAATTTTTTCCACCAAAGAAAAGCATGTTGAAGATAATTTTTTTGGTCAGAGTGTCATTTTTACTAGAAAGTTTTGTTCATTGAAACAGCAGAATGTGAATTAGTCTTATCACAAGTGATAACTAAGAATGACAGAATCTCTAAGTTTTCAATAGTTTTGGGCTTTGTACCTTACATGACACTCATCTTGTACCTCACTAGTAAGAATGATAACAATTTATTCAAATACTTTTATACTTTCTGTTGACCACAGTTCTTTTCTGTAAATACCTAGGTATAGATGGGAGCTGTCTTAGGAGACTTCTGTGGCTTTTAGTACAATAAAGAATTTTTAAAGAATCTGGTCTAGTGTGATGATTTTTCTGATGAACGTCAAAGCCAAGTGACTAAAGATCAGAATGAAACCTCTCTTGCTAAGACTGTACTATCTGGAAGGCTTTTGGTGGTGGGTAATAAAACATGATAGGGGTCACAGTATTGGTGTTTGACAATCCACAGAAGCAAACAAGGTGGTCTTTTCAAATAGTGAACCTAGCCCTCATTCTTCGCTTGCCCTGTCTGTTGGGAGAAGACTCAGAGACAGCAAAGGGATCTGTGTCTCTGCCATGCAGATGTTTGATTTGTGTGCTGTTGTATGCTTTGGCTTCTATCTGCATACACTGCGCTCTGCTCCTTCTCATTCCTTCAAGGTAGCCATTGTGATTCTGAACTGGCTTGTTTGTGTTTTTTTTTTTACAGGAGTGGCTGTAAGGTGAAGAAGTATGAAAGTCAGTCTCTTGCTTTGGAATCTTGTTCTCAGGTAAGTCTGTGTTTGACACCAGCCACATAAACCAGCAATCCCCAAACTGGAGTTCACATCCTGTGGGGGTATCTCAGAGTGGGTGTCTTAAGTATTCAACTTTAAGGAAACCAATTTTCAGATCCTTAATGTCCTAAAACCATCTGGGAAGGACCCTAAAAAATTGTAAAAAGGATCTTTTACAATGATCGCTTTTTTAAAAATTCCCATTCTAAATCTTAGAACGGTGTATCATCAAAGTGTGCAAACCTCCAGGGCAGGAGAGATTTCAAATACTGGGGTAGTTTCTCACAAGGCGGGTGGTTTCCAGTTCATTTCTGTCAAGAAAAGGGGACAACCTGGGTTGTCAACTTGTTCAAAGTAAGATTTTGTGTTTGTTTTCAAACCCAAGGCTATATGTGTGCTAGGTAAGCTGTGCATCCCCAGCCAGAAATAAGGGCTTGGCTTGGCTTTGTTTGCGATAGGGTCTCAGTGAGTTGCTCAGGCTGGCCTTGCACTTTCATTTGTCCTGCCTCAGCCTCTGAATAACTGGAATCATGTGTGCCAGCTTGCCCTGTTGAAAAATTAGATTTAATTACAAAATCTTCTGACACATAACTTGGAAAATACATTGCTATTATAAAACTTCTTTCAGTTTCATCCATTTACTTATACAATAGGGTTTCTTATTGATTATAATATAAAGATGGAAACCAGCAATAAATGATACTGATGTTTATTTTATTCTAACAATAAATACTGTCCATCTATGACTATATGAGTTGGGAAACAATAAAAGCCCAGGTCCATGTGATTGCAGTGAAATCCATTTTGTGTAAAACTTCTGCTTAAGCATAACTATAATCACAGAAGCACACTTGTATTGGTTAACAGGATGCAATTTAAGTTTAACTTATACTATAAAACTTGGGCCAAAAATTTGATACATACTTTAAATTTTCCTTTTTTTGGTACCAGGGTTCGAACTGATGACCTTGTACTTGCCAGGCAGGCGCTTATGCTGCTGAGCTAAATCCCCAGCCCTGAAAGATTTTTTTCTTTTTTTAAAATCAGTAATGGGGATAGAACTCATGACCGCGCGTTGCAAGGTAGACACTTATGCCGCTGAGCTAAATCCCCAGCCCCTTATACTTTAAATTTTTAAAAGGCAGTGGGGGATTGCTGTCTGAGTTACTCGTCATCTATTTTAAAAAACCCTTCCTGAAATTTGGCCAAAACAGGCAGCAAAAACCATGATAAAAACTACTTCATTTTATTTAATATGTATATATAAAATATATTTTTTATCTATATATTTTTGGCACTGAAAAAATTTTAAATCAATTCCACAAATTCTGCTTTCATTTTTTTATAATACTTGTAAAAACTTACAATATTGTGAAGACAAATTATGCACTAGTAATTTCAATGATAATTCTCCAAGAGAAAACAATGTAATGTTTTAGTGTTTATGGACAAAGACTAAAACTACATTTTTGTTTTTGATTTTTTTTGTTGTTGTTGTTTGTTTGTTTGTATTGGGAATTGAATTTGGGACCTTGTGCTTGCCAGATAGGCTGTAACTTATTTTTAACAGAGAAATAGTATGAAGGGACCTTTAAAAGATTCTCAATCTATATGTATTTTGTTGGAATAATTTCTTAATGGAAGTGAAATACAAATTCATAGAGGAAAGGGAAAAATGTAAATGTCTATTAGAAGAACTTACAGAATTGAAAAATAGATCATAGGGTATTTTATTACTGGAGTAACTTAACTGCGTTAACCAAGAAAGTACCAGGTACTACATTCTTTGTGTTAATTCAAAGTTAGCCTTTTCTGTTAAAGATATTTATTATTAATTTTTTAAAGATAGTTTATCCTGAAACGTTTTTAGATGTAACTTGAAAACAGAGTGGACAAGTAAGGATTTTCAAAAAAAATAGGCTTGGCAAGGTACATACGTCTATAACCCCACCACTTAGGAGACTGAAGCAGGTGAGTTGCAAGTTCAGGGTCAGCCTGAGCTATCTTCTCCAGTGAGAGCCTGTTTCAGAAAAGTATAACATAAAACAAAGTGCCAAAACACGAGTAGGAGGTACATAAGCAAGAAAATTGAAAACTGCTGTCTTAGATCACTTAAGTTGTTTGCTTACAAATTCAGGCTGGAAAAGTTCATTTCTTTCAAACTCCAGATTCAAGTTACATAATCTATGTTCTAGAAAATAGCATTTCAGGATGGGAGGAACCTAGCTGCTGCTTTGTATCTGGATCTGTGACTAATTCTATCAAATATTTGTATGGAATGTGGCTGCTTGTTTCATTTTCTGAAATGTCACTTGTCCTTGTTGTTTGTCTCCCTAATGGGTAACTTCTGTGTCGTATTTCCAGGATGAAGGACCAGTGATCTCTTCAGACATTTCTAGTAGGGATGGCCATGCTACTGATGAGGAGAAATTGGCGTCCACGTCATGTGGTCAGAAAGCAGCTGGGGCCACAGTGACAGGTGAGCCAGAGGAAGACCTGGAGTACTTTGAATGTTCCAATGTTCCCGTGTCTGCCATAAACCATGCGTTCTCATCCTCAGAAGCAGGTACGGAAGCATATCTTCATCTTCACCTACCTAAGCACAGAAATGCAATGCCTGAAAGCCTAAAGCAGGAAGTGCCATAGAGAGAATAGAGAATTGAGTCCCTTGAGTGCTGGGTTTCAGATCCTGATCTGTGCCTTGCTTGTTTACCTAGAAAAGAGACCTCCAAAACTGCCTACTGAAATAGATAGTAGGGATATATAGGTAAGTATAGCACAATGTACAGGAGACAGACACTAAGGTGTGATGTAGTGCTTGAATTTTTGTATAGTTTTATGTTAATATGGCCAAATTATAAAAGTATAGTAGCCTATAAATATGCATTTAGGTTTTTTGGTTATTATTTATCAGCTAATATGTATAGGGCCTCATCACCTACAGCTGTTGTTCTGTTTTATATAGATTAGCTCTTTATTCCTTGATTGTTAGCTCTTTTCACCATACTATGGAGAAACAAAGTGAGGCACAAAAGTTAACTTGACCAAGGTTAGTTGGTTAGCATAGGAGAGAGAAATATGTCTTTCCCCTTTGTAAGGTTTGTGGCTGAGACCTCTACAACAAAAGACAGACTTGCATGAAAAAAAGCACCCAAATTTCTTTAATATATGAGTAAGTTTTATAAGGCACAAGAACACTTCAAAATGAAGACCCATGTGAGAACATTTTTCATGAACAGTCACAGAGAAGTGTGATGAGCAGATGGCCACTGATTACTGAAGGACCCTTAGCAAGGCCTGCTCACCTCAGATTCTTCTCGGCATCTGTGTGTCTTAGAGAATGAAGATGCTCTTTCTGCAGGTATTGAGAGGGACTACTCTGGAGTGAAGAGGGCCTCATGACCTGTTTTTCAAGAGAAGATCAAAGAACTCTTTAAAATCTGCACCATTGATGACAGACCTTCCTGCTGTTTCTGATTTCTCATTTGCTGTGATGCCATGTTTTGGGGTATTCTGAATAGTCACTAGCTAATGTGGAATTGGATTCCAACCTACAACAGTGTGGTTCCGTGGCCTCTAACCTCAGTGTAGAGTGATTATTTTCATTCTAGTCAGCTAATGTAAATTTTCCTGTAAAAATGTGGCAGATTGTATTGACGGTGCTCTATAAAACTCTTGACATACTAAGGAAGAACCTGAACTACCAAGGCTGTGCGGTAACAAAGCCACTTGCCCACTCACTCCAGGCCTTCTTCAGTGAAGGCCCTCTTGAGATCGCACCTCACATCTGTGACCTAAACTTAGGAAAAGCTTTGAACTGTGTCCATTACTACATTCAATATCATTAAAAACTCAGATCTTCTTAAGCAACATAATGTGTGGGGTTTTGACATAGACTTGTAAACACTGATTTCCCGTCAAACCAGGGAAGCAGGTTGAAAGTGGGACTTGACAAAGCAAGTGATTTCTCCAGTTGCCTCAGGTCTCTTAGGTATCAGTTGCCCATGTGTGTCAGTGAGCTCTCTGTTACCGTTACAGATAACCTGAGCTTTAGAAGGGAGAAGGGTTGTTGGAGCTGGCTTCTGCTTTTAGAGGTTCAGCCTGTGATTAAGGTAGACTCCTTGCTCTTTGACCTGTGGTATGGATGCCAGCTGTCAACAGCAAAGAGGATGTGGTGGAGTGGAACTGCTTACCTCCTGGGCCAGGAAGCAAAAGAATGGACACAAGGAAACTGGGTTCCCAGAGTGCCCTTCAGGGGCACCCCCTACCCATTACTAAGTACCTTCCAGCAGGCTTCAGTTTTTACAGCCTCCCAAATATGTCACCCTAGGGCCCAATCCTTTGACCAAGGGGCCTTTGGGGGACATTTTAATATCCAACTGTGACACTATTCTTAAAGCAAACATACCAGCCATTGTTCTTGATTTCTGCCCCACAGGCCCTGTTCCTCACTCTGATTGGTATCCCCTTTTGCTTGCTTTTTTTCTCCCCCAACCACAGTCTCACTGTGTAGCTCATGCTGGCATTGAAATTGCTAGGTAACCTGGGCTGGCTTGGAACTTGTGATCCTCTTGCCCTGCATCTTACTTCTAGGATTACAGATTGGCACCACTATACCTGGCTTAATCCTGAGTACGGTGCTCTTAACCTTTTTTTTTTTTTTTAATGTATGTATCTTTTTTTTTTTTTTGTTATCTTCTCCAAAAGTTCTGCCCATCCTCCCAGATCTATCTTGAATGTTTATTGAGACCTACTCTACCTTGTGTTCCCACTGCATTTTTTCTTGACTTCCCATTCCATAGTGCCGAGCACAGTGCATTCATTGTAGAAGGGGAAATGTTATAAATATCTCAAGGTTAGGGACTGTGAGGTGCATCTTTGAATTTTCTTTGATACATGTAATATTTGTTGGATTGTATCCTTTCTCACTGGGGAAAATTCCTTGAACAAGAACCTCTGTATAGAGAACTGGGGCTCTATTAGATACACAGTCAGCAAGCTGGTTGACTGACTTGCATAAGCAAAACAGATTTAAACAGTTGTTACACTGTAACTGATCAGCTTTATTGAAGAAATAAGCAGAGGGCTTGGCTATGGGGAGGTGGGAGGGCGGATGGCAATTGGAGGAATTGGAAGATCACTGGCCGAGAGTCACTGTGGAAGGTGGATCTGTAGCCCTCTGTACATCAGTGTTCAGGAAACCTAGTGATGGGGGGGATCCTGCCTGTCGGTAAAGTATCTTTTAGCTTTCTGTGAGTACAGGGCCTGTGGGAAACAAAGCCACAGTGAGGAATTTGGGGTTGATCTGATAGATGGAGGGAGGCTTGGAAGGGTTTTGAGCATGGGAGTGATGGTCACATTTGTGTTTTAAGTAATTAACGATTGGCTAATATGGTACTTAGTAATTGTTACATTAAAGAGTGTAGCTTTAAATTTTTATATGCTTTTCTGTATCTTTAAATTTTCTTCAAAGAGAACATTCTGGTTTTTGTTTTTGTTTTATGTCTCCTTTGGTGATAGAAAAATAAACCTGATAGAAGATAACCAATTAGAAAGATATAAAAAGGATATTAGTTTTGAAACAAAGCTTATTGTTTTATGTGCTACTTTAGCTAGATTGAGGTTGTCCTTTGGAGCTAGAATTTAGAGTCACTCATTTAGTAATAAAATAGTGTTCAGTATTAGAGCTTCTTTCGTCAGCAGTTTCATGGTTATTTCAACCCGCTCAGTAGACTTTGGTGGACATGGGGCAGCCCTGCGGCTCTCTCTGCCTGAAGATTGACAGTCGGAGGCTGCCTGTGCACCCCTCTTTCTTCTGAAGGCTACTGGATTCTGACACCGAGCAGACAATTCAGCAGAATGCCAGTGCTCCCTGTGAAATCCTGAAAGGCCTTCAGTGTGTCCGTAGTCGTCTTGGGCCTGCATGGGGCAGCCAAGAGTCTTTGTAGGAGGGAAAGGAACTGCTTTCTTGGGACAGCTATAAAAACTCTTTTGTATTTTAGGCCTAGAGAACGAAGTGTGCCAGAAGATGGACAAAGAGGGATCTGCTGTGCTCGTAAGTTCCTAAACTCAGGGCCCTGGCGTTGCGCTCAGGGCTTTTACCGTATTTGTTGGGAAGCCTTTTATTCAGCCTTAGGCGACGGATAAGAAACAGCTTCTTCACTTGAACCCATAGTGCATACATAATGTTCCATACAGTAGCCCCTTGGCCATACCGGGCTGTTGAACACCCAGATTGTAGCTGGTCTGAATTGAGAGCCCCATATGTGTGAGGCAGCAGTATTGGAAGACTTTACACCCCCTCATCACGAAGGGAATATTAAATGTCTCAATACCTTTTTATTACTGACTACATGGGTAGTATTCTTTTATTGTGGCTGTAGGAAATGAAAACATATAGTTGCTTTCCGGTGTATTTCTGTTAAGTAGTACTGGCAGTTGATACAAAACGCAAACAAACAATATGCTGCAGTATGTAATGTGGGAGTTGTGGGAGCCAAGGCTGGCTGACTACATGGCGTGTATTGGGAAAGGCTGAATCTGAGCTAATTAAAAGCAAAATCTTAATTTTCAACTAATGTTAGACTTGTAAAAATGATTCAAAGAATTACTCAAATATTAACATTTTACATAGTCACAATGGAGTCATCAAAATTACTCATTCAACGCTCATACAATGCTTTATATTTAAGATGTAACCCTTATTCAAGTTCATTCCACAAGTATCCTTTTTGTGGTACAGCTCTAGCAGAGGAGGTCCCCATGTTGCATTTTGTCATAATACTCTTAGCCTTCTTTAATTGGCAGTGGTTTTCAGTTTCTCCTTCTGTAATGACTTTGACAGTTTTGAAGAGTACCAGCTAGTTATTTTGTAGAATATTTTTCAATTTGTGCTCCAATGTTTTCTCTGATTCAGCTCAGCTCATTCATTTTAAACACAGACATAGTTGAAGTGATAAGAATGTCAGTGTGCCCTTTGTCAGTAGGGTTGACTTTAGTCACTCAGTTAAGGTGACGACAAAGATAGTTAAAGTCTCTTCATTTAAACAAGCCCTAAAAGGAGAACAGGTATTCCAGGCAGGACAGGTGGCCTCGCAAAGGCAGGGAGTAAGAAGTATAAATTTGAGGAGGAACTGTGATTATTAATAATCTCATGTGATGGAAGGATACTATGCATACGAAAGCCCAGGGTTACATCATCAGGGCCCATCAATACATTGCCAGGAGGTTTGGGTGTGTGGTAGAATGGCAGGTAACTCATTGTAAGGTTCTGACAGGGCGCAGGATGCTTGATTAGGGTTCAGGGGGAAGGATGGAGACTGAAGAGATTTAGTAGGCAGCACCATCACTGCCCGTGACTTCAGTGACATACCTGGTGGTGTTGTGGGGGAGAGAGTTTCTACCCTCAACATGTAGGCGTTCCTGCCAGCAGCCTCGTTGTAACAGCTGACCTGTCATCTGTCTAGCTGTCTGTGCCTCAAACTTGGGTAGCTAAGTCATCTTTCAGTTCTTTATTCCCACAGGCAAGTTCAAGGCTTGTCCATCCAGAACCCATTGCACATCCATCTACCCTTCTGGGGCCCACAGCCCTACTGAGACTCTTTTAAAGTAGTCTTCCTGTTTCCAAACTGTCCCTCTAGCACACATCAGAGTGATATGTTTTAAATACAAAATGAATCTTGTTACTCCTTACTTAAATCTCTTCATTGTGTTCTCATCTCAAGGACAAGTTTAGACACTTTTTGTGGCCACCATGGCTTTCTGCAGCAGGATGACCTGTCCTTCCTCACATGTCTGATACATCCCTACACATGCAGGATTTCCTCTCGGCTCCATAAGCAGTCCATATGAGACTGTAAAAATGGTGAGGATAGGAACCATGACTGCCTTACTGGCTGCTACACTCCAGCACCCACCACCATAAATATGTTGATGAATAGGGATTTGGTAAGTGAAGACTACAGAAGGAAAGGCAGAATTGTGACATTCATTGTTAGACATGTGACATTGATGGAACAGTGGGTCTAATTTCTTGGTTCGTCTGTCTAATAGTTCTAACCCTAAACTCCGGGCCAGGAAAGTGCTGAGTTGTTTTACCTTAAAGGAGCCTTAAACACACAGGTGCCAGTTGATGGCTGTGGGAGTAGTATCTTAAGTTACTTTCTTGTTGCTGAGACAAAATACTTGACACTCGTAAATTAAAGGAGGAAACGTTTATTTTGGCTTGCAGTTAGTAGAGCTTTCAGTGCACATCCAGCTGGCTTCAAGGCAGGGCAGCATGGCAGAGGAGCTTCTCAGAGGAGGAACAACCCATGGAAAGGCAGGCAGGAGGCAGCAGCCAGCAGCAGCAGCAGCAAGCCTCCCTTTGTCTTCTGTCCCTATCTCGTCCAGGACATAAGCCTTTTGGGTGGTGTCACCCACACGCAGAACTATGATGTGCCAACCAGTGGGCTGATTTAGTAGCACACACCCTTAATCTACATTTATATGCCCTAGATCCAGTGTCTGCCAAATCCCCGCCTATGACTGCACAAGGCTTTGGGGAAACATGGAGACACAAGCTGTGTAACAGGTAGTAAAGTTGTCATTGAAACACTTTACTTTGACCCACCTTGAAGTAAAAACAGGCTTAAAGTGTTGACCCATGCTATGTCACAATAATGACAACAGACGCATTTGTATAAAAACCAATTGCACAGTTACTGGCTTTCTTCATGTGATTTACTGCAATACTTCCTATTCTTTGTTCTGTTCTTTCCTTTTTTTTTCCTATAGTAGAGTGTCTCTGCCTCTAAATTGTTTTCTTGATTTACTGTTGGCCCACCGTGTTTCCCTAGAGAACGCAGAATGAAATGATGACCTTGTAGGGCTGGGTGCACAGCACTTGGGGAAGCAGCAACAGGAAATGAGAAGGCAGAACACACACATAACTCTGGGGGAAGCTGTGTGCTCTCAGAGGAGCCTCACACATAGGTAACGTTTGTGTTCAGACAGAACTACCTTTCCCTAGAAACTCCCGAGACTCTCAGCTGAGATAGCTGACCAGAGGTCATTAAGCCTTAGTTTCCTGACCTGAAGCAAGTAGTGTTCTTGCCCTTACTCCTGAGCGCACAAAACTGTGTTCCACTACCAGCTGCCAAAACAACTTGACTGTGCAGTTTGGGAACCTGTTTTCTTTTGGGTTTTTTGTTTGTTTGTTTCTGTTTTTTGTGTGTTTGTTTTGTGGGCTTAAACCGAAAGGTGTGTACTGAATTGCTGAGCTGCATCTCCAGCCCTGAGACTAGTTTCTTTTGAAGTTTCTCAAATACAATAGGAACATTTGTAGTCTTTTTCAGCATGTAAAAATAGCAAAGGATAATTGAGGAAGAGTGTGTTGAATGGACAAAGCTTTGGTCTTTGCATGGCTCAGGGACAGTTTACCCAGTTCTTGAAACTGTTTTAAACTTCCTGACTCCCAACGTATTCATCATAAATAAGCAGCACCTATCTGCTGCATCAGAGTGGTGAGAATAAAAAGAAATTAAAACATGAAGGATCGAGCTGTAACATGCAAGACTGTGTTGATAGGGAAAAGGTGAGAAAGAATGAAAAAGGAGAGTAGAGAGTACCTAACCCTAGAACCAACCAGCTTGTGAAAAATATACACACTCCAACCCCATTTAGGCTAAAAGCAATCCCATTTAGGCTCCTGATAAATGAATGTCTGCTTCTTTAGAACATTGAAGAACTATTATATAACGAGATTTCGGTCTGAGGGATGGGACTATAGTGCTGGTGTAACACTTGCCTAGCGTGCCTGAGGCCCTGCCCTTAATCTCCAGCATCCAAACCCAAAACGAAAGAAATTTCAGATGTTGAACAAACATCTGAAGGAAGAACAAAGGGAATAGAATCTGGATACCCAGGCATAGTGGTAGATACCTATGATACTGCCTTTTAGGAGACTTTGAGGCAGGAGGATCACATGTTTGAGGCCAACCTGAGCAATTGACCAAGACCTGTCTCAAAAATCAAAGATAAGGGGAGGAGGAAATGTAGCTCAGGGCCAAAACATTTGTGTAGCACATGAGGCCTTGAATTCAGTCCCCAGTACTGCAAAAAATAAAAAGACCCTGCCCCCAAAAAATTCATCTAGCATTTGCCCTTTAAAGCCCTTGTCTACGTTAAAGTATATTCCTATTGCAATCTCCTGCCTAGTGCTAGACCAGAGCCCAGTGAACGAAGAGGATTAAGTCTCATCTTGCCTTTTAAGTTGTTGGTCTGCAGCATTTTTCACTTAATTTTTTTAAGAAGTCTTAAACTTAGTACACACAGGGGGCTGGGGATTTAGCTCAGCGGCGTAAGTGCCAGCCTTGCAAGCAGGCAGTCATGAGTTCGATCCCTGGTACTGATAAAAATGAAAAAGACCAAAAAAAAAAAAAGAAAAGAAAAAAACTTAGTACACACAAATCACTACACACATGTTCAAATGTGTATGTATTCCAAATGGTGGTAAAGTTAGTAGTTCATAAGAACAGAATTTCTACTTTTAGAAGTATAGATCAATGTAGAATAACCAATAATAAACATGTAAAAATGCATTAGTGGAAAAATATTAAGAATATGGATGAATATTTGTACATATGAACATAGGTAGATCTAGGTATAAGAGTGTATAGTGTATATGCACATACTTATATATGTGTAACTACAGATATATATTTGAAGCAAGAAAAAATTGGTGTGCAACTGAAAGTCACAAGTCAGATTTCCATTTTATTGTGCTTGATATAAATTGTATCAGTAAATGGAAGAGATTGTTTGAAAAGTTAGAAGGGAGAGAACTGTAGTATGCAATAAAATTAATATAACGAAACCAGTAGCTTTCCTATGTGTACTAAATTATTTTTTGGAAATATAAAGCAAGACCTTGCTTGTGAATTATTAAAATAGCTGATCAATTTTAAAATTACCTATGAAAGTATAAAAATGTTTTATGAATAAAATTTAAATTATTAAAATCTTAACCATCTTAAAAGTTGTACTCATGTGGCTTTTTCAAATTTGTCTCTTAGAAGTAGCAGTGACTAATGTCACTCTAGGAATTCAAGGACAAATGACGGAACGAATGCAGTCAACACAGCATAGCCCAGATTAGTGATGCTTATTCTCTCCCTGTAAGGTCGACAACCAAGGGAACTCTTGCTCACTGGAAATTCATAGCCGGAATGCTACTGTGTGACTCCCTTAAAGGAGCGGGAGAGAAGGACTAGCCCTTAGGAGACCATACCTCTTTCCAGTTGACTGACTTGGGCCATTCAACACACCAGATTCCAGCCCACCCCTACAAGACATTGTTTAGCCAGTTCTTTGTGACGGTAGATTCTGTAGACTTTTCTGCACTGCCTGAAATGCATTATAAACGACTAAGGAATATAAAAGGCTAAATTCTAGGAATGTGGCTAAAAAGGCACAGTCTAAATTCTTGCCCTGGACACCTCATGAACTTGGGATTTGAGTGGCGAGGCTGGTGGCATGTTGCTGGTCAGGAGGAGTGGCCAGGTGACAGCTGGAGACAGCAGAGTCTCTCACCTGGCCACAATTTCCAGTCTGATCTCTCACTGGTGACCTCTGAGTGCTACCTCATAAGAGACACAGGGCAGTTTCATGGAACTGGCTGGACTTAGCATCTGTGACTTAAAATAACTCAAGCCTGATTGTAAAATGTATTAGCGTAAAATCACTAATGCAAACTGGTTGACCAAGTTTATTTTTCCCTCTAGCAAGTTAAAGCAGTAACAAGGTTATGAGATACTTCCTTGATTAAAAATAAGGCACAAGGGGCTAGGGATTTAGCTCAGCGGCATAAGTACCTGCCTTGCAAGCAGGCGGTCGTGAGTTCGATCCCCGGTACCGATAAAAATGAAAAAGACAAAAAAAAAAAAAAAAAAAGGTACAAGAAGTGAATAAGATAACCCCCCATATTCAGGGTGTACTTGGGTATCTGACAAATTAATCCAAAATTCAGTGTCTTAAAACAGCAAACCTAACTGTCTCCTTGCTTCTGTGAGTTAGGAATCCTCATGTGGGTTTGCTGGGTGCTGCAACTCTGGTCTCGTGACTGTAGTTCACACAGGACTGTGGTCTTCTCTGGTGTGACTTGGGGTGGCTTCACTCTTAAGGCCGTTCACAGGGTTGTTGGCAGACTCGTATTTCTTCTTACATGAACCTTTCCCTAGAACTTCTCCCAGCGTGGAAACCAGTCTCTCTGTCATCTAATCTCAGAAGTGACTTGAAGGGCTGTTGGCACATCCTAGTGGGTCACTGAAGTTCCCCTCACCCACAGGGAGGAGCTACATGAGAAGGTTCATAGTAGGAACTGGGGGCTTAAGGATCTGTGGCAAAGGCCCCCCCCTCCAAAGTGCTCCTGATTCTGGTGATAGATCTGACCCAATATATAAAGAGAGAGGCTCTGGGGGACCTTGCACTTGCACTAGTGTGGCGAGCTGCTGTCCCCTAAATGCTGCTGGAGGAGGGGCACTACACAACAAAATTTTGCTCCCATAAAAAGCCATCAAAATGATGTCACGGCTTGTGTCTAGATGTCCCCCCAAAACCTTGTGGTCATAGGTAGGGCTTTTCAAAGGTGACTGGATCTAAAGTGTATGATTCTTAATTAGTCCGCCAATTGGTTTGGCATAGTTGTGGGTGTGCTAAGGGATAGGCCCATCCTGGGTATGAGTGCTTTCTGTCCCAAAGACATGTGGCCTACGTGAAAGAATATAAGGAACAATAAGGGGCTGCTACTGACTTCTCTGCTTTGCTGCCCTGCCGTGAACCATTCTCCCCTGACATGTCCTTTTGCCATGCCACCCTGCCTTGGAGCCAGCCAACTGTAAATGGAAGCCTTTCCTCCCTTAACTTGTGGGTGTTGGTATTTTGTCTCAGCAACGAGAGAAGTAACTAAGCCCAATGGCTTTTCAGAAGAAAAATAGTATAAAATCCATGTCCTTGTGAAAAACAAAATGCTAACCTACTGTGACTCTGGAGCTAAGTTTTTGATAGATGTAAACTGATGCCTTGAAAGATCATTAGTGCCATAAGTGAGCTAAAAACGTAATAGCAAGGAAGAACAGAAAAACCAAGCACAGGTGTTGACTTACAACCACTGTGTGTGTGCAAGGCATGGGGAACACCAGCAGCATTGCTAGATTGTAGCAGGACCCCACTACAGAGCAGTTCAAGTTCATGTTGGTTCTGGAGCTGCAGTGGGAGTTTTGAGTTCAGATGTATCGGATATATGGGCTACTTCTGCATCCTTCACCCTGGAAGTTTGTAATCCATATTAGAAACATTTCCACCCAAAAGTGGCTAAATAAAGATATGCACAAAATACCCGTAGGTGAAAGCATCAGCTGCCACTATTTTTGGTGTTCATGTGTTTTTGGTTTTGGTTTTGGTTTTGTTTTGTACAAGGGTCGACCTCATGACCTCGTACTTGCCAGGCAGGTGCTTATGCCACTGAGCTAAATCTCTAGCCCCTTTTCACTATTTTTGAAAAATTATTGGTGTGGAGCACATTATTCTCAGGAGTCATCAGAAAAAATTGAACCATCAAATGTGTTTCTTTCATGCCTGTGATTCTTTTGTAATTAATCACTTGGTAATTACAGATTCTTCCTTTTGGATAAGAAGAAAACTCAACCAGGTTATCTGTTCAGCAAATTCAAGACTATACTGGTATTATTAGTGGTCCTATAACTAGATGGGTTTTTTAAACTTCCTCCTTGGTGGCTTGGGTTTTTTTTTTTTTTTTTTCCTGCAAAGCATGTGTTCAGAGTGTGATCAGTTTAGCAATGAGGAAGTTACTGAAAGATTTTGGAGACTGAATGTATTCAGTGTGACCTCTTTCCCCACACAGGGACTGCTTGAGTCCTCAGAGAAGGCCCCAGTGTCTGTGGCATGCGGCAGTGAGAGCCCCCTGGATGGGATCTGCCTGAGTGAATCAGATAAGAGTGCTGTGCTCACCTTGATAAGAGAGGAGGTAAAGGCTTTCTGGTTTTGTCTGCGTGTCACTTTGTTTTTTTGGAAGGCTCGGGTGCCACCACAGTGGATTGCATCTCTGTTGGCTCTGATTACCCAGGCCATCCATATCACTCACATAAAGGCTCTCTCTGAGGCCCAGCATTAGTGCCGGAGTCCTGACATGCTGGCTTCCAGGGCAGAAGGTGGATGTTCTGAGACACTCTCAGAAATCTTATGTACTTTTTTACTTTCAGTCTTGAAGCTTTAAATATCTAAGTCTACCAACTCTAGTCCATGTAAGTTGATGCCTAAGAATGCCTCAAATTCTAGGCTTTTCACAGTATAAAACTGGCTCCTAATTCCACCCACTCTTTAAACAGTTTATCTCCCTGGTTCCTGTACTGGGTTTACTCAGTAGCCTCCATTGCACCTGGATCCCTGACCAGCCTCTTCCCAGGCAATCTGAAAACACGGAAGGCACTGCCACACACAGCCTCTCCTGACTCACATCTGCAATTTATGTTATGTTGTGACTTGTGTTTCTTAATGATTCCCCCTTTTTTAAAGAAGGTAATTCTTTTGATGTAGAAGCTACGTTTTATGTATGATGAAAGTAGTTAAGCACCTCTGTCACCCTTTTATGAAGCAGCTAGCGCTATTGTCAGGTCTGGGAGCAGTGGTGAGACCTACCAAGATCTTTTTTTTTTTTTAAGGAGAAAAAGGAAAAAAAAGCAGAAAAAGGGTACAAGTTATGCAGAATTTCAGAAAAAAAAAAACAGTAGGAAATCACTAGTTAATGGATTACATATTGTCATCTTAGAAATATTTGTCAAGTTACAAGATTAAAGCATATAAAGTGGACATTCAAACAGCAAGACTGCAAACAGTTCTGTTCAGTGATCCAACAAAACTCAGTAATATCATTGTCTATCTTATACACTTAAATTTACATGCAGTTATACCATTTAGAGCACTTTTTTTTCCTCTCTTTTGTACAGTGACTGTTACACATTTTTGGTTTTATTGCTCCCACAGTTTTTATTGCTTTTTTTGGAAGAGAGTAAAACCAAATGTGACTTAACAGACAAGATCTTACAAATAAGAAAAGGGACTTCATCTCCCTCTTGCAGGTTAGACTAAGACATGATCACTGCATGGGTCAAAGCAAAGTGAACCTTGTCACAGAAGCACACAGGTGGCTTCTGTTCTTGAAATCCTTATTAAAGATACCCAAATAAAGCACATACCAGTCAAAGAGGGAAGCACAGCCGGAAAAGAGCTGGGAAAGGAGAGTGTGAAGGTGCCTCCCAGACTTGCTCAGGGAGGTGAGGTGGAGGGATGAGTTTAATATGTGTCTTTCCAGTTCCAGTGCATCCCATCTGGTCCTGCCTACAGTGAGGGATGTACCCAGCCTAGGGAATTCCGCTGCTGACTCCATGCTTATCAAGCAGTGGGAGATCTCTGTGGAAAGAAAATGTGCTGCTTGTGCCAACTCGTAGTACTCTCAGTTATGGCACCTGCATTTCTCATGCAGAGAGCACTGATGATCCGGCAGCACTGCAGTTGTGCGATTTGGTGAAGGTGAATCTGCCAGGCAGGTGGCTCTGCCTTGCCGTCCTCCACAGTCCAGTTTTGGGCCTGCAGAGTTGAAAGTCAGACTCAGGGCCAAGTTAAAATTCAGAGTTTGCTTACCATTTCCTAGTGGCTACAGTTCAGCATTCTGTGTGGTGTAACACGCACTTTTAATGTTTATGCAGGTTAAAGAAATGCTGAGGTTTTACACTCCTAATGTCAGGGGAACGTCTTAGGTCGTACTTGATCCTGTGTTGTTGTCAGTCTTGGGTGTTAAATTCAAATACTATAATAGACTGATTAGTTAAGACCAAGCTTTATTTTTATCCAGATCATCACTAAAGAAATTGAAGCAAATGAATGGAAGAAAAAGTACGAAGAGACTCGGCAGGAAGTCTTGGAGATGAGGTTAGACGATGCGTGGGGAGGTCAGAGGCCTTCGTATAGATGCTTGCGCATCCCAAAGCCACTACTGAGGGCTCACTGCGAGTGTCACTTCCTGAGTTACATGGGACTGGTCCTCTGCTGCAGTAGCGCCCATTATCTGAGGTTGTTCAGAACATTATGTATAAGCAGAATGCACATACATGTCCTTTTTGGTGGAACTGAGGATTGACTCTAAAGCCTCTCTGCCACTGAGCTACTTCTCCAGCCCTTTTAGTTTTTTAATTTTAAAAATTTTAGGTATTTGTTTGGTTTTGTGGTAATAGGGATTGAACTTTGAACCCTTGCACTGAGCCTTTCTCAACACTTTTTCATAAATTTTGATACAGGGTTGCTGAGCTCAAACTTGCAGCCCTTCTACCACAGCTTCCCAGCGTGCTGGGGTTATAGGTAAATGCTATCTTGCCCAGCAGTGTTGCCTGTGCTGGCCTCAAATTGCAGTCTGTACCTCAGCTTCCTGAATATCTGGCATTACAAGCATCATGGCTATCTAATTCTTGTCTTTTTAAAAGAATCAACACAACTTTATAAAAATATTTATTTACCATACAGGGTAATAGATTTATTGACATGTTCAGTGACAGAAGCATTGAAGACATAATATATTCAGAAAATTAATTATAGCGTCACATTATGTAATCGTCAACTGGATTATAAAAAGTCTTAGTGAACAAAACTGACTTTAAGCTGAAATATTTTTATTTTTCTTGGTCACTATAGAGTGATGAGCCATTCAGTGTCTAAAATAACACCAAAGAAAGAAGGAAAAAGTATAAATAATTCATAGAGCATACAGTCAGCACTTTAGTAAGAAACATTTTATTTAATGGTGCTCTAATTTGTGTCTGCCGTTTTAGTTGTTTTTCTGAACATTTCCCAGGGGACACTAATCCTGTGCTGGGCTGGGTGGAGAGAAGAGACAGCCCTGTCCTTGGAGGGCTCACAGCCCCATAACCAGGAGCTTGGATATGATGAATACCGCCAGTGAGGGCCCCAGAACAGTCTGGCACAGAACAGGCTCTTTAGGAAGCTGTCATACTTGACTAGACAGAAGTTCATCTGAGAGGGTGATCCTTACTGGTTGTGAATAAATGAGGTACTTTTGCAACTAGGACAGAAAACTTAAAACCATCAGAGGGGACAGGATGCCTAGAAAAGTGGGTTGGACTCAGGAAAGCCTGAAGTCAGACTGGCTAGTGTAGAAGAGCTCTAAAGAGTTAAACTAAAGACATAGATCAGTAAGTAGGTAAGTAGACAGGCAAGCAGGCAGACAGGCAGACATTTGTAAACTTAATAAATACCATTCATTTTTTTGCATTGAATTCATGGCCGACAGCCCTTTAGCTCATATCTGAATGAAGCTTGCTTATCACATGTATTAAGGCACACCATTTTATAGGTTAGGCTTGAACTTGTCCTCCCGCCTCACCTTCCAAGAGTGCTAGGATTATAGGCATGCATCTTGTCTGGCATCAAGGTTTATTTATGTAAGTGGAATTAATCTGTTGTCCTGAGGTATTCAAATAGGCTCACAGGAAAAGTGAAGGTGCTTGTTTCTACAAGTAGAAGGAAAGCCTTTTTGGGCTGGGAAAGTGGCTCAGTGGTGGAGCGTGTGCTTGGCAGGCGCGGGGCCCTAGTTTTAGTCACCAGCCCCAAAATCACAAACAACACTTAGTCCCCCCACTTCTGTGGGGCCAGGAGTACAAACCAAAACACAAAGGGGAATGGGGGCTGGGTAAACAGAGTAAGTAAATCTATCATTGTGCATTAATGAGTTCAGTTGTTGGGGTAATGTTTCTCTCACTTGCATTGTTCGCAGATTCTCTGCTGATAATACATTTTTTTTCTCTTATGTAGGAAAATCGTGGCTGAATACGAAAAGACCATTGCCCAAATGATTGGTAAGGAGAATGCTTTCTCCTAGGCCCTGAGCTGTGGTGTCTGCCTTACCCTGTCCTGGATGCTATAACCTGGGAGGGTTATAAGCTGCCGCCTTTCTCCCTCACGGCTGTCAAGGCTCTGCAGCTCGGTGTCTTGCTCTTAGCCTTTGAGAGCCCAAGTGTCCAAACTGCAACTCAGAGTGCACTGTTTGTCACAGAGCACTGACCCTGCAGTCAAACTTCAATACTGGGTTTTAGTTCAGGAGGCCTGGCCTGTGTGCCGACAGTGCACTGTGTGTCTCCTGCAGCCAAGTACACTGTGGGTTCCCCACCACTACCCTGGCCCCTTCTCTCTCCACTCCCGCATGGAGGTTGGAGGGCTGCCTAGCTCTCAGGGTCCAGCTCTGTCTGTGTCTCTGTGGTTTTGTGGGTTCTGTCTCTCCATCCATTTTCCCCCCTCCTCCTCCTCTCCCTGTCTCTGACACATAATCATTGTACATATTTATGGGTTACAGTGTGAAAATTGCAAACAGGAATACAATGTAATGATTAAACCAGGGTAATTTAATAGTTTCATCTCAAACATTTATCATTTTTTTGTATGGGAACTTTTGACCACCTGTGTTCTAATGCTTTGTAAAACACATAGTTCATTGTGATATATGGTGGACCCCTCCTGTGCTGTAGAACCCTAGCACTTCTTGCATCCACCTGTCTTCTGGTACTCATTATCCAGCCCACTCCATCCCCACTCCCTGCACTTCTCTGACTACTCTTCTGTTTCTGCTTCTATGAAATCAACTTTGTTAGCATCTGCATACGCCCCAGCACATTGCAGTGTTGATCCTTTTATGCCTGGCTCGATTCCTTTAACATCTTGTTCTCTGATGGGGTCTGCATTATAGGACACTAATCCTGTCTTTGCCTCTGTGACCTGATTACCTCCCTACCCAGCACTATCACTGGGGAGTAGATTTTCCTAGGGAACAGAGGGGCAGGGAATGTAAATGCTGATCATAGCAAGACCCAAGGGTACTTTTCAGAGCATGAATTCAACTTGTGGACCACTGACTCCATGGTGGCAGCAAGGTTGCTGACACACAGAGCACGTTCCAAGGAGTATGCAGAGCTAGTTCCTGCAAGCGCTTGGAGAAAACATTTCCATCAGCTGGAGTATACACACCCTTGTCTCATGTGTTCCTGTTTAAAGACACCTTATTTAATATATATTGTTTATTAGCTAGCACTGAACTCATAGCTAGCAGCCCTTTAACTCTGAATGAAGTTGCTTGTTACCTGTATTCAGGAGCATCACATCTAAGCTTATGCTTAGGAACACTGGTCAGCACTTCAGCACCACTTGTGGGTCGTTTCCAGCAGCAAGGTCACCATCAAAAAGCACTAAAATGCAGAATGAGGCGTCTGTCTGCAAAACGTCACCTTGTTAACCTCCAAGTAAGATTGTGCACATCCAGTGAATGAAAATTTTAGTCTCAGGCCAAAAATGGCTATAAAAGCTCATGAGTATTGATTCTGAGATACAGATAAATTTGAGCAAGTGGGAAAATTGGCAGAGATGGTCAGTGATGAGGATCAATTGTAATCACTTGTATTCTGTGAGAAGCCCTCTTGTGTGTGCAGTGCCCACCGTGTTGGTGTCCCACCATGACCTTGATACTACCAGTGGAGTCTTTTCTTCTGATGTAGCACCGGAAGGTCAAATGTCCCTGCATCAGAGCCAGGGTGCCTTACAAAACCATGGCCTTCCAAGGTCCTGCACTGAGTGTAGAGCTCTGCTGGTGAATATTGTAAGGATTGACCCCCTTGGTCAGAGCAGGTCTCATCTTCTAGCACTTGTACATTGAAGTGAGTTTCTGCTATCCACATCACCACATGCCTTCTGCTTGGGCCTTTGCTATACTGTCCCCTCTGTGTGCTTATTTGCCAGTGCTATATGGCTCCCATCTTGGTCCCTTCAAGTCTCGGCTCAGAGGGAGCCCCTGTGCCCCACACTGGCTGCTACCCTAACCTACCCCTTTCCTGGCTTCAGCCTTTTCTCCCACCCCTCATCCTTGAGAAGAGGATTTTGTAACACACACAGCTGTGTCCCCATCACTGAGAACATCACTTGGCTCACAGAGTAGGTCTTAGCTCTGTTGAAGAACATGCCAAAATAAGCCATTGCTTTTGACTGGTGGTTCCCAGAAGATGAGCAGAGGACCAGCATGACCTCCCAGAAGAGCTTCCAGCAGCTGACCATGGAGAAGGAGCAGGCGCTGGCTGACCTCAACTCTGTGGAAAAGTCCCTCTCTGACCTCTTCAGGAGATACGAGAACCTGAAAGGCGTGCTGGAAGGGTTCAAGAAGGTGCTGTGTCCTCTGTGTGTCCCCTAATGGGGGTGGCTCTTGGTAGTATGCAGGTCTAGGCAGGTGACTTTTTAGGAGGCCTAAGGCCTCTTAGCCTTGTGTCTTCTTCAGTGAAGATGGCTCTTTCTAGATTTTGCTCTCTGTGGTTCAGGTGGCAGCTGGCCCAGGGTGGCATTTCTTAGTCATTCCTCCTAGGCCAAGCTCATGAGCCCCGGATACACCCAGACTAATCAGACTGTGGTCCAGAGGGCAAGGCTTGCAACCCTCACCTCAGCAGGGTTCTGAAAGTGCTCTTTTTCGTTCTTTTTTGGTTGTACTTGGGAACAAATCCAGAGCCTTCGCATTGAGCTACATCCCACCTCTTATTTTGACATGGAGTTGCTCATCCCAGGCCCAGATCCTTCCTTATGCTTCTGCCTCAGTCTCCCAGAAGGCTGAGGTTATGAGAGTGTGCTGCCACACCTGACTTAAAAAAATATTTTTGATTATCGACATTCAGTCCTAGTAAAAGTAGGAGGGATGGGGGCTGGAGGTTTAGCTCAGCGGCATAAGCACCTGCCTTGCAAGCAGGCAGTCGTGAGTTCAATCCCCGGTACCGATAAAAAGGAAAAAAAGTAGGAGGGATTCCATATCACTGAAAAAAATCCAGTCTGCATATTCTAGAAGAAATTAAACAATATTTTAGTTTTATGCTATCAGTAACACATTTGCAATACTGTGTTCTATGTGTGTGCGTGCATGTGATGCTAGGGGTCAAACATGGGGCCATGCACATGCTAGACAAGTGCTTTACTACTGAATCACAGCCCCAGCTTCTGAGATTATTTCCATATGAAATAAGAATGAAGAGTGGGAAAATCATGTTTCAGTTTTGAACAAGGCCTTTTTAAAAAGAGATGTCTTGGTATAACTCAATCCCACTGTGGTATTGAATATTCACACAGGAAAAAATAATGTGGAATTTGTTCAACTAGAGTTGCATGTACCTGTTCATATCTGAATTAGTTTTTCCCATTTTTAAAAAGTGAATTCTGCTGGGCATGGTGGTGTAGTCCTATAATCCCAGCACTTAGGAGGCTGACACAAGAGGATCACTGTACATTTAAGGCCAGCTTGGGCTACAAAGTGAATTCAAGGCCAGCATAGTGAGGCCTTGTCTCATAAAGGCAAAAAAAAAAGTCTCTCTTTTTTTTTGAACTGGGAATCATACTCAGGACCTCATGCTTGCCAGGCAGGCACCATGCCACTTGAGCTCTATCTCTGGCCCCTAAAGGGTGAATTCTGCACAAGGTACATTACTAGTAGAAGAAAAAAATAATAACCTGCTTGTTTATTGATTGTTACTTTGAAACAGAATGAAGAAGCCTTGAAAAAATGTGCTCAAGATTACTTAGCCAGAGTCAAACAGGAGGAACAGCGATACCAGGCCCTGAAAACTCATGCAGAAGAGAAACTAGATAGGTGAGAGTTATGCTTTGCTTTTGCTTTTGTTTTGTTCAGATAGGATCTCACTGTGTAATTGAGGCTGGGCTTGAACTCCACGTTCCCTTTCAGCCTGGTCTCAAACTCCACCCGCCAGGATTAATCGGGCATACACTACCCAGGGGGAAGGGGTGACAGACTTTCATTTCAGTTCTCATGATGTCATGGGGAGAGTGACAGAGGCAGGCAGGGACCTTTGTAATCTGAAAATTATCCGTATAATTTTGCTGCTTGTGTTTGTATTATAAAAACTTTTGTCTTTTGCCTTCTTGTTAATAGGCACTATGATTAAAAATTTGTTGTTTGTCCTTTTAGTCCTTTGTGTCTTTACAAATACTGCTTGAAATGCTTTGGGATGTTTTTGTTTTTGTTTTCCTTTTAAAAAAATAATATTGGAATCAACTATACAAATTTTCTTTTTCACTTACTTATGTATATCAAGGTCATTTTTCTATATTCAAAGAGAGAACTTGATTTAATTACTTTTGTTAGGTTGTAGAACTATAACTTTGTTTGTTGAGACTGGGTCACACAATGTAGTTCATACTGGCCTTAAACTCATTGTGTAGCCTCAGCTGGCCTTGATAATCATCCTGCCTCAGCCTCTTGAATACTGAAAATACAGGGTATGCCACCACCTACAACTGTTTATTTCTCTTTTTAAAAAAAAATTTTATTAAAGGGCAGTTAGATAGTTTTAAACTTTTTCTGTTATAAATAGAGCAGTTATTCTGTGAATAGATAGTGCAATTTCTGGTCAGAGGGTTTGTACAGCAAGAAAACAAAACTAAAACCAAGGAAACCAGAAAGTGTGTGTATTCTAAATTGTCCTAGTTACTACCATTTTGCACCCCAAAATGACAGTGCCAGTTTTCCTTCCAGTCAATACATGTCCCTGTTTCCTTGCATCTGGACCAACACAAAATATGATCATTCTTACTAATGTTTGGTGATCTGATACATTTTAGAAGTTTTTGTTTGAGTGTTGGGTGTAGCTCAGTGGTAGAGTATCTGCCTAGCGTACATGAGACCCGGGGTTCAAGCCCAGCACCACCACCCCCCAAATTATTTTAATTTGTATGCCTTTTAGCTGGGAATATTGACATACTTCAGAAATTCTAGCACTCTGGGAAGCTGAGGCAGGAGAGTCACAAGTTTGAGGCCAGGCTGGGCAGGCTAACAACTTTGTGAGACCCTCTCAGATTTTAAAAAGGGCTGGTTGATAAAAACACCATGGTATACTGGCATGCAACAGACTGAAGGCTCAATAGAACAGAGCAGAAGATGCACAAGTAACTCCAAACTCACTCAGCTACCTTATCTTCAGCATTGGGGCCAAACACCTTCACTGGAAGAAGATACTCCCTTTAATAAATGATGCTGGGAGGACTGGGATACAGCTCAGCAGGCAGAGCACCTGCCTGGCAGGCTGAGGGTCATCTGTTCGATTCCCTAGTACCAAAATAAATAATGATGCTGGGAAAACTTGTCTATCCACATGCCAAAGACTGAACTGAGACCATATCTCTCACCATGTACTAAACTAAAATTGAAATGGATCAGAGATATAAATGTTTAAAACAGAAACATTTGCCCTGCTGGAAGGTAGAATCAGCAGAGATTTTAAAGATCCAATCCAAAAATGGTCACATGAAATGAATAGACACTTCTTAGATGAAGATGTACAAATGGCAAATAAATACATGAAAAGATGTTCAACATCCCTGGTCATTGGATATACGCAAATTTAAAAAAAACTCCAGAAAGCATGGCTCTCATCAAGAAATCAACCAGTAACAAATGCTATTGAGGCTGTGGGGAAAAGCAGCCCTTGTCCAAGCCAGTGAGAGTGTAAAGTGGTACAACCATTAAGGAAATCAGTGTGTCGATTCCTCAGAAAACAAACAGGAAGTTCTGTTTGACCCAGCAGGTTCCTTTCCAGGTATCTTCCCTAAAAAGTTGCAAGCATCACACCACAGTGATATTGTGCATATCTGTGCTTATAGAAGCACAATTTATAATAACTATGTCTTTGAAACAGCCCATCAATAGATGAATGGATAAAGAAAATGTGATATCTGTGGAGTACTAATCTGCCATAAAGAAGGATAAATTTGAGGTATCTTTAGGTAAATGGATGCAACTTAAGACCACAATTTTAAGTGAAATAAATCAGATATACAAGTTTTTTTTTGTTTTGTTTTGTTTTTTGTTTTGTTTTGGTTTTTTTGTTTTTATCGGTACCGGGGATCGAACTCACGACTGCCTGCTTTCAATGCAGGTGCTTATGCCACTGAGCTAAATCCCCAGCCCCGATATACAAGTTTTAATATTGCATTGTTTCTCATGTGAGAAACCCAAAGGGTAAAGGAACAAAATGGAGCAAAACAGATATTGGAAAATAGAAAGAACATGTTCAACTGGGAAGGGAAAGGGAGCATGAGAGGGAAGGAAGGGGAAAGAGATTTTAAAAATCAAATGGAAAAGTAGAAACAAGACTTCTGTAAATAGGGGAAGGCAGATTGAAGGGAAGAGAGTGGGGAAAAATAGGACCTTATGTATAGGTACAAATTCCCTACAATGATCATTATGTACGGCAATAAAAAGAACTATACTAAGAAAGGGCAGGGGATGTGTGTGTCTCAGTGCGGAGGCTCTGGGTTCAACCCCCAATAACCTCCAAGAAAGAATTCCATGTTTAAGATTCCTTATGAGGTTTTATTGTCCTTTTGTCTGTTAACTGGCTATTATCAACTAACTTCTGGTCTTTAAGACTTGTTTTTGCATCTGACTAGCAGTCATTTCCTAGAGATCTGTGTCAGATAGTGATGGTTAGCATCCTCTCCTTAGCTACCACAACATCGGGAGTGACCCAGCCCATTGTTACAGAAGCTGATTTAATTCTTTGTTCTCATGAAATACAAGTTTTGAAGAATTGTGTTTGCCACGCAAACTTCTGTAACAATAGTATGTTGAATTTTCATTATTGAAATTGAATTACATATTTCAGAGATGGTTCTTTTCTCTGGCCATGTGTCAGTGTTACTGAAGCCATTCTGACTAGCTGTGCCTGATCCCTAACATGTGCTTTTTGTCTCTGTTCTATAATGAACGCCTCCTACAGGGCCAATGAAGAGATCGCTCAGGTCCGCACAAAAGCCAAGGCTGAAAGTGCAGCTCTGCATGCCGGACTGCGGAAAGAGCAGATGAAGGTGGAGTCCCTGGAACGGGCCCTTCAGCAGAAGGTACGGCTGGGGATTCAGGCCAGATGGCTCCCAGGACCCCCCCTTCTCCCCACCACGTGGGACCAGGCCTGATGTGTGTGCAGGTCACCATGAGGCTGGCAAGAGTGGCCTTCAACCCAGTCCTGTGAACTAAGTTGGGGAGACAAGTCACACCGTGGCGCATTACCTGGGACTCCTCCACAGCAGGGTACAGACAGGAAGTTGAGCTTTCCCCAAAGTTCAGGGGATCCAGCACTTCCTTCACAGGGTCACCAGGCTACCTTTTATTCCTCCTTTTTGTTCCTCATACAGTACATGAAGTTGTCTCCCCCTTTCTGTGGTCTACATCACAATTAGGGGTAATGTTGTTCCTCAGAGGACATTAGGCAATGTCTGCAGATTAATGGGTTGTCATGGCTAGGAGATGCTAGAGTGGAGAGAAGCTAGTGATGCCACCAGCACTCTGCTGTGCACAGGATGGCTCCGCACCAGAATTCTGGAGCCCAGTGCGTCTGCAGTGCTGCCGCAGAAGCTCTGCTGGCCATAATCCCAAGTCCGAGGAGCAGCAGCCTGCTTCTTGCCACACAGCAGTCCCTAGCTTTGTTGTCCTCCATCACCAGCGCTTCACTTCTGTCTGCACTCACACACTCATGCCTGTGACAGCCTCTAAATGAGAGTAGGGCCTGCTGGCCCTCCATGTGCCTAGGCTCCTCACTCCCCAGAATCTCAGTGCCTGGGAGAGAGTCAGATGCTTGTGTTGTTTCTGTGGTGTCAGGGAAACCTAGGAACCAGGAAATTGATGGTCAGGCTTCCTGGGGCTGGTGACCATCTGCATCTTGACTCAGCATAAGCCTCCTGCCATGGGTTTGTGCATGTTTTCTGGGGAAGAGTATGCTCTATGAGATCGCACATGGCAGAAAATGAAGAACTGTTTGGATCTAGCTGGCCTTGGGGCTCTAGCTATAATTGCATTTATCTCAGAACACAAAAGTGGTCTGCATAACCATGTCCTCTATCTTTCAGAACCAAGAAATTGAAGAACTGACAAAAATCTGTGATGAGCTGATTGCAAAGCTGGGGAAGACAGACTGAGATGTGTCCCGTCAGCTCAGCAGATCTGCACTTGGCTGCTTCTGTCGTGACCACAATTAATCTTGCCTTATCCAGGAATAATCACACACACACACCCCCTTTGCAGAGAAAAAAAGACTGTATAAAAAAGCACACGCCTCCAGCTGTCTGTCCCGCTTTGCTGCTGATGAAACAGCCCCAGAGGAGCCTGGAGCGTGGCCCTGTCAGGAAGGAGCAGCCCTGTCAGCCGGCATCCCACACCTGCCCTGGCTGCGATCCAGTGAGCCAGGCCACTGAGTGTGGTCTGCGATTTCTCTGTGTTTGTTTTGTCTGAGATCCTCTACTTTCCCCAGATTTGTTCAGTTTGTGATTTTGTGACTATTGTTTAGGGTCATCTCTCTCCCCTGTCTGGTACTTTCATGACCTGTTTGATCCATTAATTTTCATTATCGTCACTTTTATTGAAGAAGGTGATGTGGCCTGTTAATTTCATTGATAAACAGGAAATACCGTAAGATTGGATCCTGAGTAGTCGGTATTGCATCTGAACAGCACAGGGCCCACTCAGAGCTGAAGTTTGGCAAGTGTGCCCTGGAGCCATGTGTCCCCTTTTACTTCCATTTGTGGGTGCAGACCCAGCCTTTCACCCTCGGCATCTATCTGCAATATGCCAGGAAAATGCACTTGTGAAAGGTGTAGCTGATCTTAATTAATGAAAAGGTAACTGTAGCCCATTACCAATTGCAAGGAAAAGAAACAGGGTTTTTTGGTTGGTTGGTTGATTTGTTTTTACAGGCCTGGTATGTTGTTCTTGAGATACTAAAAGGCAAAAATAATCTTTTCAAACTTTAATGTAGAATTTTAACAAAGTAGACAGTAAAAACCATGGAGGTCCCTCTATGTCCCAGCACATTGCGAGCATTTTTAAACAAAGGCCGCCTGAATACCAGGGCAGGGAAGGCGTGCAGAAATCTGTGCTGACAAGGCCAGGCTCCTTGCGCCCTCATTTGCTTTGGCTCAGAGTGGCACGCAGGAACCCCGAAATGACCGTTGCCCACGTGAGGCCCGAAAAGGTCTCCCTTTTCTGTTTGGTCAGTCAGGCCAGATCTGCACAAGTGCTTCCGGGCACTCCTTTGTCTTAACCCTGCACCCTGAGAGCCTTGTGGTGGAGTGCGCTCTACTCAGTACCTGTCCTTTCCTCCTGCTCCCGTAGAACTACTGCATGAGCCAACTTCAGCAATGAACTGTGCCTGTAGATCTTGAAAGTGTTCCCTTAGCAGTGTGTTCCTCATGTGGGTGCAGTCTTTAGCCCCAGGGAAGTCAGTAATGTGTTGAAAGCCAGAAGTCATGTCTCACCAATATGCATTTATTATAATTGGTGCTTAGGCTGTATTTTAAAGCCTATTGTCTTAACATTTTGTACAAAAAAAATTACTTGTGGTTAGAGAAGTGGCTTGACAATCATTTGGGCTTGAAGTCGTCACTGTGGTTTAATGTGAAGCTGTCCCGGTAGTCAGTCTCAAGTCTGATGGTGTGACCAGTTTCCTCTTGGTCCTCTGCTGCAGGGGAAGTCGATGCTGCGGTTTACAGAAACTGTGGTATCTGCTACTGCTGTGTTTTGTTCACATATCCATATTTTCTTATTTTATATCAGTCTGTTCCAAGTGTAAAAGGGGTATAGTGGTGTCATTTTAAATCCACAGTCACCTTTCTTGTTTTCTTTTTAAAGATTTCTTTGCCTGCTAGAGATCAAAACCAGGGTCTGACACAAGTCAGGCAGGTACCCTATCTGCGTCTCCAGGCCTGTGAGCACCTTTTGAAGCATGTCATGTGTTTCAGAGTACACTGCTGTGCGTTAGGACAGAGCTGACGGTGGTACTTCTCCAGCATACCAATCAGGAGACACCTGAAAAAGGAGACCCTGCTGAAGGACACTCCCACACAAGAAGCCCCAGGGGCTCTTACCTAAGTGATATTTGCCATTTGGCTTCAGTCGTGACTATTACAAGGGGTATCCACCACTGTCATTTAATAGGTAGATCTCCTGCAACAAGGAAAAAACCATCACTTGTACAGCTGGCCTATCATGATAGTGTACAGGCTAAAGCTTGGCATGGTGGAACATGCCGAGAGGCTAAGGCAGGAGGCTCACAAGTTCAAGCTCTGTCTGAAAATTTTAAAAAGTGCTGGAGATGTTGCTCCGTGCAAAGGGCCTGGGTTCAGTACCAGGAAAAAGGGGGCAGGCAGAGGGTGAATATACTAGGGAAAATGAAAGATACCTCTTTTTCTTTAAAAAACAGCCCCCCCCCCAAAAAAAAAAAAAGCTTTTTTTTGCAATCTAGTGAGTAAGAATATAGTCTAGGGCAGTGACAGTGAACCTTGTAGAGCTCTCAGTGATAGAAGCAGCCTGCTGCGGCACAAGTTCACCACCACTGATCTAGAGTCTGCTTCGGCAGGAGAGGGTTAAATTACTTGTTCAATTAAAATAAAAAAGCTGTTCCAGAAGTGAAAGGGGGAAGTAGAGGAGCTCTGCGGGTTCAGTTAGGGGTGTGGGGATTACAGTCTGGTCCCGCCAAGGCTGTGAGTCCAGAGCCACTACTTCAGCTTCTGATTTGCCAAAGTAGGAGCCGCTTTGACCCAGCTACAGGCTGAGCAGTTTACTGTGCTGGCCAGTCACAGCCACACCTGGATACCACATCTCCAACCAGTGACCTGTCGCGGTCCAGAGCTCTAAAGAGCCCGGAGAGCCACTCTGGGGACCCAGCCCAGTCTAGGAGGTGCAGGAGCACCTCGGCAGCCTTCTGGAGTGGCACGGACCCGTGGCCAGTGGCTGTCCTTGTGCATGGGGGACACAGCGGCTGCCTGCACACGGGGCTGCACTGAGTCGCGGTGACTTGACAGTGCTTTGCTGTGGAGCAGTGTCCCAAAGCCCCTTTCCTCTCCTCATCGGTCAGGAGTTGGTGGCTGCATGAGCTTGCTGTCAGGATCAGATTTCCTCACCCTCTCGTTAGGAAGAGAGAAGCTAGATGCTAAAAATTAATGATTCAGGCAAGAGATTTTAAAGTGAAGCTGTATATATATTCTGAAGAATGTTAAAGATAACAGATTCTATGTGCTTCTTAAAGAACAGACATAGTCTGGGAATCCCAGGGTGTCAAGCCAAAGGTCTAAGAACTCATGTTCTCTCAGAGATTTTAATAACACTTAGAGGAGATTTCTGTCCAGAAAACTTTCACTTGGCTCCAGATTCCAGTTGTAAAAAGCAGATTATGGGACTGGAAGTGCTGCTCAGCAGATTGAGGCCTGGGGTCCTGCCAGGGCTGTGGTACAGGGAAACAGCTTACCGCTCAGGCCTTGGTCTCTGCCCATGGAGCTGGAGGCAGTGGGGGTGGCTCCTGTCCCCTCCTCCCCTCCTCTCCTGTCCCCTCCCCGCCACCTCTTCCTCTTCCTCTTCTCCCTCCCACTTTGGGGAGGGCAGGGCTGAGCACACAGTTCCGAGGACACAGCTCCCTCAGCTGGAGCTGGAGTCTGGAGGCTAAAGGTTGCATTCTTCGTAGTTTTCATCGCAATGCAATCCCCTTTCTGTGCCTCTTAGCATGCAGTTAGATTTGGACAAACACAATTCCTAAGGAATGGCTTTATTAACTGTCATATGAGTACCGCTGTTACATAGGTGTGTATCCTGGTTGTAATCCTGGTGCGGTGCTGTCATGTGCAATGCTGGCCTTTGGCAGTCTATGTGACGCTTTCCTCATGGGGGAGGCCCAGCCCGGCGCAGTGGGGTGACCTGGGCCTTCCCAATGTGGACGCTTCACTTCCCATTGCTGGATGCTACTGCCTCTGCCTCCTAGTGGCACCAGAGCACTCAGTATTCCAGGCAATGTTTCCTAGTCAGCTCATACTCTAGATTTAGGGATCATTTTCAGGTGAACAGATGCAGATTAGAGCTCAGAAGCCACATGTGGTCCAGTCCACTGAGTGCAGGCGGCCAACCCAAAGTGTGGGCCGCGCCTCTGTCTGTCCCAGTCATGGGGCAGGCCCTGGGCACTTCTGCACCTTAGAAGTAGCAGTGGGCATTTTCTGTTGCCTGTAGAGCCCCACCGTGCTGCCGTGCCAAGTGGACGTTCACTGCGCATTTGCCCGCTTGTGTGGAGGGGTGAGTGCTGCATTGACTACTGCTGTCAGGATTGTGTTGTGTGGAATAATCATCTACATAAATTTTATATACATAGTAATTTCCCTTTTATATGTCAGGTAAATATTTGTAAAAGTTATACTCACAAATGAAATTATAATGATTACTAATATATTTTTTCCATGTTTCATTGCCTGAATAAAAACTGTTTACCACTATTAGATCCATCATGGTGTTCCTGGTTGGAAGTTGTTTTATCCCCAAGGGTGAAAACTTGTGGCAGCCTCCATTTCATGAGCCCCACATTTAGGTCTAAAAATGGGAGACTTTGTCCTTAAACACTCTTCCAGTGGGAGTTTATGCAGTCAGTCGGGTGTATAATGAAAAACCAAACTTTGAGGTTTGGACCTTGCTAGAAATATCCGGGACGGCATCCATGAAGCGAGCTCTTAGCTGAGGGCCTCGTGGCTCCTTAGAAACTGTTCTCCCGCCCTGGCCTTTTCCGTGTTTGGGAGCACTGTGCATTCTGACTGCTGGAGGCCACAGGATAAGCCAGAGCTGTGTCAACAAAGTGGCTGTCCTATGTACCGTGTCCTCCGAGTGGATGCTGGGAACGCTTCAGGACTGCCCAGGCCAGGCCAGCTGTATACTGAACTCAGTGGCAGGTGAGGCCAGATATGTCTCGAACTGTGTCACTCCAGAGACAGGCCTGGTAGCACAGGCCTGTGCACCTGAAGCTGGGCTGTTAATATGTTGAGAGGCCCCACCTCAGAGAAGAGATGAGCAGATAAGCGTCCACTGAGAGCCTGGGTGGAGGCCAGCACTCTTGCTGTCACCATGTCCCTGTCCTGACTGCTACTTGCAGAGCTGCTGCAGGCCCTGTGCCTGCTAAAGAAAGCACTCCTTTCCCGGAGCAAACGCTTCAGCTGCCTTTCTGGGTCATTTTATTTAAGTAGATGAGACGCTGAGGGTTGGGGCGCTGTGGCATTGCAGTCCAAAGGGTGACTGTAACTGCAGGATAGGATGTCACAAGGTATCAGTCATCAGACTAAAAGTGGAGCAAGTTGGGTCTCCACAGACATGACACACTGCCTGCTCCAGTGAGGCAGAGATGATTTCCTTTAACTGATAGGCAGGAAAGTGGCAGAAACATCTGAGACGGAGGTGAAGAGCCTTGGGAAGACAGGACCCAAGCCAGGAACGTAGGCCCAGCCACAAGTACATGGTCACTTACGATACCAAGGGGACACTGATCAGGGAAAACAAAATTCTAGTGGGCCTTTCTTCCAGACGCCTTTATTTTTTTGTGGCTTTTTTTTTTTTTTAAACTATCAAACATTGAACTCAGAGCCTTTATCTGAGAACCACATTCCCAGCCTTATTTCATATTTTTGCAACTAGGTCTTTGCTAAGTTACCCAGATTGGACTCAAACTTGTGGTCCTCCTGCCTCGGCCTCGCAGAATGTGGGGATTTTAGGCATGCACCGCTGTGCCTGCCTCAGGACCTGGTTTGGTGGAAAGAGCTTTGGCATGAAACCTGAGACAGGTTCTGGCCTGCTCCCTGTGTTTTTAGACTCACTCACTCAGAACTCCAGACAGATGAGGCCTGATTTTACGTTTCCCTCAGGCTGCGTTTCAGGGCTCACACACCTGCTTGAGCTGTGCTGACCGCAAGGTCATGAGCTCCTTCCTGTGTTTGCTTTGGCTGGGTTCAGTGAGGACCAGGGGGGCTGAGACCTGGTCTCATCACCACGTCTGTGCCGTTCTTTCCTCCGCTGCTGCCTGTCCCTAGCCCAGGGTTTTGTCCCCGAGAAGAGCTGGGCTGTGTTCCCCAGACTCCCCAGGTAAATGTGAGGATGGCAGGTGTGCCTGGCAGGCACATGCTGAGCTGCAGACCCAGTGGTCCTCTCGTGCCTACATGAGTGTGTGGAATGCTTAGGCACAGGCACAGGTCAGCAGCTGCAAGACACGGTGCACACTTACAAAGGCACTGGGTTCCAGACAAAAAGATGTGATTAGGTCATTTGGTACATACCTGGGTAATCGTGCTATTCTGTTAAAATGTTAACACCACCAGGGGATTCACTCAGAGGCACAAGCAAACACCTGCCTGACAAGTGCAAGGTTGTGAGTTTGATCCCTGGTACCAAAAAAAAAATTATTTCTACCCTTTTTCTGCTTTGCTTTTTTTTTTCTCTCTTTAAATAAAATATTTTTAAAAATTTAAAAAATTATTTAGCACTAAGTCCCTTAGAGTGACAGGCAGTACTGAACATGCCTTTGCTTCTCAGACAGACTGCCACTTAATGCAATTTGTCTTTTACCATATCCTGACTTCTGGGCTTTTTTTTTTTTTTTTCCTTTCATTCCACTTAGTTTTTATGACACTGTACTGAATTCCCCGGGTCGGCTACAGTGCAGATGTGTGTGAGGCCACTGGGGGGCGCTCTGCTCCCGAGGTTCTGGTCTGGGCACACATTTCCTACTGTAAATCAACCCACTCAGGCTGCGAAGGAGAAAGCGGAAAAGAAAGGTAAATGCTGGTTGCGCGGGCAGATGCTGACAGGAGTACTGTTCATGGGCCTCAGCACACCGCCGCGACGCGTGGAGTGGGAGCATTTTGACCTGTCTTAGGTTGAAGGCTTGAAAAGTTCAAAACCACTGGAAAACATTTAAAAGGCACTGACTGGTCATAGAGTTGTGGTTGTGGGATTAGACAAGGATTTTGTGGGAGTAAAAATAATTCAGGATTGCAGCATCTTCTTTTGTTTAAGACAGAGTCTTGCCGTGTAGTTCCGGCTGGTCTCCAACGCGAGGCACCTCTCACGTGCTGGGATCACGCGTGTGTCAGTGTAGTCCTGGGGAATTAAACCCAAGACTTCACGCATGCTGGGCTATAAACCCAGCTCCTCTGGTTTTAAAAAATAAGCTTTAGAGTTAAAACATGAGTCTCTGATGAGCACTGTTTACTGGAACATGAAGAAATTAAGACTTAAGGAACACGAACCTGCATTTACAAAACAGCGCGAAAACCCCTTTCTAACCTCAATTCAAATAGAGGGAAAGAGGAAGCTGGGGAAGCTCATAAAGTGTAAGGCCCTAGGGACCCCCTAAAAAAAGAAAATCTATTTAAAATTAACAGGAGGAGGAGGAGGAGGAGGAGGAGGCCGACTCTCCCGCCCCGGCACCTGGCCCTCCCCTTGTGGCCGCGCAGGGGCTGAGGAGGCCCAAGGGGCGGTGTGGGCAGCACCTCCAGGCTGCGCCGCTGCTGCCGGCTGTTCCGGCTGTTCCGTAGCTGCGTCACTTCCGGTCTCTCCGAGCTTTCAGACATCTGCCTGTCTATTAAAATGAGCACTGCCAATAATGTAATATAGTCTGACAGTTTTCCTAGCTTGTCTGGAAAAGCTATCTTTTTTGGTTAACAAATATTATTTAGATTTGCTATAATTCAGTTTTGTTCTAAAAACAGATGTAAGGCAGGCAGGACATAAAACCATCAGGGTCATTGGACATTTCAGATAAAAGCAGTTATACAAAGGATGTGATGGGCACAGTGGGGATGTGCCCCGTGAGTCCTCAGAGCCACTCCCTGGCATCCCTCTTAGGCCTCTGTGCGTCTGTCACTAACTTCAGGAAATGTTACTTGGACACCTTGCACAAGAGGGGCCGTATCTTGGGCCTGCCCAGTTGTCTGCTGTCTGAGTCAGGGGTCAGCGCCTTGGCCATAACCCAGCCCAGACCCTGCCTGTTTTCATACTGTGCCCAAGCTCAGAATAGTTCTTAATCTTTTTTGGTCTTTTTGAAACAGGGTTTCAATATGCAGCCCAGGTGGTCCCAAACTCGTGGTTCTCCTCTAGCCTCAGCTTCCCTAGTGCTGGGATTACAGCTGTGCACCAGTACATTCGGCCTGGCTTTTACATTTCTAATGCCTTCCCACCACAAAAGAATCCAAAGAAGAAGAATGTTTCGCATCATGTGAAAGTGATCTTAAATTCAGATTTAGTGACCTTCGATAAAGGTTTACTATAATGAGCCACACCTGCTGCTTTGCATAATGTCTAGAGCTGCTCTCATATCCTAGCAGGGACACCACCCGGCCTGCTGTTTCTACAGAGTTTATTGTCTGGCCGTTCACACACACACACACACACACACACACACACACACACACGTGTACACACATGCACACACAGAATTTCCCATGCCAGGTGCAGCACTGCACGCCTGGGAGCCCAGAACTCTAGGACCCTGAGACAAAAGGACCAAGTTTGAGCTCAGCATAGGGATTATAATAATTTGGTGAAAGCTTTGTCTCAAAATGAGAAAAATTAAAAGAGCTGGAGATGTATCTTTGTGCAAAAGATACATAACAGGTTCAATGTCTAGTACAAAAAAAAAAAAAGCAAAACTTCTCGCCCTACTCTATGCGTTCACTCACTGCTCAGTTGTCTGCTCTTTGGTGGGTCTTGGCGCTGTTCTTCCATTCTCAGCGTTAGAATTTCTGATGTCTCATTCTAGCTGACTTGACACTGTAGGGAGAGGGTGTCTACCTGAAGGAGAGGCACAACGATGGTTTTGTCCTAGAGCGATAATAACAATTACTAGCACTTAGTGTGGGGGCAGGATTCTAAGACTTTATATTTATTAACCCACTTACTCTTCCCAATAACACTGGAATGCAGAAAGGAAATTTACAAAAGATTATACCCAGGACACTCAGGGGTGCTGGGTGATAGAACTGTGGGGGAGGACCGGCGGCGGCTAAAAAGAAGTATGAAATATATATGACCTTTATTTTGAGAATGCGGGGAGAGACACCCCTGACCCCCCTAGGGGTGTGCCATCTCCACCCCGGGGGGGGGTCGGTGATCTCTCTGGGGAACACGTGGAACACTTGGAGTGAGGCACATAAGTAGCCTCGGCCTGGGGTGGAACCTAAGGGGGCATTAGGGATGCACAGGTAGCCCATTGGTCTTTTTTTTTTTTTTATTTAAGGAGGAAAAAAAAAACAGAAAAAGGGTAAAGTTATACAGAATTTCAGAAAAAGTAAACAGTAGGAAATCACTAGTTAATTACATATTGTCATCTTAGAAATAGTTGTTGAAGTTACAAAATTAAAGTATATAGAGGGGACTTTCAAACAGACTGCAAACAGTTTTGTTCAATGATCCAATAAAACTCAGTAATATGGTTATCTATCTTATACACTTAAATATATATGCAGTTATATCTTTTAGACAACTTTCTTTTCCTTTCTTTTGTACAATGACAATTACACATTTTGGGTTTTATTACTCCCACAGTTCTTACTACTTTTTTTTTTTGAAGAAAGTAAAACCAAATGTGGCATACCAGGACAGAGTCAGTCAAATCAAAAGGATGGACATAATAAATAATGTAAAAACAAAATACAAGGTGATCAACAATGGTTACCATAATGCCTCTTGTTATCTTAAAAAGAATTGCCTATATCATCAGTTATAATAAAATTGTACAAAACAGTAAAGAATAAGACCATTAAAACCAAAACATTGGAGACATTAGAGGACTTCAAAAGAAGATAATAGTCAAACAGAATGGGTGTCACAATGAATCTTATTGTCTTCATAGTTGTTGCCTATACTTTTAAACTTGGTACTATCAAGCATAACAGAATAGAGGAAAATCAGTCAAAACAAGATGGTGAGAGCAATACAGAGTTTCAAATCAAGTTAATAGGAAATCAAAGTGGGTTACTATAATATATCCTGCTATTTTTTAAATTTATTTTTCCCTTAAAAGGATAAAAATGAAAAAGTAGATAATAAAAAGGAGATTGAGATAAAAAAAAAAAGAGGGCATAACAACAAAACAGCACGGGTCAAAACATAGCCATTTAAGCAAAATAGTGTTTCACTACAAGATAATCTCGACATAATAGTAGTTACCATAGTGTCTCTTCCCTTAAAATCTTTGGGTATAACTTCGTATACTGTAGCATCAAACATATCAAGACAATGTAAAACCGTTCAAGAGAATGACAGTATTACAGGGTATTTAGAATCAACTAACAGAAAATGAACAATGGTTTCTGTATAATCTCCTTGTCTATAAAAGTTTTTGTTTATATTATCACATATAATAAAATCCAATAAGATACAACACATTAAAACCGATGGAGACAGAAGAACAAAAGCTTGATGGGACTTCAAAACAAGAGGATATTAAATCAGCACTACCTATTATGATGTCTTGTTTTCTCCAAAATGGCTGTTCCTACCATCCAACCTTCTCTGCCTCATTTCTGTTGAGCTCTTTTTCTGTCATTAGTTGTCAGTTTGTCCTCTTCATTTCTCTTTCTGCTGCATTCATTGTGGCCGCTCTGCCACTGTTTCTGGAATCTTGGTATTTTTCATTTTTAGAATATTCTGCAGTAATCTCTGTAGAGCTGAACTGGTGGTTGCAAATTCCCCTAGTTCCTCTTTATCCTGGAAGCACCTTGTTTTTCCATCAATTTCTAGGGACAGTTGTGCAGGATATATCAATCTTGACTGGAGGTTATTATCTTTCAAAGCTTGAATTATTTCCCCCCATGCTCTTCGTGATTTGATGGTTTGTGCCGAGAAGTCTGCTATAATTCTGATGGGTGTTCCCTTGTAAGTGATCTGTTTCTTGTCTTTGACGGCTTTTAATATTCTGTTCTTATATTGGATTTCTGGAATTTTGATTATTATATGCCTGGGTGTAGCTCTGTTTGGGTTGTAGGTGGCTGGGGTCCTGTATGCCTCATATATCTGAGTATCTTTACCTTTTGCTAAATTAGGGAAATTCTCCTGGATTATTTCTGTGAATAGCTTTTGTAGTTCATTTGTTTGTGTCCCTACTTCTTCTTTTATGTTCTTAATTCTTAAGTTATAGATCCTCTTATCATCTTCTAGTCTTTGTATTATTGCTGTTTGTTTTCTTGTTATTTTTAAGAAGTTTTTCATTTCATGCTCCCACATTACAAATCTATCCTCCAGTTCTGATAATCTATCCTTAGTTTCTTTCAAGCTGTTATGCCAGCTTTCAATAGAGTTTTTAGTTTCCTGGTAATCTCTTTGAACCTGCTTCACGTATTCTGTTTTCTCTATTTTCTCCATCAAGCAATTCTCCCCTTTTTTTCTGTTCTTCCATTCCACCATCTGTTTTTTCTTGGGCGGTGCTTAGCATTTCTCTAACTATTCTACTTATTTCTTGCTTTATTTCATTAAATACTTCATTTTTGAACTCGTCTATGAGGCTCCGGAGATACCGCTTTAGGTCTATAGGTGCCATGTTTGATATTGCGCGTTTTCTGTCTTCATTCTCTTTTGCATTTACCTTTCCTGGATCAATGTTCTCAGGATTGGGGTCTGAGGACCCTTCTTGTTGCTCCCTTTTCCCATACTTTTTGTTCCTTCCATACAAGCGTATGTAGGAGGCCCAGTTTTTTTTGTTTTTTTCTCTTTGTCTGTTACAGTTTGTTTGAATCCACTGGCTAGGTGTTCCCGCCCACTGCAGTGTACTAGGGAGACACAGACCTGGGCAGCCTCTGCTGGGCCCGCCCCTCCAGGTCAACCTACTGAATGCTTCACTGCTAGGGTGCACCGCCAGGCTCAGGGACCTGATTTGGGCTAGCCTACTGGATCTTAGTCCGCGGCGTCACCAGGCCAAGCATTCCCCATCACTCCCGCTTGAGAGGGGAATATGCGACTAAAGTTATTGCAGGGCCCTGTTCCGGCTAGTCTGCTCATTCCCAGAATGTCCTCTGTTGGAACCTCCTGGTCTATGAAAGGGTCTCCATTTCTCTTACTCACCGCAGGTCAATGCAGGGCTCCTTGCCAGTCCTGCTCTCAACACCATTTGGTTCACCAATTTCAGCTCCCAGATCTTTCGTGTGTCTCTCTCCCTGCTGTGTGGATTGGGACGCAGTAGCGGCAGCAGGAAATTCAAATCGCGGCTTCCAGTGGCGCGGGATCCAGCTTCCGCACTGAGATTTTATCTGTTCCTGTTATAGCATCAGGATTGCATTTTCAGTTGGTTTCTCGCAGCGTAGTTCGTTCCTGGGTCGGCAAGGTACATCTCCCCTTACGTAGGACTTCCTCACACGGCACCGCTCCTGGATTCTAAACTGGTAATCTCAGAGAGCCTCCGTGGCTGCTGTTATTTGTCCGCCATGTTCTCCCGGAAGTCTACCCATTGGTCTTTGTTTGGCGCCAGAGGTAGATTCCTAAGGGTGGGGGAGATAGGAGCTCCTTGGCTTTACTGCTACAGTATCCGGCCTGGGCCAAAACCCTTTCACTGGGAATCAGACCCAGAGCTCAAGCACACTACGCATACCCCCCACTGGGTCGCACCCCATTTACATACATATAAAACAAATAACATGTCAAAAATTTCAATGCACTTGTTAATCAAGGAGCCACCAAATGTCACAATTGCCTCAAAGGAGGCCAAGATCCGACTCACATGTAACTAAATTCTTGCTCTTAATCTGATGGCCCTGTCTGTCTCCACACTTGCACTGACTCAAATATGGACATTGGCGTTGTTTTTAAAACTAGCCAGGTATAGCAGTGCACACCTTTTATCCCAGCTCTTGAGAGGCTGAGACAGGATGATCACTAGGAGTCTGGGCCCAGCCTGGGTTATGTAGAGCCTGTCTCAAAAAAAATCTTCATTATTCATTAACCCTAACAATAACTCAGGATAGGGGTGCAGCTCAGGGGAAGAGCACTTGCCTAGCATGCATGAGCCCTGGATTCAACCCCAAAACTGCAAAATAAGTAATCACTCAGGTCTCCTATGAGTATACCACATGCCACAGGGACTGCACCCTCAATGTCAGCTACTGTGTACCATGCAGCCCTCAAAGCACAGGAGGACTCCAGCTCACCACAGACAGGAGCCCACGAGCTGCCTGAAGAAAGCTTCCCCTGGGGGTCCACCCAGAGCCAGCAGACACAGGTTCCAATGGCCCCTGACTTCACGAAGTGGGACTCAGCCAGCAGGAAACTCATACAGCCAGAGGAGGGAGCCAGAGAGCAGGCTCAGGCTGTGGCAGTGCAAACAGGAAGCCTGCTGCCTCTCCCATAGGGCTCCAGCAAGGTCCACCCTGGAGTCCAGAAGCCTGGGACACTCCCCTGCTCCACTCTTCTGTCTTTTGTGCCATGCTTCTGGATTACAGAAATGGTTTTTAATAAATTCCTGTTTCTCACAATAAAATTGATATTCTTGAAAGAAGAAAAATCAAGAATGCAACCTAAATCTGAATATGAGGCATGCTTAGTGATGCCTAGTACTTAGTAATCACTTATTATTATGGAGTGAGCTGGCCAGGTTGACTAAGACCCAGCTCGGCTACCAGATTCCATCCTGCAGCGGGGGCCCCCACCTGGTGGTGGTGGCTGAGCCTTCTGCCCAGGGTCCACAGGGCCCCTCCTGGGATCTGGCAGCGATTTCAGGAAGCACCAGGTAGATGGCGCCAGGAAGACGGGCTGGGAGAACGCTGGGGCTGCAGAGGTTTCTGTCTTCTAAGGTCAGTTCACCCTTTGTCTTAGTTACTTTTCCCTTTGCAGAGATAAAATTTCTAGTGTTCAAGAGTTTAAAGGAGGAAAGGTTTGTTCTGGCTCACAGTTTGTAGAGGTTTCAGTCCATAGTTGGCTGACCCTGAGGCAGGGCTGTGTGGCCGAGGAGAAATAGTCCACAGCATGGCAGGCAGGAGGCAGCAGAGTACCAAGCAGCAACGCTGCTTTTCCCTTTTGTCCCACCCAGGCTACCGCCTTTTGGGTGGTGTCACTCAGAACTGTCCTAAGCCAATCAGTGGACTGATTTGGTAACCCCACACCCTTAATCTCAGTACTATTTGCCTAGGTCCAGCCACCTGTGAACACATGCAGCTTTGGCGGGACATTTTGATAAAGCCATAACCCTTCCCTCTACACCCTGCCCTAAACCTATAGAAACAAAGAACCGTAATCAGGTGTGCAATCCCAGCACTCTGGGAGGCTGAGGCAAGAGAATGGCAAATTTCAGCCCAGCCTAGGCAAGTAGATGACCGATAGAGACTTTGTCTCAAAACATACAAAAAGGGTGGACCTCAGTGTAAAGACCCTGGGTTCAAGCCCGGTATCATTTAAAACAAACACACCTACAAACCTCAGCCTGACCCTGGGTGGAGATGGGTGCAGGGTGGCACCAGTCCGCACAGACTCAACTCCTGTGACGAGGTGCTGTGTGGCAGGTATTAGACACCAGAAACCAAGTGGTTAGCTCCTGGGGCTCTTCAGTCCTGCTGCCCAGTGGTCTGGGCACTGGACTGGCCTCTCAGTTTGCCTGTTTCAAACCAAAACAGTAACTGAGACATAATCCTGCTTCTGTCTTCTGAAAAGCAAGTCAAGACTCTTTCCTGGCACATCTGTCCTTTTTGGGCTGTTTGCAGCCTATCCTTTAGCATCAGAATGTCCCCAGAAACAATTTCCCCCTGCAGGGCGATTCGTACAGACACGGTCTCCTTTTCCTTGTGTGTGCAAAGCATTTGTTCTACCCCCAAGCAACACAGCCAGCCAGAGGTCTTCTCAGTAAAAAGCATATTTTAATACTGAAAGATGACTTAGAATCTGCTCTCATTTTTTAAAGCAACATTTTTCAAACTTTGGTGACGTAAATATGAGTAACCACTACCATGTACCACTGTGCGGCTGAGCGGCACAGCTCCGATCTTCTATTATGTGGATGTGTGTGCGTGCCTAGCTCCAAGTTGCTCTCAAGGACCAGTCCTGTCCTGCCCACTTGTCCTGCAGCAGCCACAGGCCGGAGCCGAACACCCTGTCCGCTGAGCCTCCTCTTGGATGCTGGTCAGAGAAGGGAGGAGGCAGTGATCGAGTTTGTCCACCCTCCTCAGCAGCACTAGGTTGTGGGCTCAGTGGAAAATGCCATTTGATTAGGGACAAAGCCTGGAGCAGTTTTGATTTGGACCTCTTGGCTAGAGGTTGTGAAGTCCTCTGCTCAGCCTTCTTGTGCCTCTTGTTTTCTATGCAAAACGGACCCTGAAGGGCCACACTGCTCTGCGACCCCAAGTGCCCATCCCCTCCAGTCCTCGAGTCAGTTTTACATGATGTAGAAAGACCGCAGTGCAGAAAATCAAGGAGAGAGCTGGGAATCTACATGGACCGGACAGTGCCGGTCCAAGCTGGCTGTCTTGCTCCTCCGGGCAGGAGACGTCACAGGGTTAGGGGTTATTTTCAGTTTCATTGTTCTTTTTGACTTCTCGCCGCTGGCCAGTGCACACACTGAGATCATTGGAAGCCGCGTTAGCCAGAGCAGACAGCTAAGGGTGTCCTAGAGGAGGTGAGGGAGCTGAGTGGATGAGAATCCGTTTGGCCTCTCTTCTAGGGCTGGGCAAAGAACTGCATTTCCTTCTGACTGATCTGCTCACATGACCGGTTCCATAAGTGAACCACATTTTCATAATCCTAACACTGAATGTTGCGTGTGGGGTCTGGTTTTCGGGATCAACCTGAAGGCGCAGCATGATGGGTACGTGAGCCTCTCGCTGTGCAGTTCTGCCAGCTCCACGAAACTGTCCCGCAGCAGAGGTACATGCTTTGTTTTGTTTTTCCCTTACACAGTATGTGATGGAAACTGCAGGGCAGAAAACAGATCAGCCCAGGCGTGGCTGTGCATGCCTGTAATCCCCAGCACTCAAGAGGCTGACGCAGGAGGATCCCTGAGAGTTCCAGACCAGCCTGGGCTGCATAGTGAGGCTGACTTCATCTGATCCAAAAAAACAAAGCAAATCAGGAACACAGGACAAGGAGGACTTACCTGGCTCTTACTTCTATTTGTGCAGATATGAAGGAGTAATTAAAGTGAGTTTGAGATCGCTGCATTTTGAAACTGCAACGACATTAAAACAGTTTTAATGAAAGAGAGAATTGGCCCAGTCAGTCCACTCACTGAACTTAATACTCCACTGGGAGGACTGGGAGGAAAGAGCCCAAGTCAGAGTCAGAACCAGGCTGGGTGGAGTGGTGGGCCGGGGATAGGCCACGTGCAATGCTGGGCTGAGAGCTTGGGGACCACGGGGCGGGCTGGTATGGGAGAGCCCTTGCCTGCTCTGGGCCCACCCTGGGTTTGGTCCCAGCCGCCCCTGAGAGCAAAACTCCACACTCCAAGAATGCAGCAGGCACGCAGACACCATATCCTTCTCTTTTGCTTCCAGAAAACAGGATTAAAAGTCCATGTGAAAGATGCCCCTCTCTGCCATTAAGAGAGAAGCGCTCTTCCCACTGGAGAGGGGGAGTCAGGCAGAGAGATGTGTTGTGGGTCCCCCGGACCCTGGAAGAGCGAGGAAAATTGTTGCTCCTCTATGGAACCGTTTTCAAATGGAATTATTTATTTTTACTAGTACATAAAAACAAAAGTTTTTCAGTGTTTAAATCAGGTTAGACCTCTGATTTCCTCATGTATCTCCTCTTTGTGGTAAAATCCTCCACAGTGTTGGTTGGCCGTGTGTGTACGGGTGTGCATGGATGAGCAGGGGACTGCACAGAGGGCCTTTGCACTGAGCTCTAGCCCCAGTCCTTTGTTATATTTTTAATTTTTAGATAGTGTCTCACCAAGTGACTAAATTGCCCAGGCTAGTCTGGAACGAGCAACCCTCCTGCCTCAGCCTCCGGAAGTGTTGGCCTTACTGCAGATCACCAGCATGCCTGCCTGACTCCCTGGAAGTACTGATAGAGAAAGATGACTAATCAAATGCTCCCCGTTAGTTACTGTCAAAGAAATGCCACTTTCTGCTGTTTTTCCACAAGGCCAGGCGCAACGTGAAGTTTCTGTTTCCCTCAGTAGGCACCGCACAGCTAAGAGGTGGCTGGCAACCGGCCGCAGTCTAAGTTCCTAGCCAGCACCGCCAGCCCCTACAGAAGGGGCGACCTCTTCCCCTGCCAGACCCAGACTGCAGTTGGAACAGATGTCACCCGAGCTGGGCTGCAGCTCAGCCAGTGTGGCCACTGTCTGTAGCCCTACACAGAGTCTCGCTTTAAAACTGAGAGTCCATGTAAGGAAAATCAAACTAGACAAACCTTCCAGCAGTGGGGTGAGCTGGGCCTGGTGGCTCACTCCGAAGCCCCAGCTACTCAAGAGACTGAAGCAGGAAAATTCGCAGGTTCGAGGCCAACCTGTGCAAGATAGTGAGAACCCTGGTTCAAAAGACAGCCCTAGCCATATGAGACCTAAAGGCACTGGCAAGCCGCCCGGGGGAGGGAGCGCTCGAGCTGGGTGAAGGGGCTACTTGCCACCGCCCTTGGTGACTGGCAGGGCCTCTCCGGTGACATCATCCCGAAACCCTGCCCTGCCTGTGCTGGCCCTGACTCAGGACCTGTCCTCTAGGTGAGGCCTGTGGCCCTGCTGATGGACTTGGGCCAGGCACATGGACAGTGGCCTGAGGACGGGATCACGTCTCCTGTGAGCCGGGGGAGAGGGGAATTTTCAGAATGGGGCAGGGTGTATTTTAACAAACAGTAGAAGCAGTCCGATTTTGAGTTGCTGAGAAATGGAGAAGTTGGAAAACGAGAGTTGAGCTGGGGGGGTTTTAGCAGAGGGAACAGACTGGGAATCAGTCTGACTGGACCCTTGAGAGACATTTCCTTAAACTCTGAAAATCATTTTGCAGGGCAATGTTTACCAAAAAAAAAAAAAAAAAAAATCCAAAAAAACAAAACAGCTAATCGACAGGAAAAACAACTTACACACAGGGATCTAAATGTCACTTGACTCCCGGGGGGAATGAGCTCAGAAGTTAAAAGGGGAGGGATGCTCTCCAACTATTAAATGCATTTTTAAAGGCCCTTTGGGTTTAAATCGGTTCCAGGAAGAAGACAGGCTCTTCTCCCAGGGGAGGGAATCTTTGCAAACGCTAACAGAAGCTTCTAGAAGCTGGGGTTGAGGTTGGTGAGTGTGGGGGCGGAGGGGAGGCCAACCAGAAATATTCTGTCCCTGGTGGTTTCAGCCAGACTCTGAGATCAAACGTTTGGGCCTACAAAGTTGGGCGGCCTTTGCTTGTCCTGCCAGCTCGGGTGATATCACCCGCAGAGCCCGACAGCAGGCCCCAGTTCTCCACAGCCAGTGCTGGGCAGGAAAGGCAGCCCCCAGGCCGGACTGTGAGGTGGTGGGGGACCCTGACAGCAGCCTGAGGGAGCCGCCCGCTCCGCAGCCACTGGGTAGCTGGGAAAAGGAGCACCCAGAAGCCCAGGCCCATCCCCTGCTTCTGTTATATGGACTTGGGAGCAAATCAGCCTTGCAAGGGTAAAAGTAGCTTCAGAAATGGAGCTGAGCGCTGGCCTAAGGCTTCACAGTACCGTGTGTGCATTGCACACTGCATGTATGAGGCCTGGGTTTGGTCCCCAGCTCTGGCAAAGGAGATCGGAGGAAGAGAGGAAGAGAGCAAGGGAGAGAAGAGGCAAAGCAGCTGGCTGCCTCCTGGATGCAAATGCAGTGCAGAGGCCTGGCCTTCCTGGGCAGCACCGCTGACCCACCCTGGCCTGCTGTCTCCACGCAGCCAGAAGGGAAGCAGGGCTGGGGCTCAGGACCTAAGCTGGGGCCAGCAAGCAGGAGCTCTGACAGGTGCTGTCTCTTCAGGCACTTTGTTCTTCTTCCGTCCTACAAGCCAGTGCCTGCAGCCTCTTTTGTCTGCCCTGTGCCCCTTGATGGTGGGCCAAGGAGCATTTCCCACTGAGCTCTTAAGGTCACCACGGGCACCTGTGATACCACCTCCACCCTCCATGCTGCCTCCTCTCCTTGATCTGAAACCTGTTTCTTGCCACTTATTTTCTTTTCTTATTTTGAACTTAGGGCCCTTACATGGAACTGTAATTTTTATTTTCTATTTTAAACCCAATCTGGTTAGGTCACTGAGTTGCCTCGGCCAGACTGGAACCCCTGACCCTTCCCAGCTCAGCACTAGGAGCGCTGAGGTTACAGGCTTGCATTTCCTGTTGTGTTTTTTTGTTTATTGTTTGATCTAAGAGTCCAGGGCCAGGGTTGTAGATCAGTAAATTGTGTGCTTAGGATGAGGCCCTGGATTTACTCTCTAGCACCAAAGCCCCACAGAAACCTCCAAGGCCCTTCTTGGCCATGTGTGCAGCTGTCCTGGGCAACTGCCACTGGTGGGCAAACTGTCACAATCTTCTACCCAGCCAAACTTGCAGGTCCTGCCTGCCTCGCCTGTGTGGGACCACACCGCTGGATGGAGGGCTTCCAGGAGGCCAGGCTGGGGGTCTGGCTGGGAGCAGAGGGTAAGGAGTACACTGTTTCTCTGGGGTCATCTCCTAGGGGATGGCCCTGTGGGGAAGAGGTGGGGGAGAGCAGGTGGGGAAAAGACCCTTAACAGCTGGGGGACATGGCAGGTGGACAAGACGCAGGGGGCCACACCCATCGGAGCATGAGAGCAAATGAGCTGCCCTGGGGAAGGAGCCTTGCAGCTGGAGGGGAGAGTGAGGTGGGCGTGGATGTGTGGAGAACAGACGGGTGCCTTGGGGCACCTGGGGCCCCTGAGACAGTCTAGTCCCACCCTGAGACAGTGGTGCATCTGCTTCCTGGGACTTCCCTCATACTTCTTCCTAAACAAAGTTCCATTAAGGGACTCTGAGACTTTACTGGGGTTCTAGGGTGATGTGGGCTTCTTAGAGATTCTTCCTAGGCTCTTGGTTGTCCTGAGCAAAGAACTGGACATGAAAAGGCCAAAAGCTAGCGAGATTTTACATTTATCAAAGGTGGGGAAAAGGTGGGAATGTTGCTACCTGTCTGCAATTCCGGGACTCAGGAGGCTCAAAAATTAGAGTCCAACGTGGGAAATTCAGCAGTGTAGCAGACTCTGTCTCAAAATAAAAAGAAATATTAAAATGGCTGGGGACATATCTCTGTGTGAAGGTCCTCAGTTTAATTCCCAGTCCTGAAAGAAACAAAAAACAAAACAGAAAAAAACAAACTTGAACACCAAAAGCCATCTCAGTCACTCAAGTGGTAAAGAAGCCCGGCTCATGCAGACCTGTGAGGTCAGGGACCCTCCCCCAGGGCCAGGGGACCCGGGGTGAGTACGTGCTTTCCTAGCACTGGACAAGGAAAAAAATCCTCCTCCAGCTTTATTCAGACAGTTTTTATTTTTCCCACTCCTTGCCCAAAGCCTTGACTTCTTCCTTAGTCCAGATAGTGGCAGTCACATGCTACAGTGGATCCTCCGCACCTTCATCTCTAAAGCAGCTTCCCAGCCTGTGTGTATATGGAGACAAGATCTTGCTATGTGTTCAGGTTGGCTTTGAACTCACTTTGTAGCCCAGGCTGGCCTCGAACTTGCAGTGATCCTCTTTCTTCAGCCTCCTGAGAGCTGGAATTATGAGTATACTATGCCCGGCTCCTAGCCTGCTTTTGAGAGACCCCTGAAGGGGGTCCCAGTGCCCAAGTGCTCCCAGAAGGAAGTCAAAGCTTCCCAAGAATGTGACTCACATTCCCCACCTGGTATTGCGTGACGTGTCCCCAGACAGGAGCCTCCAGCTGTTCCCCAGGCTACTGAGAAGTCACGCTGCTCAGTGACCAACTGCTTGCAGGAGTCCAGGCCTCCGTCCCATGCAGCAGGGGAAGGGGGCCTTCAACGACACCAAGAGCTCTGACTTCACTCTGAGGCCTTGGGTCTCCGTCTTCCAGGACAGCCCTGGAGGACACGGCCACTGCTGTGTGAACAGACAACTCCAGAGCAGAAGGAAAGGCCTGCACTGTGAACACCAGAGCAGAGCTCCAGGAAAGTGGCCACCTCCCCATCCCCGCCAGGCACCCCGTGACTGACAGAGCCTGGCAGCCCCCAGCCAAGGGTCAGCGCAGTCACAAGGTCACCAGCAGCTGTCCTCCTCCAGCCCTGCTGGAGAGCTTTAGTCACTGACTCTGAGCAGGACGGGAAGGACAGAGAGTGGGGGAGAGAGTGGGGCCAGCCTGAAACAGCTCTGCCTTTCTCTTCTTTTTTAAAGCCTGACTTCCCACCAGAACGTGAGAGTCTACCTTTCAAGGGAGAGGAAAAAGCACCACCACCACAGACTCCTTCAGATTTTAGAGTGGCTGGCCTGACCCTCAGAGCACAGATGTGTCCTCACCCTGTCCTTACAGACCCGGGGGAGCTGGTCCCAAGGGTTAGCACCACCATCTCAGGGGGTGAGTCTGTACCCTCCCTCTTCCGGAGAACTGGGGATGGGGAGCGGAGAGGCCTGGTGACAAAGCCCAGTGTTGACAGGGAACTGCAGACCGTGGCGCCCCAATCTGCCCGCACTCCGGCTCCCCCTGGCCCCTTCGAAGAGAAACTTAAGTGGCTGTCCTTGGGTAGGGCACCACCAGAGTGTTCTAGAAAGAGGTGAAAACGTGCAGTTATTTTAAAGCTACATTAAAAAACGAAGAACTGATGGTAAGGAAGTTAACACTGGCCTGCAAGGCCCAGCTGGTGCCCGCCTGTGGTGCTACGGGATCTCGGAAGTGCTGGGGGCCCTGTGGAAGGGAGTTAACTCACTGAGGGGCCGGTTCCAAGGGGTGCTGGGACCCGGACCCTGTCTCTGTGTCCTGCCACACACACCCACGTCCCCCGGATCAGCTCAGTCTCCACCGATTGAGAGCTGCTGGTGTGAGCTGTGTGGTCCTTTCTTCCCTTGGGTGGCCTCACACATCTTGTCACAAGGCCCAGAAAGCTCGTGAACACAGGTCTTGGTAACGTCTTTGTTCTCTGTACATTTATTTGTTTATTTATATGCAGTACCAAATATCGAACCCAGAGCCTTTCAGCCCTCTCTATTTATTTAAAATTTGAGACAGGGTCTTCCTAAGTCACTCAGTTGCCAAACCTGGGCTTAAACTTGTGACTGTCCTGCCTCAGCCTCCTCAGTAGCTGGATGCTTCTGCCTTAGTCTCCTTTGTAACCCCTGAGGCCAGCCCTGCCATCCCTTACTGTTCTTTCCCTCCCCTCTCCTCCTTTCCGTTCCTCTCTTCTCCTGCCCTCCTTTTAGGTGCTGGGAAATTGAACCCAGGGGCCAGGAGTCTCACACTAAGATACTGCCTCAGGCCTTTTTATCTTTTTAAATTTTTTTTCTTCAATCAGATTTTATTGGTACATTTTAGATACACATAATGGTCACATTCATTGTAGAGCATTTGTACCTATACATGATATAACTTGATTCTCTTTAGGCCTTTTCATTTTGAGACGGGTTTTGCTAAACTGGTCAAGGTGGTCTGGAATTTGTAATCCTCCTGCCTCAGCCTCTCAGAGCGTTGGAATTTCAGGAATGCAGCACCATGCCTGGCTGTGAATCTACTTTCTATTGTCATTACTAAGTTTTTTAATTGACATATAGTAAGGGTCCACATTTGTAGTACTCTGTATGAAAATTAGGTACAGGTATATAATGTGTAAGCAGCCAATCAGATAATTAGCACTTCCACTTCCTTAAACATGGATCACTTATTCGCATTGGAAGCCATCAAGCTCTGTAGTCCCCCTGCTGTGCTATAGAATATTCACTGTATTCTGTCCCACCTATTCGCTGAGCTGAGCACACGTGCAGCAGGCACCCTGTCTCCAGCTGTCCTGCCCAAGTGGTCACTGGGCCCCAGCTCCACGCTCAGCGGTGTGGACACTGTGGCAGGATGCGAGGTGGCTGGCAAGTAACTGCCTTCCGGAGCCTTCAAGTCCTGAACATATTTACCGGCTCGAACTCCATCCAGTCCCAGTCGTACCTGGAGCTCGGGGTGCAGATGCAGCAGTGAAGGCGATGCCCTAGCTTGAAGAGCAGGCAGCCTGCCATGAGCCTTGCTGGCACCATCCTGCAAGTTCACTCTGAGCTCCTGGCAGCTGGACTTTCGCTCCTTTGGTGGGACTTGTGTGTGTTGCCTGACTGGTGTGAGCTGGGGACAAGTGGTGCTCTCACACAGCTCCCACCTCTGTGCTAAGTGGCGGGGAGCAAAGTGAAACAGGGTCAGAGACCCCTGAAGACCTGGGTCTGCAGTGAAGGGCTCTGCTGCAGGTGGACGGCTCCCTGTGGCTGACGCTGGAGGAAGGCAGATTGCCCTGCTCGGCGGGGCTAGAGCATGGGGCACCAGGCAACTGTTTCTCTGTGGAGATGAGAGACCCTCCTGTGAAGCCGGGGTGGGAGTCCGGGTGTCAAGAGCTACAGATTGGAAGTCATGTGGTGACCTGGAGACCTCTGTGCCCCAGGATTAGGAGGCCAGGCGAGCCAGGATGGGGAGAAACCTGGGGTGAGGTCACCTCACACCATAGCCCAGCCTGAGCAGTACAGGCTGCCTCTGCAGGCAAATGGGAGCCACTCCAGGTTCAAGGTCCAGAGAGATCAGATTTTCACGAGAAGATCCATCTGGAGGCCACATGGGAGGAGGACTGGAGGAGCAGGAAGCAGCCCCAGGAACTTGTGTAAAACCTTCCAGGAGCTTCCCATAACATCTCTGTGATGGGGCATTCAGCAGCAGAGCAGTGGACTGGCCGTGAGGGGCCCGGGTTCCCCTGCAGCGCTGGGAAACCCTCTGCTGCCAGAGCACTGGGCCTCCCTCTGGCCAGCAGCCCTGCTGGGGCTCCTCCAGCACTCTCTTGAGTGGGCCTTTGCTTCCCTGGACTCTTGTCCCTCGGGCACAGCTTTGGTCTGACCTTTTCGGTCAGCGTGGTCCTTCCGTCTTTCTGTGCGTTGTGAGCCTGCACTGTGTCTGCCGGTCACATTAGCGTCCTTTATGGGGGCAAAGTCACCCCTGGCTCGTTCCCCGCCCTGTCCCCAGACCCTGGCTGGGACTGAATGAGCGAGGGACCCACGCGAGGCAGAGGCAGGGGACAGGCAGCAGAGGAGAGGAGAGCCGTCAATCAGTGTGGCGCGGTGACCAAGGGGACGGGGCAGTGGGCGGGGGCCGCGATCTGTGCCCTGGGCGGCTGCCCGCCTCACACAAGGGGGCAGGAGAGGATCAGGAGGCGCAGGCACCTCAGCGTCCGGTGCGGGGAGCTGGGGACGCTGCCGGGTAGGAGGCCAGGCAGGAATCCAATCAGGAAACCCGGAGTGCGGAGGAAGGTCCAGGATCGGCCGCGTTGCAGTGCAGGGTCACTGGAGGCAGAGTCCTGGCTTGGCCTGGGCTGGGAGGCAGCCACTCGGGACTCTGCGCACGCGCAGGCAGCGGATGCGCAGGCCCGCGCACACCTGCGGGGGGGAGGGGGAGGCAGAAGCCGGGAAGCAGGGTAGCGGGGTGCGGGGCAGCGCACCGTCACGTGGCCGGCCGCTGAGCAGGGGTGCCAGTCTGCACCTTCCGGACACAATACAGACCAAGCCCCCAGCCTTGCCCAAACATACAGCTTTCTGTCTGTTTCAAAATATTTTTTTAATTTTTATTTTTATTAATACATGTTTGCTACATAATGATTCCAGTCATTCGGAAGGTTGGCCATCACACAACTGCACCCCGAGGCCTACTCTCCTGCCCCTCCATGTGCTCCTGGGGATTGAGCCCAGGGCCCCACACGCTAAGACATCACCTGCAGCCAAGTCACCCTGGCTGGCTGTTGTTATTGTTGGTGGTCTTGTTTCCATAGTACTAAGGATTAAACCCGTGAACACTGAGCTACATCGCCACTCCTTTCCCCTGGGTTGGGCTGTACATTGAAATTCTCCTGCTTCAGCCTCCTGCATAGCTGGAACTACAGGTATTTGGAACCATGCCCAGCCCAACTTGCTTATTTGAATAGCATGTATTTTTTTTCTTTCTTTCATGATGCTGGCAATCAAAAGAATTTTTTTAATGCCAAAGGCAGTTTAAACTCATTAATTAAGAAAGGATAATATGAATAACAGTAACAGTTATTAACAATAAAATTAAAAGTTTTGTTCCTAGCTTATTTTTCTTCTGTAGGCATTATACAATATAGTTAAAATTGCACACACAAAATATATCTTGCTCTCTTTTTTGTACATATTATTTCATAAATATTTTTCCATTTTAGTGATGATATAATATTTTTTTCCTAATTATTGAATATTCAGGCTATTTCAGATGTTTTCTGTATTTTAAACCTGTCTATGTATATAATGATTAAAAACTCACTACGCATTAGTTTGGTATTCGCTTCTGTAACAGAGTATCCCAGACTGCACACCTTAGGCAGCAGTGTAGTTTCCTGACACAGTGCCGGAGGCTGAAGTCCAAGGCCCAAGGGCCACCTGGGCACGTCTTTCTGCAGCCTCTGTTCCTAGCTTGCAGGAGGCAACCCTCTTGCTCCGTCCTCACCTTGTCTGTCCTAGGCCCTGGGATGGCCCTAGTGTCTCTGCCTGGGCAAATATCCTGTTCTTAGGAGGACGTCAGACAGAACAGCTCAGACCCATCCCGATGGGTGTGTTTTAAACTACCATCCCCAGAAAGGCCTGAGTTCTCAATCTGATCATACAGGAAGTTAGGGCTTTAATGTGTAAATTTCAATTCAGCCCAAAACACATTGTGTATAATTTTTTCTCATCTGCTTTTCCAATGATTTCCCTTGGATAGATTTCCATTTAGCACAGAAATCACTGGACTAAAAACTAAAAATACTTGAAGGCTCTTGAAAATTGTTTTCCCGAAAGAATTTAGTAATTGGTGTTGCAACAAATCACCTAAATATTTTTGTTGTTGTTGTTGTTGTTTAATAAGTGAACGAATCAACTGAGGTTTCCTTTCAGCTTCGTGTGACAGTAACTCCTCACAGCACCCAAACTCAGCGAGGGACTGCACTGTGGCTGACAGTGAAGCAGAAGGTGTCACAAACCAGACAGCCGCACTAGGAAGGACCTAGGTCTTGGGCACCTGCTTGGTTTCTGTTCCCCATCTCCTACATCTGGCCCCTGGCTGAGCGCTTGCTATTCTGTGTCTTATGCCAGATCTCCCCGGGACTGGCTTCCTCCTCACCCTCAGATTTTCACTCAGATGTTACCTTCTCTGTGAGACATTTCCTGCCTACTGCTTGTAAAACACCACCTCCTCTTCCCTTCCGCCCCCCCCCCCCGAGTGCTACAAGGTTTCCTTTCAGCATTTATTATTAACAAATAACCGCATATGTTTAGTCTGTTTTCTATTTCTATAATGAATAACTGAGATAAATAATTTACAAAGAGGATAAGGTTTATTTTGGTTCATGGTTTTAGTTTCAGACCATGATCTGGCAAATGGCATGGGGGTCAGTAGGGCCAGGTTCTTGTGCCAGTCAAAGAATTGGATGGGACAATTGGTGAACTTGAAAGTTTATCATTTATTGACAATATTAAAGGTGTTACAGGCAAAAAAAGTAGGGAGTAGTTTTAAAAAGAGGGAAAGAAGTGCTCTGAAGAAGGGAAGAAAAAATACAATCTGCACACAGAGTGGCCACTGGGAAAGATGCCAGTGGCCATGAGACCCAGGAGCCGCCAACTTTCACATCCTTTTCCTGCTGTGCTGTCAGGTCTGGTCCGGTCCGGCCCAGTCTGAGCAGCTCTCTCTGACCAACAGGTCACGCCCCACTGTCCAGCCTCACCACCTTGCCCTAATTTCAGTTGGTGGCCCCATTACTTCTGTCCTGTGGTGCAGCAGGTGAGTAGAGTAGAATAAAGCCACTCATTTCATGGCTGGAGAGAGAAAGCGGAAGTGACTGTATCCCACAGTCCCCTGGGGGAACCCCCAGTAACTCAGACCCACGTCCCCTGACTCTTAAAATGTCCCACCACCTCCAGTGGCACCAAGGGTGGATCCAAGCCTTTAATCCACGGCCCTTCAGGGACACTTACCCAAAAGCAAAGTATGGCAGAACACGTCTGAACTGCCCGAGTCTTCTGAGTGCTAGGGGGCAGTTACCACCAGGCAACACCCTCTGTCCTATACTTTAATGATTTATTTTAGTATCTTTCTCCTTCCCTAGAAGGTAAGGTCCCCAAGGTTATGAGATCAACCTGCTTTGCCCATGACTTTCTTTCTTTCTCTGTGTGTGTGCGCACACGCACCCATATGTGTGTGTGTGTGTGTGTGTGTGTACACCTGGGTGCACACACGCACATTCCCACTTTCAGGAAAGCACAAGCCTGATTTCCCCTTTCCTTTAGTTGTTCCTTCTCTCATTCCTCCCTTCCTCCACCTGGGCCTTACTCAACATTACTCAGAAAGTCAGCAACAAATCTGGGGGAGCAAAACTCTGGTTTCTCGGGTTTCTGTCCTTTCAATGACTATTCCTAAGCAAGAATATCATTGATCCTGATGGATTAGCCTAATAGGCTGATAAATAAAGCTTGCTGGTTAAATGGAGATTTAATGAATCTTTTGAAACATAAGTTAGTCCATATGTTAAAGTCAGCAGTACAGTATTTCCAAACCTATTAGTATTTTTTTTGAAATTTCTGGAAAGCTAGGAGAGCAAAGTATAAGTTTATTCTGTCATTTTTATTTAATTCCTATTTGAGCAAATTCCCTCCAAATTCCTATACAATATAAAGATAAAATGTATAGTATTTTTAAAAATCAAACATTTTAATTATACGAGTTTAGGGATATGGCATATAATGTGATGTATAATGTACAATGTATAATCAGGGTCCTTAACATTTCCATCTTCTAAACATTTAAAAAAAATTGATATGCTCTGGGTGAATGATTTGGGGATGCCAATGCACAATGTATGTATCATTGTAGCCCCCGATTGCAGTGTTTTGAAATTTTGTTTTTTCTTTTTTTTTTCTTGAAATAAAATGGATTTGAAAAAAGAAAAGAAAAAAGTCCTTCACAGAACCCTCTACTGGTTTTCTAAATGGAATTGTTCTTCCAGTGGTGATCAAACAGGGATTGAAAAGTAACTATAAAGCCATGGGTTTAAAGAAAAAATTTTGACACATTCATGGGGTGCGGTGCCATATTTCAGTCCATTCACGCAGCATGCACCGAGCAAGCCAGGGCAGTTAAGGTTCCAGCTCCATCAGGGCTCTGTGTTTGGAGCTGCCCGGCTCCTCTCTCGCAGCCTCTCGTAAAATAAAGGCCAGGCGGTTTCGGCCGCAATCGCCCATTGTCCGTTGTAAGCCACAGTCGTGCCCTGTGCTGTAGGGTGCAGTAGTTCAAGTCTGGTAAGACAGGGCGCTAAGAAGCCTAGAAAATCCCTGCGGGTGCTCCAGAGCTGTCTGCAAGGACCTGCAGCTCCACGCAGGGCTGGGGTGAAGGTTCGGGTCACTGGTCCCTGCGGGCGCAGCTCACTTCTGCAGGTAGCTTGCAAAAGGATCAAACAAACCAACCAAGCAGACTCCCGCGGTCGCCGCGCTGCCGTGTGGCGAGACGCTCGAGACAGCAGCGCCCCGACCGACGACCCACGAGCCGCGGGCAGCTCCCGTCCCCCCGCCCCTCCCCCACCCTCCCCCCGCCCCTCCCCCGTCCTCTCTTCTTCCTCCTCCTCCTCGCGATCGCCCTTGGCCTGGAGCGCCTGTGGCGAGCGGCGGCGTCGGCGCTGCTGGGCTCGGACTCCTCCCGCTCCCGCGGCCCCGTGACCCCGTGACCCCGTGACCCCGTGACCCCGCAGGCTTCAGCTCCCGCGAGGTCTCCCCTCGCCCCGCGCGTGAGCGCCCCGCGCGTCTCTCTCCGCGTCTTCCCTCCCTGCCGTGCCCGCCCCGCAGCGCTGGCCTCGTCCCATCCTCGGCCGGGAGCGGCAGGCTCCTCTTCGCCGCAGGATCCAGACCCGGCCTGGATCGCGTAGACGCGGCCGCGCGGAAGCCGTCAGTCAGGGCACGAGCTTCAGGGGCAGAAGCAGACTTTCAGTAAACACCCTGAGAAGCCCCACCACAGTACTGAGGGCACGGCGAGCCTGGCGCCACATCTCACAGATTCCATTGCACTAATATGTGACCAAGAGGTTCGTCGTTAAATGATCTGGAGCAAATGCTTAGAAAACGGTAAATATCAATTTATTTACTGACAGATTTTTTTTTTTTTTTGTCTTTTTCCTTTTTATCGGTACCGGGGATCGAACTCACGACTGCCTGTTTGCAAGGAAGGCGCTTATGCCGCTGAACTAAATCCCCAGCCGCACGGATTCATTTTTTGCACCGCTAGGAATTGAGGCGAGGCCTCGGGCAGGCTGGGCAAGCGCTGCACTCCTGAGCTCCTCTCTCAGCCCCACTGTCCGTTTATTTTTTAAGCAAAATGACTTTCTTTGGCTCCAACAAAACATGAAAACATCGAAAGTTGTATTTCAAATTGTGGATTTTTTTCCTAATTCTCGGAACTTATTTCAAAACATCATTTGTGTCAGAACTGGGAATTGAACCCCGGAGTCTTATGCATACTAGGCATACAGTCCACCACTGAGCTAGACCCACAGCCTTTGGGAAAATTTTTTCATGTCGTTTTTAAAGTGTATTTTTATTAGAGCCTATTAATTTTGCAAAATACTGGCTATCAAGTTTGATTGAGATATATATGCACCTGTATACATATTTTCATCTTCTCCTCCACCACTACTCTGCCTTAAACCACCTCCCCTACCTTACTCCTTTTCTGTTGTCTAATAATAATCGTTCTTTTACTTTTATGTCTTTTTATTTTTATTTTTTTACTTTTATGCCTTTTTAAAAAATTCCACGTATGAGGGAGGACATACTGCTTGATTTTCTGAGTCTGGCTTAGTTCACTTAACACAGTGATCTTCAGTTTCGTCTGTTTTCCTGTGAATGACATGATTTAATTCTTCAGAGCTTGCCGGGCAACGCTGCACTGTACACACACAGCACATTTCCCTGATCCACTCACCTGGCGTGGACTTTTAGTCTGGTTTCGTCTTGCCATTGTGATTGGTGCTGCAGTACGCATGAGCATACAGATATCCCTGAAGTGTGGACTTTAAGTCTTTTGGTTACATCCACGAAGTGGTACACAGGGTCATATGGTGGTCCTGTTTTTAGTTTTTTGAGGACCCTCCGTACTAGTTTCCATAGTGGATGTACTAATCTGCATTCCCATCAGCAGGGTGGAAGAGTTCCTTCTCCTCTCCCTGCATTGCACCAACATTTATTATTTTCTCTGTATTCTTGATAATAGCCATTTTTTTCTACTGATGGGAAAGAATAACATTGTAGTTTTGTTTTGGGTTTGGTTTTTGAAACATAATCTTACTCAGTAGTCCAGGCTGGCCTTGAACCATGTAGCTCAGGCTGGCTTTGAACTCATAGTCACCCTCCTGCCTCAGCCTCCTGTGTGCTGGGATGACAGGCGTGTATCATCATTCCTGACCACAGTGTAAGTTTTTTTTCTTTTTTTTTTTTTTTGTACAGGGGATTGAACTCAAGATTTCGGGTTTGCCAAGCAGGCACTTATGCTGCTGAGCTAAATCCCCAGCCACATTGTAGTTTTGATTTGTATTTCTTGAATGGTTACAAATGTTGAGCTTTTTTTCATGTACTTATTGGTCATTTGTATTTCTTTTGAAGAGTGTGTGTTCTATTCATTTGTTCCATTTATTGATTGGGCTATTTGGTGTCTTGTGTGTGTGTGTATAAAGATTTTTGAGTTCTTTATATATTCCAGACACTAACCCTCTGTCAGAAGAGCAGCTGGCTAGATTTCTTCCCTTTCTATAGGCTGTCTTTTTACCTGTTGGTTGTTTCCCTTGCAATGCAGGAAACTATTTAATTTGACATAGTCCCATGTGTTGATTCTGAATATTATTTCCTATGCTATTGAAGCCCTACATAGGAAGACTTTGCCTGTGCCTATGGCTTCCAGCATTTCCCCTGTTTTCATCTAGCAGTTTCAGGTTTTATATCTAGGGTTTTGACCCATTTTGAATTGTTTGGTACAGGGTGAGAGACAGATCTAGGTTCAGTGTTCTACAGATGGATGTCCAGTTTCGCAGCACCATTTGTTAGACAAGAGGGTTATACCTTTGAGTATAGGAATTGAGGCGAGGCCTTGGGCAGGCTGGGCAAGCGCTGCACTCCTGAGCTCCTCTCTCAGCCCCACTGTCCATTTATTTTTAAGCAAAATGACTTTCTTTCAGATCTTTCCTCCCATGTATGTTTTCAGCTCCTTCGTTGTGATGGTTGTAGGTGTGTGGGTTTGCTCCTGTGTCCTCTATTCTATTTCACTGGTCTGTGTCTATTTTTGCATCAGTATTGTGGTGTTTTGTTACTATGGCTTTGAAATTGGGTATTGTGGTATCTCTGGCCTTGCTCTTTATGCACAGAATGGTTTTGGCTCTTCTTGATCTTTACTCCATGTGAATTTTAGGGTCCCCGCCCCTCCCCCCTGTAGCTCTGTGAGGAATGTCACTGGAATTTTGATGGAGATTGCATTGATTACTTTTAATTACTCTAGATTACTTTTGATAATATGGCCATTTCTGCAACCCACTGATGTGGGAGATGTTTCCCATCCTTTAGTATCTTCTTCAGTTTCTTTCATTAGAGGTCCATAGCTTTCTTGTCCTGCACTCACTTGCTTAGTTTGACTCCTAGGTTAATGTTTTTAAGCTAGTGTGAATGTAATTTTTTTAATTCTCAGCTAATTCATTAATGTATAGAAAAGTTATCAATTTTTTTAACCTTTGATTTGTATCCTGCTGCTTTGCTGAATTTGTCTGTCAGCTCTGAAGGTCTTTCGGTCTGTCGGTAGAGCCTGAGTGCCTTCCAAGCCAAGGACATGATCTGCCAGTGAGGCTAATCTGATGCTTCCCTTCTCCTTTCCCTTTCTTCCTGGACCCTTTCATTTCTGTCTCTTGTCGTGTGCTGCGGAGGCATGAGAGCGGACATCTTTGTTTTGTTCCTTACAGATTTATTTAAAATTTCAGTAGTGCAATAGGTGAGAAGATGCGGATTTTTAGAGTGGAACAGGTTTGGAGCATTGGGTAGGAACCTTGGTTACAGGCCACAGAAATAATTCAACTTAATTTAAGGAAAAGATGAGATTTGATTAAGGACTCTTCAACCCCAGGTAGGCTTTTTTTTTTTTAAACTAGAGATTGAATTTGGGGCCTTACTTATGCTACCACAGGGCTACCTCCTAACCTCTTCTTCTTTCTTTTCACTTTTTTCCCCCAGAGGCACTGAACTGCATCCCCAACCTTTTTATTTTTTATTTTGAGACAAAGTCTTGCTAAGTTGCTAAGTTGCCCAGGTTGGGCTCAAACTTGCAATCCTCCTGCCTCAGCTTCCCAGAGTGCTGGGATTACAGGTGTGTGCCAGGTATTTCTTTGTCTTCCTCTTCCTCCTCTTCTTCTGCTTCTTCTTTTTCCTCTCCTTCTTCTTATAACTTTATTCTGAGACAGATTCTCAATAAATTGCACGGGTTGAACTCAAAGGTATAACCCTCTTGCCTCAGCCTCACGAATAGCTGAGATTACAGGTGTGCACCACCACTCCTGGCTAGAAGGCTTAATATTGCTTTCTCCTCCCAGGGCAGAGTAACTTTCTCTACCCACTGGAGGTCATTTCTGCTTCACCAACACAAGAGACTGCTTCCTGAATGTGGCTCTAATTTGAAATGTCCCAGGGAAGCTGACAAACTGGCCAGGCATGGGTCACAGATGCACTAAGGCCTGCTCTGCAGGTCAGGTGGTGGGTGCTGGACAGGCGCCCACCTGTGGGCCCAGCCTCAAGAGGACTCCTCTCAGGCCCTGGGTGGGGAGAGGCAGGCGTCTCCAGAGGGGCCGTGGGCACCACCAGGCAGGCTGACCCTTTCCCCAGCTGGCCACAGTCATGCTGACACAGTGTCCACCTGCTTGGAGTCTTCCTGCCTGGCTGCCTCCTGTCCTCCCTCCCAGTGCTCCCCCCCATAGTTTCCAGCGACACCCCGCAGATGTAGGGACTGAAGGAAACCCCGCTGTGGCCGCTGTCCAGGGCTTCTAAAGTTTGCAGCTGGCACAAATGGTGCAGGCCGATGGCACCTTCTTACCAACCTTCTTGTCAGAGTCACCCGAGGTGAACCGGGAAGGTGCGCCCGCCCTCGGAGTCACAGCACCTTGTCCCTCCCCTTTCCCACCGCGCCGCCGAGCCGGCCCTCTGCCAGCCTTTCTCCCTGCTCTGATACCGGGTGGTGCCGCTCCCTGCGGAGTCGTCGCTGTGTCCCTCTGCAAGGCCGGCCGTCACTCAGGCGGCGTCGCCCCGAGCGACGCCCTCACCGCGCCAGGGGCGCAGGGGGCGCTGGAATGGGGAACCCGACCTGTCCGGGCGCCCGCGGGTCGGTGGCGGGGCGGGGCTTACATTTTGGAGTTTTCTAGTAGAAACTAGAAAATGCTGCGATGCCTGCAGAAAAACAGGAACAGACTGATGTGAGGCAGGAGGCAGCGAGGCCCGGCTGGCTGGGAAACGAGCGGGACCTGCGGATCACGCGGCCCCAGGTCAGCACCCCGCATCCAGGACACCAGGCCCTTGCTTGCGGCTTCCTGCAGGCCCAGGAGATGTGGACGGCACAGAGGGAGCCCTCATAGCTGCAGAGACTCCTCAGGGTCGTTCACGCTGCATCTTCCATGCAGAGAGCGCCTTTCTTTTTGCTTTTGTTTGGCCCAAGTTTGCTCTGCAGAGCCAGTTTTTTCCTCTCCCCAACCCCGCTTTCTTTTTGAGACAGGGCCTTGCTATGCAGTTCAGACTTTTTACCCCAGGCTGGTGTCAAACTTGCAAGGATCCTCCTGTCTCAGCCTCCCGAGTACTGGGACCAGGGACGACAGGCATGCGCCACCACGCCCAGCTCCTTCACTTTTCAAACAAACTTCGGCACCGCTTTTTGGCTTGTCTTGTCCACTTTCTTGTTTGAGGCGAGAAGGGCTGGGAATACCTTTCACTGGTGATCCATTTCTTTTTTTCTGAGCCATTTGGTAAGGACCCCCGACAACAGTGTGCTTAGCGCAGGCGAGGCCGTGGTTGGATCCTCGATGGCCTCTTGCCCAGGAGCAAGCCCAGGCTTCCTGAGAGCTTTCTTACACTGTCCTCCATCTGAGCGTCGTAAGCTGAGCTGCAAGCTTTTCTTCTGCAGCTCTCTTGTTATGACACAGGAGATTCTTAGCTCTCATTCTTCCACCTTCCAGCTGGGTGAGTTTTACCAGTCAGCGCTCACCGAGAGCCCCGAGCTCACTGTGATGGCTTTTCCTTTCCAGAGCTGCTCTCCTTCTCGGGGTTAGTAACTGTGCTGTTGTTGCCAGGATGTGGGTTGTTTGGATCCGATTGTGGTCTGAGGAGAGGGCTCTACCCTGGCCCGGTTACTGTTACTGTCTGTTTGGTTTTCTTTTCCAGTTATTCCGAACTGCTCAGTTCTCCAGCTGTGCTGGGGTCTACTTCATCTCTGAGACTTCACTCCACCCACGATACCCTTTGCCTGGACCCTGCAGCCTGGCTTTCCGGCCATCTTTCTGTGTTTCCCCATTTGAAGTAGCACATCTTCCAGCACATCTGAAGAATGGGTGAATGGGAAATGAGTTTTCTGAGGCAATGTTTGTCTGAAAACTATCTTTATTCTAGCTTCATGATTGGGTTATGGTAATTGATAATTTTATTTGTAATATTCTTGGGGTGCATAGAGAATTCTAGGTTATAAACCATTTTTTTCTTTATAGAATTTATTTTTCTCAGTTCTGGGGATTAAACTCAGGGCTTTCATACTTAGCTACATCAACAGCCCTTTATTTTTAATTTCTGTTTTTGACAAACTCTCACTAAGTCACTAAATTGCCTGGGCTGGGCTTGAACTTGTGATCCTCCTGCCTCAGCCTCCCAGTGTCCTGGAATTAAAGGCCTGGGCCACCATGTCCAGCAGCCTTGGTCTTTTTGTCTCACAGCTTCCATGTCTGCTATTCAGAAATCTTTCCCCAAATGAATATAAATATTATATATTGCAGACATAGACCATTTTTTAAAAATCCAGGTACCATTGTAACTCCATGATTTCTGGGGATGTGGCCTGTGTTTTGTCCTGTCTGGAAGCTTTTGGAATCTTTCATGAGTCCTGAAGTTGTCTTCAAAATAGCTGCCCATACCATCAGACATAGTAAAATCAAACAAAACAGAATAGAACCAATAAAAACAAAACAATGAACACAGTAAAGGACTTCAAAACAAGATAATAGTAAATCCAAAATGGCTACCATAATATACTTTGCAATCTTTGAAATAGTTGCCCATGCCATCGGATATAATGAAATCCAACAAAACAAAACAATAAAAGGCAACCTAACAAAACAATGAAAATGATACGGACCTCAGAACAAGACAATAGGAAGTTAACAACAGCCTTCTAATAGATGCTGCATTGTATTGTTATCCTCTGAAAAGCTGATCGCACCACCCGCTTCAGGCCTGCAAAGTCAGTAAAACTCTAAACTCTACGAGCATTAAGTTGTATTTTACCTCATTAGCTATCATCACAGCCTGTGTTTCTTTGGATCAGCTTACAGTGGGGTGAGAGGGCAGGGGAGGGGAGAGGAGAGGGAGAAAAGGGGGTAGGGGAAGGGGTGTTGGTCTTCGTGCCTCCCAGCCCACACTCTGAAAGGGGCTGGTGTCTGCTTCTCCCCTCAGCAGCCTGCACATGGCACCAATGACAAGGAGGGCTTAGCTTTTTGTTGGGCTTTTGTCCTCCTGCCCCAGCTGCCTGTGCATGGTGCCGACTTGCCAATTGCCGCTCTTATTAACGCACATCAACTGTGCACAGTGGCAGCTTCCGCATGATGTCACATGGTCACCAGGATGAGACCCAGCCTCTTCACCTGTGCTCTTTGTACCCTTCCCACCCTCCATCCTCATGGGCCTACATTCCAGCCAACCTTGCTAGCTCCCACATCCAGGGGCATGGTGGTACTTGTCTGTCTGTATCTGGCTTATTTCATTGAACACGGTGCCTTCGAATTGCATCCACTTTGCGCAAATGACACGACATCATTCTTCAGGGCTGGACAGTACTCTGTGACACAGCAACACTCTGCTTTTTTTATCCCTTTGTCTGCTGCCAGTTCCTAGGCCACGTGGTTGCTATGAACCGTGGTGCCGTGCACTTGGGGGGTGCATCACAGCCTGGCATGGTGGAGACAGATGGGGCTCGCCCCACACCACCTGTGCACCCACCACCGACTCCAGGGCCTCCCTGCCTTTGTGCTGGGTCACTTCTGCTGTTTGCCTTCACCTTTGCTTTGGGTAAAGGGATGGAAACAGGCGGGGCTGCCACTGCCGACAGCGCTCCTGCGTGTGGGAGCCCGGTCAGTCGGAAAGTGCCCAGTCAAGCTCTTCTCCTTTCTAAGGTCTCACCTTTTCCCACCTCTTAAAATGAACAATGCAGATTCCATGGCATTGCCAGATCGACCCTGGACACCAGGTCGGTGTGAATCTAGGACAGCCACGTCTTAAACTCTGAGCGGGACCCACTGGTGCACATCTATCATTCTTGACTCTGGGAGGCTGAGGCAGGCAGGGGGAGCCTGGATGGAGCAAGTTAATGACATAAGGAGACCATCTCAAAATAAGAAATGAAAAGGGGCTGAGGATGTAGCTCAGGGCAGAGGCCCTGGGTTCAGTCCCCAGTACTGCTAAAAAAAAAACCCCTCGATGTTATAGTCCTGGTGTTTGAGGCAGTTGTTAAAGCACCTTCTACCAGTTATGTTTAAACACTGTATCCCAAAGGGCCCAGAGTTTAAGGGGATTGGTGTCTAGCTCTGCCCAAAAAAGATTAAGGGTGACTTCACACTGGGTCCCCAGTTTCCCATCTTCTCTGGCAGTTTAGCACACCTGCTCTCCTCTAACACAGGAAAGCAAGGCCTTGCCCTGGCTTGAAGCATCTTCCAGAGCCAAGATAATGTCTGAAAGTAGAGTTCATAGCACAGCAAAGTAGAGAGTACAGAGCATGCTTCGCTGCCGCCCTCACCACGCACGCATGGCCTTCCCCAAACGGACCGCTTCTCTCCAGAAGGGGGACTGAATGTGAGGTGCTCACACTGAGCCACATCCCAGCCGCCCCTCTACCCTCCTTTCAGAGGCCCGGTCTTGCTAAGTGTTGAATTGCTCAGGCCCAGCACAAACTTGTGGTCCTCCTGCCTCTGCCTCCGAGAGTGTTGGGATTATACGTGTGTCACACCTCTGGCTCCCCCGTGGAATAAGTCTTGAAGGAAAATCTCTGACTGATACCTGTTCTGTGACTACAAGGAGATCAAAGAATTGCATGGTGCTGCAGGTCATGGGCCTGAGGACAGGCAGGCTGGGGTTCCCTGCGAAGGTGGCCCAGCTTTGCAGTGACTCCATCATCTCAGGGTCCCCTTTGGGAACTCTGTCCTTCTGTATTGTGTCAGTTTTCCTTCCCTTTCACTGCTTCCAGCCGTCATCATACCCAGATCTCTCAGCCCTCACATGTGAACAGGGCCCCTCAGGGCTCAAAGTCAAAAATGAGGGCCAAGGGCCTCCAGTGCAAGCTCCATCCGGTACAATAATATTCAGTTTACTATTAACACTAAACTTGCTGCGCATGCCGTGTAAGACTTAAAACGTGCAGGACTGTAGCCCATTCTCCCCCTCCTACTAAAAAAACAGTTTTCAATATTATTGTAAGGTTTCATATTTAGCCATCAGTAAATGCATATTTATCCTGTTATTCATAGTGGTAATGCTAACAGACCCCCAATGTTTTAACACTGAGAGACTTAACAGGCACGAGATTTTTTTCAGTTATAAAATCAGTTGACATATACACATCTGCTTCATAAAATATGTTAGGACACTGTGTTAAAATGTCCAAGCATAAAAATTTGATGTTCAGAATGTAATTTTTGTGTGTTTGGTACTGGGAATTGAAGCAGGGTCTTCGCAGAGAGCTACATCCCTAACCCTTTCTACTTTTATTTTTTCTTTTGAGCAGGGTCTCCCTAAATTCCTGAATGTCAGAGGCTGGCTCAAACCTGTGATCCTCCTGCCTCAGCTTCCTAGGGCGCTGGCTGGGATGAATACTTTTCTGGACAGCAAGTGACATGAAAGCTAGGTGTAAAGGAAACAATCTAACATTTCTGTCAGAGGACTGTGCTTTTGTTTTTTAAAAATGAAGGATGGTGTCAAATTACTATGTTGCTCAGATTCTAATAGATACAGTGAATGCTACCAGTTTTATTTTAAAACACCCCATGCTGACGGTCTGGTCTGCGGGGTGCCATCCAAGTGCAACTGTCACTTTCAAAATAGGCAAAGGGATACCCAGGTTTCCGCATTTTTAGGGGGCAAGGAAGGGAAAGATTGAGGAGCCCTACTTCACACCATTCTTTTACTGATGTGCCAAGTCAAGAATTTTTCTGTTTGCAGGCCCTTCACAGCCTTGAATGATGGAAACGGTAGACAGGGTGATGCTTACAACCTTGGGGGATTCCCAGTCTGAAGCTCTCTGGACCCCACCACACCCGCCTGGCTTCTCAGCGCAGAACTTGGAGGTACTGATGGGGTCACAGCTCAGCGGCTTAGATTGGAGAAACCAAAAATAAACGTGCCTGAGATCTCACGGCCGAACTATTTCAAGAATAAGCAGTTTACACTGTGGTGGCCATGGCTTGACTTACTGGCCCTCGGCTACGTATCATTACCAGCTGTGCACCACGGATTCCCCTCTCCTGAACCTCAAGGGGTTGAAGTGATCTAGCCGACCTCGAGGCATGGCTGGTCAGAGCAGTGCCTCCATGCCACTTGGGGTTCTGGCAGCGTTTCCCCGAGAGCTGAGCTCTCTGTGTAAGGATAGTAGGACAGTGACGGGAAGTTGCCACAGGCCCACTCAGGTGAGAAGACCTGGTTTGCACTGAGCCCACCAAAAACTAATCTCAGCTCACTGCAGTTAGGTACTGTGTAGTTAGTTGTTCCTGATGATTGTTTGGGAAGTAACTGGAGGACCCTCCCCCATATAAAAATACAGGGATGCTTAAGTTTCTTAAATAAAATGAGATAGTGTTTGTATACAACCTATGCACAGCTTCCTGTATATTTCAAATCGTCTGTAGACTACTTATGATATCTGCTACTGTGCAATGTAAGAGAGTTGCTATACTATAGTTTAGGGAATAATAGCAATAACAAGTCTGTGTACATCCAGTACATTATTAGCACTATTTTTTAAATTTGTGGTACTAGGGATGGAACCCAGAACCCTTGTGCTGAGCTACATCCCCAGCCCTCTTTTAATTTTTTATTTTGAGACAGGAAATTGCCAATTTGCTTCATTGCAGTCTGGGCTCAAACTGGTGATCCTCTTGCCTCAGTCTCTCAAAGTGCTGAGATTACAGGTACATGCCACTGTGTCTGGCTATAATTTTTAAAAAGTATTTTCTGTACATAATCATTGAGTTCACAGCTACATATGCCCTGGATACGGAGGACTAAGTGCTTCTTGCTGCGATGTATGAAGTTGTGCTTAATCAGTCTATGAAAACTATAAGCAGCAATGCCTCACGCCAAGGTCAAGAAGAATATATCTATTTCACTGTGAGATTTAAAAATATGTAGCACCTTTTAAAATATGACCCTCTCACAATAGTTTTTTTTAACTGTAAAATTTTTGCTGGGTGTGGTGGCAGCACATGCCTGGAATCCCAGCCCTCAGGAGGCTGAGGCAAGAAGATTGCTGCAAGTTTGAGGCCAGCCTGGGCGACAAAATGAGCTCAAGGCCAGCCTGAACTGCACAGGGAGACCCTGTCTCAAAAAGACCATAAACAAATAAATGGAAAAAAATAAAAATAAAAAATATTATGAAGTCTGTCTTACTTCAGCACTTTATTTGGAGATAACCATAGCTTCTCATGCAATTGTAAGAGCAATTTCAGAGCTTGGGGGAATTGCTCAGTGGTAGACTTCTTAACCCACAATGTGTGGTTGCACTGTATTTGGTCCCTAGCACTGAAAAACAATAAAACAACTCCCGTACCCCCTTTCCTGGGTTTCCCACAATGGTACCCGTCGTCCTGTAGACAATAGTACAGTGTCACAACGGCATCTGGCCACGACACAGAGTACTCCGCAGGCTCAGATGCCAGGTGCTTTCACACTGCGTCACTTCCCTCGCCCTACACTCGCTCCTTCTCGGTAACCGTCACTCTCTGTGTCCATATTTTACCATTCCAAATTGCTATAGATATGGATCCGTGCACACGGGCCCCCTCAGTGGTTTTTCCACTCGGTGTAACGCTGGCGATTATCCAGGTTGGTGGGTACACCAGCAGTCTGTTCCCTGCAGCATACCTCGTCTTTTCCAGCCACCCCTTAGCTGAAGGTTGTAATTTCTAGCTTGGGGCTGCTATGAATAAAACTGCCCTAACAGTCACACACAGGTTTTTGTGAGACTGACTGGAGTCTTCATTTCTTTGGAATGATGAGGAAGAATGCGGTTGCTGGGCCCTATGATCATTGTCTATTTAATTATTTTTAGAGAGATAAAGAGATTTATTAGGCAAAATTCCAAAAGCACATGCTTGGTGATACAAAGTGCAGGCCCATTTTATAGATGAAAAGATTTGGTCTATCATAGGTGAAAAAGGCCCGGTTACAGGTAAAAGGGAATGGCCCAGGCTTATTGTGTCTTCAGACATCTCAGAAATTTTTAGCTGGATTTGTGTCCTGAATCTGCAGTTTTCATTACTAGTGCAAATTTAAAATTATGACTTTTCTTGTCTTTTTTCCACCTATCTCATCTTTTCTATCCTGCCTCAGGATACTTTATTTTTATTAGTATGCATTTTTAAAAATTTTTTTTATCTTTTTCATTTTTATCAGCACCAGGCATCGAACTCACGACCACACACTTGCAAGGAAGATGCTAATGCCGCTGAGCTAAATCCCCAGCCCCTGCATTTTTGATACATAAGGAACAGATTCATCTTGGGAAGTTGGTACATATGCATATTGTATCTCAGTCCTTTTCTGCATGTTTATATTTTAACAAATTGCCAATCTGTTTCAGAGGGGCTGTTCCATTTTATATTCTATTTTTTGGGGGGAGGACTGAGAATCAAACTGGGGACCTTGTGCTTGCCAGGCAGGCTCTGTGCCACTGAGCTAAATCCCCAGCCCCATTTTATATTCTCACTGGCAGTGTTCTCTGCATCGTGACTAGCATATGGTATTGTCACTACTGTCTAGCATATGCTATCTAGCATTAGGTATTATCACTATTGTTTCATTTTATCCATCTGATCAATATGATATCTCATTGTGGTATAATATTTTTAATTCTTATGAATTTTCTTTTCCATAGGCCTTTTACCTATAATATTTTTTCTAGGGACACTGATTAAAACATTAGGAAAATGTACACAATGCACATGGTGTACTACTTTAAAAATATAAAAGCGTGCAAATGAATCATGAATTCTGCTCTTGTTACTTTCTGGGTGAGGCCCCCAGAGGCCGCCACTCCACTGGCAGAACCACAGGGAACTTTCCGCTGATAGTAAAGGCTCTGATCTCAGGCCAGTCATTTCTTCCTACACCAAGGTCATGGCCAGCAGTGCTGAAGGTTGTCTGGAGCACACATGGCTTCCGGGAATGCCGGGCCGCCCTTGCTGTTTCAGCAGTTCAGGTAGGGCCCACGGGGAAGTGGGTAAGTCACTTGCTTTCCATACCCCCACCATTAGCAGAGCCCTTTCCATTCTGCTGCTGTTTCTAATCTGCTGAGGGCTGGGAAACTGTGTAATGGGGCCCGTTGACATTTGATATTCAATAAGAATCAATAAGCACTTTGGTGAGCTACTCAAAAGGCCTTCTTACCTCCTGAGTTCAGAGGTGTCTTCCCAGGGCTGGAGTTGCTAGAAGGGTGACCCTAGCCCTGTGTGTATCAAAGCCAGGACTCTGATAAATGAGACAACGAAAGGTGCATTTAGCCATCTATCCAGTTAGGGTACCAGTGGTGTCATTAAATGTTAGGAGTGTGGATAAATTTAGTTTGTTATTGCTTCACTGCTAAATGAAGGAGTTAAGACTGGCTTAATTCTCCAGCCTAGTGCTACATGTTTGTTTTTGGTACTGGGGGTTGAAACCAGGGCTTTCAAGTGCTCTATATCCCCATCCCCCGGACCGGCTTGTTCATTTTAATATAGAATTGTAATCATACAAATTTTGACATTTGAAAGAAGATCCTTGGGCAAATCACCCATCTCCAGTGACTCACCCTCAGTTTCACCAGGACTGAATCCAAACTTCAAGTCAGGTTTTGCATAGCATTTCCAGTAGCAGGATTTTTCATGTGACGTGATATGAAATCAGCTTTCATTTATTTATTTTTTGAATGCACTGCTGGTAATCAGTCAGGGGTTTATGCATGGTAGTCAAGTGCTCTACCACTTGTTACACCTCTAGCCATAAAATATTTTGATAAATCTATCCACAAACTGGTAAGTATTGTAAAACTGTACTCATCAATGAATTAATCCATTCACAAAGCAGAAGCAGCCTGAACCAGCTGCTTCTTAAGGTTTCATGCTGGTCTCATCTCTTAGTACCTCACAGGGAGGAGTTTTGGTGGGGAACAGAGCAGCATCTACTGTCTATCACCAGAATAATGGGAGGACACACGTGCACTCAGCCAAATATCCTTTTTGCCTTTCTTTGTTTTTGGTGGCCTATAGTAGTTGGTTTGGGTTGAGAATCACTGGTGTAAATATTACCTGCCTCACCAACGACCATAGACATCTCCCACAATGAGCTGGAGTTTGTTCCTGCCTATGACTTTGATTTTGTTGTTGCTCTTATTTTGTGTTTTGTTTTTTTTGAGACAGGGTCTCAATATGTAGCCCAGGCTGGCCTTGAATTTGAGCCACTCCTCCTGTCTTAGCCTACTGAGTGCTGGGATTACAGGCATGTACCACAATTTTGGTTGTTTTCACCCACAAATATTTACTAACAGTAGCCCTCATCTGGGATCAGCGATGATAACGTGAATTATGTAGCCATCTGAGTAAAAAGTCCCGTATAGTGTGGGCCAGGATTATGGATCAGAAACCAAGGGGCCGATCATTCTCTCACCGACTCTGCAAGGGCCAGTTCTTCCCGTTGAAACAAGGCAGCACGGAGGACACAGAACTCCCACTGCCCTTCCTTAACCTGGAGAAAGTGCTGTCCGCACAGAGGTGTAGGCATGGAGTGTTTGGGCAGCAGGTATTTCTGGGCACACAACGCACACCCCATTCTGAGGTTCATGTTATATCAGAGTCAGCAGTATGGTAAGGCCTCACAAACTTAGTTACTAGGAAATAATTTTGGCCTGTGTGTCATGTATGTTTAAATGTGTGTACGTGTGCGTACATATGCATTTCCTGTTTATATGCTTTGTTTGATTTTATATATAAACTTCTAGGTAGTCACCAAAATTTTATCTTTCTTGATCTTACTTTATTCCTGTCCCTTATGGCTTGTCTCTTGTCCTGTAAACAGAAATTTCCGAAATGTTTTGCACCTTCCAATATTTACCTATTCTCAAGGCTCTGGAAATTTGAGCTAGGTTTTGGGTTTGGAGGCAGGAACCAGAACTTATGGATTCAGGTAAGAGAGATCACCTTTTTCTTCAAAGTCTAAATACTTGATCTGTAAAATGAGATTAATAATATATTATCCATGGGAGTGGAAGAAAAGAAGTGAGCTTTTTGTAAATTTCAGAATAAAATGCAAAGATTTTATTCTAAAAGAAGGATACTTGTTATGGCTGTGTCTGGATGTGCCCCCCACCCCACCTAAAGTCCCGTGTGATCACAGGGCTTTTTTCAGAGGTGGCCAGATCTAGAGAGTGTGATGCTGGTGTTGATTTATGCTGCAGGGCTAGGACCAAGAGTGCTAGGATTAAAGGTGTAAGCACTGCCGGCCCTGAGGAGCCTGGATGAGATACAGGGGACAGAAGGGCTGTGGGCTCCTTTTGTTTGCTCTGCGACCTTCTGCTCTGCGCCATGAACTGTTTCCCCTTTGCAGGGCTCCTCTGCCATGCCACTGCCTTGGAGCCAGCCTGCTGTGAGCTGAAACCTCCACACACTGAACTAAATAATCCTTTTCTCCCTTAACTTTGATCACTGGGAATTTGTTTCAGCAACAAGAAAATTACCACAATACTGAATTTTCAATTTTGTTTTTATTTACTTTGTTTTTGTGATGCTGAGGACCAAACCAGGGCCTTGCACATACTAGGCATGCGGTCAGCTGCCACTGGACCCCCAGGCCTTGCCAGGGTTTTTCTTTTTAAGTCGGCAGACATTCTCAGCATGGACATGCGCCCTGAAAGCACTAATTCACTGGATCCCAACAGTGGTCATCGGTTATCACCATTTCCTCATTTTATAGAAACCCGGAGACTCAAGTAACTGGTCCCTGGCGACTTCAGTAATTAGGAACAGAATTGGCAGTTAAAACCAGGCAACTTGATGCTAGAGTACAATTGCAATTACATAGCCACTGGCTATGAAATTGCTGCTTATTCACTTTTTTTCCCGTTCTGGGGACTGAGGCCAGGGAGCATTGGGCCACATCCCCAGACCTTTTCTTTGGTTTTATTTTGAAACAAGGTCTTGCCAAGTTTCCCAGGCTGGCCTTGCACGTGTGATCCTTCTGCCCCAGCCTCCAGAGTGGCTGGGATTACAGTCTTGCATCATCACATCTGGCTGCTCACTCACTTCTGAGCATGTTCCTTCCTTGCTTAAAAGGTTATGGTGGCTCTTACAGCCTAAAAGAAACCAATACAGGGCCCTAGTGGTAGTGATACAGACGCTCCAGCTGCCTCCTTCCCTGTGTGGTCCCTTCCTGTCCTGTCCTGCTGCACAGCCACACGTCTGTCCCTCTTTCTGCAAACCCCACCTGCTCTCACCCCTTCCAATCTACCCTTCTCCCAAGGTCCTCCCAGAGGGCCCTGTTCTGCATGCGTCTCCTCAGCTGCAGCTGGCTGACGTCTCCCAGGGAGCGCTCTGTCTCCTGCCCCCCACCTGTTCTGACTCTGCTGATAGTTATTTCTGTATACACCATATTCTCTCCCTACTCAAGGAGGGGCCCCTTGGAGGCTGAAATCTGATTTTCTTTTCCACAGAATTTAAAATTGTATTAAAAACTTAAATTATTGTTCTTTTGATAATCAAATGTCTGCATACTTGCCACAAAAACCCCAAACATTACAGAATATATGTTTTGGAAGTGAAATCTACCATTGTCACCTCTTCTGCCTAGCCCTAACACAGTTGTAGTTAATAACTTGGAATATACCTTACTGGACCTTTTCCATATGTAAATAATTATGTGTAAAGACATGTGAGTAAATAAAATGCTATTTACACAAGTAGGAATGCATTATATATACAGCTTTATATAGCCCCTTCCTTTTTTCTGTCTCTCTTCTTTCTTGCGGTATTGGGGATTGAACACTGAGTTACATCCCGTCACCCTGCCCCCTTATAAAATCTGATACAGGCTCACTAAATCTCTAAATTGCCCTCACACTTGTGGTCCTTCTGACTCAGCCTCCCGTAGTGCTACACCTGGCTTGTAGCTTTATTTCTAAACTTAACACATTTAGTATTTTTCACATAGATCTGTCCTTCGACACTGGGGCTTCTTCATGCATTGTGAGCACGTGCTAAACCCGTGATATGTGCCCCCATCCTGACTTTGTTCTTGGGTCTCACTATGCAGTTCAGGCTGTTCTTCAACTCATTTTGTAGCTCAGGCTGGTCTTGAACTCACAACAATCCTTCTGCTTCAGCCTCCTGAGTGCTTGGATTACAGGTGTGCACCACCACACCTGGCTGCTTGTTCTTTTTGAATAGCAGCATATTGTAAGACTGTGCAGATGTAACAGTACTTATCTCCAACCTGATCAAGAGAGTGATTTCCCATTTTCATCGTTATGAACAATGCTGCAGTGAATAGTTTCTCTGTGCCTGTCTCTCTCTATGGTCATATGACTTTCTGTAGGACCTACCCTTCAACATGGAATTGCTACTTGAAATAGAAAGGAAAGTCTAAGTAATGACAAATATAGAAAATGTGGAAACAGAAAGTGTGTTTTTGTCTTTCTATACCCTTCCAAGGTCTGCCATTACACCCACTAGTGTGACCGGGCGTGGAGAGGGCAGCTCTGGCATCAGACCGCCCAGGTCTGTATCTGGGTTTCATCTTCAAGGCTTAATTACCTCATCACCATAAGTGGGGAAAGTAATACTACAGCACCTGGTTCTCAATATAGCTGGAAGGCTTACGTGAGATAATATATGTAGAGCAATCAGTACTTAGTGAGTACTTGGAAAAATAAGCACATGTAAGGCATTTACAAGGAAAAATGTTAATAGGTTCAGATAATTATTCAGTAAATAAGGCCCAACAGAACAATTGTAGTTTGCACAATTTTTCTAGAAGTGGGAACCACTCAAACTTTGCTATTAAAGCCAATAGCAACTACATATATAAAGTGACCCGCTAGTGTTGGGGGTACGATGTGTGACTGAGAGCAGTTTATCTCTTTGCAAAATTAACCAGTTTGAACCAGGATCACACCAATGACCTTGACCTGGTCAGTTCGGTGCTTTCCCCAGTGTACCTAACCAGTCCCAGCTGCAGCCTGAAACCTTATATAGTGAGAATCCCAGAGGACAGAGAACAGTGGGTGCCGATGCACAATGGAGGTGATCAGGTTATCTAGTTAACCAGCCATTAACTCAGAAAATGGATATAAAGCACAAAAATTAGTGACTGAGGTAGAGTAGAGGGCTTTTAGATTGGATTGTGAAGCCCTGGGCCAGTGGTCCCCACCTTCCTGTACCGAGACTCCTCCTTGGGTTCTGACATCAGCTCTGCCACTAACTAATGGAACATCCTGAACCTCACCTGTATCCCTTTCTGCTACCCCATTTCCCACAGACAGTCGGGCTGTTTATTGTACCTGAAAAAAAATTAAGACATAAAACCAAACGATTGGAAATATAGTGCTTTAAAATGTGTTGATCAAGAGATGGTGGAAGTGAAAGAAGTTTGACATGAAATGTCCTGCATTATATGATTCCTCTTACACGAAGTTCACTGTCTAGATGGAAGCTCGCTTTGGGCTTGCAGTGGCAGGAAGAAGAGAGGCATGGGGTCACTTCTAGAATGGTGACAGTGGCCCAACACAGTGAACATATTAAATGCCACCACACACACACTTTTTAACATGGTTACAACTGTGACGTTTGTGGTATGTGTATTTTACCACAAGAGGGAAAAAAGTGAGAAGCGAGAGAACAGTTCAACGGATGCCAGTTCAGAGGCACAGAGGGGTGCAGCGGGTTGTCTGAGGATGCACAGGGAGATCCAGTGAGTGCAGCAGCTGTCATCTAATTGGGACCAGCTCCTGGAGAGAGACGGGTGGGGCTCTCAGTGTAGGGTAGGCGGCTGGCTCCGGTCTCAGCTCAAGTACTTGCCTTCTCCCACTGGAGTTAAACGTATCCCAAAATGTATTCCTTAGGCTCACTTCCAACTTTAGCGCCTCCTTGAGAAACCCATCTTACTCTCTGAAGCCCCGGCACCACTGCCTTGGTGCCATTTCCTGACCCGCCAGCCATCTGTGGGTCCACAGAGACCCCAGGCCTTTTACTTCTCATCCCCTCCCGCATCCAACACAGTAGTGCGGGGTACATGTTTGTGGCCCTGTAATTGAGTCTCAGGAGGCCCCCCCAGGGAGCAGAGTTTATGCGTTTTCATGGGAACCATACCATGAAATCTGAGGCTTTCACCTCACAGCTCACACTGGAGACTAAGGTTGAGAGTTGGATTTTCTGGGACCGATTATTCAGCCCAGGCGACCCACAAGGACGGATGGTTTCCAGTAGGAAGGAACAGTGTTCCCTTGTGCAATGCATCCAATAATCTAATTTTGAAGTGAAAGGATTTACACAGCATCTTTGCGTGGGAGAATAGCCTATAGACTGCAAATGCTGACTCCCCAGCCCGTGAGACCACTCAGCGCTAGTGGCTGGGACGGGAGGGAGCAGAGCTATCAAGTGGCAGGCGAGAGCTTCAAATCGTGGCGCCTGGTTCTGGTTCCAGAGCTCGCCACGTGGCTGCGGCCACCGACCGCTGCGCTGTGTGGCCCAGAGCTGCCAGAAACCTTCGGGAACACACACACAATTGTGCATGTTGTTGTGCTTACACTGGTGATTTCGCGTGTGTGTGTCCCTCATTCAGTGCGAGATGTTTCAAGGCAAAGTCTTTCTTCACACCTGAAGGAGCGGCGCGGCTGGTTTTCCCTCGGCCATCCAAGTGGCAGAGGGGACGCGCGGTTTCTGGGTGTGGGCTGCGCACCCCCCCCATCACCTGGCCGAAACCCGCTCCCTCTCCCAGGCAGTGTCACCCTGGGCGCCGCGACTTTCCAGTCCGCTCTTCCTCCAAGGTTCTGAACGAGAACCCTGACGTCCCTTCCGCGAATCGGGTCCCGGGCGCCCAGGTGAGCCCCACTCCGGGGTGTCGGAGCTGGCCTCGTCCCCACTGGGGACCCACTAGCTGCAGGCCAAGCCGGCGCCGGCCGGGGTGCGCGTCCCGCGGGGGCTCCAGCTCCGGGGAGAGTCGCTGTCAGTCTGGGCGCCGCCTGCTGCGTCCCGCGTGGGCGCCGGCGTCAGAACCCGACAGACCTGCCTGCCGCCGCCGGGGACCGGGCTCGTTACTTAACTTCCCGAGTCTCGGTTTCCTCATCGGTCCAGGCCGATCCCCACAGGTGCCGGCGGATCTGCGCCCGGCCCAAGTCCCGGGACCGCGTCAGCTCGGTTCGCGCTTGCCCGGCTCCCACTTTCTGCCCGCCGCGAGGCAGGACGCGCGTGTCCGCGCCGCACCCCGGAGCGTCCCCGGAGCGCCGGCGAGGGCGCCACGGCGCATCCAGGACAACCCGGAAGGATCCGCCGCCTTCCGACCCCGACCCGCGCCGCTCGGCGGCCCCGCTCCCCGGGCGCCCCGGTCGGACACCTGCGGCCGGCGCCACCTGCGCGGCCTGGCGACCTCGGGCACGCCGACAGCCCCCGCCGCCCGCCGCCGCGCCCCGGCACCCTCTCCGCCCCCGGAGGAGCATTGTACTCACATCCGGGGCTGGGTTTTGCCTTAATACGAAACGTAATTAACCCGGAAAAAAGAGCCCGAGGACAGGAGCGAGGGAGGGGGCAAGGTGCGGGGGGCGGCACGGCCCGAGGACGCCAGGCGGCCTAGAGGTCCCCACGCGCGACGCAGCCCGTCCGATGTGACGAGCCCCGCCCGCCGAGCGCCGGCCCTACACGCGGGGTGAGTCCGGGCGCTCAGGGGCGCGGGGCGCGGGGCGCGGGCGCCCGCCGGGGGCCGTGGGCGACGGTCCCGGGCCTCGCGCCGCCAGCCCCGAGCGAGCGAGCGCGGCAGCCCCTCCTCCCTGCAGCCCGCAGCGCCGGGTGGCCGAGGTCGCCGCCGCCAGGGGTCGGGCTGCGGGGGTGGGGCCGGCGCGGGAGGCGGGGGCCGGCGCTCCGGAGCTGCGTTTTCTCACGTTTGCAGCGGCCAAACTTCTGCGCGGTGCTGGCGCCGGGACACTGTCCCCGCAACGACTGCCGGCCTGCGGGGAGGGGAGGCGCGGCGGAGCACGTCCCAGGCAAGTCCCCCGCGCGCGGACCGGCCGCGGAGACGCCGCGCTACCTGGCAGGCCTGGTCTGGCCCTGCCCGGGAGACCCTCCGTGGCCGGCCCATCCCCGGGCTTCGGCGGGTCAGGGCGGGGAGGTGGCCGGCTGGTAACTCCCGAAGGTAGACTGAGCGCCTGGTTGGATAGGGACGCCCCTCGAGGGGGAGAGGTCTTCCCTCGCCGGCCCTTTCTGCTCCAGTCCTGGAGACTTTCTCATCAGAATTAAAAAGCAGTAAAGAAGAGAGCGAAGCGAGCAAGAGGCTGGGCGCCGAGCGGAGGACGAGTGCGCGGCCTGTCCGGAGCAGGCGCAGCCGCGGAGCGCGGGCGCATCCCTGCCCGGGCCGGCCCAGCCCCCAGCCGCTCGCCGGGGAGGCTTCCTTCCTTCTTGGGGCGCGGAGGTTCAAGATGTGCCTTCCGCTTCGAACTCCTTCTGCCCCATTTCTTTGGAACTGCAAATAGGCTTTTCGGAGGAACATAAACACCAGAGAAGGAGCGAGAAGTGGGCGTGGGGCGTTGTGCCAAGATGCCAGCTGCGGCTCCGGGGGCTTCTCGCACTGCTGCGTGTCGTGGCACTTGGGGCCAGAGCTCCAGAATCGGCCTGATGTTGTTCTTAACATAACTGACCTCCTTCTTCGTTGTTTTTTCTTTGTTTGGTGGCAAAGCTTTCAGCAACAGCAAAACCAAAGATTTTGAGAAAATGGTTTTTTTTTTTTTTCTTTCCCATTTCAGTTGCATCCAGTTGACAGCTTTTGGTTCATAAGGAAGGATTTGTAATGCAGGGACGAAAAGAATGCAGCCCCAGCTGGAGGGCGCTGACCATTGGGTGGAGGGTGCAGTATCCAGGACTCAAAGTGGAGTCCCCACCCTGTTTTGAGGAGCTGAGGAGGTTTTCACGAGCATCCTCTTTGTAGGTGTTAACCTTTTCCACTGCGTGCCACTTGAAAGTAGATGGCTTTAGCATGGCACAGATGCAGCTTGTAAGTTCAGAGTGCAGCCAGCCCAGTGTAGGACATCTACTAGGTGCCAAGTAAATGTTTGTTGGATGACTGGTTGGCACTTGTAGAGATGGAAGAGAAAAAGCATTGTGGGAGTAGTTCATGCAATACAGATTGTGTGCACCAAACTATATGAGTTTTCTCTGGCTTTTAGACCGTTAATATATGACACTATGTATCTAGTTCTACTTGTAAGTCCCTCTCCTACCCCCAAAATTGTGGCATTCTTTGTTTTAGCTGGCAGATTAGAGGCATCTTGTTTATTCTGGAGATGGGTAGTTATTTGGGCATTGATTTGGAAAGTGCCTGCCTTTTGGTGAAGGGTTTTTGCAAATCCTTTTTTTATTCCTTGTCGCTGGCATCTTCTCTCTTCTGTGTAGGGAAGTAGGCTTGCAGATTGCATTGAGTAATCATGATGAGCTGAAGCGTATTCAGCTTGGATTTTATCAAGGTAAATTAAATCCTGAAGACATGCAGCTTTTGGTTGGTGGCTGCCCATGGAGAAATGATTCAAAAGTGGGAAGGGGGCCTGGGGTGTAGCTTAGTGGTAGAATAGTAGAGGGCTTGCCTAGCTTAGCGAACACAGCAGGGATCCCCAGGATGCCAAAAAGTTTTTTTAAAAAAATGAGAAGGGCCGAGCATCAGTCCTGTCAGTCAAGCACCAGGCTTGACTCTTGGCTTGCCAGGTGTTTGCTGAAAGTGCTCGGACACTAGGAAGACCAGGACAGCAGGAGCTTGAGCTCATGCAACTGCCACTTTCTTGGTGATTTCTGTCCTTTCCCTGGGGCAGGTGCACAGATAAATGCTGGATGGTGCAGATTAGATCGTGCTGTGGGCCACCGGGAAGCAAGCAAGCATCCCTTCTGATTCACTGAAGCTCTGGGGGCTCTCCTTATTACCTCAGCCTGGAAAAGAGGACGTTGTGTTGCTTAGCCTCCTCCCGCTGCCCACTGTGAGTGGTTTGGGTGGCCTTACTTTCAGTTTCTCCCCTGTCTCGGTGAGCTGATTAGGACTCTAGCTTGCTTAGGCTTTGGAAGGGAAGGAAGCAGAGCAAACATTCTAGTGTAGCAGCCTGTGGGGAGAGAAGAACTTCAGCCCTGCCGAGGGTGAGCTTACTGAGCCAGGGGCTTGGACAGGCTGGGGAGAGGGGATCGCCCTTTCCTCCGGGGCTATCACTGCAAGATCCCGTTGACCTCTGTTCCCAGTGTGAGGCCCTCCAACCTTTCAGGCCTTGTAGTTGGCGTCTCTGTGCAGTTTACCTTCATATCCATCTCTCCTGTGATCCTACCTGGTTGAAGTGGCTTGCTGCTGATTGAAGGCTGAATTGGTTCTTTTACTGTGGAGGCCTCAGCCCTATTGAAGCTCTTCCTGTGCCCAGAGTGGGCAAAAAAACTCTCATCATTGAGCTTGTGATGTGTTTTTTGGCCCACAGAGGCTGGCTGAGATAAAGAGGATAGGAAGTCAGGTCCTTTCATCCCTGGGTGCTCCGGAGTCACTGCAGAGGCAGGACCCAGGACTCACCGTCCCAGAGGCTGGGACTGCAGTGTGGCCGGGACCCCGAGAGTCCAGTGTGGGTTATGTTAACTTTCAGCTGGCCCGGCTAAGACACAGTTTGTGGATCACTTGAGTTTTCTTTTAAATCTCTGTTAGAGATGGAAAATGTGATGGTTCTTGGAGCAGAGGTAAGAGTGAGAGAGATGGTACCTTTACTTGTGAGAGGGCCCTGTTGGTGCAAACTTTCCATTGAGGTTTGCTGGTGGACATTTGTGGAATAGAGATGGCCTCTGTAGCTGTCTGTCCTGGGCTAAGGATAGTAGTAATGTGAAGTGATTTGTTCTCTTTCTTTCAGATTTTTTGTTTGTTTGTATCCTTTGGTTAGTTTGTCTTTTGGTGCTGAGGCTTGATCTCAGGGCCTTGCTAATAAACCTGCACTTTAGGGCTGAACACACACATTTTGACAGTAGCATTTGGGTTTTTTTGTCTTTTTTTTGTTGTTGTTTTGTTTTTATCGGTACCGGGGATCGAACTCATGGCTGCCTATTTGCAAGGCAGGCGCTTATGCCACTGAGCTAAATCCCCAGCCCCATGACAGTAGCATTTGTTTAGTGCTTTTTCTGTACTAGTCCTCCTGTCTTAACTTTTCACACATTATTTCATTTAATCCTTGTTGCAACCTTTGAAGTAGGTAAAATGATTATCTCTATCCCTCAAAGTAGGAAACAGGCCTAGAACAGTTAAGTAGCTGGTCCACATTTGAATCCACATCTGTCTGATTCTAAAAGTCGCTTTTTACTCCCCTTTCCAAGTGGATGAGAAACCGAGGTCAGCACACCCTTCTTAGAGTCATCATCTTGCAGAAGTTAAAAAACACTCATGCTGATCGTTGTCACCTGCGTATCCTTCTCGCCACACCCAGGCTCTCTTCCTTCCCTAAATAGAGACTTGCCTTCAGGCAGACACACCTAGCCACTTCCCCCTGCACTGTGTGAAAGGCCTAAGTGGAGGAAATAACGATGTTCTCTCTTGTTCCTCTCCCTGCTGTGGCAGTGCCCGCTGGCTGACTCGGTGTGGCCAGCACTCTGGCCTCCCATGCCACTGCTGCAGGAAGCCCCACAGCGAAGCTGCATTCTCGTGTTTTCTAAGTGGGGATTTTCAGGATTCTGAATGTGCAGTCTCTGCTTCTGCAGGTCATTTCTAGACCGGATGTGGCTGGCTGGCTGGCTGCCTGCGGAAGTGGTCTCGGCCTCCAGCCCCGTGCAGGCCTTCGTCATCTAAGGGCTGCACCTGCGTGAGCGCAGAGAGTGGTGTTCAGAGAGGCCACAAGTCTTTAAAATATATCATTTTTGTCATCTTCCCTGTAGTGGTGTCAATTTTCCCTTCTCCCCCAATATTTATTTCCCTGTTAAAGTGACTTCTTCAGTGTGTCTCCTCTCCCCAGTCCTGGGGCATGGGCCACTGGGCCACAGGTTGGCAGCGCCCTGCCTGCACCTCCCCATTCCTGAGGGTGTTTGCATTCCTCACCCCAGTGCTTCCACAGGCTGGCTTCGGTGCATTCCTTTCCCTTTCACGCTGTTCTCCTGCCTCCGATTGTTTGGAATCTGTTCTTCTTTTGATCCTTTGCAGTGGTCAATATTATGGCAGGGAGAGATGGATGCTTCCACACTTCCTGAATTCGAATCTTGGGCCCCTCCTCAAGGCTTGCTCTGGAACAGCGTTTGTCGTTGTCCTTTTCACTGGGCCTTTGGCATCAACGTGGCTGCAGTGCATGCCCATGTGTTCATCCCAAGCACTTGTGAGCCCTGCTCTGTGACCCGAGTTCTGCAGCCAGAGTCTTGCCACCTGCCCTCTGCTCCCTTTCCGGCTGCTGGCTGCCTGCTGGGTCGCTGGCCCCTCGGACTCCACTGGCAACTTCTGCTAAACTTTCTCCTCTTACAAGTTCAGCTGGTTTTCTCTCACCCTGTTTCTGAGACCAGACCACCAACCACCGTCTCTGTCCTCTGTCCTGGGGGGGCTCCCTGTGTGGTCCATGACCCATCATGAAGGGCTGGCTTTACTTTTATCTGGAACAAAATTCCAGTAAGCCCCTATGCTGCCATTACAGGGAAATCTCAATTTAAAAAACTAAAAACTGAGGTTGTAGATTATTTTGTAATCAGGGCAATACCATTTAGGGCTTTGTTTCTGTCATCCTGGTCTCTCTTTTTTATTAATCTCAAACATATCAGAGTCACTAAAAAGATGAATCACCCATATTTTACTCTAGTATCTCCTTTGTTTTGAAACTATATTAGTTATCTTAAAAGTCAAGGGGGCTGATATGGCAAATCATAGTGTATTTTTTAATCTTTTTCTTTTCTTGGCACTTGAACCCGGGGTCTTGCCCATGTTGGGCAAAAGCACTACTGCTGAATTACGTGCCCTGCCCCAAACTACAGCTTTATGACTTAATAGCTCAATCAGTTTTCATTAAAAAATTGAATTGCCTGTCTATTTTTTCATTTATTCATACAGCCACTTTATTATCTTTTTAAATAATAATATTCATTATAATTGAAAAGCGGTTTTCTGTGGTGCCTAGGCTGGTCCTAAACTGGGCTCAAGTGATGACCTTGCGTTAGCTTTTTGAGTAGCTGGACTATGTGTGTGTACCAGGACCTGTTTATCGTCATATGTCAAGTTTTTCTTCCAAGTTTTAAGCAGGAAACCTCTGGGGGGTCCTTGCCAGGATCTTGTTTCTTTTTCATCAGCTCAGATGTGCGTTGTCACAAAGACTTGAGGCTGAATGCAGTGTCCACTGCAGGGGCATAGGCCTCTCTGTGGGGAAGCAGCCAGCCGGAGAAAAAAAAGCTGTGGTAATAGGAAGTAAGAAAGTCAGTAGGTTGCGGGGCGCAGAGTCCTTTGGACAGGTATCTGCCAGCGTGTAAGACATGAGCTGTGGGTTTTTGAAACACCAGAAAAGACTTACAAGAATGGTAATTTAAACCCAGCACACTGGCAGGTTGAGGCAGGAGAATAACAAGTTCTAGCCCAGCTTGGACAGTTTAGCAGCTTAGCAAGCCTGTCTCAAAAAAATGTTAAAAGATCTGGTGATACAGCTTAGAACCAAAGCTCTAGGTTCAATTTCCAGTCTAATTTAGGCATGGTTTTTGTTTGTTTGTAGACTCTGGGGTATTGAGAAATTTATTCTCAGCTTCAGAATTTGTGTGCTAGGGATGGAGTGTATGTAGAACTAAATAGCTTTCTCTTTTGCTAAATAAAGTAACATGTTCTGTGTAGAAAACTTGGAAAATATAGAAAAATATATAGAAATAAGTGAAATTCATCTATAACCTATATATAATAACAGTTGATATTTTGTGGCTACCTAGTCATTTGAAAATCTATACATAATACTAACTTAGCTGATTGAGATATTATCCACCACTGAAACATTCACAGTTTTTAGATTATAAATTCTGTTGCAGTGGCCATCATTTTATTTTAATCTGTATGCATTTACTTGGATGGGATCCTAAAAATAAAATCACTGGGTCAAAGGGCATAAATGTTTGTAGCCAATTGCTTGCCAGAAAGGCCCACCCTCCTGGATTGGATATATACATATCCTGGGATAGTTTTTCTTGTTCTTTATTTGGTGCTGGGGATCAAACTCATGACCTCGTGTTTGTCAGGCAGGCACTTGTGCCACTGAGCTATACCCCCAGACCTTTGGAATAGTTTTTCAAGAGAATGATGCCTGTTTTAAGCAGCAATCTTCTCTCCTCTCGTACTTCTGACTCCTGGGGGGAATACTCTGGTGTTTTAGTATCTCTGTTCAACTGTCTCTTGTATAATGTGACATGAGCTTAATAAGCATCTTGATTCCTGGAGAAATTTTACTCTTGGTGTAAATCACAGGTGGTGGAACCTAAGGCATTGAACGGGATCTTGGAAAAAGTTTTTGGGGCAGAGTCTCACCTCCACCCCAGCACTATCTTTCTGTCCATGGTGGGCAGCTTTTAGCCCTGCTCCTGGGTTCCGTCCAGTCTCTGGCAGATGAACTAGGAATCCCAGTTAATTCCCGTTTAACCCACATGCTGCTGTTGATTAATGGACAACCATGCAAACTCACTTTTTTGTTTCACTTTTAGCAAAACTAAATTTTTTTTTAAAAATGCAACTAAATATTTAGCTTTTTTTTTTGTTTGTAGCACATAGGAATTTATATTCTACTGAAGAAATCTGAATCATACAGAATTTTTCTCTTTTTAATTTACTTTTCTTTAAAATATTAGTAATTATGTGGGGCTATATAGTGGTTTGGTGCATGCATGCCTGTGAATGTGTGTGTGTGTGTGTGTGTGTGTGTGTGTGTGTGTGAGAGAGAGAGAGACAGACAGACAGACAGACAGACAGACAGAGATTATGTACACATATACTCTTGACTTGCTTTTATCAAAACTGAGGGAAGTAGAAAACAAGCATGAAGTAATGTGCAGCCACAGTGGATATTGTGTATTTCAGACAGCAAAGTTTAAAATAGTGAGTATATTCAATGAATGTAAGAGTACAGTGATGGTAAATATGTTACTTGTTGCAACATAAAGAGGTAAAATGTTTTTAGCAAGTAATGGGTCTCATCAATTAGTAAATATCATAGCCTATGACCTAATCCTACCATTACTTGGAAGTTGTACTGTCTCCATGTAAAAGAAGAAACAAGGCACTCAGATATGAAATGTAAACATTATTTATAACAAAAAATTGGCTATAGCCTAGCAGACTGATCACAGACAAATGGTTAAATTATCTTAAAGCCAATGCAATAATGTTTCCAACCATTAAAAATAATGATTATGGGATCAAAAATAATCAAGATGTTTTATGTGCGTGCACCAGTTCCCAAAGTCAACATCCCTATTAAGTATTGCAAAGATACACTCAAAAAGGAAAACAATGATTATAAACACTGTGTACCAATATGGAAAATGTTCATGATATCATTTTAAATGTGAGAAAGGCCAGTTTATATGGATAAGGACATGAAGAAGCTTGCAAAAGTGAAAATTGTTGGCTGGAGCGATCTCTAAAAACATTCCAGCATTGTTGTGGTATGGTTTTTGTACCCAAACCAGAAAACACTAGGGAGATTTTGCTTGCTTGGGACAGGCAGGAGGTCGAGTGCAGTGGCAGAGATTTTTTTCTGTGTCTCTGTATTCTTGTGAGCTGATGTTGTGAAGGCTAGAAAGCGACTTGCTGGGTGGGTTCATTGGGTCAGGCTGGAAGTGACTGGACCAGCAAGAGACAGATGTCTGGTGCTCTGCTCCAGGGTAAACATTTCCCGTGTTGTCTCAAGAGACAGGGTTGGGGTGGGGAGGTACACTGTCAAGTCTCTCTCTCAGGGCTTCCTTCGGGGAGGTGGGATAGCGGGATGCAACGCTGTGTGGGAACTCAGGTTAAAATGTAGTTAAGGTCTGGGGCTGGAGATCTACAGAGAGGGCCTGCATAATAGGTGTGAGGCCCCAGGCACTAATTTAAGGTAAATGATTTTTGATAGTCAAAAGCTGATTAAAACTGTAATAGGAGGAGTGTTGTGAGAGTTTGGAGGATATTTTTAAAGACCAGATTTTTCCCTAGGTCTGGTAGGGGAATTTTTAGGTGACTGTAGAGTTGACCTGGGTATCTGCAGGGGTCACAGATATCAGAATCTTGTGATATGCGAGTCCCTTCTATAAAATGGTACAGTATTTACATATAACCTATGCATGGCAAAGGTCCTTTAAGTCAACTCTAGATTACCTGTAGTACTGCATGCAGGGTAAAGCCTCTGTAAATCATACTGTCTTTGTTAGGGAAGAATAAGAAAAAAGTCTATACGTGTTGGTACAAACACAATTTGTGAAAAAGAATTTTCTATTTCTGGTTGGTTGGATCCATAGATGCTGAGGTCTGGGTATGTTTGTGTGCCAAATTCTTTGCCCCTTCGGTACCCCTTGCCAAATCCTCTTTGCTCCCCACTTGTTAGTGGTGGCTGTGGAGGGTAGCAGAAGTAATTCTCACCAAGGAAAATCCAGAAAACACATGCAAGATGATGATGACGTGGTTGAAGACACAGGGAGAGGGGATTTGGGGACCTTGAGAGAACAGGCTCTGTTATGACAAAGGATATTCAAAGGAGGCCAGAAGAAACTGCCAGGGACTTAGGCCTTGGCTCCTGGTCTGTGTTTGGGGTGCTGTGTGCGTCTTCTCTGTGTGCTCGCCTCCGGGATGCTTGGTTCTCCTACAGCCAACCCACCCGCCGGCCCCCACGTTCTGGATGAGCTCTGTGACTTGGAGTCACCCTTCCAATCCTGCAGCCACAGTTCTATTTCTTTTCTTTTCTCTTGGTCCATGAGGGGCTGTTTCTATTCATGGATTGGTGTGAATGGAAATTCCCCTCAACCGAAATAGACTTTCAGAGACTTTTGAAAAGAATGCCTTCTTGATGCCTCTGGATTGAGAAAGAAAGGTGTTGATTAATCTTGCAGGCTGAAAAGGGTGAAATTTGAAAGCCAGCATTAAGCTGGACTCTGCCTTCTCCACTGGGCCCAGAGACGGTCAGCTGTGCAGTCTGTGTGTGTTAGCTTGAGTAGCGGTACCCAGTACCCGGGCAGCTTGGAGACATTCTGTCTGTGCCTGTAGGTTGGCATCAAGGGGATCTGCCTGGTGTGTGTGTGTGTACGCATGCATGTGTGCAGGGAGCATATCAGTGATTTTCGTCATCCTGCCCTGAAGCTCTGTGTCCTTCCTGGCTGGCTTGACTCTGCACAGACCCTGTCCTCTCCTATCCACACTTTCCACTGTGCTCCTTGTGCCCTTGGGGATTCTGACCTGCATTTAGCCACAGAGAGGGTCACTTGTGTGTGTGTATGTGCGTGTGCCTGTGTGTGCCTGTGCCTCACTATTCTCTTGTGCGGCTTCTCACCACTGCATAGCCCTTGTGGAAGTGAAAAGAGCAGATCACCTACCAGTCTCCCTCTGAGGGCTCGCCTGCCCCAGACTGTCTCCTGGCTCCAGGGCTTGCTCGTTGGTGCCTGGAAGGCGAGGGCTGACAGACTCTGGGCTTGCTGGCTGACCCACAGGTCACAGGGGGATGGCCCTGGCCAGCACTCAGACAGCTACTTGGCAGTGGACCAAGGCCCTGGCATTTTACTCTGTTGGAGCAGCGGGGGCTCTGTGATGAGGGTTCTCGAGAGTCTGAGTGTCTTGTGTGCTTTGTAACTCTGAAGAGCCTCTGTCTGCCTCTGCCCTGAGCTTGTAGGTGGGGTGCTGTGCCCGTTGGAAGGTATTCCTCTCTCCTTGGGGCTCCCGGCCCTTCAGAGAGGTCAACAGGAAAGCGAAGAGAGCGGCAGCGGGCTTGGAGGTGCAGCTTGCCGCCTGTCACCAGAGTTCCTGCTCAGGGCTGGAACTTGTGGTTCCTCATTCTTTCAGTGGTAAGGCATCTCAGCAGAGCTGAGTCTGCTCAGGCAGCCTGGCCCAGCACTGCAGACTGAGAGAGGCTTAAAAGGCAGAAAGGCATCTTCTCACAGCTCTGCAGGCTGAAATCCGAGGTTAGGATGGCCCCAGTCGGTGCCGCCTGAGGACCACGAGGCAAGGCCAGGCGCCAGGCCCTCTGCCTGGCTTGCAGATGGCGTCATCTCCCTTTGAGGCCACTGGTCTCCAGATTTCCTCCTAAGACCGTGTCCTGGGGACTGGGTCCACTCTGTGACATCTTGTGAACCTAATTGTCTCTTTAAAGATTTGATCTCCAGACAGAGCCACAATAGAGGTACTGAGAGGTCCACTTGAGAGGACACAGTTCATTTCCCTCACGCTGGATGATCAGGGCAGACAGAGGAGCCCCTCACTTTTAACTCTGGGCCTGCCCTTGCTGAACAAACAAGTTCCTGGAAAAGTTTTTTTCCAGGTGTTTAAAATGGAGCTTAAATTCATCCTGAGAGCATTTCTTCATGTGTAAAATAAGCTGCGATCCACTTCACAAAGCCTTTGTGCAGAGTAGTGGTCATAACTTCCACTGCTGACTGTTTACCGTGTGACTCACATGGCCGTAGTCTTGGAAGAGGTAGGAGTTAGTATGTTCCCTGTTGTACAGATGAGCCACAGAACGGTCAAACAATTTGGGTCACACAATTAGTAGGTTTCTAGAATGGGAATTCGAACTCAGGCTCCTGAAGGAAGAAAGTCTAGGCCTAAGTAAAATGCCTGAGGCTATACTTGGCCCCAGAAAGCGGCTGAGTCCATATCATGGCTTTGATGAGGTCTCCAGGGTCTGGCTGGGGTGGCAGCTAGGAGAGGGTCTCATGGGTGAGTGAGGCTGGGCAAAAGTGAGGTTCCTGGGGGCCCTGGGCAGCCTGCCACCCTGTGCCCCTTCTCACCAGCAACCCTTCTTGCTACGCAGGGTGATGTGAGCAGAGCCCAGGAATGCCTTATGTGGATCGGCAGAACCGAATCTGTGGGTTTCTGGACATCGAGGAGAATGAGCACAGTGGCAAGTTTCTGCGGAGATACTTTATTCTGGACACCCAGGCCAACTGCCTGCTCTGGTACATGGACAACCCCCAGGTGAGAGGCAGCTGGGAGGGCGCAGCTGGGAGGGGCTCAGCAGTGAGGAGGGACAAACCCTGGACAGCACAGGTTCAGGGACGGACAGGCCTCACTTGTGCATGTAGAGAAAACTGTCGAGAGGGCCAGCGCTTGCTCCACGGTAGACAGCATACTTGGAATGTACGAGGCCTTGGGTTCAATGCCCTGCCCTGCAACAAAAGGGAAGGAAATAAAGAAACAGAAACTGTCTCAGCTGGTGGGACGGGAGGGGGGCTCTTGGCACCAGGTGTGTTTTCATGTGCAGGAATTTAACCCTTGCAAAAGTCAGGAGGGTGCTGTGTGCCTGGTGCTGGGCATGGTCCTTCCTCGTCCTTGCCTGGGGCTGTGCCTATGGCTGCTCCTGCTCTTCCCGTCCGAGGCCCCTCCCCAGAGGAGAGAATGGGACCTGATTCTCTGAGCTGGGCGGATGTTGCACTTCTTTGGTCTCCTGAATCAGGAAGTAGAGTCCTGGCTTGGAGGTGACCTTGGAGCTCACTTGGTTTTGCTTCCTGACACTACAGATGAGAAAACTGAGCTTCAGACATTGCAGTGGACTTACGCAAGGACGCAGTTAATGACTTTGTTAGGACTTTAAAGAGTCAAGCGCAGAGATGGAGGCTACCTAAGTTTTATTGCTGTGCCTAGCGGTCCCTGGAATCTGGGAAGAAGCTGCTCTGCGGCTCTCATTCATTTTGCTTCTGTTATGTTTTCTGGAGTTGAGGGCTGGGATCCTGGCCAAGTGGGGACAGAGGAAGGTGTGTGGGCTGGGATCTGGTTCTGTTCTGGGCTTGGGGAGAGGAAGGTCAGAGCGGGGGGGATAGATGTGCTAGGCCAAAAAGAGTCCTGTGAATCTTGAGGTCATTATCAAGCGGCCAGTCCTCTGGAGGCCTTTGGCATTTGTCTTCTGCATGTGATGGCTGAGTGAAAGCATGATAGATGCAGAAAACATATGCAAAAGGTCAGCTGCTGTAAATTCCTTGCTCCGGGAAGACGGTCCTCAGCACAGCTCTGCCCCCATGTTACCCCACGTCCCTGAGAAACCGGTGCCTCATGTCATTTGAAGCTCTGAGGATTTGGGCTGGATCCTGCACTGGACACTGTCCATCCTCTGCTGTGGCCGGGCCTTGCTTTGCCTCAGGCCCTGCTGTCTCAGTCTCCCTGCTGTTGCTGTGTGTAAGTGCTCACCTCTGGCTCAGCGGATGCATTGGGCTTGGAAGGAGAGTGGAAGGTCTTCTTCACTGCTCTTGAAGGGGCTGGGAATTAGGTCTCATTGCTGGTGGATTTCATTCTGGGTCACCAGGAAGAGCCTGGGAATGAGGATCTCTCTGTGCCTTTGCCCCCTGGGGCTCTGGCACCCACTCACCTGCCATGTTAGCTCAGCGAATTTGAATGCATTTTTGTTTTCATTTACCTGCTTCCCACCACACTTCTCCACTGAACAATCCTGAACCCAATTTTCTTGCTCTATGCCCAGCTGCCTCTCCAGAGAACTGGGCCTTTCTCCAGAGCCTGTGCCACAAAGGGCACTGACTGACCACCCAGGACCGTGGTGACACTTTCTGGGCCCTCTGATGTCGCTGGTTGTCCATCTCCCACACTCCAGCCCCTGATTTCATCACCTTAGGGTGCAACTTGCTCTAAGTTCAATGCCGGACTCAGGCCGCCTTACTGGGCTCTGTGGCCAGGCTCTGCAGCTGTCCCTGTCCTGCTCAGGGTAGCCTCAGCACCCCTGACCCTGCTGTTGGGGTGCTCCTTGTGGAAACCCCCTTTGAATCTGAGTTACCAGACAGCACTTATCACCAGGTGTGGCTTTGCTCTGCTCCTGCCCGTGGTAGGGCAGGAACAGGGCTAGAGCTGGAGCAGTGGGCCCTGCCCAGTGCGAGGGCTTCTTCCTAGGAAGGTGTAGATTGCAGATGGCTTGGCATATGCCCACAAAGGAAGAGACTTGACACAGTGACGGTGCAGAACCTTTTAGTTCTTTAGTTCTTAGGGTCTTCACTGCATTCATGGTTAAACGACACTCTGGACTTGAGAGTGGATGTGTTGGTAAATTGTTAGATGGTGTTAGTGAACCACTGTACCTAGGTGCCAAGCACAACTCATTTGTTTTTCGTACTGACAGAAAGTCTGACTGGGAGGTATCATCCTCATCCTAAAGGCAAGTAAGTGAAGCAGAGGGGGAAGAAATTTGCCCAGTTAGTTAATAAGAAAGTGGCAGAGCCAGGATTGTTAGCCTGTCAGCCAGCTCTGGTTCCCCTGCCATGCTTGCTGATAACGAGAGTCATCTTTAGGTTCCTTGGAAAGGAGAAAGGCCCAAAGAGGCAGACCCTGATGAAGAAAGAGAACCAGAGGCTGGGGCCTGCAGGTTCCAGAGGCCGAGAGCTCATCTGATTTAGCTTCTGAGCCATGCAGTGTTGAGCGCTGGGTAAATGTCTGCTCACCAAATGAACAAAGGGCCAGAGAAAGGGACTGTCAGCAACAGGCCTTAGTGAGACAATGTATGCTTTGCATATATTATCACAGTGTTTGACACAGCTGTCTTGAGACTGGGGCCAGGAACAAAGCCGAATGCAGCCCACAGACCAGGACACCCTGGAGATGTGGGTCTGTCCCTTTGGGGAGAGGCACTGGGACTCATTTGTTCATTCAGCATCTTACTTTTAAGGGAAAGGTGACCCTTGATGTGGCACTGTAGTTATTTAACAGGCATTAATAAGCAAGATTTCTAAACCTGAGTTTCTGATGTTGCTTGCTCGAGCTGTCTGGTGTGCCGTGGGCCTGTTTGCACTACTGCGGGCTCTGCTGCTGTTTCACTGGTGCAGCAGATACTTTCTGAGTGGTTAGCACATACTAGTAATTGTGCACAGTGCTTTGCATACATTATCTCATTAAATCCCCTCAGTAATCTCTTGCTGTGTTGTCCGGGGTGATATGCCACTCCTGGGCTTGGGCAGTCCTGCCATCAGTTGTTGGATGTCAGCATTCTGCTTGCGGAGTTAGGAGTTGCAGAGTCCTCTGCTGCTCAATGAAAGGGAGGCTGTAGGGCCTGGAGGTGAGTCTTACAAGGAAAGCTGTCAGGGCTGGCAGATGAGATTAAGGCTGGGTTTTATGATGCGGTTGGTTTGTGTCTGAGGAAGGTGAATTACTCTCCTGGAGCATGGGTGCTCTAGAGGATCCTCCACCGGATTCTAGCCCTTTATTTCTTGAAAGTCTGAGGAGAGGGAAACCCTGGAGCCTGGCACATCACCCAGCACACACCTACTAAAGTTGTACCGTGTGTCAGATACCAAGCAGAGCCACAGATGAGCGAGACAGGGCCCCTGCTGCAGGGGGCAGCTGGAAGGTTAGCACAAATGGGATTGGGAGAGCGAGGATACCCTTTGCGGAGCTGCGGCCCTGGAGCCAGTTCTCAAAGGGTGGCTGAAATTAGTGATCTAGTTGCATGTCACTTCCCTGTGCAGTGCTTTGCAGGCTTTGGTCATTGTCCTTGCCTGTCTTAAGCACAGCAGAAGATGAAGAGAGGGAACAGTGGTCATTATGGTGGCAGAGGATGCTTAAGATGAGGCTCCCCTGGATAAGACCTTGGGGGAGTCAGGTCCAGGACAAGGTCTTCCTTAAGGAAGTACTGTACGGGCAGGGCCTGTCAGGAGGCCTGGAGCGCAGGCCTAAGTGGCCAGGGGAGGTTGTAGCTCCAGCTGCACTGGACATTCGCTGCTGCAGCTGGGCTCGGGCAGTGTGGGCGGTGCTGGGCAGCAGGGAAGGTAATGGGTGGAGGGAAGGTGTCTGGGGTGGCCATGCAGGGGGGAAGTGTCTCACGTGAAGTAGAGCTCGGACCCCAGACAGCCTTGGATGTCAGGCAGGGTTTAGAACCGATGTGTGAAAGGAATCAAAGTTTTCCACAGAGGCATGGATGACACCAAACAGAAGACGAAACCCATTAGCTGAGAAGGACTCCTCTGAATGGAAAGTTTCAGCATTATTGATTATGCTCAGTGATTGGGCTAATGCATTTAAAAGCCCGTATGCTGAAAGCATAGAGCAAACTCAGGCTTCTTTTTTTTTTTTTTTATTGCAGTAAGAATACTTAACGTGAGCTCTGCCTTTTCAGTACACTTGGAAGTGCACAATACTACACTGTTAACAATGTTGCCTGCAGACCTCTTTCTAAAGCCTGCCATCTGGGCAGTACTAGCAAATAATTCTTAATTAGAAACAAAGCACTGGTTGGATTTTCCTTAAGAGGACACTGTGATGTGACACAGTTGTGTGTGTGCCTGCGTGTGTAGTGGTGCTGGGAACTGAACCCAGGGCCCTGTGCTTGTGAGACAGGTGCTGTTCCACTGCGCTACATCCCAACCCCTAGCAGCTGGATTCTAACATGGTAGAGGAGATGAGATTCCTTAATTAGAGCTACTCCGCTTTATCACAGTGACCTGTAGAGTAATGACCTAGGTTTTAGTTACACAGCAATGCTGACATTCAACCTGTCTAGTGCCCATGTGGCTGTGTAATTGCCCGACTAGATTATATGGCCTTGAACAGGGGTAAACAGAGGCACGGAAATAATATTGCACTAGATTGTTGTTTTTGTCAGATTTATCATATAAAGTGTACTTTTAAAAAAGAATACTTAGATGACTGTACTTTCCAAAGACCACAGTGTAAATTATGGATCATCATAATACCTCAAAAGGTTCCAGCTGTCTTTGTAGACCCGAGACTCCAATGAAGGCCCCCTGGCCTGCCTTTCTCCCTCTCTCCCTCTCTTATCTTTCCGTCTCTAAAATAAGCTGAAAGCAGTTCTTTCCAGATATTGGGGGCAAAGAACTTTCACAGTGTTGAGAACAACGTGGGTATTTGGCTGCATTTTAGTGGAAAAAATACACAAGTGTGGGAGGAGATTCTATTAATATGTGATTTATAATGAGCCATATTATTGTTTTAAATCTGAGCAAAAATCGATGTCGATGTTTTCTACAAAAATTGTGTCTTCTGTACCAGAAGCCTCTTCAAGCAAAGTTTGGCTGAAATCCATCAGTATTCACAAGGTTTTTGCATTATATGTTTCAGCCTGTCCAAATGCCAAGAACCGGTAAATAACTTTCTTTTTAGAAAGTGAGCAGTACTTATACATGGTGCAAAATTCAGTGCAGGAAAGCAAGCCCAGTGGCCAGTGTCTCCGCCTTCCCTAATCCTCCAGCCACAGGCCCTGGGCAGGCGTGGCCAGGCCTGTCATCTCTTGCAGCTCTCCTGAAATATTCTTTGCATGTCTAAGCATTGTGGTAACCTTCAGATCTTCAGCAATTACCTGGGCATGGTTTTTTAGTTTTGTTTTTTAAAATGTTTTATTTTATTATCCATTTTTTGTTGAGGTTTTTTTTTTAAATTGATGGATTTGTGTGGGTTGTATGTTTCCTAGCTGTGCTGATACATCATTGCAAAGGTTAAGTAGAGTTGCTGAAGTGCTTTGCATGTATTTTATCAAAGTAAGAATGTAGAGTCCTTTGGGTTAAAAAAAATTCCCAAAGAAACTTTTAAGTAAGAGGACTATATTTTCATAAAATGCAAATTCTACTAAAGGTAAAGATATTATTAAACTAACACTTTTAGAATTTAAACAGTATGGAACTTTGGAGTCAATGTTAAATGCTTTATTTGTTTTCTGTGTTACTTCTGTTTTTATGCAACCTTTGTTTTATAATAGTATTACCTAAATTTTAAAAAAATTAAGGGCTGGGTATTTTAGCTCAGTAAAAGAGTACACGTATTTAGTGCTTGAAGCCCTAGGTTCAAATGTGCATTGCACCTGGAGACGGTTGTGTTAATAGCATGACTTGGTATCAAAGTCCAAGCAGGTAAAGAGCAGGGAGCTACGCAGTGTAGCAGAAGTTTTACCATCGCAAAACCACGGTGGTGACTCCTCTGTTTTCTTAAAACTTGCCTTTGATTATGTTGTTGTATTTGACTTTAGACTTTACCCTTTAACATTTGTTTAATTTGTCTGTATAGGTACCTCTCTATATATTTATGTCTCTAATTATATATGAAAGAATGGTTTTATTATTTTATTATAGGGAAGTTTTCTTGTTGAAATCATGTCTCTGAGGCAAAGCAGGCTCTTGTGTGTTTTAGTGAGGCTTTGCAGCTTGGACTTCGCGTGATGTTTTTATAGTGTCTGCTGAACCCGGGCAGTGTGATGACCGTGTTAGTGAAGGAGCTGCCCCTTTTGGAGCCACTGTGACACAGCACGATGATGTTAACCACCTTTGTGACACAGTTGTGGTGAAATAGCTCAGTATCCCACGATAAGAGTGTGCTGTGAGACGCTCGCAAGCGCTATGGAGGTGTCGTTCTGATGGTGACAGTGGGGTGGGAAGAACTGTGGTGATGGGCACTGCTGGGACTTTGTCATGGCGCTCCCTGCTCTGTCTACAGTTGCAAGGTGGGGGAGCTGAAAGGAGGGATAGGTTCAGAGGCCAGAGGAAGGAAAAAACGGTAGGGTGGCAGCTGACCGAGACGGTAGAGAGAAATATCAGAAGCTCAGTACTTGCTTATATGTAACTGACCATTACCGTGCATGCTTGTTTAGGCTTCTGAATTTCCTGTAGTTATAAAGGTAAATTTATAAGCCAAAAACTTTAATGAGATTAATTTTAAATCTAAGTCTATTTTAGAAGTCCTTGTATCTATTTCTTAATAGATATATCTTTTAAAATATGTATATTGGTTATATTTTAATTCCTGAATAATAGAGCTCTACTTAATACTCTACATTCCCACTTATATCTATTGTACTAAAGTTTAGAAGCAAGAAGTTATGGAAAAGTTGTAATCGCAGCACTCGGGAAGTTGAGGCAGGAGGATCGTTGCAAGTTCGAGACCAGCCTGGGCCACAAAGTAAGCCCAAGGCTAGCCGAAACTGCATAGTGAGACCCTGTCTCAAAAAAGACCAAAAAAAAAAAAAAAAAAAAGTTATGCAAAAGCGGTGATGATTACCTTAGGGAACAAAAGTTGTTCTTAGAAAAGAGAAGTGATGGTGATAAAAATAAAAATATTGTCTATAGTCACACAAATATAAGAAAAAGAGATGTAAAACTGGGCATGGGGGTTTGTGCCTATAATCCCAGCACTGTGGGAGGCTGAAGCAGGAGGATCACAAGTTTGAGACTAGCTTGGGCAACTTAATGAGACCCTGTTTCAAAATAAAAAAGAAGAGCTGGAATGTAGCTCAGCGTGAAGGCTTCGGTTCAATTCCTAGTAACACACACACACACACACACACACACACACACAGAAAGCAAAATAATTGTGTTAACAATGCAGGTATGGAAAATACACGTGTCACCTGAAAATGAGCAGCCAGCAGACTAACACATTGCTTCCTGTGGTGTTGACTAAATTCCTGTCAGCGTGATTCTTAGTTTTCTCATCTATAAGTAAAAATACCATTGCTCGCTTCCAATGATGGTTTTGAGAATTCCATAAGGTAACAAACCTATTTCTGGTCCTCAGAAGTGTTAGTACTCGGTAAGTATTAGTTGATTCTAAACAGCAAGTAATCGACTAGTTGTTTTTTAAATGCAGGATGATTTTCAACTTACTTCATTTAGTTTCTTTAAGCTGATAAAATGAATTGGCATTAATTCACATGTTAGCTAACTATAAAAAATATTAGATGTATATCTTTGTTAGGGGACATTGGGAGGGAAAACATAAAATTAAATATTTCCTTATTGCATTTTACTAATACTTAATTTAAAATAAATAATATGGGTGAAAATAACCTTCGACCACATTAGGTTGCTTCGACTTAGTTTTTAACAGTATACATCAGAGTAATTTTCTATTTGTTGAAAGACACAGATTATTAGGATAATTTATGGACCTAGCTATATTTCTTTCAGTTTAATAAGTTAGAGGTATTTAAGATAAGAAAGGAGACTGTTAGTGGACAAGGAGAACGGGTCTGGGAAAGGAAAGGGGTGTTTAAGGGAAGGAGTGACCAAGACACATTCTGTGCATGTGTGATGCCACACTGAACCCCAATATTTTGTAAAATTAATATGTGGTAATAAAATGTATTTTAAAAAGAGTTTTTTACAAATTTAGTACTTAGTTGGCCAAGGAGAGGGTGCAGGTGGGGCCCTGGGGGAGAAGAGGAAGTGGGAGGGGACAGATGGCACCATTGGAAGCCGAGGGAAGGAGGCTGAGTCGCGGGTGTGTGGAAGAGGCAGTGGAAGAGAGGGTGGCCTGGTGGGTACAGGGTCAGGAAAGAGGCTGGTGCCACAGACTTGCCCCTCGCCAGCCCCTTCTGCCCAAAGCAGGCACCAGCATAGGTGTGCACAAGAAGTGTACAGCCCGCAGCCAGAGGGGAGTGTTAAGCACACAGCAGTGGGTGACACAGAAGCCACTTCTGCTGCGGCTGCTGGGCGGCAGGTTCTGTTGGAAAGCAAGGCCCTGAGGGAGGGAGACAGGCCTGCCAGCCCTGCTGTAGTGGGCGACCCCCAGCCCAGAGCCCTGATGCTGGTCATTTCTCACGCCAGGGGAGAGCTGGGTTGCCGGTGCAGGTGGCCGTTCCATCTGGTTTCGTAGGCAAGCTCCTTCCAGGGAGTCTGCATGCCTGCCTTCCGAGCGGTGGCTCCAGTGTTTCACAGTGATGGTGCTGGTGCCCAGCTCCGGGCCTGCCGCGTGCATCTGGTCTTGTCCTCCTCTGTGCCGAACCAGCCTGCTGAGTTTCTCTCCGATGGCTGATGGCTAGGGTCTCTCCTCCCCTTCCTTCGGGAGCTCCTGCCTCCCCAGCATAGGTGCTATAACAGGGCTTTGTGAAGGATAATCCTGCTGGACCTGCTGTTGCATTTACTTTTCACTGATAATCAGCCCTATCACCCAGTGGACCCACCGTAGCTCCTTGCCTGTCTGTCAGGTGAGCCTGAAGGGACTGAGGACCACTGTATGAGAGCACTCAGCCGACCAAGTGGTGCAGGGCAGTCTTTGAGGCCGTAGTCGTTTGCATCTTCCTTTCCCGAGCTGGGGCTCCATGAGCTCTGTCCTCCCTGAGTCCTCGTGTGCTGAGTGAACAGGCAGCACTGGAGACTCAGGGCTGAGGTTCTGTGGCTGTGGTTGGTGCGGCTCTTCTGGTCACCTCTGTGCTGTAGGCATCATTTTCTACTTTAAGAGATGCTGCTGTTTCTTGAAAAGGACTGGCGTGAGAGGTGTGTGCATCTCTTGCCTGCTTCCTAGGTGATGGAAGAGGAAGACTGTGTGTACTCCCCTCTCAGGGGCAGAAGAGATCTTGAGCAAAACCCAAAGCGTTGGTGGCATCTTTGCAGAAGTGTTTGTCCGTGAACAGGAACCATCCCTGTGGCCTACATTGTTCCAGAAAATTTACAAGCCAAGAAACACCCAGGCTATGTCTGATTCACAGCCTTCCTTACGCAAGGGTGGCTGCCAGCCATGCATGGCACGCTCGACTCTCCTTTCTCACCCTGCTGATCTCTCCCCTTCCTCCTTCCTGACTGCTGCCAGGGCTACAGTCACCGGGTTCATCTGTGGATTGGGAGTGGCCTCATCCCGCACCAGCTGCTGGGTCTCTGCACATAGTCAGCAGGGCCAGCCAGGACCTGCAGTCAGCTCCTCCACCTTGGTGGATAGCAGTGTCCTAAAGAGCTCTGAACACACACAGGTGCTGGACCCTGGCCGGAATCATTTCAAATTGTGGGGTCAAAGCCCGAGTATTTGTTGGTTTTAAGAATCTCCCCAGGTTCTAGCCTGGTCTGGTGGTGCAGGCCTATAATTCCAGCAATCTGGGAGGCTGAGGCAGGAGGATCTCAAGGTCAAGCTCAGCCTGGGCAGTTCAGCAAGACCCTGTCTCAAAATAAAAAACAAAGGGCTGGAGATATAGTTCATTGTGAAGGTTTTGGGTTCAATCCCCAGTGTGTATGGGGAATCCCCACAGATTATATGCTTATCAGGGCAACTATGGCTCAGTAATTAATGATATATTTCAAAATAGTTATAGAGAGGATTTTGGTTGTTCTCCACACAAAGAATTGATCACTGCCTGAGGGAATCCTGGGCCAGTTACTCTCATCTGAGCATTACACATTGTACACATGTTGGAACTGTCACGTTGTACTTCTCAGGTGTGTAATGACAATGTAGCAATTAAACACAATTTTTAAAATGTCCCCAGGTGATTCACATAAACAGCCTTCCAGAATGTATTCCCCGTTAAGGAAAAAAAGAGTTTGTGCTTAGTTGCTTGAGGATCTGGGTTCAATTCCCAGCACTAAAATAGAGTAATAAATAAAAGTTCAGCGTGTTCCCACCACCCAGGTCTCTCTGTGTTCCTCACCTGCCAGAGGTCTTCACCTTGGCAGGTGCTGTCCTATCACCAGTGTGCTGACTACCTGGCAAAAAGAGGCATAAATGCACAGAAAAGCAAACACCAGTACAACGTCCAGGGCTTGACTTTGTCCCATTAACAGCTGGATGTTTTGGGGGGTTTTTTTTTTGCTCTAGTGAAGAGTAACTCTAGGGACTTATCCATGCTAAGTCATTTGCAACATCCCAGCCCTTTTAAAACTTTATTTTGACCTGGGGATCTCTCACAAAATTGCCCATGCTGGCTTTGAACTTGCAGAACTCCTGCCTCTGACTCGAGTAGCTGGCATTACAGCTATGTGCCACCTCACCCAGCTAGCTGTCCTTATACTGGAGCCTGTTTGGAGGTCACCGGGGATCTGTCTCTGATCACGATCCCCTTGATTCTGACTCAGTGTTCTACAGGTGAAGCTGGACATGAGCTGCCCAGGGGTTCTGGTGAGTGCTGGACACAGAGAAAGAATTCAGAGGCAGGGGTCGGGGCAGGCTGCAGGTGTGCAGGGCAGGCTCTGGAGGAGGATCCCAGAGGTCCTTTGTCTGGGGGAGCTCAGCAGGCAGTGCACGTGGTTCCTGTCTCCAGCTCTGCCACTGTGTCCCTCTGGGGGTGCTGCCTGTTCCTGGCTTCCTGTCCTGATGTCCAGGGTGTCACCTCAGGCCCTCTTATAGCTCCTTCCTTGAGTGGGAAGGGTCTGTCTGGGGCTACCTCTGTGACACCCTGGCAGCGAGCTGTCACCGTCGTCTTCTGGGTCCAGTAATTGGTGTGGACTTGGAGTGTCACCGTGGATCAGTCCTCAGGAGTCCTTAATCTGTTTTCTCTGGTGCCCTCCATATCTCCTGGGTGGGGAGGGCCATGGCAGGGAAGCAGTATTCTCAGACATTCCTCAAATTTTCCTCAGTTCTTGTGGTGAAGAGGGGCTACCTTGGAGCCCAGGAGAAGGATAGGGTGGGTCGTGGACCCCACTGCACCCCTGGGTCACTGGGCAGCTGCCTCACTTTTTCGAGCTGGCACGAGGCTAGGAGGTGGGTGGAACAGCCTCCAGGAGCTTGGAGGGGTGCAGTGGTTGAAATGTGGGCAGCCCTGTCTGTCATCACATGTGGGATGGTGCCCACGCGCCTCCCCAGCCCTCCTCCATCACTGGCCATTCAGGATGGGGCCCGGGGGCATTTGGGCTGTGGTCATCAGGGGTGAGGAGAGGGTTATGCAACAGTGGCCCTGAGCCTTGGCGTTCGCCTTGTGTAATTAGCCCGGTGGAGGGGCCAGGAGCTGCCGTGCACTGGGCTCTTGCTGTGTGTTTTCATGTCATTCTCTCAGCCGCCCTATGACACAGGGCTCATTATCTCTATTTTATAGGAAAAGAACCCTGCCTCCAGTCAGGGAATGTTACTGTCCCAGCTAGAATTGTAGCCGCTCAGGCTTTTAAAATTACCCCATGCTACATCCAGGGCATTAGCGTGGAATTCAGGAGAACCAGGCTTGGTTTCAGGCTCTGCTGCCAGTTTCATGAGCTTGGACAAATCCCTTGCCTTGCAAGTCACCTTCCTAGCCTGCCCGCCAGTCTGGAACTGAGCAGAGCTGAATGCCAAGCGGGTCACAGTCCCCTCTGGTAGTGTCTGTCACTCCTGACTTTTTGAGGGCCTGGTCACACCTCTTTGGAGTCTGACTTGGGAGTAACAAAACCTGTCTTTCTCAACTTCATAGAGATACCTTTTTTTTTTTTTTTTTTTTAACGCAGCTATGAAATAGACAAAGTGTGCAAATGCGGGTGACATTGTAAATGGATCACCCCATTTTAAATGCTAATTTGGTACTTTGAGGCAGCTTTCATTGCTTGCTTGCTTTCTGTCTGTCTTTCTTTCCGTGTGTCTGTCTTTCTGTCTTTCTGTGTCTTTCTTTCTTTCCTTCCTTCTTTCCTTCCTGTACCAGGTATCAAACTCAAGACGCTGAACTTGCCAGGCAGGTGCTGTGCCGCTGAGCTAACTCCTGGCCCCCTTTCATTGCTTGCTTTCTTTGCAGGGCTGGGCATGAGCTAGATGGGGCCGTGCTTGCTAGGTGAGCCTGGTACCGATGGAGCTTCCTCCTGAGCACATCCAAGGCGGTTTTTACATTTCCTCCCTCACTGAAAGAGGGGCAGATGGAGTCCTTTTACTGCTGTGTTACTTTGTCCATTTTCTTTTCACATGCTGCATTTGTTCCTGACATGTGTGTTGATCTCAGTGACTGGGCGAGGGCTCTTCCCTACCCACTGGGACTTTCCCGGCCTCTCCTGGAGTGATCTCATTCCTCTGTCAGTTCTCAGCTCAATGCATTAAATTCTCATGAAATTCTCATAATGTGTGCTCCTTTTATTGTTTTGCGATAGCTCCTGGTATTGGGGGACTCACAGATATTTCTGGCAGACCAGTGGCAACAGCTTTAGAGGTCACCAGGAGCTGCAGGCAGACCCTCAGGTTGATGGAGGGGAGGTTCCAAGTTAAACACTGGAAACACCACATCTGTTATTTCTAGCCTTGCCTTTACATGGTGTGTTAATGTCACCGTGTCTCAATTATTTCATCCCTTACATGGAGAGATGAGAAAGCCAAGGGTATGTATGCCGAGGGGAGATTTATTGTTGGACATGGTGCCTGTGAGCTCCCTGTTTTTTTTTGGTGGTGCTAGGAATTGAACCCGGGGCCTTGTGCATGCAAGGTAGTGACTACATCCCCAGCCCTCCCTGTTATTTTAACAGTGCATTTACTTCGTGTTTTTTAATGTACAGATTTGTTATATTTGGTGTTCATAACAGTCCTATGACATAAACAAACAGGTTTTTTTTTTTAAATTTCTATACAGTGATGCCTTGGTTCATGAACTTAATATGTTCCATGATTCTGGTTGCAAACTCAGTTGGAAGAGAACTGAATCAAATTCAGTGGATAGGTTCAGTGTCGATCTTCAGGGATATATGATTTAGTTCTCTTCCAGTTCGGTTTGTGACCAGAATCGTGGAGAGAATTGAGTTCATGAACTGAGGTACCACTGTATTTACTGAGTTTGTATACTGTCAGTTTTGAAAAGAATTTTGAAATGGTATAAAATAGGATAAAACCATTGAAATCAGAACAGTCGGCAGAAAAAATCCAAGAGCTGGCACTTGTTAGAGTATTCTATGTACCAAGAATAATTCCAAGGGCTCTTAAATGTGTGAACTCATCTTTCCAACTGGAATCCAAGGTTAGATTTGAAATCCAATGTGTTAAATGCCCCAAAACTCAAAACTTTTTGAATGTAATATGTTGCATAAATTCCACACCTAACTTTATGAGAATTAGTTGTAATCACAGTATAAGTGCACTAAAAATAATATATAAAATCATTTCCAGGCTGGGTGTATCATGTGTTTATGAAACATAAATGAAATTTTGTGTTTAGACTGGAGTCCTAGCCCCAGGATTTTTCATTGCATATATAAAAATTCCAAGATTTAGAACAAAGTCCTGAAATCCCAATCACTTCCAGTCCTAAGCATCTCAGGTTAGGGTGGTGCAACCTGTATTGTCATTGCTGTGTCTGCAGAAGGGAAGCTGAAGCCTTGAGAGTCACATGGGGGAGCACACATTTACCGCTGTCCTAGAATCACTCACTGTGATTAGGAGGGTGCGGTGCATGTTAGCAGTACAGGTTGCCATCAGTAGTCCAAGTTATTGTCACTGGAGTCGTTCAGGAGCTGTGATCATCCTGTTTTACAGATGAGCAAAGTGAGCCCCCAGATGGATATGATCTGAGTAAGGTTTCGAGGCTGACACGTCATGAGCTGAACGCAGGTCTGTGTCTTCTGTGGTTTTCACTACCTTGTGCAGCGTCCTTCTTAACGTGAACCACATGTGTCTTTCAGAACCTGGCAGTGGGGGCCGGAGCTGTTGGATCTTTGCAGCTGACCTACATCTCAAAGGTAACACTGACCTGGTGTTCTGGAAATCCTTGTTCTCTCAGTAGCTAAATGAGCAAGTGAGTGGCACATCCTTGGGGTGTTAGCATCAGGGGACACTCTGTGGCCTTGCAGTGCTCCCTCCCCAACCCCCACCGCCGGATGGGTGAGTGCAGATTAGGGTGAGGAGCCCTCTGGTGTTGGTCAGCTCTCTGTCCCTGCACCAAATACCTGAGATCATCGACTTCCATAGGGAAAGGTTTACTTTGCTCAGTTTCAGGGGTTTCTGCCCATGAAGGGATGGCCTGGTTGCTCTTGGACCCTGTGGTGGGCCAGCATATTATCATGGTGGAAGTAGATGGCAGAACGAAGCCACTTACCTTGTAGCTGGGAATCCAAAACAGAGGAGGAGAGAGAGGCTGAGGACACCCACGATGCCGTCCGAGGTACCTCCCAGCCACCTTCCACTGCACCTATCTCCTGAAGGCTGTGCCACTCCCAGTAGTCCCACACGGGGCACCGTGCCTTTGACAGGTCTATGGGGGATATTGGGACTGGAAGTGTTTGGGATTTCAGGACTTTGTTCTAAATTTTGGTAGTGTATGGTGTTCTCTAACAAAGGGAATGGTAGATGTAGATTGTAATCAACCTGGGAGTAGGACTGAGATGTTGCAAACATTTTTCTAACTGGGACAAAAAGGAACACAAATCCAGAAGCTGTAAAGGGTTCTCCCAGAGTTCAACTGCAGCATTTCAGGGTTGTGGCAGCCACTTGGATAGGATGCCCTCCGAGGAAAGACTGAGAAAGCTCAGGGAATAGCTGCTCCGTACATGCCTGGATCCAATTCAGCAGCCAGATAGCTGCTGGCAGAGAGTTTGGCCAGCAGTGGATGGGCCCTGCCCTGGTCCGGATTGCAGTGGGGGCAGAGCAGCCCCTCTTCTTTGCCAGAATTTGGGATGGGGGCTGCGTCCACAGTAACTGCTGAATTCAGCAACTTTTAGCAGCCCACCACTGGTGCTCAGCGATGCAGCAGTGATAAAAAGCCTAGGGATTGAGAACCTCCCCAGAAAGAGGAACGCTTTGTACAGAGAGGAGAGTCAGGTGGCGCCCAGCCAGCACTGCAGCTCAGGAAGGGCTGCTCTCCCCACGCAGCCTCCCTGCAGGCCTCCTGGGGGCCGCTGTGTCCTTGCTCACCTTCTCCTGCCCTCTGGGCCCCCTGGAGGGGTCATGGAGCTGAGCGGCCCCTCTCCATCTGGTAACACACTTCAGGGACCATGTGTTCCTCCTCCTCTCCGGAGGGGCCCAGCTGCAGGAGGAGTGGCCAGGCCACCTGAGCCTGTGGGCTCCAGGCAGAGCTGGCAGCTACAGCCCGCAAAGGCAGAAGACAGTGGGCAGTGCAGAGTGCAGGAGACAGAGAAGTCATGGCCTAGGGGAAGAGGGAAGGGCGCAGAGGCCCCCCTGCTAGCGCAGCTGCAGGCAATTTGTGCATGCCTTGTGGTAAGAATGTGGCTGCCTCCCCAGGCCAGGCCAGGCCAGCTCAGCCCAAGGCCTGGGCTTGCCTTCCTGTCCTGTCCTCTTTGCACTCTGTGAGCTCATTTCTCCAGAAAGCAGGGAACAGACAGCCTGTAAAAAAATCAAAGCTGAAACTCTCCTGTTTGAGAGGGTTTGGAAAGACTTTTGGGGGGAGGGAAGGGTGAATATAATCTCCTGCTGAATCATGATTTATAAATGCGGCTCAGATGAGGGCTTTCAGTATTTTCTGCCGTGGAGGCTGCCTCCTTTAGAAAAGATGACCTGACTTTCAGCCCTTGCTGGGATGGGCCTGCGGGCCTGTGTGGGCCTTTTGCAATATCCACAGCTGCTACTGGTTCAGGTTACATCGAGTCCAGATCCTTTAACTCCTGCTGACCCAGTGCCAAAAGGCAGGGGTTTTCCCAGCAAAGCGTTCAGCTCTGGTGCTGGGTCCCAAGTCAGCCATTCTGGTTGTCTGGTTGTCGCTGTCTGTGTCCTTCTGGCTCCTTTTCCCCACTTTGCTCTTCCTGGGCTTGACCCCAAGGTCTTCACATTGAGCTACATTCTCAGCCCCTTTTCTGTTTATTTGGAATTACTAAATTGCCCGGGCTGGGCTCTAACTTTTAATTCTCCTGCCTCAGCCTCAGTGTAAGGATTACAGGTTTGCACCGCTCGCCTGGCTCAGGATGTTGCTTGTTACTCCACATCTTCCCTCCCAGGGGAGGTGAGTAGCCACGGTGCCACACAGCCTTTCGGTTGGGCTGCTGTGGGTGTCTGCAGAGGGTCAGTGGTGAGAAGAGGGAGACCAGCATGTAGTTTTCCAGAGAAGCAAACTGGAGATGCCCACACCCAGTCCGATGTCACTTGGGATGGTCACTGCAGCAAAACCTCTTCCTGGCCAGCCATGGAATAAAGTCAAGGCTGGTGATCGGGTACCACCTGCCTGCCCTCCTTCCTTGCCTCCCGGCCCCCTTCTTCCATTCTCACCATCTGCTGCATTTATTAGTTAGTGGTCCTGGGTTGGAACCCAAGGCCTTCACACTGAGCTGCATACCCAGTTCTTTTAATTTTTTAAAGGTTTTGACACAGAGTTTTGCTAAGTTGACCAGGCTGGGCTTGAAATTGTGGTCCTCCTGGCTCAGCCTCCCAGAGTGTTGGGAGGAAAGGCATGCGCCCCCACACTTGGCTTATTCCCCTGCTCTGCCTGAGTACAGGGGCAAGGTGACCCCAGACCCTGGGGCAGAGCCCTGCGGTGCTGTGAGACCTTCTGTCAGAGGAGCCCCAGCTCTACTGCTGGCCTAGGGCCAGCGGGTGGGGCTGACCCCAGCCCAGCTTAATACTGATGAGCTGCTGCCTCTGTGGTCAGCATTCCATCTGATAACAGCAGTTCCTGCGTCTGCTGAACAGTGCAGCAGCTTTGCCCGCACCGCTGGCTGGGTGAGCCTTGCCTGCCCCCCTCATCACATCCCCAGCTGTCTGTTTCTGTCGGTGTGTTGCCAGCCAACCGTGTGCAGCGCCTCTGCTGTGGCTGCCTGGGGTGTGGACTGCTCGTGCCTGGGGCCCTCATTTGAGTCACACTGCCAGGTGTCTTTACCCATTGGCAGCTGCACCGCCATGCGTGGGTCCTCTGCTGGGCCCTGTCTGAGGACACTGTAACCACCTGCACAGTCACCCGTGGGTTGTAAGTGGGGAGTGGAGATCACACCACCCACTGTGGTGAGCAGGGCTTCGGGGAGAGGCCACAGCCGTATCTCCATACAAAATGAGAAGTAATCCCCCATTCAGCCCTTCTCTGTGGGGCACAGCAACAGGTAGATGGAGTTTCATTTTCTTCTCTTGCTGTTGAGAAGGAGACAAGTGTTTCCACTGGGGAGCTGGTCAAAGGATGTTGATGGACAGAACCCTTGTTACAGAGCCAGTCAGGGCTGAGTGAGAGCTGACCCTGTTAGTTTGGCAATGAGTCCTTTACCAAATTATCCTTCTGTGATAAATTCAAGAGGCGTTGAGGCACGTTATAGATGTGCATGTGTGCACCCGAGTGTATCTCCTGACTGAAAGCTCGGAAACAGAATAAGAAGCACAAAAGCCCCTCACGCTCTACCGATGATAAGCACATGGTCTGCGCTTTTACTGGCCAAGAAGCTGTAGGCAGAGCAAACCATTTCTAAGCTGGGTAGGGGGAGCACATCAGCCAGCCACACTCTCTAATCAGGGATAAATGGGGATTTCTTAGAAAAGGATGATTTTCTTAGTAAGCCAAAAAGCATCTTCCAGTGCCCAGATTTTCAATGCCATTTGAAAGCTGGATGAGAAGGGGAGACCACGAGATCGGTGGGTGCCGGGGGCCAGGGTGGCCAGAGCAGCTCTGCGGTGATCAGTGTTATGCAGAAGCCAAGGGCAGGATAAGCAGAGGGTGGGTTATGGCCAGGAGGATGTCCTGGAGCACGGGTGCTGAAGGGAAGCCCAAGAAACAAGTCACAACACATTGGCCTGCCAGACCAAGCACCATCAAGGTGTCCACTGTGGTTCCTACTGATGCCCCAGAAAAGCAGACATGTGGAACCAGGACTGTGATGGTGGGAGCCAGCATCTTGCCTTGTGCAGACATGATGGAATTTGTGTAGTCTGAATCTGAACTCAGGATCTGTGGGCTTGCGTTTGCTTACATCATGTTTTCTAGAACTTTCTAAGGCTGGATAGGCTCCGCCTCATATCACAGGAAACATTAAGCAATCTTCCTTATGAAGCAGAACGGCTTGGACACATAAATGTTCACCCACTGCCACATTCTGCCATGTGACGTCCTCTGCCACCCCAGGACTCTTCCTCTCTGACAAAAGGAAACGAACTACATCTAATTGTTCAGCTGTAGAATACTTGAGAGAGTGCTTTTTAGTCTAGACTGATGCGGTGGGGAGCAGAGCATGTGGTTTATCCTGTTTCTAGGCAATCTTCAGCATGCACACAAGAACTCCTGTGAACTAAGCTGTCCACTACAAATAATTTTCAAATGTAATGAAAATATTTTGCACGCTTAATGAAAACTAGCCAAGTTGATTTAATGTGACATCTTGTATGCATTTGGTTAAATACTTGTCAGTAAGGCTGATACAAAAACGTTATAGAAACATTTAGTTAAATATTTGTTAACATCAGATATGCCCCCCTCTGTTCTGTATGTTCTTTCAAGTCTCACACAGTTTTGCTCATAGACTGTCAGCATTTTGTCCACAGTTCCAGGGGTGGCCCTGCTGTATTCTTGTGTGGAGTGGGTTTGTAACAGAAATGCATTATCAGAAGCCGTGACCCATCCCTCCAGGCATGGTCAGATTCTTCAGGGCAGGGTGAGTAAGTGCCTTAGCTGCAGATTCACATCAGCCCTGGAAGAACATGGTATCATCACTTCACCCTTATGGGATAAAACATGAAATGGAGGTCACGCAGCTGGGATACCTATGGATTGAGATGGTCCCCACAGGCCAGGCTGTACTGTCCTTTTGATCTTTTATAGCTAACTCTGTTCTTGTTTGAGTCATTGGGCAGTGTTAATTTTGGTTAAGGAACCTGAGCATGGAAGAACTTAGGATCAGGAGCAAGAACCTAGGTAGCCTGATGAGGTGGTCGTTATTAGACCCCAATAATAGTGAGCTATGAAGAGACTTTCATTTTGCTTTGTTTTGTGTTTGTACTGGGAATTGAACTCAGGGCCTTGGCACTGTACTATATCCCCAGCCTTTTAAAATTTTTTAAATTTTGGGACAGGGTCTTACAAAGTTGACCAGGCTGGGCGTGAACTCGCTGTCCTGGCCCCAGCTTCCTAAAGTGCTAGGGTTACAGGTGTGCACCTCTACACCTGACAAAGAAACATTGATTTTGGCTGGGAAGGGGATTAAGGAATAGTATCCAGGGGAGGATGATGACAGAGTGTGGATAGGTCCCGTGGGCAGGTGGCTGTTCCTTGGCCTCCCAGGTGGGGTGACAGAGAGCTCTTCCTGAAATCTAGCCCATTCAAGGACAGCCGCAGAGTCCACGTGCACACAGAACAGAGTAAGAGTTGTTTGAACTGAATGATGAGGGCTCCTGTGTGCAGAGTCTCGGGAATGCACGTGCAAGAGGGAAGACTGCAAACTAGGGTAAGCTAGAGCCAGGAAGGGAGCTCTGCCGCAGGCCCCTACCTGAAGTACCTAGGCAGCTCTCCGAATCATCGGCCCTTTTCTGGGCAGGTGAAGGGCTCATTTGATGGTCAGAGTAGCTCTCAAGGGAGCTGCACAGAGTCCAAATGCATCCAGTGGCCGCTGTATCCTCTATCTCAGTGTGAGGCGGGGATTTTGTTAGGGATGGGTGCACAAAAGGCTCCAGGGACAGAGTGGGAAGGCTGCTTCTTAGCCGAGGCAAAAGTGTAGGATTCTCGATTGTTAGTCCTTAAAATATAAAAACACAAGTAATCAGTATGTGTGTGTGTTTGATGTACTGGTGATGTATGAAAACTTCCACAGTGAGTTTTTAACACCAGTGTATACACATTCATGTTCTCTTTCTTTATTTCTTGTTCAATATAGGTGAGCGTCGCTACTCCAAAGCAGAAACCAAAAACTCCATTTTGCTTTGGTAAGTACGGGACTGGCATGGGCTTCATGTGTACTCAGGTAGCAGCTTCCTCTTTCGAAGAGAGGAAGTCCTGTGATCACGTGTGTGGGCCGCGGAGGCGTAGGTCATGTGTCACATGATAGCACCTCCCCTAGTGTTGCAGCAAAGAGTCTTCTAGCATAAGGGCCACTAGTGTTTGTGTGTTTTTGATGCTGCAGGGTGGGTGCAAAAAAAATCTATAGAAGTTTCTGGGACCCTCGTTTTAGAAGTGAGGACTGGCCATTGTGGTGGTGCGTGCCCATAATCCCAGCACTGTGAGAGGCTGAAGCAAGAGTATTGCAAGTTAAGTCCAGCCTGGGCAACTTAGCCTTAGTGAGATCCTGTCTCAAAGTGAAAAATGAAAGGGGCTAGAGATGGAGTGCAGTGTGAAGGTCCTGGGTTCAGTCTCCACTCCTGCAAAGCTAATTGAGTGAAAGTTGGACACTAGGAGAGGGGATGTGGGGTCAGGGAGGGGACGTGGAACGGAAGGAATGGCTGGCAGTGTGCTTCAGTGTTGCTGGATGGGGGTGACAGGAAGTGGAGCTGCTCACCTGATGGTTAGCAAATGTGGTGCATTTGGCAGTGGGTCGGCGTTGGAGCTCACTGGGTCCTTGGAGCTGTGCTCAGCCCTGGTAGTCTCTGTGTCAGGAGAGTGAGGCTGCCCCTCTGCTGTGTTGGGGGAGCACCTTCAGCACTTCCTGCAGCTCAATACCTGTTTGTTGAATAAATGAATGAACTAATGGATTTGGTGTCTACCCTTCTCTTTTAAGTCCAACACTTCAGGCTCATGCTTGTAGAACCCCCTTGCGCTCTCCTTTCTTGGCCTTGGGTTGGTTCAGGCTTCTTTGGTGCTCTTCTCCCATTTCTTTCAAATACTGCTAAGCTTCAAACTGATTCTCAGATTTTGTGATCAGCAGATGTAAACATACTCATAATTGTAATAAGCCCAGAAGTAAACTGTTGACTGAATGGAATACTCAGAGCAAAGGACCCATTGCAGACAAGGGCAGGATCATAGATTTGGTCTCAGACCAGCTCTGTTCCACTTCCCAGCCACCAGCAAGGCTTGTAACCCAGACGAATGGGCCAGTGAAAATCAAAGCCCTGGGTCCACCAGGACCTGTGTGTCATCGCAACTGTAAATCTGTTAGCTTTGCTGGGAGGTGGTAGACACCAAATCCAATCTTGAGGCCTGCAGAGAAACCTTAGTTTTAACACTGGGAGAAAGCATGTGCAGTCATGTGATGTGCTGCTTCTCAAATGGCCATGCAGAGGGCAGCATTCTAGGGGGGCTCCAGAGCCCCCCATCCGTCTGCCGCCCCAGACACTGCAGCACTGTGGGCTCTCATTGTGTCGCATGTTTTCTGACATGAGGATTTCTCGCTCCTCTTGTCTTTACAGTTATCAATGCCCTGTCACAGAGGTATTTTCTTCAAGCCAATGACCAGAAGGACCTGAAGGACTGGGTTGAAGCCCTGAACCATGCCAGCAAGATCACTGTACGTGTGTGCTTTCTTTCCCTTCCCACAATGGCCTGCCTGGGGCGGGGAAGTGTGAATGGTGGCGGGGCCTTTCCCAGCGCCCTGTCCAGGCTTGGTTCCTTCAGCCTCTCTTCTCTTTGGCTGATCACCCACAGGTCACCCAAGAGCTTGAGTTTGATGCAGCTCAAGGGGAAGTGTCTGGGGCATCCCCCTTGAGCCTCCTGGGAGGGGCTTTCTGTGGTCGTGGCTGGGGTGATCGGGAATGCTGATGGCTGGGAGAGCAGAGTGAGCCAGCAGCACCAAGCAGGGAGGTCAGAGTGCTCTCCTGGCTGAGGAATGTTCCCCTGACTTTAAAAGTAGGGAGGACCAGGCCAGGCCATCCCCAGTCTCAAAGCCTCGTGGAACTAGTTCATGGACTGTCCTGAGTTTTCACATTTTCCTTGATTGGCTAATGAAAAATTGTTTTCCTCTTCCTTAGAAATACAGAAAAAGAGAAGAGTGAAAAGGAAGGAAAGGGAAAGTTACCCCAGTCAGCTTTCCATCACTGTGGAGGAAAAAACCCGAATAATCAACTTTTAAGGAGGAAGGTTGACTTGGGTTTATGGTTTCAGAGGTCTAGTCCGTGGGTGATTGGCCTGTCGTGTTGGGCCTGTGGCAAGGCACATGTTGTGGCAGGCGTAGTGGTGGAGAGCTATTTACCTCACGGCAGCTGGGAAGCAAAGAGCAACGGGATGGGGAAGGACCCGACATTCCTTTCCAGGGCACTCCCCTGTGACCTGATCTCCACCCGCTGCAGCGCACTTCCCAGAGGTTCCGTCCTGCCCCAGCACCACCACAGGCTGGTGGCCAGATCTGTAGCACGTGGCCTTTGGGGGACACTTGCCAACCATCGCACGAGGTCTACTTTTAGGGGAGAAAACCTAATAAGCTTTTTAACTAGCAAGTCAGGTAGACTCTTGACTTACAAACCATGGCTGCTTTGCTGGAAGTCTGAGGTTGTCTGTTGCCCAGTCAGACATGCTTACATTTGCTAGCTTGCGGTCATGCCGGGGTCCCAGGGCAGGGTGAGAGTGCTGTGAGTAAACTGATTGGCTGAAATCCTTACGTCTCTCTAACATCGGTGTTGCTGGAGCTGACCAGAGTGCAGTGTCGTCAGGTCAGCGGGTTAGCAGGTCAGTGTCTCATTCAGATAAACCGTGGCAAACCTGGGAGGAGAGAGTGAGCCGGGCGGGGAAGGGGAGGGGAGCGGCTCCTGTGACTCACACGCACTGGTGCTGACCTGTGTGCAGGGCTCTGCAGTGCTGAGTCAGTGAGTGTTTTCTTCTCTCTTGTTGGGAGGTCTTCACCCTTTTGCATCTTCTAGGATTTGAGATTTCTTTCAGTGTCTAATATTTGTCTCTTTTTTGTGCATGTGGGTAGGGCACTGGGATGGAACCCAGGCCCATGTGCATACTGGGCAAGTGGTCTGCCCTGGACCTGCACCCTAGCCTTTTTAAAGTCATATTTGGAGACATAGTCTCAGCCTGGCCTCAAACTTGTGATCCTCCTGCCTCGGCCTCCCATGTAGCTGGAATTAGAGATGAGCACCATACACCTAGCTAGTTTCCTTCTGGGTTTCAGCCTCTTTTTCCTAGTAACCTGGGCGGGCGGGACGGCCTGCAAAGTGACAGCAAGTGGGTTCTCCCTCCTCCCTCCTTGCCTCTCTGCTGTTGTGGTTTTTCTGGTGCGGGGCTTCTGGCCGGGGCCGCGTGCGTGCTAAGCATGCGCCGTGCCTCTGTACATCTGCAGCACACCCAGGCCGTTTATATGAAAGCCTTTGGTTTGGTGCCAGGCACTGAACTCAGCTGTGGAGCTGCACCCCAAGCACTTGCCTCCCATCCTGCCTCACTGCCTGGCTTTTGCTGCCTCTTCTCCAGCTTCACGGAGCAGCAGCTGTAGGGTGTAGGCGTGGGAGGGGACCTGCTGAGCCCCGAGGTTGGAAGAGGAGTTGTGAGTCACCTCGTCTCCAGGATCTCTTTGCTTCCCTACTTGCTTTCCGTGTCCCGGATTCCGTATCCACAGATTTAACCCACTGTGGATTGAAAGCATTAGAAACAATTGCCTCCCTGGAACATAGACATTTTTCTTGCCCTTCATCCATAAATAATACAGTACAACAGCTGTTTGCCTGGCACTTGCATTGTACCAGGTACAGTAAGCCGCAGAAAGACACGGAGTGTGTGGGAGGTGTGTGCGGTTCCGGGCAGCTCCTCCTCTGCGTGACACACAGGGAATTGCAGGTGTTGGTGCCCCCGAGTGTCTGGGAACAGCCCTCCTCCGCGGATGCTGAAGGTGTCTGTGGACCCCTCCTCACCCCCTCCCGCCACAGGGCCTGTGCGACAGCAGGAGCAGGGCAGGCAGTGCTTTCTCCTGGTCTTTGCGCGTCCCACAAAGGTTTCCCTCCTTCCCTCCCCCCTCCCTCTCTCTCTCCCTCTTTCTTCCTTCTCCTCGTCTCCCTTCTTCTCTTCTCTCCATCCATGCTTCCCTTCTCCTCCCTCCTTTCTTTCCTTCTCCTTTTCCCTTTTGGACCCTGGAGGCTGAATTTGGGCCCTTTGCCCTGAGCTGCACAAAGCCCAGCCCTTTTTGAGATAGGGTATTGCTAGGCTTCCCAGTTGAGCTTGAACTTCTCACCTTCGTCCTGGGCCTCCTGGGAGGCCTCCGCCTCCTCGGCCCCTGGAGTGACAGCCCTGGACTGCCAGGCCTCCTTCCCCCTCTTTCTGCAGTGTCCTTTAGTGTGTCTTTCCCTGCAGAGGCTGGGACGAGGTTGACGGTCTGGGGTTGTGACACCACATGATAAAGCGCATGTGTAAGACTCCATTTACAAAGCGAGGTGTGTTGGAGGTGTAGAGGTGAAGAAGGGGCAGGCCATGTGATGAGCTGCCACACGTGACGTGTCGCTCTTAGGACAGGGTGTTGTGCAGCCTCTTTAGCAAGCACATGGACCTCAGAGCGTTGCTGGGGATAGCAGGATAGCAACTGCTCGAACTGGGGTTCTAATCCAGGTCCCCTGACTCCCGGGAAGTTTATAGTTTATGAACATCTTAAACAGCTGTAAAATGTTAGATCACACATGACTTTTACGTGTGTGGCTTTATTTTAGCCCTGTAAAAACCTTATGTAGAAAAGGGAAGAGTTATTATCCCTGTTCACTTAAGCGGGGAGATAGAAAGACCCAGAGATGAATGTGCTTGCCTGAGGGCACAGAGTCAGGACACATCCAGTTTTTCTGCCCACAGAGTGCTCTTTGTTTTTTAAAAACTGTATTTTTATGAGTGTGTATTAATTTTATAAAATACTGGATTTCCGTATTGAGAGAGAGCCTTGCTAAGTTACCAGTTGGGTCTGAGCTTGGGACTTTCCTGCCTCAGCCTCATGCGTTGAATCCAGCCCCGTTCCTTGCTGTAACACTCCTCTTTCCCTTCCTCCCTTCCTCTTGTCTGAAAGGTTCCCGTCTGCTTTTACGTCGCTGTCTTTTGCTTCCTCATACAGCCTACCTCAGTCTACTCGAGTGCTTTGACTGGCTGAATTTGATTGATGCTCAGCACGTTGTGACGTGAGGACTTTGTACTCACTGTTTGTTTGGTACTTGGTGTGCGTGCTGGCACTTTAGGGCTATTCATTCTTGCTACTTGGCCTGGATCCTGCAGCCAGTTGATGATGGGTCCCAGGCATCACTATATTAAGGAAAACATGCAATACTTGTCTTTCTGACTTGGATTACAAGTGTTCAGCCTCAATACGACGATGTCTAGTTCCACCTATTTTTCTGCAAACGACATGATCGCACTCTTCTTCACAGCTGAATAGTGCTCCTTGTGTATGTGTACCCTGTGTTCTGTATCCGTTCGTCTGTGAGGGTGAACCCAGGCTGGTTCCATGTGTTGGCTGTTGGGAACTGTGCGTGTGCGGGCACCCGTGGCCTTCCGTGTCTGTCCTTTGGTTCTGTGCTGACAGTGGTATGGCTGGGTCATATGCAAGTTATATTCTTAGTGTTTCGAGGCGCCTCTAGACTGATTTGCATAGTGACTGTGCTAATGTACATTCTGACTCACAGCTCAAAGGTTCACTTTTCTCCCATTCTGGCCTGTGTTTGCATTCTTCATGCGGTCGCCCTTCTGAGCAGGCTGAAATGGGACCCCAGTGCAGCCTTGGTTTGCCCTGTTTTGCTGATCACTGTAATTGATGGACTTTTTTTTTCATGCAATTATTGGCCATTTTTTAGTACTTAGTTGGGAAAGTGTCTGTCAGGTTCGTTTCCCCCTTTTTTGATTGGGCTACTTGGTGGTCTTTTGGGGTTTTGGTTTTTGATGTTAAGGATTTTAAGTTCCTTATATATTTTCTAGATATTAACTCCCTGTTGGATAAGTAGCTGGTTATATTGCTCTTCTTTACATAAACTGCTTTCTCTCTCTGTTGGTTATTTCTCTTGCAGTGAAGAAACTGTTTAATTTGATATAGTCCCATTTGTTGCATTGTGGTATTTCCTGAGCTATTGGAGCCCTATTCAGGAAATCTTTGCTCTGTGCCTATGACTTTACGTGTTTCCCTTATGTTTTCTTCTAGCAGTTTCAAAATTTAAGGTCTTATACCTGGTTTTGATCCATTTTGAGTTGATTTTTGGGTAGGATGAGAAAGTAGTTTCAGTCTTTTACATATGGATATTCAATTTTTCCTGCACCATTTGTTAATGAGACTGTTTTTCTGTAACATGATTTTGGCTCTTTTGTTAAGAGTCAGATGGCTGTAGTTGTGCATGTTTCTTTCTGTGTCCTCTATTGTGCGTCATGCTGTTTTGTTACTATGGCTTTATAGTATAATCTGAAAGTGGGTATTGTTGTGCCTCCCACCTTGCTGTTCTTGCTCACAAGTACCTTGGTTACTCTGCATCTTTTTTGTTTCCATGAGTTTTAGTGTTGTTTTTTTCTAGTTCTGTGAAGAATGTTATTCGAATTTTGATGGAGATTGTGTTAAATGTGTAGATTACTTTTAATAATGTGGCCATTTTAACAGTGTGAATTCTCCTATCCATGAACATGAGAGCTCTTTGTGTCTCTAATGTCTTCAGTTTCTTTCTTTAGAAAAAACCTTATTTTTAATCTGTGTAGCTCAGGTGAGGCTGATTTTAAATCTTTGGATGTGGAAAGACCTTGTACAAGCTGAGTATTCCGTATTTGAAATGCTTGGGACCAAAGTGTTTTGATTTCAGGTTTTATGGAGTTTGGGAATATTTGCATGTAACTGTACATAATGAGAAACCTTATTCAGGACAGGCCCTGACTGTAAACAGAAATTCACTAGTCTTTTATTTACACCCGTGTATATGCTCTAGTGGTAATTTTACACCACATTTTTAGTGTGCCTGTGTTTTCCCTGCGGCCCTGTCCCACAGCCGGGTACCACGTGCTCCCCCCACCCCTGCCCATGCTGGGAACCGTTGAACCCAGGGTCTCACACATGCTCGGGCTCCACCCTCAGCCTCTCCATGGCAGTTTTATCCGTTCTCCTTGCCTAGGGGTCTTTCTCTCATCTCTGCATTCCTGCCGTTTCACCGTCTGCTCCTCTGGAGACCCCTGCTGACCTCCCCATTTATACTAGACCCCGTGATGCACCTGCCACAGCTCCCACTGACTTTCCCGTGGAAGGCCTCGCCTTTTGTAGATTCTTGAGTTGGTTATACTGCTCTGTATGTTGGCCAGGGTAGGGGTGTCAGTCTCACCTGCTAGTGTATAAGTGCCTTGAGGACAGCACTTTTGTCTGTTTTGTTCGATGTTTTATCTTGCCTTCTGATCAGGAAAAGGCTAGTTCATAGTATAGATACTCAGTAAATTTGTGGATCCAGTGTGGTGTGTGTGGTGTGCCTGTGTATGTGTGTGTGCATGCAGAGGCATTGGTGACTGAGTTCCTCATATTTAAATATGGATTGATGGGAGGGCTGGTGTATTAGCTACATTCTTGTCACAGACAAAATGCCCAATGCTTGCAACTTAAAGGAAGAGAGGTTTATTTTGGCTCATGGTTCCAGTGGATTCAGTCCTTGGTTGGCAGAATTCAAGGCAGAAATGGCATGGCAAAACAGCATGCCAGAGTAAAGCTGTTCGCTGCATGACAGCCAGGAAGCAGAAAGAGGAGGGGAGCTGGGACAGGAGCACACCTTGTCAATTCATGAAGTCGTGCCTCTAGTGACTTACCCCTTCTGACTGTTAGGTCTTCTGTTGGTGTGAGAGAGAAGAGAAAAAGTCTTTACTGAGGCCACAGGAGAGTTGCTAAACAAAAGCAGGCACCCTCTGGAAGCTTCAGGAAAGAACGGTGGACTTTATTTGGAATTTGATAGGGGGCTTAGCTAAAGGGGTGGACGGAGTGACGGAACGACGTTTGGACTGATGGTTGAAGGAGAATGTGCACATGTACGAAAAGCGGCCGTTTGACTATGGGTTTGTGAGAAGAACACAAGGGGCGCTGTCTAGCGCCAAAGGAAGGCGGTTTCCAGGAAAAACCTGTCACTGGCCGGGGTCCACCTCCACATGCAATGCTTGTGGTGGTAGTGGTGGTGGGGGTTTAGATGTAATCCGTAATGGCGGGGGAGGAGAGAGCATTTGTACTGTAGTGTGGGACATTAGCTCTTCTTCCCATCCCCATCCTGCCTTTGGGTCCCTGCTTTCCCTAAACCTTCTGGGTTGACTGTACTACCATTCCTCCTAGGTACCCAAAGCTGGGGGCCTGCCCCTGACTACTGAAGTTCTTAAGAGCATAACAGCCACCCCAGCCCTGGAGAAGAAGCCACAGGTGGCCTACAAGACAGAGATCATCGGAGGGGTGGTGGTGCACACACCCATCAGTCAGGTGCTGGGGCCTTGCTGGACTGTGGGGGACAGGGTGGGTACAGAGTGCGGTGGTGTGCGGTGATGTGCACAGTCTGTACCGAGAAAGAGGTAGAAGGGAGTTGGGGGGGGGCTGGACAAGAATGAGCGCCCAGAGAAACACAGTTGAAACCACGTGGCCAGTAGGCGTTGGCGACAGCCCAGGAGAGGACTCGGGGAGCGAGGCCCAGGTGAGAAAGGAGGCTGGGAACAGGCCTGCGGCCGCCTCCTGTCCCTTCCCGGTTCCCTTCTGGCTTGTGTTTGCTGTTTTTCTCTTTCACCTGAGTCTGCCCAGCTTCCTCGAGTCTTGCAGTTATACCTGGGTACTCTCTTGTTTTGAAACTTGGAATTTGGTGAGAAGATTTTGTTCTGGTGTTCACGGTTTGGTTGATAGTGTACAAGCTGGAACTTGTTGGTGCCCATTGCCTCGTGACTCCATTCAAGAGCAGTCAGTCGTCTCCCTTCTTTTCTTGCTTTCTCTCCCTCTTTCCCTCCTCCTTCTTTCCCTTCTTCCTCTCCTCCTTTCCCCCTTCCTTCCTTCCTTCCTTCCCAGGGCCTCGCCCATGCTAGACAGTTACCTTACCACTGAACTACACTCCTAGCCTTTTAAAATTTTATTTAAACAGGGTCTTGATGAATTGCCCAGGCTGGCCTTGAACCTGTGATCTTCCCTCCTCACCCTGCTGAGTAGCTGGGACCAGATCTTTGCAGATCTTCAGAGATCTGGCCAGAGGGCAGGGAGGGAATGTGGCTATAGAGATGGGGTGGCCCAGGTGCTAATTCTGATGTTTCCTTGTAGAATGGTGGCGATGGGCTGGAAGGGAGTGAGCCAGGGTCCCACGCCATCCTGCGGAGGTCTCAGAGTTACATCCCCACGTCAGGCTGCCGTGCTTCCACTGGGCCCCCCCTCATCAAGAGTGGCTACTGCGTGAAGCAAGGGAATGTGGTGAGTGTCCACGTGGGCTTGGCCAGGTTCTGGTGACTTCGGTGGGTGTGGACACAGCATGGGGGAGACCACAAAAGGAGGAGCTACTTCCTCCGTGCTGGCCACGGAGTAAACCATGAGATGTGGAGAGCAGTCACGGGGCCCACATGGCAGAAGCCTGGGGTCTGCAGGATGTGGGAGCCCGGCTTCCACGGGGCCTGGGGCGGGGCGCTTTATGTGGGAGCCTTCTCTGCGGTGGGGGAACCTCTCCCTAACATTCAGCTCTTTAATTTTTCATGTCAGCGCAAGAGCTGGAAACGTCGCTTCTTTGCACTCGATGACTTTACCATCTGCTACTTCAAGTGTGAGCAGGTTAGTGCTGAGCTTGGGGCCTTTCTAGGGGTTGTAGAAGATACAGGGTACGCATCAGGCCACACCGAAGGTGACGGCACTGTCTTCTGTCCGTCTGCGTGTGCCTCCACTACTCCTGTGCTCTGTCTGTGGTGAGCAGCTGGCTGATCAGAGCCTCAGAGCATTTTCTTCTTGGACTTTTCACTCTTAATGATTACTTTCAGGCTCAGTTGCTTATCCACCTGTATTGTAATCCAAGTATTGAGTATTGTGATCCAAGTATTGTTATCCCTTTTTCAGTCTTCCTCACAATCCAGAAAGTTACATTTACAATCCTTTTTTTTTTTGGTACCAGGGATCGAACTTGTGACCTTGCACTTGCCAGTCAGGCGCTTGTGCCACTGAGCTAAATCCCCAGCCCTTATATTTACAATCCCATTGAGACATTACTGGAATCCCAGCAAGTTAATTCCAATCTACCACCTCCAGTGCAACCCACAGTGAGAACAAAGACACCAAGACATATTCAAAGTTGAGGACTGCCAAGGGGTCCTAAATCCATCCAAGTGAGGATTGTAGCCCAAGGCCTTGATCCTAGGCCTCTCCCAGAATTTATTATCTTGTGAAGAAGGGGGTGGCTCAAGGATGAGTGACAGTGAGGAAAGCCAGAGCTGGTCAGCCAGGTAGGGAGAAAAGTATCTTTGCAAAATGCAGGGAGAATGACACACAGAAGGGTCAATCTGCATAATTTAATTAAGGCAGGATTTGAATTGTTTTTGGAAGCTGCTGCTTCAGTTTCTGATATGTAAATTCCTGTGCCCTGGAGGCTCATAGCTTCTTGATTCTGAGGCTCGTACCCAGTTGACATTCTTGGAGCTGCCTGGCTCTGCCATCTTGCTGTGCCCACATCTTTTACAGAGGGCACCACGTGAGGAAGCAGGAGAGGGTCAGGAAGGCCCCAGAGATTACACATCAGTACTTCAGATGGCCTTATTTGCATTGCTTAGAGCCAATTGAAGAATAAAAAGTACCATAGTCAGCTCTGTACATACCAGAATATGGAAATAAGACTCGACTTACGTAATGCTAAGCAGTTGTTCTGCATTCAAGGAGAGGTGCTCATGTAGACTTCTACAAACCTGGGCTTCACCAAGCGCTGTTAAGAGGGGCTGTGGGTAGCAGGTTGGTCTGTGGGTCATTTGAGCCCATTCACTCCCTGTCCATTTGTCCCACCAGGACCGAGAACCACTGCGCACCATATTTCTCAAGGATGTTCTCAAGACCCATGAGTGTCTGGTCAAGTCTGGGTAATTATCTCTGCATTTTCTTTTCTCATCAGAATCTCCATTTGTCTGCTTACATTTTCATGACTGACACATTCTCCAGAAGGGAACAGGAACTTAAGTGTCACATGGCTGCCTCTCTGCCTCCAACCCAACTTAGGGGTGAGGTCACACCGAGCAGACTTATCGTCTTCCTGTTACCTTACTCTTGCCCCTCAGCAGATGAGCTTTTAGGACAGTTTTCATTATTTTAAATAAGCAATGAAGAGGGTGGAGCTCGGGTGTTAGAATTAGTCCATAGGAGGAGGTGCCCTGCCTCGGTCATAGGTTAAGCATTTCCTGCCAGTTCACTGCTTCTGTTGCCTCTTGCATGAACTTCTTTGCCTTTTCTCTCCCCCTTTTGACCTTGCTGTCTCATTAGCACAGGGTGGTTGCAACTTATCTGTGCTATCACCACTGGGCAGGAAGGGGAAGTATTTTTCATGTGTTCCTCTTTCCACTAGGAAATGGTTGCCTTCCACTGTGGTGCATAGGATGGTGCGATGGAACTTGGCTGGGGAATAGGTCATAGTGAATCCCCAATTCCAATGATGCTGCAGTTAAACTTTATAGACCCTGAGGGGATTTGGGCTTGACCAGGTCTTTGGAGATCCTTCATTGTCCCTAGCCTAGAACCTCAGTGCAGACATGAGACCTCCTGACCTGTTGTGGTAGAGCTCAATCCTAACAGTACTTTGAACTTGCTCTAAGTCTTGCATTCTTCCAGAGTCACACTAAACTCTGGATAAAAGATGTCAGTGAGTTGAAAGTAGCTGGGAAACAATCCCTAAGACTCCGCAGCTTCCAGGCCTTTTAGACTGTGTGGCCTCCCTGGACCCTTGTCAGGGAGGTTCAGGACATCTGGGTAATCAGCAAACATTTGCTCAGTTAAATTGAATTGATGGGGAGGTGACGTGAAGCCTGGGAAGTAGAGATGAAAGGGGTGGGGATTTCCTACCTGCTTTTTGTTCAGTTGCTTGGTGGTTGATCACATGGTCATGAGTAATACGCATGAATGGTCTAAAAGATCAAAACATCTAGCCAAAAAGAAGTATTCTGAGCAGCATTAATAAGTTGGTGAGATCTGTTTCTAGTGACACATATCATACCAAAAGTCTTTGTGCCTGTCAGAGTTAATTTCTTGTTGCCGAGACACAATACCCAACACCCTCAGGATAAAGGAGGAGATTATTTTGGCTCTCAGTGTGCAGAGGTTTCAGTCTGTAGTCCGGTGTCTCCAGGCAGGGTGGCACATGGCAGGGGAGAAGCTGCTATGGCACCCCTGGTGGAGGCAGAGAGTGAGAAAGGAGTAAGGAGAGATGATCCCTTCCAGGCCTCGCCCAGTGGCCCACTTCTTCTGAGCAAACCACACTTGCTCTCGGAAGGTCAGCTCTGAGCCCACAGAGTACTGACCCGCTGATGAGTACCACACTCCCAGGGTCCAGTCGTCTTCCCAAAGCCCCACCTCTGAGCACATGAGGCTTTGGGGAACATCTGGATTTAAACCACAACAGTACCTGATAGTTGATTTCTGTGATGAACATCCCAATACAAGAACATCCCAAACTTATACTTGAGTTTAGAAAGGCCCACAGTATCTTTAAAACATGACCCGGCACCTCTTTCCTGAGGACAGCTTCCTTTCAACTCTGTCTCTCTGACTGATCCCAGTCTTTAGCCTCATTCTCTTCCTATGTCCAGTGCCCAGGTCGCCGGCTGGACCCCTGACATTACCTCCAAAGTTTTTATTCATGAGTCTGACCCTGCTTGTGATTGTTCCTTTCTTGAAATGACTTGCAGCACCGCTCATGACCCAGCACGAGATTGTAGTCTCGCCTCCTTGGGTTCTTTCTAGGGTGGCAGTGACCTTATGTGTTCCCCACATGTTCCCTGCAGTGACTGGATATACACAGCAGGCATTTAGCACTGTAAACCATTTTGGCCGGTCTGAGGTTCATCCCTGAATGCTGGCTACATCTGTCTTGTCCTCCTCTTCATAGAAGTTGGAATTTCTCTTCCAGACCTCACATTCAGTTCAGAGTAGCCTCTTCTAACCTGTCTCTCTTTAGCTCCTTGTCTCCTAGCCCAGAACAGTGAGGCCAGCTGCAGGGCCTGAGGGAGGTAGATGGGTTGTCACCTGCTTGGAGATGGGTTTCGGGAAGGGAGGGCTAGCACCCTTTGGAGAGGCGGATGGTGCTGGAATCACATGAAGCTTAGACCCTGGAACAGCCCTGTGTTCAGATCTGCAGCACCGTGGACACATGCATGTCATTTAACCTCCCCTGGCCTGGGTCTCCTCATCCATAAGTGCAGAGAGTTTTCCAGCACCCTACAAGGTGGTTGTGGGGATTGGATGAAAGCATATTCAAAAAAGCATTCAAACCAGTGCATTACACCCCACCCTAAACATCTTTGCTCCCGAGAAGCAGGAAGGAAGGAGAGAAAGGAAACTGTAGGGGCAGTAGTGGACACCAGGCAGGAGGATCCAGAGGGGAAGGCAGTTTTATTGTGTTAGAAGTGGGCCGGTGATGGTGGGGGTGGTAGACTGAGCTGGAAGAAGCCTGGACGTGTTGTGGGTTTTTAGGTATGGGCTGCAGGAAGAATGGCTTGGACACCCCCATCCTCTTTTATGGTAGAGGCCACACCAGTGCCTACACTTAGTGCCACTGAGTTCCCCAGGATACCCGTCAGCATGTCCAGTAACTGTTTTCCTTTTTCTCTGTCTAGTGATCTCTTAATGAGGGACAACCTGTTTGAAATAATAACCAGCTCCAGGACCTTCTACGTGCAGGTAAAATGCTCACCCTGCGACAACATTTTCTGTGCGAATGGTGGACCTAACAGGCTTCTCCCTTTCCCCTGCTTTATCTTTCCCTTTGCTTGAAGTTGTGAGATGGTAAATGTAGCCCCCAAGAGTCAGTGTGAGTCCCATTTTATTCTAAACAGGATGTTTGCCGAAAGCTTCCCAAGCATAAAAGAGCAAGGCTGAGCCACTGTACTGGAGAATGTGTTTGCTCTCAGCCACTGGGCTCCAGCTAAGCAGAGAAAAGGAGAACTGGTCAGCGATTTCACTTCTGCTTGGGAGGTATTTATAAGTCCGTCTGTGTGTGGACATCTCTGTGTGCGGAAGGACAGAAGCACAGAGGGCCCTGTGCTGTGCCAGGTGCAGGGCCAGCTGCACAGAGAAAGCCATTGTGCGAGCTCTGAGGTTCACTTATCGGGACTATCTCCCTCCACCCACAGCTCTGGATCACACCCAGCGCTGTGAGTCAGAGGAGCCAGGGACTCCAGGCAGGGCGTGGCCACCTAGGGCCAAGTCCGCAGCCCATCCTGGCTGGCAGTCCTAGCAGTGCATTGCTTCCCAGCAGCATGAGGATGCAGGGTCTCTGGCACCGAAACTCCTGCAGAGTGCTTGAGTAGGGGCTTCCCAACTGCAGCTTCTGGGGATTCCCAGCCCTCTCTCTTCCTTGCTCTCTGGAACCCTGCCTTCCATAGGGAGTTAAGCCTTCTTCCCCGTTCTGGGGCAGCAGCTCCTCCTCTCCACCACCCTCTGCCTGAGCCCAGCAGGTGTGCTGGGCAGCTTGGGCACCTGCAGGCCATGCTCATTCCAACTCACAGTGGCTCTTGTCAGAGATGGCCAAGGGCAGGTGCAGGGCAGCCGGGACCATGGCAGGAAGCTACTTATTCACGGGCACCACTGCTGCTTGGGGTCAAGGTGGAACCTAGAGATGCAACAAAGAGTTGCTGTTGTTGCAGTGGATAGATATTTGTAGAGTATCTCAGAGTGTGGGGATGCAGGCTAAACAGAAGCAATCCTGAGCCCCGTAGACTCGGGCCAACCAGCAAGTCCAAACCACTCCTTAGGGTGCAGTCAGAAGTGCCAGGTCAGTGAGGCCCAGTTGCAAGGTGTTGCAACTGCTGTTCAGTGAGGGCGTGGCCTTGAGCTCTGCTGGACAAAGAGTAAACGTTGCCATGTGCAGACTGAAGCACATGTAGGCAGTCAGGGCACCCTCGGGTGAAATGCAGCATATGACAGACTGATGCAAGAGTGGGACCCTTCATGGAGATGGAGAGAGGGGAGAACAGGGTGGGAAATGGGAATAAACATGACTAAGGCGTGATGGCTACATGTGCCCATCCCTAAGATGGTTGTAATTATTATCACACAAAAAAGAAATTCAGGGGCATACATTTTCCTCGAAGTATGAGCATCTCTAAAATGTGACTTTCTAATTTCTGATATGGACATAAAATTCTGCATTGATGACAGATTAACATCTGTATCTGAGAACAGAATGGAATCCAAGTTTATTGCAAGTATAAAACAAGCTCCCCCAAAGTGGTGGAGAATTACAAAACAAAAGCAAAGCTAGGCCCAGGGTTGCCTGCCTATAATTCAGTATTGTGGGAGGCTGAGGCAGGAAAATCACAAGTTTGAGCCCAGCCTGGCAACTCAGGGACCTATGTATGGGACCTTCTGTCAAAATAAAATCATACAAAAGGGATGTGAGTGTAGCTCTGTGAGAAAGCTGTGGATTCAGTCCCCGGTACTGGAAAAAACCTCACAAAATCCCCATGAAACTGTGCAATCAGTGTAGCTGATATTACAGAGAGGACTTCTTAGGAGGAGGAATGTTCCCTGCCAGGGCGCATCTCAGCAGAGTCAGGACAGTGGTCCGGGCAATAGAGAGCAGGCATGACCAGGCCTGGAGACGAGGGTGCCAGGCAGCACTGTGGGACCGCAGCTCTGTGCACCGTGTCAGAGAGCTGTGGCTCCATCCGAGAGCCAGCGGACTCGGCATTCAGTGGGGGAGCAGCTAGCCAGGCTTCCTGCCAAAGGCGGCACGTGGATTTGGGCGTTATTTAACTTTCCCATCCTTGTCTTCGAGATGAGAAGCTCCACCCCAGCCTTCCATGGTGCTCTGGCTGTTGACTGCTGGCCCCGGCAATGTGGAGGGCAAAGGAGCAAAGGCCAAGTGGCTGGGCAGGCTGGTGTAAGGTGCAGGCCAGGGATGAAGGGAGCTGAACTTGCGTGGACAGATGTGGAATTACCAAGGGGATCCCTTTCCAGGACTTGAGAATCACCTGGGGGAAGAGAGAGAGGTGAGACAAAGCTTGAGCTGGGGTGTTTAGCCTGAGCCTTGTGAGCAGGGGGCTGCTGAGAGCGAAGAGGAGTCCTGAATTGTCAGTGCCTGTGGAATGACATCCAAAGGGACAAGCCCAGCTGACCACTGGCTGGATGATGCTTGATGCATGAGTGACTGAGTGAATGCCTATTCTGTAGTGAGCTGCTGGCTAAGAGCTTGGGAGAGGATGTGCAGTGGGAGATACAGTGATTTGGGAAGCCAGACAATTAACCCCAAAAATGTGCAAAAGACATTGCATTACCTGCATGAGTGTAAGCACACTTTCTGGAAGTCTCTCCTCACCTCCATCCTCCTTTCCCTCCTGGTATAAAAAACCTCTAACATCACTCTGAATAAATAAACATGTGATCAGATCAGTTGATAGCACCTAAGTTAAAGTCAGTGAGAAGAAAGAAGAGATTATAGATTGATTTTAAAAAGGATTGAGGAATATACAGATGGAAAACTATATATATAAAAGAACCTCATTTCAGTGGCGTAAGTGCCTGCTGGCAAGCATGAGGTCATGAGTTCGATCCCCAGTACCGCCAAAAAAAAAAGCATTAACTCAATGCAAATAGCATCTGTAAACTCAGGAAGCTACATTTTATGGAAAATCACTATATTCCTATAAAATAGCAAGAGTAGTATTTTTAATGTTTTCTGTAAATCTCTGATTGCTGCATAATAGAAGACAACAGGGTTTTCATGTCTGCCTCTGTGTTGTTTCTGTGGTCATCTGTTGTTTGGATTGAAGGACATGAAAATATGACCTCAGACAAATATGTATTTGAAAAAAATATTTTAATGTTTTTATAGTTAATTATGGATATTCTTCAATTCTGTATCAAAACTCGGCAAATAGTAATTTCTTAATGTTTAGGTGAAATGTAGAACATGAAACCATATCAGTAAACTTTCTACTCTTGCGCTAAATCCAGTGGTCCCTTCTGCACTTTGGATACTTTACCCATGTGTGGTTTCATAACCATCTGCATCAATCATTTGGAAAACGCTGTTCTTACTGAGGTATGCAAGTCTTCCAAATGTTGACACATTTTATTACATAATACTTAACACATCACATTCATTAAGTCATCATCACTCATTAGCAGTGTCATTAAGTATGGAAAGTTGTTGAGCTCATGGAGGTATATAGACAAATTTTCTGCAATTCTAATTTTGGTTTTAAAAGTTTACCATTGGCCAAAAAATACCAGCCTGATTTTCCCTTGACATTACCACCTCATTCACTCACTGCTGAAGAAGAAGGAAAAAATCTGCCGAATATTTGCCCTTGAAGAAGTCGTATTGATAGTTTCTTAGGTCAGTCATTTGTCCCAAGTCACTCATGTCTCCTGCTGAGGGAGAAGGACTGCACCCTTTGGGGCTGAGATTTTACCCAGCATGCCAGAGTGGAGTTCTAACCTGCTTCCTAAGTTACACCTGCCCAAGAGAAAATTCTCTCACCTCAGTACCAGAGTAGTCCTTGACACAGAAAACAACTCCGTAGATGGAGGAGGGCTCCTTGGGCTGGACTCTGACTGCTTGGGTATTGGTCATTTAACTGACCTGTCAAGTTTATTGTGTAGACTTCAATCCTGTGATTTCTCACATTGTACTAGTCTTCACTTTTAATCAGAAGCAGAGTCCTGTCAGACACTTAGAGGCCCCGGGTCCAGCACTGAGCAGCTTAGCAGGCAGTATATTACTTAACTTCTGGCAGTCTCTGAAGTCACTTCCAACGGATGCAGGAGGAAGCGGGCTCTGAGGTGAATGCTTCGTCTGAGACTGAGACCCTGAATCCAGCGGTTATGGAACTGGCTAGGCGGTCACAGGTGCTGCGGTGAGAATTGCTGAAGTGTTATTTGTGAGCAGCATGAGCCAGAAGCCAAGAGATGGAGGCTGTGGTCACAGGCAGGGTGGGGGACGGCTGACTCTTACCAGGGAAGGTGGTCTTGGGGTACCTGGGAATCTCGGCAGATGATCTTGGTGACGAGGGGCCCTCAGTCTGGCAGTCATCAGGCATGGGAGTGGGCAGGAAGGTGGGTGTTAGAGGAGGCAGTTCTCTGTTCTGTGTGGGGGTTCAAAGTGAGATTTTGAGCCTGGAGATCCAAGCCAGCATTTTCCCAGTCACAGAGCATCTGGGGGTGTCAGGGAGCTTATCCACAGGAGGATTATTAGTTTATCATAAGGAGAAATACAGTGTGAACTTGGTACCTTGGGTCAGACCCATCGTCGTCAGAGCAAGAGTGACACTAAGGAGACTCACAGGTGAGCGGCAGCGCTGGTCACACTCTTGAGATCGTTACACTTTCAGACTGCAGGGTGAATGGTGCCCTGAGGACTGTGTCCTGCACGGTCTGCACAGAAGTGCGTGGCCAGGCCGAGTCTGAGGCTGCGGCTGGTTTTGGGAAGCAGACACAGGTGATCCGCTGCTGGGAAATGCTGGCCGCAGCTGGCTGTTGGGAATGGGAGGAAAGAGGAGCTGCCTATGGGTTTAGGGCAGGAGGAGGGGCATTAAGCAAGGACAGATGTTGGGCCACTTTGATTGCAGCTCCCTGCCTCTGCTGTCAGCCGTCTCGTGGGTTACAGAACTGGGTTTAGGGTAGATACTCAGTGAAAGGTCATAGGACTGTGCTGCAGCTACAGACCGGAGTGAGTCATTTTAGAATCCTTGTCCCTCTCATCTCAAAAATTGCCCTCAAGGATAGAAACCCTGCTTTCTTTTGAACCCAGCACCAAAAAGAGAAGAAGGTATGAGTTTGGCATTTCCCTTACTGTTCTACCCAGTTTTAAGTACTTTTCAGTCTCTAAGTAATTCATCATGGGGTGGGTGAGCTGAGCTGTTTTTTACCTCTGATTTGTGAAACTATCTTGTGATGTGGTTTTAAGATATCTTTTTAGATTTTGATGAAAGCCAAACATGGGTTTTTCATACAAGAAACATACACCATAATTTTTGCATATAATTTTTGGATGTCACTGAATTTACGTTGTTCCAAAACTGGGTATCAGTTCTTAAAACTGCTAATAGAGCTTGTTACTGTGATCTCAGTAAAATAATACATTTCCTTCTTGTATGGAATTAATTGCAATATCTGCTTTTCCATTTGAATTTTTTTCTTTTTTCACTGCTGAGGTTGGAACCAGGGCATTTATCACCAAACTACATCTCTGGGTCTTTAAGCATTTTTTATTTTGAGACAAGGTTTCACCAAGTTGCCCAGGCCAGTCTCAAACTTGAGAAGCTCTTGTCTCAGACTGCTGAATAGCTGGAACTTCAGATATGTACCACCATAGCTGGCTGAATAGTATTTTTTCTTTAGAAGCATTAAGGATTGAAACCATTGCATATGCATTGAGCTATAGGCTCAGCACTTCTTTTATTCTGTATTCTGACACAGGGCCTCACTAAGTTGTTAAGTTGCCCAGAATGGGCTCGAACATGCAATCCTCCTGCCTCAGCCTCCAGAGTGCTGACATTGTAGCTGTGTACCAGCATGCCTGGCTGAATAATATGTTAATACTTTAAAACAATGGTTAAGCTACTAACAGAAAGTGTTGTGATTTTCATTCAAGAATATTCTGCTTTCCATATGAGACCAATTGTAGTATCAGCTTTTTTGTTGGAAACATGCATATACATGTGGTTTTGGTTTTTTGTTTGCTTTTGGTGCTAGAAATCGAACCTGTAGTGAATGTGACCTACCACTGTGCCCCACCCCCAGACCTGTATTTGACATAGTGGGGTGGTTACTGGGGTTTTGGGAAGTACATTCCACACATCCCTGGACACAGATTACCTGAGGATTTTCCAGTTTACATAATGAAACTGTCAGATCTAGTGTGAAATGGAGATTTTTTTTTTTCTCTGTGAGTGCTTGTCTCTCTTCCCCCTCTGTTTTTCTCTTTCTTTTCTTCTTGTAGTGCTGAGGATTACACCCAGTGCCACAATAGACAGGAGCTTTGCCACTGAGCCCCTGGCGCCTTCTGCCTTCTGCCATCCTTCTAGCAGATCATCTTATGTCTCCTCAGGAGCGAAGTCCCTAATAAATGCTTTTCTCCTGATGAGCAGTTCCCTCTATCCCATTCAAATCCAAAATACTCTTTCCTCACTTTAAGTGTGTTATTCGCTGAATCCTGACATCTTGATCCTTTGAGGCAGGATTTATGTGCAGTTGGAGGAAAAGGGTCTCAAGAAGAAGACAAGGAGCAAATCTAACTTTATGGAATTTATTAGGCTGCACTTGGTCCCCTCGCATCACAGAGAAATAGTAAATAAGGCAACTGTAATACGTATGGAGCCCCTTGCTGAGCCTGTGCTTGCCTTCTTAAGGGCTGAGGCAGGAGGATTGCAAGTTTGAGCCCAGCCTGGGCAACTTGGCAACTTAGTGAGATGCTATCTCAAAAGTAAAAAGAGGGCCTGGCAGTGGGAGGAGGATGGGTTTTGTTTGTACACACACCTGCACATGCATCCAAATGCATACTTGCCTTTGGATCCCAGACAGTGCCAGGGGACAGAGGAAATGAATGGCAGGAATCTCTGGAGGTGTGGGATTCAGTCTGGGTCCCCCCTCAGTGGCTGACATCTACTGTACTGCTCAACCCTGAGAAAGGCCCTTGGTAAACCAGCAGGACTGGCGCGGCGTCTAGGCCTCTCAGGCCTCCCGCCTTGGTCACAGAGCTGCTGCTGCCCTCTTCTGGGGAAGCACTTTGACTGTGCAGCGTCATTCTGTGTGTTTGCTGAGCTTAGTTTTTCAAAGGACCTGCAGCTCTGAATGAGGACTGAATGATTTTCAGGATAGACCGAGTAGCTTGTGCTTTGAGAAAAGTCCTATTTCTGGAGATAAAATATATGATCACACACCACTCAGGAGGAATTTGGTTTTAAGGGAATTAAAAGTGAGATTAATTTGTTTAGTAGTGACATAGTGAGGGGATGTCATTGAGAATGAGAGAACTTGAATCCAGACCATCCATAAACCATGAGATTTGCCCTTTTGGACCTCAGTTTCTTTCTTTCTTTCTTTCTTTCTTTCTTTTTTTTTTTTTTTTTTTTTTGTCAAACCAGGAGGTTAGACTGGCTCCACTGTTTTCTGGAAGGGGCGAAGGGCATCAACAGGATGAGGCACTAAGCCCCTGCTCACCCTCAGACCAGCTGAGGAGCGTAAAGCTGTTTTGTTTATTGAGTGTCAAATAAGATACTTCAGGAAAAAATGCCCTCAAAAGTCTGCAAGTCTCTGGACTACATGATTTCCAAGATCCCGTCCAATTCTAATGTTGTGATTTTATGAACTTGAAATTGAGTCAGAAACTTGGAAGCTGAAATCACACTGCCAAAAATGTCTCTCTGTAAGCGCTGTGGATGTTTTGCAGGCGGACAGTCCAGAGGACATGCACAGCTGGATTAAGGAGATTGGGGCAGCTGTCCAGGCCCTCAAGTGCCACTCCAGAGTAAGTCACTTCCTTCCTGTGCTGCAGTGTCGATGGAAAGATAAATTCTACTTAAGCGGATATGTTGTATTTGGTGCTGTAGGCTGGCAGCCCAGGCTTGACATGCAGCTGAAGCCACAGGCTGACTTGTTTGTTTTTCTCTTTCTGCTAGTTTGGGTACAAATTTTCTTTTTGTTTTTTTAGTTGGTAGAGGGGGTGAGACAGGATTGGGCAGAGACATGGAATTCCTGATGTCTCTTACAAGTCTCACCCCAAGTAGACCCTGACTCAGGGTCTCGCTGCGTTGCCCAGGCACACAGGGACCCTTCTGCCTCAGGCTCCTGAGTAGCACATGCTACCATGCCTGGTCTGCTAAATGTGTTCGATTTTTATAGACAGCTGTCTGAACCCGTGAGGTAGTGATCCTGGCTGGGTACTCTTCCTGGTGCTTTGAGAAAACATTGTCCTTTATTTTCCTTCATCTTTCTTCTTTTTTATGTTTCTAGGAAGTATCTTTTTCTAGATCCATTTCTTTGACTCGACCTGGAAGCTCCAGCCTCCCAGGTGGGCCTAACTCTGTCTTGTGCCGAGGACGGCCACCTGTGGAAGACAAAAAAGCCCTCTGCAAAGCCCCCTCGACAGCCTGCTCCTGGCAACCTTGGACACCTGTCCCCCAGACCGGGGAAAAGCTGCTGCCTGCAGAGGAGACTACAGAGGACTCTCTGTTCCTGCCTCGACTTGCGGAAAGCAGCGTCACTGGGGTGGTGCCAAGCTCCCGGATGAGGCACAGATCAGAGCCCCAGCACCCCAAGGAGAAGCCATTTTTGTTCGACCTTGACGATGAAAGCATACGGACCTCTGATGTGTGACATTTTGTGACGAGGCACAGTGCATGGCAGGGGAGGGACAGCGGAGGCAGGGCTGGACAGAAAGAGGCCAGGACTCGGGTTCTCTGCCTTGCTGCAGGTTAGAGGCCTTGGTGGTGCTTGTTGTCCTGTGGGTATCCTATGGGAGGGTCCATGCAGCTGGCTTCTTTGATATTATCAATGCAGTGTATTTAATTTAGGAAAATCATTAGGTTAGATCTGTAGGGCATACTCAGTGGATACTGTGCTGCCTCTTGTCAAATTCCAAGGTCTTTCTGGTGGGGTCAATTTAACATCTCCTTTCTGGAAGCAGTATGGAGTCCAGTTATTTCCCTAGCCAAGTTCTATTTCTTTGTCTTTGTTCTAGTTTCTTCCTTTTATTTCAATCCAGGCACGGGATTTTAGGCCAGTCACTTGGTTTTATACTATTTCTATTAATTGGCTGAAGTTTGTGAAGCAGGAGGGTGGCAGCTGACCCCACTGAAAGGAGCTGGGGTAGAGTAGACCCAGGCTCTAGCTGGACTGGGGTCCACCCCAAGAGGCAGTTCAAATCCTGAGGGTCTGGAGGGCAGATCCCTCAGGAGACTCCCAGGAAAGAGGTGGGGTCTGTGTGAGGTATGGGGAATAATCCAATGCCAGTGGATTAGCCGGTTTTAGAAATTACTCTGTTCTCCTTTTGATGGTCTGTAACCCCCCAGTGCTGCAGACATAGGTGGCACCAGTCAGTAGATGTGTCCTACCCAAAGGGTGGGCTTACCAGTGTTAAGTGCCAGGGCTTTTGAGAACAGAACAGACGTCTCCCTCAATATGGTGTTGTGTGAAATGTGTGGAGGAAATCTGGTGAATGTGTGAAAATTCACGTGTAATAGCTTGATCTCTATCTCAGTTTTAGAATAACTTACAGGAAGATGTTGAGAAGAGATGGGTGATGGTTTGTCCTGCTAAGCTTTTTAAATCCATGTTTTCCAGTCAAGAAAAAAGTTCTGGTCTTTTAAATGAACCACCTGTCTGATATTAAGTGCTGTGTATCATCTATACCCTGCAGCTTCACCTGCTTTTTGTCCTTTTGTTGTTCGTTGGTTGCAGCTATACGTGCTTGCATGGTAAAATCTTGTACTTAACAGTGGGGAGATACAAAGCTAATCTTGTGATGTTTATATTCTTTAGGGGAATAGAGAATGGGTATAAACACATTGATTTTAAAGGTTCTGACTGGCTGTTGAGAGGTTTCCCAGCAGAAGAGCATCGGAGATTGAGTTTTCTACCTGTACTCTAGGGTGTGTCTTTTCTTTGGCACAAGGCACAGTTCCCAGGGCCCATAGGAGCACCTGTCTACCCAGCTTCTGCAGTGACTTGCTATCAGAATCTTACGAGGGTTTCCTGCAGTGATAGAGAATTTAGCTAATTACTAGCTGTCATTTTTACTTCATAGATCAATTAACTATATTTTAAATTAAAAATTAGCAACCGGAGGAAGAGACTAAGAGAAACATTTGTACCTTAGTAAATCCTGCTCCTTGTGTCCACGTCTGATAAAGAGGTGAACTCTCAATGAAGGGCTTATTAGTGTTTTCAGGAAAGCATGTTTCTTCTGGGCCCTGTGTCCCCTTGAAGCCTGGGTCACTTGGGCTTTTAGTGCCTTCACGTAGATTAAGTTTGGTCTATGGTTCTGGTCTAAAAATGATCTTTCTTTCTTTCTTTCTTTCGTTCGTTCGTTCGTTCGTTCGTACCAGGATTCAAACTCACAACCTCACGCTTACTGGGCAGGCGTGGTGCCACTGAGCTGTATCCTGGCCCCTCTGCCCGTGTTTCCTAACCTTCTGACCAATTTTAAACCACTGTCTTTTAGTGTGAGCCAAAGATGCTGCACAGATAACTGAAACATTTGCTTTTAATTGTTTGAAATGGAACCAAATGGAAAAAAATAAGAAAATAAGATGGGAATACAGGATAGGTAAGTGGTTAAATGCATAGGTTCTAGAATAAATCTGAATTTAATAAAACAAACTTTCATTCTTTGTGGAATGAAAGCCTGTGTCTGAGTTGCCCTTTCCCTTATTGCTGCTGAGTGATCACAAGCCCTGGTCCAACAGTATTCCAGGTGGGCTTCTCCTCCGGGAACTGCTTACCATCTATCTGTTCTTGAAAACTGGTAACTTGCTTCTCAAGGTCGAGTGATGGTTGGAGAAAATAGTTTGCCTTTGCTTTCTGTGAGACATGGAGGATAAGGAGGTACTTACCTTGGACAGTGGCCTCTGGTCACAATAGCAGAATTATACCTCTGTGTGTGACAGGAATGCTGAGCTCCTGTGAGAAAAAGGTCCAGCTTCTTGGTTTACTGGGAGCAAAATAATGTTTTCCTTTCTGAATATAAATGTTCCTTTTTTTTTTTTTTTTTTTTGTCTTTTTGAGACAGGGTCTTGCTATGCAGTTCAGGCTGGCTCACTTTGTAGCCCAGGCTTGTCTCGAACTTACAACGATTCTCCTGCCTCAGCCTCCCGAGTGCTGGGATTATAGGCATGAGCCACCATGCCCGGCTTATAAATGTTCTTGACATGGACCGAAATGACCTGATGTGTAATAGCAGAGTCAGTAGTTGAGCAGTGGAATTTGATAGGTTTGTTTTCAGTGTCAACCCGATAAACAGGCATATGGCAGCGTCAACTGCGTTTTGAAAATCAAGTTTCCCATATTAGCTTTGTTTGTTAACTTTGAACATGTCGGAAATGGGCAGGTTTATGACTTATTTTCTACCAGCATCTTTTTTTCTCCTTAGACCTGTTTGCTGTCTTTGCTCTGGCCTGTCACTCATGCTAGGTAGAGTCTGAATAAAGCGAATGTTCAGCCAAAACGTGCAGTTTGAGCCCTTTCCAGTCGCTTGCAATGGTTTGAACCAGGAGGTTTCAGCTGCTTTCAGTCCCGAGCTGAGTGCATGGAAACTTACGCTTCTCATTTTCTGTGATCTGCTAATTGGTGTGTAGCAGAAATAATTTTCTAAAACTGTTTTGTGGCTTGTTTTGTAATAAAACCAGTACTGAAATGTGACTGTGTGTTTTCCTAATGTGACCTTCTGGTCCTGGGCGGGTGATGGTCCCTGTCAGTCTGCCCCGAGAAGGCTGGGGCCTTCCCCGCAGGGGTGGCCTGGCCGGCGGGACACGCGTTGGGGGAGGTCTGCGAATGTGGATGGAGAGGTCTGCCAGGCTCTGCCCCTTAAAAGTCCGGAGCTGGTGCCCCGGCCGGGAAGACCTGCTGCTCGCTGCAGACCAGCTGGGAGCTGGAGGAAGGAGCCAAAACCGCAGGAGAGGAGGAGCGGATGAGGGCGCCACGGCTGCGCCCCGCCGGGCTCGCACGAGCCCTCTTGCTGTGGCTGCTGCTGCCCGCCGCGCCCGTGTGCGGGGCCCGGACCCGGGGACCCTGGGCCCCCGCTGGGCTCTGCCCTGCAGCGTGCGAGCCCACGCGCTGCCCCCCGCTGCCGGCCTGCTCGGCGGGCGCCGCGCCGGTGCTGGACCGCTGCCGCTGCTGCCGCGTGTGCGCAGCGGCCGAGGGCGAGGCCTGCGGCGGAGCTCGGGGCCGGCCGTGTGCCGCGGGGCTGCAGTGCCTGCCGGGGCCGGGCCGTGCCAGCTGCGGCTGCCCGGCGGAGGGCGCGGCCGTGTGCGGAAGCGACGGGCGTACCTACCGAAGCCTGTGCGCGCTGCGGGCAGAGAACCGCGCCGCGCGCGCCCGGGGCGCGCTCCCGGCCGTGCCCGTGCAGAAGGGCGCCTGCGGGGCCCCAGGTGAGCGAGGGGTCACTGGCTTCGTGCGCCCCCAGCAGCTCGCCGGCCTCCCTGCTTCGTCTACCCGAGTCAGTTCTGCAGTGGTTGTGTTCTTCTTGACTTTATCTTCCCTAGAAGTGTCCTTTACTGGCAATTTCGCCCCATTCCTCTTTTATTACTTATTTGTACACTTGATACACTTTATTATGGGCCGCATACTTCCCGCGTGCATTTGCTTTATGTTTATTGGTGAACGTGTGTGATGCGTAATAATCATATGCACCTTAGGAACCGCGCATCCAATGTTTATTGGCGCTTCCGGCCCACTCTCCTCGCCCCATCCCCATCCCATTCATCTTTTGAACGCTGTTTTTTTCATCGTTTTCAACTGGGCTGACAGTTGAAACCAGATTCTCTCAAAGAATAGGGGAGCCTGGAGGGGGGGGGGCAGGAGAGGGAGAGCACAGGGGAGCGAGGCCTGAGAGGTCCGAGCCAGACACCTGATGTGGTCAGAGCCAAGCCCCAGGTTTCTTCCCAGGGACCAGAAGCACAGGCTGGCTGCGGAGCAAGTATGACTTCATCGCTGCCGTGGTTGAGAAGGTAGCGCCGGCTGTGGTTCACTTGCAGCTGTTTCGCAGGTAAAGCACAGGAGGAGGACAAGCCCAGCTGGAGGCTGCTGAGGCGGGCCTCACCAGTATGCTTCAGGCGCTTCGCAAGCACAGTTGAATCCTAAAATCCACAAAGACCTCTGTGAAGAGACCCGGGGCTCAAAGGGGTTGCAGGGATGTGGCTCAGTGTACATCAGAACAGTGGCAGTACTGCATGCGTGCGTGCGTCGGTGTGTGCGTGCGTGCGTCGGTGTGTGCGTGCGTGCGTCGGGGTGTGTGTGTGTGTGTGTGTGTGTGTGTGTGTGTGTGTGTGTGTGCATAATTGTGCGTGCGTGCGCGTGTGTGTCCCCTGTGCAAGGTGCATTAAAGAGCAGGGGCACAGAGGGCTCTGGCTTCCAAATCTGAGTCGCTCCTGTGCACTTTGGTGGCTGGGAGTGTTCTTTTTCATTTTTCACAGACAAAATTAAAGGCCGGATATCAGAGCTGGCAGACTTCTTGGGGATCCTGCCTAGCGCCTCTTGGAAATCCTGCCTAGCTCCTGCACGCAAGGAGACCCATACCCAAAGCCTAGGATTGATTTCCCTGCGTCAGAGGGCTGGTTGGTCGTGGGAACTGGATCAAGATCAGACCCTTTGCCTCCCTCCCTGGATCCTCCATAGGGTGGCACTAGGCCCACTTTCTGCTAAAACATTGGGATTATGGTTTGCCTCTGTGTAGCAGAGATGGCCAGGGCATAGGGTGTGCAGTTCATTTATATGCGGAGAGGGTGGAAATACAGGCAGGGAAAAGCACTGTAGACGGCTGATAAAGTTAATGGGGCTACTGCAGTCCATGTGATGGCCTGGTGATTCACAGTAGTGAAAGCCCTGGACGGAAGCCCCTCTAATGTTCCTGCCTTCTGTTTACACCGTGTCTCATGGAGACAGGTCACACCTCAGCAGTAAGGACGAGGCTGCATCCAGCGGCTCTGGGTTCATCGTGTCTGAGGACGGGCTCATTGTTACCAGCGCTCACGTCCTCACTAACCAGCAGCGAATCCAAGTGGAGCTGCAGAGCGGGGTCCAGTATGAAGCCACTGTCAAGGACATTGACCATAAACTGGATCTTGCATTGATTAAGATTGAGCCAAATGTGAGTCTCTTAGGGCTTAACTGGACTCTGCATATTCGAGGATTTTCACCTGTGCTGCTCACTCATGACCACAGCAGAGCTTTTCTGTCTCGCATATGCTTTGTTCTAGGGCCTTTCTGTCTGTTCTAGTGTCTCTTTTGTTTTCTTTCATGCCTGTTTGTAGATCCCTGACCATTTCTATTAACTTCACAGCAGTCTCTTTTCCTTCTCCCCCTCTTTTTTCCTCTCCCTTCCTTGCTCTTCTATCCTTCAGCAGATGCCTCTTGTGGGAAAAAAATTGTTTCTCTGCATAAGAGAGCAGAAATTACCACAGTGGGATCTGAGCTGCTAAGGAACACTTTGAGATCCTTGTGACACCAGATGTGGTCTGCACACGAGCAGGAGGCATATGTGGTCTGAGAGCTTTTCTTTTCTTCTTTTTTCTTATTAGTTTATACAGTTCAGGTTGGCCTTGGGCTCACTTTGTAGCCCAGGCTGGTCTCAAACTTGCAATGATCCTCTTGCCTCAGCCTCCTGAATACTGGGATTGCAGGAGTGCACCACCATGCCCGGCTGGTTTGAAAGCTTTTTAGAACTGTAGAACCTCAGTCTCCACTCTGCTGACTCACATCTGCATCTTGATGAGATCCCAGTGTCTCAGTGTTTTGTGTGCTAGTTTGAAAAGTGCTGCTCGGGCTGATCTCCTTCCTATTTGTGGCTTCTTCACTTTGACTGTCATCTGTTGAGCTATTATGGTATGAAGTGAATCACTAATGTCAATTTGTGTTCATTGGTTACTTCACTGGTGGTTTGCTAATAGTAATTTCTATGAAGTAACAATTTTCCATCTTGAGAGACTCTTAATCATTGTAACAAGTGAGAGCTTGGTAGCAGTTGGACTTTGAGGAAGAAGCAGCTGTAGATCCAGTGTGGAGTGGGTTCCTCCTCTTCCTCCTCTCCCCACTCCCCTTTTTTTTCTCTTTTTGGTGCAGGGGATTGAACTCATGACCTCGTGCTTGCCAGGCAGGTGCTGTGCCACTGAGCTCTCTCCCTGGCCTGGGAGGGGTACTTCTTTGAGAAGTGCAGAATGATAGGAAATAGTGCCACACATTTGCTACATACAAATATTCGCTCAGCTGGGTTTTTTTTCTTTCTCCTGTCCTCCTTGCTCTTCTGGACCTGCCTATAGACCGACCTTCCTGTTTTGTTGCTGGGAAGATCATCAGACCTCCGAGCTGGAGAGTTTGTGGTGGCCTTGGGCAGCCCGTTTTCTCTGCAGAACACGGTGACTGCAGGGATCGTCAGCACCACACAGCGAGGAGGCAAGGAGCTGGGGCTGAAGGATTCAGACATAGACTACATCCAGACTGATGCTATCATCAATGTAAGTCGTGGAGGACGCTGACCGCAGCCAGAAGGCACTGGTAGTGCTCAGGGAAAAGGAAACTTTCTTTTGGCTTTTGGGAGGTATGCAGGGCAGTTAGATCCCTCGAGAAGAACAGAGTGCCACGTTATTAGAGCTGAGCAGGTTTGTTGTGATAATTGCTGTGCCCACTTTTGGAGGGTCCCTCGGGTTTATCATAGAGGTCAGCACTGCTATAGAGCGAGTGTGAGGCCCTCTTGTGGTTGGTCTTCATCAATACTGACTTCAGTACTGGGGTGATAGGTGGCAGCATTTGCCTGCCTTGGGGAAAGAACTCACTTAGAACCAGCTGATCCTGGGAAGAAAGCTCAGTGGAAACTGTATAAATGACGGGGGGAAACGTATTCATTGGCTTTACTGATGGCTTCTTCAACTTGTGTCTTTAGCACGGGAATTCTGGGGGGCCCCTGGTGAACTTGGTAAGTAGCTATTTATTTTCCTTGCTTCTTCAGGTTCCTTCCTAACTTTCAAAGATTTCCCAAATTCTATAACACAAAGTTGGATGCCCTCCTTGTATAGAGAGTGGTGGAATAAAACTTTCCCATTCTGGGATCTTAAGTAAATGGTTAGGGAAAGAGTCAATTTGATGAATTTATCATCAGGATGATGCATTTATCATCCTGGTGTGTGATCTCATCTGACAGCAGCAGGGTTCTGACACTGGCTTTCTTCAGTTTCCCTCTTCAGCATGGCTTTTGTTTGGATTGAGGAGTTACCAAAAGCCTGGATATTAAGCCCAGATTTATGCCAAATAACCAACTGTCCTATGTAATGTATATCTCTGAAGGTCTCCCTGCTGCTGCATATGAAGAGGCTTTCTTCCTGTAATAAGAATGAACAGTGTGTATGTTTTCAGTCTTGACTTGCTTGTAGGTGACAGAAAGTCACAACTCAATTGCATTGTTCAGTCATGTATTTTTCAATTTTTAAAATTTTAAAAATAACTACTGATTTTATTAGTTCACGCTTGCAGGGCATGATTACATTCATTGTGGGAGTTGGTGCATAATATGTGCTTTATTTATTTTTTTTTTGGCTTTTTTTTCGTTTTTATCGGTACCAGGGATCGAACTCACGACTGCCTGCTTTCAAGGCAGGTGCTTATGCCGCTGAGCTAAATCCCCAGCCCCAATATGTGGTTTATTATTCTATTTTAAGCAGCATCTGTAGTGGAAATGCCAGGGTTTCTGGTTGTTTAAATATATGTGAAACCCTAAGCAAGTGTAATGCTGTTTGACTCCTGCTTTCTCTGAGCTTTGGAACTGACTGGTTTTGTTTCTTCTGTAAATATTACATTTTTGTCGTCTCACTGTCGTAGTCGTCATCATCATCATCGTCATCATTATTTGCAATACTGGAGCTCGAGCACAGGGCCTTGTGGTTGCCAGGCGAGCACTCTACCACGGAACGACATCTCTAGCCCTTTTTATTTTACTTTGAAACAAGATGGTGTTAAATTCCCCAGGCTGGTTTCAAAGTTTCAATCCCCTTGCGTTAGCCTCTTGTGTAGCTGAGATTATAGACATATGCCCTGACACCTGGCTACATTTGCTTTTAAGAGGATTAACTCTATGTGAAATTATGGCGTGAATTTACTGGTAACACTGCCTACCTTCTCAGTTAGATAGCAAGCTCACCAAGAGTAGGGATAAAATGCAGATTTTATTACATTAGAATCTACATGTTAATATGATGAGAATCTCCTTCCTATCCTTGCTGTTACCTAATAAAGCTAAAGGATGATGAAGGGCATGAGAAGAAAAGTATTTTCTGCCTCACAGCTTTAGCTCGGCAGACCTTTCTTCCCTGAGGTCAGTTTTGCTAACAGTTTTGAACACTTGCATTGAGTTGTTCCTGAACATCCAACAGCTTTTTGTCTTTCCTGTGTTTTATTTAAGCAATAAAAAGGCACATTTTCCTTGTCCTCTTATTTAACATAAACTGTGGCTCACTTTTAAAATCAGTATAATTTACTGGATGAAAAAATGAGTTCAAGATCAATAAAAATACCTCAGCGGCTCGGCCCTGGAGAAAGGATAACTTTGCATCTGTGCATTTCCCTGTTTCCTCCGTACCCCAGCACACCGATCACCCAATAAAGTGACCTCTGTGCTCTCTAGTGAGGAGACCACATTTCCTCTTGCCCTTGTTTTGCAGCCCTAAGTGAGGAGCCCCACTCCGTCCTCTCCTTGTTCTGCATCGCACTGTTCAGTCTGCAAAGCTTCATGACTGAGTTGTGTTTCTTCCCTCCCTCACCAGGACGGCGATGTGATCGGCATAAATACACTGAAGGTGGCCGCGGGGATCTCCTTTGCGATTCCCTCAGATCGAATCAGTCAGTTCTTGGCAGAATACCATGAGCGCCAGTTGAGAGGTGAAGGGTTTGGTTCCTTCCTGTGTTGCTCAGAAGCTCTCCTTCTTTTGCTGAGATGGTGGTTTGAATTCTCTACAGGACTGGATTGTTGGTTCTCAGATTCTATCATGGTTATTTGGGTGGCCATGTGGGGACTAGGCTCCAAAGCAGGAATGAGGGGTACCCGGAAGTCCATGGACAGACTGGAGGCCGGAGGTGTGTTTGTGCTGATGTCAGGGGTTCTAGGAAGCATGCAGTTCATGGCAGAGAGCATGCAAGGGCAGCTCCAGTTACGAAGATACTCAGGGACTTGGGTGTGTTTTAAGCTGTGCTTCAAGGAAGGAAACAAGTTTTGTTGTTAGTTACACATTATTGTAATTTTCCTTTCCAGGCAAGACTCGTTTGCAGAAGAAATATCTGGGTCTGCGAATGCTGCCTCTCACTCTGAAGTAAGCGTGACTTTGGCTCTGACTGGCTTGTTTCTCTGAGGCAAGTCAAAGCTGGATGATTTGGATAGAAAAGTTAATGCACTAGACTGACTGCGGTAACCATGGGCTCTGTTTGTCACAGGACGTGTGTCTGACCATGCCTATACCAGCATTCACTGCTAAGAGTGTCTTGCTGGAGATACACTGGATCATGTCCAGTGGTCTTAGGCTTTAATATAGAGGGTGTCCTGGGCTCCCGTGAGCCTTGCGCAGGACAGACAGGGGACCTAGTAAGAGTTCTAGGCTCTTACTAGGCTTCAGGAGATGACTTCATGTGCTAACCTTCTTGCTTCTCCTAGCCTTCTTCAAGAAATGAAAAGGCAAGATCCAGATTTCCCTGATGTGAGCTCTGGGGTTTTCGTATATGAAGTGATTCAAGGAACAGCTGCAGAGAGGTCAGTGCAGGTTTTTCTAGAATTCCGAGCTCTTTCGGGATGTGTGCAATGGTGAATGCATGGAGTTTTGGACTTGCTCGGTCCATTTCCTTGGCTGCTGCCTACACATCATGTGTGTTGAACACCTGAGATATGGCCAGAGTGACTCCATGTCTTAGTCACTTTCTTGTCCCTGGTATACTATATTTGACACCATCACCTAAAGGAGGACAGGTTTGTTTTAGCTCATAGTCATGGTCCTGACTGTCTGACTCCACAGCAGAAGTGGCACGGTGGTGGTTGGGTCTGGCGAGAGATAGCTGCTCATGTCATGGCAGCCAGGAAGATGAGAAGGAGGAGAGAGAAGATGGGGAGAGAGAGATGCCCTTCCATGTCACGTGCCAGTGACCCACCTCTTCCAGTGAAGTCCTGCTTCCTAGTACCACATTTATCCATACCCCCCACAGGCTAATCACCCATCAAAAGCCTTGCCTATAATGCATGAGGCTCAGGACACATCTAGATAGAAACCAAAACATTCAGGACCTCAGTTTAAAATTTAATTTTAATTGATTGAATGGAAAAAGTCCATAATCAGTATATAATAATTTCCCATTTCCCTTTTTGTTTTAGAAAGACTGTTCACCTTCATCCTTGCATTGTGTAAAATACCATGATTATATAATGTCCCTATTGGGCATGAGTTTTTTCAAGCAGATTTCAAAGACTTATACAAAACAGTGTGCAATATCCATGGAAAAATTTAAGAATGTTTCTTACGTGTCAAAATGATAATGACAGTCAGTTAAATAAAATACATTATCAAACTTCATACATTTAAATTTTTTAAAAAGGTGGCTATCAGAAAATTTACAATGACATATCTGCCATGTTTCTAAGGGGCAATGCTGATATGTCAGTAGTAGAAGCAATTAATTTTGCTAGAATTACCAAATTTTTTGTAGCAGTAAGGTTTGAATCCAGGGTCTCATGCATGCTAGGCAAGTGTGCTACTGCTGAGTCGCATTTCTAGCCCCAAATCTACCTATCTGTCTTCGTCACCATCATGTTGCTGAGACACAAAACCCAATAGCTGCAGTATCAAAGAGGAAAGGTTTATTTTGGTTCATAGTTTCATTCCATAGTAAGCGAGAAAAACCGGATGACAGAGGGGCCTGGCGGGGGAACAGGAGCTCAATTCAAGGAAGCAGGGACAAGGGAGGAGCTTGGAAGGAAGACTCGCCCTGCTGCAGTCTGTCCTCAGGGTCTCCTCCTGCAGCCTCCTCTTCCTAACAGCACATTCAGCTTTGACCCTTCAGTGGATGACATCCCAGGACTGGGTCACAGGAGAATTCTGGGGGCATTTTAGATCTAACCATAACACTACCCTTTTAGATTAATTATTGCTTAGTAAGTATTAACTCTTACACTACTAAGTAGTTAATCATTAAGTATTAATGAGGGGTAGATGTTAACTAATAGTAAATAATTAAATAGTTTACAGTTAAATAATTAGTAGTTAATAAGAATGGGAAGAATCTAGAGTATGTAGCGTTAATAGGCAGGTGGGCTGTCACTTCCTGGTTGGTGCGTCATTGTGACTTTGATGAAAGAATTCAGTACAGACAAATAGGTGTATGTGCAGAAGTCTAGGAGAGTTTATTGCAGAGTAGAGGTACAGAGAATTCACCTTCAGGTGAGGTGGGCAGCACCACGCAGGTATCTGTGCCCGTGTGAGTGTGGAGGTCTTTTTACACTCTCTCAGCTCTCCTCCTGGCCTTTAGGGAATGAGGGTGGTTAGTATGCTCACGTTTTCCTGGAGGTTCTTCGGAATGTCGATACCTGAGAAATGTCTTCCTTGTTATTTTCAGATGGTCAGGGTTCTCTCAGAAGCTATAATCATGTAAGAAACTTAAACATCTAAATCAGATCTCTGTCCAAAGTGGGGGTGTCTTTAAAGAATGTTTGCCTTTCTGGGGTCATTGTGGTATGGTTATAGTAGTCAAGTATGCTGAATGTGTTGTTCTACAAACAGAGGTTGTATGTCTCAGGTCTGAGATTTAAGAAATTATTATAGCTGTATCATACACTGAGGTCATTGTTTCTTCATTTAACTAACTGGCACATCCTACTATTTGGTTCCATATTTTCCCTCAGGGCTGCTAATGTCTAAGTATCTGCCTAACACTGTTTGTGTGTATTGTAGGCCTAAAACACTGAGCTCTAGATGACAGTGTCATAAAATCAAAAAGCAGCCCTAAAAGCTTCTCTAGTTGACTTTACTGTTTAGAACATTTAATATCAGGGAAGAGGTGGCTTGTCCTATATATATTATTCTTCTTGATCTCCTACTTCTTCATTATTTTTCCCTCACTGTTTGTTTTTCAAGATCTCATCTGTTGTAGACAACTACACCTCTTTCGTAGGTAGAAAGCAAGCATAGGTACTGACTGTTCAGCATGGCTAAGTGTTAGCTCTCACATTACTGCAGTTGGCTTGTCCTGGGCTTTCCCAGACTTTCCAGATTCCAGCCCTGATTTCTACCCCCTCCCCCACTCCTTATTTTTAAACTTCTGGTCAAAGGCCAAAATGACTGCTTTTAGTTGAGTTGTTGGTGTGTAATCAGGCCATTAGCATCAGCAGGGGTTGATAAGAAAGCAAAATCAAAGTCCCCACCTTCTGTCCACTGAATCAGAATCTGCATCCCCTTCCTTTGTGGTGCTGAGGAGCAAATGCAGGGCCCTGAACATGCTAAGCAAGCATCCTCCTGCGGAGCTACACCCTCAGCCAGAATCTGTGCTTATGACAAGAGGTGGCCCTGAACTCACTCTGTAGCCTAGGTTGTCCTTGAACTCACAGTGATCCTCCCCATCCTGTCTCTCTACTGCTAGGATTACAAGCATGTGCCACCATGCCCAGCTAAAGTGTTTTTTAAAAAATTTATTTAGAGAAAAACAAAACAGAAAAAAGGGTAGAAATAATAAAGTATTTTATCTATTTATTTAAGCCCCCAAAGTCTTATGATGTAGGGGTAATTTTTTGTGGGGAGCAGCTGTGATGCAGAACATTTAACTTAGAAAGTTATACTGTGAGTCAGAGAGACGTGGACCCTGGCTTAATCCCTCTGTTCTGCTTTTCTTGCTCCTGAGTGGCATCATGACTTAGTGGCAAGGAGATGAGTTTGCAAGTCTTAAAAGCCAGGGTATATTCCACTTCACCTCTGACAAGTTGTGTGACCCAGAGAAGGTCATTTATTTCACTTGAGTCTGTTTTCTCATATTTGGTGTGTAGCAGGTTCGAACTAAAAATGTGTAGGTTTCTTTTGTTGTTTTCCTAAGCACAGAGCTGCTGTGAATTATATTCTTTGTGCAGACAGTTCTAATCACACTACTGAGCTGTCCTTGTTCCCAAGGCCTTTCCTGAATGCAGCTCTATACTTGCTTCTCTTCACATCTACTTGTTTAAAGTTCCTATTTTTTTCCCTTTGTTTTGGTACTGAGGATTGAACCCAGAGCCTTGTGCATGGTGAGTATACACTCCTCCTGTTTCCTTTTTAAACTCTACATGGGTAATCCCACCACATTATCATTTGTATGTGTGTGTGTGCGCTTTCCACGTCCCTTAAACAGTTTCTTCTTGCGTCCTTTAATCTGATGACTTTCTTCAAGCATATTTTCATCTTGAAGACAAACCATCAGCCTGGCTACGTGTTTATTGCAGTTTCTTATTTGGAATTGCCTTTGTTTCTAGAATATATACTCTGTGTGAAGGAATATGTTGGACACAAACAGAATCACAATTTTTTGAAAAAGAAGCCTAAAATCAGAGGTTCAAATATTTAGACTTGAAACACTGAGAGTAGGTTTTTATTTATTGGAAGCAGCATTTCTATAATGCAGCTTAACATATCGTTCTGTTCTTTAAACTGTGGGATGCCCAAATCAAACTAATCAGAGAACAGCTGTAGGGAGAAAATGCACTCCTTAGGCTTTGCACTTTTGCTGGTGAGACTGGGAATGTGCCTGGGGCAGAGAGAGATCAGAGATGCATAGATGTTGAAAGCTACGCTATTCATTCCAAACCAAACCCCAAATATGGGTGGCATACACTTCTTATAACAATCTCAAAGGATTAACTTTATAAAGATAAATAGGATTGTTGTCCTCCGGGTGATTTGGTAGCATATCTTAGAACAGCCATGATATTTGGATTAAGGTTATTTCTGGTTTATTATGTTTGTATTGCCATAAGAAGGAGGTGTCACATTCTAGATGGGATAAGCAAAACGCTGCTTTGAACTTCATGGCGTTTCATTTTTTCTTCCTTCTCAGCTCCGGGTTGAGAGACCGCGATGTGATCGTCAGCATCAACGGGCAGCCCGTTTCCAGCACGGCCGATGTTATCGAAGCTGTTAAAGACAATGACTCTCTCTCCATCATTGTGCGGCGGGGCAGTCAAACCTTGTTTCTGTCAGTCGAACCTGACATAATTAGTTAAGCATCTTGCCTTAAAAGAGATTTAACAAAACCAAAGTTTGATAACCTGATTTGTGTTGAAGTCATGCACAGATGGCAGGTCTGTCTGGAGCTCTTTCTCATTAAGAAAAATGAATATTTAACAAGACGCAGGCTTGCTGCGTGGGCCGGGCTGGGTGTCACTGGCTGGAGAGCTGCTCTGCGTGTGGCAGCCTTTCCAGGCTGAGTGGAAGGGCGCAGTGCCGGAGGTCTGGGGGTTGATAACATTTTATTTACAGCTAGGAAACAACTAAAAAGTAGGCAGTTTTAAATAAAACCTCGACAGAAAGATACTTCGGTATTTGAAGTCTTGTCTATAACACACATAGACAAATAGATCTATTTACCAAATACTGAGAAACAACCTGAGTCCTGGGTGCAAAATTAATCATATGTTAGTAATACTTTCTTTAGTGACGTTTTCAAGTTCCATTGCATTTGTCCAGGGTTTGCGGATATGGAGAACTTTAGGAGTTAAACTGGAACTTAATACTGGGGGATTGTCACACAAGAATATTATTAATAACTCTCAACAGAAAAAGCTTTGGTCTCCAATGGCACATGTAACTGTGAAAAAATCTTTTACAAAATAGTTTCCTGATAATGTAAAGACTTCTAGTTTTTTTTACTGGAGTTCTTCCTGGCAATAATGATTTTAAAAAATGATTTCAAAGTTCATTTTTTTTTCAAGAAAATAACTTTTTTTGTGGGGGGTGGTACTGGGCTTGAACCCAGGGGCACTCTACCACTGAGCTACATTCCTAGCTCTTTTTATTTTTTTAAGACAGTGTCTCACTAAGCTAGCAAAACAACTTTTGGTGGTGTGTGCAAACATTTTTAGGGAGGGTTTTCTTTCTTTCTTTTTTTTTTTTTTTAAAGTGTGAGATAAGATGGGTTATGGTTTAAAAGTGATATCTTATTGTGGAATAATTCCTGGTTTTCAAACTTCCCCTAAAAATGAAGGGTTTTTTGGGTTGCTATTACTTTTTGGGTTTTTTTTTTTTTTTTTGCGGGGGTGGGGGGGGCGGGGAGGGAGTTTAGGGATCAATCCAGGACCTTGTACATACTAGGCAAGAGCTATATACCTGGGCCAAAACTAAGTTTTGTTTTGTTTTATTTTGAATTTGGTAACTTTGATCCTCTATTAAATTCTATGCAAAATTTCATATGTATGCATATTTATCTGAGGAATCTAGTTTCTTGACAATCTGTAACAATTATAAAATATTGCCCTAGAATATAGAGATTATATAATAAGAATCCACCACTTAATGCTGTTATAAGCAAGGTTAAGGTCAATATGATAACAGTATTTTTAAGAGAGAACAAAGTAATTTGTTGTAACTTTTCCCGCAGTTACCTCTAGTAATAGAACAGTGATCATATTAACCAGATATATGATGAACGGGGCAAACGATGTTATGAAATGATGGAACATTTTCAAGGAATTAATTTTTGGTCTTAAGTCAGCTATGAAAGTAAACTGAGAACTTCTACTTTCTCTGCTTCTGGATTTTTAATCCCACCTGCCCTTCTTTTGCAGCACGGGGAATCAAATCCAGGCCTTGCATAGGCTAGGCAAGTGCTCTGCTGCTGAACTATACTCCCAGCCCCCTTGTAAATTATTCCGAATAGCTGCTCTAGGTGTGGCTTGTACACAAACCCACCTTTTGTTTTACACTTGATTGCAAAGGATGGAAACTGAGTTTTTAAAACCATTTCTTGTTCCATCAAGAACATTTCCTTTCATTCCTAGTGAATTGGGAATGCAAAAGTTTAACTGTATCTCTTTCTGACTGTTGTAGCCCACTGTAAGAGCTTTTAATCATGCTTGTTTTGAAAGGATATGTTTAGTTTTTACTTGCTCTCATAAATCACCTAATTCTATCTTGATATTTGCTATTTTTTAAGTAGGAATATGTTTAAAAGGCATGGTTATTCTTTTTTTTTAGTACCGGGGATTGAACTTTCAACTTCATGCTCACCAGGCAGGCACTTATGCCACTGAGCTAAATCCTCAGCTCTCATTTTATCTTACCTAATTGTGAAGAGTTTTATATTCTTTTTATTACTGTATCGTACTTTACATGGGCTTCATAAATTGGAAGACACTGGTATTTTAGATAGGACAGTTTTGCCAAAAGAGATAGTTCAACTTATTGTCTAGTACTGTTGCACTTTCAAAATATAATTGAAATGAAGAAATTACAGGACTGCAAATATTGTCTCTGGAACATACTGTGTTTATAAACAGAGTGGTTCATTTCAGTGAGTAACTTTCAGCAAAACAAATATAATTTTGAGTTTCACTCTCCCTCCTGAAAATACTCATATAGCACTCTGGGTTGGAAAAATTTATCCAACAATTTAAATTGAAAAAGTGAGACTTTCATGTTTTAAAATCCATGGCCATTTCTATTTCTGCTAGAGTTTCTTTTTTTTAAATTGGTACCAGGAATTGAACTCATGACTGCGCACTTGCAAGGCAGGCGTTTATGCCGCTGAGCTAAATCCCCAGCCCCTCTGCTAGAGATTTTCATTGGCTCAGCTTTGGGTTGTCTCTGTATGAAGAGGGTCACAAAAGGCACACAGATAAAAACACTTACTTTACCTATCTTGTTGGGTCCCTTCCTATAAAGGACTGGAGACAGAGCAATGTATAGAAGTAAAGAATGTGGAAACTTGTCTGCAGTTTATAAGTTAGTCATTAGCCTTTATATTTTGTGCACAAGGAAGGGTGCAAATCTGATCCCCACAACACCATTTGCTTGTCATTTCTAGTCTGCCAGGTAGAATTTGGGTTGAAAAATCCATTGTCCAAAGAATTCTTCTTACAAACCCATTCTCCCCAAAGACAGAAGTTTTCAGGTCGGATAAGCAAAGAATTCTGAGCCTGTAGAGATGAGTTCAGAAGACAGAAGGCTCCCTTGTCTCGTTGGGTGAAAGAGAAACTCTTTTTAGTAAATGGTGCACCAGTTGCTGCCGTCACTCGGCATCAGCCCTCCAGTGATGAGCAAAATCAGGTCAACGAACCACCAAATCCCAAGTCCTCCAAGGGTCAACAGCTTCCCGACTGCTGTGCCGGTGTGTCCCAGACAGAAACGGTCCACGCCAAAACACCCCAGGAAGAAGGAGTACAGTAAAGTGGTTATGAAATAGTGTCCGGTATACCTGGGTAAATGGAATAAGAAAGAAGATGTTTAACTGCAGCAAAATAAAGATACTTAAAAGTTAATGAATTTAGTATTAGTGAAAAAACGGTACAACCGTCCCTCTGTGGCATCCTGTGCTCTATTTTGGATTCTCTTCTGGTCTGCTCAGTGGCCATGAAGGCACGCAAAAAAAGACACTGACAAGCAACCAGTTCATTATACTCATGGGCGGTGGAGGCAGGAGGCATGGTCTGCTATCCAGGGAACATGTGCAAAGGGGCACTGGAGTGGTGGGAAGACAGGAGTGAAGGACAGCTTAGGCCTTTACTGGGATTTCTCTATAGGGAGCCAAGGCGCATTGAGTAATTTCAAGCAATGGAGGCTGTCTGAGTGGTCCCTAGTTGCCCAGCACCTGACCCTGGGATGCTCAATGTAGAGGAATATTTTCCCCTAGAGTTACAGAGCATATTCAGGGAGTATGGGTCTGGATTAGTTTGTGTGCCTATCAAGGCCATGCTCTTGGCTGAGATCTTTGCTGTCTCTAAGGAAGTTTTTTGTTTTTGCTTTGCTCTTGAGACAGAGCCTCTCTATGTAGTTCAGGCTGGCACTAAACTCACTATGTAACCCAGGCCCGTCCTGAACTCATGGTGATCCTCCTGCCTCAGCCTCCCAAGTGCTGGGATTACAGGCATGTACCACAGCATGCCCAGCACTCTTTGCTATCTTTAAGAATTCATCAGACTTATGAGGGACAATCTCTCCCCAGTTAGAAGGATTTTTTAAAATTCCACACACCATAATATATAAAACATTTGCAGAGTTGGATTGGATGAGAAATTATCAAGCACACTTGTTTAACAGATGTGAAAGAGGAACTGTGCTCCCGACATCCCCTGTGCACATGTAGGCTCCTTTCTGTAGGCTTGGCTGGCTCCTCTGAGAGTCTAGGAAGTACAGATTTTCCTAAAAGGGGCTCCTGATCTCTTTCCTGCTATTTTGCGGTAGCTAAAAGTGAGGACTTCCTGAGGCTTCTGTCTTTACCTACCATGAAGACATTTAACTGCAGTTGTTGGTATGTCACTGACCCTTTCTATTAACTAACAACATCAGTAAATTCTGTGCCTTCTAGCTGAATTTACAGAAATGACCCCAATCCTTTAACTTAACTGAGTTCCAGAGTAAGTCACCCTGTTTTTCATGGTGAAATGTTGATTCCTAAAATAGTAAGGCATTTTTCACCTGATTTATGCCTTTCTGAGTTTGGGTCATCTGGTACAGTTTTTGCTGAGGATATGGGGATGGATTCCAGGTGCTCATAGATACTCAGTTTCTTAGTGAAAGAGTCACAATGTCTTTTACAATTGCGTCGCCTCTGTCAATGGATTATGCACTGGAGTAATGGCATTACTTCTTTAACACCAAAGAATGACAATGAAAATGGCTCTTAGCTTTACCCATTCAAATTAACACTTATTTTGGGCAAGAGGTGCAGTTCAGAAGTATAGCTTGTGCTTAGTAAGCAACGGGCCCTGGGTTTAATTCTGTATACCACACACATACACGCACACATTCATACAATGAAAAAAAAATAACACTTACTTTATACAAGGCTTATTCTCTCGTAAGAAGGTCCTAGGACTAGCACACTCAATTCCATCGAGGGCTCGACACTGGACAGAAGTGTGTTCCACATCACTGTAGGCCTGACCGCCAAACTGCGATGATGATCACCAAACCCAAAGCAAAAAACAAACTCACCAAAGCCAGCAATGCAAGAATGTGCACTTTTATACTCATTGATAAAGACTGCATGGGTACTGACATACTTCCAATGATTTTAGATTAGTCCATTCTAAATGTAAGTTTAGTGGTGGTTGTTTTTGTTCTTAAGGCAGGGTCTTGCTATATGGTTCAGGCTGGCATTGAACTCTTTATGTACCCTAGGCTGGTCTTGAACTTGCTGCAATCCTCCTTCCTTAGCCTCCTGAGTGCTGGCATCATAGGCAAATGCCACCACACCTAGCCTATATATTATTTTAAATAAACTTATCCCCAATTTATGACTAACTTCTTTATTAATAAAGTTAATCCACCATCAATTTGATTAAATGGCATTTAGAAGAAATCGACAATATGCTTTAAAATTATATTTGCATGAAAAACAGCACACAATCAAGCATCTGAAAATGAGTGTTTAAAAAGTCAAAGTGGGGCTGGGAGTTTAGGTCAGCGGCACAAGCAACTGCTCGGCAAGCATGAGGTCATGAGTTTGATCCCCGGTACCAAAGAAAAAAAGAAAAAGAAAAGTCAATGTGTAACTGGTCCTATGTCAGCAGAATTAAAGCGGAAGTAAAAAGAATTAAGATGTGTTATGTGCCTGTGTACCAATGTGCCTTGATGGCTGTAATCATTATGTACTGCAAACATGGGCTAATAAAAATCTTAAAAGTTAACAGAATTAGAAAATTCACAATGTCAGCTGACTCCAGATTTTACTTAGGGCACAATGGGTGACTATCAGGTATCTGCAGTCCATATAATGTAAATTTAAATTCCAGCAAGAAGTTTTGAAAAAACCCTGGCCTCTTACTCTTTGCTTAACTGGATGCTAGCAGGGAAAACACAGCTGATATTTTTTTATTGATACCTTACTGGTACTTTACTATTATTGGAGTGTTGCTCAAAGGGAAGCACCTGGAAAAACAAGGCTGGTTAACTCCCAGTGCCTCCCAAGTCCTGCCAATCCTTAGAACTTCTGGGCGAGCCTACATCTGACTGCCTTCACAGGATAAACTTAGTTTTTAATTAAAATGGGCAAAAGTACAATGCTCTACAATGCTAATAAAGCTTTTAATCAGTAATTCTTAATAGAACAAAATATCACTATTTAAAATATTTCTTTCTTGCTGGGGATTTATTCAGTGGTATTAAGCGCCTGCCTGGCAAATGTGAGGTCATGAGTTCAATCTCCGGTACCCAAAAAAAAAAAAAAAAAAAAACATTTCTTTTTATATGACTCAGTAAGAGTTGCCTTCTGGTTTTTGTTACTGTAAAGTTAATTACTGTGTCTGATTTAGTATACAAATGTTTTCCTGTAGTTCTCTTAATGCATGGTTGAATTTTGCATTATCACAGTACAGAGGTAATACATGGGTTTGTTGATGTTTGGAGACTGACTAGAAGTCTACATCTTAGATTTAGGGATATTATTAATACATCTGAATGGCTTCTTTCCATTTCAAAAGCTCATTGTTATCAAAGGTTCTCCTTCACCACTTCAACCTCCTATAAAGATTATCTCCTAGGGGCTGGGGATTTAGCTCAGCGGCATAAGCACCTGCCTTGCAAGCAGGCGGTGGTGAGTTCGATTCCCAGTACCGATAAAAAAGAAAAATACAAAACAAAAAAAAAACCAACCAAAAACAAACAAAAAAACACTAAGACATCTCCTAATAGACTCTATCAACTTCCTAAGGACATGGTGCAACCTGCTGAAAAGCAATAGCAGCAAGAAGAGCTTTGCCCCAAATGTGTTTGTAACAAAGAAAATGCTCAATCTGTAATCAGTTTTAGAAAGTGTACAGCCTTTCTTTTGTTCTTCAAGAAAGGGCACTCCTTAAAGGATAAGTGACATTTCACTTACTTGAAATGTCACTTTCCACGGCCAAAGGAACCAAAGGCAGACTGTTCTTTGCACCTGGGTGGTTTTGGTGCAGAAACTGCTCCTTCCTGAGGATACCAAATACCTTATTCAGCCAGTACTATTTCTCTGTGGAAGTTTGCTTACATAGTAAAACAAAAAGCTCACCTTGAGGCAACCGTAACCAAGTTCCTGGGACGCTGTTGAATTTCCAACATGATCCACGGGGTCATCACAGTGTATAAATTCATCAGGTCTGAAAATCACCAGTCAGATCATGATCATCATTATCCTCTTTGCAAACTGCTGTTTAATTGTACCCAATGAAAACAGACAAGAGCCATTTCGTCATTACATTTTCTGGGCCTCATTTTCACTCTGTAGACCCTTTTCCCAGCCCAGTGGTAGTGTCAATGACCCTGAAGCACAGCAGGTCACATTAACAGTCACCAAAATGACTCTTTTTTGGGGGGAGTTGTTTCTAGTCCTGTTTCCACTAGCATTCCACCTCTACTAGGGTTTCATCTCTTCCAAGGCAAACAAGCACAAGACTATGAGAGCAGCATTTAAATCAAGGAACTCTCAATGCTCTGCTTTTTCCAAAGCCCTTTCCTTTTCACCAAAAGCCCCTGTTAAAAAATGGTTTGCTTCTGCAATGGTACGGTTACTGCTTTTGTAACAAGTCATTTATTCCATTTGTGCTTCACTAAGTACCCGTGGATTCTCCTTTGGCTAAAAGGGAGCGGGAGAGAGAAATCGCAGCCACTGTCTTGCACGCTTCTCCGTTTGCTTTCAGGACCCCCAAATCTGCCACTGACACAAGGGAGCCGAGCGCGGAATCTGTCGTGATGACTACTTGCCCTAGATAGGGTCTCCAGGTGGCGAGCGTCCAAGTATCCTCCGCCCCATTCCCGCTTCCCATCACCCCGGCGTGATCCCGGCCTGGTCTCCACTTCCACCCTCCTCGACCACAGGTGGCTTACAGATAAGAGCAGAGGATGACAGGAGACTGGGGGTCGCTGTATTCCCAGTTCAGAGCACCGGCCAGGCTCTCTGGGTGGGCGGCGCCCGCCGATGTGAGCTCAAGTTCGGCGGTAGCATTGTACGAGTGGCTTCGAGAGACGCAATGCAGCAGAAGGAGATTACCCAGCATTAAAGCCGCCTGACCGCACATAAGCAAGTAACTCACCGGGCAACCGCCCAGCACCATCTTCCCAGGCCTGACAGCCAAGGGCCGGCCTCAACCACAAAGCCAGGTGGGTGCAGTGCAGCTAAACCTGCAGTATCTGGCAGCTGCGCTTGCCTGCTACCGGACAGCCAATGGGCATGCAGTGCGACGCCCCGCCCATCCTTAAAGCCAATCAGAAAACAGGGTGGTAGGAAAGCAGCATTGTGGTTCGCTTTTCAATTCCTTTCCGGGGTCCCGCGCTCCTCCTCCTTACACTACGGGCATTTGGTCCAATCATTTTCCTCGACCCGAAAGTAGGTGGGTTTGAGACGTAGTGGGCGGAACAGATAGTAACTGGGCGGGGCCTGCCGCTGCGGATTCCCTCAACCAGTTTAGAAATCCATTCTCCCGCCGGGAATGGATTTTTCCTACGTCAGCAGAGCGAGCGCGCTGCCGGGAGCGAGCCCGGAGCGCGGGCTGGGTTGCGTCAGTGCCGCGCGCATGCTCGCCCGTGGGCGCGCGCATCCTGGCCCGCGCGGGGCCCCGCAGAGTTGTGAGATGATGGACGAGGCGGAGACCGAGCGCTGAGGGGAACCTGCTGCATCTGTGGAAATGCGGTCGGGCGCGGACTCGGCCCCCGGGACCTTCCGTGTCCAGTGGTTGCTGTGGTTCGGTCTGGTGGGCCCGGTTCTCAGTGGGGAGCGGCCAGGTGGGTCTCCAGCTCCACGGTCTGGGACCGCTGCTTCCCGCGCGTGGACGCTCGGCGTGAACCCGCGGAGTCCGGGGCTGGGGTCGGGGCAGGGTACGGAGCGGGGCACGGGGGGCGCGGGCTGCGCACGGTACCGGACCGCGCTGGCCTTGCGGGCGTCGGGCTCCTCTCCCGGGCCCCGGCCCCACTCCCGCTCCCACGCGAGCGCGGCCGCTGGGGGCCCGGGACTCCGCAGCGGGGTCGGGCCGAGCCTGCGGCGGGTGCGCGCCCGGGGCTGCGCTCTTCTTGGTCGGTGCAGGAGCTTCGGGCCCTCGCTCGCCTGCCGGCTTGGTGGCTTTTGCTCGGTAGGAGACCCGGGATGGAATTGTTGTCCGAGGTCGTGATAATCTGCGATTCCGACATTCATTTCTTTAGCGGAGTCACTAGAGGGTCCATGGAGCAAGACTCAGCGGTGATCCGGAGCGAGCAAAGGGAGCTCGTTTGTCCTGGGCCATTTTCGTTATAGTAAGAACTGCTTTTTGGAAACTAAGAGCTCTGTTGTAGCCAGGCTTTCATCTGTGTTCGGGCTGAGTTCATATTGCCTTAAGCCCACAAAATAAGCCCTGCGCTGTTTAACGCACAGGATTGTTGTTAAGAATGCAATCATTTATGTGCAATCGTTTTGAATTGTGAAACTTCCCGCGAAGATAGACGTGAGCTCTTTATATTGAAGATGCCCAAGCATAGTGGAAACAAATCATCAGTACCTTCGTTATTTTCTGGAAATAACTTATTTAGGTTGGCTTTTGTATTCAAGTATTGTTTGCATGGCTATATTTTTTCAAGCAGCAATGGAGTATGTTGGAGAATGTGTTTTTACTGAATTATTGCTTTGAGATTTGTCCGAAGGTGATGATGGAAAAGTTCAAAACAGGCATGTTGATCTTTCGAAAACACATTACATTTTTTCTTGTCTTTGGCCTTTTCGTTTAAAATTAAGTCAGTTTGCCACAGTGTCAAAATCTTTAAGCTCAAAATACTGAAACGATTTTTGAAGAGAATGTTGCTAAGCCTTTCTGGGACTACTTTTCCTGTGGTATTCTAGGTAGACCATCTACCAATATTTAAATAAAGTAGATGACACATCTGGAGTGCTAGTAATTCATGATACATATTTGTAAATATAAAGTACCTTTTAGTTCTTGTTTATGTTTATTATTACATACGTGCAAAAATGAATGGAATATCTTTATGGCCTTTAAGTGTGGCTTCAGTGGGATATGTATGGCCAGCCCCTCACTTAAGCCAAAAGCAAATTTAGCCAACCTTTCTCTATCGCCCATAAACACCAGCCTCAGTGCTTGTGGAGGGGCCAAGGATGTCCAGACGCCTACGTGTCTCCGAGGGATGTTGTGGGAGGTTTTATAAAGTGATACTTGAACTGAACTAAATGGGTGAGTTTTTGAAGTGAAAGGGTGGGAATTCCTCCTAAGTAGAAGAAAGAGTTTTTGCAAGAGTGTGGGAGGAGTGAGAAGACTTGCTAGGAAATGACGAGGCTGGCAGTTTGACTCTGGATGGACTCTATGAAAGTGAGAGATGGAAGGTAAAAACTGGAAGACTGGTGCCAGTTAGGGAATCGTCTGTGCTGAGCATAGGGGTTCAGACTTTACTTTGCAGGACACTCTTTAGGCAGAAGTGTTCAGTGGAGTGTGACAGTCAGGTTTTGGGATAAAAAAAAGTAGCAGCACAATGAAGGACAGTACCCAGGAGGGAGACTGGTGGACCAGTGCAGAGGCTTTGGCAGTGAGTGCAGTGAGTCAATGCCTGTTCTCCCCAGGTCAGCTGACTAAGCTTTCGTAATACAGGATGTTTAAAATATGCACTGAAACATGTTCTAATAAAAAGAGGAATTTGAGGACTTGGTAAGTACCAACCACATTAGTTTTGTCAGGAATTAAGTAGATTTTGGTGGGATTTTTACTAACCTCTGTAATGTGCCAAAGATGAAATGCAGTATAATTTCTAAACAGTAAACTTACAATAATAAAAACAAAAACTAGGCCTGACAATGTAACTTTGTATCATTGTGAAGTATTCAAGAGGAATCAAGTATGAAATCTTTCGATTTTTTTTTTTTTTCGTTTAAGGAACTTAATGCAATGCACAGACTGAGACATATTTGTATCCTGGCTTTCTAAAGAAAATAATTGAAAGCTTACTCATGATGACTCACTATAAAGTGAAGTGTGTAGTACTCACTTAGGTAGGTACTAATCTGATTTTTAGATGTCAGATAACAAATTATTTTAGTTTGTGCTGTGTAAGAGAAGGTAGCCTTTGAAATTTAAAAACAATCTGGTTGTCAGACTTTTAAGTAGAAAATCATTATAATTAATACTATATATGCTAGGTTTCAGAGAGCACTTTAAATTTTAACTTAACCAAATTCGACTTTATATTTACTCTTTGTTAAAAATTCTTGTTTACTATAGAATCCCCCCTAATGCAAGCACTATGTGACTGGAAACAACTTCTTCTAATATCCTCAAACTCAAGTATCTGACACATAGCCATGACATAGCTCAGTAGGCATGTTACTTAGGGAATATCTGTCTAAAGATTGCCAAAACAAGGTTTATTAACCCTAAATTTACCTGTTATGTCTCATTGCCCTTCAGAACTAAGGGTACCGCTTATGAGATGTGCGAGGAGGGCCTTCAGCTACCCCAAAATCTCTATTGCTATAAACCTAAAGTCACCTTGGAGTCCATGGAGGTTCATGTGACTGAGAAGAGCCCTCATCTCAGGACAGTTCATCTCTTGGGAACCAAATTGCTCCTCAAGTCGTGAGGATTCAACCACAGCTAGGAGACCAGGACTGAGATTATAATTGACCAGGCCCTGGCCCATCTCAGCTAGTCCATAAATAACTGGTTTCCTGCTTTTGTGGGTGGGGCAGTCTGAACCCCCACATCAGAGTGTGCCCAAGCTGGAATCCTTTCCTTTTCTTCTCCTATCTTCCAGTTAAAGCTTTTTCCCCTGAAAATTTGTGCTTTAGTTTTAGTTTCCATTGTCACTAAAGCAAAGCCCTGCAGTAGTTGGTACCAGTATTTCCTTCTTTGCCATACCTGGCAGTGTATGGGTGTGACCCAGAGCCTGGGAATGAAGCCTGCTTTGAGTCAGCTCTATGAAGCTGTTCCATCAATGAATCTAGCCCTTCTGGTATCACAGCACTGGATCCCCACCACCTCTGTGTGGGTCCAACATGGATCTACCTAAAATTGAATTTCACAATGTTTTGTGTGTGTGTGTGTGTGTGCGCGTGTGTGTTGAGAGATTATATTTCACATTGTGGTGGAAGCTGTTTTAATCAGATAATTTTTCTAAAGTTATTCTATGCGGGATACTGCTGGAATCACATCTTATAAGATGAGGAACCTGAGAACATCATTTAATGGGGCCAATCTTTAACTATATAGTTGTGTTTGAAATTTCAAGAAAATGCTCTCACTGACATGCATGTTATATTGTGGGACAAACCCCATTTCCATTTCCATTCCCCTTTGACTGTTTTTTATTTATTTTTTTTTTAGCTTTTTGAGAGAGTGTTTTGCTGGGTAGTTCAGGCTGGCCTTGAAATCACTTTGTAGTCTGGAACTTGCAGAACTGGGATTATAGTTGTGTGCCACCATCCCTGGTTTGACTCGACTAGTTTTTCTTTAGGTAGATTTTTCATAATTTAACTCACTGCAGCATGATTTTTTACTCTTTTAGTAGCTTTTTCAAACCCTCAAGTAAGTACGTAGATTGGCAGAGCAGGGTCTGATGAGCCTCACTGACACCTCAGCCTCTTGTTGCTGACATTCCCCGGGCATAAGTTCCCAGCCCAGTTTAGAGAAGAGTGTATGGTATTACTGTGTCAGATGTGGAGGCCCTGTGGGTTTATGGAAAAGTTGATATAAAAGATGTTAATCATGAAAGTAAAGCTCACTTTGTGTTGTATATAATAACTACAATCAAGAGAACTGTGCGTGCATTGTTGTAAAAATCAGAAGAGGTTGTTTATTGAACGAGTATTTTACTAAATGCCTCCTGTACCTGGGTAGGAAGTATGTGATGACTTAAGATATTGGCTTTGGCTTCAGGAACTTAAATTCCTTGCAGGAGGAACTTAAGTTCTTAAGAGCATTACGTCTTGTAAATTGTTAGGGTTTTTCTCAAAGGAGCCCTTCAAAACAAACAACAGAAGTATTTTCTTTGTAAAGATGAGTATAAAAAATTATTACACACAAAACATGTTAAGCTTATAGGTCATGGCAGCAGAAATCATAAAAGTATGTCTGAAAGACATTATTAATATGTTTATTTGAGATTGACTGTGAATAGAATAGAATGGAATATGTGGCTGAACAATAACAGCACTTAGTGGATCTAATTACAACAATTTCTCTTCAAGAAATATTTGAGACAACAGAATGAATGATCTCACTCTGCCTGAGCTGGGCTTACTTCCTCAAAGTACACGAAGGTGGCTATTTGTATGGATAATAAGCAGGAAGGAAAGGAGAAAGGGCTGTGGTTTGGCATTCACATTTGTTTGCTTTGCAATTAGGCAGAATTCTTTCAACTTGTTTTCTTCTACTACAGCTATTATTCTTAAACATGTTTAGATTTTTTCCAAAGCACAGTAAATAAAAGGATCTAAGGTGTTAGAGGAAAACAGAAGTGCAACTAACACCTTCCCTTTTGTTTACTAAGTATAGGACCCTTGAGTTTCATGTTTCAAATCTTATTTTTGTCTTCAGGTCATGTTTTCTAGTGATCTGATTTTCTTTTTTTAATGGTCATGGGGATTGAACTCAGGGCCTTGTCCATACATGTTAGGCAAATGTTCTACCTCTGTGCTGCAGCCCCAACCCATGGTCTGGTTTTTGACAGGGTGCTTATTCTGTCAAATACCAGTTTTTTTTTTTAGACAGGATTTTACTATGTAGCCCAGATTGGCCTTGAACTTGGCTGGATCCTCCTGCCTCCATACCCAGCTCTGTTCTGTTAAATTCAACTGTATTAGCTTATCCCTACACAGTTGATTGTATGATGACTTTTACTTTCATTGTGAACTATCTTTTTTCCGGTGGTTTTTAGCTAGTAGCAATTTTGCTCCTAGAAGACATTTGGGAGATAATTTTATTTGTCACAACTATGGGATGCTAATTGGTATCTGGTTAGTGGAGTGCAGGAATGGTCCCAACTATGCAACAGTGCACAGGGGTGATCCTTACCACAAAGAATTTTCCAGCCCAGAATGTCAATAGTGCTGAGGTCAAGGTTTTATATAAATAATGTTAATGTACTTCCTTTATAGTAGCATGGGAAGAATGTTATCTTGGTTCCCATGAGAAGGTGGAATTAAAAAAAATTTAGAAAGGAAATTTAGAAAGAAAATATACAGAACATGAACAGAAGAAACAACCAGAACTAGAGATAAGAAACACATCTTGAAATAATATATAGGAAGGAGAATTGTCATGCAATTAGTGTATATTATTTTTGGATGGTGTTTCCCAAATTTATACATTCATTATGATATTTTGGAACTCTTTATTATATTGATATAATATAATGATATTAATTCAGAAAGTGGAACCTTGGATTTTAGAAGTCAGTATCAGAGTATGAGTTGTTACATGCTGAAGTTATTTTAGGGTGCTATATTTTGAAACCTTTTTAAAACAAATGATTAATTGTGGCATTTTGGTTTTCAGAATGAGAACTGTGTTTTAAAATGGGAAAGGAAGTGAAGAAAGTTGTATCTTATGTTTCTGTATCCTATGTTTGGCTTGTATTCTCCTTTGCTGGCGGTCTGGGGAAAAGATCCATAGAAGATAGAAGACTTGGTTTCTAGTTCTGGCTTAAAAGTAGGTGTGTGACCTCATGGCATCACTTAAACTGTTTCTTCTGGACAAGAGCTCTTTAAATACCTGCCTGTTCCTGAGACCTGCTGGCATTTCTAAGGCATTTCTTTTTTCCTTGTAACGTTTCCTTCTAAGTTGTAATGAAAACATTTCAATTTATTTGCCAGTGGTTTAACCTTTAGTGCAACAGTTATTTGTGTCTGTCAGCATATATGTATTCTTGCCTGTATGGATTTAAGTTTTTTAATTTTCAGTAATTTAAGGTCATAGGAGATTGTATAGAAATGTACAGGATGGCTTACTTTTTAAGCACACAGAGCTTCTAATCCATTACTCCTAAGCATTTCGTCTGTTCCTGTCAGTGCTTCTAGAGTGGTTGTCCAAGTAGTTGAACTGGTTACTGTGATTGGGAGGGAAATTCTTAAGAATAATATTTAAACTTGTGTTTTCAGGAACTCAAGAAAACTAAAAACCTCAGTTAATTTGGAGTTATGATATTTCTGCCTAGTGGTTTATCATCTATTAAGGTTATGGATTTCTTTTGACATGTTTCTTAGTTCTTAATTGTTAATCCCAGCTCTCTGAGTGATATTTGATCATGGTGTTTTATAAATGTGGCTTGAATCAGCCTGTGGTGCTTTGTGAGTTATGGAGTCCATTTCTAATGTTGTAATGTAATGAAGCAATATCTAGACAGTATAAAATGCCCTAAGGGGTTGATGGAGAAAGAATGTGAAAACTGTTACCATGTATTATGGTTTATACCTGGATGTCCCTCCAAAGCCTCATGTGCTCTGAGGTGGGGCTTTTGGAGGAAGGTGGTTTGATCACGAGGCGTAATATTTGCCAACGAATTAATCTACTAATGAATTTATAGCTCAGTGATTTGGGAGGTAAAGCCTGGTTGGAGGAAGTCAGTCACTGGGGACCTGGCCTGTCTCTATCCCTCCTTCTTTTTTTTTTTGTCTTTTTCATTTTTATCTGTACGACTGTCTGCTTGCAAGGCAGGTGCTTATGCCGCTGAGCTAAATCCCCAGCCCCCCTCTATGCCTCCTTCTTTGACCCCTTTCTGCTTTTTGCTACCATGCCATGGACTGTGTCTCTTCTGCAATGCCCCTCTGCCACAGTGCCCTGCCTTGGAGCCAGCCAACCATGGACTGAAACCTCTGTACATTAGGAGCTAAAATAAACCGTTCTTCCTTAGAGTTGTGGGTATATTGTCTCAATGACTAGAAAGCAACTAAGACAGCATGACATGTATTTGATATAATTTATATTTTCCTATCTGTGTCTTTTAAATCCCAAACTAGTCAGGGCTGTAAACATTTTCATGTATAGTATTGTTAGGGAAACTGAGGTGCCACTGAGGCCACTGAGGCAGGCAAAGTTGAAGCAATGTTTGAGGACTTTATTGCCAACCAGGTGCACTTGGGCCAAGGGTGAGAAGACCATTGGCCCTGAGCAAGGGGTGAGGGCATGCTTTTATGGGGAGTTTAGGTAGGGGAGGGACATATTGCAGAGGAGGATGTAAAAATTTGGGTTTCTGAGGAGGGGGTCTAAGGCTAGGTGATAGACAGGGTTGGGTAGAGGGGGATGCTGGCAGACACAGCATGTCTCGTGGTTTTTTGAGGAAACAGCTTTTGCAGGTCAAGCCTTGTGGGGACAGCTGCTGCCTTCCTGTTGAACAACACACCCCTTAGATGCAAATTTGGGGGAGTTTTTTCTCTCCTACTTGGGTGGGGGTCTAGTTCAGAGACCTGATAATTATTTTGGGAAAGTTAGATGTGAATATTTCATCTTAATTTGTACGTGAGAAAACTGAATTACGTAGAACATTTAATGGGTGAATGAACATACAGATTGATCAGAAAAGTGGGGGAACCAGGTAAAAGCTATGATAGTAGTGTGGATGGGAGATTGCTCAGGGTGGTAGAGGCACAGCGGTGTAACTCAGCGGTAGATCTTTTGCTTGGTAATTGTTAGTCCCTGGGTTTGATCTATAGCACTGAAAGAAAAAAAAGAAAGACAGACAGGTGGTATAAGGGTTTTTCTTTTCTTTTCTTTTCTTTCTTTCTTTTTTTTTTTTTTTTTTGAGAGATGTTGCAAATGTTTACAAGCTAGGCAGAATAAAACAGGTACACACAAAAAATAGAATGTGGGGCCTTGAGGGAAGGGCCTGACCTTTTGGAAGGAAGTCTAGATAATTAGTACTTCAAAATCATTTTATACTATTTTCATTGAGGAAACACTTTTGTTGCTCTTTTAATTGCAAAAGTAATACTGTTATACAAATTGTAATACAGTGATACAAACTGAAACATAACAGAAATGCAAAAATGTAGGAAGTACATTACTCTGTAGTTCCACTGCATAAGTAAGTACTTTAAACAGTTTGGTCCAACGAGGTGTGACGTTGCATGCCTGCAGTCATAGTACCTGGGAGGCTGAGGCAGGAGGGTTGCTGTGAGTTCAAGGCCAGCCTGGGGGGCTACATATGAATACAAGGCTAGCCTGAGCTAAGTAGTGAAACCCTGTCTCAACAACAGTAACAAAACAAAGACAGCAGTTTTGTCCATTTACTTATTCTGTTTACATGATTATGACACATTTAGTATTTATTATCTGATGTAGTGGTAGTATTTCATAATACTGTCACAGAGAGTTGAGTAAAGTGAAAAGTCTTTCATTCCATACCCTGTATATATAACCTCTTAAAATAATTATTTTATTACAGTTTTTAAACATACACCAGTCTTTGGTTTTGTTTTGGTTTTTGGTTTTTGAGACAGGGTTTCACTGTATGGCTTAGGTTGGCCTTGAGCTAACTGGTGACTGTTCTCAGATCGTCAACCTCCCAGGCGTTGGAATTAGAGGCATGCACCACTATTATCCAGTTTAATCCTGTTACGTGTGTATATATCTTTCCTCAAACAACTAGATTATTTTAATGCATACCCTAGACATCATGTTATTTTTGTTGCTGGATATTCAAAAGAAATCTCTAAGGATATAAAGCATTATTAAATGTGCTTATTACACTTAAAAAGTTAAGATCATTCTGTTATGTTTTGGGTTATCATTCTGTCTTTAAAACAAAAGATACAAAGTCTTAATAAAATGTTAGTTTTACCAGAATAATGTCCATTGGACCTCAGTCCAGATCTTCAAGTATCAACACAATATTAGACGTTTCCTGGATGATGACAGATTTTATTTTTCAGTCGATTTAACTAGATGCAAAGAGGACCATACAATGCATTTGGTTATAAAGCTCTTTTAATATAGGAAAGTTTCCACTTTCCCAGTTTGGAGGCATGTATTTGTAGAAGAAACTGAGTGGAAGATGTGATTCTTTCACTTTGTGTGTGCTATTTTCAATCTTCTTCACACTAAATGTGCTTTTATAGAGATGTGGATTTTTCATCTGTGCTCCTTAGATGGTAACAGTCAAGGTCATCAAGTTCACTGAAAGAATCGTCAATGCTGGAAGGAAAAGATTCTGTCTGACTGAGAGCCTGTTTATTGGACCTTGAAAATGATTGCTATGTATAAAATGTTCGGATAAAGAGTGACATCTTTTTTAAGGAACTATTACCCTACCATATACTTACCTACTACATTGTTATTTTGCTATTTTAATGCAAAACTTTATGTAGACTTATCTGTATTATGTGTATATGGATACATAATGTATTTTAAATTGTATGGGAGATTGAACTCAGAGCCTTATGTATATGGCTCACCACCGAGCCACACCCCCAACCCATTTATTTATTTTGTCTTTTTGAGATAGTTTTCCTATTCAGTTCAGGCTGGTCTTGAACTCATTTTGTAACCCAAGCTGGCTTTGAACTCAGAGCAGTCCACCTGCCTCAGCCTTCAGAGTGCCAAGATTCCAGGTGTGTGCCACCACACCCAGCATATCCCAACCCATTTAAATACATTTATTTATTTATTTATTTATTTATTGTCTTTTTCCTTTTTATCGGTACCGGGGATCGAACTCACGACTGCCTGCTTGTAAGGCAGGCGCTTATGCTGCTGAGCTAAATCCCCAGCCCCCAAACATTTATTTTTTTGAGACAGGCTCATGCTAAGCAGGCAGACTGACTTAAGTGTTGTGATACTCCTGCCTCAGCTTCTTGAGCAGCTGGAAGGACAGTTATGCAGCACTGATGTAGGATTCTGTAGTGATGTAGAGCATGTGGTGGAGGGATGATGTAGGACTTCCAAATAATTCAGATGATATAAGGGAAATAGAACTCCAGACCTGTTAGATACCTGATATGCTGAGTTTGTGTTCTCTGAAATTGAAGAATGAATTCTAGGAGCAACAGAGGTTAAGGATAGGAAGTGTTTATTGAGAGAAAAAAATTTCAAAGAGGGACAGAAGGGAGTCCTGAGTGAGTAGCCCTGGGGAACTTCATTCTCATGGGAGTTTTATAGAGTAAAACCATGAGGTGAGGTGAGGTGTAAGGTGGGACAAAGTTATGGTTAACAAGAAGAGGAATAATTGCTTGGGTAATGTTCATCCTGTGGGAAATCACAAGGTGGGTACGAGGTGGGACGGAGCTCTGGTCAACCAATAAGTGTTAAGCATGTAGGAGCTTAGATGATAATGGTTACATGGGGATCAAACCTAACACGGACTTTCCCGGAAGGGGTGAGTGTAGGAGGCTTTGGTCCTCCACCGAGGTGACTGATGCTGGTCAAGTCCTGCTGTTCATCTTTAGGAGAAGTGTGTGGGTGTAGTCTTTCCTTTTTGTCCCGAGGCCTGACCTTCCAGCCATAGTTATCTTCTACACCGACCTGCCCTGTCTGACTCCATATTTCTAAATAACTTAGCTATTTGTAATATCATCACACCTGGCTATTTATGTTTTTTTTAGTTTGGGAATGTCAGATGCTTTTTCAGTGATTTAAATGTGCAGCTTTTGATTTCCATTATATTTTGGCATAATATAGTTTTTCAGGTTCACTTATTATATTGTATTTGTTATTCCTTTTTCTGTAGGCTTTCAACAGACCTCACAGCTCTCTTCTTATGAAATTGTAACTCCCTGGAGATTAACTAGAGACCGAAGAGAAGCCCCAAGGCCCTATTTAAAACAGGTAAGTTATCTCTTACCACCAATGTAGCTATATTAACATTTTTCTTTTTTTGAACCAAAGGCGGTATTTTCAGGAATGCTTCATTCAGGGAATAATTAGTCATTATTTAATATTGCATGATATGGAACCGATGTCCACTGGACATTATTCTGTAAAAGCAACATATCAGCCTTTGTGTTTTTTTTTTTTTTTTTAAAGACAAGGTGATCAACTCAAAACATAACAGAATGAAATAAGTAGAATTCTGTGACCAGGCTAGATGCTGACCGTATAGGTTTCTACCTTACATGATTGGCAGTGGTCACAGTGGTATCACATGGTAATAATAACTAACCCCACTCAGATTGTGATAAGTAGAATATTTTATACTCTGTCTTCACTGACACTGGAGAAGAGTAATACAGTAAATGTCTTCGTTTAGGAAGTTGTTATGTTTGATGTCTCAGTGGCAGAACTGAGGTGGATAACAGAGTTCTGTCAAAGAACTGGGATGCAGGGCTCCAGGAATTGGCTGGGTCTTTAAAAGTCCTTGGTTAATGTGCCCAGGTAGGGAGGATCATGCTACTTTTTGACCAAATGTTGGTTTAGAGGCAGGAGGATCACAAGACACTGTCTCCAAATAAAAAAAAAAAATAAATGAATACATACATAAAAAACGACTGAGGATATTGCTCAGTGCAAAGTCCCTGGGATTAATCTCCAGTACTGAAATACAAACAGACAAACAAACAAACACAAGAGCTCAAACCACAAGAACAGCAAAACCCAGAATTATTGCCAGTTATGGCAAAGAGTATGTTTTAGAATTGATGAAATGAGGTGGGCTGTGAAGATACAGTGTTTTAAAATATGGATTTCTTTTCCACTTTTGGGAAACATAGAACTAAGAGTGATCTCTTGAAACTAAGACATCCACTGCATCTAAACAAAAGGAAGCAACACTTTATCCTTTGGATAACACATGAATGAACTCTTCCCTAAAGTTATAGATGAATTAGAAATGAATTTAGGAGTTTAGATAAACATGGGTGATTTATTATTTAAGACTTGTTACAAAGTTCTTCTATAAGTGAATTATAGTCAGTACTAAATTATTTTAACTCAGAATTGAATTTCCTGTGTCTTATAAGTGACATTTTGTTGAAAAGTAGTTGATAAGATAGTGTTGTTTCCCTTCTCTGCATTTAGGTATCTTATGTCATTCAAGCCCAAGGAAAAGAACATATTATTCACTTGGAAAGGAACATGTAAGAAATTTAATTTACTTTGGCTTTTCAGTAAATCCTTATAAGATAGTATGTTGATTTCTCTTCAAGGTAGATACTTTCTAGTGGCTGTGAGCCCTGGTAGTGGTCAGATCTCGTCACTCCTGCCTCTGCTGTGCAAGGGCAAGCCTTCCTCTGGAGAAGTACAGTGTTGGCACTTGGATGGGCAGAAGTGTCTTCTAAGAGGGAAGAGGGTAGAACAAAGCCAAGCATCTCCATTATCCTTTTCATATTTCCACTGGAGGGAAGAAGACTGTGTGTGTGGGGGAGGGTGGGGAGTGGGGCAGAAGAGGAGGAGGCTGAGCTCTGGAGAGGACTCAGGCTTGCACAGGCTCCTCCCGGTGTTCTCATGCACTTTAATAAAGGGAGCGGAGCATTAGGGTACATCAAGGCAGAGAAAGCACACGTAGTTCTTGAGCCGTTCTGCTCCCAGATCCTTTCTCAGTTGCCTGGATGGACATACTTTGCCTGGGTCACCAACCGTTGAGATGGTGACATGCAGTGTTTTCTGGGGAGGCCCTCTATGCTATGCCAGCCATGTAGCTAAAGCCAGGCTATGTAACCTGTTAAATGGGTTGAAAACTATCAATTTTCCCCTCTCTAAACAGTATGGACAGGTTGGTCCTGGGTGTCTCCAGAGTGTTCTGCACTTCATTTTGCAAAAGGGCCTCCTGTGTTATGCAGGCTGACTTCCACTTGTGTACCTAGGATTGCAGGTGTATGTCACTGTTCTTTTTTGTATGCAGCCCAGGCGGGTTGCTGAGGATGGAACTCTGGGCTTCACACATGTTAAGTAGTCTGTATCTGAGCTGCCTTCCCAGCTTGCCTTTTGACTTTAACTAATAAGGCTTGGGACCACGCAGGGAGCTCCTCCACTTTTGGTTTTTGCAAATGTGGTTTGTGTTGAGCTCTTTGACATGGAATAAAGCCCTGGGAGTTAGAAATAGCCTTTTCCTTCAGTAGGTGACAAGATTTTGCGTCATTAACTGAGCGGTTATGGAAATGGATACTACTTATTTATATGGACTTTATTTTTCTTTTGTAAATACGATTACTGTCTAGTTTATTCTTTTCCTGTAAGTCATAATGTTTAAGAAACATTACTTATGTTACTTTAAGTTTTTTACAATCATTTTATATCCTAATTAGAACAAATTGTAGGTTAACATCACTTAGGAGTAGGCAGTGTGCTTTATTTCAGATTTTAGATTGTTCATGAACTTTTAGTTTTACGGTAGCATATTTCTCAATTGAAGATTAATTGAGAAAATTTTTTATTTATTTCTGTTCTTCTGTTCTGGGAATAATGCCTTATGAGTTGTGTCCTTTAGTTGATGATTCAAATAAATATAAATGTTTTATTCTTTTTCCAGAGACTTTTTGCCTAAAGATTTTGTGGTTTATACCTATAACAAAGAAGGGACTCTGATCACTGACCATCCTAATATACAGGTAATATGTTTCCCTCTTGATCTTCTAGCAAAATGACAGTGGTTCTGTTTTAAAGTGAGCCCCAGTCAGACGTGTATCACTGGTCTACACATAGTCCTGTGGCACACTTTGCGTCATAACACGGAGCTAGCTTGCAACACTGGACACTTACATAGACTCTTCTCTTCCTGGCAGCTCTCCAGGCACTTAGTAGCTTTTTGCTTTCTTAACTACTAGGAAAATGATCTTTTTCTGAGTGATAATCCTTATTGATTATGAAGGGGGAAAAGTTGATATGTCTGAAAATAGAAATTTTTTATTGCTTTGTTGAAAAAGTCCCTAAAAGAACATCTTAACTCCTTAGGAGACCATTTTTCAGTAGTGCATACTTTGCTGTTACATATTTTGCAGCTGTAATGTTTTGCTGAAAACATTTCTTTCTTAAAGAGGTGTGGTCTTCTTTGCGTCAGATGACAGTACTCTTGGGGACAGGAGTGGCCAGGAATACTTGGAATAATTGGTAGATGTTGAAATTCGTTTTGTGTGTTTTTTACTTAGAGTATAAACATTTCTAGTTTTGTTTGGGAAGAGTGCTTTACTGTCCTTTTTGGCTGTTAGGTAATATACATTTTTTTCTTTTGTAATAGTTTTCTTGAGAAATCTTTTTCCCATTACATATCTTTTTTCCCTCTAAACTTTGTAATTCATTGCTAGATTGACTTGCTTATATTAGTTACTCACTTTTTTTTTTTTTAATATTATGAGACAGGATATTTCTGTGTAGCCCAGGCTGGCCTTGAACTTAACTATGATATTCCTGCCTCAGCCTTCTGAGTGTTGGGATGCAGCACTCAGGCATGCAACATCAAACTTAACTAGTTATTTACTTTGGTAGCATTCTAAAACTAAATAGTAGGGAAAATCTTTATTTTGGGCTAATTACTATTATTTTAAAGACATGAGATAATGCTGATTTTCCTTGTCCTTTTCTGGTCCGCTCTATGATTCATTTATCTTAGAACATTGTACATTGTTTAGTAGAAATTAGTAGAAAAGATTAATTTATCTTGAAGCATAAACCAGATAAAAGATCACCCATCTATCTTATTCATCTAAAGATTACTATGACAGGAGTGTAAGACTTTATAATTTATGCACATAACAAAAACAATAATCTTTTTTTTTTTTTTTTTTTTTGGTACTGGACTCAAACTCAGGACCTCACGTTTGCCAGGCAGGCACTGTGCCCCTGAGCTATATCCTAGCCCCAAAGCAGTAATTTTAAGGCATTTTTTTCATAAAGGTGTTTTGGCATACTGTTTTTGAGAAACGTAGTGGGATTTGAATTCTGACTCTTATCATGATTTGCTGGTAAAGTATATTAACATCTGATTGCTTTCGTATCCTGACTTTCAAAGGAGCTAATAGTTATTACTTCTTGGAGTTAATACCTGCAAGATGCTTAGAACAGGTTTTTAAAATATTATTTGTTACTATTGAGAGATATGTACTTAAAATTGTTAAAAATAGATTTCAGTGTATAGAAACTTAAGTAACTGTTGTCTTCTTAACATTTTATAGAGTTGTTATATTTGAAAGTATCCAATAAAAATTTTCCATTTATTTCTTGGTTTTCAGTGTTGTTCAGATAAGTGTGAATATAGATGTGAAATACAAATTAAAACTTTGATACTGAGATTTTCTACATGTGACAAGATTGTCAAATACTATAAACGAAGTATATAAAGTCGCTCTGAGAAAATTTAAATGATTTCTCCTAGTAAAACATTCTTCCTAGACAAGATTCTGTTGCTTAAGATTGAATTAATTAAGCTGTTTTCTGGCTTTTGTCATCAGTGTGTTTCACCGTTTTTCATAAGAAACAGTTTTAAATGATTTAACATGAGTTGCTATGTGAAGTAAGCCTCTAAACTCCCAATTTAGGAAGTGAGAGATTCTTGTAAATGCACGAGATAGTCTCATAAATACTTCCCCCAGTTGATGGATGCTTTTGTGTCCTCTAAAAATATATTGATTATCCAAGGCTCCCAGGGCCCTTGGGGCTGGTGGATTCTGTGTATCCTCACTTCCACTAACAGAGGTTTTTGCTTATAGTTTGTGTGTTTCCAAAACCATTTATGCCCATTGTACCTTTGTATGGTCTTGCAGCTTCACTAGATGTTTGTAAACTTACAAAGTAGGATTTGTTGTATTTTTGACAGCTACGAGAGTGAAGGGAAATTTCCCCTCCATCCTCTTGAGAGTTTTCTGGAGTATCTTAAACACACACATACACACACACACACACACACACACACACACACACACACGCACGCGTGCGCCCCACCAAAAAACATCTGAAGTAGGAGAAAAGGCATAAAACTTGATCAACACGCAATCATAGTTCAGGAGAAAATCACAGGAGTGTGTGTTGCTGCTAGCTCAATAATAATTTAGAAATGTAGGTGCTTTTTTTCTATGAGGAGGGAAAGGATGGGGAATGCCAAGGGAACAGTAAATGATCTTCTAGGAGCACTGGATGGGTTTGGAGAACATAATATGGCCTCGGACAAAGCCCACTTCTTTGACCCATAGGACAGACAATGGTTTGTCACTGTGTCCCTACGGGACTGAAATGAAGGGCAGTGATGTGGGATGAAAGTTGTCCAAGTGTCCTGAAGGACTTGGAAAATGAAAGTCTTCTCTGGTGAATGAAATTCAGCAAGAAAACTGAAGGCAATTGTGTTCTTGGCAGATCTGGTCAGGTATATATAGGGGCTTTGCAACAGAACTAAACTGAATGCTGTGGAAATATTTAACAAAAGCAGGTTATTAAACATGCTATCGGGTTGTCAGGTGAAGGGTTCATCTGCTGGGGGCTGGCTGGTTTAGTCGTTCTTGGGATATCAGATCATTAAGTGTGTGCGGTCAAAGGGGTCTGCACTGGCCATGTGGTTTAGGAGGTGTCTGCCAGGCTTCTCTGCTGGGAGGTCGCCATTGCTACCTTTTACATGAATGCTGTGTGTAGATACTTTTGAGACTGTGTAAAGTGTCCTATTACTCCTCCGAAGTTTACCTACTGAGTTTCAGTGTTTGGTTTTTCTCTGAATTACTTGTTGCCGTGACAGCTATCAAAATGATAATTTTCTGATTTCTTCACTGCTAGAGTGATTCCTACTCTATTTCTGTCAGTATGGACTGAGACACTGTCTTTGTCATGTGTCAGATTGAAAATCTTTTCATACACACGAGAGCATTTTTAGATTACATACATTGTGTGAATTGCCCAGTTTTCTATGGAGGTTTTATTTATTTATTTATTTTTGGTACCGAGGGTTGAACTCATGACCTCGTGCTTGCCAGGCAGGCATTTATGCCACTGAGCTAAATCCCTGGCCCTTGATGTTTTATTTTTAATTTTTTTTTTCCGTATTGGGATGGAATGTAGACCCTCTGAACTGAGCTACATCCCCATCCCCATCTCTTTTAAAAAATATGCCTTATTTTGAGACAGACTTAAGTTGCTAAATTGCTGAAGCTGGTAAATTTCCCAGGTTGGGCTTGAACTTGGAGTCTTCTGTGGCAGCCTTCCAGAGTTCTGGGATTACAGGCCTGGGCCACAGTATCTAGCTTGGGCTTTTAATGTTATCCGTTCAGTGATTAAAATATCTTTATATGGAGTGATATGTTAACCCTTTACTTGTTAGGTAAGTTACACATGGTTTGTTCCAGCCAGTTATCTTTTGACTTTTTTGGTGTTTCTTTCCAAGGAAGCTCAAGAAATATTTTTTTATAATTGAGCAAAAGGCAGGAAGTCTTTCTAGTTCAAGGTTAAAGAAGAATTCACTCATTTTCTTCTAGAGCTTGTATGTTTTTATTTTATGTTTAGATTCTTCATCTGTTTGGAATTTACTGTTACACGATATGAATTATGGGTCTAATTTTATTTTTTCCTAGTATCTGATTAACACCAATCATTTAAAAGAAATCTTGGCCCCTGTAGTTTGAGATGCCACTTTGATGAGATAAATGTCAGTACGTACTTGTGAATTGTTTGCAGACTTTCTCTTTGGCTCCACTGATTCGGTTCTCACCAGTACCATACTGTTTTAATAATCATGATTTGGGGGCTGGAGATTTAGCTCAGCGGCGTAAGCGCCTGCCTTGCAAGCAGGCAGTTGTGAGTTCAATCCCTGGTACCGATAAAAAGGAAAAAGACAAAAAAAAAAAAAAATCATGGCTTGTATTTGTCTGATGGAGCTAGTGTTCCCTGACCCTTGGATTTTTCCTTTAGTGCTTTGTGATTTTTTTTTTTTTCAGTTGTGTGGGTTGAATCCAAGATCTTGTGCATGTGGGGCAAAGTGCTGTACCACCGAGCTACACCTTAGCTCCAGTAATTGTTCCAAATATAAGAAAATCTCCCTAGGTACTAAACAGTTTGGTGTTACTAAATGACTGATCTATCTGTCTGTCTATCTGTCTGTCTGTCTATCTATCTATCTATCTATCTGTCTGTCTCTCTCTCTCTCTCTCTCTCTCTCTCTCTCTATCTATCTATTGTGGTACTGGGAATTGATCTGAGATAGCACTGAGCTACATCTCTAACTTGAGGTCTTCCTTCCTCAACCTTCCGAGTAGTTGGGGTTACAGGCTTGTGCTCTCATTACTAAATAGTGTCATCTTTGCATTTCCACTAGTTAATTTCTTGCTCAAAATTAAGACTAAAGCCTCTGAAAGTTTTGAAGATGGCTAAATTTACTAATAGTATAGCATACCTAATAATGATATAAAACACCTAAATGCTATAATAATATATAATATAATACACCTAAAGGAAAGAAAAGAAAATCATCTGGTCAAAATAAGTCAGTGTACAGTGTAACTGATTCTGTACAGTGTACAGAATTTTTGGAATGAGGGTTTATCCTCACACAAGATTCCCTTCTGAATTATATGTCAAGTGATTGTGACATAACATCATGTTGTCCTGTTCAGCGTTAGGGTGAAAAGCCAGTGGGCCAGAGCTGTATGTGTAGAGTAACTGGAGGGACTCTGCCTTTAGCTTTGTGTACCTGTAGCGTGAGAGCAGGGAGTCTGAAGAATCCTGTCTAATACTCTGAGATACCAATAATGTAAATTAAATTTTTTAGTTTGCTGCCACAAATAAGTTTTTGTGCAATTTCTGTGATGATTTTCTAAATGTGCAATATGTGAAAATAATACTGTGTCTTTTTATTTAGAATCATTGTTATTATCGGGGCTATGTGGAAGGAGTTTATAATTCATCTGTTGCGCTTAGTGACTGTTTTGGACTCAGGTAAGGAATTTTCTGTCTCTTTCTGGTTTTTTTTTCTATTTCTTGCCTCTTTTATCTCTGTCTCCAAGCTAAGTCATTTTTGGAGTTTTACAAAATTGGATATTACTTTGATGTTACTGAGGTTCTTTATAGCTGTGCTTCAGATATTCTTCGTGTGCTTATTTAGAAAAAATTTAGTATTGGTGGATTTTAATATTTATAAAGCAAATTTCAGTTTTGAGGCCACTAAATAATTTTTGGTATTTAAAGCATTTTATTTATAACATTTTCACTCGTATTATCTCAGCTAAGGCCCATAATTCCCAAGGAAAGATTCATTCTCACCATATTTAGGTGAGGAAACTAAGGTTCAGAAAAAACTTGCATGGCAGATGCAGTGAAGTTATGCTGATGGTAGTTACTTGTAGCAAAGGCCTGACTCTGCTAGTTTGGTGAATGAGTACTGAATAGGTGAGAATCACTTTTCTGTCAAGGTCAGTGACAAGCTGTTTTTGTTTCATTTTTTTTTATTTTATGAAAAAACAAATTTTCATGATCAAGTCATAAGAGAGTTGTAATAGGTATTACACTATGTATTATTACCTTCAAAATAATTGCTGCAAGATGTAAACCAACCATTCTTAAAGCAATGATTTCTTTTAAGTAATTTCACTCATTGAACAGTTACTGTGTGCTAAGGGTCATTCTAAGGATTTTGTGCACATTAAGGAATTTAGTTGTCAGGACAGTCCTCTGTAGAATGTAAACTGAGGCAGAGGCTCAGAACTTGCTAGTAGAAAGCATGTTTGGAATTCACAGCTCTGCTCCTCTGGTTGCCAATGTCACTGCATAGGAGTTTCTCTGCAGGCCCTTCCATTGCATAGCAGTTCCTCAGACAGGTTAAGTAATTTTCAGGCAGTGATACTAACAAGCAGCAGTTTGAAATGTAAATTTATATCTATCGGACTCTAAAACCTTTATTGTTTTATAAAACCTTTTTTTCTTTTCTGTCATTTACACTTTAATGTGTTACGAAACTAGAATTTGAATCTTCTGATTCATTTTTCCTGTGTATTTTTTTCCTTGAAAAATGATGTATGTGTAATGTAATATTTAGAGGATTGCTACATTTAGCGAATGCCAGTTATGGGATCGAACCACTACACAACAGCTCCCGCTTTGAGCACATCTTTTATCCAATGGACGATGTCCACAGAGAGCCCCTGGAATGCGCAGTTTCTAACGTGGATATAGATAAAGAAGGAGCGAAGGGCGGGCAGGAGGAACATCACGGCATGACGCAGCTACTTCGAGTAAGGAAAAATACGCTTTATTTTGGCTCTGATGAAAACTTGAAAAATCGTGTGTTTTATTCATTAAGCCAATACTCACTATTGCTTTGCTCAACTACGTGCCAGATATTATGATAGAAACTAAGGGCATAAAAATATGAGCAATATATATTTCTGGCTACCAGGCTGAGAACAGTTTAGGTTCTGTGGGCTTTGGGAACTGGACCTTAAACTTTGGACAGTGAGCATACTGAAAATTGCTATTTGATTGGCCACATTACTTTCATAGCAGGGAAGTTTGTGTTCAGGTACTTTTTACATAAACCATAGTGGTCATTTGTGAGTTCTAGATTGGCTTTAGGATATTAATCCCTTCAGTTGTCTTTCAAAGACATCCATGTCCTTGTTTTAGAATTTCTTTAGGACTCAGTGATTTATTTTCTACTTGAGCCCTTTGGACAGAAATGGGACTGGGCCTGGAAATCTCAGTTGCGAGAAACAGAGCTTTTTACATGTGAGTGGGTGCTGCCGAGCTGCTGTGATGGGAAGACCTTTCTTTCCCTCAGGCTGGCCCTGAATTCCTGGGCTCACTGGGACTGAGGGTATGCACCATTGCACCTAGTTTAAGGTGTTTTTCAGTTAACTAAGACTAGCTCATGGCATTGTTTTCACTCTTATGTCTATTGAACTGTTCAATTTATTGTCTTTTAAAATAAAAAAATTGTATTCAGTGTATTTGCAGTGCGTATTAATTATATTTGTGATGACAGATTGATATATATATATATCATATATATCATTATATATATATATATATATATATATATAATAATAATACATCTCAATTCTTTTTACTTCCTCTCCCCTCCCTCCTTGTTTTAAATTTAAACACTGGAAAAAGTTTAAAGTTTTGCTTATTCTAATTTGTTTGTATTAAATATTTTTGGACAGGGTCTCTCTGTGTAGTTCAGGCTGGCCTTGAGCTCACTTATGTAGCTAGGCTGGCCTTAAACTCACAGTGATCCTCTAGCCTAGGCTTCCCAAGTGCTAGGATACAGGGTACGCTGTCATGCCTAATTTATTTGTTTGAATTTCTGTAAAATGACAAACCTAATCATTTTTAAAAGTGGTAACCTTCTCCTGACTTTCGCTGTTGAATATAAGTCAATATTCTTTATTCAGTACCTGCAGATATTAGTTTTTGAATCCTGCCTCATCACGGTAATGGGGTTTCTCCTTAAAATAGGTATGTGTTGAGGTTGGGTTGTGTGTGTGGGGGGAGGAGGGTGGTGTGTAGCTTTGATTAAAAAGAAATAAATTTTAGTGCTTTAGAAACATAAATAGCCCACTTTATCCTTAACTCCCAAGTTTTCTCTGATTAGGATAGGTAGCAGGTACCGCTCTTAATAGACATGGTTTCGGCCTTAATGATCAAGGCATAGTTGATAGCATAGTGATCCCTAGTGGATACCAGCTACCGGTTTGAAATGAAGTGTGGTCGTGGGTGCCCAAGTGACTCACTTTTGCCTTCCTGGGTGTGTATTTGACAGAGAAGGAGAGCCGTCCTGCCGCAGACCCGCTATGTGGAGCTGTTCCTCGTTGTGGACAAAGAACGGGTATGAACGATGATGGTTCCCTTCTTTTTCATGAAAAGCTGTGAAGAAGTGGGTATCCCAGGAAGGAAATATGAAATGTGATAGATACTTGTACCAATTTTCCTTAAAAGATAATTCTAGAACAAAAATATTTTTCCTTTAAACCTTAATTCCGTAGTAGAACACCAAAAGTTGAATGTAGCGAATGAGACTACTTTTCACTTTATTTTTTACTAGTGATGTCCCTCCCTTTTTTTCTAAAGTTTAGTTATGCTAAATTTCTTCAGTAAGACTGCTTCTTATCAGTTAGGCTTTTAAACCTTTCAGATTATGTAGTACTTTAATGGACTGTTAATCATTGTTGCCTAATGAAATTTTGACTAGTTTATACTATAAGGTAGAGAAAACTTCCAAGTCTTAGCATGCTTTAGAGGGAATAGTATTAATTTTAGGGTACAGGATTCCAGGTCATTTTTCTTATTTTTGCTTAAAAATTTACCCAACTGCTAAACTAAAATAAGAAATGTGTGCCTTTTTCACCATGTGCAGGATTATCAATTTTAGATACAGGTGCTATATAAAGTACAGATTATTTGAAGTGATTTAAAATTTTTTTTTTATTTTATTAGTACATGTTCGCAATTTATGCAGTTTGCAGTCTTGGAGCATAGCTGCATGTACATATTACGACTTTTTAAAAAAGTTCCTCTTCCCTCCTCCTTCCCCATTTTGACTTTTTTGTTGTTTGGGTTAAAAGCTGTTTGTTAAAACTCAGCATGATTGGCAGTTCTTTTCTAGTGAGCTGCAGAGACAGGTGTGAGGATTTTTATCGAGTGTAGATTGGAAATACCAAACCCTAGTTATTAAGAGATAGAAACCTACTCAGATTTGTTCATTACAGATTCATTACCTTTTAGCAGTAGAAGGAAAAGCACAGGGAATCCACTGTGCGAGCACTGCCCCAAGTAATGGGTAAAATGTTTCCTTTTTTATTAGAACATGTTTGCTGTACATAATATTTATATTCCTTCTGTGCAGTTGGTATATGTATGTAGCGTATCTTAATTCTTTTTTCATCCCCCACCTCTCCTCTCCTCTCCTCTCCTCTCCTCTCCTCTCCTCTCCTCTCCTCTCTTCTCCTCTTCTCTCCTCTCTTCTCTTTTTCTGTCTCTCCTATTAAAGTCTCCATCCTTTCTATTTGAGAAAGATCTATCTCCATATTTTCTAGTATCTACCTTTTATTTATATTTTGCTTTCCATTTATACTTTTGGTTTCTCATATAAGAGAAACCATGCGGTATTTAAGCTTGTATGTCTGATTTGTTTCACTTAACATTGTGGTCTCAGGGTGCTGTGTTGTCTTAGTTACTTTTCTTATTGCGAGACAAATGCCCAACACCCAGAATTAAAGGAGGAAAAGCGTACTGTAGCTCACAGTTTGTAGAGGCTTCAGTTTGCAGCTGACTGGCTCCAAGGCAGGGTAGCTTGGCAGAGGAGCACTGCAGAGCAAGCAGCAGGCAGCAGAGCAGCAAGCAGAGCAACAGCAAGCTAGCCTTCCTTTATATTTTATACAGGCTACTGCCCTTGGGTGGTGCCACCCGCAGCCCGTGGGGCACCCGTAATCCTACTTTTATTCCTTAAGCCAGCATCACATATCCTAGACTCAGCCACCTCCAAAAACCCCCACCTATGACCGTGTGAGGCTTTCGAGGGACATTTAGATACAAGCCATAACATTCTACCCTTGATCTCCCAAAGACGTGTGTTCTTCCTTTTATACAAAAGACATTTAGTACATCTCTAAGAGTTGCCAGATTCTTCACAGCTTCAGCATTGTTGAAAAGTCCAAGCCTAAGGTCTCTTTTGAGATTTAAGGCAAACTTAGCTGTGAGCCCCTGTGAAAATGAAAAGAAAATTAAGCACTTCCAATATATAGTGGCACAGGATAGACATTTCTGCGGGATAGAAAAGAGTGGGAACAAAGCAAGGCAAAATCCAGCAGTGGAAATATTAAATCTCATAGTTCCATGTCCATCATATTGTGGAGTCTGTCACAAGTTGTTAACTCCAAAGAACTCGGGTGGCCCTCCTCCTACAGCACTGCTGATGGTTGTAGCTCCCACATCTTCTCTCTTTCTTTGCCCACTTCTTGTGACTTTCCTTAGCAGATTCACATTTCTAGCTTCTCTAGCCTTCTAGGACTTCCACTCTACCCTTGGCTTCACACTCATGGCTTTACGCACTGCCCTCCCGGGCACGCCTGGATTGCTGAGCATTCAGCCCAGTTTCAAGGCCACTGCCATTCTGGAACATGGTGCTCTAGTGCTTTAGTCTCAAAGCAATATCTCTCACCTTTGCAATTTTGAGGCTACAGAGGGTGGCTTCTTGTGATATCCTCAGACATTCTTTTCTATTGTCCTATTCCTTCTCGGCAAGTTCTGCTTTGCTACATGTGTGCTCCACAGCTTTATGAGAGCTCCCTTTGTGGCCAGACTCAAAATGTTTTAAATTATTCTGCTGGGCTTTTTGCTCTTGATTCTTAACATAGATCTGGCAAAAAGCCCACAACTGTAGCCATGCCACTGTCTCAACATTAGACTGCCTTGAGATTTCTTCTTCAGGATTAAGTAGTTGGCTGCCTCAAGCAAAGTCATGTCTTTAGACATGAGCAAACGCAGAAAAACTTTTTGCCAAATGATAGATAACACACACAGTCCTGAATCCAGCAGCTAATGAGACCTTCATACCATCAGAAGCCTTCTGACCCTGATCTTTACCTACTGCATTTCTGTCAGCATTCTGGTCTTCTGAGTTCTGACCAGAATGTCCCATCAAGTACAGTTTAAGGCATTCCAGAGCAGCTTCTTCAGCTAGCATCTCCAAACCTTCCCAAATTCTTCTCAAAAGCCAGTTCCTAGCCAGGCATGGTGGTATATGCTTGTAATCCCAGCACTCAGGAGGCTGAGGTAGGGGAATCCTAGCAAGTTCAAGACCAGCCTGACAAATAGAATGCAGCAAGTCATCAAGAAGATTATACATCACGACCAAGTGGAATTCATTCCAGGAATGCAGGGATGGTTTAACATACGCAAATCAATAAATGTAATACACCACATCAACAGAGCCAAAAACAAAAATCACATGGTCATCTCAATAGATGCAGAAAATCTTTTGATAAAGTCCAACACATGTTTGTGATAAAAACCCTTCAGAAACTCGGAATACACGGTGTCTACCACAGTCTTATAAGGCCATCTATGACAAACCAACAGCCAACATATGGAATGGACAAAAACTGAAAGCTTTCACTTTAAAATCAGGAGCAAGACAAAGATGTCCACTATCACCACTCCTATTAAATGTAGTTCTGGAAATATTAGCCAGAGCAATCACACAAGAGAGACAAATAAAAGGAATAAAGATAGGAAAGGAAGATAATTATCACTATTTGCAAATGACATGATACTCTATATAGAAAACCCAAACTCAATTAAAAGACTACTAGAGGTAATAAATTCAGCAGTGTAGCTGGATACAAAGTCAGTGCTCAAAAATCAATAGCATTGCTGTACACAAAAAATTCACTAAGAGAAATTATGGACATACCGCCTTTCACAATAGCATCTAAAAAAGTGAAATACTTAGGAATCAGCCTAAGAATGTAAAAGACCTATATGCTGAAAATTATGCTACACTAAAAAAGGAGATTGAAGATGATATTAGAAAATGGAAAGATATTCCATGCTTTTGGCTAGGAATAACCAACATTGTAAAAATGGCCATACTCCCAAAACTTAACACAGATTTAATGTAATCCCAATCAAAATACCATTGACATACCTGACAGATCTAGAGAAGACATTCCTAAAATTCATTTGGAAACAAGAAATCTACAATAGCAAAGGCAGTTCTGGGCAACAAAGGCAAGGCGGGAGGCATCTCAATTCCTGACTTGAAACTATACTACAAAGCCACAGTGATAAAATCAGCATGGTACTGGGAAAGAAATAGACCTGATGATCAATGAAACAGATTAGAAGATGCAAACACAACTACAAAACCACTCAGCCACCTGATATTTGGCAAAGGAGCAAAACATGTTCACTGGAAGGATAGCCTCTTTAATAAATGGTGTTAGAAAAATTGGCTCTCCACATGCTGAAGACTGAAACTAGATCTATGCCTATCATCATGCACAAAATTAAAGTCTAAATGGATCAAAGACCTAAATATTAAAACAGAAACACTAAATCTACTGAAAGACAAGGTAAGTAGAAGTCTTGGAGACATGGGTACGCAAAAAATTCATGAACAAAACGCACTACATGGGAAACACTTCAAAGAATCAATAATTGGGATCTTATATTGAAAAGTTTTTGTACTTCAAAAGAAATCAACAGTGAAAAGAAAACCCAACAGTGAAAAGAAAGGGAAAGAATTTTAGCCAACAACCCCTCACACAAAGGACTTATATCCAGAACATCTAAAGAATTGAAAAGCGTTAAGCCCTCCAAATTCAAAGACCCTCTCCAAAAATGGGCCTCTGAGATGAGCACACAGTTCGCAGAAGAAGACATACAAATGGCAAATAAATACATGAAGAGATGTTCACCATCACTGGTCATTCGAGAAATGCAAATTAAAACAGCAGTGAGGTTTCATCTCACTCCGGAAAGAACAGCTGCCATCAAGAAATCAACTGATAACAAATGTTGGCGAGGCTGCGGGGAAATAGGACACTGCTCCACTGTTGGTGGGAGCGTAGCCTGGTACAGCCACTGTGGAAGTCAGTAAGGAGATTTCTCAGAAGACTGGAATTGGAAGTTCCATTGAATCCGTCTATTCCCTTCTTTGGTATTTTCCCAGAAAAACTGAAAAAATCGTGTCACAGTGATACATGTACACCCATGTTCATAGCAGCACAGTTTGTAATAGCCAAGTCTTGGAAACAACCAAGATGCCCATCAACTGCAGAATAGATGAAAAAGATGTGGTATTTTATACAATGGAATATTACTCAGCTATAAAAAGGATGATCTTGAGGCTTTCATAGTTTTTTTTTTTTTTTTTATTTAAGAGGAAAAAGAGAAAAACACAAAACAAAACAAAGCAGTGTAAGGTTACATATAATACAGAACTACAAAAAAAAGCATAACAGTAAGAAATCACCTGTTAATAGATTACATATTATCATCTTGGAAATAGTTGCTCAAATCACAGTATCAAAGAATACAAAGTAGACATTCAAACAGAGAGACTACAAACAGCTGTGTTCAATGATCCAAAAACATTAATATAGTCAGCTATTCAACATCCCTATACACACTTGCTGTTATATCCGTTAGAGCTCTTTTTTTTTCCCTTCCTCTCTTTTTACAACAAAATTTACACATTTTAGATTTTATTACTCCTTAGTTCTTATTACTTTTTTGGGGGGGGAGAATAAAGTCAAATATGGCAGAACAAAGCTGTCAGTGAAAACCAAGGATAGACTTAGCACATGATGTAGAACAGAGTATACGGTTATTAACAATAGTTATCAACGTTGTCTCCTGTTTCCTTAAAAAGATTTGTCTATCTCATTAGATATTATAAAGTTGGACAAAACAGTAGAGAACAAGACCAATAAAACTTAGACATTGTAAACATTACAGGACTTCCAAAGGAGACAGTAGTCAAACCAGAATGGGCATCTCAGTGAATCTTACTGCCTTCAAAGTAGTTGCCTATACCCTCAGACCTGATACTATCCCACAGAATGGAACAGAGTCTAATCAGTCAAAACAAGATCGTGGGAGCATTACAGGACTTCAAAACAAGTTAATAGGAAATCGCAAAGAGTTACTATTATATATCCTAATTTTTTAAATTTTTCCCTTAATTAAAATAAACATAAGAAATAACTAAATAATTTTTTTAAAGAATAATAGTTACCATAGTGTTTGTCTTTTTCCTTGAGATATTTGGATAAAACTTCATATACTATAGCTTCAAATATTTCCATATCAAGAAGCCCGGAATAAAGCCTTTCTAATTAATAAGTGAAAATTTTATAAGGCTTCAAGGCCACATAATGGGGAATCATGATTGCCACATATTTTCATATATTTGAATCATTACTTACATTAGGGAACCTATTCGGTATTCATACATGCGAGATTGATTTATTTCACTTATGAGTATGGTCTCAAGCTGCGCCCATTTATTGATAGATATCTCAATGTGATCCTTCTTTATAGCTGAATAATATTCCATTGTATAGAAATACCACAACTTTTTTATCCATTCCTCAGTTGATGGACACTTGGGTTGTTTCCAAGATCTGGCGATTACAAATTGTGCTGCTATAAACATAGGTGCACATAAATCACTGTGGTATGATGCTTTCAGTTCTTCTGGGAATATGCCTAGAAGTGGAATAGCTGGAATAAATGGGATTTCCAATCCCAACTTTTGGAGAAACCTCCAGACAGACCTCCACAAAGGCTGTACCAGTCTACACTCCCACCAACAGTGCAGGAGAGTTCCTTTTTCCCCACGTCCTCTCCAGCATTTGTTGTTGTTGGTTTTCTTGATCCTGGCCATTCTTTCAGGAGTGAGATGGAATCTCAGTGTGGTTTTAATTTGCATTTCTCTGATGACCAATGATGATGAGCATGTTTTCATATATTTATTTGCCATTTGCATTTCTTCATCTGAGAATTGCGTATTCATCTCAGATGCCCATTTTTGGATTGGATCTTTGAATTTTGGAGGTCTGAGTTTTTTTAATTCTTTATATGTTTTAGACAAGAGTCCCTTGTCTGAGAGAGAGTTCACTAAAATCTTTTCCCAGTTTGTGGGTTTTCTTTTCACTATGCTGGAGATTTCTTTTGACATGCAGAAACTTTTTAATAAGATGTGGTCCCAGTTATTGATTCTGGGAAGTGTTTCCCGTGCGGTTTGAGTCCTGTTCATGAATTCTCTACCTACTCCTATGTCTCCAAGGTTTCTACCCACTTTGTCTTCCAATAGATTTAGTGTTTCTGTTTTAATATTCAGATCTTTGACCCATTTAGATTTTAATTTAGTACATGGTGATAGACATGGGTCTAGCTTTAGTTTTCGGCAAATGGAGAGCCAGTTTTTCCAGCACCATTTATTAAAGAGACTGTCGTTCTTCCAGTGAACCTGCTTGGCTCCTTTATCAAAGATAAGGTGGTTGAGTGTGTTTGTAGTTGTGGTTGTATCTTCTAATCTATTCCATTGATCTTCGTCTCTGTTTTGATTCCAATACCATGTTGATTTTACTACTGTTGCTTTGTAGTATAATTTCAAGTCAGGGATTGTGATGCCTCCTGCTTTGCCTTTGCTGCTTAGAATTGCCTTTGCGATTCTAGGTCTCTTCTGGTTCCAGATGAAATTTAGGAGTGATTTCTCTAGATCTATAAGGTATGTTGATGGTATTTCTATTGGGATTGCATTGAATCTGTATAAGAGTTTTGGGAGAATGGCCATCTTCACAATGTTTGTTCTTCCTATCCATGAGCAAGGGATGTCTTTCCATTTTCTGAGATCATCTTCAATTTCCTTTTTCAGTGTATTATAGTTTTCACTGTATAAGTCTTTCACTTCTTTCGTAAGAGTAATTCCTAAATATTTCATTTTTTTGCTTGCTAATGTGAATAGTCCAGTTTCTCTTATTTCCCTCTCTGTGATTTTGTTGTTTGAGTATAGGAATGCTATTGATTTCTGAGTATTGATTTTGTATCCAGCCACATTACTGAATTTATTTATTGTATCTAAGAGTCTTTCAATGGAGCTTAGGGGGTCTTCTATGTAGAGTATCATGTCGTCTGCAAACAACGACATCTTAACTTCTTCTTTTCCTATCTTTACCCCTTTTATTTCTCTTTCTTGCCTAATTGCTCTGGCTAGTACTTCCAGTACTATATTAAATAGGAGTGGTGATAAAGGACATCCTTGTCTTGTGCCTGATTTTAAAGTAAAGGCTTTCAATTTTTAGCCATTTAGAATGATGCTGGCTGTTGGTTTGTCATAAATGGCCTTTATTATATTGAGGTAAAGACCATCTATTCCAATTTTCTGTAGAGTTTTTATCATGAATAAATGTTGGACCTTATCGAAGGCTTTTTCTGCATCTATAGAAATGATCATGTGATTCTTATTTTTGGCTTTATTGATATGGTGGATTACATTTATTGATTTGCGTATGTTGAACCATCCTTGCATTCCTGGGATGAATCCCACTTGGTCATGGTGTATAATCTTCTTGATGATTTGCTGGATCCTATTTGCCAATATTTTATTGAGGATTTTTGCATCTGTGTTCATTAGGGAGATCGATCTATAGTTCTCTTTTTTAGTTGGGTCTTTCTCAGGTTTTGGTACTAGAGTAATATTTGCTTCCAGGAACGACTTAGGAAGGATTGCTTCCCTTTCAATTTCATTGAACAGTTTGAGGAGTGTCGGCATTAGGTCTTCTTTGTATTTCTTGTAGAATTCTGCAGTGAATCCATCTGGGCCTGGGCTCTTCTTGGTGGGTAAGGACTTAATTACATTTTCAATTTCAGTAACAGAGATTGGGTTATTCAACAGTTTTACATCCTCTTGATCTAGCTTTGGCACTTCATATGCTTCTAAGAATCTGTCTATTTCTTCTGTGTTATCAAACTTTTGAGAGTAGAGGTTTTCGAAGTAGGTGTTGATGATCTTCTGTATTTCTATTGGGTCTGTAGTGATTTCTCCTTTTTCATTTCTTATTGCATGAATTTGAGCTTTTTCTTCCCTTTTTTTAATAAGGTTGGCTAGGGGCTTATCGATTTTATTTATTCTTTCAAAGAACCAACTCTTTGATTTGTTGATTCTTTGGATTGTTTTCTTAGTCTCTATTGCATTGATTTCTGCTCTGATTTTTATAATTTCCTCTCTTCTTTTGGCTTTGGGCTTGACTTGCTCTTCTTTTTCTAGCTGTTTGAGGTGTAGCATCAAGTTATTTATTTGTATTCGTTCTGTTTTCCTGATGTGGGAACTCAGTGCAATAAATTTTCCTCTCAGGACGGCTTTCATTGCATCCCACAGGTTCCGGTAAGTTGTATCTGTATTTTCATTTTCTTTTAGGTATTGTTTGATTTCTTCTTTAATTTCCTCTGTGACCCACTGATTACTCAAGAGTGTGTTATTCAGTTTCCATGTGTTTGTGGGATTTTTGCAGTATCTTTTATCATTAATTTCTAATTTCAGAGCGCTATGATCCGATAACATGCAAGGGATGATTTCAGCTCTTTTGCACTTGTTTAAATATGTTCTGTGAGCTAATATATGGTCTATTTTAGAAAATGATCCATGTACTGCTGATAAGAATGTGTATTCTGATGTTGTTGGGTGGAACATCCTGTATATGTCTATCAAACCCATTTGTTCACAGGTATGATTCAGTTCTGTTATTTCTTTGCTCATTTTCTGTCTGGTTGATCTGTCCCTTGGTGTCAATGGCGTATTAAGGTCTCCTGTTACAATTGTGTTACTGATAATTTGAGTTTTCATTTCTGTTAATAATTGTTTTATATAACTTGGTGCTCTGGAGTTTGGTGCGTATATATTTAAGATAGTTATCTCTTCCTCTTGGAGTTTTCCCCTTACAAGTATGTAGTGACCTTCTTTGTCCTTTATGGTCATTGTTGGTTTAAAGTTCATGTTGTCTGCAAACAGAATGGCTACTCCTGCCTTTTTCTGGATTCCTGCTGCATGAAGAATTGTTTTCCATCCTTTGACTTTCAGTCTGTGAGTATCCTTCTGGGTTAGATGGGTTTCCTGTAAACAGCATATGGTTGGATTTTGTTTCTTGATCCATTCTGCTAGTCTGTTTCTTTTGATTGGTGCATTGAGACCATTTACATTAATGGTTATTACTGTTAAATGCTGGTTAATTGTAGGAATGTTATCTCTCTGCTGTTGCATCTTTATCTTTCGGTTCTGTTTAATTATTTGCTTTGCTTAGTGGTTTTTTCCTTTGTGTATCTAAACTGTCTTTCAATATTTTTTGCAGGGTCGGTTTGGTGTTCATGAAGTTCTTCAGCTGTTCTTTGTCATGGAAGTATCGTATTGCACCATCTATTTTGAATGATAGTTTTGCAGGATATATCAGTCTTGGTTGGAAATCATTTTGCTTTAGGATCTGGAATATTTCACTCCATGCTCTTCTTGACTTTATCGTTTGTGCTGAGAAGTCTGCTGTGATTCTGATAGGTTTTCCTTTATAAGTGATCTGTCTTTTCTCTCTGACAGCTTTTAGTAATCTATTCTTGTGTTGGATTTCTGGGATGGTGATTATTATATGTCTGGGTGTAGTTTTATTTTGGTTATGAGTGTTTGGAGTTCTATATGCTTCACTGATCTTGATGTCAGTTTCTGATCTCATGCTTGGGAAATTTTCAGCTATTACTTCTCTAAATATCCTCTTGACATCCTTTATGTTGTCTCCCTCTCTTTCATTAATCCCTATCATTCTTATGTTATTCTTCTTTGCATCGTCTTGCAGTTGTTGAATTGTTGTTTCCTGATTCCTTGTTATTTTCAAGAGATCTTTCCTTTCCTGTTCACTAGCTGCAATCATGTCTTCAAGGTCTGAAATTCTATCTTCACTTTCATTAAGGCGGTTTTTACAACTTTCAGTGGAGTTTTTTATTTACTGTATATCTCTGTGCATCTGCATTATGTATTCTGTTTGTTTCTTATATTGCTCGTCTAGGGATTCTATCTTTTTGTTTAGTTCCTCCAATTTTTTATCTGTGTTTTCTTTAGATATATTTAGAATCTCTTTCATTTCTTTTATCATTTCTTCTTTTATCTGGGAGATTATTTCGAGTTTGAATTTCTTTAAAGCTTCCTGGAGTTGTTTGTCAACTTCAGTAGCTATTATGTCCGATATATGAGGTGGATGGGATATATTTTCTTCTATATACATTGCTCCTAGGGTTTCCTGAGATGGGCTGGAGGTTTGAGGTTGTAATTTGGTCTTTCGTTTTGTCATTTTGTATATTTCTGTGTTTCAAGTGTTATTTGAAAGCTTCCTCAGGATCTGTTGAAAATCCCCTTCTATGCTTGGAGCTACTGAGCCTCTGACACCGCACTACCCCAAGCCATTGGGCCTGCAGAACCAGTGTCCCTCCTCTGCCTGCTCAGAACTCCGCAGTTCCAGACAAGCTGGGCCTCAGGGACACTGTGCGCCCACCTGCCCCTTGGAAGATCCACAGCTCTTCAATTGCAGCCGGGTTAGGGTGCTCTCCACAGGCCACAGTGCCTCAGGAGCCTGTGATCCCTCCCTGCTTGCAGAGATATCCACAGTCCTCTAGGCAAAGGAAGGGACTTCTGCAGGCACTCCAGATCCGCCCAGCTCCTCCTCTGCAGGCAGATGGCTAGGCGTGGCTGGGCTCGGGGGTTAGTGTAGGCCCGCCCATCCGTCAGGAGCTCAGCAGACTTCCAAGTGTAGGGGGGGGGGGGGAATGGGGAGGCAGCTGTAGTGGCCTCTAACCCACTGCTCCACTTCACTGCACCCAGAAGCCTGGGGGGTCCGGAACAGTCTGAGATTTGGGCAGACTGTGCTGGGCACTCACCACAGGCTGAGGTGCCTCAGGAAGCTGCGATGCCTCCCTGCTTGCAGAAGTATTCAGTCCTTCAGACAAAGGAACGGGCTTCTGCAGGGACTCCGGATCCGCCCAGCTCCTCCTCTCGAGGCTTTCATAGTTAAATGGAGACAACTTGAGACCATCCTCATAAATGAAATAATCATATTTATAAATATCACATTGTGTCTCTAGTGTAAAAAGAAATAATTGTAGGGTTAATAAAACCCCAAATGTGTAATTGCTATTGTAAAAGAGAGGAAAAGAAAGTGCTCTAAAGGATATAACTGCATGTATGCTTAAGTGTGTAAGATAGATGGCCATATTAGTAAGTTTTTGTTCAATCATTGAACAGAACTGTTTGCAGTCTCACTGTTTGAATGTCCACTTTGAATGCTTTAATTTTGTAACTTGAACAACTATTTCTAAGGGGACAATATGTAATTTATCAACTAGTGATTTCTGACTGTTTTTTTTTTAATTCTGTATTATTTTTACCCTTTTTTCTGTTTTGCTTTTTTTCTCCTTAAATAAAATTAAAAAAAAAAAAAAGAACAGCCTGGGCTACAAAAGGAGCTTAAGGCCAGCCTTAAGTGTTTTGTCTCAAAACAAAACAAAACAAAACCAAAACCAAAAAAAAAGTCAGTTCCAAAGACTCTTAGTTATTTCAGCTCACAGTTTTTAGAGGTTTCAGTTCATAGTTGGCTGGCTTCAAAGCAGGCTGGCACGACAGAGGGGCAGCCCAGAGCAGGCAGGAGGCAGCAGCAGCATCAACCAAGCCTGCCTTTTATTTCATCTAGACTACCTGCCCTGCGGGTGGTGCCGCCCGTGCCACCTTTGATCCCAACACATAAGCTTAGTTCAGCATCACACACTAAATACTAGCATCACACTCCCTAGATCAGCCACCTCCAAAAACTCCACCCATGACCACATGAGACTTTGGGGAGACATTTAGATATAAGCCCATAATAGATTGCATCTCTTCCTACAAATGACGCACTGTTTCATCATTCTTTGTGGCAGAGCAGCGCCCCCTCGTATGTAGATATTACATGTCCTTATCCATTCATCTGCTGATGGGCAGATAGACTGCTTCCTTGATTTAGCTGTTAAGAACTGTGCTACTGTAAACATGTATATGCATATATGACAATAATATGATATCTTTAACTGTTGGGAAGGTTCCCTGAAAGGCAATAGCTGAGTCAAATGGAATTGATAGTTTTAGCTTTTTGAGGAGTCTCCATACGGCTTTCCAAGTGGTGGTTCTAGTTTGTATTCCCACCAACCATATAGAAAGGTTCCCTTTTCCCTGAAACCTTGCCAGCATTTGCTATTATTTGAATTTTGGTTATGGCCATTCTTTGTGAAGTAAGATTTGAGTGTTGTTTTAATTTGCATTTCTCTAGTGGCCAGCAGTGTTGAGCATTTTTTTTTGTATTAATCATTTCTTTTTCCTCTATAAAATGTTGTCATGTCACCTGCCTACTTTTTGACTGGGTCTTTTATGGAGGGTCTAATTTTTTTTAGTTCTTTCATATATTCAAGATATTACTCCTCTGAGGAATAGCTGACAAAAAATTTTCCCCATTCTGTGTGTTGTCTCTTTACTTTGTTGGTTGCTTCCTTTGCCGTGCGGAATCTTTTTAATTTGACAGTAATCCCATTTGTTGATTCTCAGTGTTACTTTCTATGCAACTGGGGTTCTGTAAAAAGTCCTTATTTGTGCACCCATGACCTCAAGCTGGTAAAATATTTCTGTAGAATATTTTGGACAAGTCACAAAACATAGAGATTTATTTATTTATAGGGGGAAATCTTTAATTAGAGAAGAAAGTAAGAGAAAGGGTAAGGGACTTTAATTTGAGCTGACAAAGAGCAGGCCAGCCCTTTACACAGGAAAGTGAGAACGTTAGGAAAGAACTCCAGCTTCAGCAGTGACTGAAGAGGGCTCACTCTGAGCAGGGGACTAGACTGGCCCTGGGAGAGGTGAGAAGGCAGCTCTGAAGGATTAGCTGGTGGGGTGGAGCCTGACTGATCATTACTCAGTCCTGGTTATAGCTTTGGAGTCCTTAGGGCCGCAGAGTTTTTCTGTTTCCATTGAAAGGATGGTCTCTGTGAGGTTTAGATTCTGTTTTTCCTAGAATCCGGGTGGTCATGGGTTTGGGACAGTGGCTGGAGGCATCAGGGCTAACCAGGTGTACCTTTAAATTGGTTACCCTGGTGTCTGCATTCTTTTTTTTTTTTTTTGTCTTTTTCCTTTTTATCGGTACCAGGGATCGAACTCACGACTGCCTGGTGTCTGCATTCTTGAAGGATGGTGAGATAGGCTAAGTAAACTCCTCAGGCCCATAATCCTGGTTTATCACTTTCAGACATTCCCGAATGGCTGACATACCTATCTGCAGAGCTGAGAAGGATTTGACCCAGCGCTTTACAAAATAAAGGTCAAATTTTCTTCTGCTGTTAGTTACCTATTGGGCATTTGCAGACCCAAGTTAAATCATTGTTTTTAGCAAAAATCATTTTTAAGTCTCTGATTTCCTTAAGAGAAAACACAAATTCTGCTTCTAATGAGTAGCAAGCTAAGGGCCCAGGATTCTGTGTATCCTCTGTTCCTATGGTGATTTCTGACCCTGTCGTCCCCAGCCCCCGACTTCATCTGTCTTAGGAGAAGGGATAAAGATCCATCTCTCTCTAGCCCTCACTCTCCCTCACTGCCTCCCTCTGTCTCCCACTCTGCCTCTCCCATTCCCTCTCCTTCCCTCTTCATTTTAATATTATTATTAGTAGTCGTAACTGTTTGCTTGGGTTGTACTTCCCTATTAGGTGTTCAGTACAGAGTAGGCAATCAAACTTACCCTCCTTTTTATGGCTAAGGTCAGTCAAGCTCCTCTGGGGTTACTTTTATGGACACTTAGATACTTGATGAGCCTTTGGCTCCCCTGGTTCTTTTCCTCCAGACAGATTTGTAATACACAGGTACAAAATGGTTTAAGATAAAAGTGGTTCCATTTCCATCAAGCCCTGTCAAGTGTATTAATTTTTTTTCTTGTGTAGAAGACTCACAGTAACATGCCTGTTTGATGAAGTGATATATTCTGATACTAGCATTTTATATAGAACAAAGTTATAAAACCTTTTTTAAAAATTTCTTTTGGTTAGTATGTTGGTTGTATAAAATAATGTTCAAATAGACATTTGAATTTGACTGGGACTCAGAACTAGCTATATCAATTATTTTGCTTAAATATGGTCAAACTATCCACATATAATTTTTCAATGTGCAGTCATAGCTAGTTTCTCATAACTATTTTAGCAGAGTTTATTGCTAACGTCATTAACCTAAGAGGTGAAAGGATCAGGACATCTATTAGATTGCTTTTTATTCCTTTATCTGTGCATTTTGATTATTTAAAACTATGTAAAATACTTAAAAACATATTTGCCTTAAAGTGAATAGAAACATTAAGAGGGAAACTCATTTTATAGTTATACCAGATTGAAGAAAATGAAGACTTCATTGTGTTCATTTGACATTTGGGTCTGTTTTCCTTTTATTCCTATTAATCACTACATTGCATCACTTAGATTTATTGATTTAAAATGTTGATAAATGGCTAAATGCCTTAATTTTTAGTTCAGAGGAAATGTTTAGATTGTTATCTTCATTGAAACAGATGATAGATATTTCTATTCTTTTTTTTTTGTCTTTTTCCTTTTTACCGGTACCGGGGATCAAACTCATGACTGCCTGCTTGCAAGGCAGGCGCTTATGCCGCTGAGCTAAATCCCCAGCCCCGATATTTCTATTCTTAAATTACATTAATGATAATAACTTGATTTCTTTGCTTTTACAGTATGATATGATGGGAAGAAATCAGACTGCTGTCAGAGAAGAAATGATTCATTTAGCAAACTACTTGGACAGCGTAAGTTGTATCTAGGATTGTTTTGCCCTATCTCTCATAGCCTCAGAACAGAATTTAAAAATTGTCCATTTTGAGTTCCGATTATCATAAGATTATGTGACTCAGTCTTTGAAAGATCTTTTTTCTAGTTTATCTTGTAACTTTTCTTAGTGTCTGAAAGGAATGTATAAATGCAAAAAAGATTGGGAAAATAAAAATATTTTATATTAGCATCTACTTCATCTTTCAGTACGCTGGGTACTTTGTTGTTTATGAAAAGATCTTTAAATTCTTATTGAGAGAATCTTGTTTTGCCTAATGCTGCCTCCTCCCCAGGGACTGTAATATGTCAATCTTAATTTTGTGTGTGTGTGTGTATATGTGATTTGGTTTTAGATACTGGATTTTATTCCATGAGAGATCATAAAAAGTAAGAAACTTGTTTTACCTATAAGACATTTATTTCCCTGATAACAGACAGAGATGATAATCATGATGACAATAGTAATAGAAACATTCAACTAAGTACTAGAAACAGAGCAAGTACTCTGTGTTATTAACTGATTTATCTCTCACAGTACCTTTATGAAATAGATATGAGCACCACAGTCCTTTATCTGAAATCTTTGGACGTGATTAGAATTTTAGATAAGAATTTAGAAAGATTTTATGGTTTATAACATGTAACACCTCCAAGAGGATCATGGGGTAGCACTTTGTGATCATACTCATTGGTATTTCTTCAGTGAAAGATGTGAATAGTTACCTTAAATGTGTTCCATCACGTAACAGAATACCTGACATAGTTAACCTTTAATGATACCAGATTGATTTGGTTTATAGTTTTGAAAGTTTGAGTCTGTGTTCCATTGGCCCCACTGTACATGGCCTGTGATGAGCGTACCATGGCAGGAGTGTGTGGTGGAGCAGAGCCACTCATCTCATTGCCAGGAAGCAAAACAGAGGAACAGGAAAGGAAGGATTCTTAGAGTCCCTCCACAGCCTCCCGTTGGATCTTACCACTTAGGTTCCACTGCCTCTGCACAGTACCACCCTGGAGACCAAGACTCCCACATAGCAGCTTCGGGGAACAGCAATGGCATAAGGACAGAAGAGGAGTAGACTTGTATTACTCTAGGGCAAGTTTTGGAACAAGTTTTGAAAAAGTTAATTTTCATTGTTGTCAGATTTTAAAATGGGCAATAAAGAGGATTTTGAATTTTAGTTACTTACCATGTATGAGTCTTTGTTATCCTTTTGAGACTTTTAAGAAATTATGAGTGTCACTGTATTGAAGGAAAGATACTGTTTTGGAAAAGGAGCTCTTAATTTAAATAGTTGTGTTACTTCATGTGGTTAAAAGATTTTTCTCATATTTTAAAATTATTTTATGTGCTTTTATTTTCTTTTTTTCCCAGATGTATATTATGTTAAATATTCGAGTAGTACTAGTTGGACTGGAGATTTGGACAAATGGAAACCTGATCAGTATAGCTGGGGGTGCTGGTGATGTGTTGGGGAACTTCGTACAGTGGCGGGAGAAGTTTCTCATAACACGTCGGAGACACGACAGTGCACAGTTAGTTCTGTAAGTGGCTTTTTAAAAAAAAAGCTCTGTGAATGAAATGATGAGAAAAATATTTTTGCTTATTTTATTGTACTAGACATATATATGTATGTGTATACGTATATATAATTCATCCTTAAGGTTTTTTGCATTTATTTAAATGAGGAAACTTAGTTGTTTAATACCATAGGATATGACGTGACGATGAGACCTCTTCTGGGTTAGATTCTTCCTTCCTTCCTTCTATCTCATTTCCTCCTTTCTTAAATTTATGTCCTTATTTTGGTATAGTGTATTTTCTAGTTGCCTTTTGCAAAAGGGTATATGGAAAGAAAAACATTGACCTATTGTATATCTAGCAATGTGTTTTCAAGTCTCAGAACAGAATGTAAAGGTGCTGCCAATGTGAGCGCATGTTAATCCTCAGCCTTTCAGAGGTGCTACTGGAGACTCAGCTGTCGCTGTTGAAGTGCTGTAGCCCTGATCCGTTCCCCTAGCTCTAGGCAGTTTTGAAGGCACTGTCTTTTGTCTTTTGACCTCTAGTACTGACCACCCCCCATCAAATCGAGGGCCTTGTACCTGCAGGACCAGCACTCTGCCATTGAGTTACTTTCCTAGATCCCAGTATTACTCTTGAGAACCGTAAAACCGTTCCTGTTCCTGGTCCTGTGCATGTGGCCTTAGTGCTTCATTGTCAATGGAAGCTAGGATCTCCTTGTGACTCTCAGGCCTCTGAGCTTCCCCAGTGATAGTTATGGTTCGGCCTTTCATTACTACTGTACTTTGTCCTCAGCGGGTGGTTTCAAACTGGAAACTGATGTCCTTCAGTTTTAAGAGTTCTTATTAAATTTTTTGGTGATTTCCACTTCTATTTTATTTTTATTCATTTTGCCTGAGATTCTCTTTACTAGACTATTGTATTTGTTGTCCTGGTCCTCTGATTTTTCTTACTATTTTTTTTTTTCTTGTTTTGTTTTCTCTTGTGAGTTAAGCATGATTTCAAGGAACACACTGAAAATGCCTAAATAAATAGGTTTTTATAGCCCCCAAATCCTGTTTTTAAATTAATTTGCAGTAAATTGCATGTATCCTCATTCCAGCGACAATACCATCTGAGTCATGAGGCTAAATGGAGCCGGCATCAGGCTTATGTACTGTGTCCTTCCCAACTCAAATCTGCCCAACTGCTTTCTTCCTCTGTTATTTGGTCTCTTTTTCTCCTTCTTCTGTTGAATGCATTTCTCAGGTGTTTAGTGGTCTTTAGTTGCTTGTTTGTAGTTAGTGGGGTATTAAAAAGCCTTTTGGAAGACGAATACTGAGTGGGTCCTGGGGACTATGGGACTCCCTATCTGTTGAAGTGATTCCTTGGCAATCCCATGTGTCAGGAGCTTTGTCATCTTCTCCAGGCTCATCAGACGCTCCCGAAAAGGAGTTAATCATTCACTTAAAAGACATTTATTCAGTGTATACCTTAGACGCTGGGACACAGCAGTGACCAAAATACATGAAAGTACCTCCTCTTGTGGAATCTTTATTCAGTGTTTTCCACCAGGACTTAAGTTCTGAGGTAGAGAGTGTCTGTAACTGAGATAAATAAGTGTATATAATTTGTTAAGTAATGATGAATGGTGAGAAGGAAAGATTAAAATAGGAAGGATAGCCATGAGAGTACCAGAGGAACAAGGTTGAAATGTGAGGTAACTTGGTTGGGGCAAGCCCGACTGACACGACTTGCAAGTGAGGACCTGAAGGAAGGCCAGGGCGAGCTAAGGGGCCGTGCTGGGAAAGAGTGCTCCAGTGGAGGAGCTAGGCCTGAGACCGTGTGGACAGACTGAGCACCGGCATAGTGACCATCGTGACTTCTCCTGATCATGGTGTGCCACGCCTTGCAGCCACCCTTGAGAATAAATTCCCTAGGTTTGTTAACTTTCTTCATCAAAATTTGTCAAACAAACAAACGCAGTACATTTTCAGAAAGTTTTCCATCTAGAAGTTTAAAAAACAGACAACTTGGCTTGGTATATATAAAAGTATCATGTGTCTGAATAAAACTTTAAAATGCATTTGTAATGCCAGTTTCAGTTTTTGATAATCAAAGGAGAAAAGATGGTGCTGTTTCCATTTAACAGACATCGTTACTTGTTTGTGCCATTTTTCTTGCATTTTTGTAGGTTTTGCCAATCCATTTAACATTATCCATAGAAACAGGGTAATTCCTTTTCCACAAATACGTTCTAACTTTTGCCTCTTCATTTAGAAAGAAAGGCTTCGGTGGAACTGCGGGGATGGCATTTGTGGGGACAGTGTGTTCAAGGAGCCACGCGGGCGGGATCAATGTGGTATGTTGTTCTCAATGTCCAACTTTGGATATTTGCATTAGAGCAGTATTTATTGACTCCATATGCCTTCCCTGGTGCTTAAAATATATTTTGGGTATTATGAACAACACAGTAGAAGCGAAAAGTGTGTTCTTTTCATTGACCCTGCATCAATTTTCCTAATCTTTATTATGTTTATTAGCATCTTTTAGTGGATGAGGAAACAGTCTATTCAGAAGAATTGTTAACTACTTTGAGTACTCATTGTGTTGGGGCTAAGGTGATTGATCTATCGTTTAAAGGATCCATCTCCACCACTGTGTTACAATGAGTCATAACCATTACTAGGCTGAAATGTATAGACTTACTGGATGCAAGATTCATACACGCTGTCAACATTTAGTGCATAAGTTTCCTTTTGTGGAAAAAAATATAACTTCCTTTTTATTCAGAAGCCTAATTACTACCTTCCTGTGTTTGGATAGTTTGGACAAATCTCTGTGGAGACCTTCGCATCCATTGTTGCTCACGAGCTGGGTCATAACCTTGGAATGAATCATGACGATGGGAGAGATTGTTTCTGTGGCGCAAAGAGCTGCATCATGAATTCAGGCGCATCGTGAGTAGTCGAATCCTTTCCTCTTAATTTGGTATGGTAGACCAGGGTTCCTTAAGTTTTGAATAATACTTAATCTATGATGAAAAAAATAGGGAAAATTATTTCTGATTCCTTGGAATTCATTGATGAGCATTCGGTTGTTTTATTTAGTTTCAGAGAGCTTTTAAAATGAAATACTTTTTATAGACTTAGATGTGTAATTATACTCTGTAAGCCAGTAGATAGGCCAGAAGAATATAGAAACATGGAAAAATTTACATGCTGCATTCAGCATAGATTGTATTAGATTTGGACTGTTTGAAACATTTACCCACAAACCCCATTTGAGAAAGTACATCATACTCACTTCAAGCCAAAAGAAACCTTGGCATGCTTTTGTTAACAACCTCTGTTTTTAGAGATAAAAGTAGGAGGTAATACAGAGAGGGGGAGAAAAATAGTACGCATTTCTTTAGGTCTTTCTTATGTGTAGACACTGTTCTAGGCACTTCAGAGGTATCCACACACTTCCTGCTCAGCAGTCTAATGAGATGCAGATACCGTGTCCACTTGTGGATGCGGAAAGTGACCCACACGTCTGAATTCTCAACTGAGATTTGAAGTCAAGAAGTCTGGGTCAAAACCATTAAAAAATGCTTACAACAGAGGGCCCAAGAGTGGATCTTCTGCCTGATGCACTTTTAATTTAGTAGCAGCACTTTGAGCAGAATGCTGAACACATGTGGAGTAGAAGCTGAGCCTGACTGAAAATTAGATACAAGAGATGGTCATCTTTAACAAATTCAGAGGGAGATTCCATGTTAGGATATCCATGGCCCAGATATTCACACCAAAGATCCAAGGACAGTTGTAAGCACATGCCAGTGCAGAGGGAAGACTCAGGCAGGATTTATACTTTTGAGCAACTGCTAGGCTCAGAAACAGATACAGAAGAATTAAAACAGTGCTTATGAAAAACTATCTTTCATAAACAATTATATACTTAGGAAAAGCCTTATGTTTGTAAAGAATTCCTGTAGGAAAAGCAAGTAAATTTGGGCATTTGTTTTGATTGGTAATGTATTTGAAAAAGATATGAATTCAGGAAATAATGAGTCATGAACAGTGAGATAAGAAATTAAAGTAAAACAGAGGTGCACTTGGAGTTAGGGAAGGAATGTTCCGAAAGAATGCTACAGGAAAAGTTACCGTGCTATAAGAAGCAGTGAGGAATGGGCCCAGACTTTCTCCATCTACCTGTCAGAATGTGCAGTGATTCAAGGCTTGCTTGTCAAGGAGTTGGCATGTAGCTGGGGAAGACAAACTGTCACTAATAAAGAAACAGGGTAAAATGCTCGAAGGTGGTAAGGGTGGGAGGTCTGGGAGGGCGCAGGGACTGTGGTGGTGGAGAAGCAGTGGCCTCATTTTCTCAGCACGGTGAGGAGGGCAGGAAGCTCTGAGTGAGTTCAGAAGTACCTGAATCTTACGTCAAAGAGACAAAAATATAATTAAAACATTTTGAGGGGTATTATTAATACTGTATTTAAAACTTACTGTGTGCTGAACCTAAAACATGAATGTAATTTGAATCCATGTATGTATTTGTCATTTTCCCTAAGAGTAGAGTCAGAAGGGGGAGTTTTGGTGTTTTGGTTTTTGTTTTGTTAACTGGAATCCAGTGGCCTGGGCATGTAGCAGATGTAAAAGGCGAGTTCCGTTTCTGGATCTTGGTGCGGATAGCTGTAGCTGTGGCTGTAGGAAAGACTGTGCTCACAGGCGTGGAACAGAACTGCCAGCATGAGGTGACATGATAGAGTGGACCCAGGGGTGTTAGTTAGCCTTATTCTCCTCCCAATTTATCTTTGCCAGTGCCTCTTTTTGGCTACATTTTATTGGATGCAGTCCATGTAGGCCAATCCTAAACATGGATCATGAGAGAAGTATTTTATTGATTAGGATTTCGGGGAGAAAACAAAATATCCAGCATATACAATACCTAGTACCAGTACTATTGCAAGTTGGTACCCCAAATCTGAAATGCCGAAGTCCAAAATGCTCTGAAATCCAAAACATTTTGAGCGCCAACATAACAGTGAAAAGTTTAATTTCAGAGCATTTTGGATTTCACATTTTTGGATTAAGAGTGCTCAGCTGATAAAGTCTGTGAAAAAGCCCCAAAACATTGAAATTCGTAATAGTTGTAGCTCCATGAAGTTTGGATAAGGGACACTCAACCTGCTTTTGCTTGTTTTGGAAGTTCTAGCTAAGATGATGAATAAAGAGAAGATTTAGAAACAAGTACATAATTGGACAGAGCTACTTTCTTGTCACTGGGACAAAATAGCTCATATTCACAATTTAAAGGAGAGGTTTATTGTGGCTCACTGTTCAGAAGTCCGAGTCCACATTCTGCTTAGGCACAGCGGCAGGAAGGCCTCGGGCAGAGGAGAGCTGCTCACATCCTGGTGGTCAGGAAGCAGGGAGAGAAGGAAGGAGCCAAATAGGGAGCTCTGTTCTCTCCCCGGCAGTGACCCTGACAGGCCCCACCCCGGACCAGCCAGTCCTCTTGCAGCAGTCCTGCCCATGAGCATGTGAGGCTCCTGGGGACATCTAGATCTAAATCACAGCAGCTGGAAATCAGAAACGTAGAGCAATATTTCCATAAATTGGCCGTAACCATTTTCAAAAAATGAGAGGTCAAAAGCTGCATGTATTTGCCAAAAATCTTAGCTTAACAGAAAGTGTGTAGGACTCATTTAGAGAAGATACAGTTTACTGAAGATCATAACTGATAATTTGAGTAAAGGGAGCACTGTTTTATGAGAATACAGTGTGTTGAAATTGTGTCTGTATTCATCAAATTAAATCATAACTTTAGTACATTTCCTGTCAAGTTCCAAACATACATTTTACTCTCATTTTGAAATGCAGCAAAGTGAATTTAAAGTTATTCTGAAAGAATAATTTTGTGATAATGGTGAAGAAAATTTTGAAAAAGAAGTTCCCTGAGGAACGCTCAGTACAAGGCTATCAGTATGTTTTGGGAAAGTTCAATATTAATTTAAATGCATACTAAGTGTATCAGTAGACTCATAGTAAAAGTCTCATAGAATTGATATTTAAAATTTTGTTGTGGTAGGAACATTTAATGTGAGTTCTACCTTTGTAAAGATCCTTGGGTGTCCAGTACAGTATAGTTTCCTGTAGGCACAGTGTTGCATGCAGATCTTTAGATTTGTGAGTATCTTCCATGATTAAAATTTTGTAGCTACTCATCAGCACTCCTCTGATTCCCCCTTCCCCAGCTGTTGACCACCCCTGTTTTATTCTTTGCTTCTGTGGGTTTAGTTATTTAGATTCATCATTTGAGTATTATTGAGCATACTTATTCTTCTAATATGGGCTTATTTCAAGTTGGCATAATGTCCTCAAGTTCATCCATGTTGTTGTAAATAGTAGGATTTACTTCCTTCTTAAAGTCTGAATAACATTTCATTGCATATATATATCACTTAATAGAATTCAGAGCCTGCCAAAAAATATATGCAGACTTCAGGAAAAGAAAAAACTTATATAATATTTTAATACCAAATTTATCAAGACATCATGAGATTAATACAAGTTACCTTTGGTCTCTACAACTACAAGAGATACTCAAAGTGGTGGCTTTGCCCAGGCATTTATTAATATGGTGAACTGCTGCTTGGGTAACTTTGGTCACTGAGATCGCCACACAGCATTTTCAAATTTTTCTCTAAGGGCCGACAGAATAGTAGGTTTTCTGCAGTATCCAGCATCCTCTAGGGTCCCACATGTGAAGGCAGCACCATCTAAGGAGGAAACATCATACTGTGTTTCTTTTCCTGAAGTGTGCACACATTTTTTTGGGTGGACTCTGCAGTAAGCCATTTTAGTGAATGCCTGCACCGCCATGCTTGCCTCTTTTAATTTTCAAAGGAACATCCATGTTATTTTCAGTAGTTCTGCACTGTTTTATATCCCCACCAGCAATTTAAGGCAATATATAAGGATTCTAATTTCTCTCCATCATCGCCAATCCCGATTCTCTTTTATTTTTTCATAATAGTACTCCTTATGTGTGAGCTGATATTTCATTGCAGCTTTGATCTGCCTTTCCCTAATTTATTCCCTAGTAAACCTTTCATATACCTGGTGGCCTTTCGAATGTCTTTGGAGAATTGTTTGTCTATTCAAGTTTTTTGCTGATTTTTGTAGTGAGCTATTATTATTACTGTTATTATTATGCTGTGGGATTATAGGAGTTTCTTATGCACTTGGATATTTACTTATAAGGTATGCAGTTATTTCCCTTATTCCATAACTTGACTTTTCACGCTGTTAGTCATTTCCTTTGCTTTGCAGATACTTTGCATGTTGTAGCCTCCCTTGTCTGTTTTCAGCTTTGTTACTTATCTTGTGGAGTCAAATACATGAAGTCATTGCCAAACAATGTTGTAGAGTTTTTTCTTTCTAAGAGTTTTACAATTTCAGATTTTATGTTCTTATATCTTTAAAATAGTTTAAGTTCATTTTTGTGTATAGTTTGAGTAGGGGTTACATTTTTTGCTTGTGAATATGCAGTCATCTCACCAGCAGTATATTGATGAGATTATCTTTTTCTAATGGTATATTTTTTGTTCCCTTGTCAGAGATCAGTTGATTGTGTGTGTGTGTGTGTGTGTGTGTGTGCATGCACATGTGTGTATTTTAGCTTTCAGTTGCTGTGATAAAATACCTGAGAAAGTAAACTTAAAAGTGGAAAGATTTTGTTTTCTGTTCAGAGGTATTGGTTCGTGGTAGCCAGCCCCATTGCTTTAGGCCTGTGGGAAGGCAGAAGTGTGGTGGAAGAATGCTGCTCCTTTCGTGGTAGCCAGGAAGCAGAGCAGAAGACAAAGAGTACAAGGAAGAGGGTGGAGACAAGGTGTGCTCTTCCAGGCATAACCCCAGTGGCCTACCTCCTCCACAGTTCCTACCACCTACCAGAGTTTGTGCAACTCCCCAAAAGTCCATTCAATTTCAAACCCATCAGTGGATGATACCATTAATGAAGGCAGTGCCCCAGTGATCAGTGGGGCTGATGTTGTAACTCAGTGTAATGCTGGTATAGGATGCCCAAAGCCCTGAGTTCATTTCTCAGTTCACTACAAAAAAACACTTCGAAAGCTTCACCACTAAACATTAATTTCATTGTGGTCTAAGCCTTTAACACATGAGCCTTTTGTAAGAGGAGGTTATACATGGGGACCCAATACGTGAATGCACTCCTGGCTTCTTAGTGTGTTCTGGTGGTCTGTGTGTTTGCTTGTATGTGAGTACCACACTATTTTAATTACTGTAATGTATATTTAAATTTGGAAATGTGATGTTTTTGGCTCTTTCCTTTCTCAGGATGGTTTTAGCTACTTGGGATATTTTGTGGTGTAAGGTAAATTTTAGAAGTCTTAAAAAATCTGTTTAGAATGTTATTAGAATTTTGATAAGGAAGACATTGACTCTATAGGTCACTTTGAGTAATGTGGATTATTTTACCATGATTCATACTTACTATCCATGAACATAGGTTAACTTTGTATTTGTTTCTATCATCTTTGATTTCTTTTTGCAGTGTTTAGTTGTTAATATGAAAGTCACCTAATTGATTATATTTATTCCTTAGTAGTTTATTATTTTTGTTACTGTTATAAGTGCTATTATTTGATTTTCTGGTGATTTGTTGTTAATCTGTAGAAATGCAGTTGATTTTTTGTGTGTTGTTTCTGTATCCTACAATTTTACTGAATTATTAATTTTAACAGCCATTTGTTGTGCACCTGGAGTTTTTCTATGTACATGATCATGTCATCAAATGAAGACAATTTTACTTTCTTTCTGATTTAGGTGCCTTTGATTTGTTTATTTTTTCCTTCCAGATTTTTTGTTTTGTTTAATTGCTCTGGCTAGGGTTATGCTGACCCGAAGCAGCAGAAGAGGGCGGCCTTCACAATCAGGGGTCCTTTGCCCTCCTCATTGTACTCCTGCATTCCAGATTATAAAGCTCAGGAGAGCAGTGGTGGAAATGTGTTCTAGTTATTTCCAGTAATGCGTTGTCTGTTGTGGTTTTTAAAATCATTTCCTGGTAGATTATTTCTGTCATGGCCAGTCTCAGTCATAATCTTGGCATCAGCCTTCTCTGTGTTCTGATACCCTTCAGCATGTTTTTTCTGTAAGTCATGAGTAATCCAGCCACTCTTTCCTGCTTCCACTGTTATCATTCTGATTCATCGTGCTGAGTAGATTCTCCTAAAAGCATTCTGTTTGCTTAACATAGCAATTGTGGCAATCCTACTGAAGTGTAAGTCAAATCCTGTGTTTCCCCTTCCATGCTTTTTATTGTTTACCCACCCCACGCCAGGGTCCCCCTTTCACTCATAGTGAAAAGAGACATTTTCATAGTGCTCTGTTTTTTCCTTTGCTGAGTGCATCCATCATTACTCAGTCCCTCACTGGCTCACTCTTCTGCAAGCTCCTGGCTTTCCTACTGTTCAGCAGACACATGGGCGTCTTTGCACCTCTTATTCCTTCTCTCTGTGATACTCTTTTTTCCATAAATAAAGGAAGCTATTTATAGAAATATATGGTCACAGACAGGCTGGACTCTCAAGGGAGTCAGTGAAAAATAAAGATATCAGAATTGTGGCTGGAGGCGCATTTGAAGAAGGCCAGGCCGCAAGACAGAGATGCAGTGGCCCAGGCATAAGCAATACCTTGCTATGCTGTCATTAGCACCACCTAGTCCAGTGAGTCCGATAGCCATCAGTAGCCCGGGTGAGGATGGCCAGAGTGTCCAGATCCATCCCTTCCCAAACATGCCTTTGTTCTTCCCTGTGCCCTTGCCACGTGACTCATTTCCCTACTGGACCAATATTAGCTAAGTGGCTATACTTGTAACTACAGGTTGATTGTAGTTTGACTCATGTTGTGACTTTGCTGTGTAAATTCCCTGACAAGAGCCTTGGTGACCATCCCATTTAGGACCCCTCCTGGAAATCCAGGAGCTCTTTTTCTCTGTTTCCAGTCAAACTCTCCTAACTTCTTCCTTTGGTTTGTGACTTTATTCCTTGGTATTGTGAGACCGTGAACTTGGCACATGTGATACCTAACAGATTGGGAGTTATATTTCTCCTGGATCACATATCCAGTTTTGATTAAAAATGTCACAAGGATGGAAGGCCTGCCCTGCCTGCCCTCGTCTCTCCTCCCTGCACAGCTCACTGCCCCTGCTCCCTCCCGTGCTCACCATGGCACTCCTCACTTTCTGATCTGTCTGCTTCACTCACTAGGAGAGAGTCTTCCTTTACAGGGGAGGGGTTTTAGCTTTCGTGTTCAGTTCTATCCCGAGTGCCTTGTACAGGTGTCTGGCACATACTGGTTCAGTGAACAGATGATTCATATTGCGCAAAAGGACTCCTCTTCACGATTACCTTGAGAGTGGCAAGAAAAAGACTATGGAAAACAAGCTTTCTGTTACTGGCAAGCTTTGTGCTAGATCTTTCTTTCCATGAATCAAAGTTTGCCTGTTCTTTTTTTTACAGGGAGTTGAGAGGTGACTAACTCTAGCTGGGGCCCTGGTGCCAAGCAGAGCCAGGCTCTGTCTATTATTTCTCCTTGCTTTTCCTCTTGATTGTTCTCTCTAGCAAAGGTTTAACTCTTTTCTAGTCAAAATTTACCAGCAATCTCACTGAGGCCTTTCCCTGTTCTTTTCTTACATGCCTGCCCTATTTTTTTTTTTTCTGTACAATGGCACTAAGTATCCTTTAAGAAAAAGTTTTATTATATAAATTTAAAATATATAATGTGATACTTTGATATACATGTAGGTGGTGAAACAGCTACTGTAGTTGGGCAGATTAACATATCTGTCATCCCCTGTAGGTACCCATTTTTTTCTTTGTGGCAAGAGCACCTAAAAATCTACTCTTTAGCAAAAACCCTTAAGACTATACAATATTAACTATAGTCCTATGTTGTACATTAGGCATTTCAGCATGTTCATCCTTCATATCTGCTGTTCTGTATCCTCTGACCTACATCTTCCAATTCCCTTCCCACACCATGACCACTGTTTTGTTTTCTGTCTCTGTGGACTTACTTTGTTTTTCTTTTCACATGTAAGTGACATCATGCAGTATTTTTCTTTGTGTGTCTGGCTTCCTTCACTTAGATAACATCCTCCATGTTCATCTGGGTGACAGATGGCATGTCTCCTTTTACTTGTATAAAGCTGAATTGTTCTTTATTTCACTCACATGCACACCTGCACCCACAGACCAAGTAATTTTTTCACTAATGGATACTTAGGTTGTTTCCACTTCTTGGCTGTTGTGAATAATGGCGAATATGGGAGTGCAGATATCTTTTATAAAGTGCTGATTTCCTTTGGGTGTATATCCTGAAGAGAGATTGCTGAGTAGTCGTATGCTAGTTCTGTTTTTAATTCCTCTAGGAATCTCAGTCTACGTTCCCGCCAAGCAGTGGACAAATTTCCTTTTCTTATACCCTTGCCCACACTTGCTTAGGTTTTGAATAAAACCCAGCCTAACAGTGTAAGGTGAGATCTCACTGTGGTTTTGGTTTGCATTTCCCTGATAATTAAGGATACTGGGCATTGTTTCATATACCTACTGGTCATTGCTACATCTTTAAGACATGTCGTCAAGTCTTTTGCTCTTTTTTTCTCAGTATTGGGTTTGAACCAGGGCCTGTGCATGCTGGAAAAACACTGTATCACTAAGCTACTCAGCCCTTTTAATTTGTTTTTTTGAGACAAGGTCTCTCAAAAGGCCTTGTTGGAGTTGAAGTGGTTATCCTGCCTCAGCCTCCTGAGTAGTTGGGATTATGGACATATCCTGTGTTCATTTTTAAATTGTATTCTTTCTTTGGCTGCTGTTGAGTTTTGTGAATTTATAAGTTTTTGATATTAACCTCTTTTCATATATGGTTTGCAAGTATTATCTCCCATTCTATAGACTGCCTTTATTTTGTTATTTCCTTTGCTGTGCAGAAGCTTTTTAATGCTGTAGTCATAGTAGTCAAAATAGAATGACACTGGTTTAAAAGCAGACACACAGACCAATGGAACAGAAAAGAAAATAAATGCAAATATGCACAGTAAACTGATTTTCAACAAGGGCATCAAGGGGGCACAATGGAGAAGATACTGCTTCTTCAATAAAAGGTGCTGGGGAAACTGGATTGCCACTTGCAAAACAGTGATATCGAACCCTTATTTTTTCACAATTCGCACATGCACAAAATCAACTTAAAATGGATAACGAAGATTATAAGACTTGAAACCATGAAACTCTTACAAAGAAACATCGTGGCTTGTTGATATTGAGCCTAGCAATTCTTTTTTTCTCTTTTTCCTGATAAAAATTATTGACACATACTGATTATATAAATTCATGGGTTTCACTGTGACATTTAAATTTTTTTTTGATAGTGTACCAAAAGTTTAGGCCACAAATGAAGAAACAAATAAGAGACTACCCTTGATTCCCCGCCGTGGTACTGCGAATTGAACCGCGCTACCTCCCCAGCCTTTTTAGTTTTTATTTTGAGACAGATTCTCCCTAAATTATCCAGGCAGGACTAGACTTGTAATTCTCCTGTCTCAGTCTCCCAAAGTGCTAGAATTAGACACACTATCATGCTTAGCTGCCTAATAAAGGTTTTAATGTGATTTGGGTTCCTAGAGAGCAGGACTTCCAACTGAGTGTGCGTCTTGCTGCGTCTTAGTGGCCATGGTGTGTCCGGAATTGCCCGTTCACATTTTCTGTGACTCCCAAGGAATGATAGTGGGGATAGGGAAGGGAGGAGTGAGAAAAGATTAGGGACAATATATAGCTAGTCTCTAATAAATTTGTACCTTTATTACATTAGATAACTAAAACTTAATTCCATATAGTCTAGATAATTTTTGTGCTTCCTGAAAATTTTGATCTTGTATTTCAGTGTGATATAGTTGGAAGATTATTTTCATGGAGGTACAATATAATATAACCTAAATTGTGAACCATTATATACTAGCTTTAATGTTCTATCTTTATTACGAATAGTTATTCTCATTTCTGTCAACTTTTGTTAGCTTATTTTTGAGCATTTTTGATATTTCATTTTGGTTAAAGACATGACTTAAACATTTCAAATGAACAATCATTATAAGACCTTTTTTTCTTAATGCTTATTATAGAGGATCCAGAAACTTCAGCAGTTGTAGTGCAGAGGATTTTGAGAAGTTAACTTTAAATAAAGGAGGAAACTGCCTCCTTAACATCCCAAAGCCTGATGAAGCTTATAGTGCGCCCTCCTGTGGTAATAAATTGGTGGACCCTGGAGAAGAATGTGACTGTGGAACTCCAAAGGTCAGTTTAATTTTTGATTTTTTTACTGTGAGAAAATTGCTGGAAGAAGAAAATTTCTGGTTTTGTGAAACTCTGGCATAGTCACTAAAATAAACTGTAGTGGCAACTGAGGGTGATTTTTCTGTGTGACTGTGTTTCTAGGATTGGTCATTTCCTCCTCCTCAGAATATAACTAACGGTGCCATCGGTTTTAGCTCAAGGAAAGCGCCATGGATACTCTACTGATTTTTTCCCCTGTCTTACACCACTACTGTTACAGTTATTTGCTTATTTATTTTTAAAATTTATTTTTAAAAATGAATCTGTTTTTCACTTGGCTATTTATAAGCATTGATCATTCTGGTAAACAGCACGGCAGAATTGGACTCGTCTGAAAAATAAATCAAAGCTGGCCCATCCTCTGGGTTTGTTTCTCCAGTATAAACATCCTTACTGCTTAGTTTACCTGCTCACCACCAGTTCTGTCAGACCTCTCACAGTGGCCTGCGGAAGCCCTCTTCTCCTAGGCCTGGCATTAGGTTTGGAAGACATTTGTTTAACTGCGTGTAAATTTTGCTGCACTCTCAGGCTTTTCCAAAAGGCATCTTTTTCCTTTCCTGGCCGCACCTGGCCTTTGCCAAATGCCTTTGCTTTCCAGACGGGCAGTATGGATGTGTCTTATGTGCAAGTGGTTGTGGCCTGTTATTTCACAACTGGTGCATGTCAGGGAGTTCTGCTAAATGTTTTAGAGTGTAATTCCTTTGGAAACCCTAAGAGATTGGTATTTTTAATATTTTTATTTTCAAATGAAAATACCACTAGGTAGAGTATTACCCATCTTTTCTTGTTCCCCCATTTTCCTTAGGCAAGCGTTGATTGTCCTTTATTAGTATAAAGGAATTTTATATTAAAGGCTTTTGGGAGGCGTCTTGGTTCTTTTACTATGTGTTTTGTTTTTGAGATTCATCCATGCAGTTGCAGTTATGCCAGTAATCCTTTTTCTTACTGTTTATTGTTGAGCACTCTGAATATTCTGCAATATATATATTTGTCTCTCAATGGCTATTTGAACTGTTTTTAGTTTTGAACTATTACAGTTAAAGCTCTTTGTGTCGAGGCATTACGTGACATAGGTTTTGGGTTAAATAATTAGGTGTGGCGTGACTTGGTCATATGATAGTTGTAGAAGAAACTTTCATATTACAGTGATTCTCCATTGTCAAACTCAACTCATTCCAAATTTGTGTTCAAACATTGAAAAGTTAGAGAACTGAACATTTTTTTTCATAAGAAATAATGGGAAAACAAAAAATCAATTTTGAGGCCCAGAAATTATACTTATGAATTCATTTTTCCAGGACTTTAACAGATTTCACAATGATTTCTTTAGCTCTACCGTGGTTCCTATCAACTTTACTGCTGGAATCACTAACTTTCTTTGGAGCCATGGTTATGACACTTTTCGCAAACAAAGTGCAAAATAAAAGCATGATAATGAATGTTTGAAGTTACTAACACAAGTATTGTATGTTGTCTGGGCAAGAGCTGCACTTTGAGGTGTCACCCCTTTGTGTCTGTGGCTAGAAACGACACAGGACTCACTCACTGCCCATCCAGTGTTTTTCAAGTTGGATTTTCAGTTTGGCTACTAAGCAAAGTTAACAACACTGAGCAGTTTGGTTCAAACTTTGCTGTTTGAGTAGTGGAAAGTTTGAGTTTGGAATTCAACAACCGAAGTATCACTGTCCTTTCCAAAGTGGTTGTGCTATTTTCATTCCCACTGTCCATGTGTGACAGGTCCGGTTCTGTCACATCCTCACTGGTATTTCACATACGCAGTCTTTTTCATTTTAACCATTCTAATAGGTGCCTCTGTAACGTCTCTGCATTTTCCCAAGGCCTGAGCATGCCGAGCGTATTTTCATGTGTTCATTTGCCATCTCCGTGTACCATGGTGAGGTGTCTGCTCAACCTTTTTCTCTGTTCTTTACATTGAGATGTAACTGCCTTTTGACATTATATAATCCAGGAGTAAGCATTTTGTCAAATATTTTATTTGTAACTTTTTTTCTCCAAGAGGTAGCTTGCCTTATCTTAAGGATATCTTCTACAAAGTAGAATATTTACATTTTGGTGAAATGGATTTTATCATTTTGTGCTTTTGGTGTTATATCTGAAACTGTTTGCCTACTCTAAAGTTACATAGGTTTCTTCTAGCAGTTTATAGTTTCAGCTTTTGCATTTAGGTCCATGATCCAGTTTTTACTTCCTTTTTGGTAGGTTGAAAGGTAGTATAGGTTAGAAGGTATAGGTTATATTATGTTAAAATTTTTATTGTGAGAAGAAAATGTTAATCACCCTTAATTGACCAGTGTATTTAATTTGTGTTGAAATATCATAGTATAGCCCATAAATATGTACAATTATTATGTTAGTTAAAATATAAAATTAAAAGCACTTTAAAAATGAAATAATTATAAGCTGATAAAATTTACACAGTACAGTCCCATGTGTTCTTCTAGTTTTTCCCAGTTATGTCATCTTATAAGTTGAAGCACAGTGTAAAAATCAGACTACTAATATTGCTGTATTAACCCAATGGAGATGGTATCTGTGCAGTGGGGAGGCTGGGATATCATGATGGCCTGAAATGCGGGGAGAGAAGCGCATGTAGCTCAGGGATAGTTATGTGCTGCAACATGTACAGGGCTGAGGTGGAATCTCAGGTCCCCCTGCCCCACCACCAAAAAAAGAAAAAGACTTTAGTGTCTGCCAAGGGTGAAAAACCACCCAACCAGAAACCAGATTCTGAACATGAAGAGAAATGCATTCATGAATGCTTTTAATTCTCTGTGATCATTAAATGTACTGCTATAGACTGAACATTTGTTTGTCCCCCAAATTCATGTGTTGGAATCCTAACCACCAGTGTGGCTGAGGACGTAACTAAGGTTAAATAAGAACAGAAGGTGGGACCTCAAGCCAATAGGATTAGTGTCTAGTAGGAGACATATGGGGCCCTTACATGGTGAGAATGTGGCTTTCTGCAGCCTAGGAAGAGAGGTCTCCTCAGACCCAAATTTGGGAAGTCTTTGATCATGGACCTCAGCCTCCCCAACTATGAAAGATAAATTTTTATCACGTTGCCCAGTTTGTGGTATTTCGTTATGGTAGGCTGAGGCACGTACTCTGATTTCAGTCTCTTAAAATATGTTGAGACCTAAATACTTACAAGCTAAAGAGACACTGATAAATCCCTAAGTACAGTTAGTGATGTAGAGAGAAACTGTGATAGCCAAGTTAGAATGAAGTGGATTGTAGGTGTAAGAAAAGAGTTTGATTAATGAATATTAATGTTAGATTCACAGTTGTTTTCTGTTTGCAGGAATGTGAATTGGACCCTTGTTGTGAAGGAAGCACTTGCAAGCTTAAATCCTATGCTGAATGCGCATATGGTGACTGTTGTAAAGACTGCAGGGTAAGGGTTCCTCCCTATCTAGGAACAAAAAAGTAGAGAAAGAAAAATCTGTAGGTCAAAATGTGTCTTGGTGAGGGCTCTAAGAGTGGGCCATTTTTATTACATGATTTTAGGAACAACTTTTATACCACTTGTTTGCAATCTTAAAGGATATTCTTTTATGTTAAATATTCTATTTATTTTTCCCCAAGATGAAACAGTTTCTTAAAAAATTTAATGTAGAGTTGTTGAAAATAATTCAACAATGCCAAAGTGTGGAAAATGACAGTCATTTTATACTTACCAGGTAGCCATTGTTGATAATTCGTTAGTCACTTTTTTCTGTACAAATGTAACAGTATTAGTGAGTGTGTTTCTATGTAATTATGTAAACACAGATGCAATACAAATATTTCCATTCACAGGCTTCTCTGTAGTCATATGGTACAGCATGGTTATATAGTTACTGTTCCTTTGGGTGACTGCACCATGGTCTGTCTACTGGTAGCCATCTCTACCAGTGGACTTTTAGTTTGCTTCCAGTTATTGCTTTAAGAGAAATAATTGAATAAGAATTTGCATATTCACATTTTTGACATGTGTTATAAATCTTCCACAAATGTACCAGTCTGTGTATCTGTCTAATATTTTTGTATTTAATATTGGTTAGTAGTAAGCACTGTAATTCTTGTTAATGCAATAGTGTAAAATATTCTTGCATTTTTATTCAACTTGCATTTCTTTGGTTACCAATGAAATTGCAGTTTTTCATTTTCTATGTTTATAATGTTTATGAATTGCCTATTATTGGATTTTGTTCACTTTTATGCAGGTTATTTAATCTTTTGTTGTAAATCTTTTATTGTTATAAAAATACTGTGGTCTCGAATTTGTAGAAATTGTCCTGATGTTCCTATTTAATTTGAATTTTATTGTCCTAGTTCCTTCCAGGTGGTTCTTTATGCAGAGGGAAAACTAATGAATGTGATGTTCCAGAGTACTGCAACGGCTCTTCTCAGTTCTGCCAGCCAGATGTTTTTATTCAGAATGGATATCCTTGCCAGAATAACAAAGCATACTGTTACAACGGCATGTGCCAGTATTATGATGCTCAGTGTCAGGTCATCTTTGGTTCAAGTAAGATATTGATAATTGATTGTTTTGGTTTTGTTTTCCTTAGACTTTTAAAGAAGGGAAATCAAACATTATTGATAGCAATTTCTTATTTCAGTTCTCCCTTCTCTCTCTAGTGGCAGTCATAGTCATGAATTTTAATAACACTCAACTTTAATTGTCTTTGCTTTTGCTTATCTACCTCTTTCATACTTTGTGTATAAAATACATACACAGAGCATTGTTTTTTAGGTTTTTTTTTTTTTTTTTTCCTGTGATGCTTGAGATCAAATCCAGGGCCTCATGCATGCTAGGCCAGTGTTGTGCCACTGAGTTGCACCCCGGCCCTAATTTTCTAGTTGTAATAATATCAAGCTGTACAGTTGGGTTTACTGTTTGCATAGTTTCTTCATAATGTTCTTGAGGTTTGTGTATTTTGATCATTTATATCATGATACATTAGAGTATTCCATTAGCTAAATGGATCCTGACTTTGTTATCTATTTTCTTAGATATTTCTAAATATTCATGGATATTTAGAATCTGTTTTTATTTTTTCATATTTTTTTCTTTAAAGTTTTCATCTTTATCAGAGGTACACCAGAGATTAAAGAACTGAATTACTCTGTTGATTATAAAAATTAAAGCCTGTTTATCTCTAGCTTCCCCATCGTTGGAGGTAACAGTGTTTATCTTTTGTAGCTGCGTTTTTTTATAACTTTTTCCAGATCCTTAGGTAATCTTTTGTTAATGCTGCCTCCTTATTTTTATGAAAGATAAGATTTAGTTTTCCTGTCTTCCTTCAGCCCATCATACCTTGACAACTCCCATCATACCTATGTTCATTTCATTCTCCATCTTTCTAATATGGATTAATTTTAGTTTTGGTTAAGCAGTGTTGACGTTATTGTCTAGTGGCCATGTTAGCACTGTTCACCATGGAACTGTATACTGACTTACTATTGCTTTTCTCCCTTTTGTTTTTTCTAGAATTAATACCGCCTCCCAACCCACATGTCTCTCTTGCTCAGTCCCCCTGATTGGTTTTCCATATACTTAGCACTAATTACTGCAGATGGTTTTGGCATTGAGTAGTTAGAGGTATCGGTGTGCTGCTAATTATATTCTATTTGAAGAAGTCTGAACAGGAGGTTCCTATTTCTCTTCAGTTTTAGTCAGCTACTCTGCACTACTTGGGGTTCTCCAGAAAAGCAGAATCAGTGTTTGTATATGTACACGCCCGTGCACGCGCACACACACTATGAATTGATTCTTGCAATTGTGGAGGCTGCTAAGTACCAGTTCTACTGAGTAAGTTGGCAAGCTGGAGGCCAATGATTAGTGATGGTTCACTTTGAATCTGAGTCTGAATGCCTTAGGACCACTGAGACTAACGGTGTAGTTCCATTAGAAAGGCTGGCAGGCTCATGACCCAGGAAGGGCTGCTGTTTCAGTTTGATTTCAATGGCAGGAAAAACATAGATGTCTTAGTGTATGGAAGAATTTCCTCCTACTGGAAGGAGGGTCAGTTTTTTCTTTCAGGCTTAAAACTGACTGATGAGGCCTGCCCGTTAGGCCAATCTGCTATATTTACTGAATTAAATCCAAAATTTCCCTGACAAATGAACTCAGTACAACCTATATTACATGATAAGTTATATCTCTAACAAAATGAAGAAATGTAATCAGACCCCATTTCTGTAATGGCTGATACTTACTTCTGCACGTTTTTTATTCCTTTGCCTTCACTAAGTGCCTCAGCTGGTCATGATTCCTGACTAAGGATGGTGCCCAAACCTTCATTCTAAAGCATGTGGGCCATTAGTAGCTTACATTTGGTTGCTGAAGTTTCCGTTGGGCTTAATGGCAGGAAGTGGTAATTCTAAGAGATGCCACAAGGAATGTCTTAGTTACTGTCTCACACCTGACACGACAAATTAAAGGAAGAGAGTTTGATTTTGGCTCATGTTTCAGTCCAGGGTCAGGTGGCTCCAAAGAAGGAATAGCATGGCAGAGGAGCCACAGTAGATGAAAAGCTGCTCCCCTCGTGGCACCCAGGAAGCAGAGCGGAAGAAGGGAGGAGCAGGGGGAGAATATGCCCTTCTAGTCTCACCTGCAGTGACCTGCTACTTCCAACCAGGCTGACAGCATGGTTAGCTCTTAACTCGTTATTGGCCCAACCCAGACTACGATGCCCAGGTGATCTTCTAAAAAGCCCTCGCCGTGATTGGAAGGAGCTTCAGGGGATATACAGATAAAAACCATAACAAGGTGTCAGGATGTGCTCTTCTGTACCTCTGCTAGGAGCAGCAGTGCAGTTTCACTTCAGCAGTCAGATTAGGCATCCCAGCCGGCACAGTAATTGCCTTCTTTCCTGTTGATTCAGAAGCTTGAGGCCAGTGTGGCTGTGTGACTGGCTTAACTTCAGTTCAATGCAATCATTGTTGTGGCTTCTGGTAGTGAATTCCTCTCTTTCAACTAAAACCCCTAAGCTAGCAGAGCATAGAGTCATGGGAACAGGAAGCACAGTTTTGCTGGTGGGTCACTAGGACTAATGATGAGAGTGCCACTCTCATTTCCGCCCCTTGCTAACTTTACCCTGCATCTTCATCGTGTGGAAATCAGTGTCATTTGTTGCACACCAATTCAGAGAATATGTAGCCTTTCAGGGAAACTTGTCCAATCCTTCAAGGTCTGGCCATCTAGCTGGTGCTGGCTGGAACAGGGTTTGTCAAAGCTATATGCAGCATTCTAACAAGGCAGCTGCTTCAGGAGATCGAGGAGGTGGTGACACCAGTGAGTCCATGCACACAGGCCCATTGCTGCTGTTTATTTGCTGTGGAGTGAGTTCCTTAACCAGGTGTGTGGGAAAACGTGGTAAGCAATTCTGTAGGCCCACAGAGAGTTTTGGCAGAAGCAGGGCATGTAGTATCCAGAGTAAGTATCAACAACACATTGTCCCCTCCGTATGGGAAGGGAAATGGTGCTGTGTCAGGGTTTCAGTGCGGGCCAGTGCTCCAGCAGATTGGTGTTTCTGAGCTCATGAGGAACCTCCAACTCTGCTGGCGTGGGCACTTTGTTCATGAGCCCTTTGTGTGATGACAGGATTGGCTGGTGAAAGAGGCTGCCTGTAGTTCACAGAAAGGGTCATCCATTCTCTCTGATTATTCAAACTGTTGGCTGGAGTCCCTGATTTGGTAATCAGGGGTGATCAAAATGTATGGTGAATATTTAAATTTTAATTTATTATATTAAAAGATGCATAGCTATTTATCTCCTTAAAAGTGCTCCCTCTCAGTTTGAACATATGTAGGCCATCGTTTTTGCCACTTTCTTTGCAGTTTTAAAAATACTTACTATTACATGTTTGTGGTACACAATGATTATATTGCTTATAGGGAATTGATACCTGTACAGAACACATCTAATTCTCGTCACTTCCCTGTCCTCTGCCCTCTTTCCCCTTCTCTTTTCTCTGTTCCCTTTCCAAAGCAGCTCTGGAAGTCTTCTTTCGTGAGAGTCTTTATGAGGTATGATAAAAAACACACTGAATGCAACTGCTGATGCCATCCAGCAGGAATGCAAGCTCACGTAAGCATTAGGATATGTCCTCAAAACAGATTAAAGGAGCTGATACCATGCATTTTCTGGCTCTTCCTCAAAATTAAAATGATCATTAAATGTAAATGTTTCAGATTAATTTAGGACATCGAGGCAGCCATGGTAGGGCAGTTAAAGATGCATTCACAGAAGAGGACACTTAGGACTGTTTCAGAAGGTGGCAGGGGCAGTGGGATAAGTGCGTTCAAAGGGAGAGGGAGCCTTCTGAGAGGGATTAACAGCAACATATCTTTTACTATAATACATTTTAAAAAGCAAAATTGTATTTTTCAGTCATATGTCATATAATCATGTCTGGCTATTTCTTCTACCAAGCAAAGTGTCTTAGTTTTCTCGTTGCTGAGACAAAATATCTGACACCCAAAGTTAAAGGAGGAAAAGTTTATTTAGCTGAGCTTGTAGAGCTTTCAGTCCATCAGTCGGCTGCAGTCAAAGCAGGATGGCGTGGCAGAGGAGAGACAGTCCCTGGGGGAGGAGGCAGCAGCCGGCAGGGAGGCAGAAGCTCCTCGGGCTCTTTTAGCCTTTCCAGGCACTGCCTTTTGCATGGTGCCACTCACATCCAGGGTGGGCCTCCTTTCTTCCCTTCCCAGAACTGTGCTTTCCAGTCAGTGGATTAATTTAGTAATCACACACGTTTTCCTTCGTTTGTTTCTTGAGAAACTCTTGCTATGTATTTCAGGCTGACCTTGAACTCACTATGTAGCTCAGGCTGGCTCACGGTGACCTTCCTGCCTTAGCCTCCCGGGTGCTGGGGGTTACATGCACCACCATGTGCAGCTTTTTTTTATGACAAGGTCTCACTGTGTAGCCCAGGTTGGCCTTGAATATACTATGTAGCCCAGGCTGGCCCCAAACTTATGGTGATTTTCCTGCCTCAGCCTGCTGAGTGGTGTGATTATAGGTGTGCACTAGCACACTCAGCCTTGCACTTTTAGTTCCAGCATTACAGGTTAATCCTAGTATCACATACCCTAGAACCAGTCACCTCTGAAAACCTTACCGAAGAGCACTTGAGGTTCTGGGGGGACATGTAGATATGAGCCAAAACACAGAGTAAACAACAGGTGCACAGTCCATAGTGACTACAACTCCTCACTTTTGGGTGGTGCCTGGATACTGTGCTGAGCCATCTACAAAAAGGTCTCATTCTTCTCTTACTCTGTCAACTCATGGTACAGTATTTCCCTTGAGGTCATGGGTGCTGGCCAGGGGGGAGAGTGCTGAGTCACAGGAGTGGGAACTGGGCATATGGGCAACATGTACTCCATGTACGTGCGCGTGCCTTCTGCGCTTACTTGGGCCATGAAACTCCCCGTTTCATGATGAAGTTCTGTTATTCATGCTGACTTGATAGCTTGGAAGGTCAGACAATTCCCAGTTTGTGACGGGCAGCTCAGGTTGAATGGTAACTTGGCGGCCTGTGGTTAAGTGTTCACTCTGTTTTAGGATTGGGAGCCAGTTATTAAAAGGGGAGTAGTTATCTACAGAGGATTGCAGATCTTTGCTCCAAAATACTAAAGTTCAATGCTGTGATTTATCTGTAGGGCACTACCAAAGGCTCAGAAGCCTTTTTATCTGCTGCTGCTGCAACTTTAAGCAGTATTTTATCTACTGAATCAAGTGACCCAAGTGGCAGAGCATCTTGTGTGGCAACCTAGACCTATTGCACAGGACTCTCCTGCTTTGGGTCCAAGTCAGAAATGACAGCTTTTTAGGTCACTGGCTAAATGATCCAGAGTAGCACAACCAAATAAACAATACAGTATGTTTCACTTAATGATGGGGATACTTCTGAGGAATGTGTTATTAGGTGATTTTATCATTGTGTTAATATTATAGAGTGCACTTCCACACTTAAGATGGCTATGAATCACTAAGCAGTACAAACTTATCGTTACTGCATATGAGGTCTGGTGTTTATTTAAACAGTGTTATGTGACACGGGATTGTACTGCCTTCAGAATCTAAGGACAATCAACAGGCATCAATCATAGTGTTCCTTTGCTCATGGACTCCCAGACACATACCTTATCCTTCACCTTAGAAGCCGTCTCTACATGTCTCATGCTAGAAATGTCACACAGGTAACAGATCTCTGAGTTCTTACTGATTTGTTTCCTACTTTCTGATGTACAAATGTCTTCTCACAATGTGTATTGTGATTGCCTTTTTGTTCTTACTATGCCCAAGAAGCATAATCTTTTCAGTGTAATGCACTCATGTGACATTTTGTGGTAAGGAAAGCCAATCAAGAGCCCTCACATTAAATTGAGGTGGGAGGGCTGGAGGTAAAGCTCAGTGGCACAAACACCTGCCTGGCAAGTGCAAGGTCGTGGGTTCAGTCCCCAGTACAAATAAATGAATGAATGAGTGACTGACTGAATGGATGAATGAATAAATGGAGCTGAAGAGTTGATGTACTCCACAGGTAAGGCAGTGAGGTGTACTGCAGGCCTTGACAGCTGAAAGCCACCAGCTTCCGGGAGGTCATGCAGACAAGTATGAGGAAGAAGGCATTTGCCAGATCATAGCTCTTGTGCCAGGCATCAAAGAGTACGTTAGTGTGCTTGAGCATATCCTCATGTGGTACAGCAGCTGCAGGTGGAGTGATCACTGGGTTAGGGTTGTGGTAATCCATTGTCATTGCCCAAAAACCGTCTGTTTTCTACACAGGCTAGGTACGCAAGTTGAATGAAAATATGATGAGAGTCACTGTCCCTGCAGCTTTCAAGTTCTTGATGGTGACATTGATCTCTAAAATCTCTCTAGCAGTGTAGTTTACTTTTGGTTTGCTATTTTTCAAGGTAGAAACATTGTGGCAGCTCCTATCTGGCCTTTCCTGCCATATACCTTTATAGGTCAGAGAACCAAGGAGTAGGGAGGTCATGCTAGCTGCTGAGTTTGCATATTCCAGTTATGCATTGTGCAGTTACGTGCATGTGCACGCGCGCGCACACATGTACACACACACACGCACGCGCACACACACACACACACTGTAGGTTTGGGGACCTGATGGAGTTGCTGTGAGGGAACCTGGGCTAATACCCAACGTTAACCCCTGTTTGCTCCTCTGGTGGACTGCTGTGATTTTGTGGGTCTGCTGCCCTTAGTTCAAACACAGGCTTCTGTGTTGCCAAATTATGTTTTTTTTCCCCAATGCCCACTGTCTTAGTCTGATTTTCTTTTTCAGAGGATTACAGGCTCATTTATTATTCTAAAAAATGACTTTCCCTCCTGCAGATTTCTTTAAACTTGATAGTTAAATTTAACTCTTTATTCTTTTGCTTCATTATTTAGAAGCATTGATAATTTTAACAGTAGAGAGTTATCTTGACAATTATAAATGCTATAACTTAAAAGAAACACGCCTTTCAATTTTACCATTTCTCAGTTTTAGCCTGTTTATTTCAGTGTGTTTAGTACCATCCTTGTACTTTTTGGTGACGATGCTAAGGAAAGGTGAGTGGTTCTAATTCAGGAGAAATATTTAGGTAACAATCACACTGTAGCAAATCAAGTGGCAGTACAAAACACAAAATCTTAAATGACTTCATAAAATGTTAAATTATGTTGTGAAGTCTCTCCACATTATGTTGTAACTGAAATCCTGTTATTTTAGATGATCTATTTTTATTAGCATATGTACAGTACATAAATGATTGCATCCTTATGGCAAGTCGGTAAATGTACATAATACATCTTAATTATTTTTTTGTCCCTTTTCTCTTGTTTCCCTCTCTTCATCACTTGGTCCTCTTCCCTTTTGCAAAGTATCCCCCCTCCCCGTTTCTTATTGTCTCCTTTTATTGTGCTCTTTAATTTATTTATACTTTGAGTTTCACATGTAAGAGAAATCATGTGATGTTTAAACCTGTGGGTCTGATTTATTTTACTTTACGTTATGATCTCAAGATGCATCCATTTTTCCACAGATAACCCAAACATCCTATATAGCAGAATAGTACTTTATTGTGTGTAAATGCCACATTTTCTTTATCCATTTTTCTGATGATAGACATATAAGCTGTTTCCAAGATATAGCTATTATGAATTATGCTGTTTTAAATGTAGAAATGTATGTATCACTGTGGTATAATGTCTTTAACTCTTTTGGGAAGATACTTAGAAGGGGAATAACCAAGCCAAATGAAATTTCTAGTTTTAGGTTTTAGAGCAGGCTCTGTACTGATTTCTAAGGTAGTTGTACTAGTTTATATTCCCACCAACAGTGAAGAAGGGCTCCTTTTCCCTTACATCCTTGCCCACGATGGTTACTTGATTTCTTGATGATAGCCTCTCTTTCCAGAGTAAAATGAAATCTCAGTGTTATTTTAATTTGCATTTCTTTGTAACTTTTTTTTTTCTTTTTCTTTTTTATTGGTACCAGGGATTGAACTCACGACCACACACTTGCAAGGCAGGCGCTTATGCCCCTAAGCTACCTCCCCAGGCCCCGTTAATTTGCATTTCTTTAATAATCAAAAAGGTGTAACTTTTATCTCTGTCCTTAACTGGCCCTTTGAACTTCTGAGAAGTGTTTATTCCTTTCAGTTGCCCATTTCTTGATTGGGGCTCCATTTAGGGAGAGCCTAATTTTTATTGTTTATGTATTAGTCCTCTGTGAGGTGTAACTGGAAAGTTTTTTTTCTCACTGTGCAGGCTGTTGCTTCACTTGGTCAGTTGTTTCCTCTGCTGTGCAGAAGCTTTTTAGTTTGATATAATCTCATTTGCTGATTCTCGATGTGATTTCTTATGCACTTGAGGTTCTCAGAAAATTCTTGCCTGTGTGTTCAAGAGTTTTACCTATTTTATCTTTCAGCCAGATTGTTTCTGTTTTAATATTTAGACTTTTTGTTCATTTTTATTTTAGTTGAGTACATGATGAGAGATACGGTTCTAGATTCTTCTGCATGTGGTGATCCAGATTTTCCAGAACTGTTTGCTAAAAAGGCTGTTTTTCTTTCAGTGGATTTTTGGCCTTTTTGTCAAAAATGAGATGGCTGAATATGCCTGGGATCAATTCTGCATCCCCTGTTGTGTTTCACTGATCCATATGTTTATTTTTTTCTGCCCGTACCATGCTGGGTTTTTTGCCACTGTGGCTTTGTAGTATAATTTGAAAACTGAGATTGAGATGCCTCCTAGTTTGCTCGGGTTCCATATAAAGTTTAGGATTGTTTTCTCCGGTTTCGTGAGGGATGCTACTGGTATTTTGGTAGACATCACATTAAATCTGTATATCAGTTTTGAAAATAGAGTCATTGATAATCTTGGCTTTACCTATTCAGGGCCAAGGGACAGAACAAGGGACGTCTTCCCATTTTCTAATGCTTTCCAAGATTTCCTTTTTCATTGTACTATGGTTTTCTTTCTTTCTTTCTTTTTTTAATTTTAAAGAGAAAAAAATAAGCTGGGTGTGGTGGTACATGCCTGTATTCCTAGCACTCTGGTGAGGCAGGAGGATCATTGTGAGTTCAAGACCGGCCTGGACTAAAAGTGAGCTCAAAGCCAGCTTTTTTTTTTTTTTTTTTTTTTTAAATTTATTTATTTTTTATTTTATTTAAGGAGAAAAAGAGAAAAAAAAAAAGCAGAAAAAGGGTGCAGGTTATACAGAATTTCAGAAAAAAACAGTAGGAACTCACTAGTTACTGGATTACATATTGTCATCTTAGAAGTATTTATTCAAGTTACAAAATTAAAGCATACAAAGTGGACATTCAAACAGACTGCAAACAGTTCTGTTCAATGATCCAACAAAACTCAGTAATATCATTGTCTGTCTTATACACTTAAATATACATGCAGTTATATCGTTCAGAGCACTTTCTTTTCCTCTCTTTTGTACAATGACTATTACACATTTTGGGTTTTATTACTCCCACGGTTCTTATTACTTTTTTGGAAGAGAGTAAAACCAAATGTGACATAACAGAACAGAGTCGGTCAAATCAAAAGGGTGGACATAATAGATAATGTAAAAACATAATACAAGGTGATTAACAATGGTTGCCATAATGCCTCCCGCTATCTCAAATAGAATTACCTATATCATCAGTTATAATAAAATTGAAGAAAACAGTAAAGAAGGAAACCAACAAACCAAAATATGGGAGACATTACAGGTCAAAGCCAGCTTGAATGACATAGTGAGACCCTGTCTCAAAAAGACACACACACACAAAAGAGAGAAATAAAATTTTCAAACCAAGTAATAGAGTAACAATAATTAATACTTTACGTACTGTTATCTTCAAAGTAGTTATCCAGAATATGAGATATAGGCAGACAATACTAGCACAAACCTTTCTTTTCAATGAACTAAGAGAAACTAGTATTACTATCTTAACTATCTTTTATATTTTTTTTTCTTTCATTTTCCCTTCATTCTTTTATCCTTTCCCCATCACAGATTCTCTTTCCTTTTGAACAGTTTTTTTCCATTTAACAATATCTATTGTACATTTTGAATCTTATTTACTCTTTGACTTTCTCATGCTGGGGAGACAATACAGTGTTTACACATGTGAGTCTGATTTATTTCGCTTGCAAGTATGATCTCGAGTTGTGTCCATTTACCTGTAAAAGCCTCAAGTTTGTTCATTATGGCTGAGGATGTACTGTACTTTTCCTTGTAGAGATCTTTCACTTTCTTTAGGTTAATTCCTAAATATTTTACTTGATGCTGTTTTGGGTGGTATTGTTTTTCTCATTTCTTTCTTAGTGGGTTCATTATTGGTATTTGAAAATATTACTCATGTGTGATTTTTGTATTCTTATATACTAGTGAATTTGGCTATTAATTTTAGGAGTCTTTTGGTGGAATTTTTGGGTCTTCTATGTAGAGGATCATATCAAATAATTTTTTTTCTTTTGAGACAAAATCTTGCTCAGGCGGCAGGTCTGGGGCGCTGGCATCAGCCTCCCGGCTCCCAGCTGTGCTTGGAGGACTGTGGAGTTCTAAGCAAGCAGGCGGGCACCATTGGTTCCAGAGGCCCAGCGGCCTGGCGTGAGTGCCCCACACGCTTTCTCTCGAGTCCAGCTAGTTTGAGACCCTCTCTTGCCCTGGCCAGGGAACCTCGCGGCTTCCGGTTCCAGAAGCTGGGCTTGAGCTGGCCTGCTCCACCCCCAGTGACCCTCTATCAATCCAGGGAACTGGGTGCCAGAGTCCCGGGAGTTGAGGGCATAGAGGAGGTTTCCAACAGACCCTGGGGAAGCCTTAGAATAACACTCGAAACACTTGAAACACAGAAATACAGAAAAATGACAAAACAAAAGACCAAATTACAACCTTAAATCTCCAACCCATCCAAAAAAATTCTTGCTCAGTAATTCAGGCTTGTTTTAAATTCACTGTGTAGTCCCGGCTGGTCCTGAACTCTTGGCAATCCTCCCAACTCAGCCTCTCTGGAGTTCTGGGATTACGGTCATGTGCCACCACACCCAGCTATACAATGATAATTTGATATCTTCCTTTTCTGTACATACTCCTTTTATTTGTTTTGCTTTCCTGATTGCTCTGGCTAAGGTTTTGAGTACTGTATTGAACAGGAGTGTTAACAATGGAGAGCTTCTCTTGTTCCTGATTATAGAAGGAAAGCTCTCAGCTTTTCCCCATTTAATGTAATGTTGGGCAGGTTTGTCATAAATGATTTTTTTTATTTAAAGAAAAAACAAAACAAAATAGTAAAAGGGTACAAGTAATACAGAATTTCAAAAAAAAAAACTAAGAAATCACTAGTTAATAGATTACATATTGTCATCTTAGAAATAGTTGATCAAGTTACAAAATTAAGCATACAAAGTGGACATTCAAACAGTGAGACTGCAAACAGTTGTGTTCAGTGATCCAACAAAAACTTAGTAATATGGTCATCTATCTTACACACCAAAACACACTTGCGGTTGTGTCCTTCAGAGCACTTTCTTTTCCTCTCTTTTTTTACAATAGCATTTACACATTTTGGGTTTTATTACTCCCACAGTTCTTACTACTTTTTTTTTTTTGAAAGAGAATAAAACCAAATGTGACAAAACACCGCAGTCAGTCAAAACAAAGGATGAACATAGTACATGATATAAAAACAGAATAGAAGGTAATCAACAATGGTTACCATAATGTCTCTTGCTACCTTAAAAAGAGTTGCCTATATCATCAGGTATAATAAAATTGAACAAAATGGGCTGGGGATTTAGCTCAGTGGCATAAGTAAGCAGGCAGTTGTAAGTTCGATCCCTGGTACTGATAAAGAAAAAAAAAAGGAAACATAAATGATTTTTATCAGATTGAGAAAAGGTCTTTCTACACCTGTTATCTGTAGGTTTTTTTTTAATCATGAATAGATGTTGGATTTTCTCAAAGGCTTTTTCTGGATTTGTTGAAAGATGATCATGTGATTTATGTTCTTGCTTCTTATGTGGTAAATTTCATTTATTGATTTGCATATATTGAATTGTTCTTGCAGGCCTAGAATGAAGCCTACTTAGTTATGTCTGGTCTTTTAGATGATTTATTGAATTCTGTTTGCCAATTCTGTTTCTTGAGGAATGGTTAGTGGAATTGTTAGTGATACAAAGGTAATTCAGATATTGGCATACAGAGAAAATCAGTTAATAGCAACAACTATGCCACTTTGGCTATAGCAACAAAATCAGCAACATTAATAGTGTCAAAGACAAACTGGATTATTGACAGACCTTAAGGAACAGAAAGTAGCAAAAGTCTTAACTATACAAAAAAGGTCTACAGTTACACTGTAGACACTAAGACAAACCAAATAGTGACATACAGTATATATCTGTTAAACACAGCAATACATACACCTCTACTAAGAACAGAAAAATATTCAATAGTAATACCATAGAGTTAACCATCTAAAGATAAAGCTTACTGATTGTACTAGCAAAGCTGGAGGGTACAGTGAACGGGAGAATGGAAGAAATAAAATTTGAAGAATTAGACAATGAAAAATGAGCAGGAGAGAAAAGTGAGATAAGGGGTCCTATTAAGGAATAAAAGGAAATTAGTAGAATAATGACAAAAAAAATAAGAAAAAGATAAAAATGACAGATAAATTTTTGAAAAGAGAAAAATATGAAATAAAAGGAGGAAAAGCAAACCCCCAAAAGCCAGTGAAGATAAAAACAAATGCAACTGAGTCCAAACACAATTCCCTGGTGTTTCTGAATTAGTTTTTCTCCCGTGGTCCACCGTCTTGCCACTCAGCAGACATGGTGGAGGGATAGTGAGTCTCTGAGAAGATCTGTTCTGTTTCCACACTCGTGTGTGTGGATGCTGAATCCTGTCCTGCTGGGACATGATGCTGCTCTGTGGCTCAGTCTTAACTAGTTCACTGTCTCCAAACGCCTCTTGGTTAAACTCTCAAGTATGGCAGGTGCTGCACTGGATTTCTTCGCCAGGGCAGCCTGCTGTGCAGGAAGAGGCCCTTTCAGAGGAAAACCTCACTCTGTCTTTACAGTTTACAGTAACCCCCGTCTTTGCCTGGTGCCTGTGCTGCCGTCCCAGTTTGTCTCCCCCTGGAGCTGTGGAAGTCTCCCTGCTGACCTGTGTTTGTGAAAACAGGTCCCCTCCCCAAGAGCCAGGTGCACTTTCTGGATTGCTTGCATCTTTATTCTGTGTTTCTCCAGTTCTCTGTAGTTTCTAGTTTTCCTTCTCAGCGCCCTCTCAACTCTTGGAGGTCTGTTTTTCTCTTCACCGAGTTGTTTCTAGGTACAGTATCTCAATTCCAAATCATGGAGAGGCTGTATTTTGCCATTGATTGCTATTTTGCCATTCTGTCTCAGTCTGACTGAGTCTGAGTCTTAGTCTGTTTTGTGTTGCTATTAGAATATATCACAGTCTGAGTAATGAATAGAATTTACTGGATTACAGGTCTGGAGGCTGGCAAGTGCTAGGTCAAGGTACCAGCATTTGGTGAGAGCCTTTATTGTATGTCATCACATGGTGAGAGGAGAAAAGATAAAAGACTAATGGGCCAGGCTCACCCTTTTACAGTGGCATTAACCCCATCAGGAGAGCGGTATCCATCAGTGTTCACTACAGAGATTTACTGTGCCACATAAGATTTAATATAAATATGGATTTAATATAAATATGCAGGTAGCCAGGTATAGAGGACTGCCAAAGGTCTGTCTGCATGCTAGAGAACTAAAAGGACCAGTCAAAAGTTGAAGGCCTGGAGCTCACTGTAGTGTTCTGGGCAAGTCCATGTCAGGAGGCTGAAGGATCTGTGCTGAAAGCCGGGAGGTGTACTCCAAGGCAAAGGTGAAGACGAGCTCGTCTGAAGAAAGAGCAGTAGCCTGCCTTCTGTCTCTTTTGATTCACTCCGGCTGTTCATCTGTTGGTTGATGCCACTCACATGCAGGGTGGCCCTTCTGTCTTCAGTAAATCTATTCAGCCACACCCAAAACTATGCTAAGCCAGTTGGGCATTTCTTACTCAAGTTGACACAGCAGTTAACTGGTGCCTCATGGCTTGATGATCTCTTAAAGGTCTTACCTCTTCATACTGTTTCCATGACAGTGAAGTTTCAGCATGAGTGTTAGAGGGGACATTCAGATCATAGCAGGATCAGATCATACAAGGTACCAGAGGCAGCGTGGCTAACCACCTTATCCTCGCACTTCTGGAGAGCCAAGGCGCCAGCTCATCTGGTTCCTGGGGAGGGCTGTCTTCCTTGCTTAAATACTACTACTTTTTTTATTTTAAAGAGAGTAAAAACAAGCAAAATAAAACAGAACAAAGCTAATCATAACAAACCAGTGTAAGTGACACAGGACTTCAAAACAATACGAATTCAACAATGGTGACCTTAATGCCTCTTATTGTCTTCAAAATAGCTGCAGATACCTTCAGACATAGTAGAAATCAAACAAAGCAGAACAGAGTAGAACTAATAAAAACAAAACAACGAATGCAATAAAGGACTTCAAAACCAGACAGCAGTAAATCCAAAATGTCTACCATAGTATGTCTTATTATCTTTGAAATAGCTGTCCATGCCATCGGATATAATAAAATCAAGCAAAATAAAACAGAAAAAAACCCAACCCAACAAAACAATGAAAATGATACAAGACCTCAAAACAAGGTAACAGGTAGTTAACAATGGCTACTACCTTCAGAAGGAGATCCCCATAGATGCCACACTGCATTCCGTGAGTCTCTGAATAGGTGAGCAAACCTCTGGCCCTAGACCTGCAAGGTCAGTGAAACACCAAACACCTCAAACATCAAATTGCATTGCACTTTGATAGCTATGGTCACATCCAGTTTCTCTGGATCAGCTGGTTGCTTATGGTGGTGGCAGTGAGGGTTGGCTCTTCTTGTTTCCCAGCCCACATGCTGGAAGGGCCTGGGGGCTGGCTGTCCTGTGGTGGCAGCTGCCTGCGCATGGTGCTGTTTTGCAGAGAGGGTTGCTTTTTGTTGATTTCTTGTTTTCTTCCTCTGCAGACTACAAATGGTGCTGACTGATGGGAAAAGGCTAGGGTCTGGTTGTCTAAAGACTACCTCTTACCTGTGCCCTTACTTGAGGGGAAAGAGATTGCTGTCCCTTTTTTTTGTAAGGCCACCAGTCTATAAGGCCCTACCCCCATGATCTCATCTAAGTATTTCTTTTGAAAGGCTCATCTTCAAATCCCATAGCAGTGGAATTTAGGGCTTTGCCCTAAGTATTTTGAGCTATACACACAATCAGCACATAGTAGTTACCTGGCCGACAGGTGTAGATACCTTGGGAACAGCTGAGATAACCACGAATAGCATAACATTTGGTAGCATACTGGGATTTTTTTCCTAAAAGACCTGGTCTTCCCTGTACTCAAGCATTTTTTCTGTAACTTGGCCCAAGTCAGGCCAAGATCCTCTGCTGCTTTTTTCTTTTTGTTCTGTGTTTCAGCCAACCAAGCTGATAAACTGTTAGAGGCCTTTCTAATTCTCTGAGTATCACTTTTAAAAGGCAGAATCTCTGCTTCCTTTTCTCTTGTCAATAAATTAAGCCTAATTCCAATTTGCTTTGTCCTGTGCCTTTAATGTCCATCTCCATCCACATGCCCTGGAGTTCTGTCTCTGTGAATAAGGAAATGCATGAGGCCCTCTTGCAGTGTAGTATGTCCCTTTGTACATCACATTTAGGAGCAGCTCCGACTTGAGACCCATTGTAGGTCTAGAAACATGGGGGATATAGGTGCCAGGGAAAATGGGCATTGTCTCACCAAGCACCTGCTTTGGTGCATCTGTTACCATTCCTTCAGGCTGTGAAGACTTCATCCTCTTGGACAGTGGAGAGGCTGTGTCCACTGTGGGTGACTATGTTGTACCCACTGGCAGAGTCATGAATTTTGGATTAAGATTTTTCTGCCCCAAATAATGGACAAGCATGTGTTTTAAGTGTGGAAATGCCATGATCAGATTTGCTTTGAGATTTCTCTAGCTACGTTATGGAGAACATTTCGAGGCACAGAGAAGGGGTTTCAGGGAGCTGCTCGTTGTCCTTCTGGTGAGAACCTGTGGACTTGATGTTGAGGCACAGTGGTGCCTTCCACCCGTGCTGATCACACACTGAGCTGGCCATGATGCTGACCAGTTGCCCTGCGTAATGCAGCTGCTTTTCAGATTGAGACAAATGCTGTATTTGGCCATGTGGTTTATCCAGGAACCATTCTAGAGTTCCATCTCCCCTTTTCAAGACCTTGTTTGTTTGTTTTTAATCTTGAGTCATTAGGAATAGCAGCAATAACATGTTCCATTAATGAAGTGGAGATGCTGCATGTTGGTCAAGTCTTATATTTAATTAAGAAAAAAACCCATGTTAATATTAAGAGGGAGGTATACCATTACATTTTTTGTTTCATATGAAATATGGAACAAAAATGTTTTACATTTAAGGTCTAAAACCTTTTCAGAGGTGTGGAGGCACTTCATCTAGGTGTAGGGACTATGGCAGGATATACTTTTGTTTCTCAGTTATAACTTTTTCTTTTTTAAATGTTTAATGTTACAGAAGCCAAGGCTGCCCCAAGAGATTGTTTCATTGAAGTGAATTCTAAAGGTGACAGATTTGGCAATTGTGGTTTCTCTGGCAATGAATACAAGAAGTGTGCCACTGGGTAAGTGGAGGCGAGTCAGAGGATTGTGACACATTTTAAGACCAGTCATCTCTTAAGGTCTTTTGTGACTGTTGGCCTTTTATTCCTTTAATTATCTATCTTTTCAGACTTAGATTTTACAATACAAGTTTAGGAACAAAAGCAGCAAAATATTTCACTACTATAGTTATCAACTTTCTGAAATTTAGGGAGTTTTACAATCTTACTTTGTTTCTCTTTGACCTATAATAAAAGCCCTAACTAAACATTCTTTTCATTTTCCTTTCAATAAAACATATTGAGTAAAGGAACTTGCAGAATTCATTCTGGACTTCATTGTTTTGTCTGACTTTATATAACTTAGAAATAATGAATTAAAACTTTTTTATTTTTATAACATTTCCTAATTGTTAATAATACTAAAAACGTAAAGGAGAAAAAAGTCATCCATGATCTCAGTCCACATGCAGTGAGTGATTTCAGTGTATTTATTCCTTTTTGTTTCTGTGCACTGCACAAGCTGGTGTTGACGTTTTACATAATTGGAATTGTTCTGTAAGAACGTGTATCCTTTCTCCTTTCTTCACCTCCTAAGCTACCAGTTAGGCTAAGCAACTCATAGTGAGACAGTGTTTGCTAAGAAATAGCAACAGTGACTTCCAGTTCCACAGATCCAATGGGTATTTTAAAATCTGTGTTCCTTGGCCTTTCAGTGTCATTCAAAAATGTTGAGTGTTTTCTCTGGGAGGAAGCTGCTTTCCTTGGCTTTGTGTGGCATGCCCTTTCCCTCTTCTTTCCCCAGCACATGGTTTCATTTACTTGTGTGCTTGCCGCCCTGTGCAGTATGTTAGCCGTTCTGGCCTACACAGGTCCTTCGGCCATAGCATCTACCGTGCTACTGCTTCTCAGCTGGGTGATTCTGTTCATCCTCCAGATCTCGGTTCATGTGTGGCTTCTCTAAGGATCAGAGATTGCAGTCACAGGTGTTCTTAATGCTCTGTGCCTCTTCTTCATAGAATTATTTTTCCCTCTCTACTGGGAATCAAACTCATGACCGCACACTTTGCCAGGCAGATGTTGTGCTGCGGAGCTATATCCCCAGCCCTTTTTCATAGAATATGATATATTTTAAAGAGAAAAAAGAAAAAACAGATAAATCAAGAAATAAACCTAAAGAACAACAACAAAAACAAAACAACAATAGCAGCAGCAACAACAACAAAAAAATCATGTATATAAGTTTTCAAAACAAGATGAAACAAGATTTAACACTGGTTGTGATGCTGTACATTGTTATCTTCAAAATAGTTGCTCAAATTACCAGATGCAGGAATACAACAAAATGGTTAAATGGAACAAAACATTGGATTTCAAAAAAAGACAGGAGAAAACCCCCACAATGCACACTGCCATCTTCCAAGTAGACGCCCAGCCCACCAGCCCAGGCCTGCAAAGTCAACCAAACAATACAAACATCAAGCGGTTCCTTTCACCGCAGTTGCTATCATCTCACCCTGAGTCCTCTGAATCAACCAGGTGCTTACCGCACAGGGTACAGGGTGGTAGGGGAGCGCCTCTGGTTTGCCAGTCCGCATACCAGATGGCTTATGGCAATGCATAGTTTGTCTTCTGATTGAGTCTGTTCCTGATCTGCATGGTGGAGCCTGTTCATAGGAAGGTGTGCTTTGTCTTCTCTGTATTTTAATTATCATTCATTTTCTAATTTAAATTATAAAATGCAGTATTTTCTAATTTATATTGCAATTACTCCTTTGACTCATGAATTATTGAAAATGTATTGCTTATTTTCAAATAGTTGGGAATATTCTGATTATATATTTGATTTTGTTTTTTAGTTTAATATCATTAAGAACATAATGTGTGTGATTTCAGCTCTTTGGAATTTATCGAGATATACATTATTGCCCAATGAATGTTCTGTATGCCCTTGAAAACAAGAGTACACCCTGCAGTAGTTGGATGTATTAGTCTATGTGTCAAATTAATTGTTACTTTTTCATCTTTGTGAGGGGGTCTGTTTTATTTGCTCCTTCCACTTTTGAGAGAGGTATATCAGACTCTAATTATGATTGTGATTTTGATGTTCTTTTTTCGTTCTTTTTGCTGTACATTTTGAATTTATTATTAGATACACATACATTTAGTATTAAGTTTTCTTGATGAATTGACCCTTTTATTGTTACCAAATTTTCCTGATTATCTGTGGAAAATTCTATAGGCTTTGCCAGTTTTATTTCTTCATGTGACTACCATCTTTTCTAACTGAACTATAAAGTTCAATAACACATTTAAATTTTTATGCTTAGCATAATTTCTGGAATATAGTTTTTTATTAAGGATTTTTTAGGTGAGTAAATGAAGGTACAAATGTTGAGTGAAAAAAGAATGGGGGAAAATTTAGTATAGTTGTTGGAATAGAGCTGAAATTAAAGGGTAAGTGGGTTAATGCAGACTTGTTGGCACCTTGGTTTTTTTTGTTTTTTGTTTTGGTGCTGGGGAACAAACTCATGACCTTGCACTTGCCTGGCAGGCGCTTAAGCCACTGAGCTAAATCCCCAGTCCCTGGCACCTTGTTTTTAGCACTGTTTTACTTCTTAGTTTTATGACTAGGTTGTTTAAAAATATTGAAATTGTATAGCCTATTGCTGGGTAACTCATTTGAGAGATAAAGTAATGATACAAAATATTTTATAATAGTATTATAAGGATTATAAGGGTAATTGGATAAATTGGATAAAGGGTAAAGGATAGTAATGTAAAAATAATGAAAGAATATTTTACAATAGTATAAGGATAATAAATACTTTATAGAAGCAATACAATGATAATATGTCATAGTAGTATAAAGATAATGTAAGGATAAGAATATTTGAATCTCTTGGAATTTTAGTTCAGCCACTTAGCACTATGGTCAAATTACTTCGTTTTCCCGTCTGTTATGTAAAATAGGAATAATAATGGCATCTGTTTCCAAGTGTTGTTTTGAAGGTTGAAGAAGTTGATGGATGTTAGTGTTAAGAACATTATGTGCAGGGCTGGGGATAAGCGTCTGCCTGCCAAGTATGAGGTCGGGAGTTCAATCCCTGGTACCAGAAAAAAACAAAACAAAAAAATAAAAGGAACAGTATGTGGCCCAGGCATGGTGGCACACACCTGTAACCTCCGCACATGGGAAGCTGAGGCAGGAGATTTCAAGGCCAACCTAAGCCACATAGTGAGTTAAAGGCTGGCCTGGACCACTCAGTGAGACATTATCTAACTTGGTTCTGGGTAATCTTCTGTTGTCTTCACCACTGTCACCACTGTCCTTGTCGTTCTCATCACAGAAAATATATAAAATATAGAAAAGTATAAAGAAAGAAATCATATATGGTCCTACCTTCCAGAGATACTTCCTTAAATTTTTGTTCTATTTCCTTCTTGCTGATTTCTGAGGTGCTCTCAAGGAATCTTTCTTGTCCCTGTACAAAATACCTGGTTCCTTTTATATGGTCCTGATTTTCTTCAGCAGCCACACTTTTGGTTCCAACTTTACATGTGGTTTCTTTTTGGCCAAAATTTAAATTTTCAGATTTTTCTGTTCTGTCTTTTGACTACAGCTCTCACTATAATATGGCAAAAAGCATTCAGTAGTACCCGTGCCACAGTTTAAATATTGAGACATCTTGAAATTTCCCTGGCCAGATTAATTAATTCACTGCCCTTAATCTCAGTCTCCTCAAAGTCTCAGGACATAGGTAAAATATAGACAAATTTTCTGCCAGCGTGGCTTGTATTCCAACTACAGATGCGGTCTTTGTTTTCAGTGGAAACTTGCTGAGCGTGGCCATTACTGTCCACATTCTGATCAGCATTCTGATCTTCTGAGCTTCAGCCAGTCTTCTGCCAAACTCTGCAACTTTGTAGGACTTATCTAAACTTAACAACTCTAAAACTTTGTGAACCCTTTCCACAAACCAGTTTCAAAGGCTCCCAAACCATATGATCAGGAATACTCATAGCAGTGACCCCACTTCTTTGGTACCAATTTTCTGTAATAGTCGACTTTCTAGTTACTGAGACCTAATGCTTGATGACACATGCATATGTTAAAAAAGGAGAGGTTTGATTTGGCTCACAATTTAGGGAATTCAGTTTATGGTCATCTGGCTGTTAGACAAAAGCATTAGCTGGAAGGACATGGTGGAGAAAAGCAGCACACTTCACGGCAGCTGGGAAAGAGAAAAATATGCCCCTTTGACACACCTCTGCCCACCAGACCCTTCTTCTTAACAGTACTTTTAGCTGTAAACTCATCAGTAGGTCGGATTGACCTGCTACCTGCCAGTGTAGCACTCCCATGTTCCAATCATCTTCCAAAAGCCCCAACTCTAAACACATGAGGTTTTTGGTGGATATTATAGATCTAAACCATGGCACAAATGGTATAAAAAAGACATTTATCCCATATGACCTTAGTGATAGGCCTTGTGGTTAGAGAAGCCTTCATGGAGTTCTTACATTGAATTAGTGAATTAGTGAGTTAATGTATTGAGCTTGTAATTAACTAAGAGCTACTCAGGCAAAGATGGGTAGGGTCCTTTCTTATTTATATTACAGAATCTAATATAATCCGTACCCTAACTCTTTAAGAAGCCATAATTGAATTTTGATATTGCTTCAGGTGGCAGTGAGATGAACCAGAATGTGTGTGTCTGTTCTAATGCTGGAGATTGCACCCAGGGCCTTGAACATGCTAGACAAGTGCCTTACCACTGAGCCATATCCCTAGCCCTGAGAACATGTTTGGAAGGGAGCTTCTTGTTTCATTAAAAATGATTGTGTTTCATATTGCTGTATTTCCTGTGTAGTAGCAAATCATATTTGTAAACAACTTTAGTAGACAATTTTGAGCTCTAGGTAGACAGCGAAAAGGGTTTGGGAGGGGAAAAGAAGGAGCATCAGCAGTGGCTGGTACCTTAATAATTCGCTTCCCCTTGCTTCTTTCCTTTTCTATATATAGAGCTGTGTGACCTCTATATCCTTCCTTTGTTCAGATTCCCTGCAGCCATATAATAGCAAACTTTTTGCACATACAATGTAATATGTAATTTTTCTTTTTCATACTCACTGGGTTCATTTTACGTTTGCATTATTTGTTTCACTTTATAGAAACGCTTTGTGTGGAAAACTTCAATGTGAGAATGTTCAAGAAATGCCTGTATTTGGAATTGTGCCTGCTATTATTCAGACACCTAGCCGAGGCACCAAATGTTGGGGTGTGGATTTCCAGCTAGGATCAGATGTTCCGGATCCAGGAATGGTAAATGAAGGCACAAAATGTGATGTTGGAAAGGTAATCAAAATATTTTCTACTTAGAAAGTAAAATGAAAAATTAAAAATCATTATACAAAGTAAGTGGCTACTCTTTTCTAGTTATAAAAGAAATCTATGCCTATCATAGACATTTAGAAAATACAAAGCCACCAAGAAGACAATTATGAACAATTACAATTTTATTGTTTGTATTTTTTCCACTGGAATTTTGCATTTTGCAGTGTACTAGACATGTTTCTTCCCGTTACCTAAATTTATAAGCCAGTTTGCTATTACTGGAATACTTCGGTGATTTCCAGGATTTTGAGTGTGTATGTATCTGTTTGTATGTGGCTTTGTACCAAAAATGTTGCCCTTCCTGCCCTGTGCCTGTTCCTTGCCATGCTGACCACAGCTGTTTGGATCAGATAGGAGCTCGAGTTTTAGCCAGCCATAATTTTTTACCTGTGATTGCATATGAAAAAAGAGCCTGGGTCACACCCCTTTTAGGGGGATACATAGTATGATTAAGAAAGTTAATTAATGAATTAGGTGCTGCATTGAAAGGCTTTGGCAAATTTAAACCATATATGAGAGATACAAGGTAGGAGAATGGTAAAGTTGAAGGCAGCAGTTTACACAGAAGATTGTAGAGGGAGGGAGGGGGAGAAGAAGGCGGAGCATAAGTGTGCAGCCTGTTACACACAGATGGGTGGGCCCTCAAAGTTGTCTCAATATCTATCCACTGAGTTTCCATTTCTACTTCATTCTTCACTTGTTACCAAAAAACCCATATATGTATATTTAAAACTCATATATTTTTGTGTCTGTCTTTGCAAATAAACTTGGCTATTGCAGCCATTATAAACAATGGTGAGATAAATGCTTTATAAATAAAAAAGTTTAAGATAGTCCTAATTGTTTTCTGAGGTTAAACTACTGCAATGATTATATACTTTTAAGATTTTAGGGGAAGTTTTGCCAGACATTTCTTTGGAAAGGTTTTGTTATCTGGAATCTGAAGCTATATATAGCATTCCAATAGTTATATAAATAAAGTGTTTTAAATTCTCTACACCACAGTTAAAATTTGCAATCATTTTAAAGCTTTCAGTGATGATTTTAAAACTTTTACTTTTGTTAGTGATATTGGACTTTTTTGCCTATATAAATTCATTTCTTTTATGTGATTTGCTTTGTGATGTTTTCGTTGATTTAAAAACTGGCTGTCTTATTAAAGAATGTCAGGCCATATGTAATGTTCACACACACACATATATGCACACACTTATTTGCCCATTTTATTGCTTGCCTCTCTTTTATTTTAGTACTTTTGGCCATGTTTGCATTTTTATGCACTTAGATCTGTTATTCCTTTGTTTTATGGTTTTCACCATTATTATGTATTTTGAAAGTCTTTCTTCAGAATATTGTGAGATTATTGCTTTTACCACATCCATTGACCTGTCTGACTACTCATGTGTCAGTTCTGCCTTGGTTTTAGTTTAGATGGTTTTATAATACATTTTTAATATCCAGTGATACAGATGCCCCCTTATTCTTTTTTCATAGCTTTCTTGGCTATTTTCATTTATTTATCATTTCAGATGAACTTGAGATCATTTTATCAAGGTGCAAAAAATTTTAAAAGGCGCTTTGGAATTTTGTTTGGGATGACATTAAATTTACACATTTATTATGGGGAAAAGTGACATCTTTACATTATTGAGTCTCCCATAGAAGAACATGGTATGTGTCTCCATTTTTTGGGGTCTTCTTTTAAAAGTGCAGTTATAAAGTTCCATTTTAATTTTTGATTAATTTTAACCCAATTTTATGTTTTACTTCTGTTATGAGTGGACACCCCAATTATTTTTCTAATTTGTGTTTTCTATTTTTTTATTTGTAAGAAAAGCTGTTTTGTTTATATCTTTTACTGGTTATTGTTAATATTTTAAAAAATTTATTGGTGTATGTGTACACTTTGTTAACATCCATGTAGACTGTTAGATTTTTGTGTTGATTATACTAGAATTTTCTGGTAGTTATCTTCTATAGATGAAAAGAGTTCATTTCTGATATTTACTATGTGGGCTTACTTTTCTTGTTTAATTTCAATGATAGAATTTTCACAATAGTATTAAATAATGATGATAGTGTACATATTTTTCATGCCTTTTACATGACTGAGACTATCTGTAGCCTTCCAAGATTGCATATGGTTTTGGCTATTGCCATGACATGTATAATATTTATTATTCATTATTTAAAGAGAATATCTTTAATTCTGATTAATGAGTGAAAGAAATAAGAATGGGTTTGAAATATCACTAGTTTTTTGATAGCTATTGAGACAATTACTATTTTCTTTTGACTTTTTGAGTTTATAAGTTCCCTAACATTACATTTATATTTTGAAACATGTATTTTACTTAATTTATTTATACCTTTACAGTATTTTCCTTTATATAGTTTGTATTATAAGCATACATTCTTGGCTTAAACATTGTTTGGTAATGCTATATTTTTCTTTAGGTGTAGGCCTTAAGTTTATTTGCTTGATGAATATACTTCTGTACTTCTGAAGCTATGTGATTAAAAATATGTAAAATTTTACTCTATTGTTAGTATTTTTAAGTCTCTTAAAAAGTCAACTAAGATTGGAGTAAAGAATAAAGAGAAGGGGCCAGGGATCTAGCTCAGCAGCATAAGTGCCTCCTTGATGAGCGTGAGGTTATGACTTCAATCCGTGGTACTGGAAAAAAAAAAAAAAAGAAAGAAAGAAAAAGAGAAATGCACTGATTCCAGTCCTACGAGACCAGATGAAAAGCTCTGGAACCCGGGATGGATCGACCTGATGATCCTCTAAGGCTGCCCCTCCTCTCTCCTCCGTGCTTGTCTCTTGGCTTCCTTGCCTTCTGTACACAGACCTTTGCGCTTTCAGAGGAAAGAACAAATCTCCTGTTTCCCCAGGGCCCCAAGCTCGGTGGGATCGTTGTTCTAGTGAGATATCTAGGCATCTTGGAAAAGCACTGAGGCTGATCTCGAAGAGCCAGTTGTGCTGTGCAGAGGAGTGATGCAGGATGCATCGCAGGGCCCACGCCGTGTGCTCTGCCTGCATCTTTTTTGCTTCACTGTGAGGGAAGCTGATGACTCAGGTGAACTTACTAGGAAAGAAAGGGATTGGGAAGGGCACTGGGTTGATGGAGAAAAAGTCAGCAAAACAACAAACAAAAATAATAAAGCAGACATCATTGCATTCAAGTCTTGGTATAATCCACCTTTGTTTTCTGAGCTTCAGAAACCAGAAGTTAGGTGTTAGAATGTTTACTCTGCTTGGCTGCTATAACAAAATACTACTAATTAGGTGACTTACACTGGAATTTGTGTCTTGTGGTTCTAGAGACTAAGAAGTTCAAGATCAAGGCGCTGGCTATGTAGGTTGCCTTCTGGGATCTTTTCTGTTGGCCTGTGGCAGATGCTAACTCTTTGTGCACTCAAATGGTTTATTGCATGGAGGGAGGCATGCAAGAATACAAGCAAGTAAGCTTTCTGGCCTCTTTTCGTGTAGGGAGGCTAATCGCATTAGATAAGGACTCCATCTTCATGATCTCATCTCTCTGTACTAATCAAGGGCCGCGTCTCCAAATGTCATTACACAGAGGGTCAGGGTTCAACATCTGAATTCAGGCGAGACAAACATTAAATCGATAGTAGGCATTCTATCAAATAGACTTTAGTAGAAAAAACAGAGTGTTTAGTTCTTCCTCATACCACTGTAGTCTTAGTCCTTGAGATATGCATCCTGATCAGTGTGTTAAAGTCTTTTCCCTCAGAATGTATATATTTCTGTTGTTTGAGGGGCATATTTGTTTTAGTCTGGACCTGTTAGAATTCCCCAGAAAAACAGAACCTCCGTGATAACACACACACACACACACATACACACACACAAGAGAGAGAGAGAGAGAGAGAGAGAGAGAGAGAGAGAGAGAGAGAGAGAGAAATGTGTATGTATGTATATAAAAACATATCTAAAATAAAATATATTGCAAGAGTTTACCTCACATAGTCATGGGAACTGACAGATTCTGCAAGCTGCCGCCAGTGAGCTGGAAACTCAGGAGAGCCAGTGATACTCTGCTGGTCCACATTCCAGGTCAGACGCCTGAGGACTCAGCAGACAAAGTGGCCCGAAGCTCTGCATGCTTGAAATGTGCAAGGAGACAATATCTGAGTTCAAGTCTTAATGCAGGGAAAAACCTGAGGTCTGGCCTGAAAGCAGACTGTTTGGAGCCCCTTTTATGGGGGAAGACTTAGCCTTTTAGTTCAGTTCGAGACATCAGCGGGTTGGATGAAGCCATGCTACATTAGCAAGGCTGTTTTACTCAGTCCATTGATTGAAATATCAAATTTGTCCAGAAACACACAGCATAATATTAGACTATCTGGGCAGCCCCATGGCACAGTCAAGTTGACATTAAAAGAGCCATCACAGTTACACAAATGATAAAGTTAAGAATAAAAATAGGAATTCAAAAAAAATCTGCAAATTTTAGTAGAAAAGGCATAATCATTTATCTGTTTCTCTGCAAAACCTGCTGAGGAGATATAGGAATAAATTGGGAATAAACTTCAAAATGTGAAGTAGAGATCTCATCAGTAAATAAAAATTTGAACATTTTGAAAAACTGAGAGGATGGAGATTGTTTCAACAGTGTATTGGTGCCTACAGCTTCCAGTAGAAACAGAGATGATGTGAACAAGACCATCTCTGAGCTTCTCTGAACCCTCGACAGACTTGACTTGGAAGTATAGTTGAGAACAGGATGAAACTCAGGACTGAAGACACAACATGGAGAGGTTGTCCCCTCGGGCTGCTTCTCCTGTCTGCCGAAGAAGCATCCGCTGGTAATCTGTTCTTCTCAGAAGGATACTAGAATGTAGAATTTTCGACATTATTTTCGCTGACCTGTTGTGAGATACCTGTGTGGCTGTCCTCACCATAGTACTTGAGTACTGTGTTCTTGCTCATGCACCCAGGATTGAACGTCAGGTGGATTATTAAATAAACTTGGACAGTGGTTGCTCAAAATGAATAAAGGGTAGAAGCATGAGGGGATATATTAAAGAATTTTAGATCCAACAAATTTAAATCTCTAAAGAATGACACATAGAACTTGGATGAAATTTTAGCTTCCTGATGAAGAGAAATCCTCAAAATATCCCAATACAAAAACCAAAACACATCAAGAGTAGGTCATGTCCAAAGAAATGAAATTCAGAATTGAGTTCTGGAAGGTGGGCACAATATTTTCATGTTTAGAAGACACAGTAAAAATATCTCACATTCCAGTACTCAGAACATTTAACTCTTATTCATCTAAAGCACTAATGGCAAACTTCACATTGCTTTCAGTGATAACAAACAGCCCACCAGGGCACTCATGCCAAAAATTCTCCACCGCTGATCTCAAGTAATGTTCTAACAAATGAGGAAGTAACACAGGGAGGAAGAATTGTGATCAAGGGAACAGACGACTATTTTTTTTTAAATTTTATTTAAAGAAAGACTAAACAAAACAAAATGGGTAGAAATAATACAAAGTTCAAAGAAAAAATTACAGTAAGAAATCACTAGTTGATGTTTACATTGCTGTCCTCCTACAAATAGTTAAGGAAAAGAAGACTATTAAAGAGAAATTCCAGGATACCAGTTGTGTCCAGGGCCAGGAAGGAGCGCAGTCAGTTTCCACCTGGAACAAGAGGACCATGTAGGAAAGTTTCTAGAGAAAGAGAACATTTTAGAGAGGAAATGTTAACCAAACTTGTTTGAGGGGAAAATACTGAGGCTGTGACAAAGACCAGCTTCGTAAGAACGACCAGTTCTCCTTGTAGTACAAACAAAAGCTGTGGAATGAGAGCCAGAACACTTGGTTTTGAAGTCGTCCATGTTTCTGTCTGCAGCGGTGGAATGGGATACTCCATACCTTGTGTGTCTCTGTGTGTGAGAAACTTAGATTAAAGTAACCCTGCTGACCTTGGGATCCTCCTTCATACCTCTCCAAGGGAGGCAGAGGGACTGACTGTATGGAAGAGACGCAGCAGGGGAGGCCCAGCCACTGCTGTCCTCTCTTTTCAGATCTGCCTGTCTGCAGTGAGGGTGCCTTCTGGTCTGCTCTCTGAGCCGCGCAATAGATTTAGTAAGGCAGGCTCTGCTTCTGTGGGGGGAGGCCAGTGCTGGCCAGAGCAGGCTGACTGGGCAGGCAAGTGATTCTGGGTGCAGTGTGCCTACGGCATGTGCTTTGCTGATAACCAGCCTGTTGTTAGCCTCTCACCAGGCCTGAAGTTGGTCAGTGAGTAGCGATACTGTGTACTGACTCAATTAAACTCCAGTATGAAGGACAGAAATATTAAACAGTATGTACTTTGAGAAGATAGAGGAGTGGCATCATGTGTCTGTGTAAAAAGTTGAACTTTTGGTATCATGAAAGACATTAGTTGCTTAGATAAAAGTGAGTGAGGAAGTTTTTTGTCATACATCTTTCAGCACTATTTGATTTTTCCAAACTATATTAATGTATTTTGATTTTTAAATTAAAAAACCAAAGGGCAACTGGGACCCCATTTTTGAGAAGCGATATTGGAAGTTGTTGACTTTATTGAGAACAGTGCAACCTTGATCTTCAGAGACTCTCCCTGACATGCCCAGGCAGAGTTCATCCACTGTGCAAGGAATTTAGGAAAGTTGTAAACCAGTGTGGTGGGTCTTTGTTACTGAAAACTCTCTGTGCTAGATTTGTAAGAGTTTTCTCTGAAGTGGTTGCTTTAACAGAAAAGAAGTGCTGGTTATCTAGTTTGACAATAACTCAACATTTTCCTTTCTTCAAAGTGTTTGCACAGAAGGTAAACATTTTGCAAAAATATACTCTTTGCTTTGGAAATTGAATGAGATCTTATATGTTGATGTCATCAGATGTTCACTTTGGGTCTGGAGTCATGTACCCTTGAGCTGACCACATGCTTATATTTTATGAATTTTTTAGTGCGTTTGAAAAGGCTGTACTCTTGTTGATAGCATCTGGTGTTTGATAATTACATACTTACGTCATTCACATTCTTATTTATTTCTTTAGTTGAAGATTTAGTGAAAGAAATGTTTAAGTCCCATAGTAGTCTATTTTCATGTTTTTCTTACAAAATTTTTTGCACTAAGAATGCTGATGATATATTTGTGACACTTTCTTAACTGTTCTATTCAAGTTGAGTACAAGTTGAATACGTTAAAGATTATGTATTAGTTTAACTGTTTCTATTAGTGGATATTATACCACACTAAGTTTGCCAAATAGATTTTTTGATCTGTTTTCTTTCAGTATCATTTTATTTTTCAAATCGATATAAATTTTAATGTGATTATTACCTAAATTCCAACAAGTTTTTTCTTAGATATAGATAAGACTGTTCTGAAATGTCTATGAAAAGACAAGGGAATTAGAGCAGTAAAGACAATTTTGAAAAAGACAGAAGGAATTACTGTTATTGATTTTAAGACTCAGTAGTCTCTCTCTCTCTCTCTCTCTCTCTCTCTCTCTCTCTCTCTCTCTCTCTTTTTAAGTTTTTTGAGACGGAATTTTGCTGTGCAGTTCAGGTTGGCTTTGAACTCTCTGTGTAACCCCATCAAGCTCATGGCAGTCCTCCTGCCTCAGCCTGCTGAGTGCTGGGTTTGTAGATGTGTACCAGCACACCCTGCTAAGACTTACATAGCGACTGTAATGAACACTCACTGTGTGGCATTAAAGAGGAGGGACGATGCTGAGATATCAGTGGAACAGAACCCCCAAAGAGCCGTACAAATATGTCCAGCCCTCGTTTTTTGTGTCATTTTAAGTATGTGCCTTGTGAATAAGTAGATTTTAGTTTGTGCCTCACTAAGATTTTTTTTTCCCTTTGGAAAACATTTTTTTATATGAGAGTATCACATTGCCATTATTTTTAAATTTTAAAAACATATAATGTAAAAAGCAGAAAAGAAAGGTTCTGTCTTGGTATTCCACTCATTTCATATCCAACTCTTTTCCTCAGTAAGCTATTATTAATTCTGTATTGAAATCTGCACTGCCCTCTCTCTGAACATTACAAAGATACCTCCCTGTGTCCTGCCAACGTATACACTGAAAAAATAAAAATGGATTAGACTTTTAATAATGTTGTGAAATGTATTTACTTAACAGCACAGGGCACAGATCTTTCAGGTAATTTTGCAGAAATGTATCTTACTCCATTATAGATATAGCAGTTACTTTACCACAATATGAAAAATTTCCTTGACTACAGTTAATTTGGAAGTCCTGAACATGTCTGAATTTAATCTCATCTACTTTTGTGGATACTCTCATAGTATAATTTCCTAGGACAGTTGTGCAGGATAGATCAATCATGGCTGGAGGTTATTGTCTTTCAAAGCTTGAATTATTTCACCCCATGCTCTTCATGATTTGATGGTTTGTGTCGAGAAGTCTGCTGTAATTCTGATGGGTGTTTCCTTGTAAGTGATCTGTTTCTTGTCTCTGACAGCTTTTAATATTCTGTTCTTATATTGGATTTCTGGAATTTTGATTATTATATGCCTGGGTGTAGTTCTGTTTGGGGTGTAGGTGGCTGGGGTCCTGTATGCCTCATAGATTTGAGTATCTTTTCCTTTTTCCATATTAGGGAAGTTCTCCTTGATTATTTCTGTGAATAGCCTTTGCAGTTCATTTGTTTGTATCCCTGCTTCTTCCTTTACATTCTTAAGTTATAGATCGTCTTATCATCTTCTAGCCTTTTATTGTTACTGCTTGTTTTCTTGTTATTTTTAAGAAGTTTTTCCTTTCATGCTCCCACATTACAAATCTGCCCTCCAGTTCAGATAATCTATCCTTAGTTTCTTTTAAGCTGTTATGCCAGCTTTCAGTAGAGTTTTTAGTTTCCTGGTAATTTCTTTGAACCTGCTTCATGTATTCTATGTTTTCTCTATTTTCTCCATCAAATAATTCTCCCCTTTTTTTCTGTTCTTCCATTCCACCATCTGTTTTTTCTTGGGAGGTACTTAGCATTTCTTTAACTATTCTACTTATATCTTGCTTTCCTTGATTAAATACTTCACTTTTGAACTCGTCTATGAAGTCCCAGAGATCACTTTATGTCTGTTGGTGCCGTGCCTAATATTGCATGTTTTCTGTCCTCATTCTTCTTTGTATTTACCTTTTTTGGATCAGTGTTCTCAGGATTGGGGACTGAGGACCCTTTCTTGTTGCTCCCTCTTCCCATACTTTTTGTTCCTTCCATACAAGCATATATAAGAGGCCCAATTTCTTTGTTACAGTTTGTTTGAATTGCACTGGCTGGATGTTCCCGCCCACTGCAGTGTACTAGGGAGACACAGACCTGGGCAGCCTATGCTGGGTCCGCCCCTCCAGGTCAGTCAACCTGCTGAAGGCTTCACTGCATTAGGGTGCACTGCCAGGTGCAGGGATCTGGTTTGGACTAGCCTACTGGGTCTTAGTCTGTGGTGTCACCCAGGTCAAGCGCTCCCCACCAATCCCGCTTGAGAGGGGAATATGTGATTGAAGTCACTGCAGCATCCTGTTCCAGCTAGTCTGCCCGGTCCCAGAATGTCCTCTGTTGGAACGTCTCCTAGTCTATAGAAGGGTCCTCATTCTTTTCACTGCAGGTCAATGCAGGGCTCCCTGCCAGCTCTGCTCTCAATTCGGTTCACTGATTCCTGCTCTCAGAACTTTCGCGTCTCTATCCTTGCTGTGCCGATTCAGATGCAGCGGCGGCAGGAAATTCAAGTTGCAGTTTTCAGAGGTGTGGGTTCCAGCTTCGTCACTGAGACTTTAGCTGTTTCAGTCGTAGCACCAGGATTGCATTTCCTGTTGGTTTCTCTCAGCTTAGTTCGTTCCTGGGTCGGCAGGCTATATCTCCCCCTGCTTAGGACTCCCCACACCGCACCATTCCTGGATTCTAAGCTGGCTATTTCAGAGAGCCTCCATAGCAGCTGTTATCTATCCGCCATGTTCTCCCAGAAGTCCCGAGAGCAACAATCTTAACACAGTCTCCTGGGCTCTGGATATGGAACTGACTCACCCCAGCTGCTAGCTGAGTTTCCGGGTTCCCAGTTCCAGAGAGGGTCACTGGCCGCGTCCTGGGCAGGCTTGAAACCTGCCAGGCAAGTACAGCCTAGTATGGCTGGGCTCTGGGCGGGCCCTTGAGCTCTGGAAGTAATGATCTTAACTCAGTGTCCTGAGCTCTGGATAGGGAGCTGACTCACCCCAGCCTCCAGCTGAATTTCCAGTTCTTTTCATCTTGAAGTGATAAAATCCATAGTTTCTTTTAGCTTGTATTTCATTACTTGAGCATCTTTTCATGGCTTCATTAGGTTCTATATATTTTTCTGAGAAGTTCATATTTTCCTGCTTTTTGTTGAGTTGCCATTTTTAGAGCTTCTCATATATAATTAATATTAACTGTTTGTTATATCTGTAATGTATCATTTGTCTTTTACTATAAAATATTTCAAAATATAGTCTTGCCATCCACATCCCAAACAGTTTGATTCTACTCAGGCCACAGAGTAAACATTGCTTATCACAACACCTGGAATTTTGGAATTTTCTGGTCCTTAAAGTAACTCTGCCACTTACCGACACTTGTCATCTTACGTCTTGTGACTTTATTTAATATTCTGAGTATACACTGTTAATCAGTTCTTGAAAGGAGACTCTTGTTTTTAACTGAATAGGGAAATGATTGGTGATTCCTCTAAAGACTTACGAATGCATGAAAATATTTTCAAATCTATCTAAGAATACTAGGTATTTAGAAGATAGATGAGAAATGACTTTTTATTTTGGGATCTTATCTACTTTTTGGATTTTTAAATTTTTTAAATTATTTTGAAGATAGAAAAATACAACAGAATAAGACAAAACAAAGCCAAATGAAACAATGCAGTCAAATTGGTACAGAACGTCACAGCAGGTTATCAGGATAACAGTAATAGGTACCATAGTATATCTCGTTATCTGCACAGTACTCGTCCTTTCAATCAGGTATAGCAAAATCAAACCAAATACAGAGCATCATAAAACCTATCACAGCAGAGTATTGAATAGAGCAATACAGTTAATCAGAACAAAGCAAAACAGTGCTAACAATATTAGCCTTCAAAGAGATGGTAGAAGGAAATCCCCCATATTTGCTGTCTTGCATGTGGTCAGCCTCCCAAGAGATGCTCAGACCTCTGGTATCCATTTGCTAATGGCGGGGTGCATGGGAAGGATGGGATGTTTGATTCTTAGCCTGTGCACTGGTAGGCTCATGACTGCTTACCAGGGAGGCGAGACTTTTTGGGTTTTTAATTATATGAGTGTATCTCCTCTTGTAAAAAGTAATTGAAAATTATCAGAAGAAACAGTTTTTAGAGCTCTTTGACTCCTAAACATAATTCTTCACAAACCTGTGTATTTTTTAGAAGAGTAAAGATAACAATATTTCACTATATCACTATATATTTATTATCAACTTGTACTTTATCTCATTGGTGCACTTAAATATTCTGGTCATGTGTAGTTGATTATCTAAGAAAACTTTAAAATAGCACCCAGCAGTCTTAAAAAAAAATTGGTCTTTTCCCCCCTAATTTATCAAAGTAGAGCACCTTTTACAAAAATACCCGTTTTCCAGAAAACTGGAAAATTTCTATTAACTGTTTGTTTATGTGTTTGGAGGCAGTGTCTCTATGCAGTTCAGGCTGGCATTGAACTTATTATGTAGCCCAGGCTGCCCTCAAACACACTGCAATCCTCCTGCCTCGGCCTCCCAAGTGCTGGGATTACAGGTGTGTGCTATTACTCCCAGCTTTCTATTAATTTTTTAGTTGATTCCTTTAGATCTTTGGTTTAATGTTTGCTCTCAATTTTTTTTTCAATATTTAGGACTCATCACTTTCATATCTCACTGCACAAAGTTAGAACCTTATAACGATTCATTTTTGGTACTGATTTTATAGAAATGCCTGTGTTATTTAATCTTTAATAAAACACTGGAAAACAGGTTTTGTTAACAAAATGTTCTTTTACTTTTTGAAGAATAAATAATTGAACTATTTCAGATTTTTTTAGCTATCCTTTTGATACTTGTTTAATAACAACAACTTATTAGAGGTGTTATAGTAGTAGATTTCCTAATCGAGTCTTTTCTGTAATCCTAAGATCAATTCCATATGGTTACTTTTGGTTAAAGAAATCAGTTTGTGAATATTTTTCTTAAAATCTTTACATCTATATTCTTATAGAATAGATTGTACTTTCATCCTTATTTTAGATCTTTATGTCATCTTTGTCTATTTTGATCATTAGTTGTGTGTCAATTAGTTTCACATCTTTTTCTATATTTTCAAAACTACTATAATACTGGAATTAACAGTATCTTGTAAGTTTGAAAATAGTTCTTCAGTAATTTGAGTACGACTTTATTAATATGTTTGGTTTTTTTTTTTTAACTTAATTCTTGGGGCTTTTTTTTCCAGATTTGTAGGAATTTCCAGTGTGTAAATGCATCTGTTCTGAATTACGACTGTGACATTCAGGAGAAGTGTCATGGACATGGGGTAGGTGTTGTTCTCTTTTGGTTTATTTATGAAAGTAGTGCTGAATAATGAGAATTTCCCAGTGATTATGAGATGACAGTCCAAAGATTTCTGGATTCTTAGCTGTTGGACAATTTGCCAGTAAGATGTTATTCTCAGAAAGAGTTTAATGATATTCATATTTTAATCCTTGCTCTTGATTTCCATTCTGTAGTTGAAACAGTAAGATTCACAGTTAACAAAGTGATATTTTGATTGTTTTCAAGGTGTGTAATAGCAATAAGAATTGTCACTGTGAGAATGGCTGGGCGCCCCCCAATTGTGAGACTAAAGGATACGGAGGAAGCGTGGACAGCGGACCTACACACAATGGCAAGTGATAGGAAGAGAACCCCGAGATCTCCCAGGAGCCCAGACTGGGCCACCTTGTACCACCCTGTTACATCAGTTACACAGTAAATTGTGTTGATTATGCCTTCTAAATTCTTTGCAGATATTTCTGGATTTGTGTAGAGTTTTGTTTGGTTTTTTAGATAACGGGGATTTGAACCTAAGGAGCACTGTAGTGTATCCCCAGCCTTTAAAAAAATTACAGTTTGAGAAAAGCTCTCTCTAAATTATCACTCCCAAGTAGCTGGGATTGTAAGTGTGCAGTACCATGCCTGGCTCGTTTCCATTTTTTCAGTCCCGTTTCCTCCAGTCTGTTGCCTGGCCTTACATCACGTCTCGTATCCAGGCACCTTGTTTTCCATCTTGCTCCCTAGACCCGTGTTCCACTTCACACTCCAGAAGTTTAGGGTTTTCCTTTACATATTTATGATTGTCAGTGTCTTGCTTCAAATTCAGTGCTTTTGCACTGCGGTGAGCACAAATTCCCCAAATCCTTAACATAGCTTAAATGCTTTGATTTTCCTGAGCTTATCTTTCCAACCTCTTTATGCTTTAAACAGATTGTAATTTCTTTATAGGAAACTCTCCTTTACTGCTGAGCCCTCAAACCATTTTATTTTTGTTTTGTTGGAACTTAGCTGATTGCTGCCCAGGCTTCTGTTTATACCTTACTTCCTAATGGAATTTTTCTCCCAGCTGCTTAAATTTAAACTAATAATCACTTTTCTTTGGTTCCCTAGAATTGTTAGTACATCACATATTATAAAAGTACTTAGTTACTTGTTTTTATTCTGTGCTAGACTATGAGCTCTTTACAAAGAGCTCAGTACTATGTGGTTTCAGGTATGCCCTGTGAATTAGGAAGTATTGCTTTGTCCTGTTTTACATTCTCACTGCCAGGATAGGAGGATTCCAATTTTTCACATGCTCTTTAACATTATGTATGATCATATTTTTAATTTTAGCCTTCTGATAAATATATAGTGATGTTTCACGTGTAGTTTTAATTTTTCATTTCACTATTTATGATGTTTAGCGTCTTCTTACATGCTTATTTGCTATCCACATATCTTTTTAAGTGATATGTCTTCAATTTTTTTTTCATCTTTTTAGTTGAGTAGTTTGTCATGTTGAGTTTTGAAGGTTCTTCATACATTATGAATGCAGTTCTTTTAATAAGTACATATTTTCTCTTTGTCTTTTTATAGTTTTCTAGTTTCTTAAGGTAGAAAAATAAGGTCATCTGTTTGAAGCCTTTTGTCTTTTCCTAATATAATGTATCACTGTAACACTGTAATGCTATCAATTTTCCTCAGTCATTTCTTTTTTTTTCCTTGTATCGGTACCAGGGATCGAACTCACAACCGCCTGCTTGCAAGGCAGGTGCTTATGCCGCTGAGCTAAATCCCAGCCCCTCTCAGTCATTTCTTTATCGCACAATTTAAATATATCTTCTTTCATTTTTAAGTGACTTCTGATATATTTTTATTTTTTTCTTTGACTCAGTTTATTTATAAATGTTTTATTTTTGTTTTGCATTATTGGGGATTTTCTTGGTATCTTAATTTAATTAACTCAAATTTTTATTCTACCATAGTTAATATATTTATATGACTTAAATCTTTTCACATTTGAAACTTGTCTTAGTACCCTGAATGTGGTTTATCTTAGTAAAAGTTCTATATATGTGTGAGAAAGAATGTGTACTCTACTGTTTTTGAGTATTCTATAAGTAATAAATATTAGCTGATAGATGTTCAAATCTCATATTTTGCTGATTGTTTTTCTACTTGTCTTTCAACTATTGAGAGGAGAATATTGAACTGTGGCTATAATTGCTAATTTGCCTGTTCTCAAGTTCTATCAGTGTTTTATTTTTTACTTTTTAAAACATTTTAAACAGTTTTTATTTTATTATACCTGTTTTCAGTACATAATGATTACAGTCATTGTGGGGTGTTACTGCATGTACAAATTCACGTTGATTCCTTTTTCCATCTTCTTCCCTTTTGCTTCCTCTTCCGTCCCTCCATCTCTTCATCCCCTCCCCCTTCGAGAAAAATCTGTCACCCTCGTACCTATTTTCTGTCTTTTATTCTGCTTTTCATTTATACATTGGGTTTCTCATGTAAGTACTTTGGATACTCACATACCATGTGATGGTAATTAAACTTGTGTTTGTGATTTATTTCACTGCATATTATGGTCTCAAGGTGCATCTGTTTTTCTTGAAGCGACACAAATATATCCTCCTTTATGGCAGAGTACCCCATTGTGTGCAAAATTCCACATTTTATCTGTCCATCTGTTGACAGACATAGGTGCTGCTTCCCAGATTTAGCTATTATGAGTTGTGCTGCTATAAATATGGGTGTGCATGCATCACCGTCTTTAACTCTTTTTGGGAAGATAACTAGAAGTCCTCTAAAAATAGGTGGGTCGAATGGAGTTCCTATTTTAATTTTTGAGGAATCTCCATACTGATTTCTATGGTGGTCAGCAACAATTTAGAAAGATTCCTTTTTTCTTGGAGTCTTGCCAACATTTGTTATCATTTGATTCTTGATGTTTGACATTCTTTCTGAAATAAGATGGAATCTCGGTGTTTTAATTTATATTTCTGTAATAGGCAGCATTGTTGACATTTTTTCATATATTTATTGGCCATTTGTACTTCTGCTGAGAGGTTCACTTATTTGCCCGTTTTTTGACTAGTTCTTTTATTTAGGGAGAAGTCTAATTTTATTCTTTAGTTATTCTAGATATGAGTCCTCTGTCTTAGATGTAATTGGCAGAATTTTTTCCCATTCTGAAGGTTGTTTCTTCACTCTGTCAATTTTCTTTGTTGTGCAAAAGCTTTTTAATTTGATACAATCTCACTTACTGATTCTTGATGTTATTTCTTGTGTAACTGAGGTTTTTTTCAGGGAGTCCTTGTCTATGCCTATGTGTTCTAGAGTTTTATCCATTTTATCTTTCAGCAGATTGTTTCTGTTTTAGTATTTAGATCTTTCCTAATTTTCTCATAGATACCACTTCTCAATTCTGATTGATTTTCCCCTTCATTTTGTATTATACTGCCCTGCTTCTGTGCATGCCTCGTAATATTTTTGTGGGTTCCAGAAATCATAAATTTTACCTTGTTAGGTAATACTGAGCTTTGTTCTACTGGGCTTAGGTTTCTTGGACACAGCTTGTTCCTGTGCAGAGTTTTGTCAGCTTAGTTAGATGTGAAAAGGCAATTATGCCCCTTCTGTTTCCACTACTACACTCAAGGCCACGTTGATTAGGACAGTTCTGATGTGAGCTTTAGTAACACACACACTGCCCCATCTTGAGAGCTATAGAAATTTTACCCACACAGATAATTAATGAACTTCTTTTCAGTGAAGGGGATCAAACGTAAGGCCTGTGCATTATAGTTGAGGATCTTCCTACCGAGCTGTGTGCCTAACCCTAATTAATGATTCTTTTTTAATGTGTAGAACTGGAATTGTAGGACCTCTACACTGAGCTTGAGATGGGGTTTTGCCGAATCACTGAATTGTGCAGACTGGGTTCAAACTTGTGATCCTCTTGCCTCAGCCTCTCAGAATGCTGGGATCACAGGCATATCACCCTACCTGGCTAATTAATGATTTTTTTAAAAGCTATAATGAAGTTCAGATTCCATAAGCAATGAAAAATAAAATACACAAAATAATAAACTTTTACATATAGAAAAGCATTGTACCATAGATAAATGATAAAATAGGAAAAAATTTCCATTTTATATACTGACAAAGCTAATTTCTTTAATACATATAAAGAACTTTTAGAAATTAAAAAGGGAAAAGATAATTCAGAATATAGAAAATAATCAAAAGATAGAGCACAGGAAAGAAATAACAATATTTCCTTTATTAAACACAATAAGTGTACAACTCGGTATAAAGAAAGAAATGTAATCTAAAATTATGTTAGATATAATTTTTCACCAATCAGGTTGGCAAAAGTCCAGAATTTTGACTCTATTAGGAAGTTGTGAGGAATTACTGCATGTTGTTTGTAAGTTGCTAAATTTTAGCCATTTACTATGAAGGACAATTTGATAATATCTTTTCAAAGGTGATTGCATTTACCCTTAGGTAGAGCAAGTCAACTTTTGGGAAATTATTCCATGGTTATTCTTGAATCTACATAGTATGTATGACATTGTAACTTTTTTTGCAGTAGCAAAAGATTGGAAAAGTCAAAGTGTCTATGAGTAGAATATCCTCATAGTGAACTTGTGTGTAGGAATTGAGAAGGTTCTTTTTATGTTTTGGAATGGTATATATAAATGAAAAAAGTGATTTACTCAACAGTGTTTATTGTATGCGACTTTGTGTGTTAGAAAGGGTTAACAATAAAAGCATTTTGGCCTTGCTTGTAGGTATGTGAAAAAATACTGTAAGTTTAAGAAATGAATGAAAATAGTTGCTTTCTGGAAGATAAAAATGAAATGAACAGAGATAGAGTATGAGCAAAACTCCTCAGACTGTTCAGTTTATAGCAATTTGATTTTTAAATTGATTTTATTGATACATTTTAGATATACATAATGATAACGTTCATCTTAGGAAATTTACTTCTCTATATGGTATATCTTGATGCTTCCTTTTTCCCATTCCTCTCCCTTCCCTGAAACCCCTCTCTCTCTCCTTATTTTCCAAAGGTTTGTTTCTGCTTTTTCCTTCTTTCCCTTTCCTCCTCCCCTCTTCATCCCTTGCCTATTTGGAATGCTTTCTTCCTGCTTCACATTACCTGTTATAGACTTTGGTCCTTACTGACACTTGCTGTTTCTCACACCAGGGAGACCATGTGATATTTACACATGTATCCAGTTTGTTTCACTTGAGAGTGAGGTTGCAGAGTGCATCCTTTTAACCAAGAAGTGTCTCAAGTTCAGTGTAAAACACTGATTTGATATCAAGCTGATGTGTTCTGGGTAGGATGAGCTAACATCTAGTTTAATGGCCATTAAAGTATGTTTCCTCTCTCTAGAAAAGAGCACTGCATTGAGGGATGGACTTCTGGTGTTCTTCTTATTGGTTCTTCCACTTATTGTGTTTGCTGTTTTGTTCTTCAAGAGAAATGAACTACGGAAAATGTACTTCAGAAAGAAGAGATCACAAACACATGAGTACTTGGATTTTGACTTTTTAATTTCTATTAAGTAATTTGAAGCAGTTATTGATGATAGTCCTGTTATAGGGGTTGACAGTCTTTCAAAAGTTGGGTTCCAAGCCATCTCTCTGTTCTTCGGTGGTGGTCATGGGTAGAAAAGGGGGCAAGGAGTGTGCTTCGGTGGTGGTCATGGGTAGAAAGGGGGGCAAGGAGTGTGCTATGTGTGCTCCTTTTGCTCACTGCCAATTGTGAGGTGGGAAGAGTAGAATTTCAGGGTGTGATACCTGCTTCCTAATTGGAGATTGAAGTGCAGGATAAAGATAAAACATTGCAAATGTTGAAAATTTTTCTTCTGTGTGTTTATTTCATATTTCAGGTCTCACAGAGGGAAACTTTAATTCTCAGTTTTAAAAACTTTAAAAAATAAATTTTGACAGAAATATGTTAAGCATATCGTAACACTGACACCTGATGTTGCTATCTTTGTGTTGGACTCTCATAAAACTGTCTCAGGATTCACTTCTAATGTGCTGGCATCCAACTGTGGTATTTACTGGAGTCTGTAATCAGATCTGAGTTCAAGTGTTAGGTTTTTCCTTTGGTGGAATTTTGAGCTAAACCTATAAATAAAGCTCTCTGAGCCTCAGTTTATTTTCTATAAAATGGAAATGTTAATACTTCCTTTCTCGTAGTGGTTTTGAAAGGATTAAATAAAGAAATATTAACAAATAAAGCCCACAGCATTTTGTGGGCTCATTGTAATTACTTAATAGTGAGTTATTGTGATAGTGATTTCCACTCATCTTGATTGCTCACCTGTGCTTCACTGTTGCATGTCACCTCTTTACATAATTTTCCAGAGTGTCTTGTTGTCTTTGTTACTTTTCTCTCATTGCTAAGACAAAATACCTGGTCCCCAAAGTGAAGGAAGGAAAGGTTTATTTAGCTCACAGTTTTTGGAGGTTCCAGTCCATACTCAGCTGACTCCAAGGCTGGGTGATGTGGCTGAGGGGCAGCTGTTCGTGGTGACCACAAGTGACAAAGCAAAACGGTAGAAGGAAAAGCATGGTCCCATCCTTCCCTTATATTGTATGCTGGGGCTCTGCCCTCGGGCAGATCGGCACTCACACTGCCAATCCCAGCACTAGACAATGAACCAATCACAACAGCTAGACTCAGCTGCCTCTGTGACTGCATGAGGCTTTAGGGGGATGCCCAGACACAAATCATGACACTTAATTCTTGCTTTAATTTTTAGTGTTTTCTAAACAAATTTGTCTTCCTACTCTTTCTTTTTCTATTTTTCCTGTCACAGTTCTAACTGACCATTCTATGCAGATGGTGCCAAATTTTTCCCTGGCTGACTTGCTGGCTCTTCAATGTCTAACGTTTAGCTGATGTCTTTTTTTTACTGGGGATCGAACTCATGACCCAGTTCTTGCCAAGCAGGCACCTGTGATGCTGAGCTAAATCCCTAGCCCCAGCTGATGTCTTTCTAAGCAACCTATTTTATAATCTTGTACCCCTGATTTTTTAGTGACTACTTCAGATACTGTATGTGTAGTCTAAAAATATGTTTTTAACTTCTGTGATTATGGAAAATTTGCAAAAAAAATTAAGGTGTACTGGCCTAATTGATCAAATTATATAATCTCAGGTTTTTCAATTACTTAATTATAAAGTGTGGTTAATAATATTTTTTAGTATAATAAGGATTAATCATGTGGAAGCAGTTAAAAATGCCTGCAGACTTCAGCTTTCCTGGTAGGCATTTTCACTACTACTACCTAACGTACTGTTTTTTATTAGCAAAAGGAAAGATGTATACGATGTGTAATTTGAAAAGGTTTTAATCTTACTTTAGCTCAAAAGTAATCATGTATCTTTCAGGTCAGATGGCAAAAATCAAGCAAGTGTTTCTAGACAACCGATGAGTGCACCTCAGCATCCCATGGGTGCTCCTCGTCAGCCCATGGGTGCTCCTCGGCAGCCCGTGGGTGCTTCTGGACAGCCTGTGGGTGCTCCTCGACAGCCCGTGAGTGCTCCTCGTCAACCCTTGGGTGCTCCTCGACAGCCCATGGGTGCTCCTCGACAGTCCATGGGTGCTCCTCCCCAGCCCGTGAGTGCTCCTTGACGTATTTCTCTAGTAACTCCTCCTACAGAAGTCATAAGCTTAAGACAGAAAAGTGTTTTCTTTACTAAAGTGTTGCAAGCTGGAAATTTTTAAAAAGAAATGGGCTGTTGTTTGGTGGTAGAGTGCTTACCTAACACACTAGACCCTGAGTTTAGCCTCTAGCACTGGGGAAAAAAGATTTAAAAAAGGGATACATAAAATTAATGTGAACTAGATTTTTTTTTTTTTTTTAATAATTTGAGGGTATTCTAAGTGGTTCTTGAGTTAAAAGAATATCGGTAGGGTCACTGGCTCCGAGGATCTGGAAATTAAGAATGATTTGTCTTGAAACCAAGATCAAGAAATGACTTGGGAAGGAAGGAGACTGTCAGTAGTTTTTTCTCTCTGCCTGTTTAGGGCACATTACTAGGACCTGATACTGAGTTCCTAGAAGACCTCATTGTCTCACCAGTGTGTTACAGTTGAGTGGGCCCAAAGAGTCCAAGTTATTATGTATGTATCAGGAGGAAAGAATTGCAGTGTATGCCTCCTAGTGCATAGTAAATATTTATGTTTATTGACGATCACAGGATGGTAGCAGCAGGAACAAGCAGAAAGATAAAGGAAAAAGAGGGTCCTCAGTAACTCAGGCTTCCAGTATTGAGAGTCCGACACCTCTGCTGCTAGGACCTCTCACGGGGTCAGTGATCTGCCACCTCAGACATCAGGACCACCTCCTAAGTTTTCATTAAATTTATTTTGTGCCTCTCTTAGGACAGTGGAGTTGTGGGCAGTCATTAAGGTGGTGTTTTCAGCTGCATGGAGGAGAAGGGATTGGCTCACTTAGCTTCTCTGTTTCTAACTGTACTGTAGAATTAATGTTGCTAAGATGTGCATACTTCCAAAGCAATCTATGGATTCATTTCAATCCCTATCAAAATTCCAGTGATATGAGCTGAAGTGAACCTATGCACTTACAATTAGTTCTTGCAGTTCATGTGCATGAGATTTCTTAACATTTATTTGTCTTCAGTGTTTTGCATCAGTGTTTTGTAGTTTTCAGTGTACAGATCTTTCTCCTTTTTTTTTGTACCGGAGATTGACCTCTTGACCTCGTGCTTGCCAAGCAGGCATTTATGCCGCTGAATTAAACCCCTGGCCCCTTCTTTCTCCTTTTTGATGAAATTTATTTCAAATATTTTATTTTGAATATTATTCTGAATAAAGTGTTCTCTTAATATTTTCAGAAAGTTTGTTATTCGTGTATAAAAATATTAATGATTTTTTAATGTTGATTTTTGTCTCTTATGCCTTTACTGAATTATTTGTTATTTCTATCAATAATTTTGGTGGAATCTTTTCTGTATTTAAAAACATGTCATCTGCAAATGGAGATAGTTTTATTATTTTGTTATTTGGATGCATTTTATTTTTTCTTATCTAATCACCCAGGCTAGAACTTCTTGTACTTTATTGAATAAAAGTGAACATCCTTGTCTTTTTCCTAATCACAGAGGGAAAGCTTTCGGTTTCCCTGTGAAGTATAATGTTACGAAGGGCCAGGGAGTTAGCTCGATGTCATGAGCTTCTGCCTGGCAAACGTGAGGTCAGCAGTTCAATCTCCGGTACCAAAAAAAAGCATGATGTTATGTGTGGGCTTCTGGTAAGTTTATTGAAGTTCATTCAATAACTCATGAGAGTTATTATCAATAATGGCCTGTAATTTTCTTTTCTTGTAGTGTCCCTGTTTGTCTTTAGTGCCAGGGTAGTTGTACTGATCTCATTAAATGAGATTAAAAATATTTTCATCAATTTTTAAAAGTTTAAGAGACTTGCTACTAGTTCTTTTTTAAGGGTTTGGTAGAAATCAATTGTAAAGCTCCCTAGTCCTGAGAATTCTTCCTTGATGGAAGATTTTACGTTGCTGGTTTCAAGTCTCCTTACTTGTTATTGGTCTGTCCAGATCATCTATTTCTTCAGGATTCAGTCTTGATTGGTTGTGTGCTTCTAAGAATTTATCCTTCTTTTATATTTCCAATGTGTTACTATAATTGTTCAGAATAGTCCCTTATGACCTTTTGTAATTTTGAATTATCATTGTAATATCTCTTATTTCCAGGGTTTACTTCTTTCTTTTTTCTCACTCTAACATATCACATGGATGTGATAATATCTGTCCTTTAAAGAAAAAGCACAGCTATAATTTTCTTTTTTTCACTTTATCATTTATTTCATCTCTGATCTTTGTTACTTGCTTCCTTTTGCTAACTCTGGCTTAGTTTTTCTTGTTTTCCTAGCTTTTGAGGTAAAACATTAGGTTTTCTGATATTTTCTCCTTTTTAAATATACTATTTATTATTATACAAGGGCCATAAGTATCTCTTAGAACAGCCTTTACTGCACCCCACACATTTTTGGTTTTTTATGTTTCTATTTTTGTTTGTCTCAAAGTATGTGTATACATGTATCTCTTTTGATTTCTTCTTCACCCAGTGGTTGTTCAGAAACATATTGTTTAATTTGCATATGTTTGTGGACTTTCTCAAGTTCCTTTTGTATTGATTTATATTTATATCATTGTCGTCAGGAGTCTTAATAAGATTCTAATATTCTTAAATTTGTTAAGACTTGTGAAATATTTGATTACTTCCTTTTCTATATATATACACTTTCTGGTTGCCATTGCATTAAATCAGATATCTTAAAGTTATAACAGCCTTCTCTAAATTGATGATAACTTTTGTGGTGCTGGAGATCAAATCTAGGGTTTTGCACATGCTAGGCAAGCGTTCTACCCCTAAGCGACATCCGTAGCCCATATAAACAAAATATTTTAAAATGTCAGTGTTATAAATAATCTGTTAAGTACATTAATTACACATGAAACATATTTATGACTACTGTAGTAATATTCTTTTGCATTATTTTTCTTCTTTTAGCCTGTACATGCGAACAGATTTCCAGTACCAAGCTATGCAGCCAAGCAGCCTCCGCAGTTTCCATCAAGGTCAGAAGTGAATTTATTTAGATTACTTGACTAGAATAAAATCTATGTTCAATGCTTTAAAGTTTCTCTTTTTTTTTTTTTATTTAACTTACGGCAAAGTATTTAGACAATTTAGTTTAGGATAAGTTTTGATAGGATTATAGAAATTCTTTTAAAGAACTTTTATATGAATTTCATCATTTTAATACAATGTTGAAAGGAGTTTTTATTTAAAAGAAATCTGAGCAAGGCTTAAAATGAACTACTGCTGAAGCCAAAGGCTACCAAAGGCCTTCAGCAGTAGGCAACGAGACAGAGTGGACAAGTCTTCCTATTGAGAACAGCCAGGGAGCCTGGCAATGTAAGAAAACATGCTTTTAACACATAGGAGACCAAGAAGGTGAGGAATTATGGCGGTGAGGTTCGGGTACAGAAGAAAGCCAAAAAATGATTCCAACTTTGAGTACCACGTTTTCTTTTCTGAGTTTATCTGCTTATTGTGAAGGTGATAAACGAGAAGCTAGGAAGTGGAGGAGAGCTTAACAAACTCACAGGGTCGTAGGGATAAGAACTGGAGTCCTGCCTGGCAGACACACCCTGGCCAACATCTGAGGCTTTGTGTTGGGACCAGGGTTCAAGGTGCACTATACCCTCAACTGAGTTCTTGGTTTTAATATTTACCCTAATCAAAAAAGCCAGGCATGCAAGAAAAGAAAATGTTATTAAAATTAAGGATCAATGAACCCTAAAAATGTGCTCAGAAGGTATTCAGTTAATAGTCACCTGACATAGACTTTAAAATAATCATGATAATTATGTCATGGAATTAATAGTCAAGTTTGAGAGTTTCAGGACAGAACTAGAGACTTTAAAAAAAAGAATAAAATTCTAGAACTTAAACCACAAGAATTGAAATTAAAGACTATCAGTGGCCTTACAATCAGCAGGAAAGGAACAAATTTATTAGTACGTTTTACATCGTATGAAATGTGTCTGACCCTTGTCCTGCCAGCAAGTCCTTCGATTCCAGCTCCATTGCAGCAATGAGAAGGCCCCGTGTATGGTCTTTATTATTCAGTGTGAACACTGAAATCCCACTGAGGATGAAAAGAATCTATAAATTGTAGGACATGTATTTACCAGGGGGTGTTCTAGTGTGCTGCTAGACTGGAGGGACACTGAGCTTGAGTTTGGTACAGAGTTAAGGAAGGTGTCTAAGAATGAAGGCGAAGATGGCTAAGCATAATCGTAATGGCACAGTTACTTCTTGGAGTGGATGTTGTTTGAAGAGCTGGAATTTCCGCTCTCTGTATGTAAACACAGAGCTGGTATTTATACTTAGCAGTAATTTGTTGTCCGTAACACTGTCTAACATTCAAGCAAAGTGCCTCATCCACTTCATGGCGCGCTTATGTGTCTTTCACAATTTGACTTGAGAGTTTGAGTTACTCTTTCTGATAACATAAGCTAGCACCTTGCATATGTGACTGTGAAATAGCAATATAATGGTCCCATTTTAAATTCTAATTGGAACCCTTTAACCATTGATTGTCATATTATTAATAATTTCAGAATATGAAGCACTCTTGTCTTCAGGCTGAGAACGTAGCTATGTGGAGCTTGTCATGAATGCGGCACTATTTCGTTCAGTCCACACACACGGCTAACTCTTTTCTTACCCCCGCAGGCCACCTCCGCCACAACCGAAAGCGTCATCTCAGGGAAATTTAATTCCTGCTCGTCCTGCTCCTGCACCTCCTTTGTATAGTTCCCTCACTTGATTTTATATGCTTCCTTTTGCATATGTCTTCAGGGAACTGAGTGAATGTTTTACTCCTTGGCATTTTCTTGAGAAGTCTTTCTTCATATTATAACTATGAATGGAAACAAATGTCACAAACTGAGTGGGAAGTGGAGGACTACAAGGAAATGCAGTCACATGAGAAATCCGTTTCCAGCATTGAAATGTCTTACTGGTCATCTATAAGGTTAATGTACTAAACATGGATTATGTTATTTTGAACATGTTACAGCAGTGATTCTCAAATTAATTGCATTGGTGTCAGATTTGTTATTATGTGTTTAAATATTCTGAATTTTTGACCTTGTTTATCATTAATGTAGTTTCTGATCAAATGTGATAATCTAATATCTTTGAACACTAATTACCTGTCAATAATACCTAGTATTTTTCATTTTGCACAGACTAATAACCATTGTACACTAGAATCTTGTGTATCATTCATAACATGAATAAACAGATGTTCTGTTTTTGGAAAAACACACAAAAACCATGATTAAGATGCCATAATATTGTTTTGAAAATATAAAATATGCTAAATGAGTGTATGTTTATTCACATGCTTACTAGCTTCCTTTTTATGATCTATCACTGTAACACTAATAAAAAAATTAATTTAATATTAGATTTCTATCATGCATCATGTTAAAGCATGACATTCTTTTACAATAGCATTACTTTAAAGTATAAGCTTTAAGGTACGAGATATCTAACAGATTTAATCAGATATGCCGTTGACTCATGGCTGTAATAAAGGAATAACTGTAATCAATCATTTGAGCTATTATGAAACCACTTAAAAATTTATGAGCACTTTAAAATCTGAATTTTTGAAGCTTGATATTAAATCACTTAGAATGTTTACATTTACTAAGGTGTGCTGGATCATGTCTCTTTTTGACTCTAATATTTTCCTAGAAATTAGGCTGGAAAAAAGAAGGAAGACAAAGTTTTCTTAGATAAGTAGAATATAGTATGTTGTCTGTGGATTATTATCTTAGCTATGTAAAAAATTTTTACTGTGGAAGAAATGGTATGATCAATAAAATTTTAAACAAAATTTTTCACAACCTTTCATAATAAAGTTTAATAATAGGTTTATTAACGGTATTTCATTAGAAATTTTTTTTGTTTGTGTATATAACATTTACAATAAATAAAATACCTGAAATTCTCTTTTGTTGTCTCCCAGTAACTTCCTAAATACTCAATTATTCATTACCTTATAATTAAAAAATAAAATTTTAGATAAAATCTTAATCAAGCTTGCCAAATGTGCACAGTGACTTTCTTATTAAAGGACAAGAGATTGGTTTTGAAGAAGATAGAAATTTTAGTTCCTTGAAGATAGCACAGTAGGTTGCATATTAAAAATTATGATCTATCCTAAAAGAATGGCCTGTATTTCTCTTTAAATCTCTGAAAGACCAGACAACAAAGGCAAGACAGGGGCACCACCATCCCTGACTTAAAGTTATACTGTAAAGGTGCTGTGATTAAAGACAGTGTGATGCTGGCAAACAAAAAATAGACCCGAAAATCAGTGAACAGATTAGAAGATGCAAAACAACTCCACATATACTAAACCACCTTATCTTTTACAAAGAGGCCAAACACATTCATTGGAAGAAAGATAGCTTCTTTAATAAATGGTGCTGGAAAAACTGGCTCTGTACATGCTGAAGATTAAAATTGAACCCATATTTTCCACCATGCACTAAACTAAATTTAGAATGGATCAAAGATCTAACTAGTAAAAGCGAAATGTTAAATCTGCTGAAAGATAGAATAGGTAAAACTCTTGAAGACTGGTGTAGGCACAGACTTTTTATGAATAAAACCCTGACCCACAGGAACTATCACTAAGAACAACTGGGATCTCGTATTATTAAAAACCTTTTGCACAGCAAGAGAAACCACCAACAGAGTGAAGAGACAACCCATCATGTCAGAAAAAACGTTTGCCAGCTCTTCCTCAAAGGATTACTATTAAGAACTTACAAAGAACTGAAAAAAAAATCAGACCCTCCAAATTTAAAGACCCAATCCACAAATGGATGTGGAAGATGAATACACATTTCTCAGATGATGAAATACAAACAGCACATTCATAGGAAGAAATATTTCAACATCACTGGTCATTTGTGATTCAAACTTAAAACAGTGAGATTCTGCCTCATCCTGGAAAAAAATGGTTACTTATCAAGAAATCAAGAAATAACAAATGCTGGAGGCTGTGGGGAAAAAGGAACCCTACTCTACTATTGATGAGGGTATAGAATGGTGCAACCACTCTGGAAATTAATGTGGAGATTTCTCAAAAAACCAGGATTGAAGGTTCCATTTGGCCCAGCTACTCTCCTGAGTATTTTCCCAGAATTAAAAACATCTATTTTGTTTTGAAATTCTGTTATTGTTATTGGAGTTCTCACAAGTAAATTCTTTTTTAAAAACTTTATTTAGAGAGAAAAAGGGTACAAGTAATACAGAATTTCAAAAAAATAAAATCACTAGATAATAGATTACATATTGTCATCTTAGAAATAGTTCAAGTTACAAAATTAAGCATACAAAGTGGACATTGAAACAGACTGCAAACAGTTGTGTTCAATGATCCAACAAAAACTTAGTAATATGGTTATCTATCTTACACACTTAAACACACTTGCAGTTGTATCCTTTAGAGCACTTTCTTTTCCTCTCTTTTTTACAAAAACATTTACACATTTTGGGTTTTATTACTCCCACAGTTCTTGCTTTTTTTTTGGAAAAGAATAAAACCAAATGTGACAAAACAAAACAGAGTCGGTCAAAACAAAGGCTGGACATAGTATATGATGTAAAAACAGAATACAAGGTGATCAACAATGGTTACCATAATGCCCCTTGCTACCTTAAAAAGAATTGCCTATATCATCAGGTATAATAAAATTAAACAAAACAGTACAGAACAAAACCAGTAAAACCAAACATTGGAGACATTACAGGACTTCAAAAGAAGATAATAGTCAAACCAGGGTGGGCATCATAGTGAATCTTACTGCCTTCAAAGCAGTTGCCTATACCCTCAAACTTGATACTATGAAACAAAAAATAGAGTAAAATCACTCAAAACAAGATGGTGAGAGCAATACAGGGGTTCAAATCAAGTTAATAGGAAATCAAAAAAGTTACTAAAACAATATGTAACCTATTAACTAGTGATTTCTTACTTTATAATTTTTTCTTGAAATTCTATATTGTACCCTTTTACTGCTTTTTTTTTTTTTAAGATCGTACAGTGAAATTGGTACAGAACTTCACAGCAGGTTACCAGGATAACAGTAATACCAGGATCACAGTATATTATCTTTATAATAGTTCTTTCAATCCCGTATATCAAAGTGAGATGAAATATAGAACACTATAGAACTTATCAAAACAGAATATTGAATAGAGCAGTACCATTAATCAGAAAAGAGCAAAACAATAATAAAAATATTTGCCTTCAAAGAAATGGTAGAAGGAAGTCCCCCTTATTTGCTATGGTCAACCTCCCAGGAGACGCTCAGATTTCTGATTCCCACTTTTCTAATGGGCGGGGAGGAGGAGGAGAAGGAGGATGGGGAAGTGGGATATTTGACTCTAGGCCATGTGGCAGTAGGTTCACTATTGCTAAGCAGGGAGGCAGGATGGTCCTTTGTTTTCACAGTGTCCTCAGTTCCAACATGGCGCGGATCTCAGGAGACACTGCTGGTTCTCCCCCCTGCTTTGTTTTTTTTAATGTCCTTTCTTTTTTCTCTTTAAAAAAAAAGTTACTATAATATATCTTATTTTTTAAATTTATTTTTTTTCCCTTAAAAATAATAAATTTTTAAAAAGGAGATTGAGTAATAGAGGACATAACAACACAGGTCAAAACAGAACAATAGTGTTTCACCACAAGATAACCCAACATAGTAGTAGTTACCACAGAGTCTCCTTGAAATATTTGAGTATAACTTCATAAACTATAGCATCAAACATATCAAGACAGTGTGAAACCATTCAAGAGAAAGTATTACAGGGTATTTAGAACCAACTAACAGAAAACAAACAATGGTTTCTATATTATCTCCTTGCCTATAAAAAATTTTGTACTTATAGTGTCACAAAATAAAATCCAGTAAGATACAACATAATAAAACCAATGGAGACAGAAGAACAACAGCTTGATGGGACTTCAAAACAAGATGATATTAAATCAGCACTAGCTATTATGATATCTTGTTTTCTTCACAATAGCTGTTCATACCATCACAGACAATAAAATCAAACAACCCAAAATAAAACCATTCCAATTAATGAGTGAAAACATTATAAGGCTTCAAAGCCATATAATGGGGAATCATGATTACCACATACTTTTACATGTTTTTATCATTTCTTACACTAGGGAAACTATTTGGCATTCATACATGTGAGTTTGATTTATTTCAATTAAGAGCATGGTCTCAAGCTGTGCCCATTTATTTATAAATATCTCAATGTGATCCTTCTTTATAGCTGAGTAGTACTCCATTGTATAAAAATACCACTTTTTTAACAAAGGGATTTTTTATTTAAAGAGAAACAAAACAGTAAAAGGGTACAAATAATACAGAATTTGAAATTTGTTTTAAATTTAATATCTTGTTTCACCACAAGATTTAATACTACTTACCATAATGCCTCCTTCCTTGAAATATTTGAGTATAACTTCGTATACTATAGCATCAAACATATCAAGACAGTGTGAAACTATTCAAGAGGATGAAAGTATTACAAGGTATTTAGAAACAGCTAACAAAAAATGAACAATGGTTTCTATATTATCTCTTTGCCTATATCATATATAATAAAATCCAATAAGATACAATATGATAAGAGCAATGGAGACAGAAGAACAATTTGATGGGACTTCAAAACAAGATGATACTAAATCAGCACTAGCTATTATGGTGTCTTGTTTTCTTCAAAATAACTGTTCGTATCATCACAGACAGTGATATCTAACAGCCAGAATAAAACCATTCCAATTAGTGAGCGAAAACTTTATAAGGCTTCAAAACCATATAATGGGGAATCAGGGTTACCACATACTTTTATGCATTTGTATCATTTCTTACACTAGGGAAACTATTCGGTATTCATACATGTGAGTTTGATTTATTTCACTTATCAGTATGGTCTCAAGCTGCACCCATTTATTTATAAATATCTCAATGTGATCTTTCTTTATAGCTGAGTAGTACTTCATTGTATTAAAATACCACAACCTTTTTATCCATTCCTCAGTTGATGGACACTTCGGTTGTTTCCAAGTGGCTTTTGGCTATTTCAAATTGTGCTTCTGTAAACATGGGTGCACATGTACCAGTGGTATGATGTTTTCAGTTGTTCTGGGAATATGCCTAGAAGTAGAATAGCTGGAACAAATGGAGCTTCCAGTCCCAGCTTTTTGAGAAATCTCCAGACTGACCTCCACAAAGGTTGTACTAGTTTACACTCCCACCAACGGTGTAGGAGAGTTCCTTTTTCCCCACAGCCTCTCCAGCATTTTTTGTTGGTGGTTTTCTTGATCATGGTCATTCTTTCAGGAGTGAGGTGGAATCTCAGTGTGGCTTTGATTTCCATTTCTCTTAAGAGTAATGATGTTGAACATTTTTTCTTGTATTTATTTGCCATTTGTATTTCTTCATCTGAGAAGTGTGTATTCATCTCAGATGCCCATTTTTGGATTGGACCTTTGAATTTTGGGGTCTGATTTTTTAAAATTCTTTATATGTTTTAGAAAATATTCCTTTGTCTGAGGGACAGTTCACTAAGATTTTTTCCCAGTTTGTGGGTTTTCTTTTCACTATGCTGGAGATTTCTTTTGACATGCAGAAAATTTTTAATAAAAGGTGATCCCAGTTATTGATTCTGGGAAGTATTTCCCGTGCAGTTTGATTCCTGTTCAGGAATTCTCTACCTACTCCTGTGTCTTCAAGGTTTTTACCCAATTTGTCTTCCAATAGATTTAGTGTTTCTGTTTTAACATTCAAATCTTTGATCCATTTAGATTTTTTTTTAGTACATGGTGATAGACATGGGTCTAGCTTTAGTTTTCAGCATATGGAGAGCCAGTTTTTCCCAATACCATTTATTAAAGAGACTGTCATTCTTCCAGTGAACATGTTTGGCTCCTTTATCAAAGATAAGGTGGTTGAGTGTGTTTGTAGTTGTGGTTGTATCTTCTAATCTATTCCATTGATCTTCAGCTCTGTTTTGATTCCAGTACCATGTTGATTTTACTACAGTTGCTTTGTAGTATATCTTCAAGTCAGGCATTGTGATGCCTCCTGCCTTGCCTTTGCTGCTTAGAACTGTCTTTGCTATTCTAGGTCTCTTCTCACTCCAGATGAATTTTAGGATTGATTTCTCGAGATCTATGAGGTATGTTGATGTTATTTTTATTGGGGTTGCATTGAGTCTGTATAACAATTTTTGGAGAATGGCCATTTTCACAATATTTATTCTTCCTATCCATGAGCAGTGATGTCTTTCCACTTTCTGAGATTGTCTTCAATTTCTTTTTCAGTGTATAATGTTCCCTGTATAGGTCTTTCACTTCTTTCATGAGAGTAATTCCTGAATATTTATTTTTTTTTGGTTGCTAGTGTGAAGGGTGTGGCTTCTCTTATTTCTCTGTCAGTGATTTTGTTGTTAGTGTATAGCAATGCTACTGATTTTTGAGTATTGATTTTGTATCCAGCTACATTGCTGAATATATCTATTACATATAAGAGTCTTTCAATGGAGTTTTGGGGTCTTCTATGTAGAGTATCATGTCATCTGCAAATAATGATAATTTAACTTCTTTTCCTATCTTTACCCCTTTTATTTCTCTCTTTTCTAATTGCTCTGGCTAGTATTTCCAGTACTATATTAAATAGGAGTGGTGATAAGGGACATCCTTGTCTTGTGCCTGATTTTAAAGTAAAGGCCTTCAACTTTTGGCCACTTAGTATAATACTGGCTGTTGGTTAGTCTTAGATGGTCTTTATTATATTCAGTTAAAGACCATCTATTCCAATTTTCTGTAAGGTTCTTATCGTAAATTAATGTTAGACCTTATCAAAGGGTTTTCTGCATCTATAGAAATGATCATGTGATTCTTACTTTTGGCTTTATTGATGTGGTATTTATTGGATTTATTGATTTATGTATGTTGAACCATCCCTGCATGCCTGGGATGAATCCCACTTGGCCATGGTGTATAATCTTCTTGATGATTTGCTGCATCCTATTTGCCAATAATTTTTTGAGGATTTTTTGCATCTGTGTTCATTAGGGAGATTGGCCTGTAGTTCTTTTTTTTAGTTGGGTCTTTCTCAGGTTTTGGTACTAGAATAATATTTCTTCCAGGAATGACTTAGGAAGGACTGCTTCCCTTTCAATTTCATTGAAGAATTTGAGGAGTGTAGCATTAAGTCTTCTTTCTATTTTTTGTAGAATTCTGCAGTGAATCCATCTGGGCCTGGGTTCTTCTTTGTAGATAAGGTCTTAATTACATTTTCAATTTCATTAATAGAAATTGGGGTATTCAGCAGTTTTACATCTTCTTGACCTAGCTTTGGTACTTCATATGTTTCTAGGAATCTATTTCTTCTGTGTTATCAAACCTATGAGAGTAGAGGTTTTTCGAAATAGGTGTTGATGATCGTCTGTGTTTCTACAGAGTCTGTAGTGATTTCATCTTTTTCATTCCTTATTGCATGAATTTGAGCTTTTTCTTCCCTTTTTAAAATAAGGTTGGCTAGGAGCTTATCGATTTTATTCTTTCAAAAAACCAACTCTTTGATTCATTGGATTATTTTCTTAGTCTCTATTGCATTGATTTCTGCTCTGATTTTTATAATTTCCTCTCTTTTCGCTTTGGACTTGACTTGCTCTTCTTTTTCTAGATGTTTGAGGTGTAACATCAGATTATTTATTTGTATTCTTTCTGTTTTCCTGATGTGGGAACTCAGGGCAATAAATTTTCTTCTGAAGACAGCTTTCATTGCATCCCACAGATTCTGGTAAGTTGTATCTGCATTTTCATTTTCTTGTAGGTACTGTTTAATTTCTTCTTTAATTTCCCCTGTGACCCACTGATTACTAAAGAGTGTGTTATTCAGTTTCCACGTTTGTGGGATTTTTGCAGCATCTTTTATCATTAATTTCTAATATCATAGCACTATGTCCAATAACATGCAAAGGATAATTTCAACTCTTTTTCATTTATTTAAATATGTTCTGTGAGCAAATATGTGGTCTATTTTAGAGAATGACCCATGTAGTCCTGAGAAGAATGTGTATTATAATGTTGTTGGATGGAACACTCTGTATATGTCTATCAAGTCCATTTGTTCACAGGTGTGTTTCAGTTCTGTTATTTCTTTGTTGATTTTCTGTCTGGTTGATCTGTCCCTTGGTGTCAGTGGTGTGTTAAGGTCTCCTGTTATAATTGTTTTACTGCTAATTTGGTTTTTCATTTTTGTTAATACTTGTTTTACATAACTGGGCGCTCTGGAATTTGGTGCATATATATTTAAGATAGTTATCTCTTCCTCTTGAAGTATTCCCCTAACCTGTGTGTAGTGACCTTCTTTATCTCTTCTGATCATTCTTGGCTTGAAGTTCATATTGTCTGCAAACAGAATACCTACCCCTGCTTTTTTGGGTTCCTGTCGCATGAAGTATTGCTTTCCATCCTTTGACTTTCAGTCCGTGAGTATTCTTTTGGGTTAGATGGGTTTCTTGTAGACAACATATGGTTGGATTTTGTTTCTTGATCCATTCTGCCAGTCTGTTTTTTTTAATTGGTGCATTGAGACCATTTACATTAATGGCTATAACTGTTATATATTGGTTTGTTGTTGACATGTTATCTTTCTGCTGTTGCATCTTTTTCTATTCTGTTTGATTGTCTGCTTTGTTTAGTGGTTTTTTCCTAAGTCTATCTAAACTGTCTTTCAGTATTCTTTGTAGGGTTGGCTTGGTGATCATAAAGTTCTTCAGCTGTTCTTTATCATGGAAGTATCTTATTTCTCCATCGATTTTGAAGGACAGTTTTTCAGGGTCATTTGGAGGAAATCATTTTCCTTTAGGATCTGAAATACTTCACTCCATGCTCTTCTTGACGTTATTGTTTGTGCTGAGAAGTCTGCTGTGATTCTGATAGGTTTTCCTTTATAAGTGATCTGTCTTTTCTCTATGACAGCTTTTAATATTCTATTCTTATGTTGGATTTCTGGGATGGTGATTATTATACGTCTGGGTATAGTTTTATTTTGGTTATGAGTATTTGGAGTTTTATATGCTTCACTGATTCTGATGTAGGTTTCCAATCTTATGTTTGGGCAATTTTCAGCTATTACTTCTCTAAATATCCTCTTGACATCCTTTATGTTGTCCCCTTCTTTTTCATTTATCCCTATCAATCCTATGTTGTTTTTCTGTCATCTTGCAGTTGTTTGTTATTTCCTGATTCCTTGTTATTTTTAAAAGATCTTTCCTTTCCTGTTCACTAGCTGTCATCTTGTCTTCAAGGTCTGAAATTCTATTGTCACTTTTATTGAGGTGGTTTTTACAATTTTCAAAGGACTTTTTTATTTCCTGTATGTCTCTTTGCATCTGCTTTATGTATTCTGTTTGCTTCTTATATTGTTCATCCAGGGATTCTATCTTTTTGTTTAGTTCTTCCATTTTTTAAACTGTGTCTTCTTTAGATATGTTCAGCATCTCTTTCATTTCTTTTTTCATTTCTTCTTTTACCTGGGAGATTATTTCTAGTTTGAATTCCTTTAAAGCTTCCTGGAGTTGCTTCTTTATTTCAGTTGCTATTATGTCCGATATTTCAGGTATATGGCATAAATTTTCTTCTATGTACTTAGTTCCTAAGGTTTCTTGGGATGGGCTGGAGGTTTGAGATTGTAATGTGGTCTTTCATTTTGTCATTTTCCTAAAAAACATTTCTGTGTTTCAAGTGTTTTCCAAGCCTTCCCCACGGTTTGTTGGAAATCCTCTTTTATGCCCTTAGCTCCTGGGACTCTGGCTGCCCAGTTCCCCAAATTGAGAGAGGGTCACTGGGGGTGAAGCAAGCTGGCTCAAGACCCACTGAGCTGGTCCAGTGCAACAGGAAGCCTCGAAGTTCCCTGTCTTGGGGCCGAGCGAGGATTCCAAACTAGCTGGGTTTGGGGATGGTGCGGGGGACACTCACCCCAGGTCGCCCAGCCTCTGGAACTGATGGTGCCTGCTTGCTTAGAACTCCAGACACAATCTACCACTTTCATTGTAACAGAGAAAAAAGACACAGACATCTGCAGTTCTGAGAAGGCAAGGAGGTCCGAAGTACGGTGGGAAACTGGAACAAAGGCCACGACCCAGGACCAAGCCTAGGTTTTATTAATTTGTCTAGTGCGGAGTGGTTATGGATTGAGGGACTGTGAGAATGGCGGAAACTACATGAATCCTACAAACCGAGCTAGTTAGGAGACACAATAGCACCTCTGCAATGTACAGAGAGGCATGAAGAAATAATACTGGATTTTGGCAACAGGTAGCCTCTAAGTTTGGAGGAATCTGCGTAACACAGTCTGAGGAAGTGTCTTGTGTTTTGGGTTGACTGCTTCCACTCTGATGCTGAGCAGCATTGCTGCCTCTTTCTGGAAGCTTACCTTTCAGTCTGTCCCGTGCTAGCTCATGCTTAGTAGGAGGGAGTGATAGGTGGGACTGCACACAGACCTATCACTTTGCTTCAGATACTACACATGGATGTATTTGCATTGCTTAATGCCAGTCAAAGGGGTTAAACATCTCCCTTGCCAGCAGAATGCATAAGTACCTGGGAGTAGGGCAAAGGTGAACCAAAATGGGAGGCAAATTTTCTTTTTTTTCAGGAGGAGTGGTCTCAGCAGTCCTCCACACAGCGTGCCCCAGGGCATGGCTGAGCTTTCATTAATAAATTTGTGTAATGTTTCTATAGTTCATCTCCTGTTTTATGGAAAATAACAAAGACTAGGAAGGAAGCATTAACATGTTTATTGAAGCACTAAACACTGACATCTCTAGGCCCAGGAGACAGATTACTGTGACATTTCAAAGCAGATCTTTCTTGCTTGCTTTTTTTTGTTGTTGTTGTTTGGTGGTGGTTTTTGAGACAGGGTCTTGCTATTTAATTTTAGATGGCCTTGATCTCACCACATAGCCCAGGCTGACTTTGAACTATGATATACATTGTATAGACCATTGCCAATTGGTGAGCCATTCTGCATTTGTACTTTGTGCTTGCTTATCCCATGTAAGCCCTAGGCCACCAAATATTGGAGATGGAGACCACTATGAAGCAGATCTGAGAAAGATTTAGTTAACCAATGGCTTTCTATGTTTACTTGAGAGTCTGTCCCAAGCCTGCGCCCATTGTCTGGAGGTCGGTACCAGGTTCATAGTAAATGAACCTCTGTGAGTCACTGGTCATGGCTGAGGCCCATAGAGGTCTGTGATGCCATGGCATCTCAAAAGACAAGACAGGGCCACAGTTGAGGACCCTTACCTCCCACCCCAATTACCTAAAGACTGTAGCTTCAGATATCTCACTCCTGCAATAAAGGTCTACTTGGAGATAAGGTAGTTCTCCCAGATTAACGTAATTTATTACTTGAGAAGTCCTTGAGCTGACTCCCAAAGTCCTGCTTAGTTTCCCAAGTTTTCTACTCTAAGCCCTTCTGTTTTTTGAAAATCAAATAAATACAGGCCACCCAGAGAAGTTCTCTGTTTTGCCCCAAAGAATCTCAAAATTCTGCTAGAGGATTTTGATCTGCCCGAAGCCCTAAAATCACACCACTTGTCTCTTTCATGTGAGCCTTTGCCATCCACTCTTTTGGGAGGTTGAGCGCCCAGTCAGTACTGGTAACTGGCACCGAAACAGGGACCTGAAATCCTTGTTAAGTCTATTTACAGTAAGTCCATCTACTGAGCAGTTTCTTGTATTTTGCCCTCTAAATAGACTTACTGATTTAGGCTACAAATGCCCAGTCCAAGGGTTTCAGTCCTCAAGGACTTCTCTAAGTAATAAATTATGTTAATCTGGGAGAATTTATCTCCAAGTAGACCTTTACTGCAGGAGTGAGATGTCTGAAGCTACAGTCTTTAGGTAATTGGGGTGGGAGGCAGGGGTCCTCAGCTATGGCCCTGTCCTGTCCTTTCAGGTGTCATGGCATCACAGACCTCTATGGGCCTCAGCCATGACCAGTGACTCACAGAGGTTCATTTACTATGAACCTGGTACCGACCTCCAGACAATGGGCGCAGGCTTGGGACAGACTCTCAAGTAAACATAGAAAGCCATTGGTTAACTTTAAATCCTTCTCAGAGCCACTTCACAGTGGTCTCCATCAGATCAGGGTCTGATATCATGGGAATGGTCCCAATCAGTGCCTGTCAGTCTACTGATATCTGCCTCCAAATCCTGGATATCATTAAGGTGTTTCTGCTTCCATTGTAAGAAGAATAGAGAATATGGGAATGTGGGAATGTGGGAATAGTAGGACTGGGGCTAACTGCTTAGGATCTGGGGATGAGGTTATGTTTTCAGTGAGGGGTCACAGGGTGGGTTTCCTTGGAGGATGACGACTTTTCTTGGTTGGGGCTGGTGGTGGGCTGCTGCCCCTCACTCTCCTCTCCAAACAAGCGAGAACTCTTTTCTGGATCCAGTGGAAGGCCTTGCTCCAGTTCACACAGGATGTGGTTCCAGCATCAGAGTGAGCATCACTGTCCTCTGAGTGCTCCAAGGAGACAGAGGAGAACTCCTTGGTGCTGGTCTTTGGCATCTGCTGAGAAAAGCAGGATGAGTGACAAAATATAATGCCCCAGAAGTGTAACCAGTGCTCACTCATTTGTGGAAAGCAAATCCTTTAATAGAAATAGCACAACTATAAATGCCAAGTTTCAAAAGCACAAGGAAGTTCAGAGACACTAAAAAAATATCTTTTTTGTGTGCGAGGGGGCATAATGGTTAGCCTTTGTCTTTCTTCCTGGGCTCCCTCCCTCTCCCATTTGTCCTTGGTGCTCTTCCCGCATGTCCTCCATGGCCCCTGTCCTCCCTGTCCTCCTCTCCCCTGTGCACCCTGTCAGCACCCAGGGTCCAGCCCTGGTAACAGAAGGTAGTAACACCCATGCTGTCTGACCCAGCAGCTCCACCGGGCTGGTCTTCTCCTCTCCTGGGAGCCCCTGTGCTCACCTCAGCAGGCTCCTTTTCCTGGAGCATAGTCAGCATCCCTGGGACGCAGGTGACTCTGCATGTTCCCACGGTTTGCAGGGGGCAGGTCCTGGAGTGTGTGCTGTTCTTCCTGAGGAACCCAAGCTGGATGAGGAGGGCAGCCACTGCCGAGCTGGAACTCTTCTGAAGTTGTTTCCCGAAAGAGGAGGGCATTGGCTTTGGGGCAGCGCTGACTCTGAGTGTCAGATTCCTGATGTTTCTGGCTGTTCTGTGTATCTTCTGGCTCCTGGTTTTTACTGTGCTGTTTTCCATCATCCTCGATAGAATCTTTTGCTCACCTGTGTGGGTTCATGAAGCGCTGCATACTCTTCATTTCTCTGGGTCTCTTCACCGTTCTTCTTTTCTACGTGTGTTTTTTCTTGTTCTGCTGACTCAGGTGGTCCCCTGTCATCCTGTTTTTCACAGTTTTCAGTTGATTTATCGACTTCCTGACCCTCACCTTCCCTGCTCTTGCTTTCTTCCTTTTCCTCCTCAGTGTCACCATCTTCGTGTTTGTGTTTCTCTGTGGGTTGAGGAAGAACAAGCTGAAATTCAGGCCCACCATCCCAGGGGTCGATCCGTTGCCCTCTGAAGGGTGAATTCTTGTGTATCTGCTGGTCATTGGCGGTGACACTGGATCAGCTCCTGGACCTTCACTGTCTGAATCTGTATCCTGATTCTCTTCCCTTTAATGCTTGATGTCCACATCCAGCTCAGGTTATCCTTGGTGTCACATTTCTTGTCTATGCAGCTTCCTAGAGTTTGTGTGTCTGGTTCTCCAACAGGAGGGAGGTTGGTAACAGAAGAACAAACCTACAGCAATTCCTGCATCTGTCATATTGTGACAGATGTATCCTTCAGAAGAGGGCTTGGTCTCTTAGTGGAAGACGTGGGAGGCAGAGAGGTCACCTCCTGCCATCTGCTCTGTTGAATTAACTTTCCAATGGGATGGTTTGAGTCCGGGGTGTTGCTGCTGGGCTCTGGGGTTGCCATGAAAAGTTGTGAGGCTTCAGAAGAAAGTGAAAAAAAGACAGGGAAAACAAGAGTCATATTCTTAGTTAATAAAATTCAAGAATCTATACACACACACACACACACACACACACACACACACACACTTAAACACACATGTTCCCAGTCTGCAGAGCCCTGCCCTTGCACCTGATCACCTGAAAGATCATCTCTCAGTTTCTCATCCTGATGAAGAGACCTCAGAAATCCTTGAGAGTCTGAGTCTCTGTGGCCAAGAGAAAACAGAAATCTGTGCTCTGTGAGAGAATTACCATGGCAGTATTGGAGCCAAGTCATCATGGGAGATGGAAGGGGAGGAAAGGGGCCGAGGACCTGAGGGCCTATTCACTGTCTTCTAAAATACCCTGTGCACACACCATTCAGGCTAAAGAACACCTGTCCTGTTGGCAGAAGCGTGAGTGACATGCAGGTCGCTGTGCTGTGTTACAGTGGGTCTAAGAAGACCCACACCCTCAGGGCACTCAGGGCCTCCTGGAGGAGGTACACATCGCCTGAGCATTGTGGCCAGGGGGGAAGTGCAGTGGAAGAGCTTATAGATGACATCGTGAGCAACCAGAAGGGCGGCTCTTTCAGGCAGGCTGGGAGTGCATAGGAGACCAGGAACATAGCCCTGGTGATGCCTTGGAGAGGAAGTGATGGAGGAAGCAGTCAGGAGGCAGGCGTGATGCCACAGGCCTGCAATATCAGCTCTTGAGGGGCCGACGAAGGAGGAGCATAAGCTCAGGCCTACTAGGCCATGTAGTGAGACCTGGTCTCCAAACAAATCCCAACTACACAAGACAAGGTAGTTGGTGTGATCAGGGGTGGACTGACCCCTGTGTCCTTAATTTGAGTCCCTGTCCCTGTATTTCTGTATGTGGGGCCTGTGGACATGAGTTCAGAGATACGGGATACTGGGGTGCTGTTATGAGAATCCATACCAAAGTGCTTTCCAGAAAGCTCATATCCATGGACACGGTCATCATCCAGAAAGCTCATATCCATGGACACGGTCATCATCACACCAGCTAATGGCATATTTAGCCTACCATATCCCATGATGCTCTAGCTATGAAATGGGAGTAGAAAAGTGTGTGGGCACAGACACACTCACATTCCCAGCCTGCAGTGCCCTGCCCTGGTGGCTGCCCATCTGGTAGTTAAGCTCTAAAAGTCTTCACTCCTGAGCAGGAGAAGTGAGAAATGGCTCAGACTTTGAGACTCTGTGGCCAAGAGAACATGTTCCTGTATGCTTTGTGACTATTGGTCACCATGGCAATGTTGGAACCCATTGTAATGGGGATGGGAAAGGGGAAAAAGGTTTAGAAGGCCTCAGAATCCATCTCCATGTTTCCAGTGTACTCTGTGCAGAGACATGCAGGATAAATATCCCTCCTGTTGGCAGAAGCATGACCACCATGGGGGTGGCTTCCTTTTTTGTGGAGTCTGAGACAATCTATGTCATTGGGAAATTCATAGCCTCTTTGGGGAGCTGCAAACAGCAATCTAGTAGAGGACAGGGTGTCAGAGTAGCCAAACTTACAAACAATGTCATTTGAAGTTGTAGATGGGTGCTTCATGTAGGCAGGAGTGGAGAGGAGAGCAGGACTAACCTCCTGGGAGACAGACGCCTTCCAGTCTCAAAGCTTTCAGAGAGAGTAGTGGTGATACAGCCATGGTGGGGCACACCTGAGATCTCACCTGTTGGGGACCTGAGGAAGGAGCATCGTGAGTTCCAGGACAACCTGTTCTATGTAGAAAGACCTGGCCTCAAAGGAAAACAGCAGAAGTTGTAGGCAATATGGGAGAAATGGAAGTCCCAACCTGTAGGATGTTAGATGTCTAAGTTTGTATTCTCTGAAATCAAAGAATGAGTTTCACCAAACAAGGTTGGTTAAGAGTAGGAAAGGTTTACTGAGAGGTAGGTCCTGAGAGAGAGGCAGGGTCCTGAGTGGGCTGCCGCCAAAGTCCTTTGTCAGGAGTAATTTATACAGAAAAGCCACAGTAGGGGTACAACATGGGTCAAATTACAGTCAACCTATAAGATTGCAAGTACAGCCGCATCGCTTATTTGATCCAGTAGGGAAATGAGTCACGTAACAAGGGCACACGGGAGAGCAAAGGCATTTTGGGGAAATGGGGGACCATGACAAGGATGGGAAAGAGATCCCACCACCCTGAGACTAAGGGTCTCATGCTCTACTAACTGAGTCTTAGTCTCAGGGGCGTGGATGTGTGCCCCATGTTGGGTGCCAAATATAGGAGACCCCTTTCCTGTCCTCATCCATGTTAGTAATCTCATGGAAATGTTATTGAAATTCTAGTGAGTTAACTCCAACCTACCACTTCCAGTGCAACCCATGGTGAGAATAAAGACACTAAGACATGTTTGCGATTACGAGGGTCAAGGGATTCTGAGTCTGGTTGTATGAAGGTTCATTGGAACAAAGACCTTGGCCCAGGGCCTAACTGGAATTTATTAATTCATGAAGAAGGGAATGGCTAGAGGATGAGTGACGGGGAGAATGGCAGGGATTCAATGAGTGCTGTGAGCTGCTCTAGCTGGGAGGCTGGAGAGCACCTCTGCAATATGCAGAAAGACCTATCTGCATAACACAACTGAGGTAACATCTAATGTTTAGCTGGTGTTGCTTCAGCTCTGCTCTGCAAACTTTTGTGCCTGGGGAAGCTACAGCCTCTTATCTCCAGGCTCTAACCCAGTTGACAGCCCTGGAGCACTGGCTCTGCATCCTGCTAGGCTCGAACATTAAGGGAGACACTGAGGTGAGGAAACAGAACTGCCACCTGGCTTCAGAGATCACACATTAGTACTTCAGCTGGCTCTATTTATAGAGCCAATTGAGGGGAAAAGGAAACAGCTTAGCCAGCTCTCTCTGTACATACCAGCACACGGAGATAGGGCCAGGGTTAACCAAAATGGACATGATGGCTCTTCGTTCAAGGAGAGTCACCCAGGTGGTCCTCTACTAAAGTAGGGTTTAAGCCAGAATGCTCAGGCGAGGAGCTGATGTGTGGGGCGGTCCATGTGGTGAGGGACATGGTCATTGAGGTCTGGTGGCCTCTGTCCCCCTGCGCCTGGTGAGGAGCGTGGGTTTCAGCCCCTCATCCAGTGGAAATGGCAGTATTCGAGTATGAGGCGCCCTCACACACCGTGCCGAGCACCCTGAAATGTTTCCCAGGATTGAAAACCCGAATCCCAACACCACACCTCTTAGCCGGAACATGCTGGGGTCTGTCTGTGGGTTGCAGCAGAGGAGCCGGGCTGCCCTGGGCAGAGGGGTGAAGGGGCAGAGCATGGGCTGCCCCTCGGGGCTTCCGGGGTGAGGGAGGACCAAGGGCACGCGGTGTCAAGGGAAGTTCCTGTGCCTGCCCTTCAGGGTTCCCGCCCTTTCCTTACTGCCCCTCCAGGGCACCTTCACCCACATCCAGTGTGGAAGGTCGGGGGCCAAGCACCCAGCTAGGCTTTCCTGCAGCAGCAGCTGTTGGGCCTGGGCTGCCGAGCTCCTTCTCCAGGCTCTGTTTTCCTGGTGCATCCCTCTTCCTCGCTTGCCTTCCTTGTGGGGTCTCAGCCTGAACCCCTGGCCAGAAGCCCCTTCTGTGACTCCTGCTTCGTGACCGCACCGCCTGTCTTTCAGCATCTCGGGGATGGGGCCAGGTTAGTGCTGTGGCACAGACATTCCCTCCCTGTGGGGCTGGGGCACAGCTTTGCGATTCCTCCCAACCTCTGGGGGTTTCCCTCCCCTCCCCTTGCCCAGAGTCTTTTCCTAAGTCTCCAGCGCCTGGCTCCCTCCCTGCAGCTGCTGTCCTGGGTCTCCAGTTACTTCCCTTTACCTCTGTGCCCTGCGTGGACTCCTGCTTACTGGTTGGAGTGACCATTGCCGTCCTTACAGCCGTGGGGGCAGCGTTGCTTGGCGTGAACCAGTGAAGCTGTGTAGCGTGGTTTTTCTAAGTCCTTGTGACTGTGGTGTCCTTGGCCTGCTGTTCCCACCTCTGAGGAGGTGTGCTTAGCACATGGGTGCACTGAAAAGTCTGAGCAAGGATACTCATTGCTGTGGTATTTATACCAGTGAACAGCTGAAAATGACCAAGTTGTCAACAATGCAAAAAGAATAAAAGGCATCCCAAATTTGAAAACCAAAAGCAGTCTATCAAACTCTTAACAGTGATTATGGCTAAATATATCTGCAATTACCTCTATTTTTCATTACAGTACCAGTGATTTTCTGTTTCTGTTTTACATATCCTGCTTTTGTAATGTGCCTAGGAGGACATAGAGATTTTCCGTCTGCCACTGGCTTTATGCTCCATCTATTAGCTGTCAAGGAGTTAAGCTAGCATGTGATTAGAAATTGATAAGGCCCTGCCCAGGATTTGCCCAGTCAACATGGTGGCAGTGCAGTGCCCAATCATCGTGGTGATTAGCTCTTTTTTCTCAGAAGCCCCTATGGCTTCTTCCTCCCAAAAGTCTTTGCCAAAGCTCATGCATGTAAAGATTTACCCAATGCCCTACACTCTCACAAAGTAAATTAGCTTACAGCAGTCCCCAAAGCCCTTCCCCCATCAGTCTATATAAGGCAAACCCACCCTTTGTCTGCAGAGACCTGCCATAGCCTTCTTTGTGGTGACTCCCTCTGTGCCCCCCATTAAACTCTTTCTTATTTAGTTGCCTCCTCTCTTTTAATATTCTGTACTGCTCTAGACTGAGTACAAAGTTTCAGCTCAATGAGAAATAATTACAATGGAAGGCCCTGATGGTTGATAAGAGACCGTTTCTACAAATGGATAAGGTGATGGAGTGATATATTACAACCACTTTCATGAGGAGGTAAAATTAGGAATTGTTAAATATCAAACCTGGAGTATCTATTGGAAAATTAAGTCTTCTGGTAAAAAGTCCTTGAGGATAATTTGTAAATTCTTTGCTGGAGAGTGTGTAATGGGATATGTTGCACTGGTCCTGGGTGGATAACACTTATGCCTACAGTCACAGGACATGAAAGTCGGGAAGAGGTCAGTTGGGAAGGGGTTTCGTTGCATGCAGTCGACTCCGTTTCTCCCAGGAAGAGGAAGTAGCAAGTGTTTCTGGGACTCACAGTATAGACACACAGGCCTGAGAGTTCCATCCCAGCCCAAAGCCTGTGGCAGCGGAAGGAGCAAGCTCAACACAAGCTCAGAGGCTGGTGGCAGCTTTTGGTCTGATGCAGACTTGGACAACAGCTCATCCTGTGCAGAATAAGCGGCAGCACCACTGTGTATCATTCGTGCCTACTTTTGAGCCTGGTTCTTTCATGTCATTTTTATGTGTTTTGTATACAGGTGGTGGTGGAGACCTGGCAGGAGCAAAACTGACTGTGAGGCTGGCTCTGGGACAAGGGAGCACAAGGAATCTAAAGGGCCTGAACGGGCTGGGACAGTAGGAGCGAGATGGTTTTCCTAGAGCCGAGCCTCTGAAGCAGCTTAGTAGTGCTAGTTCAGTCTCAGCCCAAGACACAGCCTGCCTCTGCAGGAAAAATAGTTCCCTTTGGGCTTCTTCTTTCCAAGGTGCTCTTCACTGTAATGGTCCTATGTTTCATTGGAAAACATAGTTTATCTTTACTCCCCACAGTTGTAAAGTCTAAGACGTCTCATGCTTGGCAACCTTCACAAACTCATACTGCATGACTCTAAGTTATATGAAAAAATCTAGAAACAATCCAAGCCAGAGAAATCTTTCAGTGTGATTTGGTTTATTACAATGTAGACGCACGTTAGTAGATCCAGTTACTCTGCCAAGCTGTAGCACAGGCATTTTACATGTTCATTCCATGCTCAACTGGCCCGAAAATGTAGGTTCTTACAATCCCATATTTAGCATTAGAGTCAGAGGGTTAACCATAGGCTGTACATCCAAGGCTGTCACTGTGAAATTGTAAAGCATACTCCTGGCTTGTTACCCTGTCTCCCATCACAGATTCAATGCCCTGGATCCCTCAAGCTTCTGTATCTCTAAAGGATATTCATTTATTGTTTTAATTTCAGAATGGTGACCTAAGAAAAATACTCTTTATCAGTGTTATGGTTGATACATTGTGTCAATTTGAGAAGTTTAGAAGTTTTACTGAGAGACTCAGCAGGGATCCGGCATCCTTACTTTATAAATATATTCATCCTGCACAGAGATTTTGTGAGTGCTCCATCCACCCTGGGGCTGGTGGTGGCCTGTGTACATTATCAAGGAAGAAGAGAGGCTTGCTCTTTCCCCTTTCTGCTCTGGCTTCTGCCTTGAAGAGCTCTGGTCTGCTTTGGAGCCAGCTGATTATGGACTGAAACCTCCACAAACAGTGAGCTAAAAACCTTTCCTTGCTTCACTTTGGGTATTGAGTGTTTTGTCCCAGCAATCAGAGAAAAGTAACCAAGACAATCAACTCAAGCAAAAATGAGTAGTACCTTAGCAGTAAAATGTGCTTGAGAGGGATAGCAGGGTACTATAACACCCACATATCTGTCGCTCTGTGGGAACTGATCCTAAAAGGCACAGAGAGCACTATTTTTGATAACATAAAAAGTCTCAGAAGATGAACTAATTTAAAGTTTTTGTCTGAGCCAAGATCCTACTCCAGAACTTCAACCAGACCAAGTGCCCTGGGATCATAAAGCTTTTGTGGGTGAATCATAGCCTGACCTACACAGAGACTGAGCTTACTTCTCATCATTCTTATGAATATTTCATTTTCTAAAACCCACTAGTACAACAAGATGATGCCTTCCAATTTAAAAATTATTTTAGTAAGTACAATTTACCACAGACTGTTAAGGAAGCTAAAATAGTAAACAATGAAATATATAAACAATTTTTATTGTGATGTTTCAGCTTTTTTATAAGGTCATTCTGTTTGTAAAGAGGTTAGTTTGAGAGAATGAGGCAGGAGGAATCACCAGGAGTCTGAGGGCAGCCTGGCCAACATTGTGAATTCAAGGCCAGCAAGACCCAACTTCCCCTGCAGCACTCCCCAAAATTAGAAAAGAGAGAGAGAGATTAGCAATTCCTGAGTTAAAGTTAGAAAATTTATGATACCTTAAAACAAAGAACATGTACGGAGATGATAGAAATGTGCACAAGTTTGCAGAGAGCACAGGAGGCCTACGTTTCAGGGATAAACCTAATAAAATGCCACTCATCCCATCCGCAGACCAAGCCCCCATGGAAGTCTAGAAAAACACTGTATTTCTTGATTCCTGTTCATGCATACTGCATGTTGTTCAACTGTTCGTTTTTTAAAGAAGAATCTAAAAACAAAATGTTATTAAGCACTAGTTCAATGTCCACAGTAGCAACGTTCCCCCAAAACAAGAATCCCTTGAAGTTAACACTGACTCTGACCCAGTGGGGAGTTTTCAGAGTCATTCTTTAACTCTGCCTCACAGTTATTTTCCTCAGAGACTCCCCCGTCTTCTTCAGCAGCGCTACCCATGGCAGCTTCATTGAGAACAGTCTCACTGTTCACTAGACAGTTTTCTTTTTGGTTATTTTCTTTTAATTTTAAAGGAAATAAAATAACCATAAAACAATCAAAGCAGTGGTAAGACAGTAAGAAATCTGCAATAGCTACTATATTGCATATTGCTGTCCTCGAAATAGCTGCTCAGTCCACCAGCTTAGGCCTGCAAAGTCAATCAAACAATATAGTTCCTCCAGATCAGCTGGTTGCTCACGGAGGGGTTTGGGGGGCTCTTCTCTCCCCAGCCAGCTGGCTGGCTCACAGGCGGGGGCTTAGCTTTTTTTCTGGTTCTCCCTGTTCTGTGCTCTGACTGCCTCACAGGTGGAGGCTTAGCTCTTGCTTATTTTCTTTATCCCACAACCAGTTCTGTGATGATAATGTTCTGGAGTGAAAGAAGCAAAATCCAGCTGTTCTTTGGGGTAGAAATCTTAGATCGTGGTATGATTTAAAAAGGGTCAACTTGTCCACTATCAAAAGGTTATTGTTATAGAAATTATGCCCTATTTTAATTGTGTCTTTAACAATGCAAAATGATCTAGCACTTGATTATTTGTTACTAGACTCTGACTTCGCCTTTAAAACAGAATCTTTTCTCCAATGCAGGAAACCAAATGATTGGAGGCAATGAGAACGGAATCTGAGGACTGACTCTCGACAGCTGCAGCCAGGAAATTTAGACAGCAGATGACTACGGCAGCCAGCCAGGAGCTGGCCTCAGAGCCACAGGAAGCCCCTCAGCGCTCCTCCTCCGATGCAGTTAGCGGTTGACCAGCATCCCCTGGAAACAGACAGCTCTTGGCTTCTCCCGGCATTTTCTTTAGTGTGTGAAATGAAGGCAGAACAGATGCAGATCTTAAAGCTTTCACCACCGTGTATCTCTCCATCTGTAGTCTGCTTAATGTCCTGTTTTAGTAGGTTTCGTTTCTATCCCTTCTCTGTGTCTTGGTTTGTCAGAAACAATCGCTGCTCCTCCTTGTTTCTATATTGCCTTTCATGCTCTTGAACAAAACATGGTGCTCTCACTTTACATTGCTCTCAAATTGCTTTATTTCACCTCTGGTTATGGAGTAAGTCACAGCCCCCTCCAATGGGCCAAATCCACCCACTGAAGTCCTGAGCCAAGGGTAACTCAGATTATGACTTTGGGGTTTTGAAAGAGGTAAATAAGTCAAATGTGAGTGCTAATCCAATAGGACTGATTTTTTAGTCTCAAAAGGAGATTAGGACACAGGCACACAAATAGATGAGAAAGAGAGAAAGAGAGAGAAAGAGAGAGAGAGGACTAAAACAGAGGGTTGAGTTGTCAGTCTACACATTGAGAGAACTCACAGAAGAAACCAATCCACCGACACAAGGCCTTGGTCTTCCAGCCTGCAGAGCTGTGCATGCATACATGTGTGTTGCCTGAGACACACAGCCTCTGCCCCACACTGCCACAGTCCCAGAGAACAAGTACTCTGCCTAACACTTTCCCTCCGATCACTGGCACTGACCCTACCACTTCACTCCTTGCTTTAGTGTGGAGAGCCTGGCTCCATCTGCCACTGAGCCAGCGTTTACCCAGAAAAATGCCACATATGCCATGAACTATAGTCTGCCTCAGGTGCCTCCAAAAGACAGTCTCAATAAGTATTTTTCCAGGCCATGTCACAGGTAAGCCTGTATCATCACCTAAATTCTTTGGCATAAGACAAATTTCTGGGGTAGATTAAGGTACTGGTAAAACTTAATAAGTCATATTTGGAATACCGCTCTTCGTGAAGGCATTGATAGCCAGCCACTAATCTTTTCTTTTTCACTAACCTTTTTGATTCATAGTTTTGCCTCTTATCTTTTGCACACACTTTGCTGTTCTTGTTTCATTTCAGACCAAAAACTTCAAATCCAAAGTGTTGGAGGTGAGCTTCCTGGGGGGCATTTTATGCAACATGTGACATTTTAAATGAGCTGCACATCAAAAGGACACTTACACTAATGCCAAGACCATCTGGGTTGGCAGAACCACTCAGAGAAGTTTTTCATCAGACCAGAATATCTTCCAGCTGATCAAGAGCCGTGCTAGCTGGTCACTCAAGACCTTGACCAATGAGTATTTTCAACTGTTTCTTCTCAGGCCAGTTTGCTCTGTTTGAGGTTCTTCTCCGACTTCATACCAGTACATTAATCTGTGTGAACAAAATCCAACTTTAAAGTAATACATTTCCTTGCAGAATATCAATGCTTTCCTTTAAATACTTATTGCCATCCCAGTCATTTCCTCTTCAAACTTTAATAAACTCTATTCGGTAAATGTAATTGTTCAATAGTTTAAATTTTTTTTCTTTGAAATTGCACGGTGATTGTTTAGTCATCATTGGAAGGTAAAATGTCATGGAAGTTGTATGCTAATGCTATAGAGAGTGTTAGTTCCAAGCTGAAAAATACCAAAGGAGCATGCTAGTGTTTTCCAGGCTAGAAAGTAGGCTTTTTCCGTGGGCAGACGTGTGCTGCTGACCTCATTCAAAACAATAGCTCATTAGATGCATGAAAAACTACTGCCAATTTCCTGGGGATCTTGTTGATGGGTCTCCCTTGGCAGTATTTTCAAGGTAAGCAAAAAGAGAACGAACGGGACCCAATCTGAGTTTCCTTTGATCCTAGGTTTCCTGTATCTTTCAACAGTGGCCATCTGACTGAGGGAATGAGAATGTTAACTTGAGATTCTTTACCTATGTAGACAGAAGACTCTAGATCCAAACTAGCCTCAGACCTGGATTATTGTAAATTAAACACTTGCCCTAATCAAGTCTCCCCTCAGCTACCATTAGAAAGTCAGAAGTGCCCCAGAGCTATATTCATTCAGCAGGAGAAAATATAGACGGAAAACCACTGGATCCCTCATGTTTATCTCATTTTACTGAAAGGAAGAACTTTTTCCAGAAGCTATGATTATCATGTGTGTAGCTGACCAATAGGACCATTACACCTAATGTAAAATGAGATAAAGTTTCTATTTGCTCATTCACTGCTGAGAAAATGGAAGCAAAGCAGGTCTTCCTCAGGCATTCTGATACCTGTATCACCTATTCTGGGGATCCAAAGCCAAACACCAGGGTTGCATCAGGTCAGCAGCCAGGACTGATGTGTACTCCAATTTGCTCTGCAAATAGGAATCAGGGGATCATCTGATCTTGTCTCCCATCAGTGTGGTACAGGTCTTACAATCCAGTCGCCCCATTCAGTCTGACTTTATCACTGAACAGAAGAAACCACTGAGCCTGTGTATGAGTAGTAAATTCTAACTTTTGCTAGATTTGTGTGTCATGTTAATTTATTTTCCCACTTCTGCATCTCCAAGATAGACATCTGCAAATTGTTCCAAGTGCTACTGTAGAGGTGAAGGACCATTAGAAATAAGGTCACTGGCTGAGAGTTTGGAAGACTGTTTAATAAGATGTATAAAGGTTGATACATTGTATCCACTTGAGAAGTTCAGAAATTGAACTAAGAGACTCAGCAAGGAGCCAGGGTCCTCAATTTGTAAACATCCTCATCTTGTGCAAGAGGAGGGCACAGAGACTGAACCACACTTGTTAGCTGGAGGCTGGGGAGACAACCTGGCGATGGAGAGCAAATGCTGATGTATTGCATTTGCATTTGGGCAACTCCAGGTCTCAGCACCAGTTTAATACAGTTGCTTCTCTTTTCTTATCAGCCACGCCGCACCCCTTTCTATTTTCATGGATCCTGCGGGTCAGAGGTTTCCAACTTGAACCTATCAGAATCAGGGAGGAAAAAGGTAGGTTGTCAACCAAAAGAGATGCTTGTATGATGGGATATCAGAACTGTTTTCTCTTTCCCCTTAGAATCCAGTTCTCTGTGTTCAGCCAACTAATGATACTAAAGGGAGCATAGTAGTTCTCTAAGGGCAGGTCAGACTCCAGACACTCCTGGCAGCCATTGTTTGGAATTAGTCAGTTTCCTGAGTTGCAACTCTAGGAAATGTTTGGCTCTGGGAATAATGGACAACATTTCTTGCTTCTCCTTAAGTGTCATGCATAGCACAAATGGAAAGTTTCCAGAGCCCCAGTGGCAGAGCTCTGCAAGATACTGGATGCAAGGAGGAGCTGGATAGGGTTCACTGGACCCAGGAGAGGTGCAGGCACATCACCAAATGATTGGGACAGCCCTGCCATTTAAGATTAAGGGGAGGGCCCAGCCAGGGACAGCAGGAACAGGGAACTGTGCCATTTCTATCTCTAACCTGCTGCCCAATTACTAGACATTGTAATGAGTATTTCTAACATGTTGTTAAGTGCTATCACAGATATACTCTTCAAGTTGGAGAGCAGGAAAAAATAGTACCTTGTTGCTTTGTCACAAATGCATCATTTTAACCTTGCAAGAGCACAGGCATATTTCACCTTGTGTTTTAGTTCTTTTTGGCTTCCATAGCAAATCAGCATAAGCCAGGGACCTTGTGAAGAACAGAAATTAGCTGAACATGGTGGCACATACCTGCGGCCCCAGCCCTCTGGGAGGCTGAGGCAAGAGGGTCGGTCACATGTTTGAGCCAACGCTGGGCAACTTAGCAACTCAGTGAGACCTTGTCTCAGAGTGAAAAATTAAAAATGGTCTGAGGATACAGCTGGATGCGAAGGACCCGGGCTTCAACCCCCAGTGCCACAAAAACCACAGAGTGCTAAAAACACAGTTTTCACAGATTTGAAGGCTGGAAATTCTGAGACCCAGGTGTGGCCGATTCCATCCCAGGGAGCATGGTTCTTGCTTTGCAAGTGGCTGTCTTGGCTGTCCTTGTGTTGGGGGTGGAGAGGCAGTACCTGGAGCTCTTTCTATAAGTCGAGCTGCTGTGCACCTCCCATGACCCATTTCTAATGCCCTCGCCTTAGCGCCTAGATGCCACCCCAGAGATCCAGGAGGGGGGCATAAACATTCAGGTCACAGAGCCATGGTTCTGTAAGCAGAGGCCAAAGGGATACGGATACAGAAAGGCTCCAGAGCTGCAAGCAGGTACCTGCGGACAGTGTGTGTCTGTGGGTCCTACTGATGTATGGAGCTCTAACCCAGAGGAACAGGGAGCCTCAGGGAGCTTTCCCTGCACGTGCTCTCTGATAACTTTTATTCTGCTGTTCTTCAGTCCTGCCATTCCCGGGCTACCTGTCCTTGCTCTCACGTCCTGCCCTCCTCAGGGCTCCATCCCACCCCAGCCTGGCCATCAGTGCTCTTCACAGCGTCTGTACCTGGGTTCCGTGTTGGTGCTGGGGTCTTGGAGCCACAGCTGTCGCTTCAGCACCCCACCTGTGACGGGCCATGCGTGGCTTCAGGTACCCTGGGCCTAGTTACTGAGGAACAGTCACTTCACAGTGTCCCTGTCTGATTCCATTTACACACACGACAAGAGTGTGGCCAAGAGGAAGACAGGACTGTCTCACGGCATTCATTAGACTTTCAAAAGTGTGGCTTTTTTCTCCTTTTCCTCCTTTCTTTAGGATTTTGTTTGGGTGGTCTTGATTTTTCATTTTATTATTATTTTCATTTGGTTCTAATGTACATTTCTCTGATCATATTTGAAGACCTGAATTCATTTGTTTACAAAACAAAGAAACAGATTCACTGTGCCTTAGAATCTGGGCAGTGAATGGAAAAATGAGAGGCGTGGCTTAGACTCGAGAGACCTGGACCCTACTCCAGATTCCACTCCTTGGCAGGAGTTCGTCTTCTACCAAGTTTCTAGGCTGTCTGCGCTTCGCATGTCAAACCTCCTCTTTTGGATCCTTTCGCGCTCTGTGCATCTAAATCCATGTGGTTACAAACATCTAAAGCCACTCTGGGAAACCCCTAGGTAAGGGGTTCGAAGAAGACCTCGGGCCATTTCTGGGACACCGTCTTCCCCTCGCCGTGGCCGGCCCGGGTGTATCTTTCTCTCGAAGCTTCCATGCTGGGGCACAGTTGCAGTGCAGGTGGTGGCTGTCAGACTCTCACAGGGAGGCTGGCTGTTGTCCACTTGGCCTGATATCTATCCCCTGAGGGCTGAGATTCTGATTTCCTTACCCATATAGGTGAAAGAGTTGTGCCCTCGTATAAACTACTGTACAGTTATGGCGGTGGTCTAATATGGAGGAAGGCCAAAGCGGGCCGCCTACCACTTCCTGCTTCTTCTCCAGCCCTAACTGCAGCTCCCCTTCCTGTTCACACGCACAGAGAATTCAGTCACCTCCTCATATGTCTTTGATATCTGTGACACTTCAATCAGAGGTCATATAACCCTCTGTTTCTCTGTATCTGGTCGAAGGAGCCAGCCCAGCTGCCATGGGTTCTGTGTTCCCTTCTCATCTCCAACTCGTAAAACTGTTCATCTTGTACTTTTCCTTCTGTATTGTACCAGAATACTCTAACATTATGGTGCCTTGAGACTCAGATGGCAGAGTGAGGTAGCTCCTGGGAGTCATTCCCAGTTAAGCTACCCTGCTCATGAGCCACCTATTTTTTCGTCCGCGACTGTTTACTTGCTGCTGCTAATCCACATGCAACAGCAACCTTCCTCACTCATCACAGGTGAGCTGCCATCTGGGGTTTTCTGTTTCTGTTTCTAAAATTTGCAAGCTTGCATCAGAAGATCTGTCCTTGCCATCCCTGGATAGAGATAGCAGTTTTCATGCTCCTTAGGCTGTACAGCTTGAGGCAAAACTGTTATTTTTTGTTGCCTGGGACCCTGCCCCATACTCTTTGGTGACATGAGAACAGGTGTTGGGACCTTTGTGTCACACTTTCAAAACAGGTGACGACTTCTTTTGATAGGTGTGATCCAGGACAGCTTCCACGGCCCTTGGAGAGAAGCTAAAGAGGCGAAGATGTTCTCTCAGCTCACTTATAATTTGGTTATGGAACCATTTCCTGTCCCCACTCCCCCCCAAAAAATAATTCTTGGGTGCCTGGTTCATAACCTTGGTGCTTTTGGCCTCAAGAAGGCTATAAAAACCAAAAAGCAGATATTTATTTATACTTTTGTCACAGTGGCGGCAAGGCCTTCATTTTCAGGCCTTTTTCACTTTGAGGCCATGTCCTTCTCTCACTTCGTCTTGTATAATGGCCCAAATACTTCTGGCTTGCTCTGCTCCACCAGGAACCCTCCTCCCACCCACCAGACCCCCTAGATGATGCATCTCCTGTCTTTATGGCTCCTCCCCTGTATCTCCAAGACCAAACCCCACAGCTCTCTCAGCCAGAGGTTTCTGCACCCCTGTGCCGTCCTCTCCTACCATACTGGGTCTCGTGCATTTCAGCCGCCTAACAGGCCGCATGGTATTTGACTACCATCTTGCGATCCCATATCACATGGTCTTCAGCAGCCATCTAGTTGTAGGTCTCATGGTAATCAGTTGCCACCTGTGCTTCCCTGTCTCATGGTGGCTGATCACCTGGTAATTGCCCACAGATACCTATTGGACAGTTGGCCACTCAGTGGCCATCTACACCTCCCACTCCACAGCCTTCTCAGCCTCAGTCCCTATTCCCACTTCAGAAACAGGCGGGTCCTGAGGAACTAGTTCATATTCATGTTCTTTTTTTCCTTGCCAATCTGTCTCAAAGTAAACATAAATTAGGTTCCTTTTCTGCTATTCTTATTTCAAGAGATCTCTATTAATTAATCTACAAATGGTTTACACTAGTCTATTTATTATAGTTTAAATTGGCCAGATATATTTGAGTGCACTCTGATTTTGTAAGATATTTGTCAGTCTATATTGCTGTTTCTGTTTGTCCAGTCTGTTTATACTATATAGAGTGTCTGTCCATGTTTGTCCATTTGTCTGCTCTGTAAACAGCTGTTCCTTTTTACTTTAGCTCAACAATCTTTTTTCCTCCTCTTTTACATTTTCTGGTCATTTAATCAAGGTTTATTTGGGTTATAGATTTAAAAAGCGTGCTTCCACCTAGGTTGCCAGCTGGTCAAAATGATACTAAAACTGGTTAAACAAAGTCCCTTGAGCTGAGAAGACATTGGATAGGACTTCAATTGATGAACAATAAAGTGGCCACCTGGTAATTTTAACCAGCTCTTATTCATTAATAAAAGAGGCCCCAATAAGCTCCAGAGCCTTATGGAGGACACCCCAACTAAAGTTCATAAGACTAAGACAATTCATTGTTGCTGATCTGATGTTATATTCATGCCTTCAAATATAAAATTGGGATTGTTTATGATACAAGTGTCTTCTTTCAGATACAGACATCTGCCTTTCTCTTGTGCTCCAGCCAGGAAATCCAAGTCAAACCAACATGAGGTCACCAGTCAAATAATAATTTTAAACAAAAAAGTTATGCATTGTATATGTTATACTTAGAGATGCTTAAATAATGAGCAGTCCAAATAATGTCACAAATTTCTTCAGTGCTCAAATGTTAAAACACCCATGGTTAATAGAAAATAATAGTTCCATTTAATGTTCTATGTTAAGCTTACTGAATTTACTATATGTACTATTATTAGTCTTTCCTTCTGGATGTTCAACAACTAAAAGTAAGAGATAATTATAAATTCCCGTTTACTGAGATCTACCAGATCTTTTCCAGAAAAAGGTTGTATGATGCATATTGGTGCCATAATTAACTATCAATTGGCCTTAAATGACCCCGCAGCTCAACTCTCTCCTAAATTAAAAAAAAGATAAAATAATAAAACAGGCCATCCTCCAAAATCAGATGACAGTAGACATTCTAACAGCACAGGAGGTACTTATACAACTATAAAGTCTAACTGTGTGTATGACAAATGAATGATATGTCAATTTCTAAAATTCTCTGGACCTTATCTTCCTTATGGGAAATCATTACTAAGATTATATTTATAAATATCCTGTTGATTCTATTATTTAACTACTGCATACTTAATTGATTTGTCGCCTTTGCCCCCTTTAGACTTAAAGCTATACGCCTACCCAAGATGAAAATGCCTGCTATCTACTGAGGGTGACTAGTTAAAAGCTCTGTAGAGTATCCCTGACTGCTGTTCAACAACTTCAACCCCTTTCAGCCTGTCATATCAATCTGCCCATTATTCCTCACAGCACTTTGGGTTATTATAGGCAGTCATACAGGGTGAGGGCCTCAAAGTAGCCAGCACAGAGAACCAGATGTCTTGTGACAGTGAAGGAGACAGATACCCAACACTGTGGGTCAGATCCCAAGACAAAAGGCTAAACTTGGCCCTCAAACCCCATAGGGAGATCTTCTTAATATGGATTTTTGTGTTTTCAACAACAGAGATAAAAATCAAAAAGAAAAAATAACAATCTGATTTTTTAGCAGTGTCACTTGGAGCTCTGAGACAGGTAAACCAAGACAAGGTAGAGCTGCCTGAGCTCCACCCAGACCATGCTTCAGATGTGATAAAAAGGACACTGGGCAAGAGAATTCCCCCTCTGCAATCCTAAGGGCCATTAGAGGAGTGACTATCCTAGCCACCAGACAGTGGGTAAGCCATTCTCTAAATCCTTGCCCTCACAGGAGATCTCATCACCACTGCATTCAGCACTGGCTGACCTATTCAGACTTGCTGCTGAAGACTGAAGGGGCTCAGGGCCCACAGCCCCCCATTAAGGTATCCTTCTCGGAGCCCTAAATCCCACTGGAGGTCTCAGGTAAGACGCTTTCTGTATTTGTAGATATGGAGGCTATATATAGTGCTCTTCCTGAGTTTTCAGGCTGTATATTAAGTCCTCAGACTCCATAGTGGGTGCTGATGGCCAACCTACACAGGCTCTGTAGACAGAGCCTATTCCATGCATGTTCCAGACTCTCTTCCCATAGCTTTCTAATAATTTCAACATGTCCCACACCCCTTTTAGGTAGAGATCTTCTTCAAAAGCTTGACTGCTCCTTTACCTTCTCCCTCCCCACAGCTCTAGTCCTCCAAACACCCTCCCAGTGTGCTGCAAAGCCATCCCCTCCTATCCTTTCTTCTCTGGTTGATCCCATAGTTTAGGATACTTCCAATCCCACCTGTGCTACCCATGCCATGCCTATTTTAATTCATCTCAGGGATCCTTCAATTTTTCCTTGTGTTCCCCAATATCCTATAGTTTCCAAACATTTACAGGGACTTAAACCTATAATCAAGCGCCTTTTAGACAACAGTTTTCCTAAACTTACCCATTCATCCTACAGTACTCCCATTCTCCTGGTACTCAAGCATAATGGGTTCTATAGTCTGACACAAGACCTCAGAGTAATCAATGATGCTGTTACCCCAATTCACCCAATGGTGCCAGACCCTTGTATTACGTTCTCTCATTTCCCTCCCTCCCCCACTCACTTCATAGTCCTAGACCTTAAAAGTGCCTTTTTTTTTACTATCCCCCCTACACCCTAATTGTCAGGATTCCTTTGTGTTTATGTAGACTGACCCAGCCACGCTGAGGTCTCAACAACTTACACCTGTCATCTCTATATTAGAACCTCTCCTCGAGGACACATAACACCCCTTCCTTTCCTATTCATCAATTTTTCAGAAACACCCCTGGTCAGGGATGGCAGGTAGATTTTACACACATGCCCCACCACAAAACTCTCAAATATCTTCTCACCTTTGGTTGTACTTTTTCAGGATGGACAGAGGACTTTCCCACAACCAGGGAGACTGCTGATCTAGTTATTAAACTTCTGTTATAGGAAATCATCCCAAGGTTTGGTTTACCTCAGAGTATTCAGTCAGATAATGTCCAGGCTTTATTTCTCAGATCTCGCAATGGTACCGCATCTAAAATGGAGTGGCCTCTACCTGTTTTTCCTCGGAACTTCAATGTGGTTAAGGTTGCTGGACTGCTATTGTGGTTCCACATAACTCAAGCTAAATGGTGCCCTCCTAACCTTAACTCCCCTGACTCTAAACATTCTGAATGGTCATCTCATCTCCTGTCTCCATCTCACCAAGGCCCCTCAGCCACAATTTTCAGGCTAGGTCATGTTTTGTTATCCTATTTTGTTCCCGATCCCTTACATTCTATTAGTTAATTTTTTCACATAACTACTTTAGTTCTCTCTGCCTTCAGCTGTTTAGTTAAATGTGAGACTCCTGTAGGTCTAAGATCTCATGTCACTTGTAGTGACACCGCCATGGCCTTCTACCCCTACTCTATAATTTCCCAAACATGATTCAGCTTTCAGGCCTTGTGTTTCTCATGCTTCTTATTCATTCCAGCTCAACTTCTAGACCAGAGACAAGTCCTACCTGCACTTTTTAACCTTTACCCTTTCAGAATGGGGAATAATTACCTCTCATAACTGCACTCCTCCCAACTTCGTGCTTAGTTTTTAGATTCTTCTCACCATCTCCCTGATGGAATGACACATTTGGATCAAGGACACTTTTTGTCCTCCCTTTCCTGAGTCCGTTAATTATGACAGTAATCTGCCTCCTCATAGCACCTTGTGTTTTTATTTCTCCTATCTAGGATGCAAGCATTCACCAAGGATTAATTCCTTGTCCTGGCTGAAATATCTGGCACCAGCTTCTACAGGGGCATCAACCATCATCCCATCAACCTTCTTGAACCCCACTGCAGTGCCCCCTTTCAGCAGTAAGTAGTGAGAGACCTTGCCCTTTTCCTAACAATAAAAAGATGGGAATGAGTTTTGCCCTAGTACAAATTACTTTACAGTTATGGCGGTGGTATAATGTGGCAGAAGGCCAAAGTGGGAACACCTACCACTTCCTGCTTCTTTTTCAGCCCTAATTGCAAACCCCTTCCTGTTTACACGCACAGAGAATTCCAATCGGTTCCTCACACGCCATCGATATCCGCCCCATGTACCACTTCAATCAGAGGTCACATAATTTTCTGTCTCTCTATATCTGGTCGAAGGAGACAGCCCAGCCCCGTGGTTGTGTGCTCCTTTCCACATCTTCAACTCAATCAACCTGTTTGTATTTGTACTTTTGCTTCTCTACTGTGCCAGAATACTCTAACAACAGGGACCCAAATTCACGATTTTTTCAAGTGAGTACTCCTGACCATAGATATTTCAATGTGAGGAACAGACAGGCGGACGTCACATTTGAACCTGATAAAACTAGGGGTACGTAAAGATTCCAGGTCTTTTCTGTGGTCGCTGAAAGCAAGCAAGGGTTGCATGATGGGGCATTTCTCCCGCAAAAGGAACCAGCTTCTGTGTGCCTCACAGCTTGCGCCTCCTGCAGACTCGTTTTGGGCACAGCCCTGTAAGTCCTTGCTGCCTCTGTCACACTGGAAGTGACTCTTCAGTACTGCCCAGATCGCATGTGGTCATGCGTGAACCAAGGAGACTGGTCAGCCTGTGTGAGCACCCAGAGTGTCCCCATGGGAGCCATGGACACATCTGTGTCAGGGCCAGCCCTGAAACAATACATCCTTCACTCTGGAACACTGCCCAGAGGCCCACTGAGTCTTCCATGAGGAAGTCCAGTGCTTTAATTTCCTTTACTCCGCTCCTTCCTCCTGAACCATGGAGAGCCTGGGGTGCGTCCTCAGCCAGCCCATGCTGCATGGCAAGATATTGTTGCCACATGCATAGGCATACATACAGCAGAAATCACAAAAATGGTGACAGGAAAAATGGACAATAAGAGACTTAGATTCCTATCTTGGTTAAGTCATTCAGAAACACCAAAGTCAGCTGCAAGCCTCTTCAGAGATGGTTATTAAGACCTCACAACAGGCAGGACAAGAAGCTGGATTAAACATTACAGAGGGTGAGTGAGAATCTAGGTGTTGATGCATGCCCAGCCATTGAACTCCCAGGCGTGGAAACACCTGCAGCTAGGCACGCACTCTTCTCGCAGGAAGGGGGAACATGTATCTTTTTGGGGAACAAGTAACATTTAGGAGCCACTTAGAAGGCACACAGTCGCCTTCCAGTCATAGGAAGCCTAGGAGGCTCACACTTCACAAAATACAACCACCCACTCAGAAACCTGCCTCACTTGTCAATGGCCAGGCTAAACTTGCCAGATATTTCAGCAAAACACCTAAAATAAAATTGATCAAAGCAACAAAAAAATGGAAACCAGAAATTCAGGAGAAACAAAAGTAATTCAAGGAGCAGAGGAAAATCCAAAACCATGGATGCGCTGAGAGAAGGAAACTAATACATGACATTTGTGTTTTAAGATCAAAGTATAAGAAAGCTTTGGTATTTAGAAATCTGATTGCTAATTTTAAAAATCATTCAAAATAAAGTTAATAAACAAATCTCCCAGGTAGTTTTTTAGAAAAAAACACAAGGGAAGATGAATAAATTAGATCACTGCAGGATGTATAAGGGCAATATAATTAAAATTCCCAAAGGAAGGAACAGAGAAAATATAAGAAAGGGTCAAAGAAAATGTCTCCAAACTGGAGGAACCAGTTCTTCAGATTCTGGATGCACAGAGTCTCTATCTTAGTAGATATGACACATGCCCATGCACTTCAGAACCGGAACTGAAAATTAAGACCTCATCATCTCCAGTAACACTAGGCAAGATGGTAAAAAACAGCAATGTATATGGCACCAGGCTGTCCAGTCTGGTAGGGACAGTGGGACAGCCTTAACTCTGAAGGTGGCCAAAACATACTGTCTTCATGCTGTGGTCCCTCTGAGGAGCCCACCTGCTCTCAGCTGGTGTCACACAGCATGCCCTGGGCTCTGCCTGCTCCACGCCTCTCTGCCCAGCTACAGTCCCACCAGACCCTAGCCACAGCCTGCCTGCCAGGGCTCTCCAGTCTGGTCCAGGCGCTGTACTTCCCAGCCAGTCCCAGAGTTTGCTGTCTAGGCTCCTTTATGGCCCTGGGCTGTCTCATGCAGAAGGGGCTGCATAGCCAGACAGACATCCCAGTTGTGCCTCCACTGAGCTCACCCCAGCAGACACACTTGACTCCAAGGTTAAAGTCAGGGACCCTGGAGGCCTGGTCTAGGTGCAGCGAAGAAACAAATCTACACCCAGACATATAATAATCAAGATTCCAGAAATCCACCACAAGAACAGAATATTAAAAGCAGCCAGAGAAAAGAAGCAGATTACCTACCATGGAAAAATAATCAAAATAACAACAGACTTATCAACACAAACTCTCAAATTGAGAAGAGCGTGGAGGAAATAGTCCAAACCCTGAAAGAAAATAACCTCCAACCAAGACTGATGTACCTGGAAAAAACTCTCTCTCAAAATTAATGGAGAAACACAATATTTTCAAGACAAGGAGGAACTGTGGGAGTTCACGGCCACCAACCCAACCTTACAAAAATTACTGATGGACATTCCAGAGAGAGAGGAAAAAATACCAGGATTCCAGCAACAGTGAGAGAGGTCTCAATGAATGGGGCAGACAGTGGAATGAAGGAGTAAAGTGGACAGATAATAGCAGAAGAATAAAATAGCAGGGGCTGGGGATTTAGCTCAGCGGCATAAGCACCTGCATTGAAAGCAGGCAGTCATGAGTTCGATCCCTGGTACCGATAAAAACAAAAAAAGAGAAAAAAAAGAGAATAAAATAGCAGAAATGAGGCAGAGATCATAAGCTATAATCTTTAATATAGAGAGCCCTGATACACTAACAAAAAAAAAAAACAGGCAGATTATTTAGGAGGCAGGATCTATTGAGATGCTCTGAATAGGAAAAACACTCAACCTGAAAGAGGGTTAATAAACTGAGAGTCAAAGATGAGAAAACAATGCTATATGTGACAGGAAACCAGAGAGATTTAGGGACAACTTGTCCTGCAGCCGCAGATAGATTGGAAAGCTATGACAATTTTGGACATGCAGAACTACACAGCTGGAAGGAAGGAAAACCCTGTGACTTTAGTAAGTAAAGGAGTACAGCTCAAGATCAAGCTCAGGGGTAAGAAGGTTTAGCAACACTCAGACAATGGGCTGGCCCCCTAATCTAAAAACTAAAAGAGCTAGTGGGACCCAAAATATACAAAGAACCCTGAGAAAAGGAAAAGGGAGGAAGTGTCTAAAAAAGCAAGGCAGAGGACATTGTTAATAGTGTATCAGGATTTAAAAGTCACAGTAGTCTTATCGCTCTGTTTAGTTTGATTATATTTTGTTCTGGTCTGTCTACTCATATTAGATTTGAGGGCACAGACAGCTAACCCCAAAATAGCAGGTTATACCACGGTAACTATCCTTTATTCCTATTAACTTACACTGCAACCCTGTGTTACTTACATTGTCTTACTATGACTGATCTTATTTGAAGCTGGTCTGTTAGACCGCTGTTTAGCCTCAACTGATTTTATTCAAATTTGGTATGCTTGATAGTATCAAGTCTAAGAGTAGAGGCAACTACTCTGAAGCTGACAAGATATAAAAGATATCCATTCTGGTTTTGATTATTAATTGCCTTCAAGTCCTACAATGTCTTCAAAGTTGTGATGTTGTGTTTTTATTAAAATAGCTATGTAATGTTATATTCAATTATATTATGCCTGATGATGTTTGTTATTGAAAATAACAAGAGAAAGCATAGCAACTACTGTAGATCACCTAATATTGTGGTCCTATATGTCTTTTTAATTTCATGTTTTTCTAGGAATTTATTTTGTTGTCTTGTTTTGATCTTTTTTTCCCTATAATACAGAAAGGATACATATACATGTACAGATTCATACATGGGAAAAATTTCTAAACTATTTATGGGAACAGATTATATAATACATGATGTAATGAATATATACTCTGAAGAAGAGACACTAAGAAACCCAATGCTAATTCTGTAGCATTCTGATATAAAGTCTAGCAATACTATCATTCACTGTTCAGAGTGATATTAGTCTAGTCTCTTAAGTTCAATTTCAGCATACGTAAAGATAAGGACAGCTACTATGAAAGAGACTGAGAAACATTATGGTAGTCATTATTAACTTCCTCAAAATCAGGTCTTGAAGACCTAAAAAGCCTTCATCATCCTGTAATGATTTGATTAGTTCTGTAACGTTCAGTATATATTCAATGTGAGTGAAGATGGGGACAACTATTTGGAAGAAAATTAGAGAAAATAAGATAGACAGTGAAGATCTCCAGTGGACTTGCTTTGAAATCTGTGTTTCTTTAAACTGTTTCTTTATAAACTGTTTTTTTCTGTTTTGCTATGTTTAATCTTACCCTCTTTAAGATAAAAAACAAGTGTGTAGGACTGATAACCATATTACTAAGTTCTTGTTGGATTGTTGGGCAGAAGTGTTTGCGGTGTCACTGTTTGAATATCACTTTGTATGCTTTAGTTTTGTAACTCGAGCAACTATTTCTAAGATGACGGTATGTAACTTATCGACTGGTGATTTCTTACTGTTTATTTTTCTGAAATTCTATATTGTATCTATCCTTTTTCTCTGTTTTTTTTTTCTTTCTCTTTAAATAAATAAAAAAAAAAGAATGTATGGCTGACCTGCAGAGGAGAAGGTGTGTGAGCCCGCGGAGCAGGGAGAGCAGGAGCCCCAGCAGGCGCTGGCTCTACTGCAGGGTGGGCTGTTGGCAAAGGCAGCAGAGGTAGCAAAAACAGCGACGGAGTTGCAGCACTTGACAGGCACTGATTGTGGAGCCAAGAGACCAGAGGCAGATGACAGAGCCAGGTGGAGGTACATGCGGTGGCCCTGAATGCCCGGCAGGGTAGGGGCTCACCACGTCTCAGGTTCCCATATTCTCAGGTGGATTTTGTATTTTTAATTTGTATTTAAGGGTTAGGCATGAACACTGGAAAGGGGGCCATAAAGTCCCCTTGAGAGTGACCCTTGGAGGAATGGAATAGCCCAAAGCCGCTCTCACCTCAGCCCGTGTGCTCCCATAAGGACTGGTTCTCAGAGGGTTCTTAGAGTTTCCTGCCACAACACTGTTTTCCTTGGTAGTGTTGGGATCTGAAACCCAAACCTGAGCTTCTGATCAAGCTAAAGTCCATTTTCTGGAAGATTCCATCAAATGCAGAGAATTTGCTTCTGTTTTTACCATGCAGGAGTGTTAACTGATGGCTTCTGGCTTCATGAATGCTCACTGTCTTGGTTATAGGTATACATTCTGTTCTGGCAGAATTCAGAATCCCAGCAGCATAATACTCAAAGAGGGGGAAGAAAGACTCATTTTGGAAGATTCTGTTGAAAGTTCAGGCTTTATAGAGAAAGGAGCCATTAGTTAAGTAGTGTTAGTGCTATATGATGGTCAATGCATATTATCCAGGTGATGTGCTGTGGCTCCCCTGGACAACACTAGCAAGCGTGCTGGGAAGGGCAGAAGGCCTCTCTGCACACGGGAGAGCTCATGCTTGGGGACACCTCTTGCCGACACTGCTACAAAGACAGTGATCACAAGACACAAGATGCCGCAACATGTGAGTGGTGTCAGACAATGCTGTGCAAGGAGTAAGCTGCAAAGTATGAAGTCACCCCAGAAATTATGTCCATTTTTGCTTCCCTAAACCCTGTTTTAAAACATTTTTCTTTTTCTTTGTGGTTTGTTGATATTTTATTGAAGCCAGCAAAGCTAAAAGAGAAGCTGATCATCCTGAATATTTTTTAAATGATGGTAAAAAAATGAAAAACTTACATTTCTTGATTGCTTGCAGTGTGAACCAATAACCCGTTAGAAGCTGCCTACTGGAGAATAGGCTGGTTAGGAAAGGCACTGGGACCTGAGCCCTTGGGCCCAGAGGCTATAGAGACAAAGGCCAGGGTGTAAGGGCCCCAAGGGACAGGCCTCCAGGGCCTTGCTTGGCTCTGATCTCTGAATTTACACCCTCTACAGGAGTCTGCCTCATAGGGTTGAAAGGTCTGGCAGAGCCAGGCAAATGTGGGGTGAAGATCACGCTGTCCAACGGACTGGCCCTTGGGCTCCCTTTTCCCTCCTTGGTGAAATGATATCCCAGTCGGTATTTGATGAAGCAGGATTTAAAAAGAGGAAAAAAAAATAAGTTGCCAACCTAAGCAAATTCCCTTTCAGACTTCCCCTCCCTATGACTGTTGTTCTTTGTTCCAGAAAAGCAGTAACTTTTGTCCCTGTAAGTAAAGTTTCCTAAGTTCCTATTCTTACAACATCCTGTTATGCCTGAGCAGAGCCACCAATATATGCTATGTTACAAAACTATCCTGGCTTGACAAACTGCCTTTGCTGTCCTTACGCAAAACCTGCCTGCCCACAAGTTTAAGGCTGTTAAAAGACACCAGCACCCTCAGCAGCATGGACAAAACTGGAGCCATTACTTTGTTCAGGGCTCAGCCCTTTGGACCCAAGTCTGCTGGATAGGTATAATATAAATCCTCCTACGTCTCCTACAGTCTATCTGGTCTCTTGAATTCTGCAGTATAACCACAAACAATGCTGTTGTGAATTTTAAAAATATTGCCTCTGTTCTATTGAGGAGAGAAATAATAAATAAAAATAATACTCTTTAAAAAATCTGTATCTCTCTGTCTAAATATATGGAGCCAAGCATCCATTCATAGGAGAAAAACAAGGCCACCTTCTTCCCCTCAGAGGGGACCACCTGGTTGGCTATTGCAATGATTTTCATGTCAGTTTTAATCATTGATTCATTTCAGTCCCATCTTGCTATCCTTAGTGTATATCTCTAGCCAAGCGGCAAACTAAACCTTACATAACTGCCTGGCCATCTCCCCATCTTCTCTAGATGGATCTGGTTGATTCTGAAAGTGAAGCCATATCCAAGGAATTCTTGATTTAGGGTGGTGGGAGCTAGGAGATTAGGGAAAAGTGGGTGTGATTGCTACAGGAGTCACCTGCTATGGTCTCATCCCTGACCCAGTGACATTCTTTCATAGCCTGCAAAACCGTCTCAGGGAAGCAGGGGAGAAGCAAGAAACCTCTTGTTTAGGGCTGTCATATAGGGATGATGTCAGGTACATAGAACTAAGCCCCCAACTGTCCCCATCACGGAAAATGTGCTACAGTTTCTTTCTGTCTCTGGCTTGGTTTCAATAGAAGCAGATATTGTTCAGACATCAGAAGCAAGCATACTTTGATATCTGGATCACAGCATCATGAAGAAAAAAATCTTGTAATGTAGCTGAAATGTAATTTTTGTAGTGTTCAGCTCCTTGTGGATTTATGCCCCCATACTGCAAGCCCAGCTTGATTACTTGTGGCTAATTCAGCTCCTCAAAGAGACCAGAACCAGAAAACTTCCTTGGTGTAGGCAGGCTCTGCTTATCCATGAGACCTGCCCAGCAGAAAGATGGTGGAAATTAGGAAGCTAGCAAAATGCAGGAATAGGGTTTGGTGGGTAAGGTTTCAAGGGAGAAAGGGACTGTCTTTCTGGGGGTCCCACTGTGACCTGAGGCCAGATTTGAGGATGCTCCATTCTTGGTGAGATACAAGCTAGCATGAAAAGCACCCAGGAGAATTGGATGGTTTTAAGCAAAGCAACTTATGAAAAAGACACTGTAAGTATGCATGTGCTACATGTGTGATTTTATGGTAGAACCATCCCTTTAGGATATCTTTTATAACTATTTGAAATACATAGAAAGCCAAAATGGGTCGATTCCCTGACTGGCTTAGAAGCTGTGGCTGGCAGTTCCATCCCATGATTTGAACCCGCTTGAGGCCCTGGTTGCCCTTTGGTTTTGTACTAGGGGACCTGGGGAGGAGTGAGTCATTGTACAGGATGGACAGTTGTCTTGTTTTTTTCCTCTTTCCTCCCCACCTCCATCATTTTCCTTTTTCCTCGTTTGTGCCTCGTTGGTGGTAAGACCTCACATAAAACTCTGAGGATGCTGGACGGGCTTCCTAGTGGCTCCAGTGTGTCTGTTTTCCTCTTCACGAAAGACAGAGGGACAGAAGCTGAAAGTTACAGCAGGAGTTATCATTCAACACCTCCCCAGCTGGCCATAAGGGGAGGCCTGGAATTGGGGAGCTACACGCTTTGTCCCTTCCCCTTGCGAGTGATGCTTGCCAAAGGGCGGGGATCTGAGAAAGGGGCCTGCTGGCTCCTGGTTGCACTTCAGGGAAGGAGGGAAACTAAGGGCTCCCCTTCACGGGTTTCCTCCCATTTCCCCTGGAGAGATGACACCGCAGAGTCCCCTTCAATCCAGGCAGACTGGCAATGAAGAGAGATCCCAGTGACTCTGCAGGGTCACTTCCCTTCCTTCCAGCCCAGAATGTCCTCTGCCAAACTAGGACCTTGGGTACCCTAACCTTACGATGCCCCAGGGTGCCCAGAGTTCAGGTCATTTCTCCACCTCTGATTCCATGTGTCTGGGTCTCTTCCTATCTTTCCCTGCAAGTGTTCTTGAGGAGATGCTAGTGGCTTTGTTGTTCAAACCATGTGACTGCTTTGTAAAATCAGTGGAAAGAGAACAGCACAGGAGAAATACTGAAGAAAAATCCTAATCTGATGCTGGGAGACATACTCTATGGTTCAGATGCAGGGCACGTCTCCATATTCAGCTGAACTCTTTTTTCTTCCCTTTGGAGATACAGAAGAGAGAAGACGTCCACTGACCCACCTTGGTGCAGAGGATGGGTAGGAGCCCCAGCCCTGGCCTGGCCTTGATCTGTATCACTCTGTGGAGCATAGTATATGTGCCCCTAGAACCTCATTGTGGTGTGGAGGAGCTTATTGTAATCTCAGGGAAAAGTTATTGGAATTCTCAAGAGTAAATGTCAATCTATCACTTCCATTGCAACCCCTGGTGAGAACAAAGCAGAAACATATCTACACTTGTGACAAGCCAAGGAAGTCCTAAGTTCAGGTGGAACAAAGGCCTCGACACAGGGCCAAGCCTGGCTTTTATTAATTTGTGCAAAGAAGAGTGGTTCTGAGTTGAGGGACTATGACAATGGCAGGAACTACATGAATACTGTGAGCTGGGCTAGGTAGGAGACACAGTGGCACCTCTGCAATGGGCAGAGAAGTGGCAGAAAGACTACTGGATCTGGTAACTAGATCAAAGTTGGGAGTAATCTGCATAATACAGTTTGAGGAAGTATCTTGTGTTTTGGGTTGGGGGCTTCTGCTGACCTTAATTGTGTCTGACCTTAACTGCCTGGGTCATCACTGCCTCTTTTTGGAAGCTCTATCCCAGCAGACAGCAGAGAGTCTCTCATCCTAGCTCACACCACGTAGTAGGGAGCTATAGGCAGACCTCACAGGCCAGTTCCTTTGCTCTTAGGTACCTTGGCTAGACCTATTTGCATTGCTTAAAGCCAATACACAGGCTAGAACGCTTCCTAGTCAGCTCTGTATGTATCAGTACATGGAAGCAGAGCAAAAGTGAGCCAAAATGCAGGCAAATTGTCTTCTTTCAGGGGCAGTTGTCTTCGTCATCCCCCGAGGGAGCTCTGTTATAGAGGACCTGACAGAAGAATTTTTTTTTTAAGTGAAATAGTACAAGGCTTCTCAAGGTGATGAATGCTATCAGTATAAATGGATTAACAATCTCAATCTTTTCAGTAAAATTCACACTAAGGGTGGGACATGGGCATAAACATAGAGGTCCCAGCCAAGAAAAGTGAGTTGGGGATTGACCCTGAAGCCCCAGAAAACTACAAATGGTGGATACAGCCTTCTTTGCCAAGCAGCATCTGGTATCTGAAAGAATCCAGAAGACAGAAGGCTTTGCAGCAATAAATGCAACCCAGCTTCTCCAGATTGCCAGTGAAGTCTATGCCAAATATAAATGTGAGGAGAAAAAGGAAGGTAAAAGGTAAAAACAAACTATACTGAACAAAATCCTCTTTTCCTGCTGTGGCTCTTGGCAGAGCAGTTATTCCACAACTACAGCCTTCAAACTAACGGACTATCACCAGGCAGGGCCAAAACCTCAGCCACCCAACTACCCTTTAGCCTCAGCTCCTTCCAGTCTGGTAGATGGCCATACTCTCTAACAAAAGACCAATGGACAATATGTAAAGACCATAGACACTAACAAGAATGAATATCCACTCAAACTAAATCATTAGGATTCTCAAAAACCCCAACCTGGATCAGATGACAACCCTTTTGTTGGTCTGATAATGCGGACTAGGCCAGGCCTGTTGGAGACCACTACGAAGTGGCTCTGAGCAGGATTTAAATTTTACTAATTGGCTTTCTGTGTTTATCTGTGAGTCTGTCCTAGGCCTAGGCCCCTTGCCTGGCGACAGGAGTTGATTCATAGTAAATGAACTCTTATGAATCACTGGTTCTGGCTGAGGCCTTAGTAGCCTGTGAGATATTTCAAAGGGCAAGATAAGGCCACAGCTGTGGACACTTGGCTCCAACCCCAATTAATAAATGGAGACTGCAGCTGCAAAGATCACTCCTACAGTCTCACTTCTCCCATGTCTTCATGATAAGACAGTGCTACTAAATTACTTGACTCATTACTTGGAGATGTCCTTGAAGTGACTCCCAAGGTCCTGCTCATTGCCTGCGCTTTCCCCAGTTTCTCTGCCTTTTATCCTCAGTCCTAATATAAGTGGACTGATCCAGAGAAGCTTTTGTCTTAACCCTTGGAGTCTCGAGCTTAATTAAAGGGTTTTCACCCTCCTGGAGCCATAAAAAATCATACAATTTGTCTCTTTTTGTTTAACCTCTGCTGTACACTCATTTGGGAGATTGGAGATCTAGGTCAGAACCTGAGACAGGCCTAGAACCCTTCTTCAGGTAGAGCCCTGGGAGCCTATGGTCCACATGCACACTGTGGGCTAACCTATGACCTTCCAGGTTTACAGTGGAGCACAAACTTATTGGTTCAAGAAAAAAAGTTCACCATTATCAGGGTAACTGGTACTTCTATCTCTTGTCTCTTTTGCAGGCACAAACTTGCAGCCTAGAAAGACATCAAATCACATATGAATTCCTCCACTTTCTGGAGGACCCAATCTCACTCCTATGGAGGGATATCCTATACAAGGTAGGCTACCGTCACCTACTCTACAGGATTCTCTCTTCCAGCTTCACAGCCACATTTTGTATTTGCTGTTATGTTCCCACAAGAAGAAGAATGTGATTGATGGGACACACACAGATGAAGACAGCCCAGAAATTCTCAAGATTTTCTTTCCTGGAGTTTGGGTTGAAGAATCTCCTCCTGGACTGGCTGTCAACCATCATCTCTGATTGTGGAACTCCAGCCTGGGCAACTGCCACCTGCTTTGAACAATACCTCATGCTACAGTGAGCTTGACTAGGAGTTAAACAACACATCCAGAGACCTCAGAACTACAGAAACTCATACACTACACCTCTCCTACCTGTAAAGAAACTGTGTGGGGATTATCATCCAGTTCAGGATCTCTGAGCATCAATACCACCATGGTGGCCTTCTGTCCAACTCTTATTCTCTCCTCAATCTTCTACCCCCACAGCCTGCTGGTACATGTCCATGGACCTAAAGGATGCCTTCCTCTGCCTTCAGTTGGTTCCTGTCAGCCAGGCCCTCTTTGCCTTTGAATGGGAAGATCCCAGTTCTGGACACAAAAGTCAACTGACCTGGATCTGACTTTGTCAGTGTTTCAAAAGCTCACCTATCCTCTTTGGAGAAGCCCTTGCAGCTGGTCTTGCCAGTTTTCCCAGTACACAATTCCACTGCACCCTCCTCCAATATGTTGATGATCTTCTTTTAGTTAGTGACATCCAAGCTGCCTGCTCTGAAGGAATAAAAAAGCTCTGTTGCAATGCCTGACAGAAACTGGTTACAAGGTGTCTTGGAAAAAGACACAAATCTACAACAGTCAGATAGCTGGGAATGGATCAGATAGCTCCTGATTTATCAGGAGCACCATGTCCTCAGACCAGAAAGAAAAGAGGTCATTTGCTCCAACGTGGGTCCAATCACAAGAAAGAAATGCTGCAAATTATTTGGAGGTGCTAGCTGCAGAATCTGGATCCCTGGGTTCACAGAAAAAGCAAGGCCCCTATACAAGGCCTTGTCTGGAAAAGACTCTAACACCTTTAACTGATTTTATAAAGTACGGTATAGGTGGCTACTTCCTGTAATTAAAACTTTAGGGGAGACTTAAGATAACTAAGTGATTCAACTCTAACTTGACAGCTCCATCAAGAAGGAAAAGTGTTTTCCTACATACATAAAACAGAAATGGTCCCCATCCTTCAGACCTCCCCTGCATACCCATTTTCACTGGGAGACACAGTTAGGGGTTATGGACTGAAAACAAACCCTAAGAAACCTCTCCAGACCTCATGGAGGGGGCCATGTATGATAATACTAACCATCCCTACAGCTGTTTAATGCTGTAGAGATCTAATCATGGGTGCATCAAGAGAACCCATCCCTCTATTAGTCAGGGTTGGGAGGCATCACCTCACTCAGACAACCACTTGAAGACCATCTTCTGTCTTCAGAGGTTGAAGCATAAGGACATCGACCTTGGGATGCTGTATGGGTTGCTCCCTTTTTTTCCTAGTGTGCCTTATAACTGCAACCTTGCTTTTTGCTATGGGATACTCTGGACTCACTGCCATTCATTGGTGAAAACTACAAAAATGCATGTTTTTACTGCTGTACTTATTGTCAATCCTGGAATAGCTTACCCTCAGCTACTTCCAGGGGCAATTGGGAAACACCTAACCCTGAATGTCACTGCCACTGATAAACCCATAACTGTCAAGTTTGATGCTTGCCCTGTATTTCCATGTGGAGACACCACTGAAATAAGTCATCTCCCAGGTTCTTTTGACACAGCTATCTACATAGATGGGGACAATTGGGGTCTCATGAGGGGTCCTCAATAAATTTAAAGCCCAGGTAACTTCAGGATTTGAAAATTCACTGTTCTGATGGTTCACTATGAACAAAAATATAAACTGTATATACTATATTTACTATAATCAACGAAGATTTATAAATTATACCCAGGATGCTATTAAGGAAATAAACAACTTGTACCCACCAGCTAGGTGGCCTGGGAAGATAGGCTCGCTCTGGATATAATTCTAGCAAAAAAGGTGATGTCTGTGCTATGATTAAAATCCAATGCTGTGTTTCATTCCAAATGGCACTGCTTCTGGTAGCACAATCATCAAGGCCCTTCAAAGCCTGACAACCCTGCAAGAAGAACTAACCAAAAATGCTGGAGTTAATGATCCCTTTACAAGGTTACCAGAATAATGATTTGGCAAATGAAAGGGATTCACGGCCTGCATACTACTTCCCTGATCATTACTACTGGAATTATCATTGTATGGGTTGCTGCATAATCCACTGTGCACGCAGTTTAATTCAGAGGTTAACTGAGACGGTTTCCTAGAAGGAGAGACCACAGATTACCTGAGCTTGTTGTACTTAAGCCCTAAACTCAACAGTCCCTCATAGACTCCAGTGACGATTCCCCTCAGAGCCCCTGAGGAGCAACAAGAGGGTGAAGTAAAGCAGAAATCCTGACCTAACTGCAGCTACTGTTTTCTGCAAAGCTGCAGCCCTTTCATTCTCTGCCACTGAACTCAGTCAGCTGTCATATGAGGTTATCAAATTAAAACTTCTGTAAATTTGGTAAAAACAACTTTGCTACATACAATTGTGCTCTCTACAAGATACCCACTATGCCATGGCCCTCAGCTACGCTTATCTTAGTATTTTTGTAATGCTGGCTTGCACCCCCACCTCACCCCCACTCCCCCGCCGCCATATAAAGGACAAACTTTCTGCCTCAGATGGTGGAGACTACTCCTCTGGTGTCTGCCAGTGTTAAGTAAAATCTTTTTTCTTCCGAGCTCTTGGCTACTGTTGACTCAATTTCCCCCCAACACTACCTTATTCTATAATTTATGCTAACTTTGAACATTGCACTCTACTGGAAACCTGCTTGCTACTGCCACCCCAAATTTGATGGTACTTCCTCCAGCCCTTGAGCCTACTTTTCCTTTATCTAGGAGAGCTGGAGCAGCTGGTTCAGACTCGGGAATTTGTCCTTTGGGTGGATGAGCACTCCAGTTTCTTTCCCTTGAAGGTTTTTTCAGCCATAAACCAATTAATTCAGCAGCCTCAATTGCAAAAAAAAAAAAAAAAAACCCAAAACACCAGGGAACAAAAATGGAAACTTGTGTTGAAAAAGAAAACCTGAATATAACTGATTTTTCAACCCACAAATGAAGATCCACCCAAAGTCTCTAACAGGGCATTTTGTGTTATCTGATACAAGCTGCACAAACTCTTTGAATCCGGGTGTTCTGATCTTAGGAAACAATGCAGAGAGTACCACATCTGGCTCATCTTACCAGGTCTTTGAACTTCTATCCACAGAATACTAATTCCCTTGAAATCCTAAGCTCCTTTGTGGCATGTCTACGATTGATCTTTGGACTGATAGCTTATATAGGTCACTGATTTACACACAGCAGGATGAAAAACTAAAGTGTGTAGAAAGACTGTAAATGTTGAAATGTGGAACATCATATAAACATATATTAAAAATTGGAAACAATATATATAAGATTAAATAAAGTATGCCATGACCATGTAATAGAATATTGGATATTTTCTAGACAGGGTTGTCTTTGCTATTGTTATTTTGAACTGGGAGACTGTTGCAATATACTAGTTCATTATTTAGAGAGATCTATTTGTATGTGGATAGTGATATTGACATAGGAAAAATGTAACCCCTGATCTATAAGATGTGAAACGTGCTGAGTTTGTGTTCTCACAATGTTGGGGAATGAAGCTTTATTTGTAGCAAAGGAAAAAGCTGGGAGATTTTTATTGGAAAACAGGAGGAAAAAAGTAGCCTCTAGCCTTAAAGAGCGCCCCCAAGTGTCAGGGTATTTGTACAGCAAGATTACCACTTCTGTGCAACTATCATCGAACTATATGATTACAAGTTAGCTGCTCAGGTAGTATCAATCTGGTAGAAAAGCGAGTTACATGGCACGGGTATATGGAAAGGATAAAGGCGATTTTGGAAAGAGATGGATCGAGATGCTCTGGTCTCCCACCCAGGCAACTGATGCCTATCTGGATTCATGGGACCAGATGGTACTAATTACAGAATAATTCCAACTTCCTGTGTATCCTCAGGGAGGCCTGCAGGCCTGGCCATTGCACTTTCATCCTGAGGCCTGGCCTTCTGCAGATGCGTCTCCAGCCACACTTCTGAAGTCTGTGAGTTCTGTGCTAATTTTCTTGAGGGCCCAGTCCCTCTCCGACTGTATATTAATGTCTGTCTAGCTTAGCTTCCCATAACAATATGCTGATGAGAAGCACGTACTTTCCCATAAGCATGCTGCATTTCCTCGGTTACCACAAGAGCTGAAAGGAAGGAGCCTGTGGGTGCTCCTCCTGACTTCTGAGCTCCTTACCGCACCACAGAGGCAGCTTATTTTCAGGGATATGTTTTACATCCGAGGAAAAAAGCCACTCAAAATCAGGCTTGGGTCGGGAATTTAGCTCAGCGGCATAGCTCAGCGGAAGGTCACGAGTTCGATTCCCGGTACCAAACAAAACAAAAAACTGGGCTGATCAGTGTTATAACTCAGGCGCTGGTATAAAATCCAAGGAAGCAAGAGACCAAAAATTTAGGTAGCAAAGGCTTTATTTCCAGGCCTGGCGACAAGTCTCCGGGAGCCAATTTGGAGACTGTGTCCCAGAGACTGAAGGGAGGACTTTAAAAAGAGGCTGGAGGAAAAGGGGGGGGGGTGGGACAAAGAAACCTGCAGAGTCATCAAACTTGTTGACCCGAGTCTGGAAACTGTATTGCTGTCCACTTAGCTCTGACAATCTCGGGAGTTCCTGGTGTTTCTCAAATTACTCCCATCCTACAGACTGACATTATCTCGGAGTGGCACATCTATAGCAATATTTGGAGAAGAAAGTGGAGAGTTAATTATCCCAGGACAGCTCGTTTTCGCTAGTGGGTTCAAAGGGGTCAAGAGTTACAAGAAGCTGAAACTTAAGTTTTACAAAGATCTGATATCTAACTCATTTGATGCATACAGAACAAAAGGAAAGCACCGATTGGGGTTTGGGCCATAGTATTTCCCGGTAATTTCTTTGAAGCTAAACAGTTCTTAAAATTGGGGCAAACTCATTTTATGACAGATCATCACCGGGTCGGGAAGAGGTCACCAGAAACCCAAATTCTTTATGGCCTAGATAGATAGGTGAGGGGAGAGGGAGGCAATAAGGTGCCATACAGAACAGAAAACGGCGGTTATGTGTCAAAGTCAGGTAAAGGGTTAAACTCACACGCAAATCTCTCTACACACAAGCAAGTTACTTCAAACAAGTGTAAATTAGTGGGCCATCCTAGTTTTCTTTAGCTCTTTAGCGGAGAATAGAGGCGCCTAACAGTGATTAACAACCCTTGTTAGCTTGTTTTAGCACAACTTCTGTAGAGGGCAACAATGCTTAACATATCAATTAGGTGAGATTCTTGCAATTCTTTACAGAGGAGAGTATTGCTCAACATATCAATTAGGTCACTTAACATACCAGTTAGGGAAAAAGGATAAAAAAACACATTTAGTAAGCCACATTGCAGGTCTGCTATAATACACAAAATAATGAAGGTATTTTCCTAGAGTACAACAATCAGTACTCTGCTCATCAGATTTTTCCTCGTGCAACAGGAAAAATCATTTCTGGGATTCTGCTCCAACGCCTTAGCAAGTGCTTTCGAAGTTCTCAGCGACTCCACTGGGAGAACTCCCGGGTCCAAGGACCGATGCAGAGGGCGTCCAACCTCCTCCTCTCCCGGTGGGCTTCAGCGCAGCCGCAGCCCGCAGCAGGAGCCACAGGGCTCCCACTGGCCCTAGGCACAGCAGAGATTGTTTTGCCAAGGAAAGGCGCTGTGTGGGCCGGGTTCGTTCTGGGCTCCCAAGGAGGCTTTAAAACCCTGTCCTTTGGGTCCCTCCACTCCCATCTTCTGCTTTCCTCGCAGGCGTCAGGCTGCGAGGAAAAGCCGCAAGCTCCGCCGCAGGCGGCCCAGCGTGGGCTCCGAGAAAGGGAGCCGTTAGGCGACGTCCCCGCGACCCCGCGCCGCCCAATCAGCGGGCGGCTTTCATCGGTTGGCCGCTCCTCGCGCACGCACAGCGGTTCCTTCAACGGTTTTTAGGGGAGCAGCGTCGAGGACCAGGCGCCTGCTGCTTGCGAGTCGCTCCTTCCCAGCCGCCCGCCAAAGCGCTGCTCCCCGCGGGAGCGGGACGTAGGAGGCGGGGCCGCCCCGGTCTCCCGGGCGCGCCTTGCTCTCGCTGTGCCGTTAGGCGGCTCTGAGACGCCGGCCTCGAGCTGCAGAGGACCGCGCCGCCTGGGCTGTGCGAGGAGAGGCGCGCTGGCGAAGATGGCGGGCGGCGGAAGGTGCGGCGCTGCCCGGCCGGCTCGCTTTCCCGTTCGTCCCTCGCGTAGCGCCTCGGGTGCGCGGCTGGCTGGCGGCTCGGCCTGGCTCTCGGGGAGCGGCGTCACCGGCGCGCCGTGCGAGGCCCTCGCTCCCCGGGCTTCCGGCTGCCTGGTGAGCGGGAGGAGAGAAGAGCCCGGCGGGCGCCAGGGTGCCGGGACGCCTCTCCGCGCTTGTGGCAGCGGCCCTCCGGGAGCGGAGGGGCGCCTTCTCGCGGTGAGCTGTGCAGCGACCTCCGTGGGAGAGCGGAGCGCGCCAAGGAGAAACCCTGAGGTTCAGAGTGGAGATCAGGCTTTGCTGTGTATAAGAACCTCTGGGCTTTTATTGTTCTTAGTTTATGGAAAAAGTTAAAATAGCAGGTAAAGAGCAGGCTTTTTGCTGGTAGCTTTTTAAAAAAAAAGATAATAAGGCGGGGGCTGGGGATTTAGCTCAACGCATAAGCGCCTGCCTTGCCAAGCACGTAGTCGTGAGTTCGATCCCCAGTACGGATAAAAAAATTTAAAAAAAGATAATAAAAATCCTAGAAACAAACCAGAACAAAGCCAATCAAAACAAAGCAGCACAATTGTTACAGAACTTCAAAGTGTTAGGTTTTCAGTGCGATAGAGAAGCAAAAGTCCAAAAAGAACAGGTTTATTGAGATGCGGATGTGGAAAGAAGCACACAACCAATTGGGCTGCTCTCATTCCACCAGAATAGGGGCCATAGGGGAGATATATAACCTTTGAGTGGAGGTGGTGCTTAGGGTGGGCATTGGTAATGCGTAAAGAGCTGATTGGAGTTTTCTTTTCGTGCAAACAGGAAGGGAGTTGCAATTAGGGCTGAAGAAGAAGCAGGAACGAGTAGGCGCTCCCACTTTGCCCTCTGCCATGTTAGACCATCGCCATAACCATACAGTAATTTATGCTAGAGCAAGAACCTTTCATTCCCCTCTTTGTATTGTTAGGAAAAGGACAAAGTCTCTCTCTTACTACTTCCCACTGAAAAGGAGTGCCATATTGGGGTGCAGGTAGGTTGACGGGATGATGGTTCATACCCCTATAGAAGCTGGTACCAGGTGTTTCAGCCAGGATAAGAAATCAATCACTGGTGAACGCTTGCATCTAGATTGGAGAAATAAAAACACAAGGTGCTATAAGAAGCTGATCACAATCATAATTAAAGGACCCAGAAAGGGTAGAAGGAAAGTGCCCTTGATCCAAATGTGTCATTCCATCAGGGCCATGGTGAGGAAGAATCTGAAAAATAAGCATGGGGTTGGGAGGGCTGGTGTTAGGAGAGGTAATTATTCTCCCATCTGAAAGGGTAGAAGTTAAAAGTAGGTAGATAGGGGCTGGGGATTTAGCTTAGCGGCATAGCAACCTGCCTTGCAAGCAGGTCGTGAATTCGATCCCTGGTACCGAAAAAAGTTAAAAAACAAAAGTAGGTAGATAGGGCTCGTCTTTGGTCCAGGAGTTGAGCTGAAAAGAATAAGCAGCATTACAATGCCAGGGATCAGGAACCAAATAGGGTAACTAAACATGACCTAGCCTGAAAATTGTGGCTGTGGGGCCTTGGTGAGATGGAGATGGGAGATAGGAGATGAGATGACCTCCCAGAATGTGTAGAATCTGGGGAGTTAGGGTTAGAAGGGGACCATGTAGCTTGAGTGATGTGGAACCAGGGTGGTAGTCCAGCACCCCTGACCACCATTGAAGTTCTGAGGAAGGCTGGGTAGGGACCACTCCATTTTAGTTGTAATCCTTGGAATGATTTCCTGTAACAGGACTTTGGTGTTATGGATTAAGAACTAGTGGTCAACTTAATGCCAGCTGGATTACATCAGCATGGCCCTGAGCAAAGATGCTCCAGGAAAGTTGCCAGCATAAATAGGTGGAGAAGGAGATTGTTAATGCGTTGATGCATTATTTATTGTACTGTGTTGAGGCATTGTGAGTTTTCCTACGAGTTGCTGTTTGAGCCATTGGTTTTCCTGGAGAAGCTCTGGTCCTCACATTGAGCATTGCTTTTTAGCTCCAGAGGGGAAGACGTGTGCCACTTGGTCTCCAGGATAAACTCGTCACATTGCCCTCCTGGCATGTACTCAATTGTGTTTGTCATTGGAGAAGCTCGGGGCCTCCATGTCGCTGAGGATGGCTGTGGTGCCTTTCAGGACAGCCCTGGTCTTTTTTGTGAGTGTGACTTTTTGGCTCCAGTGTAGAACCCTCATCTCACCAGCACAGCTTCTTCACTCTGCTGGCATGGACTTTCTGGCTTCCACCACTGACCTTTGGCCATTCCCAGCATGGATCTGTAAAAGAGACTGATGTGAGTCCTTTTTGTGGGCTCTGGACCTTCAGTTGGACTCATGGGAGGCATAGTCATGAGCTCTGGGTTTTTATCTGGACTCATGTGGGACATTGCTGTGGGATTTAGGCCCTTGACTAAATATTCTATGTTCTTGGTGTTGTGAATAGACTTCCTGCATTTTGTGTTAATTCCTGGTGACCATTATAAAAATATTATAAACTTCATGTCCTGATTCTAATTGTTCTCTGCACAACCCCTGACTACAATAGTAAGTACATGAGCAGTCTCCCTGGTTGTGGAAAAAGCTTTTATCCATCTGAAAAAGTAAAAACAAAGGTGAGAATATATTTGAGAGTTTTGTGGCAGGGCATGTGTATAAAATCTATCAGGGGTGTGTCTGAAAATTGATGAAAAGGAAAGGGGGGTGCTATGTGTCCCTAAGGAGAGGTTTTACTGTAGGGATGACAGGTGTAAGTTGTTGAGACCTCAGAGTGTCTGGTTCAGTCTACATAAACACAAGGAATAAAAAAGGGCATTTTTAACATCTCTGACTATAAAGTGAGTGGTGGAGGGAGGGATATGAGAGAGCATGTAAGGGTGTAAGGGTTTGGCATCTCTGGGTGGATTGGGGTAATGGCATTATTGACTACCCCAAGGTCCTGCACTAGACAATAAGACCCATCAGGCTTGAATACCAGGAGAATGGGAGTATTATAGGGTGAATGGGTAGGCTTAAGAAAACCATTGTCTAAAAGGCGCTTGATTATAGGTTTAAGTCCCTGTAAATGTTTGGGAGCTATGGGATATTGGAGAACACAAGGAAAAATTGAAGGATCCCTGAGATGAATTAAAATAGGCATGGCATGGGTAGCGTGGGTGGGATTAGAAGTATCTCAAACTATGGGATTAACCAGAGAAGAAGGGAGGGGAGGGGATGGCTTTGCAGCACACTATGAGGGTGGCTGGAGAACAGAGAGATAGTGAGAAGGTAAAGGAGAAAAGTTAAGCTTTTGAAGATCTCTACCTAAAAGGGATGTGGGATGCATTGAAATTGCTAGGAAGCTATGGGTAATGGAAAGAGTCTGGAACCCACAAGGAATAGGCCTTGTCTGCAAAAGCTGCGTAGGTTGACCATCAACACCCACTATAGAAACTAAGGACTTAATACAGGGTCCTGAAAAATCAGGAAGAACACTACACTATACATGGCCTCTATGTCCACTGATATAGAGAGTGTCTTACCTCAGACCTCCAGTGGGACTTGGGGCTCTGAGAAGGATACCTTAATGGAGGGCTGTGGACCCCAAGTCCCATCAATCTTCAGCAGCAAGTCCCAAGTAGATCAGTCAGCAGTGAATCTGATGGTGATGAGATATATGAGATCCAAGGAGTTAGAGGATGGCTAGGACAGTTGCTCTTCCAGTCTCCCTTGAGATTGCAATAGGGGCAAGGCCCCAGAGGAACACCAGGCTTGGGGCACTCTCTTGCCCAGTGTCCTTTGTTGCACTTGAAGTATGGTCAGGGAGGGGTTCAGGCAGCTTCACCTTGTCTTGGTTTACCTGTCTCAGAGCTCCAAGTGTCACTGCTGGAAGATCAGATTATTTTTTCTTTTGATTTTTATCTCTGTTGTTGAAAATATGTAAACCCATATTAAGAAGGTCTTTCTGTGGGGTTTAAGGGCCAAGTTTAGCCTTTTGTCTTGGGATCTGGCCCACAGTTGAAGGTATCTGTCTCCTCCATAGTCACAAGACCTCTGGTTTTCTGTGTTGGCTATTTTGAGGCCCTAGCCTGGTCTGGCTGCCTATAATAACCCAAAGCACTGTGAAGAATAATGGGCAGAAACTGATCTGACAGGCTGAAGGGAGTTGAAGTTGTCGAATGGCAGTCAGGGATACTCTGTAGAGCTTTTAACTAGTGGCCCTCAGGAGACAGCAGGCATTTTTATACAGCTTTAAGTCTAAAGGAGACAAATGCAAAACATCAATTAAGTATGCAGAAGTCAAGTAATACAATCAACAGGTTATTTATTATGAGTATAATTTTAGTAATGGCTTCCCATAAGGAGGATAAGAATAAGGTTCAGGGAATTTTAGAAACTGGTGTGTCATTCATTTGTCATATACACATTTAGCTTTTAAATTGTGTAAGTACTTCCTATGCTATTAGAATGTCTAATGCCATCTGATTTGGAGGATGCCATCTGATTTTGGAGGATGGCCTGTTTTATTAATTTTACCTTTTTATTTAGGAGAGAGATCAGTTGCAGTGTCATTTAATACCAGTTGAGTATAGTTAAAAGAATCCAAAAGGAATTTATAATTATCTCTTAATTTTAGTTGTTGAACATCCAGAAGATTGGTAACAGTACAGTACAATAGAGGCATTAAGCTTAACATAGAACATTAGATGGAACTATTATTTTCTATTAACCATGGGTGTTTTAACATTTGAGCACTGAAGAAATTTGTGACATTATTTGGACTGCTCACTATTTAAGCGTCTCTATAACGTATACAGTACATAAACTTTTGTTTAAAAATTATTATTTGACTGGTGACCTTACGTTGGCCTGACTTGAAGTTTCCTGGCTAGAGCACAAGAAAAAGGCAGATGTTTGGATCTGAAAGAAAATACTTGTGATAAACAATCCCAATTTTATATATGAAGGCATGAATATACTATCAGATCAGCAACAACGAATTGTCTTAATTATGTGAACTTTAGTTGAAGTGTCTCCCATAAGGCTATGGAGATTATGGAGCCTCTGATTAATAAACAAGGACTGGTTAAAGTTACCAGGTGGCCACTTTTTTATTCAACAATTAAAGTCCTACCCAATGTCTCTTCACCCCAAGGGATTTTTGTTTAAGGAATTCTAGCATCATTTTGACCAGTTGGCTACCTAGGTGGAAGCATGTTTTTTTTTTTTTAATCTATAACTCAACCTGATTAAATGATGTGAAATTGTAAAAGAGGAAGAAAAAAATTGTTGAACTCATAAAGGAACAGATGTTTACAGAGCAGGCAAATGGACAAACAGACAATAGATATATAGACTGACAATCATCTTACAAAATCAGAGTGACTCAAATATATTTGGCCAATTTGAACTATAATAAATAGACTAGTGTGAACCTTTTTGTGGATTAATTAATAGAGATATCTTGAAATAAGAATGGCAGCAAAGGAACCTAATTTATGTTTTGATTCTCCTTTATGTGAGCTGCAGCAAGATGGTTGCTGAGAATCATGCAGCTTGTTGGAATGCTGGAATGCATGCAACTCCGTATGGTGGGCCGGTGGAGAAAATGGCAACACGGGGAAGAGGAAAAAGAACCCTCCAGTGGCATAGATGGCTCAGGTGGATGGGATTGAGAAATTGAAGTCTGGGGAGAGAAACTAAGGGAAGGATTAGAGGCCACTGGGGGTGAGGAAAGGGGAGAGGATGGCGCAGGAGGCATAGAAACCTCTGGCTGAGAAAGCTGTGGGATTTGGTCTTGGAGATACAGGGGATGAGCGTTAAAGACAGGAGCCACATCATCTAAGGAGCCTGGTAGGGTGGGAGGGAGAGTTATGGGTGGAACAGAGTGAGCCAGAAGTATTTGGGCCATCACAGAGGACAGAGTGGGAGGAGGACACATCCTTAAAGTAGAAAAGACCTATAGATGAAGGGTTTCTGCCAACTTGCTGTCACTGTGACAAAAGCATAAAATAAAAGCATAAAAAAACCAAAAAGTTTTTTGGTTTTTATAGCCTTCTTGAGGCCAAGAGCACCAAGGTTATGAACCAGGAACCCCAGAAGTGTTTTTTTCGGGGGACAGGAAATAGTATTCCCCGTGACTGAATTAAAAGTGAACAATTTTGCCTCAGGATGTAAGAGCTCTAGCCCCCCCCCCAACATGAAAATTGTCCCAGATCACACTTAACAAAAGAGATCATCACCTATTTTGAAAGTATGACACGGAAAGTCCCAACACCCATTCTCCTTGGCCTTCACCAAAGAGTGCGGGGCGGGATCCCAAGGAACAAAAATAACAGTTTTGCCTCAGGCTGTAGGGCCTTAAGGAGCATGAAAATGTTATCCCTGGGACGGCAGGGAAGTTTTTCTGCAGCAAGCTTGCAAATTTTAGGACAGCAGGATAGGTTTTCCACTGCAAGCTTGCGAATTTTAAGAACGGTAACAGAAAACCCCAGACCTGTGATGAGTGAGGAAGGTCGCTGTTCCATGCAGTGCCACTCACTATGCCTTCTCGGTCAGAGAACCATTAATGTGAGGGATTTTGTCACAATAGAGAAGCAAAAGTACAAAAAGAACAGAGATGAGCACGTGGGAAGGAGCATACCACCCACTGTGGCTGCGCTCTCATTCCACCGGAATATGGGGGTGTGGGACATACGTAACGTTTGAGTGGAGGTGGTGCTTAGGGTGGGCATTGATGATTCAAGAGGAGCTGATTATAGTTTTCTTTGCATGCAAACAGGAAGGGGAGGTGCAATTAAGGCTGAGAAAGAAGCAGGAAGTGGTAGGCGTTTCCATGTTGGCCTTCTGCCATGTTAAACCATCGCCATAAATGTACAGTAATTTATACTAGGACAAGAACCTTTCACAAAGCAGGATGCTAGGAAAACAACTACCATAGTATATCTTGTTATCTTCACATTAGTTGTCCATTCTGTCACATATAGCAAAATCAAACCAAAACAAAACAATAAAACCAATCACAACAAACGTTGAATAAAGCAAAACGATCAGAACAAAACAAAACAACAGTGAGAACAATATTGGACTTCAAAGACAGTGGGAAATCCCTGATAGCAAGTGAGGTATGAAAAGCAGCTAAATGCTTGTATTGTTTGGTTGATTTTGCAAGTCTAGGATTGGCAGTGTGAGCATCTATTGAAGGATGGCAATATGCAATATAGAGCAGGTTTTTGGAAAAGGACCATGTGCTCTACTGGAGAGAGAAAACATTTTAATTTGTGTTTGTGTGTGCATGTGTGTACTCCTGTATTTTGAACTAACACACAGGAATTGCTAATAGCTTTGTTTCTATTGATGTTCTATGGAAAGTATATAATATATACCACATTTTCCTGGATACTTTTTCAGTGGAAAATTTTGGAGTTCCTGTGGGCTAATAGGATCTCCCTCCAGCCTTGGCTGATTATTAGTCTGCAGTTATAATACCAAGAGAGGGAGCTGCAAACCCCACACACCAGGAAATGGTATTTTGGGATGTTATCTTGATATGCCATACTTATACCGTATCTCCAAGAAATTAATCCCATCTTAAGGCACTTGAATGTGCTGAAGTGTCAGTTTGATTCACAGCTGAAGTAGTGGCAGTCACCGAATGGGAGTGATTTGAACAATTATTTCTGGTTCTTTTTCTCCATTTTCTTTTTTCCTTTTTCTGTTTCTTTTTGAGGTAGTGGGGACTGAAACCAGAGCCTGCTCACTGAGCTCAGCTACGCCCTTCTTCCTTTTGTATTTGGCCCAGGGTTTCCTGAAGTTGCTGATGAGGTCCACCTGCTGGTCTTGAATTTCAGCCTCCTGCTTCAGCCTCCTGGAATACTGGGATTAAAGGTATATGTCATGATGCCTTGCATGGTGCTACCCAGGTTTCTGAGGGCAGATGTGATGCAGAAAACATGATGCTTTAGGGGACAATGCTTGCAGGCCAGTTGAGTTACTGAGAAAGGTAGGATCAGGTTTTGGTGAAATTCCTTTTGGTGCACCCTATCCTGGATCCTGTAGATGCTTGAAGAGTAGGCTGGCCAAGTGGTGACTTGAAACCCAGGCCACACCGTGACAATCAGTAGTCCCTGATCTCAAGATGATCACGTGGTGTTTGGGAGAAACTTAGTGGAGGGATAGTTCACTGTTTATGTAGTCTTTTTCCCTCTCACTGTAGCAATCTGAGATAAATCAGACATTTTCCCCTGTTACTGAGTAGCTGACTTGTAAAAGTTGTTTTTTCTATGAAGTATTTATATTTTATGGTTAGTTTTGTTGATAATTTACTATGTTACAATCTTGAAGTTATGTCCTTATATGAACTCCTTATGATGAATGTTATGTACTAACGGAAATAAAAATTAAAATGAATTAACTTTTAGAGTCTATCACCTTTCTTTTTTCTTTTTTTTTTTTTTTTGTCCTTTTCGTTTTTATCGGTACCAGGGATCGAACTTCACGACTGCCTGCTTGCTTATGCCGCTGAGCTAAATCCCCAGCCCCTCACCTTTCTTTTATAAAGATACTTATATCTCAAAGAGCCCAATTTTCTGTTAGTGAACCGAGGTCCCACTCAGCATTCTGTGTTTTCAGAGCTATTATGCATCCCTGATTGGGTTTGAATTGCCTTTGCAAACAGTGAGTGGTCGACGTAGTAAATGCATATCCATTCTTCTTTGGTCTGTGTCTCCATTTTCTTTTTCTTTTTACAATGCTGAGATTGAACTACACCCTTTGCACAGAGCTCCACCCCTAGTCCTTCTTAAATTTTTAACTTTATGACAGGTTTTCACTAATTTTTCCCAGGCCGGCTGGAACACGGGGTCCTTCTGCCTTGTGTCGCCGAGTGCTGAGATTAAAGGCGTGTGCTATCACACCTGGCTTATGTCTTGAGTCCTAAATCAGTATCCATTCAAAGTGAAAACATGGGCAAGAAGTTTGGCCTGTCTTTTGAATACCAGAGGTTTGTTCAGGAGGATAAAACTTAGAAGTTGAGTAGCAAATTATGAAAAATGTCAGAAGGTTGTTGTTTTGTTTTTTTTAAGGTCAGTTGAAGTGAGGGGTTAAAGCTGTTGGGGCTAGTGTTACATTTGGATGCTGGGCTCTGGACATGAAGAGGACAAAGTGCCTTCTGGCCAGCAGTTTTGTTCAATTACAGGTAAATAATTCTCAGTCATAAAACTACCCCAATCTGACACTGCACAGAAACTGTTGTAGACTTGTTTGGTTTCCTCACTAGTGGGTAAAGTCCAATTTGTTTCTTAAATTTGCGGCAGTGCAGTTCAGAATCTTTTTCTTGTACGAAAACTCTAGTGCTTTTGTTGCATTTATTACACAGATGGATCTATAAAAAACAATAATGAATTAACTCACCCTATGAAATTAAAAAAACTTCACGTCATTTAATTTTAAATATTTTTGTGTATGTTAGTTGGATGTGAGAAAGCAGTATTCCCAAAACCCAAGAAGTGAGGGTTTCTTTGTTTTACTTCACTGTTTTTATATCTAGTTTGAAAATAGAAACACACCAAATAGTTAGCTTAAAAGTATACTTCTAGGAGTTTCAAGTTTGGACCTTTCTTGGACAGTTTCAGGAAGAAGTATAAGTTTTAAGTGAGATGTAGCAAGTGGTACCTGCTGAAGAGTCCCCCTGTCTGCAGTGTGAAGTTCTCACGATTTATGACTGAACTTGGGTATGTCTTCCAGAAATCTGGCACTCTCCCATGTGGAATGGTCCAGGTGAATGTTGTACAAGGGTAAGGGCAAGAACAGAAAGACCCTTTACTGGTATCTGTACCATGGTGTACCTAAAACTGTCCATGACAGAGGGAAGTGGAGACTCACTGTTCTGAGGATCAGCCATTCTGGCCAAGGTTCATGCTTGACATGTGGATCGTGTCAGGGAAGCTCAAGCACTGTATATTGTTAGGGTTGGTGGTGGATTTCTCAGGCACCCTCTGAACTGCACTTCTCCTTTGGCAAAAGAAAACTGAGAGGGTGACAGTGGGTGTGCTTATTTCTAGTAGGGTCTTTGTTAGGGGGACAACTTTAACTTCACCTGCTGAAGGGGATGAGATACTATTTTCAGTATCATGTCTGTTCATAAATAGGTGAGCACATTCTTTGGGAAAGCAAGGTTGCTCTTAGGCAGAGGTGGTGTAACCAGTTCTCTCCTCCCTTTGGGGACTTGTCCTCAGGGTGGTAAAGAACGATGTCCAGAGACACAGCAAGGAGACAAGACCTGAATGTAGTTCATTAGAACAAAGAAAAGCTCACTCTAGCTGAGGGGGTCCAGGCAAGGTCAGCGAGGAGGTGCCAGGTTTAGGGGTTCATACGCAGGCTTTAATGAGCTATTTTGGTTGGTATGCAAAAAATAAACAGTGTCTTTGCTGCTTTTAGCTAGGCCTCTCATGTGAGGGGAACAGATCTGCCCTCTTCCTGCCCGCTAGCTTCCTGGGGCACAAGGGCTCTCTCTCATTGTGTTTTAAGTTTCCCAGGGTTTATTTTGACTTACTCTGATCGCTGTCCTAGCTGCCTTCTGTTTGTCTGTCTCACAGTCCCTGAAGGAGTGCCCAGGGGGAAGTACACTAGCTCATTCACGGTGTGACTGCTACTGTACCACACCCCTGGTCGTGTCTCCGCCACTAGGGTCTAGCTCACCGTGGTCCTCTTCATCACCCTTCTCTCCATGTGTCGTACGTGGCTCAAGTGTCATTTCACTGGTACAGGTTTGTAGGACAGTGTATGGGGACAGTGACTAAGTTCACTTTATTGAGAGCGAAGTGATGGCACAAGGTTAAAAGTGTGTTGCCTCCTCTCAGGCAAGTGATATGATAGGTGAACAAGGGCGAGTGTTTGGCAAGCATGGAGTCCCGTGTCCTTGAATCATAAGTATGTCAGGCTGGCTCTTGAAAGTACTTTCTGTGCTCCAAAATGTGTTGTCAGTGTGGCCTGTGATAGAAAAGTAGCTGTTGTCCCAAACATACATTCTTTCTCTTTTTCCACATTTACTGTGAGGGGCACACTAGGAAACGGAGATTGATCCACTGCAAATGGGAAGGGGACCAAGAGATGGAGAGAGAGTGAGGAGAGGGGAGGGGGAGGGGTGGAATGGAAAATTAGATGGCTTAAGATACGATACGCATGTGTATCACCTCCCCACAGTAATGTGGTCACTAGGTAAAGGTTAAAAGTTACAGAGGAGAGTCTGAACATGAAAGGGCCCTTAGGACAGAAGAATTCTCACACTCAGGGATCAGCCTAGAAAAGTCAGGACCTGCTCCTCTAATATTCAGCCCCCCACAATCTGTGGCTCACCCCGAGAGCACCACACAGTCCCCACGCCATCTCATGAGACACCTCACTCCTGCCTTGTCTACTTCCTGCTCCTTTTGCAGACAGCCTTCTCTCCACTGGAGCGCCTGTCACATACAAGTGATGTGGTGACATAGCGGCTGTCTCACAGAGCGAGCTGAACACCGTGGGCAGATCTCAGTTGGCTGCTCTTCATTCCTTCCCCAGGTAGGAAATGCTTTCCTTGGAAATGCAGAAGCTTATTTTTACCACATATTGGTCCCAGAAAAGGTTTTTATTGTTCTTGGGGAGCAGATAATGGATAGAAATTCCTTGGCTGTGTCATTCTCTGTAATCATACAGAATGCTATAAGACAGCAAAGGAAATTTGAATTCTGAGGCCAGTTTTGTCTTAAATAAAGGTAGCGTTATAGATGAAATGACAAAAACCATGTTGTTTTTTAACTTCAGTAGCCAAAGTGCATGGCAGTTTCATAGTTTAAAAAAAAATATTAAACCTGAAAGCAGCTTGTCCCTTTTTCAACTCCATAGTTTTCACAGACATTGAAACTCAAACAGAGAGGACAGAGCTGAGGTATAGCTCAGTAATAATGCAGTTGCCACATGCATGAGGCTGTGCCTTTGCCCAGCAAAAGGTATTTACATAAATGTGTATTTTTAGATTTCATACATATGTGAAAAAGGTATCAGTGATAAGGCGCCTTTAAGATCAGTATCTATTCTAGTGATAAACTGCCTGTTAACTGTGAAGGACATCTCTTGGAGCATTCAGGTGAGCACACAGCCTCAGGAGAGATTGTGTATACAATCAGTTTTCAGACAATCCCCAAGTTTCCTTCTAGGGTTACTGCAGGTTCTGTATAAATGATGAGCCTGAAATTTTTCTGGCACTCTTAATTGTGACTTCCAACCTGTAGAACTGTGAAAATAGCTGCTTACTTAAGCCATCCAGTGTTTATAGCCCAAACTGCTAAGACCCTGTCCCTGGGATTAGCTGGGAATGTGAATCCTAAGCCTGCCTTTAAGCTGCAGCAATAAATGCTGTTAAATGTTTCTTTGGTTTTGTTGTTAGAATTGTGCCATGAACATTGCCTACCACTGACCTTTGTCCCCAGCCCATTTTCTGTTTAAGGAGAGAGAATTTGTCACTAATTCAGGCAGGCTGGCCTTGAACTTGGATCCCCTGCTTTATTGCCCAGATGAGCTAGGACTTCAGGAGTGTGCTCCTGGCTATGGCTGAGCTTACACTATTAATAGGTTTGTGTAATTCTTTTGTTGTTATATTCATGGGAAGTCATAAAGGTTGGGTAGCAAGGATTAACATGTTTATTGAAGGAGTAAACACTTTGACATCTGTAGGCTCGGGAAATAGGTTACTGTAATATTTTTAGCCAAAGCACCATTTTTGTTTGTTTTTTTGAGACAGAGTCTATGTAATTCAGGCTGGCCTTGAACTCCAGGTAGCCCAGGCTGGCTTTGAACTCATGGTGATCCTCCTGCTTCAGCCTTCTGAGTGCTGAGATTACAGGTGTGCGCCATCCCAAAGCACCCTGGGAATTCCTGTCTGCCTGAGAGGGAGCACAAATCTGAGCAGTGGGTTAAAGACCCAGGATTGTTTGTCTTTTTCTCTGTGGTCTCGTCCCAACACCACACCCTTTCCTCTAAGACGTTCTCCTCCTGATTCTTAAGCAGAAATGGATGGTGATCTCTATTGTTTTCAGGAGTCACCAGGATGCCAGAAGCCTGGAGCCCCAGGACTATGAGAGTGGCTTTGCACATGCCCCAAACACTGTCAACCGGAGTCAGCTTCCTGAGAGACTGGACCTGCCCTGCTGCCCGCGCAGGCCCTGGAAGATCACCCCACAGCCCTCTCCGCTGGTGAGAATCTGATGGTTGCGCTGTTGCTTTCTAAACACAGGGACGTGAGTTAGTGACCAGGATGAGAGCCCTGACATGGACAAAGTCGATGACATGGAAGAAAACCTGGGAAGCAGTGAGGAGAGGAGAGGAGAGGAGAAGAGAGGAGAGGAGAGGAGAGGAGAGGAGAGGAGAGGAGAGGAGAGGAGAGGGGAAGAGAGGAGAGGAGAGGGGAAGAGAGGAGAGGAGAGGAGAGGAGAGGAGAGGGGAAGAGAGGAGAGGAGAGGAGAGGAGAGGAGAGGAGAGGAGAGGAGAGGAGAGGAGCAGCACCCCTTCTCCTCAGGAAGCACAGGCCCCTGGATTGTGAGGACACCTTTCAGTCCCCCACAGCTCGGCTACTTTCACCTGCATCATGAAGATACACCGCAGGAAGCAGACAAGGGGAACAAGAGTGTGCATTTCATTGCAAACAATGGGAATAGTAGAGCTGGAGCTTTCAAACTGCTTCAGTTCTGGGATGAGGTTATGTTTTCAGCGAGGGGCCACAGGGCGGGTTTCCTTGGAGGATGAGGAACCTTTTTTTGGGGGGCTGCTGGTGGGCTGCTGGTGGGCTGCTGCCTCTCACTGTCCTCCTCAAACAAGCGAGGACTATTTCAGAGCCAGCAGAAGGCCTGGCTCCAGTCCCTACGGTTGTGGTTCCAGTGTCAGACTGAGTATCATGTCCTGAGTGTCCCAAGGGGACCGAGCAGGGCTTCTTGGTGCTGGTCTTCGGCATCTGCCGGAAAAAGCAGGATGCATGAGATGAATGTAACGGCCATCAGTACACCTGTGTTCACTCATCTGTGGGATGCAGATCCTTCCATTGAAAGGACCTAACTGTAATTGCTCAGTTTCAACATCAACAGGAAAGCCCAGATATCCTCAAACAATTGTTGTTTTGGGAGTAGCGGGGGGATAATAGCCCTTGTCTTTCTTCCCGGGCTCCCTTCCTCTCCCATTTGTCCTTGGTGCTCTTCCCGAATCTCCTCCATGGCCCCTGTCCTCCCTGTCCTCCCTGTCCTCCTCTCCCCTGTGCACCCTGTCAGCACCCAGGGTCCAGCCCTGGTAACAGGCCCAGCAGCTCCACCGGGCTGGTCTTCTCCTCTCCTGGGAGCCCCTGTGCTCACCTCAGCAGGCTCCTCTTCCTGGATCATCGTCAGCATCCCTGGGACGCAGATGACATATGCATGATCCCACGGTTTGCAGGGGGCAGCTCCTGGAGTGTGTGCTGTTCTTGCCGAGGGACCTGAGCTGGAGGAGAAGGGCAGCCGCTGCCCAGCTGGGAATCTTCCAGTTTTTCCCAGAAGAGGAGGGCATCAGCTTTGTGGCAGCGCTGACTCTGAGTGTCCAGTTCCTGATGTTCCTGGCTGTTCTGTGTTTCTCCTGGCTCCTCGTGGTTTTCACTGTGCTGTTTTCCATCGTCCTCATTAGATGGACAGTACCAGCATGGTGGCATTGGGTCTTGCGCTCACCCGAATAGGTTCATGAAGCTGTGTATACTCTTCGTTTCTGTGGGTCTCTTCATGGTTCTTCTTTTCCATATACACTTTTTTTGTTCTGTTGACTCAGGTGGTCCCCTATAACCCTGTTTTTCACAGTTTTCAGTTGGTTTATCGACTTCCTGACCTTCATCTTTGCTGCTCTTGCTTTCTTCCTTTTCCTCCTCGGTGTCACCATCCTCATGTTTGTGTTTTTCAATGGATTGAGGAAGAACAAGGTGAAATTCAGGCCCACCATCCCAGGGGTCGATCCATTGCCCTCTTGTATATCTGCTGGTCATTGGTGGTGACCACTGGATCGGCTGCTGGGCCTTCACTGTTTGAATCTGTATCCTGATCCTCTTCCGTGTTAATGCTTGATGTCCACATCCAGCTCAGGTTATCCTTGGTGTCACATTTCTTGTCTATGCAGCTTCCTAGAGTTTGTGTGTTCTCTTGTTCTTCGACAGGAGGGAGTTTGGTGACAGAAGAACCTACAGCACATCCTTCATCAAAGGTTGTTATGTTACAGTGACAGCTGTATCCTTTGGAAGAGGGCTTGGCCTCTTTGTGGAAGGTGTGGGAGGCAGGGAGGTCACCTCCTGCGATCTGCTCTGTTGAGTTAACTTTCCAATGGGACTGCTTTGAATCTGAGGTGTTGCTGCTGGGCTCTGGGGTTGCCATGAAAAGTTGTGAGACTTCAGAAGAAAGTGAAAAAAAGACAGGGAAAACAAGAGTCATATTCTTAGTTAATAAAATTCAAGAATCTGTACACACACACACACACACACACACACTTAAACACACATGTTTCCAGTCTGCAGAGCCCTGCCTTTGCATCTGCTCACCTGAAAGATCAACTCTCAGTCTCTCATTCAGATGAAGAGACCTCAGAAATCCTTGAGAGTCTGAGTCTCTGTGGCCAAGAGAAAACAGAAATCTGTGCTCTGTGAGAGAATTACCATGGCAGTATTGGAGCCAAGTCATCATGGGAGATGGAAGGGGAGGAAAGGGGCCGAGGACCTGAGGGCCTATTCACTGTCTTCTAAAATATCCTGTGCACACAGCATTTAGGCTAAAGAACACCTGTCCTGCCTGCAGAAGCGTAAGTGACATGCAGGTCGCTGTGCTGTGTTACAGTGGGTCTAAGAAGACCCACACCCTCAGGGCACTCTGGGCCTCTTGGAGAAGACACACATCATCTGAGCATTGTGGTCAGGGGGGAAGTGCAGTGGAAGAGCTTATAGATGACATCGTGAGCAACCAGAAGGGCGGCTCTTTCAGGCAGGCTGGGAGTGCATAGGAGACCAGGAACACAGCCCTGGTGATGCCTTGGAGAGGAAGTGATGGAGGAAGCAGTCAGGAGGCAGGCATGATGCCACAGGCCTGCAATCTCAGCTCTTGAGGGGCTGACGAAGGAGGAGCATAAGCTCAGGCCTACTAGGCCACGTAGTAAGACCTGGTCTCCAAACAAATCCCAAGTACACAAGACGAGGTAGTTGGTGTGATCAGGGGTGGGCTGATTCCTGTGTCCTTAATTTGAGTCCCTGTCTGTCCTTGTATTTCTGTATGTGGGGCCTGTAGAAATGAGTTCATAAATACGGGACACTGGGGTGTTGTTACGAGAATCCATACCAAAGTGATTTCCAGAAAGTTCACATCCATGGACACAGTCATCATCCCACCAGCTAATGGCATATTTAGCATACCATATCCCATGATGCTCTAGCTATTAAATGGGTGTGGAAGAATGTGTGGTTGCACAGACACACTTTTCTAGGTAGTAGTGCCTTGATCTGGAGGCTGCCTAGCTGCTAAATAATTTACAGAATTCTTTGAGATCACGGGACGTATCTCCATGTTTCTGATTTATTCTGTGCCAAGTTGTGCAGGATAAAGACTATCCCTCCTGTTGGCAGAAGCATGAATGCCATAGGGTAGCTTGCTTTTGTTGTGGAGTCTGAGACAATCTATGTCATTGGGGAATTCAGAGCTTCTTTGTGGAGCTGCAGATCAGCACTCTAGTAGAGGACAGGGTGTAAGAGTAGCTGAACTTTCAAATAATGTCATTTGAGGATGTAGACGGGGACTTCATGTAGGCAGGAGTTAAGAGGAGAGCAGGACTTACCTCCTGAGAGACAGAAGTCTTCCAATCTCAAAACTTTCAAAGTAGTGGTGATACAGCCATGGTGGGGCACACCTGAGATCTTACCTGTTGGGGAGCTGAGGAAGGAGCATCGTGAGTTCCAGGGCAACCTGGTCTACATTGAAAGATCTGTCCTCCAGGAAAAGCAGCAGAAGTTGTAGGTGATATAGGAGAAATGTAACTCCCAACCTGTGGGATGTTAGATGTCTGAGTTTGTATCCTCTGAAATCAAAGAATGACTTTCACTAAACAAGGCTGGTTAATAGTAGAAGGGGTTTGTTAAGAGATAGCTCCTGAGAGACAGGAGGGGTCCTGAGCAGGTTGTTGCCAAGGTTCTCTGTCAGGGGTAAGTTAGCAAAGTCACAATGTGGGTATAACATAGGTCAAACTACAACCTATAGGGTAAGCATTGTAGCCAGTTAGCTAATACTCATCTAATAGGAAAATGAGTCACATAGCAAGGGCACATGGGAAGAACAAAGGCACTTGGGAAAGGATGGATCTGGACACCCGCCACGCCCACCCTGGCAGCTGATGCCTCTCTGGACTCACTTGACCAGGTGGTGCTAATTCCAGAATAATTCCAGCTTTGGGGAGGCCAGCAGGCCTGGCAGCTGTGTTCCTTTTGGAGGCCTGCCCTTCTTAGATGTGTCTCCACCCAGAGCTTGATGTGTTTATTTTTCTGCTAACTTCCTTGAGCACCTGCCCCCTCAGACCCTGTGTTAGTTTCTACCTAACTGAGCTTCCTGTAGCAGAGGTGTGTGGGGGAGGGTAGAGCTTAAGCCAGAATGCTCAGGCGAGGAGCTGATGTGTGGGGCGGTCCATGTGGTGAGGGACATGGCCATTGAGGTCTGGTGGCCTCTGTCCCCCTGCGCCTGGTGAGGAGCGTGGGTTGCAGCCCCTCATCCAGTGGAAATGGCAGTATTCGAGTATGAGGCGCCCTCACACACCGGGCCGAGCACCCTGAAATGTTTCCCAGGATTGAAAACCCGAATCCCAACACCACACCTCTTAGCCGGAACATGCTGGGGTCTGTCTGTGGGTTGCAGCAGAGGAGCCGGGCTGCCCTGGGCAGAGGGGTGAAGGGGCAGAGCATGGGCTGCCCCTTGGGGCTTCCGGGGTGAGGGAGGACCAAGGGCACGCGGTGTCAAGGGAAGTTCCTGTGCCTGCCCTTCAGGGTTCCCGCCCTTTCCTTACTGCCCCTCCAGGGCACCTTCACCCACATCCAGTGTGGAAGGTCGGGGGCCAAGCACCCAGCTAGGCTTTCCCGCAGCAGCAGCTGTTGGGCCTGGGCTGCCGAGCTCGTTCTCCAGGCTCTGTTTTCCTGGTGCATCCCTCTTCCTCGCTTGCCTCCCGTGTGGGGTCTCAGCCTGAACCCCTGGCCAGAAGCCCCTTCTGTGACTCCTGCTTCGTGACCGCACCACCTGTCTTTCAGCATCTCGGGGATGGGGCCAGGTTAGTGCTGTGGCACAGACATTCCCTCCCTGTGGGGCTGGGGCACAGCTTTGCGATTCCTCCCAACCTCTGGGGGTTTCCCTCCCCTCCCCTTGCCCAGAGTCTTTTCCTAAGTCTCCAGCGCCTGGCTCCCTCCCTGCAGCTGCTGTCCTGGGTCTCCAGTTACTTCCCTTTACCTCTGTGCCCTGCGTGGACTCCTGCTCACCTGGTTGGAGTGACCATTGCCGTCCTTACAGCCGTGGGGGCAGCGTTGCTTGGCGTGAACCAGTGAAGCTGTGTAGCGTGGTTTTTCTAAGTCCTTGTGACTGTGGTGTGGACCCTTCAAGGCCCGCTATCCCCACCTCTGAGGAGGTGTGCTTAGCACATGGGTGCATTGAAAGGTTTAGTATATGGGAAGCAGGGTTGTGAGGACAGAAGCAGCGCATCCTTTGGGAAGCCCTCTATTCCCTGCATGTTGCTCAGCATGCCTATTAGTCCACTGAACATGTCTTCTTTCATCCTGCATCAAGAAGATTGCTCCAGAAAGCAGACCAGAAGCACTAGAAGGTTAATTTTATTGAGAAAAAATGAACCTGTAGGAATTACAGAACTGGGTCATACAGTGTTAACAAGTCTTGTGGTTGAGGTTATGCTACTTTGCTGACAGTTTGTTGAGGGTGATTTTTGTGGGGGCTAAGAAACCTTTGACCATCACTCTCCCCAAAGAAACCAGATCTGTTTTTGTTGATCCAGCCCAAGGCCTGCCTGGATTTCACACCAGTGGTGAGGATTTGAACCCCTGTTGTGTTTTGGTTGCCTTGGGAATGGCAGACTGGGTGTGTGAGCACAGCGAGGTGTGGGCTGTGTTCACCTGGGAGGAGAGGGGCATAGTTAACAGTGAGGGGTGTTAGCCTGGTGGGAGTTCAGGGCCTACTTGGCTCCTGGGGCAGTCGGGAGGAAGCTGATGCTCAACCTCCCCTTACTGCTCCAGGAGACCGAGAGAGACGTCCTGCGTGTTTGTCTTTTACATTCATCTTTTCCCTTACTATAAGGAGGATGAGCTAGATAAATGTAATAACCCAGTAGTGCAGCCAGTATTTACTCATGTTTGGAACTCAAATCCTTTTACTACAGATAGCCCAACTAGTTTCAAAATCAACACTGAAGCACAGAGATCCTCAAAAAAAAAAAAAAAATTGTTTTCCCCACATCTCTTCCCTGACCCCTGTCCTTCTGTCAGCCCCAGGGTGCAGCCCTGGTTACAGAAGGTAGTGATGCCCACGCTGTCTGACCTAGCAGTCCACTGGGGGGCCTGTCCGCTCCTCTCCTGGGAGCCCCTTTGCTCACCTCAGTGGGCACCTCTTTGTAGGGGGTAGAAGGCATCCCTGGGTCTCGGATGATATTTTTATTTTCCAGTGGTTTATGCACGGGTGTGTCTTCACATGTACTGCATTCCTCATGATGTAGAGAGGAACTGCTGCCCGGCTGGAAACTTCCTCAGGTGATTCTCAGAACAGTAGGGCACTATCTTTGTCATTTTCTGAGCTTCTTCATCAGACACCTTATTTCATTCACCATTGTTTTGAATTTATTACTTCAGATTTTCGTTTTCCATTTTTTTCACCTCCCACAATGGATTCAATTGAGATGTTATCTCATGTTTGCCGTGTTTCTTCTTATGAAAAAGCATGAGAAATGGAAGAATTAAGATAAAGGAATTGAACTCAATCAGGGACAGGTTTTAGTGGAGGTGACCTGGACTATTGGCAGCTCGACCAGAGTGGTGGCATCTCTCACAGACTACAGACAGGGCTTCCTAGGGCTGGAAGAGGAAGTAGTGGCTGTCTGAGACAAGGCTGTTTTTCAGGCTGTAATCAGTAAGACCATTCTACTTGTGTTTACCTTTCCCAAGCAGGGCTGACAGGGCCTTGTTGGTCTGGGCCTGTGTACTCTGGGAAAGGGAATGTAAACAGCATTCATCTTAAGGGAGGAGAAACCCTGAAATAGCTGTAGCCTGTGATCTGGTTGATTATAGTGGTCTGGTTGCTTCATTCCAAACTCTAAGATTGGATAAAGGAAAATGGGTGTTGTGTTCTGTCTGGCTGCTTCATACTGATCAGTGGGGGTGATCAGGGTATCACTGGGTCTGAAGGGGAAGGATTGCCTTGACATGGTCCCTGGTGCCTGCCTGCAAGATGGCTGTGGTCCTATTGGTGAGAAATCTTTGAAACAAGTTAGAGAGGGTAAGAATAGACATGTAACCCCTGAAAGGAGGAATGTCATTAAAAAGGGGAGGATTCTTTGAGGTGCTGCTCCCCATGTCTGATCAACTGGGATTTATTAGTGTACAAACATTTTCTTGAAGTAAGGCACAAGTTCAGCAGCAGTGAGCAGGTGTAAACCTCCATAATTTTTGAGGCCACAGAGACAAGGGAGTCTAGCTGGTCTTGGCTTGTGATTAGCTGTTCTGAAACTTCCTCAAGGCTCAGAACAACAATGTAGATAGGAGACTTAATGTAAAGAGATACTATATCCGACATTGCCTGTCCTGGCCCCAGCCACGATTCCCAGGATGATAAGGAGGGGAATTAATTGCACTGCTGTCCTGAGCCTCCGATATGTGGCACCTCAAGGGATATAGGGTTATCAGGAGTTAGAGGCATGGTTAGAAAAGAGTACAATTTCCTCTTAGAGGGGTGGCAGAGATTGGCATTGGTTCCATAGACCAAAAAGAGGCCAGTCTTGCAAGAAAGCTGGGGAAAGTGATTGAACTGAAATATGAGGTTTCTTGTCCAGGTCTTCAGATGTTGTTCTTAGTGTGCCACTTAATAGAGAGTGTCCAAGTGGCCTAACTGTAAGGGGCTGTAACAGTCTAGGGGAGTTGTCACATAGGGTGTTTCTCAGGTAAGACTGAGATATTGATCGAAGTGGGTCCTTTAGGGGGTCAGGGATGGGGAGGCTTAGCCAGCTTTAGTGCACAAAAGTGTACCCAGTGGGGGGCCCTTGAGTTTAGCTGGTACTGGTTTTATGAGAATTATTTGATGTGATCTAGTGAGGCCCCTGTGTAGATCCAACCCTGCAGTGCAGAGGATAATTTGAATCCTTTGGGTAGTGGGACTGGCTTGGGTATGTGAGACTGGGCATATGACCACATTAATGTGTGGGATTGTGTTCAGCAGGGAGGAAAAGTAGGGGCCTTAAAGTGGGATTTTGGTCTGGTGGGAGGTCAGAGTCTAGTTGTCTGATAGTAAGGGGTCTCACATCAGCTCCAATGAACACAGCATGGTTGGGTTTATGGGGAAGAGCTTCACTGGAGGACAGCCAGGGCTGGAAGGTGAACCTAATGTTGTGTTTGGGTTGTGAGCTTAGTGAACATAGTTTAAAAGTCCCATTGACCCTTTTTTACCATTCTTGATGATGGGATGACAAGGAATATGGAAATTTAAGATTATGTTGAGGGGTTTTGCTAGGTGTTAGGGAATCTGAAATTCCAGTTTATTACCAGACTAAAAGAGAAACTGGGAGCCCAGACCTTGAGATGATCACAGTTAAGAGGATATTAGCTATGGGCATGCCCTTTTCTTAGTGGTAGAGAAGGCTTCCATTCATCTTGTGAATATGTCTGCTAATACTAGTAGATGATGAACACTTCTAATGGGTGGCACATGGGTGAAATCTATCTGTGGATCTTTGGCTGGTAGGTGACCCCCTGACCTGGTGTGTAGGAGAGTGGTGGGACTGAATAGTGGTCTGGGGGGAGATTTGTTGGCAGGTGGAGCAATCTGTTGATTGCTGATATAAAGTTTTTACTATTTCTGAGTTTAAATGAATGTAAGTTTATAGAAAGCAGATGCGGAGAAAAGATCCTGCATGGAAATGAGAGTGTAGTTCAGTAAGGAGAAGGCTCTGAGAAGCCTCAGGGGAGACTGCTTTCCCATGTAGGTACCACCAGGGCCCATGGAAAACAGCTTCCTATTTGCTCAAGTCTTGTTCCTCTTTCTTGGTACAAATTGGGATGGCTGATAAGGGACATAGGTGATGTTTGGAAGCCCATGGCCACTTGCCCAGCCAGGCCTGCTGCATTGTTTCCTTCAATGGCATAGCTCTTGTCCCTTTTGTGGGTTCTATAGTGTATTACTGCTACTTTGGCCAGGATAAGGGGCACCTATATTAGGACATGGATTAGTTTTCCACTTATGATGGGATTTTCTTTTGCTGTAAGAAGTCCCCATTCCAGTTGTATGCATTGGAGTGTAGGATGTCATAGGCCACTAGTAGCAAAGCTTTTGGGGACTGAAAGCCAAGCTTCTAAACCTGAAACCCCCTTAATTATCATAAAGTACCAATCCCACAATTAAACTGAATGCTGAGGTTTTAGTTTAGAAAAAGCAACTCATCCATTAACATCATTTGTCTTTAAACAAAAACACAATGACATGCATGCCAAAATTGTTGTATCCTCTTGGTTGAGCTTTGGTAGTTCATATGTTTCTAGAAATCTGTCCATTTCCTCTGTTTTCCACCCAGTGTGAGCCGAGATTTTCAAAGTAGGTATACATGATGTTTTGAATTTCCATGAGATATGTAGTAATTCCCTTTTTCGGTTCTTATTATGTGGATTTTGAGTTTTTTTCTTCTTGATAAGGTCGGCCAGGGGTTTATGAATTTTTTTATTCTCTCAAAAAACCAGGTCTTTGCTTCATTAATTCTTTATATTGTTTTTTTTAGTTTTAATTGCATTAAGTTTTGTTCTAATCATTACAATTTTCTCTCTTCTATGAGCCTTGGGTTTGACTTGCTCTTCCTTTTCTAGAAGCTGAGATATAGCATTAGTTTATTTATTTGTGTTCCTTCTGGTTTTCTTAATGTGACTATTTATTGCTATGTATTTGCCTCTTAGTTGTTTTCTTTTAGGGCTTGAAATACTTCATTCTAAGCTTGTCTTAACCTGAAGGTTTGTGCTGAAAAGTCTGCCGTGATTCTAATAGGATTTCCTTGGTAGCTGAGTTGTGTCTTTTCTCTTAACAGCTTTTAGTATTCTGTTTTTATGCTGTATGTTTGGGATCTTAATTATTACATGTCTGAGTGTAGATTTATATTGGTTGTGACTGTTTGGAGTTCTATATGCCTCACTTATTTGTATATCAGATTTTTTTCCCAATGTTTGGGAAATTTTCTGCTCTTCTGTGAATATTTTAGTCAGTCATTTGCGTTGACTCCTGCATCTTCACTGAAGCCTATGAGTCTTATATTGTTTCTCTTGGCATCATCTTGAAGCTGTTGGATTATCGTTTCATGCTGCTTTGTTGTTTTTTTATAAGTTCTACTCTTTCATGATGACTATCTGGGATCCTGTCCTCAAGATCTGAAATTCTATCCTCAGCTTCACTTAAATGGTTTTGCCAGTTTTCAATAGAATTTTTTGTTGGTCACAGGTGGGACATGGCTCAGTTGGAGGACAAGGATTAGGGCAAGCTCTGCCCAGTGTCCTCCATTGTCACATTAGAAGCAAGGCTGAGTTGGGTGATGGAAGGCCCTGTGGCAGGTGTGTTGGAGTGGTGGATAGTGGAGACAAGCTTTTGGCTTTTTAATCCAGTCTGCCTGTCCTTTTGAACTCATTGCTTATCCTCCTAGTTATATTTAAACCATGGAAATCAGCATTTATGAGCTTGTATCTAGGAGTCTGAAGTCATTTTTCTAGCTTTTGAAGCTTTCTTGTAATATGGGGAGTGGACTGGGAGATGAACAATAGATCTGCCTTTTTGTGAACTCAGGATTCACATTAGTATATTTTACCATAGCCTCTGTGAGGCAGGACATAAAAAGGGCTGAATTTTTATGAGATCCCTGAGTAATCTCTTTTAGTTTGTCTTAGTGTAATGCCTTATGCATATTTTTTCCATTCTGGCCAGGAGACATTTATTATGTGATCATGTTCCCAAGACCATGGTCTGTCTCTTGTATTATTGTGGGATGGGTAGGATTTGTTTTGGAACTGCTTGTGCTGCTGTTGTATCATATTATCTGAAATCTGATGGTTGAATTCATCTGTGTAAAATACTACTGCTGGTCAGATATGTTCCTGTAACAGAAAATACCTGCCTAAGCCTGTACACTTCAGTTTGCTAATTACTCAGGTAATAGTTCCTGTTCCAGTTTTGGTGCTCCTATCTCTTAGAAAGGGCTGGTCACTGTGATGAATAGCTAGTTGCTGTGATGCACACTGTGTAAACCAGCCCCCAGTTGACAAGCCATGTTGCCTCTGTACATCCTGCTTGCTTATCCCATATAAGCCCTGGACCACCAGAGATCAGAACCTGATATTCTGGGGATGATCCTGATCAGTGCCTGCCAATGTAAATAAATCTGACTCCAAATCCTTGGTGTTATTTTGTGTTTGTGCTTGTTATAGCATTCTCTTTCATCAGATGTAAGGAGAAAGGAAATAATTAAATAGATTTCTCACCATGTGATGCTGAATGCCTGGGTGATACAGAGGAATTAATTCCTATATTAAGTGGGATTTTCAAAGTAGGATCCCAGGTGCTGTTCAACGTGGGCCAATTCATGGAAAAAGAAATATGAACTCTCGCCTCCTGTTGGAGTGGGAGGATGATGGAGTTGGCACAAGAAGGAATGACCAGTGGGGAAGAAAGAAGAGAGTTGATCTTGTTGGGGGCATAGGTTCAAGAGTAGAGGGGGAGTGGTTGGGGGAGTCACTTGTGTTGAGGTCAGAGTCTTAGAAGCTAGGTGTAAGTTTTCTTCCAGGAGGAGATCCTGATGTACAAGTTTGGCAGAGAAAGAGATGTGAGAGGAGGGAGAAAGAGGCCTGAGTATAAGGAACCTCTTACCACTTGCCTCTTTCCTGCAACCAAATGGCCTTTGTTGGCTGGAACTTTTTGGGAAAGGGAAAGGAGAAGAGAAAAACAGGGCAGGGGGAGGCAGCTAGGAGATAGCTCTTAGCTACTGGCAGTTCCCCCAACTAAGTCCCAGTGCACTGCCTTATGCTGTATGTGGTTGCAAACCAGCATGGAGCCAGAGGAGTAATGGGGTAGAGGAAAAGAAAGAGGAAGAGTCCTAGAAGTTTGACCTCAAGCAAGTGCAAGTTACCTTCCCTAGCTAGGCAGTTCCTACAGCGTGCCAGATCTCGATCACTGCCCCCAGACTCTGTCCCTATTGAACATAAGAGGTAGGTGAGAGGGAGGGACGGAGGAAAAGAGGTGGGGAACATGGGGGTTTTGGCACCAAACGTTAGGTTCTGGGAAAAGGAGATCTTGTGTGTGTTGTATTTCTAAAGTTGTTCATGAGATTCCTGATTTTGTGCATCATTTTGAATTTCTTCCTTTTCATTGCTAGTTTCTTTATAAGGCTTCTGATGTTTTTCATCACTGGTCTCAGTTTCATTGTTGTTCGTCTGGTTGGCATTGTCCTCTTTTTGGATTTTCCCAGTACATTCAGTTAGCATGGAGTCATCACTATTTCTAACTATTTTCCTATTTCTAACTGTGCCTAAGGTTCCTGCTATTCTTCTTCATCAATGCTCCATGTCTTCATTGTTCTGGTTTTTACTGTTCTCCTTTTCATCTTTGTCAGTTGGTTCAGGAAGGACCAACTACATTTCTGGCCAGGCATGTTTGCAGTCAGTCCTTTGTCACTGGTATTTTGGATTCTTCACCCATCCAGTTGTTGTCAGTGGCCATCGGAGGAGCTGTTGAGTCTCTATTGTCAGAGTCTGATCTTGTACTGGGTTAGTACTTGGATTGAGATCTGGATTGTGTAGTATTAACTTTCATGTTTTCTGCATCTTCCTGGACTTTCTGTTTGCTCTGGCACTTTGACAAGAGAGAGGCAGAGCTGACTGGGCCTTGTGAGCCTGGGATGCCTGGTCAGTGGACACCCAGCATTCAAGATGATGAAAGCTATACTTTTCCTGCTCTTTTTGGCTCTGGGTCCATTCTTTGGGTCTGATCAAATGAACACATTTCTCCTAGGGGAGGGCTCCTCTGAGAGATCTGTACCTGTGTGGACCAGGTCCTGGTGGAGATGGAGATGCTTCCCACCCCATTCTCAGGTGGCACTCTCTGCTTAGATAGTCCATCTCCTCCTGAATGCCATAGAAAATATGTGACCCTAGTTCTGAAGCCAGTGAAACTGACATGGGACACTGTGGTAACTTGGTGATAGAGCCAAGGTAGAAAAAGTTGAACGGCACATACTGCCTTGGTGAATGGGTCATTTTCCCAGGTTGAGTGTGTGTGTCAGAGAGATGAGCAGGAGGCCTCCATTGCTGGCACGGGGGTGGTTGAACATGTGTGGGGTGCAAGAAATCTGAGTGGTAGCTGTGTAAGAAGCCTCCAGCAGGCAAGTTGAGTACACAGGGAAACATGGTCATGGAGATTAGCTAAAACGGGGAATTCTAGGCCCAGGGACCAAAGAAAGGAAGATATAAGGATTCTCCCTCTGACAGTCTCCAGATTGTCCACTAGAGAGAATGTTGAAGGTTTTCAGAGATACAAAGGTTATACAAAGGACAAAGAAAAATGATTGACATATTGAAGACTTAGATATAGGCAGAGTCTTCATGAAGAGAACCCAAACTTCATGGGAAATACTTCAAAGAATCCAGAACTTGGGTCTCATCATATGAAAAAGCTTTTGCAAATTGAAAGAAATCACCTACAGAGTGAAAAGGCAGCCCACAGACTGGGAAAAAAATTAGCCTCTGTCTCTCAGAAAAAGGGCTTATATCTAGAACATTTAAAGAACTGAGAAAGATCAAATCCCCCAAATTGAAAGAGCCAATACAAAAATGGGCATCTGAGGTAAATACATACTTCTCATATGAAGAATATAAATAGAAAATAAATTTATAAAAAATGTTCAACATCACTGGTCATTCAAGAGATGGAAATTAAAACAATGCTGACATTGTATCTCACTTTGGAAAGAATGGCTGTCATCAAGAAATCAACCAGTAACAAATACTGGAAGGTGGGAAAAAGGAACACTTCTCTGCTGTTGGTGGGAGTGTGGACAGGTACAACCATTGTGAAATCAGGGTGGAGATGCCTTAGAAAATAATTGGAGGTTCAATTTGACCCAATGATTCCCCTCTGTGTATTTCCCCAGAAGAATAAAAACGTCATGCCACAGCAATATATGTGCACTTGTTTATAGCAGCACAATTTGTAATAGGTAAATCTTGGAAACAGCTCAAATGCCCATCACGAAGGAATGGATTAAAAGATGTAATTTTATACTATGTAATTTTATACTATGGAGTACTATTCAGCTAAGAAGAAAGATAAACTTAAAATTTTATAGATAAGTGGATGTAACTTGATATTCATAAGTGCAATAAGACTAGTGTGTGTAAACATCCTCTTTCTAGTGTAAGAAGCCGAAAGAGTGAATAAGATCCTTAATGTAGAATAGATATTATGAAATTGGAAGAAACTGTTCAAAAGGAAAGAGAAACTGGGATGGAGAAAAGGGAAAAAGAAATAGATACACACACAAAATAGCTAAGATAGTTATACTACTAATTTCTGTTGGTTCATTGAAATGAAAAGTTTGTGCCTATATTATTTGATCAATTTTTTATGCCTGTATTTTATAATATGAGCAAGTGCTTTGAAGATAATAATCCACAATGTATTAACCATTGTTACTCTCCTGTCTTGTTTTGTAATTTTATATCCTTGTTTTTATTGTTTTCCCTTTAAAATAAAAAAACAATCCAAACTATTAATGACTAACTATGACTGTTTTGTTTGGCCTATAGACCCAATTTGCAAATTTGTTTGCTCTTGGGACTTGGGAGGGAGGCTATTGCTGAACAACTCAAAGCACACTTTGACAGAAGCTCCCGTGTCACAGTGACAGGTGCATCCTCTGAGGGGTTTAAGTCTCTCTGGGAAATGGGCAGGGGTAATGAGACCACCTTCAGAGGGGCTCTCCTTGGAACTGAGTGTTGAATTCTGCTGCTCAGAGTCCAATCAGTTGCTCCTGGGACATGGGGATGCCATGAAATTGTGCAACTATGTCTTTTGTCTCGCTCTGGTCCTCAGGCTTCAGGAGAAAATGTTAAGAAAAGATGATGGGGAGAAGAAGACATTTGCTTAAGCAGCAATAAGATCTGTTTCTTTTTTTTTTTTAATACTGAATTAGCCCAATCTGAAAAACATGCATCCTATAAGCTCCTGTCCTAGGAGGGGCAGAAAGGCAGTTGTCTCTCTTTAGATGCATATGCGTGCTTACATATGTTGCAAATTCACACAGACATATCTGAGTGCACCCCGAGAGAAACTGAGAGTGTTATGTTTTATCGAGTACCTTACTGGGGATACAATTGTCCTTGTACTGACATTTGTCATTCTTCCTGGCTCACATCTGAATCCCCTTTTGTGCCGCTAGGGATTGAATCAGGGCCTCACACATGCTGGGCATGTACTCTTGCACTGAGCTGCACCCCCAGCCCGAATCCCCCTTTTTGTATGTGGAACTTGCCCTCTTTGGTGAGTACGGGCTGGAGACAGCCCACTTTTTTCTTTGCTGGCAAGATAGGCCTCGTGCGTGTTTCTCCAGTCGTCCTTGTGTAAGGGCATTCATACCCACCCTAGCCCAGGGTCAGAAGCTAAAGACACAAAGAGGTAGGAGTTTCCAGCAGGGATTCTAACAGGACAAGACTGAGTTCGGGTTGGTGCTGACATCATGCTCCTGTACCAGGCAGCGCTGGTTCTGTTGATGGTCTCACTGTGTCATTTTTCTGACATGATTTTGGGCAGTGACCATGACTTCTTGACTTCAATTTGGTGTTGAAGCAGGAAAATAAGTGGTATCCCAGACAGAACAAATCATCCCAACACGGAGTGGGAGGAAAGGGTGACCTTAGTGAAGTTGGCGTCTCCACAGGGGAATCCTGTTCTTCTGAGAGTGCTGAGCAAGGCTTTGCTTTTGTACTGTCTCTCCAGGGAGACTTCTCACTGCTGGACAAAGGCAAAGGAAATGACCACAGACAGAAGCACACCAGCAGTTAAGGGGAGTGGGAAAGCCCGGTGGCCTTTCCAGGGCCATTTTACTCCACTGACATAAGTCACAGCTGTGCCTGTGCCTTGCTGTGGCATCACTACCAGCTTCTCAGGCAGCTTAGGTGTACAGCTTCATCCCAGGAGGTGGCTTCCCTGCTCAGTTCTTCAGCCTTTTCAGTGATTCTTCACCATAAAATCTTCATTAACATGAAATATAGGATACCTTTAAATGTTCAATAAATCAGTATCTCATGTACACTTGGAAATAACTGACCATTTAATAATGACACAGTGCTTTCTTATCAGCATGACTTTAATTTATAACTTATAGCGTGTGTTTTCACATACATTTGCACGTGGTTTCTTATATATCGTATGTAGATACATAGAAAAGAAAACTATTATCAAAACAAGTTGTCTGAGCTATTCCTTTTATTGTTGCTGTTGTTGTTGCTTATTTGGTTGCTTTGAGGCAGAGTCTTCCTGTGGAGTTGAGGTTGGCCTTCAACTCTTGGTGATCCTCCTGACTCAGCCTTCTGAGTGCTGGGGTTACCGCTGTGTACCACCACACTGGGATTTTATAAGCTATTCTTAAAACTTCTCATCGAGCCTGACCTTTTACCACTCTGTAGGGCTCCAGTTTTATGTGACTGCCACCATCTTGACTGGCCCTGAAAAGTTCTGGCCTGTTTTCCCCACCTTGTTCTCAGCATACTACAATTAAACAAACCCACAAGAGTGGCGCGTGAGGTTGTACAACTGTCCCAGGCTGTGCTGGCTCTGTTGATGGTCTCACTGTGTCATTTTTCTGACATGATTATACTGGCATATATGATATCATATATGCCAGTAATGTGCATGATGTCTTTGATATTATCTTGGGACAAACCAGGAAGAGTCCCGCTTGGGTAGAAGTCACCTGTTCTGACCACTACAGAAAGAAGCCCTCTTCTGACCTACAAAACAGGAATCTGGATGCGTCTCCCTGTAAATGATGGCAGACCTACATAGATCCAGGAATGTTAACTGGGTTTATGCCTCAAGATGAGAGGCAGAACTTGGTTAAATTTGTCTTCAAGGCTTAGTTTCTCAGTTTTGTGTTTTCAGAGATCTGGGGCCAATACACAGTATTCAGGTTTTATTTTGTTTGGGGCAGTTTAGCAAGGTTTTGAATTATTTTTGCAACAAGCCTGGGCCATTGTCAATTCCTATGGACAGAGGATGTTGTAATCAGAGTTTGCAAGGAAAACAATTTAATACACGACATACAGTATATGAAAGTATTTTATAATAGTCACCCAAAGATAAATACAAAAGAAAAAGTACAGGAAATATGTCTGACCATAAGACCCAAGAAATCCAGTTGAGAGCTTGGATGCCACAGCAGTGTCCTGCATGATTCCATCTGAAGACCTAGAGCCTATGAAGATGCCCTCCATGAGTCCAAGTGAGGGCCTAAAGCTCATGCAAGTCTGTGCTGGGAAGGCCCAAAGGTCAGCGGTGGAAGGCCAAAAGTCTGCACCAGCAGGATGAAGGATCTGTGACAGTAGGCTGAGGATTCTGCACTGGAGCAGGAAACAATGCTCAAAGTAAGTAACCAAGCTCCCCCGACAAGTACCACAGTCATCATCAGTGACAATGAGGTCCTGAGCTCCTCAAAGAAAAGCTAAGTTCATATCAGGAAGCCATTGTGACAAGCTTCTCCAGGAGAAGAACAGCACATCATCTTTCCCTCCGAAGTCAGGCAGCAATGTTGAAAATAAGGACTAGAGTCCCCCAAAGCGAACTGCAGCCATTCTCAGTGACAACAAGGTCCCAATCTCCTCTGACAGCCAAGTTCCTATCAGGAAAGAAGCTCAGCAAACTGCTTCAGGAGAACCAATAGCAACCAGGAGAACTGTTGATTGGAGAACTGATGGTCAACTTGTAATACCAAGTGAACCGAATCAGCATGGTGCTGAGTGTGGATGGTCCACCTAAGGATTGTTGCCAAGATTAAAAGAACTGCAGAGGAAGAAGTGTGTGCTGTTGGTTTTCGGTGGTGAGTTGGTTCTCCTGGAGGAGCTTGTTGAGCTTCTTTCCTGATTTGAACTTGGCTGTTCTCAGTGTTAGAGGAGCTCAGGACCTCATTGTCACTGAGGATGGCTATGGTACCTTTTTGGGGAGCACTGGTCCTTATTTTGAGTGTTGCTTCCTGGCTCCAGTGCAGAACCCTCAGCCTGCTGGCCCAGATTCTTCATCTCACTGGCACAGACTTGCTGGCTTCCACTGCTGACCCTGAGCCTTCCAGGGCAGAGCTATGAAATAGCCTGGCATGAGTCGTTGTTGTGGGTTCTAGGTTATCAGATGGACTCAGGAAGGACATTGCAGTAGGATTCAGACTATCACCTGGGTTCCTTGGGTCTTTGTATGTAAGCAGCTTTCCTGAACTTCTTGTATTTAACTCTTTGGGTAACTACTATAAAATAATTCTGTAAATTATGTGTCCTATATTGTCGTGTTCTCCTGTAATCCCTGACTACAACAAGAACCAACGACGCTACATTCCACTTCCCCTTTTTATGTTTGCATCAGTCCTCAGGTGGGCCGCCTACACTCAGCACCATGCAGATTTAGTTTAGCTGGGTGTTGACCACCAGTTGTCCGTCTACCACAGAGGGAGTCCATATGTTGGAATAATTCCTCAGAGCAATGCCTGACTGATATCAGAGAAACTTTCTCTTTGGGTGAGGAAAGCTTCTATCCAACCAGAGAAAGTACAGGCTTAGACCAGGAGATATCTGAATACTTTGTTGCGTTTGACTTCTGTGAAGTCTGTTTGTATATCTTCAAAAGGTGATGTTCAGTCAGACAGATCCCTAGAGTGGCTGTGGGCCTCTGGATCAGATTATTTTGAGCAGATCTGGCATCACTGGCATCACTAGTGGAGCACTGATGGCCAGGCATGGGATGTAACAGTAGCATCTGAGAGCTCTTTATGGATTAGATTATGTGTGTGTGTGTGTTTAACCTAGGCATAAACCAATCTTGTGGTCTTGGCATGTCCACTAGAGGTGGTTCCTTAGTGGCTTGTTCTTGTTTTTCCCAGTCATTTCCTTCCTTTGTATATGCAGGGGGTTGATTTTTGATCACTGTCATGGTGTCAGGAGGAATGTCCATTAGAGATTCTAGTTTTGCTTGTATGGTGTTTTTGTCTCAGAATGGTCCTTTAGAAGCTGCTTTTGTAATTTTATGTTTTCTCAATTTTTAAGGACATGAGGCTTTTGACTTTGATGTCCCGTCTAGTGGACGCTTACCACTTTGGTGAGTTTTCAGATAGCAGCAAGAAGCAATAAAATTTTTCCTTTATTTTTTAATACAGTCCATGTAGACTTCACTTTTTTGTTTTCAGACCAATTGAGGGCTGGTATGAGGGCCCATAGTTCAGCTCACTGTGCAGCTCATCCCTGTGGGAAATCTTTGGCCAAAATAACTGTCCATGGTGACCACAGCATATGTAGCCTGTCAGTGTCCATTCCTAACAGAGCCCCTCTCTGTGGAGAACCACTCAGATGACTCTCCTTAAAAAGAAAAGCAACTGTCTCTATTTTGGATAAACTTGGCCCTATCTCCATGTATTGATATGTACAGAGCTAGCTGGGCTTTGTTGGTCCCTTCAATTAACTTTAAGCTTTATAAATTGTGCTACCTAAAGAGATGATGTATAACCTATGAAGTAAAGTGACAGGACAGTGTTACCCCACCCAGTGATTCCCCAAATAAGTGCTTGAACCAGCTGGTAGGGAGAGCCATGCTTCATGCTGTTAGCTGAGACTGAGCCTCCAGAAAGAGGCTGTGACTTCCCAGAGCAAGCAGGATTATTCATCAGAACTGAAGCACAGACCCCAAATCACTAGCTACTACCTCAGTTGTGTTATGCAGATTACTCTGTATTCTTGCCCTTGGCATATCACAGAGGTGATCTCAAACTTCCTATCCAGCCCAGCTCATGGTAGTCAGAGCACTTATGTATTTCCTGCCCCTTTCCCAGTCACTTATCCTTGAGCCACTCCCCTCATGGAGAATTAATAAAAGTGGGATCAGGCTCTGGGTGTGGCCTTTGTTCCAGTGAACCACCATCTTGGCTAGACTTAGGACACCCTTATCTCCCCATAACTGTATATATATGTTAATCTCTTTATTCACAACTTGGATTGCACTGGAAGTGGTAGGTTGGGATGAACTCACTAAAATTCTAGTAACTTCTCCTTTGGATTACAGATATAAACCTTTCTGGACCACAATGAGGACAGGAAAGGGTCCTTTATAAACTACTTTCATCTGTAAACAGGGTGTACTCAGCATCTATCAGGGCTTTATCTTTAAGACTGGTCAGCTTGAGAATATAGCACATTTTATAGTGCCGGGCAGTCATTGTCGGGGAGGCCCAACTTGTTGGGCCAGGTATGTGGTAGAACTGAGTAGTTTTACCACCATAAGATTCAGATGAGGATTTCTGCATGAGAGTCCTGGGTTCTGGGAGACACAGGCATTGCTGAGCCAGCAATGTCCACAGTTATTTAGCAGGTCCAGTATAGCATGTGGTACCCAGCCAGTTAGGTCTTGGCCTAAGCTGAGACTGTCAAGCTTTTTTTGATTAGAAGGTCAGTGGTTGTTAGAACCCAGAGGCAAGGGGGTGCAGCCCTTAGTGGCTGCATCCAAGTGTTTGCACAGGGAATCCACTAGCATTCCCAGAACCCAAGGGTCTGACTAAGCATCTCTGAAGCCACATGTCATCACTCATCAACAGACAAGGCGAATGGTTGAGTGACAGCTGGAATTCGCAAGGTTGGCTGTAGAGAGAGCCTTCTTAATGTCATTGAAGGCTTTTTCAAAACTGTTCTAGGTTCTTGTCAAGGGTGTCAGTCTTTGTCAGATGAGGCATCATATAAAGGCCTTGCTTTTTCCTGTGAACTGAGGGATCCAGATTCCACAGAACCAGCAACTCCAAGGAATTTGTGGTTTCTTTCTTGTTGTTGAGAACTCCATGGAGCAAATGACCTCTTTTTCTTGTGGTTCATGGGATGGTATCCTTGCTTTAAGTTCAATACCAGCTGACTTTTTGTTTGCAGATTTTTGCCTTTGTCCAGACACCTTACAGCCAGTTTCTATCAGGTGTTGCAGGAGACCTTTTTTTCCTTCACAGCAGGCAACTTGGTGTCACTAGCCAAAGGGAGATCAGAGACATGTTGGAGGAGGTGCAGCAGTATTCTGTGACATGGAAATTGGTAAGATCAGATAAGAGGCCTTTTCCAAAGAGGGCAGGCAAGTTTTAAATCCATGGGAAGCTGAGTCCAGGTCATTGACTTTGGAGTCTAGAACTGAAAACTCATTTATTTATCATAAAGTGCCAATCCCACAATTAAACTGAATGCTGAGGTTTTAGTTTAGAAAAGCAACACATCCATTAACATCATTTGTCTTTAAACAAAAACACAATAACATGCATGCCATATGCTAACCACACTGTTGTAGGCATGCTTTGAGTTAGTATAGATATTTATAGTCCTGTCTTTTGCCAAGGTAAACACCACAGTGAGATGAGCTCCACCTGTTAAATGGTGATGGCATGTAATAGTACGCTGGCCTTGGTGATTTCTCAGGGTTGGAAGGACGTATCTCTCCACAATAGTTGCTGAGTTGCTGAGAGGCATTGCCATTAGTAAAGTAGTTGGGGATTCCTCAGATGTGGGTAGATATCAAAGTGGTGAATAACTGTTAAGGAGAATGCTAATTCAGGGTGAGATGGTTCTCTAGGGTCCCTGTCAGGTTGAACTCAGATATGAGCATAGCAAAGTTTAGAGGAGGCTACAGTGAAGAGAGACAAGTGCTTGTACTGGGGTAGAGCGCAGGACCTGAGATCCAAAGGGAGCAAAGGAGCCAAGAACTCTACGGTCAGCACATCCTGCCGTCTGTGGGAGGAGCGGATTGGAGGGACTGATGCAAAATTGTTCTGAGCTGCAGGAACAGTGGGAACAATGTTGGCCAGCATTTTGAGGCCATGTGGCCAGCTCTGCCAGACAGGGTCAAGCTGCCCTGAAAAGTAGGCAGCAGGGAGTAGAGTGCTGGTTGTGCTAGGAGCTAGGAATGTTGTGGGGTGAAGAAAGAGGTGAACAGTTTACTAGGCTTGGAAAGGGGTAAAGCAGAGGTCCTGGTTAGGGTCCTTTTGAGCTCTTGAAAAGGCAAGCATCAATGAAGGGTGCAGAGTGAGGGGCTCCTCAAGCTCACTCTTGGAGGCATCATAATGTGACCTGGCTATGACCAGGCTATGACCGCAAAATTACGAATCCACAACTGGAACCAGAAAACAGAGAACTTCACCCTTAAGACTTGGGTAAGGTAAGGAAGAGACTGTGGTTTTCCAGCCTTCTGGACTCTCAGAGGTAGTGGCAGTGCTAGAGTCTCAGGGAAGTCACGACGGGATGAAGTTGGGCCTTGCATCTAATGTTGCTGTACCCCATGTGTGCCTGAAAACTCAGCTGCAGAATGGTTTGGGTGTGATGCATGGCCTTCAGGGGCTGCAGAGATCATCATCAGCATATGGAAGGAAGATGCTAGGGTTTTGGTCAAGATCAGAAAGATCTTTCCAGAGTGCTTGTCCAACCAGAGGGGGACATCACGTAATCCATGTGGCAGAACTGTTTCGGTCAATTGTGTAAAACTAGGGTTTGGATCGATACAGGTGAATTCAAAGAGGTTGAGTAGAGGGTTATAGGGAATTGTGAAGAAGGAATCTTTTTTTTTAATATCTATTTTAACATATTTTTTCAAAGTATCTCTCGTTATCCTTTAAATATCTCAAAAATATAGATTTTGATAATCATTGATATTCTTGAATTCAGAAAGTTTTATTTTCATTATTCTACATTATAGTATAATATAAAATATATAAATTAAAATTTTGTTTTTTCATTTAAAAAAGAAAAGAAAATTAAAAGAGAAAAATCAGAATAACACAGAATTTAAAAAAATATTAACATCATAAAATCACTAGTTGATACATATTGTCATTCTAAAAATAGTTGTTAAAGTTACAAAATCCGTGGCTAGACACTCAAACATTGAGAGTTCAAACCCTTCTGTTAAATGATCTAACAGAAATTTAGTAATATGGTCATCTTACATACTATATATACTGTTATATCCTGTAGAGCACTTTTCTTCCCTTTCATTTTTACAATATCTATTTTAGTTTTTGGATCCCATTATTCTGTCAGTATTATTTTTTACACTAGAGAGACAATGTAGTATTTAATAATGTGAGTCTTATTTGTTTCATTAATGAGGATATTTTCAAGTTGCCTCCATTTGCCTATAAAGACCTCAAGATCATCCTTTTTAAAATTCCATTGTAAAAAAAATACCACAGCTTTTTCATCCACTCTGTAGTTGATGGGCATTTTGGTTGTTTTCCAAAATTTAGCTATCAAAATCTGTGCTGCTATGAACACAGGTGCACATATATCCCTGTACATGACTTTTTCAATTTTTCTGGGAAGATACCCAGGAGGGGAATAGCTGGATTGAATGGAACTTCCAATCTTAGTTTTCTGAGGAATCTCCATACTGATTTCGCACTGCCACCAATAGCAGAGCAGGACTCCTTTTTCCCGGATCCTCGCCAACATTTGTTATCAGTTGATTTCTTCATGGCGGGCATTCTTTCCGTTGTGAGATGAAATCTCAATGGTGTTTTAATTTGCATTTCTCAAATGACCAGTGATGGTGAACGTTTCTTCATATATTTATTTGCCATTTGTATATCTTAATCTGAGAACTTCATCTCTGATGCCCATTTTTGGGGAGGGTCTTTGATGGAGGCTTGATGTTTTACAATTCTTTGTACATTCTGGATATAAGTCCTTTGTCTGAGGGATTGTTGGCTAAAATTCTTTCCCATTCTGTGAGTTTTCTTTTCACTCTGTTGGTGATTTCTTTTGAAGTTCAAAAACTTTTTAGTAATATGAGATCCCAGTTGTTGATTCAGTTTGTGTTTTATTCATGAATTCTCTCCCTACCCCTATGTATCCAAGACTTCTAGCTGCCTTTTCCTCGAGTAGATTTAGTGTTTGTTTTAATATTTATATCTTTGATCCATTTTGACTGTAGTTTAGTGTATGGTGATAGGCCTGGGTCTATTTTCAGTCTTCGGCATGTGGTAAGCCAATTTTTCCAACACGATTTATTAAAGATGCTTTTTTCCAGTGAATGTGTTTGGCCCCTTTGTCAAATATCAGGTGGCTGAGTGTCTTTGTAGTAGTGTTTGCAACTTCTAATCTGTTCCATGGAACCTCAGATCTATTTCTTTGCCAATGCCAGGCTGATTTTATCACTGTGGCTTTGTAGTATAGTTTCAAGTCAGGAATTGAGATGCCTTCTCCTTTGCCCAGAATCACCTTTGCTAGTCTAGGTTTCTTCTGTTTCCAGATGAGTTTTAGGAATATTTTCTTTAGATCTTTAAGGTATATTGATGGTATTTTGATTGGGATTGCATTGAATCTGTATAGCAGTTTTGGATGTAGGGCCATTTTCACAATGTTGGTTCTTCTTAAGCAAGCGCAGGAATATCCTTCCTTTTTCTAATATCCTCTTCAATCTCCTTTTTAAGAGTGGTATAGTTTTCAGCATATAGGTCTTTTGCATTCTTGGTTAGGTTGATTCCTAGGTATTTCATTTTTTTGGATGCTATTATTAAAGGTGCTATTTTCATAATTTCTCTCTCATGGAGTTTTTTTGTTTGTGTACAGGAATGCTATTGACTCTTGAGTGTTGACTTTGTATCCAGCTACACTGCTGAATTGTTTTTTACCTCTAGTAGTCTTTCAATGGAGTTTTGGGGTCTTCTATGAAGAGTATCATGTCATCCACAAATAACGATAATTTAGCTTCTACTTTTCCTATTTTATTCCTTTTATTTCTACCTCTTGTCGGATTCCTGTGACTAATATTTCCAGAACTATATTGAACAGGAGTGGTGATAGTGGACGTCCTTGTCCTGTTCCTGATTTTAGAGTGAAGGTTGTCAGTTTTTGTTCATTTAGTATAATGTTGGCTGTTGGTTTGTCCTAAATGGCTTTGATGAGATTGAGGTACATACCGTGTATTCCAAGTTTCTGTAGGGTTTTTATCATGAACAGGTGTTGGATTTTATTGAAAGCCATTTCTGCATCTATTGAGATGATCATTTTTATTTTTGGCTCTGTTGATGTGGTGTATTATATTTATTGATTTACGTATGTTGAACCATCCCTGCATTCCTGGGATAAATCCTACTTGGTCATGGTGTGTAATCTTCTTGATGATTTGCTGCATTCTATTTGCCAATATTTTATTGAGAATGTTTGCATCAATGTTCACTAGTGAGATTGTTCTATAGTTGTCCTTTTTGGTTGGGTCTTTCTCTAATTTTGGTATCAGAGTGATACTTGCCTCCATGAATGAATTAGGGAGGACTGCTTCTCTTTCAATTTCGTTGAAGAGTTTAAGGAGTATTGGCATTAAATCTTCTCTAAATTTCTTATAGAATTCAGCCATGTATCCCATCAGGAACTGGGCTTTTGTTGGTCAGTTTTTAATCACATTTTTATTTCAGTAGCTGATATTGGGTTATTCAAAATTATTGTATCTTCTTGACTGTGCTTTGGTAGTTCATATGTTTCTAGAAATCTGTCCATTTCCTCTGTTTTCCACCCTATGTGAGTAGAGATTTTCAAAGTAGGTATATATGATGTTTTGAATTTCCATGAGATCTGTAGTAATTTCCCTATTTTGATTTGCAGACATCAGGAGCTACTTGTATAACGAAGGCTGCATATACCACTTATACATATTCCTGGGGCTTTTGGGTCAAAAGGAACCCATAGCCTTCACCGAATCTCTCATAAAAGACTTTAATCAGGCGTCTGGGCAACAGTAGTAACTTCTGACATATTAATGGGCTTTTTGCCTCACCCCATGCCTTTGAGACAGCTTTGATGCTATGTCTGGATTGCTTTGTCTCTTTTTTTTCCTGGGGTGTTGTAATCTTAGGCAGGATAATCTTTGACAAAGGCCATGGCGATCTACCCATCAGGGCTGAGAGTCCACACTGTGAGCTGTTTCTTTAACCACTTTTTTTTTTTTTTGCCTCAGTCAAAATGCAGCAATGCTTCTTAGTGGTGAACAGAGTCAGGAGTTGCTAACCGTCATCCCAAATGGGCAGTAGGTGATGCCATCTGACCAGCATTGGCATGTAAGGGCAGCTGTCCGGCAGAAGGCTCGAGGGTTGGAGAGAGCTTCTGTGACTGACCATAGGCAGTGACTTATTGGACTCTGGAGTTAGGGGTGGAAAGGTCGGCTCCTGTGGGATCTGATGATCTGGTGGAGAGTGGGAGCTGATGAGTGAGGAACAAGAGAAGGACTGAGGGCTGGAAATAGACGAGTGAGGAGCAGGAGCAGTGGGGCTGGCAGGTGGCAGAAGCTGGCAGAAGTGCTGGCAGAAGCTGCAGTGCCTGGGAAGGCCATACATCTGCCATGAAAGCATCCACAAGGAGGACAGGTTTTTGTGATGGAGTCTTATTCAGGCACAGAGCTGCTTTCATTTTAACTCTGTAATCTCCTTTTGAAAAAAATATTCTTTAGGATATATGCCAGAATTGTAAGCTTTGATTAATTAGATTCCATCATGACTCCTGAGGTGTATGTGGTATTCCCTTGTCCAGCGATGCAAGACAGACAAAGACAGGCTGCCCGCTTTGATAGAAGACAGACGGGATGCTTCCCTGGCTGCTTCCCTCTCGGGGTTGAAGGTCTGTCTTAGCACAGGCACATCCGTATTCCCAAGTCAGGGACCTCAGTACAGAGCTGCCTTGGGGCCATGATGACAGGCCACAGAGCCGCAGGACAAGCCCATTCACACTTCGTAGCTGAGGCAGGTGTGGAGTTATACAGCCATCTAAAGCAGTTGGCTTCATGAGGGATGTCATGCATTCACTCACACATTCATCCCGAGGTTAAAACATGCTACTCTTCACCCAGAAAACTGAAACTGATTAGTTGATCAGGCTGCTTTTCCATTCTTAACTTAGGATGGGTTACAACCAGGAAAGTACAACTCAGGAAGGTCACCATGATTCAAAAGTCCAGATGGTTTTCTTTCATTCTCCTGTAGAGCTGGCAGTGGCGGTGTGTCCCAGTCTGCAGAGGGGACCTCAGAAGTCAGTCAGAGGGGCACGCCTCCCATCCTCGTGCGGCCTGCATGCATGCGGGTAGACTCATCTCCGTGACCCACGTCACAGGCCATGCAGGGCGGTAGCTGTCTTTTCTTATTTCCCTGCCAATGCACGAATAACTTCTGTGGGGAAAATTGAATGAACATCAGCTCAGGAGGAGAAAGGAAATTTTAGTGATGTTGTGAACCTTAGAGGAGTCATCTCCAAAGTCTCAGGTGTTGTTTATAGAGAGCTTGTCTTATTTAGAGGGTGTTAAACAAGTTACAAGAATGAGGTAAGCTTTTATGAGATAAACTTTTGCTGAGGATTGCAGTGCAGTGGGTATCTTGTGATGAGGATAGTTGTGTGTAGCAACATTGTTCTTGACACAGTCACAGAAGCTTCAGTTTGATGACAAACCATGTGATTTAGCTAAGTTCAGTGGCAGAGAGCAGAATGACTACAGCTTTATTGAACAAAATGGCTGTAGTTAGGTCAGGGTTTCTGCTTTAGTAGGACTTAACATCATTTGAGGATGTAGATAGGGGCTTCATGCAGGCAGGAGTGGGGAGGAGAGCAGGACTAGCCTCCTGCGGGACACATGCCTGGACCTCACTTCTTCGGGGGCTGAGGAGGTGAATCCCAAGATGACCTTGTCTACAGAGAAAAACCTGGCCTCAAAGGGAAACGGCAGAGGTTTTTGGTGATATTGGAGATGTCAGATGTGCCAAGTTTGTGTCCCCAAAAATCAAAAGAATGAATTTCAATGAACAAGGCCAGTCAGGCGTAGAAAAGATTTACTGAAAGCTAGGTCCTGAGAGACCCTGAGAGACAGGAGGGGTCTCGAGTGGGTTGTCACCAAGATCCTTTGTCAGGGGTAATAAATTACAGCAAAATCACAATAAGTACAACACGAGTCAAGCAGCCTATAAAATTACAAGTTTAATTACTTAGCTAATATTGATCTAATAAGCAAACAAATTGCACAGCAAGGATGCATGGCATTTTGGGGATTGAATGAGTCCAGACGCTCTGGGCTCCCACCTGGGCGCCTGATGCCCATCTGGACTCCCTGGACCAGGTGGTGCCAACTGCAACTTCCTGTTTAAGCCTTCAGGCCTGGCTACCGCATCTCTTCTGGAGCCTGTCCTTCAGATGCGTCTCTCCGTCCAGAGTTCGATGTCTTTATTTCTGACTGTGTACTACTATCTACCTTTCTTTCCTAACTGTGCTGCCCGTAGCAGAGGTGGGCGGGGAGGGTAGAGCTTAAGCCAGGATGCTCAGTGGGGAGCAGTCCCACACAGTCAGGTTCCTGGTACATTTTTTTTTTTTTTTTTTTTTTTTGCCCCAGTAGAGGAAGGGGTCATAATCTCTTCTCTCTTGCCCTTTACTACGAGCTTTCCATCTCATTCTCCGCTGTGATGGCCCTAGGGGGAGGCAGCCTGACGTGAGAGGCCACAGCGGTGGCAGTGGGAGAGCTGGGAGGAGGAGCTGGTGAAGGTCAGTGTACCCCGTGGGCCTTCTCACTAACCTCTTTGAGGGTCAGTTTCTAGAGTGGCTGAGTGAGCATCAGAGTGTTGATTCACAGCAATCTTGAATATAATAATGTATGTACACACTCTGTGACCCTTGGCTTACGAAATGCTCAACAAACAGAGGTAATTGAGATTATGACCATTATTACTCGGGTCACACAACACACAGAAGCACCTGAGATGCTCTAGGCACTCAGTGCACATTAATCTTTATTCTGCTCTGTGGGGAGAGGTAGGCAACCAGGAGGCCGGAAGCCTCAGCTACGCACAATGTGGAGGTCATGGTAGAAAAGCAAGTCATGGTAAGACGACGTCTCAGGTGGGGGACACATGAGCTCGGCGCACGGTTACGGGGTGGACAAGCCTCGCCTCAGCTCTGGGAAAGGCTGACGGCGCCCTCCGGGGAGCGCAGAGGAGCTGCCGGGCTGGTGTTTTGGCGCCATCTACTGGACTGACTCGGTACTTCAGTCCCGGACAAGTAGGTGGCTCTTTGGACCCAGTTGCTGCCAATAAAGAGTGATGTGGTTTCCTTTGTGTGTGTGTGTGTGTTTATGTTTGCCATTCACGAAAACATACCTTGTATCAGCCAAGAGTTTAGTTAGGATGGCTTCAGACTGTGTCCTTGAGGGGTGTTACGAGGAAACAGGAGCAAGATATTATTTGCATTGTTAGAAATTAAGCGCCAATGACATGCTTAGGGCAGCTGAGGCCATGTTCTGATCCCTGGGGCCACAGAGGCTGTGTGTGTGTAATGGGGAGTCCCGTGGAGACGGCTGCCTGGCCTGACACCCTGGGTCTGCTCAGGTTTCCTGGGGACTATGTCTCTGCCCTATTTAGACACATTTCTGGCGGCCTCCCAAGCTTCCTGCAGCTTTCCAAGCAGCTGGGAGGTGTATTCATGCCAGTGCGCTCCGCGTGTGTGTGTCAGCAGGTGTCAGCACAATCCAGGGGGTAACATACATGGCACCAAGTGACCTGCCATTGTCACTGCCCTGGGGAGGGTCCAGCAGGAGAGAGGGATGGAGACCATCCAGGCAGAAGCTAGTCAGGCCAGAGTCTACTCAGACTTCCTTAAGAGAGGCACTGTCACCCCTGAGAAGTCCAGGACCAGGACCTGTCTAGCTTCACCCATGTGACCAAGTTGATGGCAGCCTCTGTGCGGGCAGAATCTGTAACCTGGGTAGGAGGAGGCATGGAAAGGGAAGTATCCTGGCCGCCTCCAGGAATAGTGCGTGTGGAACACCCTGGGACAGTCCCTTTGTGCAGTGACCTGAGGACATAGCTCACAGCCAGACAAGAGGTAGTTGGTGTGTGTGTGTGTGTGTGTGTGTGTGGCCATTCGTGTGTCAATTTGAGCCCCTGTCTGTCATTGTATTTCTGTATGTGGGGCCTGTGGACGAGTTCAGACATAAGGGATAGTCCATACCAAAGTGCTTTCCAGAAAGCTCACGTCCATGGACACAGTCATCATCCCACCAGCTAATGGCATATTTAGCCTACCATATCCCATGATGCTCTAGCTATGAAATGGGAGTAGAACGGCGTGTGGGCACAGACACACTCACATTCCCAGCCTGCAGTGCCCTGCCCTGGTGGCTGCCTACTTGGTAGATAAGCTACAAAATTCTTTGAGTTCACAGGATCTATCTCCAGGTTTCCAATTTACTCTGTGCAGAGATGTCCAGGGTAAAGAATATCCCTCCTGGGGGTGGCTTCCTTTTGTTGTGGTGTCTATGACAATCTATGTCATCAGGGAATTTAGAACCTCTTTGGAGAGCTGCAAACAGCAATCTAGTAGAGGACAGGGTGTAAGAGTAGCCAAACTTACAGTGTCATTTGAGGATGTAGACAGGGACTTCATGCAGGCAGGAATGGAGAGAAGGCAGGACTTACCTCGTGGGAGGACGCCTTCCAATCTCAAAGCTTTTAGCCATGGTGAGGCACACCTGAGATCTTACCTGTTGGGGAGCTGAGGAAGGAGCATCGTGAGTTCCAGGACAACCTGTTCTATGTAGAAAGACCTGGCCTCAAGGGAAAACAGCAGGATGTCAGATGTGCTGAGTTTGCGTCCCCTGAAATCAAAAAGTGGATTTCACCAAACAAGGCCAGGTAAGAGTAGGAAAAGTTTATTGAGCGATAGCTCCTGAGAGACAGGAGGGGTGCCAAGTAGGCTGTCACCAAGGTCCTTTGTTAGGGGTAATTTATACAGGAAAGTCATAACGTGGGTACAGTGTGGGTCACACTACTATCACCTTATAGAATTACAAGTATAGTTGCTTAGCTAATAAGGATTCACAGGGAAATGAGTCCTGTAGGAAGAATGCATGGAAAGAACAAAAGCATGCTGGGAAGGAATGGGTCCAGATGTTCTGGTCTTCCATCTGTGCAACAGATGCCAATCTCAGCTACCAGACCAGGTGGTGCTAATTACAGAATACTTCCAAGTTAATGTTCAACTTTTTGCTGTATACAATAGGAAAAGTGTTGGTGTTTTTGGTAAACAACACACATTATATATCTTTTTATTATCAGAAGTCTAGTTAAGGGTTGCTTTGGGAGGTTCTGAATGAATTATTGGTATTTCCATTATTTCTTATAGGAAAAATAGTGTTGACTTACAACCAACTTGAATTACAGGCAGCCCTCACAAACAAACTGAGTTTGTAAGTTGTATACAAACCTAGCCAAGGAAACTGTAAGTAAATAGTCTCTGTGAAGAACATCAATGTAAATATTCTCAATCACATATTAGCAAATAAAAGGCTATGTATCAAGAAAGATTTGTCTTGTGGCATCAAGGATAGTTCAACATATAAACATATAAAAATCAATACATTTGGTTAATTCTCCTTAGCTGAATGATACAATCAGATGAATTCACTAAACGCATAAGATATCTTTTCATGATAAAAGTTTTAAACACATTTCTTGGACTTGGCAAGCTCTTGAGATGATAGAAAATTAAACTTGGAGACTTACTGTGTATTTTTACTTCTTTAGCATCTGGAAAATTCTTATTTTGTAGTATTGTCAATTTTACACACTGAAAAGAATCTAACCAAATCTTACAAAATTTTGTAGCTTATTCACTGTTACAAATGTCATAAAATTATGCATTGCTTATTCATGTTAATAAAAGTACTATAAAAGTCACTACATGTCATTTAATTAAAGATGAAATATATTCCATATAAAATGTTTTCCTTGTTTGAAAAATATACTGCATTGGATAGGTGTTAGATAGAGGAAATAAATTCTTGTGAGTTGAGGAAATAAATACAATCCTTATTTAAGTATGTCCATTTATGAATATGAAAGACTGTCATACAGAAATATTGTTTTCTACATAGTACTGTATAACAAGAGTAAATATAAAGAAGATATAACTTTAGCTAGAAACTAATGCATAAGATCAAAAAATAGAAAACAAGATCAACACAATTTAAGGAGATTAAGACACCCTGAATAGAAGTTAGCAAGTTAACATAGCTTTCTCAGTTATTAATATAACCATAGGACAAAACACAGCAAGGATTGGAGTCTTAACACGGTTCACTATCTGTTTGCTGTCTTTAACATGTACAGAGAGTAAATATAAAAAGATCAGGATAAAATATATTCTTTCAAGTATACATGAGATTGTACAAAACTAACCATATATTAGCCATAAAAATAACAAATTTTGATCAAAGAATTGACATCATCCAGAATTATGCTCTTTTACCTAGAAGATCAAAACTAGACACAAGTTAGAAAAATACAGCTTAAAATCCCCCAAATATTAATCTAAGTAAGTGAAAAGAAATTCTAAAATAAAATGGAGGCAGGCAAAACTTGATTACTGGTTTAAGGAAATATTTCTTTAATATAAAAGCGATAAAGATAGAACTCACGAAGTTGACTTACCTTCATTGTGAATGCGTGCTTATGAAAAGATACCATTGAATGAATATGGAAACAAAACACAGGTTGAGCAAAGACATCAGTACAGTTATTGACAGAATATTCATTCAGAATACATAAAGAATTCTTAAAGCAGTAAGAAAAAAAGTGAAAATGCAAGTGGAAAAATTATATATTCTTTTAAAAAATAATATTATTTTATGATGGTCACCCAGAGTTAAACACAAGAAAATGCAGGAAATCTGTCCATAACACTAAAGACCCAGAAAATTCAGCCGAAGGCCTGAATCCCACAGCAATGTCCTGCATGAGTCCAGATGAAAACCTATTGCCATGACAATGCCTCCCACGAGTCCAACTGGAGGTCTGGAGTCCACGAGAAAGACTCACGCCAGTCTGTTTTATGGATCTAGATATTCTTAAGAGAGTATTCAAATGGCAAATACCATTATGAAAATCTGCCTAAACTCATTAGTTACTAAATGGATAGTAAACCTAACTATGATATTAATACACAAAAAGAAGAATAGCTAAGACTTTTAAAAATTTATCAATAGTCATCATTTTAGAGGAGATGCCTCTTTCATACATTACTAATAGGAGAGCAAATTGGTATGACTTTTGCAAACGTCTTATCAATAGTTCCTTAGGCAACAAATTCTCCTATGGCATCATATCATATTCCTGTGTAGCTATCCCCCCAAATTTTACCTAGAAAAGTCACAAAAATGGTATCAGGAACTTTGATATTATCCCTACACTGTGGTGCACATTACATACTGTAAGAGATATAAATGGTTATTACAGGCAGACATCTAGTTTGTTTTGAATTGCCTTTTGCAAAGAACGCAGACACCATGGAGTGCGTGACCTTTGGTTCTATTTACATAGCATTCATGAGCAGCAGTGTAGGGTCCCATTTTGTCCACATCGTTGCTGATATCTATATAATTTTTTAACACCTCTCTAAAAGATGTGAGGGGACGTTTTAATCTTTTAAAAACAAGTTGTTTTTGCTTTTTTCCGAGTTTCCCATTCACTGTATTAACTGTCGCCTTGGTGGCAGAACTCTGTACTTTGATGTGTTCACTTTTGTCTAGTTTCTGTGCTGTTTTTATAATGTTTAAATATTGGACATCACTGCCCAGAATGAGTATGTAGCATTCTCCCCTTTGTCCTTTCTAAAATATTTGTCCAGGTTCAAATCTTATGTTTAAGTCTTTAATCCCCCGAGCTGTTTTGTTTTGTCTCTTGGGAGGTAGAGTTTGTCTGTGTTCTCTAGATGGCCGCATTGTGACCTGTCTGTACTACAGAATGACTGTGAGCACACGCAGCCAAACACACAGTCGTTACCTAACCAGTACAACTTGCTCCAACACTTCAGTGCTACCCTGGGGGATGAGCTAAGACCCTTCTCCTTGTCTTCACCCCCAACCTTCACTATCAGTAGAAAAACTAGCAAACTAATTTTTTCTGTGGAGATGTCCTTGCTCTAGACATTTCACACAAACGAAAAACAGGCTTTGTGGTCTCCGTGACTGGCTTACTCACTTAGCATGGTGGCTTTAGGGTTTTCCCTATTTTACCACTTTTAGAGCTTCATTGATTTTCATGGCTAAATAATATTCTCCTATATGGATTCACCACATTGGTTTATCTGTCAGTCAGTTGATATACACTTGGGAAAGGAAACTCTGAGCTTATGCAGTGAAGTTCTTCCTCCCCTATCCCAGGAGCATCTGTGTTTTTTGAAGGAGACAGTGAAGTTCTAGTCAGGCTCCAGGTGGATGGAGGGCTCCGTCATCCATGAGTAATGCCTTTTGAGTAATGCTGCAGAAGTGCATCTGTCTCCTCAAAGGATGAGGGCTGAGAAGGGAAACCTTATCTGGAAGAGCTCTGGTCAAGGAAGGCAGGGGGGCAATTCTGGGACCACTAAAGAGTCAGGAAACGGATTAAAGCTCCTTTTACAAGGAGGGCCATGGAAGACCCACGGGGAAAGGCAGTGCATTCTGCCCAGCCGCAGCTCAGTCTGAGCCAGGGCTTTAAGTTGAAAGGCTGCCGGGGCTGTCCGGGGCCCCTGGGGCTGTCGGGGGACCCCCCCCCCCCATAGCACCAAGGCGGCCAAGTCTGCGCGGGGGAGCCCTGACCCGGGAGCGGCACTGCTGTGGGGTCTGCCCTGTAGCTGGGGCACTTGGCAGAGGCCTGGGGTCTGGGGTGCAGCGGATGAGATGAGGGGACCTCGTCACCTTGGGACGTGACAACCGTCCAGGGAAAGCATGGCCTCTCGCTTCCTGATGGAGGGCGACGGCCGCTGGGAGATGCACAGGGTCAGGCCGGAAGGCTCTCCTCATAGGCTTTATTCAGATTGTGGATCGAAAGCTTTACGCCATAACGAAAGGAGAAAAGGCAAGACGGTCAGGCCAGTGGACCACGGGTCTCCCCACAGTGCTCGCCGCCTCGTTACGGCTTTCTTTTAGCTTGCTGTACTCGATGCTGTAAAAGCGAGGAGAGAAATGTTAAGTTTTTACTCTTAATATAGTTGTCTAATTTTATAACTATAGGGGAAGTAATTAGCACAACCAGTTACACTGTGGAAATAGAGGTTTCAATACAGAGCTAAACTTTACATTGATAAAAACTGCCCGTAAGCAAATAGAAACGAAGAGCAAGGCAAACATGCCAAGACGTGACTCCAGTGCCCCGTGAGGACAGCAGGTCCTGGTGCCTCAGCAGGCGACCCAGCCTGTGACCCAGCACTGACCACTGACCGCCTGGCGCCAGAAGGGCCCCACTGTGCTCCTCTCCGCACTGGCCCAGAAGTCAGTGTCTCCACAGTCCTCTCTTTCTTCAACCCAAATAAAGTACATCCACTCAGTCTCCACTCTGATCGATGCTTCTTGTCACATCTCTAAGTCGTTTCTGTTTTTTGTTTATTTGTGTTGTTGTCTGAGGCAGGGTCTTGCTAAGCGGTTCAGACTGGCCTCAAAGTCACTACACAGCCCAGGCTGGCCTCGAACTATCTGCACTCCTCCTGCCTCGGCCTCTTGAGTGCTGGGATGACAGGCATGCAGCCCACGGCGGGCTCACTTTGCTCTCTTCCTGTCCTCCAGGCCCACCCCCACGGAGGTCGCTGGTGAATTCAGTCACCTGAGCAGTTGCATCATTCTCCAGTGCTGACTGAATACATTTTCCATCCTTTATCCCAGTGAAATTTTAAAAATACAAACAGCGCCGTGAAAAATTCTTTACCGCCTCAGAAATAATCATCTCCCTGTTTGTAGACGTGGAAATCAAACCGCTCGTCATGGAATACCAGACATTTGAGTGGGCTCATGATTAGTCATGTTGATTTTTTTCTCAATATTTACAAATTTAAAGATGAATTGAAAAATATCAAGAAAATAACCTCCAGAAACAGAGAACTGGCCCTTTTAATACTTTAAACTATTAGTCTTGCTGTATCTTTCTGCTTTCTGCCTGTAAACAGACACATGGGTTTTTCTGAGAAGCTGCCTGTGCCAGTCCCTCCCTGCCAGCACTCAGGGGGCCGCCGTGCTCTCCTCGCTGGACGACGCTGCCTGACCCTTTGCCTGCGTCCTCTCCACACTGGGGGTGGTGTTTGATCAAACAGCTTTCTTGTGTGTGTGCCTGTGCTCAGAGTTCAAACCCTCTGACGGTTCCTATTCATTGGAGAAGGTGACCTGCAAGAACTCCTCCAAGACCCTGGGTGCGCTGCTGTCCTGATCTAACCCCAAACATAGCCCTCTTTTTGACTCTGCTTTAGGTAAATTGACAGCCTGTTACCAAAAGTCTTGACTTGGTTTTAAAGTTCTTTTTTTTTAAGTTTTACTTTTTGTTAGTACACAATGTTAGCAGTACACAGTGATTACATTCTTTGTGATAAGCTGGTACATATACAGAATACATATTAATTTTTTTTCAGTCTTTTCTCCTCCCTTCCTCTCCCTCCATTTCTTGGTTCCCTTCACTTTTGCAAAAAGATCTCTCTCCCTATTTCCTATTACCTTTTATTGTGTTTCTTATTTATACTTGAGGTTTCTTAGAGAAATCATGCAATAGTTCCTAAGCTATGTATCTGTATTATTTATTTAAGATTAGGATCTCGAGTTCCATCCATTTTCCTAGAAATGACTGAAATTTATTCTTTATGGCATTATGTATCAATGCCACTTTTCCTTATCTATACATTTGTCAATGAGCTTATATGCAGCTCTCAAGATTTAGCTATTGTGAACTGTGTTGCTATTAACATCAGTAGACCTGGATCACTGTCATGTCATATCTTTAACTCTTTTGGGAAGATACCTAGAAGGGGAACATGAAATTTCTAGTTTTAGTTTTTCAGAAATTTTCATTTTTCATTAGCTCTTTCCTGTGTTTTGAAAGCTACTCCTGAAACGTATGCATGGATAATATGCCAGCCATCCACATGTGTAGGGTAGTGCTAATTTGCAGCAGGAAATGGAAATCTCTATTTTTGTTTCTGAGAAAGCTTCATTGTCTGGTCAGGAATTTTTGCCAACATAAGGGCAGTGAGATTTCTGATGGGATGTTTATAATTTAACATGAGACTGGAACTTTTTGTCTAATTCCCAGAGTTTAGTAGCAGGTAATAAAATAGAGCCCTTTTAACTATCGCTATAGTCAGATATGGAGGAAACATGAGGAATAAATTCTTGATCTCTCTCGAGTTTTTAAACATTTTAAAATTTACTACAGTGATAGGCCTTACATGGCAAATACCATAATTTTGTGTGTGTATGAATTAGAATGTGAACAGTATAAATGTGGATGCTTATTTTTATATAACTTCCAAAAAAGAATTGTCTTTCTGCTTCAAGGGAGGGTACATTTAGCATTTTGTCTAAAATCTAATAGGTGTCAAAGTAAATTCTACAAAGCATTATTTTTTATTTTATGGGAAAAAGGCAAAACAATTTCATAATTAAAATATTAGGCGAATAATAGTTAATACATTGCGTATTGTCATCAAGACAGTACTCAGTATCAGATATGCGCTTGCTTAAACATTCCCTAGTCAATATTAGCTCAAACCTTTCTTTTCAATGAACTAAGAAACACTAATAGTGAGACAACTTCACTTTCCTCCCTTTCCCCTTCTTTCCTTTCCCCTTTTCCATCTCCTATTTCCTTATTCCTTTAAAAAATTTCTTCCCATTTCACAATATCTATTGTATATCTTAGACCTTATTTACTCTTTCAATTTCTCACATCAGAGAGACAATATAATGTTTACACATGTGAGTCTGATTTATTTAACTTACGAGTATGGTCTCAACTTGTGTTCATTTACTTATAAAAGTCTCAACTTTACCCTTCTTTATGGCTGAATAGTACCAGTTTGTATAAAAAAGACCACATTTTAAAAGTCTGTCTCTCAGTTGATGGGTATCTGGGTTGTTTCCAAGATTTAGCTATTACAAATTTTGCTGCTATAAACATGAGTGTACATATATCATTGTGGTATGATGTTTTTAGTTCTTTAGGGAAGATGTCCAGAAAAGGAATAGCTGGGTCAAATGGGACCTCTAATTCTAGCTTTCTGAGAAATCTCCACCCTGATTTCCACAGTGGTTCCATAAAAATAAATTCTTAGGAATCAACCTAAGGAAGGAAGTAAAAGGTGTGTGTGTATATATATATATATAATTACAGTACCCTGAAGGAGATTGAAGAAGATATCAAAAAATGGAGAGACATCCCTTGCTCATGGATAGGAAGAACCAACATAGTGAAAATGGCCATTCTCCCAAAATTGTTATACAGATTTAATGCAATCCTGATGAAAATACCATTAGCATACTTCACAGAGTTAGAGAAAATATTCCTAAAATTCATTTAGGATAGACCTAAAACATCAAAGGCAATCTTAGGCAACAAAGCAAAGGCTTGAGCATCAGAATCCCTGACTTGAAATTATACTACAAAGCTACTGTGATAAAATCAGCATGGTACTACCAACAAAACAAAACAAAAATACAAGCAGACCTGAGGACCAGTGGAACAGATTAGAAGATGCCAACACAACTACAAACACACTCAGCCACCCTATCTTTGAAAAGAGGGCCAGACATGTTCACTAGAAGAAAGCCTCGTTAATAAATGCTGTTATAAAGCAACCTTAAGAGTATAAACTCAGTAGTCTGATTACCATCTGTAGAATGTTCCATCCAACAAGAGTACATATTCTTCTCAGCAGTGCATGGGGTTTTCTCCAAAATATACCACATAGCACTAGCCACTTAACTAAATGCAAAAAAGTGAAATTATCCCATAAATATTATCAGATGATAGTGCAATAAAACTAGAAATGAATGACAAATGAAACAATATGGACTATACAAACAAATGTAAATTAATCTCTTGAAAAAAATCAGTGAGTCACAGATGAAATTAAAGAACAAATTAGTTTCTACAATCAAATGATAAATGAAATATTATATACTGGAACTTATGGGACACAATGAAAGCAGGTCTAAGATGGAAGTTCATAGCAATAATTTCCACATTATAAAAACAGAACGACACAAATAACCTGATGCTGTACCTTAAATCGAAAAATAAGAATAATTCAAGCCTCAAGCTGAGGCAAGGAAGTAAATACAAGAATCAGGGTCAAATTACTGAAACTAAAACTGAAATTAAACAAATAAGCAGCAGCAGCAGCCATGCGTCCTAGAAAGAGAACCAAGAAGAACTAACCCCTTCCTGGAGCCAGCAGCAATAATGGGCAGGAGAGAAAAAACAAGAAGCCAACACTTTCCTGTGAGCCACTTATAGCAGGCTGGAGGACAGGAAGTGCCGAACCCCCAACAAACACCCCCCCCCCCAGCAACTGGCAGATTCAGAGAAACAAGGCTGAGACAATAAATACTGAAGAAAAAACAACTTAATCCTGTATTGTTTGACTGACTTTGCAGACCTAAAGCTGGTGTTCTGAGCATCTATTTAGAGGATAACAATATGCAATATAGCAATTATGGGGGATTTCCTTCTGAAGGTGGTAGCCATTGTTAATTTCCTGCTATCCTGTTTAAAAGTCCTATATCATTTTCATTGTTTTGTTTGGCTTAGTTTTATTCTGTTTCATTTTGATTTTATTATATCCGATGGCATGGGCAGCTATTTCAAAGATAATAAGACATATTATGGTAGCCATTCTTGATTTCCTATTAGCTTGTTTTGAAGTCCTGTAACCCTTTCACAGTTTTGCTTTGAATGGCTTTATTCAGAGTTATTTTGCTTGATTTTATTCTCTTTAAAATAAAAAAATTAAAACATTTGGTTGTCTGAAAAACTGAATAAAATAGACCCTTAACTAATCTTTCCAAAATAAGGGCAGAAAAACCCAAATCTATGCACTTATCCATTTTGCGAAATCCAGAAGGTTATTGGTAACTCATTTGAGAACATGTACTTTAAAAAAATATGAAAAATTCAGTGGAAATGGATAAGGTCCTAGGAGAGGAGAAAAAAGAAGTCAACACTTTCCAGTGAGCCACTTACTGCAAAATGGAACTTTATGAAAAAGATAAAAAATTTAAATAAGCCAATATCAGTCATTAAAATTGAAGAAGTAACAAAAGAAAAAAAATCTACCAATTAAGAAGAGCTCAGGCTCTGACAGATTCATTCAAATTCCACAAGAACTTTAGAGATCTAATACCAGTGCTCCTCAAACTCTTTAATATAACCTAAAGGGGAGCAGTATTCCCAAAATCATTCTGGACACAAACATTACCCTGACTCCAAAACCAGAAAAGAGCCTCCCCTGCCAAAAGGAAACTATACGCCAATCTCTTTAATGAACACAGGTGCAGAAATTGTCAGTAAGATACTGGCAAACAGTGCAACAAATCATCAAAAATCATGACCAGATTGCATTCATGCCCAGGATGTAGGAATGGTCCAACCTATGCAAATCAATAAATGTAATACACCATAGAACTAAGGACAAAACCATGTGGTCATCTCAATAGATGCAGAAAAAGCATTTGACAAAATTGAACGACTACTCATGATAAATACACTAAAGAGAATAGGAAAAGCAAGTCTTTATCACAACCTGGTAAAAGCCATCTATGACAGACAACTGCCAAAATCATACTAAATACTGAGGAACTGAAAGTCTTCCCTCTAAACTCAGGAACAAGACAAGGATGTTTGCTAGAGTTCTCAAACTATTAGCTAGAGCAATAAGAGAAGAAAATAAAAGTGAGATGGAAGGGGAGTGCCACGCGCTCTGTGTCTGGATGTCCCCTCAAGCCTCAGGCCATCAGGAGGTGTAGGCCTTTCAAGGACAGCTTGTTAAACCCGGACAGGAAACAGAGTCACGGCATTTCTAGATCAACGCATCAGAGAGCTGGGTCCCCACTTCATAAACACCTTGGGCTGTGTGAGTGAGACGGGGCACAGGGAGGTGTGAGTGCTGCCCTCCCCTGGAGCGGGTGCTCTGCATACAGCTTGAGGAGGAGGAGAGGCCTGCTCTCCCTGCCTGGCTCTTTTCCCCTTGCTGTGTTGCTGCCATGAACTGTCCCCCTGTGCCACGCCACCCTGCCTCGGAGCCAGCTGATTACGGACTGACATCTCCACAGACAGTGAGCTAAATAAACATTTCCGCCCTTAATTTTGAACATCAGGCATTTTGTTTCAGTAATGAGAAAAGTAACTAAGAAAGTGAGGAAGAAGTTAAATTATCATAATTTGCTGATATCTGATCCTCTGCATAGAAGACCTCAAAAACTCCACTAAAAGACACATGGAACTAACCAAATTTGGCAGGGCAGCAGGATACAAAGTCAACATTAAAAGTCAATAACATTCCTGCACGCAAATAAGAAACTCATTGAGAGTGAAATTAGGAAAACAATAGCATTCACAATACTATCAAGAAAAAGGTTAGAAATTAAGCTAACCAAGGGAATAAAAGACCTCTATAATGTAAACTATAGTACTCTGAAAAAGAAGATTGGAGAAGACACCAGAAAATGGAAAGATGTCCCTCTTTCTGGATAGGCAGAACCAATATAGTCAAAATGGCCATGTTTCTAAAAACTGTTATATAGATTTAATGCAATCTCAATCAAAATACCAATAACATTTCTTAGGAACTGGAGAGCAATCTTTGAATTCATATGGAACCAGAAGAGACCTAGAATAGCAAAAGCAATTCTGGACAATAGGCAGGTCAGGGCATCACAGTCTAGGGACTTCAAATTATACTACAAAGCAACAGTGATAAAAACACATAAGACAATTATACTAAGTCAAGGTACATTTTTAAATAGATTATCTGAACTGAATTATAATGCCTTTTTTGCTTTCTTTTTTTTCCTAGTGTCTCCCTTGTATTTAATAATTAAAAAATGTTATTGAGTTTTTATGTAGGAGAAACCATGCAATAATTAAGTTTATGTGTCTAAGTTGCAATTTAGACACATAAACTTAATCATGGCATGTGTTTTGTATGTTCTTTGTCCTATTAGTCTTCTTTTCAATCTGTATATATGATAATTAACTTCACAAGGTCTTATAAAATAAAAATTTGATGCTGGAAAGGTAAAAGGAGAGTCAAGGTAGACGGTAAAGAAGGGAATTGAAATGTGTTGTGTACGTGTACCAAGTCTCCACAGGGAAGGTAACATTATGGACTGAAAGCATTACTAATAAAAGTGAGAGATTTAGAAAAACAGAAAAATTAAGCTTTCAAACTTACTAAAATTGTATATACATGACTTACTATCTGTTTTATTTCTATTTTTTTCTAAAACAAGGATAACAGTATCTGGAAGTCTTAAAGAATATAAATATGGAAAAACAATCTCTATATATGTACCAAGTAGAGACTCAAATGAGATGTAAGAAGCATAACTGTGTAAATACTGTAGGAAAACACTTAAAACCCCTTTAAAAGTTATTTCTTATTGTAAAATTGTATCATGGATGTCTGTTCAGAATTGGTTACTATTAAATGTTTTCCAGTTACTGTGAAGCAAAATTAACATCAGATATTTTGTCTCAGTACTTGTTTTACATGATATTCACAGACTGGAGTCAGGATAGTGAAAGATGAGAATAACAACTTCCTATTATTGAAGTTCTGTTAAAAATAACTATGTTGTGAATTATATAATTTATATCAATAATCTGATATTTTCAACCGACCTTCACTGTATGACTGGTTGCTGTTTTCACTGCTGTCTTCTGATATAGAGCTGTATAAAAGAGAGAACATTTATTTTAAGAGAAACATTGTAATATAAAGCAAAAATATCACTAAAAGTAAAGAAATGACAGTTGTATTAATTAATTAGTTAGTATATGCCAATGTCCACTTTGCTTCCCATATTCCATAGAGATTTCATTTATTTGTAGTATTTCATTTTTTGTAACGTTGCTGTAATTCTAAAGATGTAAATTAAGCATTTTTAAAATTCAAAAGTAAAAATGTATTATTTTCCGTTATCTTTTCATGATATTAATATATTTATGATGAAGCTTCTTCAAAGTTAAAAAAGAAAACACATATATCTATATACACATCTTTAAATTCTTAATTAATCTTCTTAAAATTATAGTATTTCTGTCAAATCAGTGTGTGTTATGGTGGATACAGTGTTAACTTGAGAAGCGGTTAACTAACCACTCAGCAGGAGCCAGGGTCCCTCCTTTGTAAACACCCTCAGCCTGCGCAGGAGGAGGCCCGAGAGGGTGTGATGCTTCCCCACCCAGGGTGTGGCCTGCTTACAATACAGACGAGGACAAGACGCGCGCTCTTTCCCTTTCTTCTTCTGTTTTTCTGGTACCGGAAATCCAACTCACCACCTCGTGCTTGTTGCTTTGCTGTCTTCTGCCCCTGTGCCTTGGAGCCAACTGATTATGAAATGAAATCTCCAAAACTGTGAGCTAAATAAACCTTTTCTTTCTTAATTTTGGTTGTCAGGCATTTTGTCTCAGCAATGAGAGAAATATAATCAACATAGTGTGGAAACAAGTAGTTATTTGGACTGCAAATTCACTTTTATTATTGAGGCCCTCAGTGAGGCCTCGATGTTCAGCTATGTTTAATAATATTTTGTGATATTTATTCAGCTTCCCATTTTCCTTGGAACACTATCCATATAAGGTTTCTGCTAAAGAAGAGGTTCATGGTGTCTAGAATATAATGATATGGCTACCATTCCTTCATTACAGATGATGAGATGAGGTTGGAATTCCTATTTTAAAATAAAAACTAAAATGATCTCATATGGATGTGCTTGGCAAGGGCCAGTGTGGCAGTCTTTGCTCACAAAATGGAGGTACAGAAGGAAAGCTAATGTCAGTTATGAACTTGTGAGTGATGAAGAGAATGACTAGCTCCTGATGACCCAGTTTGTTACTATCCTTTTTTCTTTTGCTGTATTTCATTTCTTAACCTGCAGCCCAGAAACCACTGGTTTTCATGTTTTTTCATGATCAAATGTTGTCCTGTAAAATATTTTATTAATTTATTTTTAATTGACAGGTAATTAACCTTGCTGTGACATCTCTTTCAAAAGTTAGGGTTACTTCTAGTAACCATTCAGGTTTTTTCCAGCTGTCTTCGGAGAAGCACAGGAATGAATACCAATGAAAACCAGCATCCAATTAAGTCAATTAATGACAGTTGATGATTCTGTAAATATGTCCAGATCATCCAGAATGCTGCCATGAACTTAAATAGTTGCTGATGACTTGCTGATAAAGGCATTTAATGGAAATTTTTAATGGAAATTTTGTATAAACATTTTATCTTTATCTATGTCACTGAAATTCACAGAAGAAATTTCAAACTAATCTTCTCCATTTTCATTTTCCTAAATGTTACAGCATAAATTAGAGTTTTTAATGGTTTTAAGATATGCAAATGCCTTATTATTTAAGAGACACAGAAGCAATATTCATTATGTGCAAAAAATGAAGAATCATCCTACCTGTGTTTTCTCCCTCAATCAGGGCTGTTTCCTATTTTTGCTACTTTTATATATTCTTTTACAAATTTTTTTCCCTGCCTGTCTCTGTTCATCACCTTGGCACAAATGATGGCCAGTTCAAAGACAATGATATTGCTTGAGAAGTCCACAAACCCTCCTAAATCAACGACCTCTGTCATGGTTTTCTGTCTCAAAGGATTTGCCCCTGTTTCTGGTCCTGCATGGTCAGGAAGGGTTCCTAGCTGCCTGAGATCTAAACACCATTGGTTCTACCTGGGACCTTCTTGCTCAGTGTTTCTAAGCATAAACTGAAACTAACCGCGAATTCTTACTTGGAATATTCTGAATTGCACTGAAATTCTTCTTATATTTCATTTGTTAAAATAAAATAATACTAACTTACTTACTTTTCACTTATGGTTCCTGCTTTGTACCAGCGATGCTTCATTTTATTCCATTTGAGGGCAAAAATTGCAGTTAAAACGAAGAAAGGTAGAGAAACAAAGAGACTAACTAAAAGGCCCTTTTTTTTAGGAGAAGCACGTCGTCGTTGCTTAGGTTCCAAGGGTGTCATTTTGTCTGAAAATGTCAGAGTACATTTTAAGTTTTTAAAAACTGATACTCAAAGATATTAATTTAAATAAAAAATTGAAATTAAAGTAATAGTAATCAAATAAGTCAGTATATTCTTATTTTAAAAAGCTCTCGTCTTCTGTGACTATGGCAAAGATCATTATATACTTGTCCACTCAGTAGATTTTTATATATCATTGACTACATATAATTATTGACAATTTGTAATATTACAAAAATTTATTTTTAGCATTTCTATGTATATTTATTTATGTTACATTCTAAGTGTTTGATATACTTAGAGGTTACAGATGATATTTGAAATTTAATGTCAAAGGAGTCTTCAAAACATAAAGAAATAATAGAGAAATAATAAAAATAGCACTTCAACAGAAAGTTATAAAAATAGGGCTTTGAGTGATACAAACAACAAAACTTCAAAATAGAATGAATTAAAACTGTCAGAATAAAATGGAAATATAATCCCAAAATTATGACTGGAATTTTTTCAAAGCTTCTTCCTCAATAATAGAAAAAAAATCAGTGTCATAAATTACTTGTACTTTGTACTGGAAATCACCTAAAGTGAAACAGCTAATATGAATGTCTCCCTCAAGAAAATAAGCCTGTAATTTAAAAACATCAAGCTTATAATCGTCAAGCTCATTATAATTTACAGAAAAATATTACCAATCATGTATAGAAGAAATATCAATTTTGAACAATTTCTGCAATATTTGCAGAATATAAGAGGCATACTGTGAGGCTGGTATTACTTGACACAAAATGAGATAAAGACAGTATGAAGAAGGAAGAAAGAATGAGTCAACATATTTCAAGTACACAGAAAAAATTCTTAAGAAAATTTTGACAAATAATATTCAGTAATATGTAATAAATGGGAGACCTTTTAAAAAATTGAAATAAAAGACAAATCATGATAAAATAATGATGACCAAAGGGATTTACAAAAGATATTCAAGATTAGTTCAATATTAAAAAATCCAAATACTGTAATCCATCATATCAACAGATTTGGTAAAAAACATATGAGCCTCACAATTGAAATAACAAGTGTATGCAATAATGCATATTTTTAATAACAAAAAGTTTTAGTTGCTAGGCACTGGAAAGAATTAAACATAAAGATTACCTACTAAGGATTGCTATAACTAGTGGAGGATTCAATTATTTATTCCTAAAATCAGTAATATGACTAGGATTTTTACTTCTACTACTTTTCTTTAACAGGAGAGGTTATTGGCAATACAATAAAAAATAAAAGGAAGTATAATAAATGTATATTGGAAAAAAGGGAAACTGATTTTGAAGATGTAATAGAAATCTCCAAGAACTTACAAAATCTCATAAACAAAAATAAATTTCATTATGTTGTACAATACGAGATCAGCAAAGGAGCCCAGGCATGGCGATGCATGCCTATATCATAGCACTTGGGAGACTGAGGCAAGGATCACCATGGAATCCACCCTGGGCTATAGAATGAGTCCAGGCCAGCTTGAACTACACAGTGAGACCTTGTCATAAAAAATCAACAAAGGAAATCAATGTGTATTTGTTTGCTAAAAATGAACAAAAGGAAGCTAAAGCAAAAAGCACAGCATTGATAAAGCAGTAGAAATGAAGAAAATAAATAATGCAACATCAAAACATATATGGGACCATCTCATGAAAATTACACAATCTTGAAGGAAATCAAGCAGAAACGAATGGGGCTGGGATTTAGCTCAGTGGTAGAACGCCTGTCTAGCAAGCTGGAAGCTCTGGGTTTGGTCTTTCACCTCAAAAAATAAAAATAAAAGGTAAAGAAAAATCTTTTTAAAAAAAGAACCAAATGAAGAAAGATACTGTTTTTATAGACTGGAGGATTCAGTAATAGTAGATATATCAATTCTTCCAAAATCTACAGATAGTTTGTATAAAAATCATAAGAAATCACTTTATAAACACAAACAGGTGTATTCTAAACTGTATGTGAAAGATACCTTAGTGGACTTGTTTATGAAGTTAAAGGTAACTATATCTATGATAAAAAAAGTGTTGCTTTGATGAGTTAATGATGCTTGGATCAATGGAACTGAGAAATATAGTAACAGAAGTTAGTCCAATTAATTTTTGGAAAAAATTCCAAAAACAGAGATTGGATGGGGAATTTTTTTCAAAAACTTCCTCTGAAGTAATTGGAAATCCATAAATAAAAATTAATTTCATTGATTTTTTGCCACAATCTATGAAAAATAAAATGTATCATTAACAAACTACCACACTTTCAGAAATATAGTAGGAAGTCTTTAAGAATTATGACTGGTCAGCAGCTCAGATTATTCACAGACAGCAAAGTCAGATACTTAACCTGAATTTGGAGAGAAGACAGTAGCCCAGACACCTACCAGCTGAGCCAATATGATGATACAAACTGTGAAAGCCTATCATTTCCAAAGAGTATCTGTGAAAGCCAAGAAGGCTTGTAGATATCACAAATAAATAAACAACAACAGTAGGATCCAGGTATTTAAAAAAAAAAAGTAGGAAATCATGACATCTATGAATTACCAAACAAATATCCACCATGGTTTGCAGAGAAAGTGAGATGTATAAAACATCAGAAAAATGATTCAGAATAATCTTTTTAAAACACAAGCTAAGCTGGACTGAGCCATGGGAAGCTGCTCTGGCCTTGCTGACTACCTAGTCTCACCCAGAGGGCACACCGCCACTGCCCCGTCTGGAGGAGGGAGCTGAGCTGAGTTGCGGGAACCTGCTCTGGCCTTGCCTGCGACCTTCTTTCTTTCAGCCTGGAGAGCAGCAACACTACTGCCACCACCTGGAGGAGGGAGCAGCCCTGCTGAGGAGGTTTGAGACCTACCTAGGCCATAAGGGTGACCTTCCATCACCCCGGGAGCTTTGCCATCCAAGGAGGTGGATAGTTACACAACATCCAATTCCCGGGAGAGTATGAGAGCCTTGCTGTAGGGGACTGGGGGCCCGCTGGGCTTGCGGCCACACTAGATTGGGCTTAGCAGGATTTGGGGCTTCCTGGACCATGCCAGGTGGCCTTCTTTCTATCAGGGGAGCTTTGTTGCCAGAGCGGGGAGCTGTGCAGCTTGAGGAGGCTTTAGGCCTACCTGAGAGAAGCCTGGCAACCTTCTTTTAATCCATGGGCCTCGCTGCCCACGGAGGAGGCTATGCTACCAGAGGAGTCCCAGGAGCCCAGGACATAGGAGATATTTTTCAACAAGCCCAGGGGAAGCTCTGAAACAACACTTGAAACACAGAAATATAAGAAAATGACAAAACGAAAGACCAAAATGCAATCTCAAACATCCAGCCCATCCCAAGAAAGCCTAGGAGCCATGTACATAGAAGAAAATACATGCTATATGCCTGAAATACCTGAAATAATAGTAACCAAAATAAAGAAGCAACTCCAGGAAGCTCTAAAGGAATTCAAACTAGAAATAACCTCCCAAGTAAAAGAAGAAATGAAAAAAGAAATGAAGGAAATGCTGAACATAGCTAAAGAAGACACAGTTAAAAAATTGGAGGAACTAAACAAAAAGATAGAGTCCCTGGATGAACAATATAAGAAAAAAACAGAATACATGAAGCAGATGCAAAGAGATATACAGGAAATCACAAATTCCATTGAAAGTTGTAAAAACCGCCTCAATGAATGTGAAGATAGAATTTCAGACCTCAAAGACAAGATTGCAGCTAGTGAACAGGAAAGGAAAGATCTTTTAAAAATAACAAGAAATCAGGAAATAACATTTCAACAACTGCAAGATGACACAAAGAAAAACAACATAAGATTGATAGGGATAAATGAAAAGAAAGGGGACAACATAAAGGGTGTCAAGAGGATATTTAGAGAAGTAATAGATGAAAATTTCCCAAGCATGAGATTGGATCAGGATCAGTGAAGCATATAGAACTCCAAACAGCCATAACCAAAATAAAACTACACCCAGACATATAATAATCACCATCCCAGAAATCCAACACAAGAATAGATTATTAAAAGCTGTCAGACAGAAAAGACAGATCACCTATAAAGGAAAACCTATCAGAATCACTACAGACTTCTCAGCACAAACAATAAAGTCAAGAAGAGAATGGAGTGAAGTATTTCAGATCCTAAAGGAAAATGATTTTCAACCTAGACTGATGTACCCTGAAAAACTGTCCTTCAAAATTGATGGAGAAATAAGATACTTCTATGACAAAGAACAGCTGAAGAACTTCATGATCACCAAGCCAACCCTGCAAAGAATACTGAAAGACAGTTTAGATACACTTAGGAAAAAATCACTAAACAAAGCAGACAATTAAACAGAACAGAAAGATAAAGATGCAACAGCAGAAAGATAACATGTCAACAATAAACCAACATATAACAGTTATAACCATTAATGTAAATGGTCTCAATGTACCAGTTAAAAGAAACAGACTAGCAGAATGGATCAAGAAACAAAATCTAACCATATGCTGTCTACAAGAAACCCATCTAACCCAAAAGAATACTCACAGACTGAAAGTCAAATGATGGAAAACAATACTTCATGCAACAGGACCCCCCCACCCCCCAAAAAAAAATCAGGAGTGGGTATTCTGTTTACAGACAATGTGAACTTCAAACCAAGAATGATCAGAAGAGATAAAGAAGGTCACTACATACTGGTTAGGGGAAAACTTTAAGAAGAGATAACTATCTTAAATATATATGCACCAAATTCCAGAGCACCCAGTTACATAAAACAAGTTTTAACAGAAACAAAAAACCAAATTAGCAGGAACATAATTCTAAGAGGAGATGTTAACACACCACTGACACCAAGGGACAGATCAACCAGACAGAAAATCAGCAAAGAAATAACAGATCTGAATCACACCTGTGAACAAATGAACTTGATAGACATATTCGTGTTCCATCCAACAACATCAGAATACACATTCTTCTCAGCAGTACATGGGACATTCTTTAAAATAGACCACATATTTGCTCACAGAACATATTTAAATAAATGAAAAAGAGTTGAAATTATCCCTTGCATGTTATTGGATCATAGCACTATGAAATTAGAAATTAACAATAAATGATACTGCAAAAATCCCACAAACACATGGAAACTGAATAACACACACTTGAGTAATCGGCGGGTCACAGAGGAAATTAAAGAAGAAATTAAACTATACCTACAAGCAGATGAAAACACAAATACAACTTACTGGAATCTGTCGGATGCAACGAAAGCTGTCCTCAGAAGAAAATTTATTTCACTGAGTTCCCACATCAGGAAAACAGAGCGAATACAAATAAAAAAACCTGATGTTACACCTCAAACATCTAGAAAAAGAAGATCAAGTCAAGCCCAAAATAAATAAAATCGATAAGCCCCTAGCCAATCTTATTTAAAAAAGGGAAGAAAAAGCTCAAATGCACACAATAAGGAATGAAAAAGGTGAAATCACTACAGACTCTATAGAAATACAGAAGATCATCAACACCTATTTTGAAAACCTCTACTCTCAAAGGTTTGATAACAGAAGAAATAGAGAGATTCCTAGAAGCATATGAAGTACCAAAGCTAGGTCAAGAAGATGTAAAACTGCTGAATAACCCAATTTCTATTAATGAAATTGAAAATATAATTAAATCCTTACCTACAAAGAAGAGCCCAGGCCCAGACGGATTCACTGCAGAATTCTATAAGAAATACAAGGAAGACCTAATGCCGACACTCCTCAAACTCTTCAATGAAATTGAAAGGGAAGCAATCCTTCCTAAGTCATTCCTGGAAGCAAATATTACTCTAATACCAAAACCTGAGAAAGACCCAACTAAAAAAAGAGAACTACAGACCAATCTCCCTAATGAACACAGATGCAAAAATCCTCAATAAAATATTGGCAAATAGGATGCAGCAAATCATCAAGAAGATTATGCACCATGACCAAGTGGGATTCATCCCAGGCATGCTGGGATGGTTCAACATATATAAATCAATAAATGTAATCCACCCCATGAATACAGCCAGAAGTAAGAATCACATGATCATATCTATAGAGGCAGAAAAAGCTTTTGATAAGTCCAACATTCATTTATAATAAAAACCTTACAGAAAATTGGAATGGATGGTCTTTACCTCAATATAATAAAGGCCATCTATGACAAACCAACAGCCAGTATCATACTAAATGGCCCCAAATTGAAGGCCTTTACTTTAAAATCAGGCACAAGACAAGGGTTTCCCTTATCACCACTCCTATTTAATATAGTACTGGACATACTAGCCAGAGCAATTAGTCAAGAGAGAGAAATAAAAGGGGTAAAATAAGAAAAGAAGAAGTTAAATTATCATTATTTGCAGGTGATATGATACTCTACATAGAAGACTCCCAAAACGCCATTGAAAGACTTTTAGGTATAATAAATAAATTCAGCAATGTAGCTACATACAAAATCAATACTCAAAAATCAATAGCATTCCTATACACTAACAAGAAAATCACAGAGAGAGATAAGAGAAACCACACCCTCCACACTAGCAACCAAAAAACAAAAACAAAAACAAAATACCAAAAAAGAAATATTTAGGAATTACTCTCACAAAAGAAGTGAAAGACTTATACAGGGAAAATTATAAGAAACTGAAAAAAGAAATTGAAGATGATCTCAGAAAATGAAAGACATGCCTTGTTCATGGATAGGAAGAATAAATATTGTGAAAATGGCTATTCTCCCCAAACTGTTATATAGATTCAATGCAATCCCAATAAGAATACCATTGACATACCTCATAGATCTCATGAAATCACTCCTAAAATTCATCTGGAGCGAGACGAGACCTAGAATAGCACCGACAGTTCTAAGCAGCAAAGGCAAGGAAGGAGGCATCACAATCCCTGACTTGAAGTTATACTACAAAGCAACTGTACTAAAATCAACACAGTACTGGAACTAAAACAGAGCCGAAGATCAGTGAATAGAGTAGAAGATACAACCACAACTACAAACACACTCAACCTCTTTATCTTTGATAAAGGGGCCAAACATGTTCACTGTAAGAAGGACAGTTTCTTTAATAAATGGTGTTGGAAAAACTGGCTCTCCATATGCTGAAAACTAAAACTAGACCCATGCCTGTCACCATGTACTAAAATAAAATGTAAAAGGATCAAAGATCTGAATATTAAAACAGAAACACTAAATCTATTGGAAGACAAATTGGGTAAAAACCTTGATGACATAGGAGTAGGTAGAGAATTCCTGAACAGAAATCAAATCAAATCGCATGGGAAATACTTCCCAGAATCAATAACTGGGATCCCATGTTATTAAAAAGTTTCTGCATGGGAAGCCAAGCAATCACCTCCGCTCCCTGGTAAATGGTAGCAGCCTGGCAGACAGCGGCCCTTCCAGGAGAACCAGCAGCATGTCCTGAGATCCATGTTGGAACTGAGAACACTGGGAAGTCAAGCAAGCACCTCCACTCAACTGTCCCTCAGACAAAGGACTTCTGTCTAAAACATATAAAGAATTTTTAAAAAAGCAGACCCCAAAATTCAAAGATCCAATCCAAAATGGGCATCTGAGATGAATGCACAATTCTCAGATGAAGAAATACAAATTGCAAATAAATACATGAAAAAATATTCATCATCATCAGTCATTAGAGAAATGCAAATTAAAACCATACTGAGATTTCATCTCACTCCTGAAAGAATGGCCAGGATCATGAAAACCAACAACAAATGCTGGAGAGGCTGTGGGGAAAAAGGAACTCTCCTGCACTTTTCATCGGAATGTAGACTGGTGCAACCATTGTGGAGGTCAGTCTGGAAATTTCTCAAAAAGCTGGGATTGGAAGTCCCATTTGTTCCAGCTATTCCACTTCTAGGCATATTCCTAGAACTGAAAGCATCATAGCACAGTGATATATGTGCACCCATGTTTATAGCAGCACAATTTGTAATAGCCAGATCTTGGAAACAACCTAAGTGTCCATCAACTGAAGAATGGATAAAAAAGTTGTGGTGTTTTTATACAATGGAGTACTACTCAGCTATAAAAAGGATCACATTGAGATATTTATAAATAAATGGGTGCAGCTTGAGACCATACTTATAAGCGAAATACATCAAACTCACATGTATGAATACCAAAGTTTCCCTAGTGTAAGAAATCATAAGAATACATAAAATTATGTGGTAATCATGATTCCCCATTATATTGGTTTGAAGCCTTATAATGTTTTCACTCATTAATTGGAATGGTTTTATTCTGGGCTGTTTGATTTCATTGTCTGTGATAGTATGAGCAGCTATTTTGAAGAAAAAAAGAACATCATAATATCTAGTGCTGATTTAATATCATCTTGTTTTGAAGTCCCATCAAGCTGTTGTTCTTCTGTCTCCATTGATTTTATCATGTTGTATCATACTGGATTTTATTATATGTGATAGTATAAACAAAATTTTTTATAGGCAGGGAGATAATATAGAAACCATTGTTTGTTTTCTGTTAGTTGGTTCTAAATACCCTGTAATACTTTCATTCTCTTGAATGGTTTCACACTGTCTTGATATGTTTGATGCTATAGTATATGAAGTTATACTCAAATATTTCAAGGTAAGAGACATTATGGTAACTACTACTATATCAGGTTATCTATGGTGAAACACTATGTTGCTTAAATTGTTCTGTTCTTACCTGTGTTGTTATATCCTCTTTTATCTCAGTCTCATTTTTTTTTATCGGTACCAGGGATCGAACTCACGACTGCCTGCTTGAAGGCAGGCACTTATGCCACTGAGCTAAATCCCCAGCCCCTCAATCTCCTTTTTTAAAATTCATTATTTCATTTTTTTAATTAAGGGAAAAATAAATTTAAAAAATAGGATATAGTATAGTAACTTTTTTGATTTCCTATTAACTTGATTTGAACACCTGTATTGCTCTCACCATCTTGTTTTGAGTGATTTTACTTTGTTTTGTTTCATAGTATCAAGTTGGAGTGTATATGCAACTACTTTGAATGCAATAAGCTTCACTATGATGCCCATTCTGGTTTGACTATTATCTTCTTCTGAAGTCCTGTAATGTCTCCAATGTTTCAGTTTTATTGGTTTTATTCTGTACTGTTTTGTTCAATTTTATTATACCTGGTGATATAGGCAATTCTTTTTAAGGTAGCAAGAGGCATTATGGTAAGCATTGTTGATCACCTTGTATTCTGTTCTTACATCATATACTATATGCCCATCCTTTGTTTTGATTGACTCTGTTTTGTTTTGTCACATTTGGTTTTATTCTCTTCAAAAAAAGTAATAAGAACAGGGGGAGTAATAAAACCCAAACGAGTAACTGTTATTATAAAAAAGAGAGGAAAAGAAAGTGCTCTAAAGGACATAACTGCATGTATATTTAAGTGTGTAAGATAGATAACCATATTACTAAGTTTTTGTAGGATCATTGAATACAACTGTTTGCAGTCTCACTGTTTGAATGTCCACTTTGAATGCTTTAATGTTGTAATTTGAACAACTGTTTCTAAGATGACAATATGTAATCTATTAACTAGTAATTTCTTACTGTTAATTTTTTGAAATTCTGTATTACTTGTCCCCTTTTACTGTTTTGTTTTGTTTTTTTCTCTTTAAATTAAAAAAAACACAAGCTTAATGGATGTCAGGAACATGTAGGTAAAAAAAATTACATGATATTTGCAAAACAATATGTGAACAAAGTCAGTGATATGATAAAGAAACAGAAACATTATTAACAAACCATATTGAAGATGGTAAATGCAGAGGCTGAGCTAAAAAATGCAATGGAAAGCTTTAGCAAGTTGATAAAGCTGAAGAAAAAACAGTAAGCTTTGAGATATAACATTTCAAATTCTTGATTGAAGAGGAAAAAATGAAAAAGACTGCAAAAGAAGTAAGAAATATTACAGGATTTATAGGTCATTATCAAAAGACCTAAGTTATACACAATAAAAATTAAAGGAGTAGAAATAAGGTAAGAAATATCTTCAAACAGTTACTGAATTAAAATTTCCCTGTTCTGAGGAAATGAATGTAGAAGTAGTAGAAACACATGAATTTAATCAACAAAAGAAAACTTTTACAACAAAAAGAAATAAGAAATATAGCACATACAAGAGTCCCAAAGCAAATAGCAGAAATACCCTGGAATATAAGGGAAAATCTGATGATATATTAAAAGTGGTAAAGAAAAAAAATCCAACCAAAAATATTGTGTGCAGCAAAGCCATCTTTCAGAAAGGAATGTGAGATAAATATTCCCAAACAAAGACCAAAGAAATTTACTAAAACAGTAGGTATCTTGCAAGAAATGCTAAAAGGAGTTTTATTATTACTTTTACAAAGTAAAAGCACTAATAAGTAACATAAAATATCTGAAGTTATTAAATGTGCAGGTAAAAGAAGGAATTCTGAAAACGTTTTATAAAATGAACTCTAATATCACAACATGAGGAATGAACTACCTATATCCTAAATGAAAATGATAAGATCAAGTAACAACCACAAAATCCTTTAATGGATAAGCAATGAAAAAGATGTAAACTGAGACATTAAAAGTTCATGAAGTGGGAGGAATGAAATTCACAGGCAGAATTTTTTCTCTTTCTTTATTGTCAAGAAGCTGTTTGTTTATAAGCAACCTGTTATAATTATAAGATGTTTTTAATAAGCCCCATCATAACTGTTTTGACTTGTGTCTAGATGTCCCCCTAAAGCCTGAAGGAGTCATAGGTGGGGCTGTTTCAGAGGCGGCTGAATGTAGAGTGGGATTGATTTATGTGCAATGCTAGGCTCAAGGGCATTAGGATTAAGGATGTGAGTGCTACTCACCCTAAGAACCCTGGATAAGATAAACGGGACAGCAGGCGCCATGCATGTTTTGCTACCTCTGGCTGCCGTGACCTGTTTCTCGGCTCCATGCCATCAGCCTTGGAGCCAGCCATCTATGGACTGCAATCTCTATTACATGGAAGTCAAATAATACTTTCCTCCTTTAACGTTGGATGTTGGATATTTTGCCTCAGTAATGATAAGACAGTAACATATAAATTGATATGTAAAATTAAAAACCAGAATCAAACAACTACGTATCAAAAACAAGAGTCAGAAACATGCTACAGAATAGCACAAAATATTTTGCTAATTATTCATCTGACAAAGGGGTCATACTTAGAATATACAAGGAACTCAAAAAATTTTTTTTATTTTAAAGAGGAAAAAACCAAGGAAAATTAAAAATAAAATCAATCAGAATAAACCAGAATAAGTGATACAGGACTTCCAAATCTTATGACATCAACAATAGTTACCACAATGCCTTTGCTGTCTTCAAAATAGGTGCAAATACCATCTCTGGACATATTAAAAATCGAACAGAACACAATAAATAGAAACAATAAAAACAAAACAATGAATGCAATAAAGGACATCAAAACAAGCCAGTAGTAAACACATAATGGCTTCCACAACATGTCTTGCTATCATTTAAATAGCTGCTCACGCCATCAGAGTTAACATAAACAAAAGAAAAGAAAATTAAAACCTACCCCACTAAAAAACAGTGAAAATGATATGGTTTCTGGGCAGGGATCTCCTCCCATGAGGCCTGCGTTCTGTCCCTCCGGTCCACCGCTGGTGCTGGCCCGCGGTGGTGGGCCGGGCTCTCCCCAGGCCAGCAGCCGCCCAGCCGTTGGGGGGGGGGGGCTGTCTCCTCCCTGTAGGGCTTGGCCTCTCCCTCCGCAGTCTGTGAATCCAATTCTTTAGAAATAAACTTAATTAAAAATGGGCAAAAAATCCAAATAAACTTCACAGAAGAATAAATGTTGAAGGCCATCAATATATGAAAAATGCTTAATATTCTTAGTGTATTAACCAGCTTTCTTACTGTTGGGAGTGAATATCTGACACCTGATAATTTAAAGACAAGAAATGGTTTATTTGCCTTATGTTTTCAGAGGACTCTGTAGATGGTCAGTAGGCTCTAAGGCATTATGGCACAGGCGCATAGCTAAACAAAAGTGCTCAGTTTGTAAAGACCAGGAGGCAGCGCAAGGGAATAGAACCGGCGCGGAAGAGGGCAGGGACCAGATACAGACCTGGCTCATACTTTTATGACCACCCACAAAAACCCGAAAGTGTGCTTTCCTGATCTCCCATGCCAGTCAAGTTGACAATTATGCTTCACTGTCAAAATCCATCATCCATAAGGAAATGCAAATCAAAGCTATGGAATACCACAGCTTTAAAAATGCGCAGGTACAAGAACGCCACTGGAATGCGGGCGATGATGGTCAGAAAGGGTGCACTTATACAGTCTTTGTGTGAATGTCAGTTAGTTTAGCCAACCAAGAACAGCAGGCTGGTTCTTCAAGAAGTAAAAAAACAGGAGGCAGATCACGGTGCAAAAGATGGAAAGAGAACGCACGAGTCCCGCCCAAACAGTGACCTAACCCTCAGGTATGGAGCTCTCTGAGAAAACAGGTGACCAGAGGAAATCGCAGGGTCACACTTTGAGCAATCATGTCACTGGGTAAAGTCAACAAATATTAGTATTTAGGTAGACAGGTAAAGTAACAGTAATAATTCTGACAGCCCTAGCTTGGCGAGAAAATGTCTAGACTAGAAAAGAAGTTTTGTATTCCACATTGTATCAGTTAACACACAGCAACAGAAGCCTGGCATATAATTATCATAAACACCCCACAAAGAGGGGTACTGGACCTGTCGTGTGTGTGTTTCCATACATACAGTTTTTTCATAGAGGCTACCAACTTTATATTTCTGTTAGGTCATTAATTGGATTCAACCTATCTTTTCTCTTGCTTTTCTTTTCTGTTACCTAGTGATCACTTTTTTCTTGTCTTTGCTTTTCATACCCTCTTATATCTCTTCTCTTTCCTTCTTTACTTGTAGATAAATATTATCATTTATGTGTTTTTTGACTTTTATTTCAGATTTTTAACTTACCACTCATTTTTCTCTACCTTTGTTTTCCTAGGTTAGTTAAATAGTGCATTATTCTTACACACGTTTTAAATTATATGTGGGTGCTTTCACACTGTGACATATCCACAGACTAGGGAACATCAGAGAAACCCTTTTACTCAGAAGACCTCCACACAGTAATGGGAGAGGTAGTGTTCTGATCTGCAGACCTCAACGGGAAATCACAAGTCAGGTTGCTTTCAAAATTTTATAACTCTCCAAAACTTGATTCCGTAGCTACTGAGATAGATGTAATTAAAATAAAAGAGTTTTTAAAAATGATTGCCAATTTACTAGTGAGGTCATGAAGATATGAATAAGCAATGAATTAATCAATTAGTAAAATGACCAATGAGCTCAAAGAAGATAAAAACATGTGATTAAATTAAGAAGAAAAGATGCAGGATACGAAAGAACACTTCAGAAAAAGATAGGGATTTTGAAAAAAGAGTCAAACAGAAATCCTGTAAATGAAAATCTCAATTAGTGAAATAAACACTGAACTGGAATTTTTCTCAGCTGTCAGGTGAATATATCTGAAGAAAGAATACTAGAGCTTGAAGAGAAGGTGGATGAGCTAGAACATTTAAAATGTAACAAGGAAAAGAAAGAGCAAGAATCAACAGAATGTTTAAGTATTCTTGGATAACAAAGTTTAAGACTCATAGAGAGAAGGGTAAGTTCAGACTAATGGCAAAAACAATCTATTCACTAAAATTATGACAAAATTCCCCAAATCCAGGGAATGACATGAATAATCAGGTACTGGAGATATTCAGAACCTCAAATAGAAATGAACAGAAAACAGTATGTTTATAACATATCATAGTAAAACTGGCAAAGATTCAGAACAAAGAAAGAATACTGTTAGAAACAAATGTTAAATTGCTTATAATGAAAAACCCATTAGCATAACATCAAATTTCTCAGTGGAAACTCTAAAGACCAGTAGGTCTTGGAATGAAATATTTCAAGCCCTGAATTTAAATTATTGCTTTTTCTTTTGGTACTGAGAATTGAACCTATGAACCCACACCTGCCAGGCAGGCACTGAGCCAATGAGCTATATCCCCACCCCTCTAAATTATTGATAACTGGATTACTACACCCTGCAAAGCTCTTTCAAAATTGAAGAAATTAAAGAACTTCCAAGAAAAATATAAAGAAATTCAAGACTTAAAAGCCAACATTGCAAAAAATACTTAAGGGAATTCTAAACACATAGAAGATAAGCCCACCAACAAGATCAAGGGAAATATTGTAAATGAATCCACAAAACAACAAAATGACTTGATTACTTACTACAACATTTTCAATAATAATGCTTAACATAAATGGTCTTAATTCTCCAATTAAAAGGTTCAGACTGGCTGCCTAAATCAAAAGATAAACTCAACTATATGTTGCTGGAAAAAACTCAATGCAGGATATGAAGGCAATCTGATCACAACATCTGTCAAGCAGGATTGATCTGGCTAGCTGGACTGGGTGGGCAGGCTTGCCCTTTCTCCCTCAGTGCTCCATGTGTGGCTTGCCCAAAGCTGTGCACTAGTTTGAAAAGGATGACCATCCAATCAAGGACTATTCCTGGGTCAAGGGCAGAGGTGTAGCTAAGCTCCACTGCTAGAACCTGCATACAAGCTCTCAAGCCTTCAGTAAAATCAGTGTACCTATAAAGACAAGGAATGGAAATGAAAGGTTGGAATATAACACTTCAAGCAGGTGAAGCTTGAGAACAAGGAAACAATTCACCAAGAAGAACTAAGAATTATACATAATCTCAAGAGAAGAACATCTAATTTCCTTTTTTTTATTTTAAAGAGGGTAAAACAAACATATCGAAACAGAACAAAGCATATCAAAAGAAAACAATGCAAGTGACACAGGACTTCAAAGCAAGACAACAGAAGATCAACAGCGGCTACCATAATGTCTCTTGTTTTCTTCAAAATAACTGTCCATACTTTCATATAAATTGAAGTTAAATAATACTAAACAGACTAAAATCACTCTAAGCAAAGAATAAAGGCATTACTGTACTTCACAGCATGACAAAAGGAAATCAGCAATGGCTAATGTCTGTTTTCTTCAAAGTAGCTGTTCATTTCATCATGCATAGTATAATCGATTCTCATAAACTGTTTAGGAGAAGTTCTAGGCATGTACAAGCCTGTACATGCACATCTATCCTTTCTGCATTAGAAAGAAAAACAAAACAAAACAAATTACTAGAAAAACAAGAAACAAAAAAGACAAATAAATAACAAGAGCAAAGAGCCCAAAACAATGACAACATAGGCCTTCAAAACAAGGTGGGAGGAGCATAACTAAGGTTGCTATTTTACATAGTGATCTTCAGAAGACTCTCAGATTACCAGATGTAAACATGAAGAATTGATCCAATCCTATGAATGCTGTTTTGTTTCAAGAACTAATAGAATAGTACAATCATCTTAGCTATCTTAAGTGCATATATATAAATTTATATATATTTTTTTCCCTTCCTTTTCTCCACCCTTTTTTCTCTGTTGTTGTTTCCTGTTTGAGCAGATTCTTATCCTTTCACAGTGTTTATTGAGGATTTTGTATCTTCTTTACTCTTGCTGTTTCTTACACTAGGGAGACGATATGGTATTTACACATGTGAGTTTGATTTATTTCACTTATGAGTATGGCCTCGTCACATCCATTTATCTATAACAGTCTTAATGTGATTCTTCTTTATAGCTGAGTAGTACCCCACTGTATAAAAACCACATCTTTTTTTATCCATTCCTCAGTTGGTGAGCATTTAGGTTGTTTCCAAGATCTGGATTACAAATTGTGCTGCTATAAACATGGGTGCACATATATCACTGTGATATGATGTTTTCAACTCTTCTGGGAATATTTCCAGAAGTAGAATAGCTGAGTTATATGGGACTTCCAATCCCAGCTTTTTGAGGAACCTCCAGACTGATTTTCACAGTGGTTGTACCAGTCTACACTCCCACCAACAGTGCAGAAGAGTTCCTTTCTCTCCACAGCTTCTCCAGCAATTATTGTTGGAGGTTTTCTTTAATCTTGGCATTCTTTCTGGAGTGAGATGGAATCTCAGTGTGGTTTTAATTCATATTTCTCTAGTGACCAATGATGATGAACATTTTCTCATGTATCCATTTTCATTTTGTATTTCTTCATCTGAGAAGTGTGTACTCATCTCAGAGGCCCATTTTTGGATAGGGTCTTTGAATTTTTGGGGTCTGATTTTTAAAAAATTCTTTATATGTTCTAGATAGAAGTCCTTTGTGTGAGGGACAGTTGACTAAGATTTTTTTCCCAATTTGTGGGTTTTGTTTTCATTCTGTTGAACTTTTTAATAAGACAAAATCCTACTTGTTGATTCTGGAAAGTAAATGAGTTGTTCAGGGTTCTTTTTTGGTACTGGAGATTGAATTCACAACCTCACGCTTGCCAAGAAGGTGCTTATGCCACCGAGCTAAATTCCCAGCCTGACATCCAATTCCTTAAACAAACATGACATGAAGTAAAGGAACAGATACAAACTACATATAATCATAGTGGATGGCTTTTACATGTCACTCTCACCAGTATGTCAACTAGACAAAGTATCAAAAAATAAACATCAAAGTTAAAGTGTAGCCTAGATCAAATGGATGTAACCAACATGTATACACTGTCAACTACAGAAGAATGCATTTTTTTCTTTAGCCCACCAAATGTTCTCCAGAATAGACCATAATTCAGTGTATGCAGCAAGTATTGAGGGACACAAAAATTGAAATAATCTCATGATTCTGTCAAATCACAATGGAATGAGTCTAAAAATCAACAGCAAAAAATCCCAAAGATTACAAGGTATAGGCATGAAAAATTGATTAAACAATATAAACACACATGATTCTTCAATTAAAAGAAATTAATAGTATAATTATCTTAGCAGTCATATGTGTCAAATATGTATCAATATATATCAAATATGAATCATATATATTTGTAATCTGAGTAAGTACTTTGAAAATAATATAGACTATATTAACCTTTGCTAATTTCCTGTTATCCTGTTTTGAAATTCTGTATCACTGTTCCTATTTTTTCTTTTTAAATTTAAAAATTAAGAAACCAAAGAAACTGCAAAAATATATGGATACTGATAGTGTACTTTTGAAAAATATGCATATATTTGTATGTTTATGATAAATAATAACTATAATTATCTTGGGAGTTAGTACATACACATATTACATAATGATTGTTTTTACTTCCAATCATCACACATTTCTTTCAATCTCCACAATGTCTAGCTCCTGGTTTCCTCTCATCACTGTTATTTTATTTCTATTTTTGGGTTTCTCATGTGAAGGAAATCATGTGATGGTAAATCTTCTGAGTGTCACTTAGCATTATGGACTTATCCAAGCCAAGCTATGGACATATTCATAGCTGAGTAATGTGTGTGTGTCTGTGTGTCTGTATATGAGTCCTGTCTTAGTTACTTTCTTGTCACAGAGACACAAAACAGGGTTGCATGATAAGAGGGGTCTAGCAGGGAAAAAAGCTGCTCATTGCCCTGGGGATCAGCAAGAGAAGGGAGAACATGGGGAAGAAATCATACTCTCACGGATCACACTGTCAGTGACCTGCATGTCCAAAACAAATCCCATCTCCTGACAGGAAGTCAACTGTATTGCTCACATGAGTCATTCATGTTTTAAAAGCCCCATCTGTGAGCACATGAGGCTTTGAGAGACATTTTTAAAAATCTTTTGGGACAGGGTTTCATTATGTAGTTCATGCTGGATTTGAACTCACTTTGTAGCTCAGGCTAGCCTCAAACTTGTAGTGATTCTCTTGCCTCAGCCTCCTGAGTGCTGGGATTACAGGCATGCACCATGTCCAGCTGTGAGACATATTCTTGATCTAAACCATATAATTCCTCCCTGTTCCTGAAAAGATTCATGATCATCTTTTTATGCAAAATGGACTCAGTCCATCTCTAAGAGCTATTGAATTCTTAACAGTTCTAGCACTGATGAGAGGCCCACGGGCAAAGTCTTCTCTGTGACTCAAGAAAAATTCTTAACTGTGAACCCTCATAAAAATAAAAACTAAAGTTATACATGGCTAACATACAGTGGCAGATGGTCCATATTTCTGGCATCTCCACCTCTGTGGGGTCTCCAGGGCAGTTTTGGGTTCACTTTACAGGCCTTCTTCTGAAATTGGGTTAGAACCCTTTCTGAGTCCACAGCTCTTGTACTGTGCATGGTAGCAAAACCAGAACCAAATGGATGACACCATGCTCTGTGACCAGGTTGAGAAGTAGCTGTGCCTCCTTGACTCATGGCTGCAGAGACCAGTGAGTGCCTGGATGGTTGAGCTCCAACTCTTTCCTCGCTGTTCCCGACTGAGTTTGGTTCCCTCCGGCTCCCTTCTTTATTTTTATTTTTTATTTTATTTAAGAGGAAAAAGAGAAAAACACAAAACAAAACAAAGCGGTGTAAGGGTACACGTAGTACAGAACTACAAAAAACAAAACAAAACAAAAAAAACCATTAAGAAATCACCTGTTAGTAGATTACATATTATCATCTTGAAAATAGTTGCTCAAATCACAGTATCAAAGAATACAAGGTGGACATTCAAACAGGGAGACTGCAAACAGCTGTGTTCAATGATCCAAAAACATTGATATAGTCAGCTATTTAACACCCCTAAACACACTTGCTGTTATATCCGTTAGAGCTCTTTTTCTTTTTTTTTTTCCCTCTCTTTTTTACAACAAAATTTACACATTTTGGATTTTATTACTCCTTAGTGCTTATTACTTTTTTTGGGGGGGGGAGAGAATACAGTCAAATATGGCAAAACAAAGCTGTCAGTCAATACCAAGGATAGACATAGCACATGGTGTAGAACAGAGTACAAGTTTATCAACAATGGTTATCAACATTGTCCCTTGTTTCCTTAAAAAGAATTGTCTATCTCATTAGATATTATAAAGTTGGACAAAACAGTAGAGAACAAGACCAATAAAACTTAGGCACTGTAAACATTACAGGACTTCCAAAGAAGACAATAGTCAAACCAGAATGGGTATCTTAGTGAATCTTATTGCCTTCAAAGTAGTCCGGCTCCCTTCTTTAAAGCAGTATCTTTCACTTTTGTAAGTTTGAGCCTGTGAAGGGTAGGGTCATGGTGATTTCCAGGATGCCCTCGAGGCATCTTTCTACTGTCCTGAGGTAAAGTCCTAGCTTCATTTTAAACTTTTCAGTAAGCTTGTTCTTGGCATCAAATTTGTAGGACTTTCTTTGAAAGAAACTAAAAGCTTTTTATTGAAGGTTTTGTTTTTGTTTCTCAGTGTAAATCTTACTAAGATAGTACATAGCAGTCGTGATACATACTGAACTTTGGAAGCATTGAAATTCTCTACACAAGATTAATTTACTAACCTTTTTTAAAAATTTTATTTAAAAGGAAAAAGAGAAAAACCTAAAACAAAACAAAGCGGTGTAAGGGTACAAGTAATACAGAACTATAAAAAAAAAGTAAGAAATCACCAGTTAATAGATTACATATCATCTTAGAGATAGTTGCTCAAATCAGAGTATCAAAGCATACAAAGTGGACATTCAAACAGTGAGACTGCAAACAGTTGTGTTCAATGATCCAACCAAAAACATTAATATGGTCAGCTATTTAACTCCCCTAAACACACTTGCAGTTGTATCCTTTAGAGCACTTTTTTCCCCTCTCTTATTTATAACAAAATTTACACATTTTGGGTTTTATTACTCCTTAGTTCTTATTACTTTTTTGGGGGGAGAAAATAAAGTCAAATATGGCAAAACAAAGCTGTCAGTCAAAACCAAGGACAGACATAGCACATGATATAAAACAGAGTACAGGGTTATCAACAATGGTTATCAACGATGTCTCTTGTTTCAAGTTGAACAAAACAGTAGAGAACAAGACCAATAAAACTTAAGCATTGTAAACATTACAGGACTTCCAAAGGAGACAGTAGTCAAACCAGAATGGGCATCTTAGTGAATCTTATTGCCTTCAAAGTAGTTGCCTATACCCTCAAACTTGATACTATCATACAGAACGGAACAGAGTCTAATCAGTCAAAACAAGATCATGGGAGTATTACAGGACTTCAAAACAAGTTAATAGAAAATTAAAAAAGTTACTATTATATATCCTGCTAATTTTTTAATTTTTCCCCTTAATTAAAACAAACATAAGAAATAACTAAAAAATTTTAATTTATAAGGGAGAGATTAAGATAAAACAGGACATAACAATATAACAATACAGGTCAAAGCATGACTGTTTCAGCAACCTAGTGCTTCACCACCAAATAACCCGACTTAATAGTAGTTACCATAGTGTCTGTCTTTTTCCTTGAAATATTTGAATAAACCTTCATATACTATAGCTTCAAATATTTCCATATCAAGAAGCCCAGAATAAAGCCTTTCCAATTAATAAATGAAAACTTTATAAGGCTTCAAGGCCACATAATGGGGAATCATGATTACCACATATTTTTATATATTTGAATCATTACTTACATTAGGGAAACTATTCGGTATTCACACATGCGAGATTGATTTATTTCACTTATGAGTATGGTCTCAAGCTGTGCCCATTTATTGATAAATATCTCAATGTGATCCTTCTTTATAGCCGAATAATACTCCATTGTATAGAAATACAACTTTTTTATCCATTCCTCAGCTGATGGACACTTGGGTTGTTTCCAAGATCTGGCTATTACAAATTGTGCTGCTATAAACATAGGTTCACATATATTACTGATGGTATGATGCTTTTAGTTCTTCTGGGAATATGCCTAGAAGTGGAATAGCTGGAATAAATGGGACTTCCCATCCCAGCTTTTTGAGAAATCTCCAGACTGACCTCCACAAAGGTTGCAATAGTCTACACTCCCACCAACAGTGTAGGAGAGTTCCTTTTTCCCCACAGCCTCTCCAGCATTTGTTGTTGGTTTTCTTGATCCTGGCCATTCTTTCAGGAGTGAGATGGAATATCAGTGTGGTTTTAATTTGCATTTCTCTAATGACCAATGATGATGAGCATTTTTTCATGTATTTATTTGCCATTTGCATTTCTTCATCTGAGAAGTGCGTATTCATCTCAGATGCCCAATTTTGGATTGGATCTTTGAATTTTGGGGGTCTGAGTTTTTTTAAAATTCTTTATATGTTTTAGACAAGAGTCCCTTGTCTGATAGAGAGTTCACTAAAATCTTTTCCCAGTTTGTGGGTTTTCTTTTCACTATGCTGGAAATTTTTTTGACATGCAGAAACTTATTAATAAGAAGTGGTCCCAGTTATTGATTCTGGGAAGTATTTCCTGTGCGGTTTGAGTCCTGTTCATGAATTCTCTACCTACTCCTATGTATTCAAGGTTTCTACCCAATTTGTCTTCCAATAGATTTAGTGTTTCTGTTTTAATATTCAGATCTTTGACCCATTTAGATTTTAATTTAGTACATGGTGATAGACATGGGTCTAGCTTTAGTTTTCGGCAAATGGAGAGCCAGTTTTTCCAGCACCATTTATTAAAGAGACTGTCGTTCTTCCAGTGAAACTGCTTGGCTCCTTTATCAACGATAAGGTGGTTGAGTGTGTTTGTAGTTGTGGTTGTATCTTGTAATCTATTCCATTGATCTTCGGCTCTGTTTTGATTCCAATACCATGTTGATATTACTACTGTTGCTTTGTAGTATAACTTCAAGTCAGGGATTGTGATGCCTCCTGCTTTGTCTTTGCTGCTTAGAATTGCCTTTGCTATTCTAAGGTCTCTTCTGGTTCCAGATGAAATTTAGGAGTGATTTCTCTAGATCTATAAGGTATGTTGACAGTATTTTTATTGGGATTGCATTGAATCTGTATAACAGTTTTGGGAGAATGGCCATTTTCACAATGTTTGTTCTTCCTATCCATGAGCAAGGGATGTCTTCCATTTTCTCAGATCATCTTCAATTTCTTTTTTCAGTGTATTATAATTTTCACTGTATAAGTCTTTCACTTCTTTCGTAAGAGTAATTCCTAAATATTTCATTTTTTTGCTTGCTGAAGAGTGTAGTTTCTCTTATTTCCCTCTCTGTGATTTTGTTGTTCGTGTATATATTGATTTTGTATCCAGCCACATTACTGAATTTATTTATTGTATCTAAGAGTCTTTCAATGGAGTTTAGGGGGTCTTCTATGTAGAGTATCATGTCATCTGCAAACAATGATAATTGAACTTCTTCTTTTCCTATCTTTACCCCTTTTATTTCTCTCTCTTGCCTAATTGCCCTGGCTAGTACTTCCAGTACTATATTAAATAGGAGTGGTGATAAAGGAAATCCTTGTCTTGTGCCTGATTTTAAAGTAAAGGCTTTCAATTTTTAGCCATTTAATATGATGCTGGCTGTTGGTTTGTCTTAATGGCCTTTATTATATTGAGGTAAAGAGCATCTATTCCTATTTTCTGTAAAGTTCTTATCATGAATAAATGTTGGACCTTATCGAAGGCTTTTTCTGCATCTATAGAAATGATCATGTGATTCTTATTTTTGGCTTTATTGATATGGTGGATTACATTTATTGATTTGCGTATGTTGAACCATCCTTGCATTCCTGGGATGAATCCCACTTGGTCATGGTGTATAATATTCTTGATGATTTGATGTATCCTATTTGCCAATATTTTATTGAGGATTTTTGGATCTGTGTTCATTAGGGAGATCGGTCTACAGTTCTCTTTTTTAGTTGGGTTTTTCTCAGGTTTTGGTACTAGAGTAATATTTGCTTCCAGGAATGACTTAGGAAGGATTGCTTCCCTTTCAATTTCATTGAATAGTTTGAGGAGTGTCAGCATTAGGTCTTTGTATTTCTTGTAGAATTCAGCAGTGAATCCATCTGGGCCTGGGCTCTTCTTGGTGGGTAAGGACTTAATTACATTTTCAATTTCATTAACAGAGAATGGGTTATTCAACAGTTTTACATCCTCTTGATGTAGCTTTGGTACTTCATATGTTTCTAAGAATCTGTCTATTTCTTCTGTGTTATCAAACTTTTGAGAGTAGAGGTTTTCGAAACAGGTGTTGATGATCTTCTGTATTTCTATTGGGTGTGTAGTGATTTCACCTTTTTCATTTCTTATTGCATGAATTTGAGCTTTTTCTTCCCTCTTTTAAATAAGGTTGGCTAGGGGCTTATCGATTTTATTTATTCTTTCAAAGAACCAACTCTTTGATTTGTTGATTTTTTGGATTGTTTTCTTAGTGTCTATTGCATTGATATCTGCTCTGATTTTTATAATTTCCTCTCTTCTTTTGGTTTTGGGCTTGACTTGCTCTTCTTTTTCTAGCTGTTTGAGGTGTAGCATCAAGTTATTTATTTGTATTTGTTCTGTTTTCCTGATGTGGGAATTCAGCGCAATAAATTTTCCTCTGAGGACAGCTTTCATTGCATCCCACAAATTCTGGTAAGTTGTATCTGCATTTTTATTTTCTTTTAGGTATTGTTTAATTTCTTCTTTAATTTCTTGTGTGACCCACTGATTACTCAAGAGTGTGTTATTCAGTTTCCATGTGTTTGTGGGATTTTTGCAGTATCTTTTATCATTAATTTCTAATTTCAGAGCGCTATGATCTGATAACATGCAAGGGATGATTTCAACTCTTTTGCATTTGTTTAAATATGTTCTGTGAGCTAATATATGGTCTATTTTAGAGAGTGATCCATGTACTGCTGAGAAGAATGTGTATTTTGATGTTCTTGGGTGGAACATTCTGTATATGTCTATCAAATCCATTTGTTCGCAGGTGTGATTCAGTTCTGTTATTTCTTTGCTCATTTTCTGTTGGTTGATCTGTCCCTTGGTGTCAATGGCATATTAAGGTCTCCTGTTACAATTGTGTTACTGATTATTTGAGTTTTCATTTCTGTTAATAGTTGTTTTATATAACTGGGTGCTCTGGAGTTTGGTGCATATATATTTAAGATAGTTATCTCTTCCTCTTGGGATTTTCCCCCTTATGAGTATGTAGTGACCTTCTTTGTCCTTTATGGTCATTGTTGGTTTAAAGTTCACGTTGTCTGCAAACAGAATGGCTACTCCTGCCTTTTTTTGGATTCTTGTTGCATGAAGTATTGTTTTCCATCCTTTGACTTTCAGTCTGTGAGTATCCTTCTGGGTTAGATGGGTTTCCTGTAAAGAGCATATGGTTGGATTTTGTTTCTTGATCCATTCTGCTAGTCTGTTTCTTTTGATTGGTGCATTGAGATCATTTACATTAATGGTTATAACTATTAAATGCTGGTTTATTGCTGACATGTTATCTTTCTGCTGTTGCATCTTTATCTTTTTGTTATGTTTAATTATCTGCTTTGCTTAGTGGTTTTTTCCTTTGTGTATCTAAACTGTCTTTCAATGTTTTTCCAGGGTTGGTTTGGTGTTCATGAAGTTCCTCAGCTGTTCTTTGTCATGGGAGTATCATATTTCACCATCAATTTTGAAGGACAGTTTTCAGGGTACATCAGACTAGGTTGGAAATCATTTTGCTTTAGGATCTGGAATACTTCACTCCATGCTCTTCTTGACTTTATTGTTTGTGCTGAGAAGTCTGCTGTGATTCTGATAGGTTTTCCTTTATAAGTGATCTGTCTTTTCTCTCTGACAGCTTTTAATAATCTATTCTTGTGTTGGATTTCTGGGATGGTGATTATTATATGTCTGGGTGTAGTATTATTTTGGTTATGGCTATTTGGAGTTCTATATGCTTCACTGATCCTGATGTCGGTTTCTGATCTCATGCTTGGGAAATTTTCAGCTATTACTTCTCTAAATATCATCTTGACATCCTTCATGTTGTCTCCTTCTTTTTCATTAATCCCTATCATTCTTATGTTATTTTTCTTTGCATCGTCTTGCAGTTGTTGAATTGTTGTTTCCTGATTCCTTGTTATTTTTAAAAGATCTTTCCTTTCCTGTTCACTAGCTGCAATCCTGTCTTCAAGGTCTGAAATTCTATCTTCACTTTCATTAAGGCGATTTTTACAACTTTCAGTGGAGTTTTTTATTTCCTGTATATCTCTGTGCATCTGCATTATGTATTCTGTTTGTTTCTTATATTGCTAGTCTCAGGATTCTATCTTTTTGTTTAGTTCCTCCAATTTTTTATCTATGTTTTCTTTAGATATATTCAGAATCTCTTTCATTTCTTTTATCATTTCTTCTTTTACCTGGGAGATTATTTTGAGTTTGAATTTCTTTAAAGCTTCCTGGAGTTGCTTGTTAATTTCAGTAGCTATTGTGTCTGATATTTGAGGTGAATGGCATATATTTTCTTCTATATGCATTGTTCCTAGAGTTTTTTGAGATGCGCTGGAGGTTTGAGGTTGTAATTTGGTCTTTCGTTTTGTCATTTTCCTATATTTCTATGTTTCAAGTGTTATTTGAAAGCTTCCTCAGGATCTGTTGGAAATCCCCTTCTATGTTTCCAGCTACTAAGACTCTGGCACCACGTTTCCCCAAGCCACTGGGCCTGCAGAACCAATGGCCCTCCTCTGCCTGTTCAGAACTCTGCAGTTCCAGATAAGCTGGGCCTCAGGGACACTGTGCGCCCACCTGCCCGTTGGAAGCTCCACAGCTCTCCTATCACAGCTGGGATGTGGAGGCGGATGTAGATGCCTCAAACCTACCTCTCCACTTCACTGCACCCGGAAGCCTGGAGGGACCCAAACAGTCTGGGCTTTGGGCAGAGTGCGCGGAGCACTCACCACAGGCTGCAGGGCCTCTGGAACCTGCGATGCTCCAGTGCCCACTAAGACATCCACAGTCCTCCAGACACATGGGGAGGCTGATGCAGGTGCCCCAGATCCGCCCACCCCCTCCTCTGCGTACCGATGGCTAGGTGTGGGAGTCCCAAACAGGCTGGGCTCCGGGGATAGTGTGAGCCGCCCACCCATTGGAAGCTCAGCAGTTCTCCAAGTGCAGCCGGGATGGGGAGGCGGATGTAGAGGCCTCAAACCCACTTCTCCACTTCACTGCACCTGGAAGCCTGGAGGGCCCCGAACAGTCTGGGATTTGGACAGAGTGCACTGAGCATTCACCACAGGCCACGGTGCCTCTGGAACCTGCGATCCTTCTCTGCTTGCTGAGATATCCACAATCCTCCAGACACACGGGGAGGCTGATGCAGGCGCCCCAGATCCGCCCAGCCCCTCCTCTGCGCACCGATGGCTGAATTTACTAACCTTTACTTTCAGTCTCCCACAAAGTCTCAGGACATGAACAGGTAAATTTTCCACCAAAGCATTACATACATTATCTGGGATCCTACTGCTGATGAAATCTTAATTTAAACTTCATAATTAAATGAAATCATAATTTAAATTTCATAATTTTTGTGTAGTTTCTGTGGTTTCTTTTGATCTTTACTTTTATTCCACTATGATCCACTAGTATTCAGGGGATTACTTTAATTCTAATTTACTTAAGCATGATTTATGGCCTAAACTATGGCCTATTTTTCAAAAAGGTTCAGATGCTTCTGATATGATTATTTATTCTGTTGTTGCACAAAACACTGTGTAGATACCTACTAAAACATTTGTTCAAAGAAGCAAGTTTTCCCTGTAAACCAGTGCTCTATATGTGTCACTGTGGGGAGATCCAGATATTAGCTCCTTCCAGCATGTGGGCTGGGAAACAAGAAGAGCTCCTTCCCCCAGATGATCCAGAGAAACACAGGCTACCATGAGGTAAAATACAACTTAATGTTTGTAGTGTTTAGTGTTCCACTGACTTTACAGGTCTAAAGCCAGTGGTCTGATCATCTACTCAGAGAATAACAATATTCAATGTAGCATCTATGGGGGATCTCTTTGTAAGGGTGGTGGCAATTATTAATTCCCTGTTGTCTGGTTTTAAAGTCCTTTATTGTTTTGTTTTGTTGCATTGGGTTTTACTCTGTTGTGACTTGTTTGATTTTATTATATCCAACAGTATGGGTAGCTGTTTGAATGATAACAAGATATATTATGGTAGCCATTTTGGATTTACTATTACCTTGTGGTGAAGTCCTTTACTGCATTCATTGTTTTGTTTTTATTGGTTCTATTCTGTTCTATTTTGTTTCATTTTATTACGTCTGATGGTATGGGCAGCTATTTTGAGGACAACAAGAGGCATTATGGTAACCATTATTGATTTCCTATTATCTTGTTTTGAAGTTCTGTATCACTTGTACTGTTTTGTTTTTATTGGCTTCATTCTGTTTTATTTTTGCTTGTTTTATTGTCTTAAAGATAAAAATTACAAAAATGTTATCAAAATAGAGATGAATAAAATAAAAAAACATACTGACAGTGACCCTAAGGATTCATCTATGCATCATAAGAAAGAATTCTTATGTCTACTCAGAGAGCAATCCGGAGCCCTAGGTGCAAACTGGCAGGCTTAATGAGAATACAACCTGCTTTTTTTTTTTTTTTTAGATTAGGGTTAGGGTTAGGGTTATGTTCTATAGAAGTTTCATTTTAGCATTTTGCAAAAATGCATTCATTCTCCCTTTAAAAAAAGGACATTTGTTCAATGATACTTTTTTGCAAGGCAGGTAGGTGCTTATGCCACTGAGCTAAGTCCCCGGCTCTCAATGGTGTATTTTAAATCCAATATTTATTTTTGCGTAGTTGACCTGTTTATTTGTAAGAGTGGACTATTAAAATACTCTGATATGACTGTCCTGGTGCCTAACTATCCTTTAACTCCCACAGCTTTTATGATATTGTGTGCACCAGCAATCAGTGCACATATATTAACATTTGTTATCTCTTCCTGTTAAATTATTTCCTTTACCACCGTATCATGCCCATCTTTGTCTCTTCTGATCAATTTTGGCTTGAAGACCACTATGACTGAAAATAGGACAGCGGTGCTTTCTTGCTATCCCACTTCTGTTGCACGGAGCATCACTATATCATTTTATTCTTTCACTTTCAGGTTTTTTGGGGTATTAATTGTGTCTCTTGAAAATAACTTATGTTTGGATTTTATGTTTTATTTTATTGATCCAATCTGCCAATCTGTCTTCTGATGGGGTGTTAAACTGCTGATGACTGCCCTGTCTGTTCAGCATTCCCTTGCAAATTTTCTGCAATGCTGTTTTAGTGGTGATGAATTTCTTTAGGTTTTGTTTTTCATGGAAAGACCTTATTTCTTTGTCAATTTTGATAGTTTCACAGTATATATATATATATATATGTATATAAATATATATATGTATATATATGTATGTATATATATATATGTATACATATATATATATGTCTAGGTTGATAACTGTTTTCTTTTAGGCTTGAAAAAACTTCGATTCTAGTTCACCATACCCTGAAGTTTTGCATTAAGAAATCTGGTATTCTGGTAGGCTTGCTTTTATAGATTTCTTCTTGTTTTTCTCTAACAGGTTTCAGTCATCTCTTGCTCTATTGGACTTTTGTAATTTTCATTATGTTGTGTCATTGATTATTGTCATGGTTATTTGGGACTTTGTAAGCCTCATTTGCCTGAAAATTGTATTCTTCCTAGAAATTTGGAAAATTTTTGTGCTATAATTTCAGTGAAGAAATTTTTAATGCTTTTTGAGTACTCTTTTGATCTGTCCTTACTCAAATAGCTATTAGATTGTTTCCTTAGTCATCCAAAAGTTTTTGGATCCAGCTGCCTTAGTGTCTTGATTTTAGGGTATTATTGAATACATAAACTACTACATAAATCTTGTCTTCAAGTTCTGAGGCTATTTCTTTATATTGGTGATATGTTTTACCATCCTTTGAGTGAGATTTTCCATATCCGCATTTCTGCTTGCTTTATTTTAATAATTTCAAGTTCTTTACCAACACATCTTTTAATGTATTTTTAATTCAGTCATCTTATTGTCTATATCGACCTTAAATTCACTGAATAGAATTATTAATTACATCCTTGAACTACTTAATTAAATGGTCTTCCAGCTCACTAAGCATCTTATAGAGTTGCATATTTGTTTCTTCTTTGATTTCTTCAAACATTTTAACCATTTGGTTTTTGTACCTTGTCTGTAGTTTCTTATTCCATGTCTATGAAATCAATTTTTGATGAGTTAAGGGTTTTGTAGATAGCTTATTATCATATTTCTATTGAACTTGTGAATTTGAACTAAAGCATTCATTAATTTTTATACTGCTTCACATACATAAACACAGCACATATATAAACCAAAGGAAAAAAAATCCCACCCACATGGAGACACTCTGAGAGAGTACACTATGCGATTCTCAGTAGCCTACCATCATTATCTGTCCATCTCTTTCACAGGTTTCCCTTCTAGGTTGAGAGCTTAGGACTGCTAGTGTTCAGCAGGGGAAGGCCTTACTCCCTACACTTCAGCAGTATCCAGGAGCTAATGTCAGGGAGCTCATGCAGTTCCTGTTAAAGTTTAACAGGTTTTAGAGGATAATACACTAAATCTCTCATGAGCTCCATGTGCTGTGGCATTTGGACAGCACATTATCTTGTGAGCACCAAGTTGGGCAGCTATTGGCATGGCAGTGAGTGGTGGGCCCATCCTGGTGCTACCTTAGTGTTTTCCTCTACTCACAGATTACACTGGTCACAGCCACTGTAGACCTGACTGGTTCCTAGTCCCTATCCAAGACTGTGCCCTTGTTTCTTTCTGTCCTTAGGACTCATGGGTCCTAAATCAATGACTGCACTCTGGTTGATTTTCTGAAGCACACTATACACATTAATTTGAAGCGAGTATCTCCTATCCTATATCTCTCTTGCTATGCTTATCTCCAGTAATCATTTGTATTGTTCTTATATTCTGTATTCACTAAATTCAACTCTGATCTTAATTAATTTTCCCTTTCTATTGGTTTTTTTCTTGACTTGTTCTTATTTTATAGGACCTTAAGATGTATCATAAGACTATTTAGGATTGTTCTGCTTTTCTAAAGTAGGCACTTTTCCAATGTAGATATAAAATTCCTTCTCAGAACTTGCTTCATTATTTCCTATTTTTTAATTCAAACCAAGTTTCTAATTTGTTATGTTTTTATCACCAGTTCATACTAGAAATTAAAAATAATTCCCTTTGATTTATTCAATGAGACACCGAGTGTTTGAAAGTGAACTGTTTAAGAGGTCTGCACGAAGCTAAACAGATCAAGATCTGGAGAGGATGCTATCTTGAGAGAGTGTCATGCCCCCCAAGGAAAAGGCTGCATATGGTGTGAATGGCAGGGTTATTGCATGTGGCACCCAGAAAACAGTTGCACATCTCATGATCCCAGTACTATTTGAAAATTGGGCCTGCTACGGCACCATTTCAGAGGAGTTATATGACCTCCCCAGGAAGGAGACAAGGGGCTGTGGAAGTAGCCTGGCTGCTGCCTGAAGTCCCTAGATGTGTACACAGTCACTCAGTACCCACTACTGCAATAGCCAGTCATACAGATTTCAAATCTGTTGGATTCAGGTACTACTTGAAATTTAGAACTAGTGATGAGGTTGTCTTGGGAACTCTTTACTCCCTGTGAGGGGAGGCCAAGGAAAAGAGCCTTCCACCAACATTCAACATTTCTTCATGATAAAAAAACCAAAGGAAATAATTAACAAAAGAATCTTTCCACAAATTGATAAAAGCCATATAGAATTGCCTTTTGGATGTATATCCAATGTCATACCTAATTGGGAAAGACACAAGCTTCTCTGAAATTGGAAGGAAATAAGTGCATCTACTTTTAACATTCCTGTTCCATATAGTACTTGAAAATTTAATAAGATCAATTAGATGACAGAAGAAAATAAAAGGGATACAAATAGGAAGGAAAGAAGTAGAATTATTCCTGTTTGTCGATGACATGTCATTTTTTTTTAACATGGAAGACCTCAAAAACTTCAAGAGAAGAAATCCTAAAAATACCTAAAAACCTGTACTAAAAATTTAAAGGGCCAAAGATCTAAATACAAGACTGGAAAGTTATCCAGGAGTGATGGCACATGCCTGTAATCCTAGCACTGAAGAGGTTCAGGCAAGAGGATTGCCACAAGCTCAAGATCAGCCTGGGCTACATAGTGAGTTCAGACTTAACCTGGACTACATAGCAAGATCCTAGCTCAAAAAACCAAAAACCAAACCAAACCAAACCAAAACAAAACAATACTAAACCAACCTTTCCACCCCCCCCCAAAAAAAAAAGAAAAAAAGAAAGAAAAACAATAAACCAAAGGGAAAAAAGACCAGAACCTTGAAACACTTGGAAGAAAATATAAGGAAAATATTTGAGGATGTATGCACAGGGAAAGATTTCTTGAATATGATCCAAATAGCACAATAAAAAATATCAAGAATCAGCAAATGGGAACATTAAGGAGATTCAATAGGAAAAAAAGGATCAGCAAATGAGACTACAGAAAATTAAAAAGTATCTGCACAGCTAAGGAAATAGCCAATACAATAAAAAACAATATATGGAATAGGATCAAATGTTTCTTAAGTACTCTTCTGATTAAGTATTAGTCCTTATTAACACAGTATTAATAGAATATACAAGGAACTAAAAAAATTAACTGCAGAAAAACCAAATAATCCAATCAAGAAATAGGCAAATAAATAGAATTGATGATTCTCAAATAGTTGCAAATGAACAGTAAGTACATGAAAACTTTTCAACACCCTTAAAATTAGGGATGTAGAACTCAAAATGACATTGAGATTTCATCTCATCACAGAATGTCTGTCCATCAATTATACAAAAAAACAATGAATGCTGGTGAGGATATGGGGAAAAAGAACCCCCACATACTGCTGGTGGAATGCTAACTGGTACAACTATTGTGAAAATCAGTATGGATATCACTCAAAAAACTAAAATGAGAAACATCATTTGATCTTGCTGAACCTGGGTATAGTCTCAAAGGAAACAAAGATAGCATACTATAGTTATATATGTACATCAACAACAATTCAGAATAGCTATGCTTTAGAAGCAGCCTACATGCCCATCAGTAAATGCATATTTTTAAGCTGTGTAAAATAAGAAACATGTTATATCTAGATAAGTGCATGGGAGTAGAGATCATCTTAAACAAAAAGCCAATCTCAGAAAGGGAAATATTACGTGTTTTTTATGTGATCAATCAAAAATGAGTAAATTCATCCATACATACATTAATACAAATGTACAGACAAGGAGATGGTAGGAGCCTGGAAGGCTGACTTCCAGCAATGGGGAAAGAGCTCAGGGAGGGGAAGTAAAGAGAGAGAAGAATTAGGGATTAAAACATCAGAATGTCATATGCATGTATCAATACACCAAAATATGCATCATTATTCTTTATTACTAATGTGCACTAATAAAAATATAAAAGAGCTAAAAATAGCCTACCAGATGATCCAGATATTTCACTTCTAGGTGTATACCCAGAAGAAATGAAATCAGCATCCCAAAGATATACCTGCATATTACTGAGGCAGTATTTAAAACAGATGTGACATGGAATCAGCCAAGGGGCAAGTCATCGGACTAGAGAGGAATTTTGGTATATACATACAGTGCAGTATTATTCAACAATGAATAAAAGTGTAATCCTGTTTATTTGAAGGCAAATATATGGAACAGACTTTAAAAAAGCACCACATGTTCTCTAATATGAGGAAACTCAGGAAAGTCTATCTGACTATAGAAGAGTGATTGCTAGAAGTGGGAAAGGTTGTGGGGGTAGATGAATGAAAGGCTGTTGGGACTTGAATGGTACATATTGTAATCATACTTTGAAATACAACATTGAATCCATTAATATACACAATTAACATGTATACATCAAATACAAAATAATAAAAATTTAATTTTATTATGAAGAATTTAATCTATTTGCATGCCAAGTAATTTTTGATAGTGAGAAACTGCCAGTGCCATTTCCTGGTTGTGTTTTAGAATCTTTAATTCTTTAGCTCTTTTGTTTCAAGATGTCATAGTGTTATAGTTGGACAGGGAATATTTCCCAAACCCCATGTGTTAAAAGCCAGATCCCAGAGCAACACTACTGGGAGGTGGTGGAAAGTTTAAGAGTGGGTTTAGGAGGGAGATTTCTGGCCAGCGAGGGGTGTCTTTGAAGGGGATCATGGGAACCTAGAACTTTTTTCTTCTCTCTCATGTTCTGTGCTGACCATGAAGTAAACAGCTTTGCTCTAAAACATGCTCCCGCCATGATGTGCTGCCTCACCACAGACCCTAGAGTAACAGGGCCAAGGGACAATGGAACAGATTCCTAAAACTGTAAGTGAAAATAAGTTGTTTATTTATATAAGGTGATTATTTCAGTTATTTTTTTGTAGTGATAAGAAGCTAGCACAATAAGTTATTTATATATTTAGCTAGTTTTAAATGAAATTGCTGCCTAAAAACATTTGGCTTGTGGGTATGAATCCCAATCATTCTTTCAAGAATGTCTTTTTAACTATAAAATATTTTAGTATGACAAATATGATACACTCATTCATGAGCTTTCATCCATGTCTAGTACCACCTATTATATATGTGTTGTAAGTATGTAAGAGTTACGTATTTTTCCCTTCCAATAGTCCAATAGTTAGGTGACATTTAAATATGTAATTCAGTGGGGAACCTGTCCATGCCATTTTTGGAACACCCAGAATATGCAATAAAGCTATTACTTTTTTTAAAAAAAAATTTATGCTTATGTGAAAAGTCTTCTGTGTAAACAGTAATGTTTTTGGAACCATAGTTCAAATTAATGGGAGCTCTTCTGCATTAAACTTAAAAGTGTATACAAAATTTTGGATAATACTATAATCTAGAGCTGCAGCATCAATACAGTGGCCATTAGCCACAAATGGCTACTTACATTTAGTTCTAATACAGTAAAATACAGCAAAATTTTGCCTCTTTAGTTGGAGGTCCCACCCATGAGGTACTTAATAGCCATTACAGCAGATAAGTAGGCCATTTCTATGAGAGCAGAAAGGTCCCTTGGAACATACGGATCTAAAGAGACTGACCTGTTGAATACCAAAACCCGTCATCGATGCTTCCTCCAGGGGATGATGGTGTTTGGTCACAGTATGGAGGAGCATAGCCAACATCACAATGGCAATTAAAAAAATTATTGCAAACCTAAAAGCCAAACCAAATAAAATAAAGGCACTTTATAATCAAAGAAAAATTTAAATGTATTTTTGTGAGTGTTAAATACTGTCTATTATCAGTACATTAAAGTAGATGACATTCTTGATATAATTGAAATGTGTTATGCTAAAGAAACATATAAATTCCACATAAATGATGACAGTTAAAAATTTTTATGAATTGAATTATATTAAAGAAAGCAGAGGTGAGATACCAGTTGTTTATAAAATTTAAAAAAGCAACAAAAATAGGGATAAAGCTTTTGCACAATCAGATATATATGCAAAATAAAAATGAAAAAAAAACAGAAAATATTTTTAAATGTGACTGGTGAAATGAAAGAAAAATCAATAGGAGAATAAAAATGGGAGAAAATCCCCAGGCAAAGTTACATAAGAAAGTAAAAATAATTATATTGAAAAAGAAGAAAAAGAAGAGAAACTGCAAGTAATTGGCTATGTATATTATTTAGGAGAAACATGTCAGTGTGAGACATAGAGTCAGATCACTTTTTTCCTGAATTTATACATAAAATATGAAATATCTATATGGTAGAATATACTAGGCACAATATTAAACCAAACTCATGATTGGAAAAATAATCACAATTTACAAAATTTCTATGGCTTAACACATACATTCAATTATATATAATGGATATAAATTCATTACCAGAGTTCCTTAATCTTAATCTAATATTGTAATAAGATACAAAATTGCATTTTTGTATAAACATGGAAGCTTAATTCAAGATGTATATAATAAGATGTATATAACAATACATACAAGTTATATACATATGCGAGAGTAACAAAATCTATTTTAATTACTTAACCATAATTTTCTTTAAAAATTTCATATCAGATAATTTTACCTTTTTAATTTTAATGTAATGAGTCGATATTAATGAAAATCACTCTTCTTAAGAAACCTCCAAAATTTCATAACAAAACAATTAAGAGAATAACAGTGGTTAATATGCAGTGTATCATGATCTTAAAAGGGTCAGAGTACAAGTCATAAACAACAACAACAACAAAATTATTCTCTTACAAAGAAGAAACAAACATGGATAAAAGTGCAGAACTTTTTTCAGTTAACAAAAGAAACTGGCAGTATTAATGAAACAAAGTAGTACTTGGAAAATATTATTCACTTGTATTAAAATAATGATACTTGTAGTAAAATAATGATAAGTAAATACAAAATGACTGTTACATACCCCATGACCCTGGCATTTAATAGCTGAGTTACAAAGTGTTTTATTGGCATATTCGGCCACAGCCCTGCAAGTTCCTCTAAGACAAAACTAAAATGTCAAAGAAGCAACAACAAAATGTCAAGTCAATGATAAGCAAATATATTTGGGAAAACAAAAGTCACTTCTATACACAAATGTGAATCTAGGTTCTACTACTTGTGATTATTCTAATAAAAGAACCTGGAGTGAATATCATGGTATTGTTTTATAAAATACCAAATGTCATACCTTCTCATAATTTTTGTGTTTAAAAATTGGAGTTAACTTTATTTCTTGACGAGTATGTATGTATGCTATATATTTATTAGCTTAAGTATCTCAAACATATTTTATTTCAATTATAATATATTATATATTTACTTAAGCATTGATGATGTAATGTGGATATACATTAAATATAATTTTTTTCCAGGCAGGCACTGTGCTGCTGAGCTATATCCCTGGTCCTCATTAAATACAATTTTAAAAAGGACCTACATTTAATGAGGATGGCTCAAAGAAGGTTTTATTTGCTTACTTCTCTGAAATCAATTGAACAATGTATAATCACAAAAGAGGATTAAGTACAGGTTGGATGAATTTTGAAAAACATGCAGTAATAACAACATTGAATATTCTAATTCTTTCCATGTATGTAGGTCTTCTATAAGCATTGCAAAGTTGAAGGTCATCTTGGATATCTGTCATTAGATCTTCCTAAGTTAAACTTTTCAATGTTACTGATGCCAAAGTATCTTCATGTTAAGGCTTTTTCTAAAAAGTTTTATTTATTTATGTTTTTTAGCTTTCGAGAAGCTAACATGATTTAACAGGTATAGGCACAAAGTTGCTGTAGTTTTGAATTGGGGAGGTCCAGCAAGACACCTTCCATGTTAACATGAGCTATGCTTTCATATAAACTACAGTCCACAGATTCTCACATATTGGTGCAATCCAGGTTGCAATGCAGGTTGTGGGTTGCTATTTTACTTACCATAATGTTGATAATATTCCTTCAGCTCATATTTGCAAATGTCACATTTGAGCAAAATATTGTATTTCTTTCAGATATACTCTGAGCAACAGATGGTTGGCATTTTATATGCCTTGATTTTGTTCTATATTATAATTCATATCATAATTGTTTTAAGGCAATATTTCCTAATATAGGATCATTCAGTAACTAATTTTTGGACTAATCACATATAAAGAAATCTCTCTCACACATACTCCCATCATATAAAGTATCAATTAAAATTTATATTCACCCGAGCATCTTCACACTTTAGACCATCAGGTGCTTGGCTTCTGTCACTCGCTCCAGGAGGTGCTGGTACTCTAAATTGTGCAGACACACATACGTGGCCTTTGAGGTAAGTGTACTGAACGTTGTAGATGTGTGTTGAGGTTTTTATTACTTCTGCACTTTTCCATTCACATACTACTTTTCCACAGATAACGTCACTGAAAATACAAATATAAAAACAGTCGCCTATTTGTTATTAAGGATGCAATGTGTTAGGTAAATAACAGTTCAAGCTATCAAGATATATCAAAACAGGGCTGGAGATTTAGCTCAGCAGCACAAGTACCCGCCTGGCAAGCACAAAGTTGTTAGTTCAATCCCTGGTGCCCAAATAACTAGGTAAATAAATAAATAAAATTTTAAAAAGATACATCAAAATGTTTCATAGATCTTATCACCAAAGTAACATACATCACCTGAAAAAGTATAAAACATGGATTTAGCTGTATTGGTACAGCTTTCATTTTTATTTAAGTGACACTGCAGAATATATCCATGCATACATATATGCTCAAATGCACGTGTATCGAACATGAATTAGACTTTTCTAAATACATACCTAAAAGAACATCCTCTCCCTTGACAGTTTCCAAAGTCATCATTTTGAAAATTTATTTCCATTGAACACAGATCTATACCTCCCTGAGCAACTATAAATGTAAATGAAGAGATTCCAGTCAGTCATCTGTTAAAAATAATTACAAACTTACAGTGTGGTAAATTACAATACGGTATTTAAACAATAATGCCCACTCAGCTATTATATGCTACTCAGTTTTTGCTCCCATGTACTGGCTGTATGTGAAGAAGTACTAGAAGTTATCCATTTGAAAATGGAAAATTGGTATCTTTGTGCAGAAATGATTGAGAAATCAGTCATTTTCCCCTCTGTTCTAATATTTCCCACTCTTTCCATAAATCATATTTCTAATTAATGTTCTATAGTTATTAGATATATTCTACTTCTTGATATCATTCAAAGTTGATTTGATTTATCATTTTATTTCCAAATTTGTATTTATAAAATAACTTAAATATGATCATAGTGTGAATTACTGATATTACAATAACCATAGCATAAAAATGAAACCCCAAATCTGGAAGTAGTGGCATGTGACTATGAGCCTAGCATTCTAAGAAGCTGAGGCAGGGGGATCACACATCTGAGTCCACCCTGAGCAACTTAGAGAGTCAGTGACACTGTATCTATAAAAAAGTGTAAAAATAGCTTAGGATATAGCTCAGTGCAAAAAACCCTCAGTTTAATCCTGAGTAGGAAAAAAATACACACAAAAAAACACAGAAAAAATACAATTATTACATTTTCCATGTATTTCCTCACAGAAAACATCTGTATCTCTGCATCTTCCTCTATAGCAGTATGCAGTGTTATTATTGCATGCTTCAAAATCATCAGCTTTTGCATCAGGTACACAAAACTCAGATGTTCCATTGCAAAATTCAGGAAAATCACATTGGTCTATGCTTCTCCTACACAGTTTCCCTCTTTCCATTATCTGTGAGAAAAAAATTATTAAAGAACTAACCAAAAATACTTTTTTAAAGTAAAAAGAACATTGTACTTCTATTTATCACTGCCATAATCATTAACTAAAACTATGAATTTATAAAAACTCTGGTGAAATAAATTGGGAACAATCCAAATATCCATCCACAGATAAATGGGTAGATAAATTACAAATTCAGTAATTTTTTTTTTGGTACCAGGGATTGAACTCATGACCAAGCACTGGCTAGGCAGGTGTTTGTGCTGCTGAGCTAAACCTAAATTCAATGGTATATTTTCAATTATAAAATTAATGGCATATTGATACATGTTGAAAGTTGGATGAACCTTAAAATGTCTGTGCTAAATTAAAGCCAATCACAAAAGGTCACATTTTATAGGAATCTGCATACAGGATATATCCAGAATAGGTATATTCACAGAGGCAAATGCAACTCGTGGTTGTTAGGGACAAATGGAGGGGCAAAGTGAGTCATCTCTTAATGAGCAAGGCTTCCTTTTGGAGCATTGAACATGTTTTGGAACTATATAGATGGTGACACAACGCTGTGAAAGTACTAACTGCCGTACTGGGTTGTTCACTTTAAAATGACATGTGAATTTAAACCCAGCAAAAAAAAAATTTTCCTAGTTAAAGAGCTTTGGATCTCATGAATAATTCCTTCCAGATAAATAGCAGATGTTTATGCTTAATGAAATTAGAATGCCCAGTGAACATCTTTTACATTTTTCCCTTTCAGAGCCTGCTATGGCCACCATTAGGGTATCCTCTATCTCATCCACCTGCTTCCAATTCTGGATGACCATTAGAACACTTCACAATGCTGAGAGTAGAAAAGGGACATTAATTTTTTCAAGTTCAACCAGGCTTTCTTCCATTGCCAAGCACTGAGATGGATGTTGGGAAACAGAAAGAAGATATCCTACTCCTCTGAAACGCTGTACACCATTAAACTCTTTGCTGAAAAAGCAAAGAGTTCCAATAAGTTGTTAATATCACAAATGTAGAAAGTTTGAGATTGGTGAGCAAAATGCAAATACACCCAGGTGATAGATATAAGGAAAATCCTGTTATTACTGTTGGAAACAAAGGTTCACTTGAGTGTAAAGCTACACGCATCTCTTTAGGCTAAGTACCATTTACCATACAGATACAGCTATTTAAATCCATAAAAAACAGTGTGTAGGACCTACTAAAATGTTTTAGAAATTGCACATGGAAATATCTAAGTACTCATTACATGCATGTTCATCACTGTTAAGTTTTAGCAAAGTGACTGGACTACTGTCTTTTCTATCTTGGAATTTGGGGTTGTGCCCCTCAAGCTTAAAATTTGTAAAAGAAAGGGGGGCACTAAATTTCTCAATTTTATACAACTTTTGTGGAAACTCACTTTTTTGAGAGTAGACAGAGAAGAAAATAGGGAATTTCCCACCCTAGTAGTAAATAATAATGAGAATCAAAATTAGTGCAAACTAACACAGTGCACTTTGTCATCACTTAGGTCCTCCTCAGCAACTTCACTGAATTTTCATTCTACCAAGTGTAGCAATTGTCACCATTTTAAACAACTGCCCTTTAAGATGTAGACAGATGGCAATGGACTGTGTGGAGAAGCCTTAGTGCTTAATCCCACTAACTCTGGAGAAAGAGTTCCAGGCAAGAGCTCTGTTGCAGGGAAAAGCTATAATACCGTCCATTTTTGAGGAGAAACCCCAGGCTGTTCCCACTATTCATCCAGCACGGAAACAACAGGCATCGTCCTTAATGGCTAGTTCACACTGTGGGAAACGAACACTTTCCCACGTTCCCCTTCAGTGTCTGCTACGCTACACGCTGACTCTTCCACATGACTTCTTACTAGTACTTTCAAAGTGAGAGTCGTTATTACTGTTTTCTGTTTTATCAGAACATTTTACATCGATTTGTATATATTGGGTGGTTTAAACGTAATTTTGTTATAAACTGCATATCATGAAAAGCTGCATACTGACAAGACCAAGGAGAATTCATAGCATTAAAATAATTTGAAATTAATCTTGCATGAAGATGGTTTTCAGTACAAATTGAAGCCACACAGTGAAAAGCAGAGCGAAAAAAATATAGGTTGAGACCTAGGGACATCCTTTGATCTGAAATCAATTGTGTGGGAGTTACCAGCAGAAGAGAGCAATTACTTTGAAAATAAATGAAATAATATTAATGCTATAAAGTATCATTAGTCCTATGTAGAGATCACTTCTTGACCTTATGGCTAAAATCAAGTGTTATCCCATATAAAATAATGCATATCCTCTAAGGACACTCATGGAATATTTTAAGGACATAAAGAAATATACATATGCTGTTAGCAATTAGCCAAAGACACTAAAGAAAAAATAAAACATTAATGTAAAGTATTTTAATATTTAAAAAGTGAAAAAATTCACAGTGATAAAAAGTTTTAAGAAATACAAAACGTGGTATTTTGGAAACTTACAGTGCAAGTTTGTGGATCACAGCATGGGCCGCTTCCACACATAGCATCTCCAATCAGTACACACTCTTTAGGCTTACAGCACTTTTTGTGTTTGCATATCTAACAGGAAACACAGTCATATTGAACATGAGAACTTTCCATCAAATAAATAATTTAATTTTCAAAATATAGCAAATCACATCTGTAAGTTAATTGTAATTACAGTACGATTATTGATTTTGGTACATATTTTTAATACTACTTTGTCTGATTTTAATACATTTTTCCTGATGGTGATCAAACTATTGATGATTCCATGGTCCAGAAATCTTAGTGCTAAAAATGTAACAAAATTGTTTCCAATCTTCTTCTTGTTCATAAATATATGTACAGAAATTTTAAACAATCTTTGCATTACAAATATTTTCCACATTATCATATCTTCTCATGATGCAATTTTGGAATATGATCATGCATTACCTAATGATTATTCAGTCAACAATGCAACACACATGGATTGCTTATTCTATAAAATTACAGTGGAGCTGAGAAATTTCCATTGCTTGGAGACCTTGTAGTGTAGTACACTACTCAAGTGTTGGCAGTGGTGCTGTAAACAAACCTACTGACTGCGGTGTACGAAAATACCACATGCCACCATACATAGTGCATAATACCTGATAATACAAATGAATATTATCTCTGGTTCACATATTTCTTGTACTATACTTTTAATCATTATTTTGGAATGTACTCTCATAAGAAAAAGTTTATCACAAATAGCATGCTATATAAAATTTGGTAGATGTGTCAAATTGGGGTTTCCAAATTAGAACAATATTTTTATTGTATATAATATTTCAAGGACATTTGTATCATGTATAGCTCTATAATTTCATATTCAAGATTAACTCTACAAGTTATTAAATACACACAAATATTAATAGTTCTTTATAATATACTCATCTTTTGTATCGGTAAGGTGATGTTTCACAGAATGACAGTTACATTTAAAAATTAGTAATACAGACAGGAAACAATGGTTACATTTTAAAGATTAATATTTTATTATTACTGTGTTAAAAGGTTTACTTTTGCTTTCCCTAGGCAGCAATGGAGATTCCCAACTTTAAGAAGATGTAAGTAAGGAGAGTATGTTGCAACCAGGTAATTATGCTACAGCTTTATACTGTCATGCTGTTGGACTATGAACATTTTCATTTATGACAATAACCAAGGATTAGAATTAATTCAATTCTGTAAAATGACTGATGTTCTAGGGCCAGGTAACTCTGTGATAGAAGGCATGACTAGTACGCACAAGACCCTGTTCCCTACTACTGTAACAAGGATACGGTAAAAATAAAAGAAGTTTCCACAGATTAAGGAAAAAAGAAAGAGATGAAGACATAAATGACATGTTTGATTATCTAATGAGATAATGCAGTCAATGGAGAGGAATTTTGGAGGAGGTATAGTTGAGGATCAACATTACTGACTACAAGCCAGGCATGGTGGCACACATCTGTAACCCCAGAATTGGAGAGGCTAGGAGGGGAGGTTGCTGCTGCTTTGAGAGCAGCCTGGATTACACAGTGAGTCCAAGGTCAGCCTGCACTACGAGGTGAGACCCTGTCTCAAAATGTGAGAAAAAATTACTGATTACTGATGTTTACAGTACAGAAAAGTGATACTGCTACTAACAGTTATATGGTAAAGAGATGATATTTTTATGCTACTTGCCCAGTATTTAAACTCGTCAAATTCTTCAAATTCAGTATTAGTTTATTACACATGTCAGTAATTTCTATCTTGGATACTTGACAAAATGATTTATGATTTAAGAAACTTCTTCCTTTTACACTGGATCAATGTATTTAAAAGTCTACAGAAGAAACATGTAAAAAATCTCTGAGTAAGCTATGCAGAGCTCACCTGTTCCACGCCACAATCGCATTGCTCTGCGGATTCCACAATTCCATTGCCACATGAGGCAGATTGTGCTTCATAAACCACTTTTGAAACTGTTTTATCCAGAAGGCATTCAAATTCAGGTTGTGAAACTATCTGCTTAAATTCATTCACACTGCAACTGCTAAAATACTTTGTCCCAATGGAATATCTAAAATTAAATGATATTTCTCAGATAAATAAAAACAAGTCAGTGGCAAAGTAGTAGTTTTTAATGCATGCTATGAATCCTGGGCTCTCTTTTAGAGAATAGCCAGGAATAAGAGGAATGCACTTTTTAAAATACTGTCACCTGGTATACCAAATGGACAGAAAGTAGAAATTTAAGTATTATGATCTAGAATATGTTAAAACACATTACAGCACTGTATGTGCTGAGGACTGTAATTAATTGTATGTAAGTGTGTCCCACTATTTCTTATTTTCAACATTATTGTCAACATCATTATTATAATCACCACTATAACCAGGCTCATTAAAATGGAAAATAATGGAAAATGTATATGGAAAACTGCAAGGATTAAAAAGATGATCAGTTGTGTTAATGAAAAATCATGATAATAAATTCACACTATATATTCTTTGGTAACAAAATTAATTAAATGAAATAATTCAGCAATAAGATATCACATCTATGATCCTTAGATTCTTTTTATATTTTTATTTTTTATTTATATTTCCATGTTAAAGGGTATGTAATAAATTCTGCTTAATGATTTAACAATCTCCATTTTTAAGGAATAATTCAAAATAATAAAAGGATAATTTTTCGTAAACAGTTAAGAGAAAGACACCAGTGTGATCTCAAAATAAAGCTAGATACTTTAACATAGACTTCGTACAAATGAATTTCTTTACATCAGCACATTGGGTCTTCAAAATAAGGCAATAATGACTCATTATTAACATTTAATACCAGAGCAATGTTCTAAATTCCCCAAATATCACAATATTCATCTTTTGTAGCAAATATTTTCAGTTTAGAATAAACCATACAATTAGTTCTTAGGTCTCTTTACCTTCTTTTATTGGTTTTCATAACCCTGAAGAGTTTTATAAGTATAGGTCAGTTGGTAGACTGTCCTTCAGTTTGGCTATGATGTTTTCTTATGATTAGACACAAGTTATCACTGATACCACCACAGGAGTATCACTGCATTTACCCATTGCAACCTAAAGAGTATAGTATGATTTCAGTTTGTTCTATTATTGACAGAAACTACTTTGATCAGTTGATTAAGGTGTGTTTGCCAGTCTTCACTGTAAAATTACTTTTTATCCTTTTTCAGTTAGTAATTATTTGGAAAGGAGTGGTTTGGTTTTATGTAAATACTGCATTATTAATTACATTTAAATTTATCCATTCATGTTTTTATACCAGTGTATACTCATAACTTCCTACTTTATTTAATGGGTTATAAGTACTGTCAATATTATTTTTGATGGTCAAATTTTCTCAGCTTTTGATTAGAGGAGTCTCTACAAACTGGATTTTTGCCCTTGAAAAATCTTCATAATTCTTTGAGCAGCTCCTTATTTTAGAAACAAGATGTTCCAGGATCATTTATGTTTTCATTGCCTTGACTGAAGATGCTGACATTTCTCCAGAGAACTCTTGCTAGAGAAGAGAATTTAAAACCGCAGTCTGGACCAGAAGAGTGTTCATTGTTATCAGATTTCACAGGACAGGGACCCAGGCTGAGCTAGCATTGTAACAAATGTTAAGAGTTGCTTCACCATCACTTTCAACTCTTGTCCTCATATTATCTTCCTTTCTGCTCCTTTATATCACAGTTTTACCCTCAATTATTCAGGTGATATATATGAGAAACAATCCAAGCTTCATTGTTAGGCACATGTTTTCATTTGAAAACATCTTTCTGAAAGATCTGTATATAGTTTTATTCTCACTGATGTGCTCATGCCACACACAGGTTAGAGTACATGACTGCTGTGATCTGGACTTACACAACCAACTGTACAGAACAATTCCAGTGGACGACTGGGAATATCTCAGATTTATCACTCCTCAGTGTATTTCCCCATTATTCTGCTTCCAGAAATTAATAGTCTTTGCAATATCTGTTACTGATTTGTCATAATTTCCTTCCTTCCTTCCTTCCTTCCTTCCTTCCTTCCTTCCTTCCTTCCTTCCTTCTTTCCTTTCTCCCTCCCTCCCTCCCTCCCTCCCTCCCTCCCTTCCTTCCTTCTTTCCTTTTTTTTGACACAGGGTCTTGCTATTTAGTTTAGGCTGACTTCAAACCCTGCATAGCCCAGGCTGACCTCAAACTTGCAGTGATATTCCTGCCTCAGCTTCCCTAGTGCTGGTATTACAAGCATGTGTCACCATGCCTGGCCTTCATGGTACTTTTAACTTCAGCATATTTCACTTTCTTTTCCAAGTGCTTAAACTACTATTCTTTATGAGGATATTTCTTTTGCACAATTCATATTCTAATCCTGAAGTCTTTACCACGTCTCTATAAATAGCAGAAAGTCATCAACATCCAGTTTTAATCTATACTTAAACCTGAAATATAGAAATAGTAAGCCTATTTCTACATCAGTTATTTTAATAAGTCTTAAATAATACATACTTAATATATTCTTACAGAAGTTATATTACAAAAGGTTATGCATCAATGAATACTATCACATTTCCCAAGAGAAGACACATTTACAATAATTGTAAAACCTTACATTGCGTCAGGATTCATTATGCATGTAGTCCCTGGACAGTGACAGTTATAGATGTTATCATATGTTAATCCCAGATTAATCGCAATCAACTGCACCAGAATGACTGAAAATGCCTCTATAGTTATTGTCTTTGAATACTAAAACAACAAAAAACAAAAAGCAAAAGTTGTCTTAGTTATTCCTTCATCCCATCAATTTCATCAAACAATTCTGGCCATATTAATAAATGAATTTACAAATTATGAAACTAGCTTGCCACAGTTAAATAATTTCTTAAGAATATCGAAAGAAGTAGGTGACTCTACTTGAGTGACAGCACTTTTACTCCAAATGAAAAAATAAGATTAATATCATCATTTTGTAGGAAATTTTAAACTGGTTACTATTAAACAACAATAGAAAAAATAACTAATGTTGGTGGACATGAGGGGAATATGATATAAACTATTGTGAGGTGTTGGTGGAATTTAAGAGTGGTACAACTGGCTGAAAATTAGTAGAATGATCTTTCCAAACAATACATATAAAGCTATCATGTGATTCAGCAATCCCACTCCTGGTTACATCCAAAGTAATTAAACTCAAAACTTTGAAGAGTCATCTGCACACTCATGTTGGCAGCATTATTTATAGTAGCCAAATGACAGAAATATCCTAAATATTCATCAATAGGTAAATAACAGAAACACAACACATTACCAAAAGTTGAATAGTATTTACCTATGAAAAGGAGGGGAATCATATTACATATTAAAACATGGATGGACCATGAATATATTACATTAAATGATACCATTCACAAAAAACCAAATACTGTATAATTTTACTTATAGGAGATAGCTGAGTCTGTCAAATTTATAGAAAAAAGTACAATGGTTATTCTTGGGGGCTGGAAGGATGAACGAAATAGGAATTCTTTAATAGACATGGTTTTACTTTGTAAGTTCAAACGTTCTTAAGAGTCCCCATCAAAGCAACCTGAGTTACGAAACACGAAGTATACACAGTTAAGAGTGGTTACAATAGTAAATACTATCACGTTTCTAAAATCCTAATAAGCACTCATTAAATAGTATAATATTTGAATTTTAAAATCTAAAAATGAACACTTTTTCTGTGATGTGTATTCCAATGTTTAAAATTGGGTGATATTACTCACGAAGACATGGCAACAAAATGCGTACCAAGGCAATTCCTGCAGAGAACTTTGGATTGCAGGCCATTCCGTGATATGTTGCTCCCACATTAACAGGATGGGCTTTATAACTAAATCATGTAATTTTTTTTGGTGAAGAAACACATATTAGGTTATTAACAGCTTAATAATTTTTGAGTCAAATAAATAAAGCTATGTGTTCTTTAAAACAAAATTATTACATATGAAGTTTTAGGATTTAAATTTCCATCTTATCTTTTATCCTTCCAAGTGGAAAGGATAAACAATCCAAAAACTATATAAAGGCTGTTAAAATCAAAGCATATAGTTTAATAGTTACATGTTTCATCATGATAGAAATGTTAGAAGGTAATAAGAGACAGCAGAGTTGTCCATCTCAGTCATTTTCTACTTTAATATTTCAAGTTTCATTATTTGTACCCACATAATGTATGCAATCTTTGCATCCCATGAACTAATTTATACTTCATGTCATGTTTAAATGATGATTTCAAGTGAATTTCCCTAAGTACGTATTCTCTTGTGGGAGTAACAGCTTACTATGATTAATTAGTGTCTTATATTGTTATATTTATTTAGTGTTTTGCCAATACAATACCCATACGAACTTTTTAGGAGACGATCTTATCACTACACACAATAAGATTTGTACATAATTTTGGTAGCTAATATATGAAATCTGTCAATGTGAAGGAAGTGCTTACATTAGTAGGTATGCCATATCATGGGACCTTTGAAACAAAACATTTTGTTTCCATGACAAAAATCTTTGTAATATATCATCGGCATCCTCATTAGTTGAAATCTTATTTTGATCTGACCAGGCCTCCAAAGAAGATAGCAAAATCTTCATTTTAAGCTGAGAAAACATCTGACAACAGAAGTTACATGTATAGCATTTTGAAAAACAAAAATCATACTACAGGATTATATACACATGACCTTTATATATTCAGCTTACTATTTTTGAAGATAAATCTATTCATGATGAAACTTTTTGGTAGAATTATATACTGTTTTTAAAATTTTTTGTCTTTTTTGTTTTTATCAGTACCAGGGATCGCACTCACGACTGCGTGCTTGCAAGGCCTGAGCTAAATCCCCAGCTCCTGTTTTTAAACTTTCTTTTGTACCTGGAATCGAACTCATGACTTCATGCTTATTAGTCAAGGCACTGTGCCAGTGAAAGTGCCATTTAAATAAATAATATTGCTGTATTAATGTTTTTTAGATAAATATGAAACAAATACTTACAGTGTTCATAAGATGAAAGATAAAAACAATTTTTTCAGCTGCCAATGTCATATCAGAGCCCATATACTCATACTGAAAGACAAGTTTTATTTTTAATCATAGATGCAATTGTCTAAATTACATTTTAAATAGGTTTGAATATAAATCAATGCAATGAGGCAAAAGTGGATTTAGATTCATCAAGTGCTTCCTTAAGTCGTGGGAATAATGCCAAGGATTTTCTATATTAATCACTAATATTAAGATGACATTGTTGTGTTGACTTTCATTATATGCATAGAAACTAAAGGCCTATTGGTTTAAGTACAAGTGTAAAAAAATCTTTAAACAACTAAACATATTTTATCATTTATACTGCCATCATTTGTTACCATTCCAGTAACATAACACAGTGATACACCTTCACTGAAAAATCTACTTCCAAATATAGACTCTGAGTATTGTAATAATGAATAATTTCAAGAATATGTCCTTATTTTGAAGGAAAAATTGTATTTCCTCTGAAATATTATTTCTAATTCTCTACAAACACATTTCTAAATGAAATGAAAATGTCAAGAAGGACAATTTAGGATTTTCAATAATCTCTAGATAGTCTGCTACGGACTCCTCACAGAAAATATCTTTTGTCTGATACAGACAAAAGAAATGTTATCTGCCTAACTTCTGAAGTTTGGATCTATTGGAAAATGTTTTCTATTTTGGTACTTCTCTGCATATAATTTTCCCCAAGAAACCATATTGTGCATTTTCTCGACGTAGCATGTGTGGTATGAGTGACCATACTATTAATTATAAACTCATGCAAATTCTCAATGATAATAAACAAATCAGTGTTTTGAACTTGCTGTAAAGGCTTTTCTAGACTGATACTATATACGATGTCCCAAAGCCAAATGAATCTTCTTTTCAGTGATTCTTCCTATTTTAAAGTACAACACTCAAACAGTTTACAAAACATATATTATTAGATATAACATTTAATAAACATCACCAATTGAATAGGGTTATTTTAAAGCAGGAATATTTTACCATGCATTAAGGTGGATTCAGCAAAAGCAGAAGCTAGAAATGATCCAGTAGATTATAGTGTGATACAATCTTTCTGTACATTATTTTCAAAAATGAATATACTGGAATTTAAACACAAACTGAAAAATATAATAAAATATATCAATAACACATACCAAACCTTTGTCCAGAATGATTTGTATTTTCAGCGTCCTGGTTGACAGTTCATCAAGTGGCTGTTTCTATGAAATAAAGAATATGAATAAAAACATTTCATAATTCTGAAATACCATGTATTATATATTAATGGACCTCCCAGAGGTACTCTGGTATTTGTTAAATATATTCTTTTTATATACTGCATGAGTATTCCTTTTCAGTTATTAATCTTATTTGAGAATAGATGCAGTTCTTGGTGACTTTTGCTTTAGTTAGGCTATAAAATCTAGTGCTATTTGACTTAATTATGATTATCATGAAGGATACAGGACCACAGTTTAAGAAAAACCACTTAAACAGTTGTTGTATCCTGTTTTGTTTTGTTCTTGTTTGTTTTAGAGCACTGGGGCCTAGGACTGAACTCACATTGAACTGCATAACATGTTTTGTAAAACAGAGTCTTACTAAATCACTAAGTTGCCAGGTTGGGCTTGAACACACAAGCCCCTACTTCAGCTTCCCAGAATGCTGGGATTATAGGCATGCACTAACTGAACTGGTTTTTTCCACATCATTTTTATTAGGGCATATTGGTTATACAGATTCATTTGTCTTATTTTGGCAGATTCTTCTTTTAACATATTTTTATTATTTTATCCCATAGACACAGAGTTATAGACTAGAAATAACTTTGCCTATTTCAAACATGACATTATTTTTCAAATTTGAGTATTTCTTTGAAAAATGTATTCCATTCTGCAGCTTTATAAGGACAAATTTTGTATCACCTCAAAACTTAAATAATTGTCACAAATTTGCTTTTAACCTCATATTTGCTCTCTGTTCTTAATGAAATTCTGTCATTTTTATCATTTAAATTGATTTTAATATCTTTCTTGTCAATTTGTAATTGCTCTTTACTTTCTTGGTATGATTTCCAGGATTTTATCTTATAAACTTTTATCCAGTTAGGCATGGAAGCACACACCTATTTTTTAAAAATTTACTTAAAGAAAATAAAACAGAAAAAGGGTAGAAGTAATACATAATTTCAAAAAAATAAACACTAAGAAATCACTAGTTGATAAATTACATATTGTCCTCTTAGAAATGGTTGTTCAAGTTACAAAAGTAAAGCATACAAAGTGGACATTCAAACAGTGAGACTGCAAACAGTTCTGTTCAACAACCCAACAAAAACTTAATAATATGGTCATCTATCTTACACACTTAAACACACATGCAGTTAATATCCTTTAGAGCACTTTCTTTTCCTTTCTTTTTTACAATAACAATTGCACATTTTGGGTTTTATTACTCCTACATTTGTTATTATTTTTTATACTAGAGACACAATGTGATATTTATAAATATGATTCTTATTTAACTAATGAGGATAGCCTCAAGTTGTCTCCATTTGTCTATGAAGGCCTCAAGGTCATCCTTTTTTATAGCTAAGTTGTATTCTGTCGTATAAAAATACCATATCTTGGAGAGGAAAAAAAATGGCGGCTTGCTAGGGGATCGGGCGGAGAGTCTCTCCGGAGAAATCATATTAGAAGCTAGAATATGACAACTTGGAGAGGGCCAGACAAATGGATATCGATTCTTATTAACCAAGACAGTGCAGCGGGAGGATTTAAAGTCGTGCTGAGACTGTGAAGGCTGATAACAGGAGGCTGCAAATCCCGCGCCTTTAAATCAACAAACTGACCCGTGGACCCAACAGGAAAAGCTGGGTCGGCTTTTGGTGACTGCTGGAAACTGAGACCTGGGACCCCAAGAAGCAGCCAGGACTGCCCCACTGCACCAGAGGAGATTGTGAAAGGCTCTGGAGCTCCGAAGCCGAACGCTGTGCAGATTTCTGATCGTTCCGTGCTGTGCCGGGAGCATGGGAAAGGTGGGCGGCCTAGTGTGCAGTGGCCCCGGGAGAAGGACCTGAGCCAAACCCTGGTGAGAACTAGGGGCCCCGCGGTTGCTGGGGTTGGCCAGAGAACATCTTGGAACTGGGCAGTGCCCACCACCACGGGGACATCAATAACACAGAGAGTCTGGCGGCAGACATCTTAGAGTTGGGCAGAACCTACAGCTCGGTGACATCACCGAGTCCCCCTGTAGGGAGGTCTGGTGGAAGACATCTTGAAATTGGGCAGAACCTGAGTACATGCTGGCTTCAGCGTCATACAGAGAACTAGTGGGAGACATCTTGGATTTGGGCAGACCTGCTCTTCTGGTGCTCCTGTAACAGAGAGGTCTGGAAGAGAACAGCTGGGATTTGGGCAAAACCCTGTGCCATAGTGACATTAGTCAGCTGCTTCTGTACAAAGAGAACTGGCAGGAGCTACTGGGGCTAAACCAAGCCTCTGCTTGGGGTCCAATAAGCAGATACAAAATAGTCACAACTCAGTGAAATCCAGAAAGTACAGCCTAATCTACGGATTGACTGGCACAGAGGCTGGAGACTAGCCTGTACCGCACCTGCATCCCAGCCTACCCCAGATAACAGCAACTTGGGGAGGACAGCAAAAAATCAAGTCAGCATGCTTCTGAAAGGCCCTAAGCAATTCGGAGAGGGCCAGAGACCCCCAGGACACTCCAGTCTGAAAGAAACCAGAAACATGACAAGAGATAAAAATAAAAAAAATCTCCAGCTGCCCAAAATGAGAAAATAAGCCCAGAAGTAAACACTGAACAGAACAAGCACAGTAACCATCCATTGCTCGACACAGCATCAGCCAAAATTAAAAAATACCTCCATGATCTCATAGATGAATTTAAAGCTGTACTCCTGATCCAAGTGAGGCAAGATATAAAGAGATTAATTAAAGAAATGACAAGCCCTGCCCAAGCAAACACAGATGGAAGAACTGAGGAAATCAGAAATGAAAGAGAAACTTCTGAAGAAGAATTTAAACATAACATAGAATACATGAAACAGATCCAAAGAGAATAACAGGAAACTAAAAACTCCATTGAACACTGGCAAAATGCCTTGACGGAAACTAAAGACAGCCTTCTGAAACTTGAAGAGAGATTTATGGCATATGATCGTGAAAGAAAAAGCCTCTTAAAAATAACAAGGAACCAGAAAGAAACAATTCAAAAACTAGAAGATGACAAAAAGATACATAACTTAAGAATAAAGAATGTGAGTGAGGAAGCAGGAGCAACCAAAAATGAAATACAAAGAATATTCACAGATATATTAAAGCAAAATTTCCCATGTATAGCAAAAAGAAATGATATCCAGATAAAAGAGGCATACAGAACACCAGCTACCTACAACCAAAACAGATCTACGCCTAGACATATAATAATCAAGAAATCCACCAAAAGAACAGAATATTAAAAGCAGCCAGAGAAAAGATGCAGATTACCTACAACGGGAAAATGATCAAAATAACAGCAGACTTATCAACACAAACTCTTAAGTCAAGAAGTGGGTGGGGAGAAATATTCAAAGTCCTGAAAGAAAATAATATGCAACCAAAGCTCATATACCCGTCAAAATTCTCTCTCAAAATTAATGGAGAAATAAGATACTTCCAAGACAAGGAGGAACTGTGGGAGTTCGTGGCCACCAATCCAACCCTACAGAGAGTGCTGAAGGACATTACAGAGAAAGAGAGGAAGATACCAGGATTCCAGCAACAGTGGCAGAGAGGCCTCAATGAACGGGGCAGACAGTGGAATGAGGGAATAAGGTAGACAAATTATAGCTGAAAAGTGGAGTAGCAGACATGAGGCAGAGACGGTAAGCTATAGTCTTTAGTACAGGCAGCTCTAAAACATTATAAAAAAAGGCAGAGGTCATTGTTAATGGTGTATAAGGATTTAAAAGACACAGTAGTCTTATTGCCATAATTAGTTTGAATTTAATTTGTTCTGGTCTGTCCACTCATGTCAGATATGAGGGCACAGACATCTTGACCCAAAAATAGCAGGTTATACCATGGTAACTATCCTTACTTTCCTATTAACTTAAACTGAAATCCTGTGTTACTTACATTGTCTTACTATGACTGATCTTAATTGAATCTGAATCATAAGACTATGGGTTTGCCTTGGCTGATTTTATTTGAATTTGGTATGCTTGTTAGCATCAACCCTAAAAGTAGAGGCAACTACTCTGAAGATGACAAGATGTAAAGGATATCCATACTGGTATTAACTAGTAACAGCTCTCAAATCCTACAATGCTGTCAAAGTTAAGTTTTTATAAAAATAGGTGATATTATGTTTAACTATAATAAGCCAGTGTTTTGGAAAAATCTATTGAAAATAACAAGAGAAAACATAGTAACTACGGAAGATCATCTATATTGTAGTCTTATATGTCTTATCCTTTGCATGTTTTTCTAAGAAATTGTTTTACTGTCTTGCTATGACTTGGTTTTCCCTATAATACAGAGAGGATAGATATATATATGTAGAAATTCACACATGGATTTTTAAAAAAATTATTTACGGGAACAGATTATATAATGCAAGATGTAATGAACAGATACTCTGAGGAAGAGACACTAAGAAACCCAAGGCTAATTTTGTAGCATTATGATATAAATTCTAGCAATACTATTGTTTGCTGATTAGAATGACATTAGACTGGTTTCTTGAGTTCAATTTCAGCATATGTAGAGATGGGGACAGCTATCACAAAGAGAATGAGAGATGCGATGGTAGTTATTATTGTCTTCCCTAATTTGGAACTTGAGGACCTAAAAAGCCTTCATCATCCTGTAATGATTTGATTAGTTCTATAACATGCAATAAGTATATAAAGTGGGTGAAGATGGGGACAACTATTTGTAAGAAACTAGAGACAGATAGACAGTGAAGATCTCCAGTGGACTTGCTTTGAAATCTGTATTTCTTTAAATTGTTTTTTAAAATGTTTTGTTCTGTTTTGATATGTTTAATCTTACCCTCTTTGAGATGTAAAATAAATGTGTAGGACTGATAACCATATTACTGAGCTTTTGTTCGATCATAGAGCAGAACGGTTTGTAGTGTCACTTTTTGAATGTCATTCTAAATACTTTAATTCTATAACCTGAACAGCTATTTCTAAGATGACAATGTGTAACTTATCAACCAGCAATTTCTTACCGTTTGTTTTTCTGTAATTTTGTATTATTTCTACCCTTTTTTTTTATCTCCATGCATTTTTTGTTTCCTATTCTTTAAATAAAAAAAATACCATATCTTTTTCATTCACTCTGTGGTTGATGGGCATCTTGGTTGTTTCCAAGATGTAGCTATTACAAATTGTGCTGCTATGAACATGGGTGCACATATGTCACTGTGACATGACCTTTTCAGTTTTTCTGGGAAAATACTCAGGAGAAGAACAGCTGGATTAAAGGGAATTTCCAATCTTAGTCTTCTGAGAAATCTCCATAGTGATTTCCATAGTGGCTGTACCAGTCTACATCCCCACCAACAGTGGAGCAGTCTTCTTTTTCCTCTAGAGCCTCACCAACATTTGTTATCTGATGGCAGCTATTCTTTCCAGAGTGAGATGAAATCTCAGTGGTGTTTTAATTTGCATTTCTCAAATGACGAGTGATGGTGAACATTTATTCATGTATTTATTTGCCATTTATGTATTTTCATCTGAGAACTGTGAGCACATACCTATAATCCCAGCACTTAGGAGGCTGAGGCAGGAGGACTGCTGTTGAGTTTGAGGCCAGTTTGGGCTACATAATGGGTTCAAGGTCAGCCTCGACTACATAGTAAGATCCTGTCTCAAAAAATACACTTCTATCTAGTTGCAAAATTTTGATTATCATATATATTAACATCAAGAATTCAAGAACTGTGGGAGCAATGAAACCCAAAATGTGTAATAGTCACTGTACAAAAGAGAGGAAAAGAAAGTGCTCTAAACTATATAACTGCATGTATATTTAAAAGTATAAGATAGAAAATGATATCACAGAGTTTTATTGGATCATTGAACAGAACTGTTTGCAGTATCATTGTTGGAATGTCCACTCTACAAGCTTTAATTTTGTGACTTGAACAATTATTTCTAAGATGGCAATATGTAATCCATTAACTAGTGATTTCCTACTGCGCATTGTTTTATTCTGTAAACCTGTATAACTTGTACCCCTTCACTGTTTTTTTTTCTTTCTTTTCTTTTCTCCTTAAATAAAAATTAAAAAAAAAAAAGAATTCTAACTGGGAGTGGTAGCAAACACCTGTAATCCTAGCATCCAGGAAGCTGAGGCAGGAGAAGTGCCCCGAGATCCAGCCCAGACTGGGCTTCATGCCAAGTTTCAGGCAGTCTGAACTACATAGTAAGAACCTGTATCAGATGAAAAAAATGAAAATAAAAAAGAACTGTTACCTTTCTGTTATTTTTTGTAATATTTAAAATATTTTTTTCATAGGTCTAAAATGTTATCAATAATCATTTGGTTTTCTTCACCTTACTTTGGGTATCCTCAAAATTTAACTCACTTTGTCATATCTAGGTCTTTCATATTAAATGATTTCAACATATTTTAGTATGTCTTCACATGATTAATAAATCATTTCAACATCTGTGGCTACTTCTGGGGCTTATGAAATGTGGTTTCCATAATGGTGACTTTTCAGAATTGATTTCTGGGAAAATTCTGCTACCAATGTAGTTAGATGTTTTTCTAGGTCACTGATTTTATTTCTTCCTTTAAAGCTTTTTGATCCAACTTCTTGAAGAAACAACCTGGTTTGCAATACCTAGTGTGATCCATTTAACTTAGTGACACTAAATTCAGCGTACTGTGCCCATTCTATTGTGAAAAGTTGAGTACAGCTGATCTGAAGACATGGAATTGGGGGTCTCACATGGTACAAGTTCTGAGAAACTGACATGAAATGTGAGGGGAAAATCCCACACTCAACGTCATGCAGTGAGTTACAGTCAAAGTGCACCTGAAACAAAAATACCACGAAAAATTACTTTTAAGCTATGTGTGTATACAGATATGTAAATAGAAATGACTTTTATGCTTATACTTGTGTTCCATTCCCAAATATTTCATTATATAAATGTACATATTCAAAATTTCAAAACATATAACCTCTGAAGCATCTTTGGTTCCAAGAATTCTGATAAGTGAGGCTTACTGTGTGGGATATTTGTGATTGGCACCTCCATTTCATACTTTCCAAAAGAAAAAAATTTATTATTTGCTATCTAGGAAAGAAAATATCTATTAACCAAGGATATTTAATTTTACAAATATTGGTACACTTTATTTTCACCAAGTTTCTTCCTTGGTACACCTCTGTACCCACTGCTAGCATATTTGGGTTCAGTAACACTTCAAAGTAGAAACTTTTTCCTATCGCTCAGCTGAAGTGTCAGCTAATGTTTTGGCTTTTCAGAAGGGAAGTCAGTTACGTATGTTTTCTTCAGCTTCCACTGCTGTGAATCCTGTTTTGTTTGTTGTATGTTTATGTCATTTAAAAATTTATTATTTTCATGTTTGTTTGTGGATGAGTTAAGGAGTAGGGGTAGATGGATGTGCCACTATGTTTTTAATACATACATTTTTTATTGTTTATTATTTTCAGTTTGGGATTCTAAGTTTCAACTAAAGTTCTAAGATGCTTATTGTGTATCTACATGTTTTCTGTAATTTCATTACTGTAAAACATATCTATAATGAGTTTTTATGTATTTTATTTATATTTTCTGTTCTTTTAGAAAATGTTAGAGTATATTAAAGATATTGAATTGAGGTGTATATATTTGTAAAAATATGTGCCCATCAATATATATCTAACTGAACTGTTAACATAAATATGTCAAATATGCTGAAAAATAGTTACTGAGTTTTCCTGTGAAAGAAAGAAGAGGCATAATACGAACCTATGCTCCAGCACCTCCATCTGCTGCCCTTTAATTAGTTAGTAGTGACATCTGCTGCCCTTTAATTAATTAGCAGTGTGTTTCACACCAATATTTGGCAATAATTTTGGCCTTGTGTTCTTTTTCAGTTTTCAAATATTTCATCTTTTAATAGATACGCTAACCAATAGGATTTTATTAAAATGGTAAATGTAACAACTGATTTTAAAACTATATTAACTATTTTTTATTTAAAGAAAGAAAGAAAAAAATTTTAAAAAGAATAAAGTAGAAAAAAGAAAAAAGTAGAACACAGAATTAAAAAAATTAACATCATAAAATGGCTAGTTCATACATCACATACTGTCATTTTAACAATAGTTGTTAAAGTTACAAAATCAAAGCATAAAAAGTGGCTAGACACTCAAACATTGACAGTGCACACTCTTTTGTTCAGTGATCTAACAAAAATTTAGTAATATGGTCATCTATCTTACACATTATACATACTATTATTATCTTTTAGAGCACTTTCTTCCCTTTCACTTTTACAATATCTATTATACTTTTTGCATCTCATTATTCTGTCAGTTCTTATTGTCTTTTACACTAGAGAGCCAATGTGATATTTACTAATGTGAGTCTTTATTTCACAAATGATATTCTCAAGTTGTCTCCATTTACCTATAAAGGCCTCAAGATTAGTACTCCACTGTATAAAAATACAACAGTTTTTTAACCACTCTGTGGTTGATGGGCATCTCGGTTGTTTCCAAGATTTAGCCATTACAAATTGTGCTGCTATGAACATGGGTGCACATATATCACTGTATATGACTTTTTCAATTTTTCTGGGAAAATACCCAGGAGGGGAATAGCTGGATTGAATGGAACCTCCAATCTTGGTTTTTTGAGGAATCTCCATACTGATTTCCATCGTGGTTGCACCAGTCTGCACTGCCACCAACAGTGGAGAAGTGTTCCTTTTTCCTCCTGCAGCCTTGCCAACATTTGTTATCAGTTGATTTCTTGATGGCAGCTATTCTTTCCGGGCTGAGATGAAATCTCAATGGTGTTTTAATTTGCATTTCTCGAATGACCAGTGATGGTAAACATTTCTTCATGTATTTATTTGCCATTTGTATATCTTCATCTGAGAACTGTGTATTCATTTCCGAAGCCCATTTTTGGAGAGGGTCTTTGAATTTGGGGGCTTGATGTTTTTCAGTTCTTTATATGTTCTGGATATAAGTCATTTGTCTGAGGGATTGTTGGCTAAAATTATTTCCCATTCTGTGGGTTTTCTTTTCACTTTGTTGGTGATTTCTTTCGAAGTGCAGAAACTTTTTAGTAACGTGAGATCCCAGTTGTTGATTCTTTGAAATATTTCCTGTGTGGTTTGCATTTTGTTCATGAATTCTCTGCTTACCCCTACATCTCCAAGATTTTTACCTACCTTGTCCTCTAGTAGATTTAGTGTTTCTGTTTTAAAATTTAGATCTTTGATCCATTTTGACTTTAGTTTAGTATATGGCGATAGGCATGGGTCTACTTTCAGTCTTCTGCACGTAGAAAGCCAGTTTTTCCAAAACCATTTATTAAAGAGACCATCTTTTTTCCAGTGAACACGTTTAGCCCCTTTGTCAAATATAAGGTGGCTGAGTGTCTTTGCAGTTGTGCTTGCATCTTCTAATCTGCTTCATTGACCCTCAGGTCTATTTCTTTGCCAGTACCATGCTAATTTTATTACTGTGGCTTTGTAGTATAGTTTCAAGTCAGGAATTGAGATGCCTTCTGTCTTGCCTTTGTTGCCCAGAATCACCTTTGCTATTCTAGGTTTCTTCTGTTTCCAGATGAATTTTAGGAATATTTTCTCTAGATCTGTAAGGCATGTTAATGGTATTTTGTTTGAGATTGCACTGAATCTGTATAACAGTTTTGGGAGTAGCATAATTTTCAAAATATAGGTCTTTAACATTCTTGTTTAGGTTGATTCCTAGGTATTTCATTTTTTTAGATGATACTGTGAAAGGCAATATTTCCATAATTTCTCTCTCATGGAGTAGTTTCTGTATAGAAATGCTGTTGATTTTTGAGTGCTGACTTTGTATCCAGCTATGCTGCTGAATTTGTTTATTACCTATGATTGTCTTTTAATGGAGTTTTTGGGGTCTTCTATATAGAGTATCATGTCATCGGAAAATAATGATAATTTAATTTCTTGTTTCCTATTTTTACTTTTTTAATTTATCCCTATTGTCTGATTGCTCTGGCTAATACTTCCAGAACCATATTGAATCAGTGGTGATAGTAGACATCCTTGTCTTGTTCCTGATTTTACAGTAAGGCTTTCAATTTTTGTCCATTTAGTATAACGTTTGCTGTTGATTTGTCGCAAATGGCCTTTATGAGATTGAGGTACATACTGTCTATTCTGAGTTTCTGGAGGGTTTTTATCATGAAAAGAAAAAGCAACTTAATAATAAACAAAATATGCATTATTCACCTAATAGCAGAAAAAACTTTAAGAAACATAATGGCTAAATATCATTTGTAAAAAAAACTGGACATTTATAATGCTACATTTTGCTACATTTACATAATGCTACATTATTTACTACATATAATGCTACATTTACATTTATAAGTAGGCATATAACAATAATTAGAACCTATGGGACACAATGAAAGCAGTGCCAGGAGAAAGTTTGTTGTTATCAATGTGCATATTAGCATAAGAAAGTGAGCTCCAATAAATAACCCAGTGATGTGCCTCTAGATAGTCCAAAACAAGAACCATCCAAACTCAAATCTAGTTTAAGGAGGAAAATAATAAAGCTCAAAGTGGCAATTAATGAAACTGACAGTAAAAAAATACAAATAATCAATGAATCAAAGGGCTAGTTCTTTGAAATATTAACAAACTTAGACAAAAACTTGGGCAAACTTACCAAAAGGGAGGGAATATACTGACATCAATACAATTAGTGCTGAAAAAGATAAAATTCCAGCAGACACTGCCACAATCCAGAAAATCGGAGTAACTACTATGAAAAATGTACTCCACAAATTAGAAAATCTTGGAGAAATGGACAAATTCCTAGACACATATGAATTTCTACGACTGATCCATGACAACATAATTTGTACAATCTAGTAACAGGCAATGAAATTGAGGCAGTAACAAAAAGCCTACCAACTAAGAAAAGCCCAAAACCTAGTGGATTCAACACTGAATTCTATAAGACCTTGAGGGAGGTTATAACACAAATTCTAAATTCTTCAATGAAAGTGAAAGGCAAAGAGTGCTTCCAATCTCATTTCTAGAAGCCAGTATCACTATCATTCCTAAATTCAAAAAGGATCCTAACTAAAAAAGAAAACAACAGGCAATTTTTAAAAGGAAATAGGTACAAATTAGACAAGATATTGGAAAACAGAATGCAACAAATCTTCAAAGGGATCACATGTTATGATCAAGAAGATTTCACTGCAAGGATGCAAAGATGATTCAATATGTGCAAATCAACAAATGAAATCATATAAACAGAAGCCAGAACAAAAATCATATGGTCATCTCAATAGATGCAGAAAAATTCTTTGATAAAATTCAACATCCTTTCTTGATAAAAAAAAAACTGCAGAAAAAAGGGAAAGGGGCCTTTCTTTAATGTAGTAAAAGCCATTTATGACAAACTAATGGCCAACATCATATTAAATGGGGAGAAGCTGATAGCTTTCTTTCTAAAATCAGTAATGAGACAAAGATGTTCACTAACACCACTTCTGTTCAGTGTAGTGCTCAAAACTTCAGCCAGCAAGATCAGGAATGAGAAAGAATTAAAAGGAATATACATTAGAAAGGAAGAAGTCAAGTTACCATTATTTGCAGATGACAGAAGCCTGTACACAGAAGACTAAAAATTCCACCAAAAGACTCACTCCTAGAATTAATAACCAAGTTTGGCAATATAAGCAGATGCAAAAATTAATAGCATTCCCAAACACTTAAAATGAACTCACTGAGGAAGAAATCAGGAAAAAAAAACACTCATAGGAGCATGAAGAAAAACCATGTACTTAAGAATTATTAGGGGGCTGGGGATTTAGCTCAGCGGCATAAGCGCCTGCCTTGCAAGCAGGCAGTTGTGAGTTCGATCCCTGGTACCAATAAAAACGAAAAAGACAAAAAAAAAAAAAAAAAAGAATTATCTAATCAGAGAAGAAAAGATGTTTGTAATGGAAACCATAGTACTCTGACACAAAGATCAAAGAGTACATATAAAAGTGGAACAATAATTCCTGTTCTTAGATACGTAGAAACAATAGTATTTAAAATGGCCATACTCCGAAAACTAATAAACAGATTTAATGCAATTCCAATCAAAATATAAACAACATTCCTCATAGAACTAGAAAAAGATACTAAAATTTATATAGAACTGGAAGAGATCTAGACTAGCAAAAGCAATCTTGGGGAACAAGAGCAAAGCAGGAGTTATCACAACCTCAGATTCCAAGTTATACTACAAAGCTATAGTGATAAAACAGCATGGTATCAGCACAAAGACAGACATATATATTAATGAAACTAAATAAGGATTTCAGAACAAACTCTATTCACATTCAGTCACCTAATCTTTGATAAAGGGGTCAAAGATACATGCTGGAGGAAAGATTTTCTTTACTAAAATGGTGCTTGAAAAACTGGCTATATCCATGCAGAAGATTGAATGTAGATCCCATATATTCCATCATATACTAAAAAAATTAAAATGGATAAAAGATCTAAATGTTAAGAAAGAAGCAATCTGTGAGAAGATAACATAGGTAAAATTCTTGAAGTACTGGGTTTCGGCAGGGACTTTTTGAACAGAACTCAAATTGCACATAAAATAACATCAAGAATCAACAAATGAAACTATACCAAATTTAAAAAAATCTGCCCAGAAAATGCAACAACAAAGTGAAGGGACAATCTAAAGAATGGGAAAAAATTTTGCTATATATACCTCAAACACAGGATTAACATGTAGAATACACAAAGAACTTAAAATCGTTATACCCCTCAAGATAAAAGACTCAATAAAATAAATGAACAACTAAAATAAATAGGCATTTCTCAGAAGAAGTAAAAATGGCCCATAAATACCTGAAAAAATATTCAGCATCATGGGTTCTTAGAGAAATGCAGATTAAAAAAAATCACCGAGGTTTTATATTACTCCAGAATGAAAGGTAATCATCAAGAAATCAAATGATAACAAATGCTGATGAGGTATTTGCAAAAGAAACCCTCCTATATTATTCCTTTTTTAATTTTTTTAATTTAAAAAGAAAAAGAGAAAAAAGAAAACAAAACAGTGTAAGAGTACAAGTAATACAAAACTACCAAAAAAAAAAAAAGAGTAAGAAATCACCAGTTAATAGATTACACATTATTATCTTACAGATAGTTGCTCAAGTCACAGTATCAAAGCATACAAAGTGGACATTCAAACAGTGAGACTGCAAACAGTTGTGTTCAATGATCCAACCAAAAACATTAATATGGTCATCTATTTAACACCCCTAAACACACTTGCAGTTGTATCCTTTACAGCACTTTTTTCCCCTCTCTTATTTATAACAAAATTTACACATTTTGGGTTTTATTACTCCATAGTTCTTATTACTTTTTTTGGAAGAGAATAAAGTCAAATATGGCAAAACAAAGCTGTCAGTCAAAACCAAGGATAGACATAGCACATGATGTAAAAACAGAGTATAAGGTTATCAACAATGGTTACCATAATGCCTCTTGCTTCCTTAAAAAGAATTGTCTATCTCATTAGGTATTATAAAGTTGAACAAAACAGTAGAGAACAAGGGCAATAAAACATAAACCCTGTAAACATTACAGGACTTCAAAAGAAGAAAATAGTCAAACCAGAATGGGCATCATAGTGAATCTTATTGCCTTCAAAGTAGTTGCTTATACCCTCAAACTTGATGCTACCATACAGAACGGAACACAGTCTAATCAGTCAAAATGAGATAGTGGGAGTATTACAGGACTTCAAATCAAGTTAATATGAAATCAAAAAAGTTATTATAACATATCCTGCTAATTTTTCAAAATTTTTCCCCTTAGTTAAAAAAATCATAAAAAATAACTAAATAATTTTTTAAATGAATAAGTGAGAGATTGAGATAAAAGAGGACATAACAACATTACAGTGCAGGTCAAAGCCTGACACTTTCAGCAACCTAGTGCTTCACCACCAAATAACCCGACTGAATAGTAGTTACCATAGTGTCTTTTTCCTTGAAATATTTGAATATAACTCCATATACTATAGCATCAAACATATCCAGTCAGTGTAAAACAATTCAAGTGGATGAAAGCATTGTAGGGTATTTATAACCAGCTAACAGAAAATGAACAATGGTTTCTATATTATCTCTTTGCCTATAACAATTTTTTTATACTGTAACATACAATAAAATCCAGCAAGATACATCATGATAAAACCCATGGAGACAGAAGAGCCATAGTTTGGTGGGGCTTCAAAACAAGATGATAGTAAATAAGCACTAGCTATTATGATGACTTGTTTTCTTCAAAATAGCTGTTCATTTCCTCACAGGCCATAATATCAAGCAGCCGACAATAAAGCCATTCCAATTAGTAAGTGAAAACTTTATAAGGCTTCAAGGCCACATAATGGGGAATCATGATTACCACATACTTTTATATATTTGAATCATTTCTTATATTAGGGAAACTATTCAGTATTCACACATGCAAGATTGATTTATTTCACTTATGAGTATGGTCTCAAGCTGTGCCCATTTTTTGATAAATATCTCAATGTGATCCTTATTTATAGCTGAGTAGTACTCCATTGTATAGAAATACCACAACTTTTCTATCCATTCCTCAGTTGATGGACACTTGGGTTGTTTCCAAGATCTGGCCATTACAAATTGTGCTGCTATAAACAGGGTGTACATAGATCACTGTGGTATGATGCTTTCAGTTCTTCTGGGAATATGCCTAGAAATGGAATAGCTGGAACAAATGGGACTTCCAATCCCAAATTTGAGACATCTCCAGACTGACTGCCACAAAGGTCGTACCAGTCTACACTCCCACCAACAGTGTAGGAGAGTTCCTTTTTCCCCACAGCTTCTCTAGCATCTGTTGCCATTGGTTTTCTTGATCCTGGCCATTCTTTCAGGAGTGTGATGGAATCTCAGTGTGGTTTTAATTTGCATTTCTCTAATGAACAATGATGATGAACATTTTTTCATGTATTTATTTGCCATTTGTATTTCTTCATCTGAGAAGTGCGTATTCATCTCAGATGCCCATTTTTGGATTGGATCTTTGAATTTTGGGGGTCTGAGCTTTTAAAATTCCTTATATGTTTTAGACAAAAGTCCCTGTCTGAGGGGGAGTTCACTAAGATCTTTTCCCAGTTTGTGGGTCTTCTTTTCACTATGCTGGAGATTTCTTTTGACATGCAGAAAATTTTTAATAAGAGGTGGTCCCAGCTATTGATTCTGGGAAGTATTTCCCATGAGGTTTGAGTCCTGTTCATGAATTCTCTACTTACCCCTATGTCTTTAAGGTTTGTACCCAATTTGTCTTCCAATAAATTTAGTGTTTCTGTTTTAATATTCAGATCTTTGATCCATTTAGATTTTAATTTAGTACATGGTGATAGGTATGGGTCTAGTTTTAGTTTTGAGCAAATGTAGAGCCAGTTTTTCCAACACCATTTATTAAAGAGACTGTCATTCTTCCAGTGAACCTGGTTGGCTCCTTTATCAAAGATAAGGTGGTTGAGTGTATTTGTAGTTGTGGTTGTATCTTGTAAACTATTCCATTGATCTTTGGCTCTGTTTTGATTCCAGTACCAGGTTGATTTTACTACTGTTGCTTTGTAGTACAACTTCAAGTCATGGAATGTGATGCCTCTGCCTTGTCTTTGCTGCTTAGAATTGCCTTTGATATTCTAGGTCTTTTCTAGTTCCAGATGAATTTTAGGAGTGATTTCTCTCCTAAAAGATTCTGATGTTGTTGGGTGGAACATTCTGTATATGTCTATCAAGTCCATTTGTTCATAGGTGTGATTCAGTTCTATTATTTTTTTGCTCATTTTCTGTCTGGTTGATCTGTACCTTGGTGTCAGTGGTGTGTTAAGGTCTTTTGTTACAATTGTGTTACTGATAATTTGATTTTTCATTTCTGTTGATAGTTGTTTTATATAACTGGGTGCTCTGGAGTTTGGTGCATATATATTTAAGATAGTTATCTCTTCCTCTTGGAGTTTTCCCCTCACGAGTATGTAGTGACCTTCTTTGTCCTTTCTGATCATTGTTGGTTTAAAGTTCACGTTGTCTGCAAACAGAATGGTTACTCCTGCTTTTTTTTTGGATTCTTGTTGCATGAAGTATTGTTTTCCATCCTTTGACTTTCAGTCTGTGAGTATCCTTCTGGGTTAGATGGGTTTCCTGTAAAGAGCATATGGTTGGATTTTGTTTCTTGATCCATGCTGCCAGTCTGTTTCTTTTGATTAGTGCATTGAGACCATTTACATTAATGGTTATAACTGTTATATGCTGGTTTATTGTTGACATGTTATCTTTCTGCTGTTGCATCTTTATCTTTCTGTTCTGTTTAATTATCTGCTTTGCTTAGTGGTTTTTTTCCTTTGTGTATCTAAACTGTCTCTCAGTATTTTTTGCAGGGTTGGTTTGTTGTTCATGAAGTTCTGCAGCTGTTCTTTGTCATGGAAGTATCATATTTCACCATTGATTTTGAATGATAGTTTTTCAGGTTTCTAGGTTGGAAATCATTTTCCTTTAGGATCTGGAATACTTCACTCCATGTTCTTCTTTTATTGTTTGTGCTGAGAAGTCTGCTGTGATTCTGATAGGTTTTCCTTTATAAGTGATCTGTCTTTTCTCTCTGACAGCTTTTAATAATCTATATTTGTGTTGGATTTCTGGGATGGTGATTATTATATGTCTGGATGTAGTTTTATTTTGGTTATGACCATTTGGGGTTCTATAGGCTTCACTGAACCTGATGTCGTTTTCTGATCTCATGCTTGGGAAATTTTCAGCTATTACTTCTCTAAATATCCTCTTGAGGTTCTTTATGTTGTCCCGTTCTTTTTCATTAATTCCTATCAATCTTATGTTGTTTTGTTTGCATCATCTTGCAGTTGTTTGTTATTTCCTGATTCCTTGTTATTTTTAAAAGATCTTTCCTTTCCTGTTCACTGGCTGCAATCCTGTCCTCAAGGTCTGAAATTCTATCTTCACTTTCATTGAGGCGGTTTTTACAGCTTTCAGTGTATTTTTTTATTTCCTGTATATCTCTGTGCATCTGCTTTATGTATTCTGTTTGTTTTTATATTGCTCATCTAGGGATTCTATCTTTTTGTTTAGTTCCTCCAATTTTTAAACTGTGTTTTCTTAGATATATTCAGAATCTCTTTCATTTCTTTTATCATTTCTTCTTTTACCTGGGAAATTATTTCAATTTTTAATTCCTTTAAAGCTTCCTGGAGTTGCTTGTCTATTTCAGTAGCTATTATGTCCAATATTTGAGGTGTATTACATATATTTTCTTCTATATACATCGCTCCTAGGGTTTCTTGAGATGGGCTGGAGGTTTGAGGTTGTAATTTGGTCTTTCGTTTTGTCATTTTCCTATATTTCTGTGTTTCAAGTGTTATTCAAAAGCTTCCTCAGGGTGTGTTAGAAATCCATTTCTATATTCACAGCTCCTGGGACGCTGGCACCCAGTTCCCCCAGGCCGCTGGGCCTGTGAAACCAGTGGCGGTCTTCTGCCTGCCTAGAACTCGGTAGTTCCAGATAGGCTGGGCTCCAGGAACATTGTGTGCCCACCTGCTTGCTTGGAACTCCACAGTTCTCCGAGTGCAGCCAGAATGGGGAGGTGGGTGTAGGCACCTGTGACCCACTTAGCCACTTCTCTGCACCTGGAAGGCTCGAGGGTCCAGAACAGGCTGGGCTTGGGGCAGAGTACACCGGGCACTTATTGCAGGCCATGGGGCCTTTGGAACTGGTGACCCTTGCCTGCTTGCTTAGAAATCCACAGTCCTCCAGACACACGGAGAGGGGGATGCAGGTGCCCCAGATCTGCCCAGCCCTTACTCTGCACCCAGAGGGTGCGAGAATCCCAAACAGGCTGGGCTCTGGGGACAGTGTGTGCCCGCCTGCCTGCCTGAAATTCCACAGTTCTCCGAGCGCAGCCAGAATGGGGAGGCGGATGTAGGCGCCTCGGACCCACTTATCCACTTCACTGCACCCGGAAGGCTCAAGGGTCCCGAACAGGCTGGGCTTGGGGCAGAGTACACTGGGCACTTACCGTAGGCTGCGGGGCCTCTGGAACTGGTGATGCTCGCCTGCTTGCTTAGAATTCCACAGTCCTCCAGACACATGGGAAGGTGGATGCAGGTGCCCCAGATCCGCCCAGCCCTTACTCTGTACCCAGAGGGTGGGAGAATCCCAAATAGGCTGGGCTCCGGGGATAGTGTGCGCTTGCCTGCTTGCTTGAAACTCCACAGTTCCCCCCTATTATTCTTAGTAATGTAAACCACTATGTATTCCAGTACAACCACTATGGAAATACGTATAGAGATTCCTAAAAAAAACAAACTAAAGCTTTCATTCAACCCAGCTATTCCCCTAGTAGGTATTATAGTGGTATCTGCATACTCATGTTATAGCACCATAACTCATGATAGTTAAATCTTAATAGTCTATATTTCCATCAGTAGACGAATAAATAAAGAAAATAATATTTATACACAATAAAGCACTACTCTGCCATTTAGAAGACTAAATTTGAGTCATTTATAGGAAAGTGGATACAACTTGAAATCCCAATGTTAAGTGAAATACCAGACACAGAAGCTCAACTACCTCACAGTTTTGCTAATATGAAAACTCAAAAGTATAAATAAGAGCAAAATGAAAGATAAATGAAAGGAAGCAAGTATAGATCTGAAAATCAGAAGGGGAGAAAGAGATGCAAAAGGGGAAAGAAGAAGAAGAGAAATGGACATAAAAATTTTAAATCTCATGAAATGTATCAAATACCAACTGTGAAGTAAGTCAACACATATACTGATAAATAAAAATAATAATTAGAACAAATAATCCAAAATAGTACTTTTTCTAGATAATAATATATAGACAAATTTTTAGTGGATTTTCCTCTGTCTTTTCTATCTGTAAATCTGATACCAAAATAATGATTTTTCACAAAGAATATGCTTTACAAAAGGAAGTGCTTGTCAAGTAATAACTGTCAAATGTGAAAATTTTGGTAGTATTAGCACGTATATTCAGGAAAACTGTCACAACATAAGTGCATAAAAAGTCTACAATTAGGAAAATAATTTTATGGTTAGAATGATTTTTAATTCATATGGTTGGCTAGGGATATAGCTCAGTGGCATAGTGCCTATGTGGCAAGCATGAGGTCATAAGTTCAATTCCTGGTTCAAAAACAAAAAACAAACAATAAAAAAAAGAGATAATTTATATGTTTATGTAGTGCATGTTCTAAATATTATATAAATAAGAATATTTTTAAAGATCCTTTACCCTGTGATGTAGGCTTTTTGATAATCACCATGTGTTCAAAGTTTGTTTCCACAATGAGACACATCTCAAATTTGAAAGTGAGTAAGTTTCTCAAAAGGAACATAAATGAGGATCTCACAGAGAGGGTTACTTACTTCCTGTTTCATAGAAGTTCTGTAGGACTCAGGTGGAGCTGGAGGCACAACGTAACTTGCTGGTGAGGAGGAGTGTGGTATGTTATTTTTAATCTGATAAAGCATATGCACATATGTCGGGATATATTCCAATGACTCGATCACATAACTGACATTCTCAAACTGTATCATTCCTCTAGATGTTCAAACACAAAAAGAGAAATAAAAAGAAAATGAGTATATATTTTCCAATGAAAACTATAAATTGGTGTTAAATATGTTACACTGTTTGATGATCTTTGCAATCTGTTATCTAAGCACACCCTGTCATACTTAACTTTAATTTTTAATGATCAAAAATGCAGTTACAATATTCAGACTGAGACAAAAATATGCAAATAAAGATTATATATACTTCTAAATAATATGTAAAAAGTTTTATAAAGGCTATTTTACTGCCAAAAGCTATGGTTCTATGTGGAGGACCCCTGGGACCCCCGGTTCTCCTTGAAAGATGCACCAGTGCCCTTGTCTCCACTTTGGCTAAACCTAGCTCTAATTCTGTGTACTGGGATGTACAGAGCTGGCTAGGATCTTTCTTGCCCCCTCAATTTGCTTTAGGCAATGCAAATGGATCTAGCTGCAGCGCTGATGTGTGACATTTAAAGCAGGTCAGTGATGCCCCTCCTGCTGCTCCCAACTAGTATGCATAAGCTAGACCGAGTGAGGCATCCTTTCTGCTGAGACAGGCTTGAGAAAGAACCTATGCTGTCTCAGGGCACAAAGGCTAGACATCCAGGCTGAAGCTTGGACTCCAAAATACAAGATCCTTCCAAAAACTGTTATGCAGATTACTCTTTCTGCATCTCCCTCTCTCTCTCTGCATACTGCAGAGGTGCTATCAGGCCTTCTCCCTTGCCCAGCTTCAGTACTCACTATCTCCCACCATTCTCACAGTCATTCATCCCCAAGCCACTCTCCTCTTCAGGAATGAATAAAACCCTGGTTCTGTCCTGGCGACAGGCCTTTGTTCCCATTAGGCATACCAACATTACGTATGGAATATATGGAATGTATGTAATATTCTGTGCTCTTAGCACCTGTGTCAAGAATTAGTGGACTTCACAATTAATTCTGGGGGTCTTTATTCTATTCCATTAGTCTGCAAGTTAGTTTTGTTGCCAGTGTCATGCTGTTGCGATACCTAGAGCTTGGTAACATATTTACAGTAATGTGATAACTTCAGCTTTTGTTCTCCATGCTAACCGGTTTTTCTTTATTTCTATGGATAAAGACATTGATATTTTAATGGAAGTTGCACTGAATATGTAGATTGCTCTGGGTAATATGAAAAATTTTAACACTAATTCTTCTAATTCATAAACACAGTGAATCTTTCTGATAAGAATGTCTTTTTCAAAGTTTTCTTCAACATTTTTTACTTTTCAGGGTGCAGGTCTTTCACTTCCCTGGTTAATTTATTCCTTAAAAATGTATTTTGTAGTAGCTAAAGCAAATCAAATTGCTTTATCTCCTTTTTAGGTACTTTTTGTAAAGATATAAAATGTATGTTGAATTTCATTGTGTAAGTTAACCAAATTAATTTACTTAGCTCTAAAATTTTTGATAGAATCTCTTACATCTATCTATCTATCTACCTACCTACCTACCTACCTATGTACCTATCTATCTATATGTATACGAGAGAACCAGAGAAAGGAAAAGAAGAAAAAAGAGAGAAAGTCATCTTTTTTTTTTATACCAGGGATCAAACTCATGACCTTGCACTTGCCAGGCAGGTGCTTATGTCACTGAGCTAAATCTCCAGTCCCCAAGAAAGTCATCTTTGAATCATAGAGTTTCTTTTCCAATTTAGATGTTGTTTCTTCCTTTTTCTTGCTTAATAGTTACCTCTAGGGTTCCTATTACTATGCTGAATAGAAGCGATGACAGGCATCCTGTCTTAGTCCTAGTCTTAAAGGAATTTTTATTTCTATTTTCTATAGGATTTTTATTTTTTATGGTTTAGAATGATATAAGCCATATAATTGTCATATATGGTCCTTAATTGTTGAGACATATACTTCTAATTTTTGTCACAAAAAGATATGAACTTTGTCAGATGCATTTCTGCTTAGAATGATCCTAAGGTTTTCCCCCTTCATGCTGACCATGTTATGTATTATACTTATTGCTTTGCTTATGTTGAACATCCTTGCTTCTAAGAGATAAATCCTACTCTGACCCAATGAATGATATTTTTGATGTATTTGTGAATTACATTTGTTAATATATTGTTCAGGATTTTGCATATATGTTCCTTGAGGATATTAGCCTACTATTTTCTTTTATTACAGGTCTTTTACTAGGGTTGGCATCAGGACAAGGATAATCTTGTCAAAAACAGAAGTGCACACAATCTTTACCTTTTTATTTCTGTTAGACCATTTAGCAGTAGATGGGGCACCTACGCTGGTTCTCTTCATGCCAGTAAGAGATTTTACTGCGTGAATTTTATGATTGCAAGCCTAGCAAGGGAGAAGAAGAGGGAAGTGGTACAATGAAGAGGAAGAAACAAAGGAAGTGTTAAGAAATACATCCAAAGTCCACACTTGGCGGTTTTCATGCTATCTTGGAAAAGTTTCTGAAAACTAAGGTGTCTTTCAAGATCTTTAATGTGGGGGCTCTAGAACACGCCGTTACCTGAGTCCAGCACAGGCATTCAGTACCACAACTGACTTTGGCCTTTCTGCTGCATATCCTTCATAAAAACAATGATCCTAAAAAGAAGTATAGGAAGATACACTTATGAGTGTTTTACAAATTAAGTCCTTGATTTCACCACGATCTATAAATATTATCCATTGACATATCCCATTTCGTTTCCTCTGTTGCAATGCTTACCTCTTCACCCTTTTATGTCTATCGCTAATCATGATTCCTACATTCTCTCAAGTCATCCTTACCATAAGTCTAAATTTTGAAAAGCATCTGTATTAGCTACATCTTTTCTTTGACAGTCAGAGAGCTTCAACATTGTGTTGAACTGCAATCACTGTACAATTTACTGCATTATTTTGACTGCAACTGTGAAAGTTTTCATTGATGTTTTCTAAGTTATCCAAAGAATCGTACTTGCTATTTCCTCTACTTTATTTTTCTTTAACATCTCTCTCTAGAGATATTTGATTGTTCATAGTTTATATTTCTTCCTCAAGGACTTTACAGGATTTTACTTTCCTGAGCGCTCCCCTAATAATGTTTTTCAGCTTTCCTGGCTTTTCCTTTAAATCTAGTGACTTCTAAAATCAATTATATTCCTTTGTTCAATGGAAACTTTGAAAATTTCCGTCTGAGGGCATTCTCTTTTGAGTTGGTCTGTAAACATCCCTAACTATTCACTTTACCTCAAGAGGGCTAGCAATCCCCACCCTCGCCCGCGCAGGTATATGAAGAGGTCCATATTTACCTTGAGCAGCAGGGAGCACAGCCTATATAGGCCAGCCTGTCTTATGACCAACACACACTGACAGCAGTGTATTTCATCTAAAACCACCATCAAAGCCATCTTTCAGTGCACAGGAAAGATACAACCCTGCTTCTTGTTAAGTAAGAACAGCAATCGCCACCAACTCATTAGTGTTAACAGGACCTGCAGCTAGAAGCCTTTCATAGGATGGTGGAAAGAAAGTAAGACCCCAAACCTCAGGCCAGGGGAGACTGTATTCTAGAATGGAGAGCCTTTTGCTGGCAGATCATTATGAGATATCCTCCAAGCCAAGAAGCCAAGGTAGTCCCCACAGTTCTTACAGTAGCTTTCCTAACGCCGAGGCACGAATAAAGAACATGCATTTTACAGCTAAAAAAGCAGCCATGGACAATGCTTTCCATCCACAAATCTTTTAGTACCTACCTGTACCAAACAATGCCATAACTTTATAGCCTAACAGTGGAACACAATAGCAAGGAACAAGGAGTTACTGCAGAGCCAGAAGAATGAAGCTCACATATTGGTAATCCTGAGAAGATAACTTGTCACTCAAAGAGCAGACCATATTAATCTAAATTTAAACTGGAATACTTCTTTCTAACATAGAAAATTTAAACAGGTCAAGTATCTCCTTATCCAGTTGTTACACAGAAAATGTTTCTTAAGTTATGCATATTACAGTAAGAATAAAAATCGTAAGTAATCAATGCCTATATTGAGATAAATTGTACTTTAGATTTATGAGGAAAATGTTGTAGGGCACCCACAAAAATTGAATTAATGAACAATTACACATCTCCTAAAGAAAATAATTAATAACAATCTGAGTAAAGAAACAAGCCACAAAACATATGAAAATATGAGCACTTAAAAACATAATAAACAGTACAATTATATACTAGCTACACTAAATAGTGGATATGACTGGAGATAGAAATCAATGAACAGATCAAATAGAATTTAAACTTATTTAGTCTGAAAAATACAGCAAATAAGCTGGATAAAATCCATAGAGCCTCAAGGACCTGTGGAACAACTAAACATCCAAAACGTATTTAAAAATTCTTAGAAGAGAAAATAATGGCATTGAAAAAGCATTCAAAGAAATAATGGCCAAGATCATGGTAAGAAAGAAGGGATTTTTTTTCTTCCCTGGAGAATGAAAACCAGATACAAATAGTGCCTTGTATCAGGACCTTTAGTTGCTGAAGATGGTGCACCAAAGCCACAACAGAAAGAATTCTATAGCCCCATGCTTCTTCCAAGGAAAGGAGGGTTTGTCTGCACACCAGGCACAGATTTTCTTGAGGGAGCTGTCCAATAACTAGCATCTGTCTCAGGAGTTCTGAAGCTCTGATTGTTCCTTTGCTTTCCAGGCACTGGCGAACAATGGAGGAAGCAGGAGGAGTGGAAGGGCTTGTATATGGTTACCCTTGCTAAGCAGAGTTGAGGAATAAAGGAAAAGCAGCTACTGAAAGAAGGCTATCAATTCAAAAGACAAAAATACTATAAGATAGATGTCATGGAGTGAAATATAATAAAGGAGAAAATTCACAAGAAGGATTCATAAGCAGATTCAATCAGAGTAAAGGTCAGTGAATTTGAAGAAAGATCTTTAGAAATAATTCACTTAAGAGTTTCAAATTAAAATGATGGTCAGGTCTTATGAAACACTATTAATAGACCAATATACACAGAACTAGAAGAATTTAAATACTGGGAAGATTATTCAAAGACACAATGGATGAAGAGTTATCCATTGTGAAGGAAATTGATATGATTCAACAAACCCACAGAATACTATATAAAAGTAAAGAAATCCACATCTAGATTCACTATAAATAAATTATAAAGAATTAAAAACAAGGCAGAATTTTGAGAACAGAAAAAGAGAAACAGCTCAACATGTAAATAATTATAGGACTGCTGGAAGGAAATTTTTAGCAGAAACCAGACAAGCCTGAAGGGAATAGAATGGTCTGTCCAAGTTGCTGAAAGAAGAAAAATTTACCAACCAAGGCTGCTATAAGAAACAAAGTAGAGATAGAGATTTTCCCAAATAGTGACACTGTCAATAGTGTCATGGTTTGTGCCTAGATGCCTCCCCAAAGCCTCATGCATTTGGAGTTTTTCTGGAGGTGGCTGAATCTAGAGTGTGTGATTGATTTGTAATTTGATGATGGGATTAAGGGTATCAGGATTAAGAGTAGGTGATTGATGGATCAGTCCACTGATTGGACTGGCACCCCCGAAATTCTGGTAGACTGAATACAACATAAGGGAAAGAAAAATGCTTTTCTCTTGCTGCTTTTGCTGCTTCTCATTGACATGAACTGTTGCTCCTCTGCCATGTGCCACTCTGCCTTGGAACCAGCTAATCACGGATGGAAACTGTGAGCTAAATAAACTTTTCTGCCTCTAACTTTGGGTGCTGGGTATTTTGTCTCAGCAACAAGAAAAGTAAGACAAACATTTAATATTAAAGTAATATGAAATGGCATACTTAAGAATGAAATGAAAAGACATTAGCAGGAATAAAATTACATAAAAACATAAAACTCATTAGTAAAGGTAAATACATAGATAAACATGAAGTATTATATTACTATAATAGTAGTGGTTAGATCACTTTTAGTTCTAATATAAATTTCTAATTCAAAAATACAAAAGTGGTAAACTAAGTATAAACAAAACATAAAAAGATACCAATCGTGAAAAATTTAAAGTAAACTTCAGAGAAAGGAGAAGTTAATATGGAGAATATCCACTTACAACTTAATTTAGTTTGCAAGCTTAACATATATAGTTACCACCTTCTGATGTCTTATGAAAATCACAATATAATCCAAAGATAAATCAATAGGTAGTTACATAGACAGATACATACTTATAAGTATATATGATATAAAAAGAATTCAAAGCATAGCAATATAAAAACACAAAAAATAAAAAGAAAAGAAATCAAAGGAGCAATATTAAATAGCAGATGCTCTGGTCTATATCTAGACATCCCCCAAGACTCATGTGCTCATAGGTGGAGTGACTGGACCACACATGTATGATACTGGATGAGTTCTCTGATGGGTTTATAGTTGGTGTGATGTTAGGAAGCCTGCTGGAAAGAAGTAGGTCATTATGAGTGTAGCTTGGAAGGGTTATGTATCCCTTCTCTTTCCTTGAATTTTGTTCTTCTTCTTGTCTGTCATGCTATAAACTGTTTCTTCTCTGTCATTCCCATCTTCCATGCTACCCTGTCTTGGAGCCAGTCTGCTACAGATTGAAACTTTTACAAATTGTGAAATAAAATAAATTTCTTCTCCTTTAAATTGTAGGTATTGGATATTTTGCCCCAGCAATAAAAAGTAATTAAGACAGCAGAATTACAAGAATGGGGTCTGGGGACATAGCTCCTTGGTAGGGCACTTGTTTAGCAAGGGCCAGACCATGGGTTCTATTCCTAGTACCACAAAAATCAAAAGAGAATTAGAATTAGAATACTAATTTTAAAAAGTCAAAATGTCTATAACAAATTCTTTCCTATGAATAAGTGCTTAAAATATAAATAAAATCCTGAATTGAAACCAATGGATTGCAGAGCTTAGGGAGATAGACCAGTGATACATCACATGCCTAGAACTTGATCAATCCCCAGTAGCACCAGCAACAATAACAACAACAATAACAGAACAACAGTAACACCAAGAGCCAAAGAAAGAAAAACATGTTTGGAGTGTTGAACAGGTACTTTTTAAAAAGAATAACTTTATACAAGAAAATGACTATAAATTTAAGGGCAAATATAGATTAAAATATAGATTAAAAGTTAATGAATAAATAAAAATGATGCTAAATATTATACACAAATTATAATTATTATAAATATTTGTATATAAATATTATACACAAATTACATACAAATAATAGGGATTGGTATACTTTTAAGACACAGTGGACTCCATCAAAAGCTCTCACAATAGAGATAAAAGATTTTATAATTATTAAAGAATCTAGTGAGAAGATATGACTTGTAAATATTTATGTACTTAATATAAAAGCATATATATATATATATATATATATATATATATATATATATAATACAAAGAACCCCCAGAGAAATAGCAATACAGTCATCATAGATCACTTACTCACTTTTAGTAAAGGACAAGGTATCCCACCAGAAGATGAACAATAGAAAACTTCAATAATTCCATACACCAAATGAGCCACACCCACTGGCCATGAATATCTGCTTTGGAAACAACCAACCATGGACCGAATCCTTCAAGTTGTAGGTAAAGAGTACCTTGTTATAGTAATAGGAATGTAACTAATACAGGAAATTGGTACCAGGAGTGGGGTTGTTGTGACTGTACTGATCATGTGGTTTAGAAGCCTTGTAAGTGGTTTATAAGGAGTTTGGAAAGCTAGGCTAGAGAATAGTCCATGGTTTTAAGTCAAAAACAGCATGATGAAATGGCACGATGGAGGAATGTTGTCTACCACATAGTGGCCAAGAAGCAGACAGAGAAGGGAGGAACTAGAGAATAGACAATTTTTCAAATCATACTCCAGTAACCTGCCCCTTTTAATCAGGCTCCACCTGTAAACCTGAGACTTTTGAGCTATTACACTTCAGTGTCTTTCAAAACATGAAATTGCAAGTTCAAAAAGATATTGCTACTATACTAGTTATTATGGTTTATGTGTAGATGTTTCTCAAAAACCTCCTATGCTGACAGGTGGAACTTTTAGGAGGTAACTGGATCATTGGAGTGTGATATTTATCAGTGGTTTAGTCTACAGATGAGTTTATAAGTAAATGTCGTTTGGGAGATAAAGTCTGGGTCACTGGGGACACAGCCTGGAAGGGTCTATCTTCCTCTCTCCTCCCTTGCTCTGTGTCTCTGCCTACAGCCTGACATGTCATGAGTTGATTCTCCTCTACCAGAATCCTCTGCCATGACACCCTGATTTTGAAGGCAGCAGATTATGGGCTGAAACCTCTATAAACTGTGAGCCAAAATAACTTTTTTTTTTTGTCTTTTGTCTTTTTATCGGTACCAGGGATCAAACTCACGATTGCCTGCTTGCAAGGCAGGCGCTTATGCCGCTGAGCTAAATCCCCAGCCCCGAGCCAAAATAACTTTAATACTTAAGTAATTTAAAGAAGATCCACAGAATGGGAAAAAATTATTTTAGCCAACTGTCCCTCAGACAAAGGACTTACATCTAGAACATATAAAGAATTGAAAAATATCAGTTCCCTCCCCCAATTCAAAGATCCCATCCTAAAATGGGCATCTGAGCTGAACACAAACTTTAACAGCATTTTAACTTTTGCATGCACACTGAAACCATATGAAAACCAGAGCAGGTAAGAACAAACTAAAGATTTGTTGACAAAAAATGGATACAGAAAATGGAGTACACTTAAGTAATTTAAAGCCCTCTGCCTCAGAAAAATAAGAAAATTATGCAATATTTGAAAACATAGATGAACATTTAGGACATCATTCAGATTCAAACAAAGTATTCAAATAAAGGTAAAATATCATAAATCGTTTATATGCGGTATCCACATATTTACATTTTCAGAGTATATCAGTATAATGGTGGGTAGCCCTAAAGTGATCCTACAAACCACAGTGAGGTTGTATTGCACACATTTGTACCTGTTGACTGGGATGGCTAACACTAGAATAAGGCATAAAGTATTCCAGCTTCCATAGCTCATGGCCCAATGGCATCAGGAAAGTAAATGTGCTTCAAAGACACCCCACTCCCATCCTGTTACTTTGGGCTAAGACTTGGTTTAAATTAACATCCGCTATAAATGTCTTAAATGATTAAATCCCTTGTGGAAACACTGACCATCTAAAAAATTCAGAAAAACATTTTGAAATTTCAACGTAACATCTAAATAAAATGTTGAAAAGCTTCATAATTATCCTAGTTCCCTACATACCAGGAGAAACTTATATACATGAAAAGGTATCCAAACTTGCACTCACTGCAGATAACTTGGTGACAGGGCCTGCCTTCTTGTTTGAATAGACTCTTTCATCAAAGGCACAAAGGACCAAAGAAGGGAAGGGCTGGTTTCTTGCTGTATCAGGACCCAGATTCCTGGTGACAAAACTAATAAACTTAACATTCCTCTAATCATTAAATAAAGTGAATCAGTAATTTTATGGTTCCCACAAACAAAATATTAACAGGCTCAAAAGACTTCACAGAAAAACTTTATCAAATATATTAATATTTATGTTATTCTACATTGCCCAAAAATAAAGGGGGAATTATTGCAACCAATATGATTTATGACTCAAGTATCCCTCTAACATACAAACTGACAAAGTTGTTAAGCAAAGAATGACCAACACTACTATTATCTTTTGTGCACAATGACAAAAATAATTGCAAGAAATTATCAGTAATTACCAGTAAGAAATTGCAATACTGGTTCAGCATATATATTTTTTTTTTTTTTGGTACCAGGAACAGAACTCATGACCTCACACCTGCCAGGCAGGCATTGTGCCTGCTAAGCTATATCCCTACCCCTCTGTTTTAGGATCTGAGACTCAGTGTAATTCACCATTATAAGCCCAGATACTTGACATTTGGGCCAGCAAGCCCACTCCTTACTTTTCCAATGTAAATTTGTATTTTAGCATAATAGTAGATGGCTGCACATCACAGTACTTTTCCTTGAGGGACACAGGAAGCAAACTATTTGTTTATCCACTATGTATGACAAATGACAAAGTTGGTGCATGTGTACAAAAGTAGCAACACAGGACTTTTACTGACCTTATGCTTTCTCTAGTGAGTATGTTTAGCCAACCAGAGGGCCAAATAGATCCACAGCATTCCAGGATTCATTAAAAAATTTTTCTTTCAATTTTTCTGGTAGAAGTATCTCAAGTCAGTACTATGAAAAGTACATGAAAAGCCAGATTTGCTGGTTTTGAAGGAGGTCATAAGTGAACCATCAGATTGCACATGAATGAAGATGATACACTATGGTAAATTACATGCTTTCATAACAGAATAGTGGTGTGAGTGGATAACGATGATGGTGATGATTGATGATGGTGCTGACACTGACACTGGCTGTGTGAGCCAAAGTTCCTGTGATAGTCAAATGGAGTAAGAATGGACTGATACAGATTGATACAGTCAGTTGATTCAGTTGAAGAAGAAAACACCAATGTAAGTATGTACTTGACAAGTTGAAATATTACAAAATGGCCATGCAACCAAACGAAACAATCTAATGTTAAAAAGAGGTCTAAAAATATAGAGCATATGTGTAGCGTAAATAGTTTGATAGTTTACAAAGAAAATAACAAGTACAAAATATCACAGAGAAATTCTCCTAGAGGATTGGGACTGGAGCTCAAAAGAGGCCATTTATAGCAGAAGAAAAACAAAATGTTACCACCTAGGGAACTACCTAAAAAATTGTGGAGCACATTAGTGAGCTGAAGGGTGAAGGGGCAGGTGCAGCATCACAAAGATGTACTACAAGAACAGGAAAACAAAAAAGTTGTCAATTGTGCTCTACAAGAAATTAAAAGAAAATAAAATATATATGCTATCGGTGTAAATGATACTTGTGCATAGATCATGCAGTCTTAATGTATGAAGACTGCTTTGGGTGCCACAGTTGTAGCGAAGCTTCTGTCTGGCACAGACCTTTGTGTTTACACTGTAGTTTACATAGGTTTCTATATTTGATGTTATGTTTCAAGTTTTGTAAGCAAGTAAACAGCTGATATGAAATGTCAATGTTTAGTCTAAGTACTCATTACCCACTTGATATTTTATTTTATTTTATTGATACCTTATTTCCCTGCTAGGTACATGTTTTATAATATAATAAGCAATTCTTGACCAAACAGGAAAAGAGGGGTAAAAAGAGCATCACATAGGAATGAAAAGATAAGCACATGTGCTGTCAGTGTGAGACGTGTATATGGAATGTGAGGTTGTCATGTGTGAAGATTGCACTGGGTATAACAACTGAAGTTTATTTTAGTGGCAGAGTTTTATTGGTATTTTCACTGTAACTCATACAGGAATTTATTTCTGATGGATCCTTTAGTTTTTGTAAGCAAGTACACAGCCAGTGGAAAATATTGATGTTTATTCTAAATACACAATCCATATTAAGAATTTATTACTTTATTAATATTTTATGTTCCTGCTAAATACACACTGTATAATAGAATAAGAATCCCTGAGAAAGCAGCAAGACCACTGAGATGTCAACTATGTCCTACAAAAAGCCCAGGAAAGCAAAACACATGTGCTGTCATGGTGTATGGAACATGCTTGTCATGTGTGCAGACTGCCTTAGGTGTGACAATTGAAGGAAATATTGTTTAATGTAAAGTGCTATTAGTATTATCATTGTAGTTCACATAAGAATTTGTGGTGTTCTTTTTTAGACAGTACACCAAATACAGTCAATGTTGAAAGTTTTGATGCTTTTTAAACACTCAGTAAATATTAAACATTTAATACTTTATTTTTGTGATTTTTTTCCTGTAAGGTACTCATTTTTAAATAAAACTCACAAAATCAAAATTAGTAATTCATCAATAGAAATGTTCTAAAGAATAAATGTGGTTCTGAAAGATCCATGTTTCTGGACCTTTAAGACAAAATTAGACTTACACTTCCACTAACAGATCAAGAAAGAAAAGACAGAATATCAGAATGACTGCTTCAGAAAAATCATCTGATACAACTAAATACCAGTTATTGAAAATCAAGAAGAAGAAGAAGAAAAGGAAGAAAAAGAAGACAAATTTTTAACCCAATAAACAGCATAAGACATATAACCTCCAGCAATACTATCTTCATTAAAGCTCAAATATTTCATCCCTAAAATAGGAACAATATAGTGACACCTGTCTTCACTGCTCTCATTCAACATTTGTATTGGATCTTGTAGCAAGAACAATTAATCAATCTCAGATTAAAAGGACGTGTTAAGTGAAATAAATTAAACACACACGTGCAAATATCACAGTTTTTAAAATATGAGAACTCCAGAGTTTAATAAAAGCAAGAAAAAATAGATAGTAGGAATTAGGGAGATGGGTCTTTCTCAAACGAGAAGGGGGCCAGAGATGGATGGTGGTGGGAAGGAATGGAGGAAAAGGGGATTTAAAAAGTAATTAAGATGTGTTATGTGTATTACCAACTCCACACAAAGAATGTAAACATTATGAACTGAAAATATATACTAATAAAAAGTTAACAATAAAATAAAAGAATATTCTATGTAGAAAAATCTGAAAGAATATACAAAAAAGTAGGAAGACTGTCACTTCAGTAACATTACAAGTTGTAAGATCAACATAAACAAGTACACTGACTTTCTAGATATCAGAACAAACATGGAAACTGAAAACAACTCTAGCAGTAATTGCTATAAGACTATAAAAATATACAGGATCTGAATGACAACACTACCAATATTGATGAAAGACATTCATAATATATCAAATAAATGGGAGGCTTACTTAAGTCACAGATTACAAGAACCAACCCAGTAAAAAGATCAATTCTCTCAAAATCAATCCATAGGTTAAGCATAATTTTCATCATGATCCTAAAAAAAGTTTGTACATAGTGTATGTTTGTCTAAAATTTATAATGAAAACCACAATGCAGTCAAATAATTAAAAATTACCTCAAAAGGATAAAGTGGATTGAATCACTGTAATAACATTAATACTTAAGACACAGATATAGCAAAAAGAAATATATGGCAATAATAAAAAATATACACAAAAGAGGATTAAATGGAGTGAAATTGCCCACTCAAGTATGTTCCACTGATTTTTCAACAAAGGTACAAGAATAGTTGTATGCAGAAAGATAATCTTTGCTATAAATAGCTCTAAAACACTCACAGGTCCACAGTCAAGAGAATGAACCTGTATTCAAGCCTCACACTTTACATAAAATTATACTAAACCAAATACAGAACTAAACAGAAAATAGAAAACTATAAAATGTTTAGAAGAAAAGCAGAAATTAGACTATATAGAATTCTCATGTGTGACACCAACCACTACCACTATTCATTAAAGGAAATGTTGGTAAATCATAATGTAAAGGATGAAAATTCACATTTTTAATCTCCTAAAACTCCTAATACATGTCTTCTTTAGGTAGATGATTGTTGTGTGCTAGATTTCAAGTCAGGCTTTTCTGTGCAAAATGCTTTTGGTATTTAGTATATTATTCTTGGATTTGTGATCAGTTTTCCCCAAAACTTTGTGGAGAAGACAAGCATTCTTCTTCTTTCCAACTCTAGTGCCTAATCCCCATAAAGTACGTTAATCTGCAGTGGAGAGGTCAACCCTTACCTTCAGAAGGGAAGAGTGAGCATGCAGTTTTCCTGACTTGTAGGAATACGCCTGGAAGTCTTGGTCTAAGTCTGGCCTAATTCAGTAAAAACAATAACAGTTCATTACAATTTTTTAAAATAAAAACTACTGCAATAATGAAATTAAGCAAAATTTGCTTCCAAATTTTAACATTTTCTTGTATCAGTACACATTTGCAATACATGAAATTTACATTCGTTTTAGGGAATAGCTGCAGGTATATAATACAGCCTGACTCTTGTTTTAAAACCCCTTTCCCTTCCTCCACACTTTCTGCTCTCCTGCTCTAAATCCCTTTTTCCACGTTCATTCTTGTGTTTATTGTTATTATTTTTAGCTCATTGTTATGACGTAGATGTTTACCTTCATTGTCGGCATTTGATACGTGACACCTCGTTAAGCTTGTGTGAATGATTTATTTCACCTAACATTATCTTAGGTGCATCCATTTTCCTACAGGTGTCTCATATTAATCCTTGTGTATAGCCAATAGTCTTGCGTTATGTACACCTATTTTTAATTTTATAGACTCAAGATCTAAAAACTAAAGACCAAGTTCTCTATTACCTTGCTTCGTTTATGATGACATATAAGTGTATATAAAAATATTACCAAGTATAACCAAAAAGCACCATGCCAAATGGAATGAATTTAAAATAATCAACTAACTTATACATACATGCGCATTGTCACAGATTAGTCAGTGTCGCTAGATTTCTACCATAGGTTTAGATATAACTATCAATGCATCCAATAGCATCAAAACTACATTAATATTTGCTAGTAACAAATAGATGATAGAGCAAATAACACTGTTATAAGGTCCGAGAGTTTTGGTGGTTATTTTTAACAGGGAAAGAAGGAAAAAAGGAGGGAGGGAGGGAGGGAGGCAGGAAAAAGGAGCGAGAGAAGGAAGGAGGGAGACAGAGAGAAATTATTATTTTACCCTGGTCTTCATTGTGATGCTGCTAAAAGCAACATGTACACACTTAGCACCTTAAGCAACTATCCTGCAAATGTTTCTGGAACATGCAGCTCCATTGTGGTTCCATGTGGACTAAGGAAAAGGCATAGCTTCTTTGTGTCACACACATTTCTGAGAGCAGAGGCAAAAGTAATCTATAGAAATGCACAATAGATGTTAATACCTCTGGTGTTAATGACTTTGATTAGAAGCATATAGAGTTTTGCTTAGATTTCACACCCCAAAACATTTTTTTTATAAAACTTATCTTTATTTGTTACCTCTTAAAGCAGAATGTGACCTGGCACTCCATTTCCATTCACAGGCCTTGTCCTGAATTATTTTTTAAACAGCAATGCAGTATACCTAAGAAGTTTAGTTTATTCCTCTAAACAGTACTTTGTTTTGGAAAATAAGCCCTAAAACATTTTTATTGACAGGTTTAATAAATTATGACCCTTCAGGAAAGAAAATGATTATTAAGAAAAAATCTGCCAGCAGTATTACCAGGAGACTGGTTTTCTGAAGACTCTAACCATCAAGAGGCATTTTCAAAGCAAGATTAGAATCGCAGAGCACTCACTTTCCTTCACCACTGCTTCACTCTTCACATGAGCTCCACTATTTCTCATTCCTTACACATTTTCCTGTGTGCAATTCCAATATGTTATTAACATAAATAACTATAACTTGGGGATTTAAAATTAAAAGTTAGAAAAAGAGAAAAAAACACCCTGGAAAGCTTTTAAAAGAAAAACTGATTTTATCAGTTCATTCAAGGAAAATTAATAGATATAGTATTCAAGAAAAAATTATTAATCTGGGCACAAATAACTGGATAGTGAATTTTCATCCAAGAGCAAAGTTACATGTTTATAAGAGCATGCACATAAATGGGGTGGCAGAAATACAAAAGCAGAAATAACTTCCAAAACAAGGAATTATTAAAATCTGACAGCCCCAGGCCAATGCTATAGCCCTCCCTGGAACCTGAGTCTGAGCCTGGAGGACTTGGGAATTGACTGCCCCACCCTAGTCCCTGGGCTGTCTGCCATAGGGCAACAGAACTGACAACCAATGGATTGATCAGATTGAAGACAAGACCAACACTCAGAGGGATAGTTTTGATCCAGGACTAAAGTGAACGCTTCTACAGAAAGTAGGTGAGAAACAGCCTTGGGACATAGGCTTGGAGAGAGTGAGAGCTAAGTAGGGATTTTCTGGGATCCCTGGACTCAGACCAGAATGATCCTGGGGCCTGTCATCTGTTGTGATAGGCCAAATTCAGTGGGAGTGACTGTGAGCGGGGTGGCCCTGGAGAAGAAGGAATTTAATCTGGTGGTATGTTTGAACGTTGGCACTGCTGCCAGCTAAAAAAAGGGCTGTAAAACATGAGGGCCCAGAACAGAAAAGAGTAGGAGTCCATAAGAACGTTTAGAATAGAAATGAAGGAGATTAAAAATATAAATGAAAGTATGGGTAGCAGAAGTGACCAACACAAAGATATGGTATGAAACATGGAGGCCAAGGCTGTGCTCCATGATCAATCAGCGTGAGACACCTGAAAGACAAAAAGGGAACAAGAAAAATAGAGGCAACAGTTCCTAGATGACTTAAAGAAGTCTAACATGAGTAATTGGAATCAGAGAAAAACCAGAATATAGCACAAAGGACATATAAAAACATGTTTATACAAGTAATAGCACAAAAGTTTCCAGTGGAAAAAGAATTTAATATACAGATAAGTGAAGCATATAGAAACTTCAATAATCATGGTCTCTCTCTCTCTCTCTCTCTCTCTCACACACACACACACACACACACACACACACACACAACCCCAACCAACCAAACAAAAAACACTCCATGCTTACATACTAATTAAAATACCAGAAATATAACACCAGAATCTAATCTTAAAGGCTGCTAGAAACAATAAAAGAAAACCATATCAGAGTAAAACAGATTTCTCAACACATACTTTAAAGGCAAAGAGAGCAAGGATTGAAGTATTTCAAACTATTAAAGAACACAGATTCCAACCCAGACTGATATATACTAAAAAATTACCCTTCAGAATGGATGGTGAAATAAGACAGTTCCATGATAAAGAAAACCTAAGAAAATTCATGATCACCAAACCAACACTCTAAAAATGTCTCAAGGACATCCTAGAAGAAAACAATAAACCTAACAATGCCAAAAGATCCAATAAAAGAGTACATAAGTAGAGAAAGTAATTAAGTAGAAAGGAAAGAAAACAAAGTATCAACAGTAAATTAGTACAATGACAGGAACAAGTCAATACCTATCAAGTATAACTATTAATGTAAGTGGACTCAACTCACGAGTCAGAGAATGGATTGAGAAATAAAAATCTATCAGTGTGCCATATACAAAGGACATATTTTACAGAAAAATCTGTAGATTAAAAATTTAAAAATCAATATTATGCATAACAAGAACTAGAAGTAGCTATCCTGTTTTCAGAGTAGATTTCAAGCCAAAGCTGATTAAAAGAGACAAAGAAGGATGTCACATATTGAATAACAGAACTATTCAACAGGAAGAGATAACAATTACAAACACACATGCTCCAAACCATGGTGCATTTGACTTTATAAAACAAACTCTAATGAACATAAAAGATCAGATAAACATTGATATAATTATAGAGGGGGATCTCAATGCTCTACGATTACAAATAGATCAATCACACAGAAAAATCAACAAAGAAATAGAGTTGCACCAAACCTACAAACAAACGGACCTAAAAGATATATACACAGTGCTCCACCCAAAAACAGAATAAACATTACTATTGGCTGTACATGGGCCTTTCTTCAAAATAGACCCACAAATTAGCATCAGGGCTAACAGAAGACAAAAGAATTGAAATTTTACTGTGCAGATTATCAATCACAGAGCAATGAAACTAAAAGTCAATAGTGAAAGAAAGCACAGAAACTATGCAAACATGGAAATTAAAAATAATACATTCTTGAATCATGAATGGGTCAGAGAGAAAATTGAGGAAAAAAATAACAGTTTCTACAATTAAGCGATAGTACCAGAACTTAAGGGAAATAATTACAGCAATCCTAGGAGGGAATTTTATACAGCTGAATGTCTAAGTCAGAAAAATAGACTAGTCCCAAATAAATGATTCAGTGATGCATTTCAAGGTCTTAGCAACACCAGAAAAATTCAACCGTAGAGCTTATACAAGGAACAAAATTATAAAGATTGGAACAGAAATTAATAAAATGAAGATTAAAATAAATACAAAGGATAGGAGAATTGACAAGTTGGTTCTTTGAAATAATAAATAAAATATACAAATTCTGAGCCAATCTTACCAAAGGAAAGAATAAATACAATTAGAAATAAAAAGGTGAAAAGACACTTCTGAAATCCAAAAAATTATTAGTAATTATTTCACAAACATATATGTCAAACAAATCGAAAACTCAGAAGAAATGAAGTGATTCCAGATGCATATGAATTACCAAAACTAAACCATAAGCACTTAAAAATCTTGGACATCCAATAATGGACAATAAAATTGAAACAGTAATAATGATAAAAACTACCAACTAAGAAAAGCCCAGAACTTGTTTGATTCACAGTCAAATTCTACGAGAACTTCTGGGAAGATCTAACACCAATATTCCTCAAATTTTTCAATGAAATCAATTCAGGAAGGGGTACTTTCAAAACGATTCCTGGAGGCTATTATTATCCTGATCCCCAACCATATGAAGATCTAACCAAAAAAGATAACTATAGGCTAATTTCTTTAATCAATATACATGCAAAGATTGTTAAGATACTGGCAAGTAGAATGTGACAAATAATCACACACTATGATCCTAGAAATGCAAGAATGATTCAACACATGCAAATCAGTAAGTATAATTCATCACATAAAAAGAAGCAAGGACAAAAACCACATGATCATCTCAGTAGACGCAGAAAAGGCCTTTGACAGACTGCAACATCCATTTATGATAAAAATCCTGAAGAAAATAAGCATAGAAGGGCCTTATCACAGCATGATGTAAGCCATTTATGACCAATTAACTGCCAACATTATATCAAATGGAGAAAAGCTGAAAGCCTTCCATCTAAAATCAGGAAAAAGACAAAGATGTCATTATCACCACACTTGTTCAGCATAGTCCTTGAAACATTGGCCAGAGCAATCATGAAAGAGAAATAAAAGGGATATATATAGAAAAAGATGAAGTAAAAATGTCATTATTTGCAGATGATGTGACCCTTTACTGAGAAGACTAAAAAAAACTACCAAAGAGACTTGTAGAACTGATAACCAAATTCAGCAGTGTATCAAGATACAAAATAAACACACAAAAACCCATAACATTCCTATACACTAAAATAAGGAACTCACAGAAAAAGAAATTAGGAAAAAAATAGCATTCACAGTAGCATCAAAAAGATTAAGTACTTGGGTAATAACCTAACTAAAGACATGGAAGACGTCTAAAATGAACATTACATCAGATTGAAAAAAGACAAGTGAGGAGGACATTAGAAAATAGAAAAATATCCTGTTTCTGATTAGGCAGAACCAACATAATCATCTTACCCCGGAAAGAATCCCAAAACTGATATACAGATTTAATGCAATCTCAATCAAAATATCAATGTCATTTCTCACAGAGCTAGAGAAAACAACTCTAATGTTTATATGAAATCAGAAGCTACTGCAAAGAGTTAAAGCAATCCTGAGTAGCAAGAGCAAAGCAGATAGTATCATAATTCCAGACTTGGAGTTACATAAAAAGTTACAGTGATTCAACAGCATCGCATAAAACACACATGTGGATCAGTAAACAGAAAAAAGAAGCAGAAACAACCCCAGGCCCATACAGCCATCATCAAAGGCAAGGACTTTCTGAGAAATAGGATCATAACTAATTTAAAAAACTTATGCACAGCAAATGAAACAACTAAGATAGAGAAGAGCTAAGCTACACAATGGGATGAAAAGTTTTGCTACCTAGTTCATGACAGAGGTCTAACATCAAGAAATATGTAAGAAATTTAAAAAACCCAATATAAAAATGGGCATCTGAAATGAAGACATTTCTCAGAAGAGATACAAATGACCAATAAATATATATAAAAAATTTATCATCTCTGGTCATCAGAAAAATGCAAATTAAAACTACACTGAGATTCCATCTTATCCTAGAAAGAATGGATGCCACCAGAAAAATATCTAATAGGAACAAATGATGGTGAGATCCTGGAGAAAAAGAAACTCTTCTATATTGTTGATGTGAATGTAGACTAGTGCAACCACTGTGGAAGTCAGTATGGAGGTTCCTCAAATATCTAAAAATAGAAATTCATTTTGACCCAGCTATTCTCCTTATCGGTATCTCCCAAAAGTCTTAAAGTTATCATATGACAGGAATAGATGCATATTCACATTTGTAGCGGCACAATTTGCAATAACTAAATCTTGGAAACGATCCAAATCATCCATATCTTAGTTCTTTGAAAATAAAGATTTGCAATATTATGTTAGTTCCTTTTTTGTAAGACTTTTTGGTTTATATCTTCTATAGATATAAACTAGAGAAACTACTCTGAAGATAATGATATACATTATAGTATAACTATTATTTGATACTGAAATATAGTTTTATTTTTTAATAAATTAGAAAAGAAAAAAATCTAACAGCTGTTGGGACAAGTGTAATTAAAACTACAACATCTTAGTTTGCAAGTTTATTCACCTCGATATTCAAAAGCACAATTTTTTCCTCTACATGAAAGAAGAGTCTAGCTTAGAGAAATAATAAAAATGCAAATGGTTATTCAAAGCAGTATCTCTTATAAGGAAAAGAAAGGAACAAATCAAATCTTTAAAATAAAGCAGCATGGATCTTCAATAAAAATTAACAGCTCAAAGAAGTCAATTCATATTAAAAAATTCTCAAAACTGAATGATATGGTAGTTATAACTAAGTTATTCAATACATATGACCAGGATAATTTGTTTATTAAGAACTGAAATGGTAGAAAAGCAAACATGGAGTACAAATATTGATTAAATGTACATGAAAATATTTGGAACTAGTTACAGACAAAAATGTAATAAGAAAGCAGACACTAGGGTGAAAATACACTTCTCATAGAACTGGAAAATTGGAAAGAAGAATAAAAATAAATAATTTGATAAAGAAAATCTTTACTTTTTGAAATAAGGAGTTAAGATAATCTGGGAGGATTAAGGATATACAATGATGCTAGCATACACACACGTTTACACACCATAACATATACCAGAAAACTCATTTAATATAGAATACATCAGATTACAAAACTGTATACAAAAGAATATGACACATAAATTCTATTACCAAAATGCTATTCTACTATGACAATAAAAGACACAGTCAGATTTATGCATGGATTCTGAAAGCAAGACATTAAATATATTGAAAGAAATATGAATTTATTGTAATTATACAATAGCTGGATCACCAAATGAATTATATTAAAATGAAAAATGAGGCATTGACAAACCATGAAACAGCACTCGTATGTCTTGGAAAATGCAATGCAAATATCAAGTAATGAAACCTAAAGAAATGTTAGATATGTTCAGTGAAAAACAAATACATCATAGATTATTTTGATATCAATTCAAGATGTAAAAGATATTAAGAGAGAAATCTTGGAATTTATAAAATGAGTAAAGTTCATTTATAAAATTTTATTTTTATAGCAATAACAAAATCAGAAGACAAATTAATAGAGCATCACATTTGCAACATACAGAAAAGAAAGATTTAATCCACAGAGCAAGTAAACTCCTGGAAATTGATAGAGGTAGAAAAAACAAAAGAAAAAATAAAACAGAGATTGAAAGTAAAGAACCCAAATCTAACAAATAAACATAAAAACTCAGAAGAAAAAACAAAATCTGAGTTAAATGGCAAAACTGAACACACTCCATTTCTTCAAGACAAAAACTTCAAAGCTGCATGAACAAGATGATACATACTTTTGTGACCCAAGATAAATAAGCTGTGTAACAGAATATGCAAAATTGTACCATTTATTTCATTTGCAATGGCTGTTTGATTGTGTCAAGTTGAGTAAGAGAAGCTCAAACTCAACTAAGTTGGCTAAACAATTCCATACCCACGGACGTGGAAGACCCACCCTAGAGTGAATTGCCCCATAGATGCTATAAACAGTAAACAAAGAATGACAGATTTGCTTCTGTCCAGGCTTTGCCTTCACTTTGGATGTCACCTACTGGCTGCCTGTACAGACTCTTCAGCTTCCGGTGCGATCTTCTACCTTTCAGGTGTAGACTCTTTCCTCTTCCACTGAAGACCCATCAGCCTCCTTCTAAGGACTTGCCTGGGACACTGCAGTGAGTGTCCAGATCTTCGACTAGATCCTTCAGTCTCCAGTGCAAAAAGACCCTCTGCACTCTTCCACATCTGACTCTGTGCGCAGCACTCTAAGCCAAACTTATAAATTCTTAGGTATTTGTACATTTTGCATTATATCTATTTCTCTAGTAAACACTGACTGATATACCATTTAAAGTAAGACTCAAAGCATTATGAGTTTTATAGACCTCAATATTAACAGATGAATGAGAATAAAACAGACTTTATGAAGCACTGTAATTATGATTGGCAATGAGCATAAGAGAAGTGAATTAGTCTGGAAATTCGAATAATGAGATTTCACTATTATCTGCCACATACATTCTTTGTTTTAAATATGTAAACAAAATGCTTATACCTACAGCAATCATTGGAGGAATCTAAATGTTATTATTCTCAGATTTTTTTGCATTGTTAGCCGTTCAACTGAAAAACTGTAATAAAGTATAAACTCTGAATAAGCAGCCTCACATAGGAAAATCCAAAACTCTAAACTCAGACACACAGAAATTGAAATGAAGATGAAAAAAAATTTCAGCACATTATGCATGCTTTTGGGGATCTAAATTGCTATTATTGCTTCAGAAAGTAATGTGCTTTTGAGGTTGTTCAGATTAACTCAGTTTATACTTTGATCCAGAAAGTTTGTAAAACAAAAACTCTGTAGACTTATGTACCTATAAGAAAATGTGTGTAGATGTTTATTTCAGAAATTTATTATTTCAACCCTTTTAATAACTTAATTATCTAAGAATTTTATATACTATGGAATTGTATCTACCAAACAAATGAGTTAAAATTACATGGAGGAAAAGCACTATAAATTACTAAATAAGAACTGCTAGCTTAACACACCACCTGTTTGTGAAGAATAAAGTAGTTTTCACGAATTTCCATGTTTTATGTAAAGGAAATCTTAAAGTATGTCAAAAGGTATAAAAGATAACATGGATTTCCTTATAGGGTGAAAATGGGAGAAAATTAATAGATTAAAAGTATATACTGTAGCAAAGTGAGGAAAATGGTTTTGCAAAATTAAGTTAAATTCTTAGGGCATATAAATATGTAAAATCATGATAAGTACAGATGATCAAAATTAAATGTGGATAAAATTACTTCTATAGTTCGTCACTGGTGATTATGTTTTAGGGTTATACAGTCAATTCCATTTATCAAATATGCATTAGTACTTACTCTTGAAGAGAATTTGTCTCAAATATTCATTTATAAAATCTAAAGATGAAGAACTTCATGTTTAATGTATGGTGAATCACAAGGAAGAAATAACATTTGAAATAAATATAATATCTATGCTCTGGTGTAAGCTCAACTTAGCATAGAGAAATCCAAAGTATAAATAAAGAGATACAGAATTCTTGCAAAGGGAGAAAATACCAAGAGATGGAGAAAGTAGAGAGATAAAAGAGGGAAAGGAGATGAAAAAAGAATTGAAATGTGCCATGTACAGGTAAAAACTTCCCAGGAGAAATATAATCACTACATGCTGAAAATGTACACACACACACACACACACACACACACACACACACACACACAGAGACACACACGTGCCACGCTTGCAACCCTGAAAAAAATCCTTGAAATGTTAGTGATTATAAAAATGTCACACCATAAAAGCAACTGTATAAAAAGAATGACTACTTACTGTTTTTTAAGGTGTAGAGTATAGCTTTTCTGATCAATATCGATGATATAAGTCATCTGGAGTAAAGGTTTCAGAAAGTAATCATTAGAAATTCCAACTTCTAAAAATTAAAAAGTTGTAACTTTAAAAAAAGTATGTACTTGTTCACATAAAAACATGTATCTTACACGTTGAAATTATATCCATATATTATTCTAGATTTTCTCAATCTTGAATGTATAAAATAATTATAATTAAACTTAAATCAGAGTCTAAAAATTGAGTATAAATCATTCATCTTTATTACGCATGAGATTTCATTTTAAGATGAGGATTATATTTAAAAATATTTAGTGGTCACTGTCAAAATGTAAATTTTATCTTATTTTCTACTTTATAGTTTACAGTACAAATGTGGTGAAAGTCAAATAATAAGACATGGTTTTTCCTTTTAAGATTAAAGGACTTAACACCTAGCCAAAGAAGTGCTAATATCTAACAGTCTTTATCTCTTGTTCTTTTTTTTAAAGTACTACCAGTGATGAAATGCAGGGCCCTCACATTGAAGTACATCCCCAGCCCATTTTTATGTTTTATTTCCAAGACAATGTCCCAAGACATGTTTATGTTTTATGTTTTATTTTTATGTTTTATTTCCAAGACAAGATCTCCCTGAATCACTAAATGTTCAAAAATCTCCTGGGCAAAGTTAGCTCTTTTAGTTAGTGTCTGTCTTGCTATGCTGACAGGGCTGGCCTGATAATCACTGGAAGTCTTTTTTTGTTTGTTTACTGAATTCTCAAAGTCAAGTTATTCCTCATAGATTTTGTTGCTAGGATAAGCCAGCGACTCAACATGTAGTGACATGCAGATTGAGTTTATAGGGAGTTCATCAAAAATGTTTCTAGCAGTCCTGATGCTTGAGTACATTCTCTATCTGTTGCTACACTGTATTTTCCATGATAAATAACCTCATGATCGATTGTCTTGGTTACTTTTCCCTTCTTGCTGGGACAAAATGCTCAACACCCAAAATTAAGGAAAAAATAGTTTATTTAGCTCACAGTTTGTGGAAGTTTCATTCCATAATCAATTGACTCCAAGACAGGGTGGCATGGCACAGGTGCAACAATTCAAAGAAGCAGAAGGGATCAGGGATTTAGTTCAGCAGCATAAGTGCCTGCCTGGCAAGCACAAGGTTGATCTCGAGTACCATAAAACAAACAAAAAAGTAGCATAAGATAGCAAAAGTAGCAATAACAAAACAGTGAGAGAGAAAGCATCTTTCCCTCTCTTATATTGTAAGCAGGTTATCCCCTCATAGGGTGAGTATAGCACTCACATCATGTCAGTGCCCTCTTCTTGCATAGGATGAGGATAGGGCTGGGGATTTAGCTCAGTGGCATAAGTGCTTGCCTTGCAAGCATGCAGTAGTGAGTTCGAGCCCTGGTACCGATAAAAAAAAAGGTGGAAGCATAGGATGAGGATATTTACAAAATGAAGATCCTAGCCCCCTGCTGAGTTATTTCATTAAACTTCTAAACTTCTCAAATTGACATGATATATCAACCATTACAATCCACCCCTTTCAACTTGGCAACCAGACACATCTCTTTAATCTGGTTTCCACATACAAAGACATGTTTATTCTTAACATTTCACAACTTGACCATTATAACACAGCTTTATAAATTCTTAAGAACCAGTCTTAAGTCTATCAATATTTTATTAAATTACATCTATAACATTATGCCTTGGGACCCCCAGAGACTCATGTACAACCCTTTATGCAAAAGGCCTTTAGTCTATCTGCAGAAGTTGCCAAAGTTCTAATAGTTTCAGTACTGCTGAAAAGTCCAAGTCCAAAGTCTCCTCCAAGATGTAAGGCAAACTCTTAGCTACAACTCTTCTACAAGTGAAAACGAAGTTAAACATTTCCAATATTTAATGGCACAAGATAAACACTTTTATTCTAGATGCAGGAAATGGGAATACAATGAATTGGGACCAAAGTAGATCCAAAATCCAGATGGGCGAACATTATGTTCTGCAGTTCCACGTGCAATCTTTAGCAATCTGTGGCATATTATGAGCTCCAAAGCGTCTGGAAGGCCTCCAGTGGTTGAAGGTATCAGGGTTTCTCTCTTGGGCCCACGTTGCTCCCCCTTGCAACTTCCCTTAGATGATCCACATTTCTGGCTTTTCCAAACTTCTGGGGTCTCCACTGCACGTTTGGCTTCATGCTCAGACCTTCACACACTGCCCTCTCAGGGGTACACTGATTGGCCTCCCAGGCCTTCTGAAACCAAGGTGGGAGCCTTTTTAACCACACAACTCTTGCATTCTGCATGCACCTAAAGTCAGAAACACACAGATGATGCCAGGGTCTGTTACTGCTGGAGCAGTAGCCAGGCTTTTCTCTCTTCTCTGTAGGAGTCAAGTGTCTGGATCACTGGGCACTCTGAATCCAAGCCTGAGGAACAAGTTTTCTGTGCTGCCACTATTTTGGAACATGGTATTCTGCAGTTTTTTCCTCAAAGCAGTCTTTCACTTTTGTAGTTTTGAATCTGTAAAGGATGAAGACTTGCTGCTTCTTGTGATTTCCTCCAGCCATCTTTTGTATTCTCCTATTCCTTATCAGCAATTGAGATCTCATCAACTTTGCAGTCCAAAGCTTTACAAGAGCTTCCTTCCTGGCCAAACTCACATTTTAAGTCATTTTGCTGGCTCTTTGCTCTTGATTCTCAACATACGTATGGCTAAAAGCCTCCAACAACAGCCATGTCACCGTCTTAACGTTCAATTGCCTTGAAATTTCCTCTTCCAGATTAATTAGTCTGCCACCCTTAGTCGCAGAAAAAGCTTCTGGACACAAGAAAAATGCAGACAAAATTTCTGTCAAGCCATAACACACATTGTCTGGACTCTAGCAACCAGTGCAGTCCTTCTCAACCAAAATCTCCTGAGCCTGGTCTTTACTGGCTTTCTGTCATTCAGAGTTCTAACCACAATCTCCCATACAGAATTGCGTAAGGCATTTCAACTCTACTCTTCCAGGCCACATCTCTCAACCTTTCTAACTTTTCCCATAAGCCATTCACAAAAGGCCTTGAACCACATCTTCAGATATAATCACAGCAATGACCCCACTTCTCTGGTACCAAATTCTGTGCTGGTCACTTTTCTCTCATTGCTGGGACACAATATGACACCCAAAATTAAGGAAGGAAGATTTATTTAGCTCACAGTTTGTGGAAGTTTGAGTCCATAATCAGCTGGCTCCAAGATAGGACAGTATGGCGGATGAGGAACAGTCCAAGAGGTAGATGACAGCAAAAGCAGCAAGAGCAAAAAAAGGTGTGTGGGGGGGGCAAGCATCCTTTCTTTATATTGTGAGCAGGCTACCCCTACAAGGGGTGTGCAGCTCTCCTACTATCTCTGGGTCATCCTCTTGCCCAGGATAAGGATGTTTACAAAGGGAGGACCCTGGCGTCCTGCTGAGACACTTAGTTAAACTTCTAAACTTCTCAAGTTGACATAGTGTATGAACCATTACTGTGACACTCTGTAGGGTCTAGTCATCCCAACAAATATCAGAACTGGGGGAAACAGTTCAGTCACTTAAATACAATCATATTTTAATCAAAGTCCCTTGAATAAATTGCTCAACTTTTATGAATATTTTCTATTATTGATGTCAATCAGCTTTTTTTTTGGGTGGGGGGGGGGACCAGGGATCGAACTGATGGTTGCAAGCTTGCAAGGCAGGCTCTTATGCCACTGAGCTAAATCCTTGGCCCTTAACCAATATTTGAATAAACACTGCTTATGTGCTAGGGAACTGGATTGACAATTTCTGTAATGTTAGTTTTCATTTTATATATGCTGAGGGCATTTTATGTCTTATAATTTTAAAATTGTTGTATGTCCCCAGTGAACTGAAAAGTCTATCATTAAGTCATGATTGTTACTCTTCATGATGGCATGTATGTGCCGTCAGAAGTTATTATCATGGTTAACTGTGGTGAGTGGCTGAAACTGGAGATTGACCACATGTTGGAGGCTAATGCAAGGCAAATCCTGAGAATACAGAGAGCCTGAGGTGAACCACATAATCAAGCTGTTCCATCTCTGAGAATGCAAGGTGTCTAGCCAAGCTGGGCAAACAAGTTTCTAGGCAGAGGGGCTGAAATTTACATCAACTTGCTAAATGTATAAATAAATGTGCTGCAGTGGTTGGGCAATTCCTTTTCCTCCCATTTGAAGAGAGGGCTCCACCTAATCCTAGCTTTTTGTGTCTTGTCTTCATGTCTTCACTCTCTTGCTACCCTTCATGGTTCTCACCCCACGAAGTTCAAGAGCTCCATGGGTTGTGGGACAATGGCGCCTGGGCAAGGACCCAAGGTATGAGGAAATTCATCATTTAGCACATGAGGACACCTCTAGTGTGTGCACAAAAGGGAGAGAGCTGTATCGATACTCAGTACTGAGCCCTTCAATATCAGTACCAATAGCATGCATACTGTGCCCATATGAGGTATAAAAATGGAGTAAAATGGGTTCTCATGTTGTCATCTTGATTCCTGTATTCACTTTCTTCTTGTGCATTTGGATTAGAGTGCCTTAATGGTCAAAGTTTATTGAGATGACCACAAAGTATTTGGCTTGGAGCACTATTTTAAAATCAAGTTTCAAGTGGGAAAAAAAGATAGTAGCCTCCTTGATAGAGTTTAAGACCTTTTGCTTTACTCAATTACATAAAGGAGGAGCTTGGGGACCAAAAGGACCCCTTGTCATTAGAGGAATGTTTCACTGCAAATCCAATTTCACAATGCCAATAACATTATCTAAGACACAAGCAGAAATTCCTGCCTTTTCAGAAATTTTGGTGTATCACAGGTTGGAACTTCCAACTCTCAGGGAGTCTCATTCTCTCTCTTGAGAAACTGGCTGTAAAAGAAGCCAAATGGGCAAAGGAGTCCATGGAGGGTTTTCCACATACCTACCCTGTTACTTCAAGTCCCTAATATGCCAGGACAAATTATAATGTATTCATGAAGCTGTACCCCTTAAGATCTTAAAAGAATTGAAACAAGCTACTGCTACCTATGGCCCTAAATCTCCTTTTACCTTGGGTTTAATGGCACTCCTAGAACAACAAATGATGGCACCAAATGATTGGAAGGGAACAGTTAAAATATGTGTAAGTGCAGAGGATTATTTTGGAAAATAAATTTTTTTGAATTGTGAATGGATCAGCCTGCTTGCAAAACCACACATAGCATGGCCATTACAAATGACATGTTAACTGGAAAAGAGGCCTTTGCTGTCACAAATAATCAACTTACTTTGGAACTGAAAGTATATGAACAAATTAAAATAGCTGCCACAGGGCTTGGAGGGAACTTCCTTCAAAGGGTGACACATCCCTTGATTTGACTTTCATTCATCAGGATGCTGATGAACTATTTCAAGACTTTGTGGCACACTCATTGCAGGCTAGCCAGAGGATTATAAGTGACACGGAGGCTATCAAGTTAACTGCTGCACAACTGGCCTTTGAAAATGCAAATAAATGGTATAGAGAGGCTTTATGAGCCCATAAAAAACAGAGCATGCTGTCTGAGATGATTCACATTTGTGTAGACATTGGCCCTCATATGTAAAGTGTGGCAATTATCACTCAGGTTATTCATCCACAGCCGGAGGAAAGGGAAAGAACATGGGCACTTGTTTTGGTGTAGGAGTGAGGGACATTTTGCCCAAAATTGCTTTGTTGCACCTATAGGGTACCACTATCTATCACTTCAACAAATCCCTTTACTATCTGTCCAAAATATAGATAAAGATATCACTGGGCCACTCAGTGTGTATTCAAAGTTGATGTGGCAGACTGAGCTATACAAGAAAACTTCTAGCAGGGGTTGCCCCAGCCCCCAACATTGTAGGGGGTGCTATAGTGTGGACAGCTTCCTTGCGAGGGCACAGCTCAGCCCTGCTCAGAATGGCAGGTTGAATTCAAGTAATACCTGCATTAACTAACCTTTTACTCTCCATCAAGGTCAGTTAGGCCTCCTCAGGAATTAACTTGGAACCCGTACAGCACCTCTTAGTACTCTTGTCACTGTCAGTCACCTGCATGAGTCATGGCCACTGCTTGGCCAAGTCGCCTTCTATGAAAGCTTGGGAGATTTTTTTTCTCTTAGTGACTCTGCTTAGGCACACTATACACAGTTGAGCACTTTCCTCTGGGGTCCTGCAATCTCCTTGATCAGAAGAAGACCGAGGACTCACTGAGTTATAGGCTGTCACAGCAAAGGTTTTCTTACATCCTAAGTCCTCATTCACCTTGGAGGGCTGGGGCTCTCCTGCTAGCCCATCTACCTTTCTAGTTTTTCATCTCTAAAGGTCAGCTATTGAATATCCAGAAGATTAATGACATTGCATTTTAATAGAGGCAGTAAGCTTAGTATTACCATCAATATGAATATTATGCACGCTAGAACTTAAAATAATATTTTAAGCCATTATTTTCTAGCAACCATGGGTATTCTAGTATTTACATCCTTGTAAAGTGTTAACGAGTGGTTACACATTTTACAAAGAAAATTAGAAATTAAAAACCATACATAACATTGCAGCATGACAATCATGATGAAATTTTCATAACACTCCTGAATTTTCATATTGACATAAAACAGCCTTTGTAATCAGTCACCTTTATCTAGTATATAAACTTTTACCTAACTTATTGACCTTTAATGGGATACATAGCTCATAAATTTTTGTAAACGGCAGATGTCTGAATCTGAAAGAAAAGTCTATTACCATAAATAATCCCAGTTTTACATTTTCGAAGACCTGTTTATCTGGAGGCATGAATAATTTAATATATGAAATTAATAATAATCAATTGCCAGAGACATATGAAAATGAAATCAGAAACCTTGCTCAGAAAACTTATGATGATGACCAAAACAAACATATCACAATAATATATTTTTAATAACATTTATTGGAGTGTTTCCCATAGATTGGAACACATCAGGACTTCCTATTAATGAAAAAAGGCTGTGATAACTTCACAGTCAGCTGCTCCTTTATTTACCAAAGGGGGTCTTGACCAATATTTCTCCAAGCACAAAAGGCTATCTTAACAAATTTCTGATGACCTCTGAGAAAATCCACTTTGATGTTATTTTGATCAGTTGTCAACCCAGATAGAAGCATGCTTTTCAAATATATAAACCAAGTTAAATTTTGAACAAATGATCCAAAAGTGCAAAACAAAAAGAAACCTAAACTGGCTCTGGTGGCACACTCCTGTAATACTAGCACTTGGGAGGATGAGGCAGGAGAATCATTTGCAAGTTCAAGACCAACCTGGGCTACCAAGTGAGCCCAAGGCCAGCCTGAACTGCGTAGAGAGACCCTGTCAAAAGGAATGATAAAAATAACAGTTCAAATTTTAAAAACTCAAAAAAAAAGTGTCCAAACTGCTTGCAGTGAGCACACTGGTCAGCTGTCAGGCATAAGGTCTGCTACCAGTTTTAGGCTGTCAGGCTTGAGGGACTCCCTTTTATCGGTTGCTACAATGAGCCTCAGGAACAGGCTTTCCTGCAGCTAAAAGGAAGGCTTCCTGTTGGGTAATCTGCCTCACACCATTGTTCCTTTTTTTCTTCTTTCTTGGTTTATGAAAACCTTTTGAGTAATCTGAAGTAACTGGGTGGTGTTCATGCCAGCAAAGCCATCCACATTGTGGATTTTCCTTCCAATGTTGAAGGCCGATTATACAATGAAGACAGCATTGATCATCCATTGATTTTCAGGCACTTCTGGGTCAGAGTCTCTCATAAAACTTGGCAGTAACTTCCGTTACCTTGGACACTTTTATTGGCTTTTTGCCTCCTTAATTCCATGAGGAGGGTGTGCAGTATTAATCTAAAGCCTCATGACCATCTGCCCACTGTAGTCCTAATTTGGATGTACTTGGTGGAGGACCGTGTGCACCCAAGCACCAGGGTCACCACAGTGTCAGGGACTTTTGATCTTAGGCAGACTTGGGGCCTATCTAGAATGCAGTGGTGTTGTTCAGTATTAAAAGTCAGAAGGAGCTGCTGACAGCCATGCCATGCCAGCTGGTGGGTCTGGAAGATGGATGTAAAGAGGTCAGTCATTGCTTGCAGTTTGAGTAGGATGGGGTATGGTAGTCCCAATTCAGGTGATCAGTGGAATTAACTGGCTCATAGTAACATCAAAGATGGTTAGTTGGGTACACTTCTCTGAGCTCTGGGGTAGACCTGTCTTGTGTCCCTTCCCTTTCTTTTGGATCCAGCAAAGGCAGTTAGACCTGAGCAAAGGGTTCTGGTCTGGGACCTCTGAGGGGACTCAAAGAAGGTCTGGACTGTGTACCTTATCCTCGAGGAGCTTGGAGAGGTCCTTGATTTGGCTACCAGGCCTCGGCCAGGACTACATTGGTTAGCACAATCCTCTTGGTTAGGAAACCAAGCCATGTTATAGAAAACAGATTAAAACACTGGAAGAAATGGCACCAAGAAGGTTCAGAAGGTTACTTGTGAGCCTGACTGGGATCTCTCCCAGTCAGATCCCATTTGGCGTGGATTTGGGGAATTTATGGGGAAAGCAAATGGGATGTACAGAAGCAGATTTGGCGCATTATGGTTGGGGGGTTGAGTGGCTCCATGGGTTGCCAAGGGAGTTTAAACATCTCAGGTTACATTGCAAGGCCATCAGTTAAACAAGTATGGGTTATATAAAGGAAGGAATGTTAAATTATTGGGCTTCCAGGCATGTCTGTTTTTTTTGTTTTGTTTTTCAGACCGGGTCTTGCTGTATAGTTCAGGCTGCCACTGAACTTTACTATGTAGCCCAGGCTGTTTTCAAACTTGCAGCAATCCTCTTGCCTCAGCTTCCCAAGTGCTGGGATTACAGGAGTGTGCCACTATACCTGGCTTGTCTGTTTGGTTTTGGTGTACATTCATGGCTGATTTTTATTTTTAAAACTTAAATTTCTTCAATATTAGTTACAAAAGTAAATCTTAAGTTTCTAAATAAATCAAAAAGCCAATAACTTTCTTATATAATGACTAAAATATGTTTGCATATCACTAAATATTAATCTCATTCACATTTGCTATCTTTAAAAACAGGCTGATATTTAAGTTCCTCACATCACTTTGAATAGTCTAATTTAACTTTACAGTGCACATGATTTACTAATTTGATTGAAATATCATTAGTTTCACAAAAGATGTATGGTATATATATGCAAATGTAAGCATAACCTTTATATATTGTTATTTTTAAATGTTATAAGTTGTTAGTATGACCTTATAGACCCATAGAACACATATTAAGATGTAAATATTTTCAAGATAAACGGTCCAGGAAACTCTATGCTATTTCTAAGATGGGGACTGTAGGCAGTTTTTTTGAGTTTGTGTTTTAAAACATGTTCGTAATATTCATACATTACTTGACAATTTTTTATTTTAAAAACAAAAAATGACAAAAATGATATAGAATTTTAAAAAATAGGAAATTAACACTAGTTAATATACTGTATATTGTTATTTTGAAAGTAGTTGCTCAGATTACAAGATTTAGTCATAAAAAATGGTCAATCAGACAATTAAAACATAACTGTTCTTTTTGGTAGAGATAAGTTGCTCTCTATCTTGTATATATTTACATACACATATATGTATATGTATATATATATATATATACATACATAATATTTCTCCTTTTCTTTCAAACTCTTAATGTTACTTTAAAAAAAAGGTTCTTTTACACAGTAAATTAGAACCCAAAATAAGGGATCTATACTGACTTGAGTCACAAACTGCTGCAGAAAGGAAATTGCTCAAAATTCTTGACCCTCTACCTGTGGTCCCCGCGCCTGGCCATTCCCATCGTTCTCCACCCAGTATGGCACCGTTATATACAGTTGAGAATCTGCAGGGCAGAAACATCCGTGAGCTCCCCAAGGGCAGCCGCACCCCGGTTCCCGCGCCCCGTGCTGCCAAGCCCCGCCCAGGGCCCTGCGGCTCCGCCCGCCCGCCATCTCCCCCCCTCCCCGTCTCCGCCCTATCAGCGGGGCGTTCGGGCGGTGGGGGGGCCCGGTCTAGGTTTGGACGCCGTGAAGCTGCCTTTAGGCAGCACCCGAGGCCGCGGTAGGCAGGGGCAGCGTCTCTGAAGCTCAGCGTCTTCCTTACGCGGGCTGGAGAAAGCCGCCAGCCGAATCAGGCCCAACAGGAGAAGCAGGAGAGACAGCATGGCGCGGCGTTGGCCTGGTCGTTGGTCTCCAGCTCGCGGCAGGGCCGAAGCGCGGGGGCGGGGCTGGAACGGGGCGCGGGGCGGGGCTCGGCGCAGGCCCCGCCCACTTCCTTCTCCCAACTTCCTCGGAGCCAGATCCGCTCAGCTGTCGCAGCAGGAGGGCTCAGCAGATGGTGCCAATGGGCACCTGGGCTTAATTTACAGAAGTTTGACTTTTAAAGGGTGTTCTGGTTAACACAAGGGTTTTATAAAGCCTATATTCTCCTTTAGACATTCGTCGGGAAGGGATATTTCATGTTATACCTTTCTAGGACAATGGTTGAACTACTGTAGTTTAAGGAAAAGAGACAAATCCAGATTGCATTTAGTTTTAGCCCTACCACTGGAGTTTTACTCTTTAAATCACGCGTCAAAATCACAAACACGAAAACAAGTTGAAAGTTAATTCTTGTATTATAGTGAATTTTAACTCTTAGACCTCTAAGAAATTCAAACAAAATGTTATGTATAAATGTGTACATAATTTCATAACCACCATGTAGGTTATGAAATTGGTGCATACTCAAGCCTCTTACAGAATATCGTGTTATATGTAGTGTTTGCATAAAACCTACACTCATATTCCTACATACTTTAAATCATTTGTACATCATGCCTAATTCCTGATGCAACATCAGTGTTATGTAAATAGCTGTATTGTTTGGGGAATCCTGAAAAGAAAAAAAAATCTGTATTTTTAAAAAAACATTTTAGATGCCCACTTAGTTGAATCTGTTGATGCAGCACCTGTAGAACCCATAGAAACTATGGCTCTAGTGTAAGATTTTCACCACCTTAGTATTGATTTATAATTTATGTTAGGCAAACAAAAAATGTAATTATAAAATACCCCATGAAAACAATTACAATCCACTTATTTATTCAGTTTTGTATATTATAGTGTTTAAGAAAAATCCATGGCTCAGGGAGAAATAAATGTATAGCAAGACATAGAAGTTTGCTCTATAAATATGAAACTCAAACATTGAAACATAATAGGGTTAACTTAGGAAGAATTTTATTTTCATATTGTAGGTTGTTGACTCCTAGTTTCAATTTTTTGCAAATATTTTATTCTCATAACACATGGTAAAATACAGAAAATGAAAAATTGCCATCTTACTCATTTTGAAAGCATTCAGTGAATTAGCATCATTGTGCAGTCATCACCACCACCCATGTCCAGAGCTCTTTCATCTCGTAAAACTGAAGCAATAATAATTCTTTGTATTCACATTTCTCTCCAAACATGGCAGCCATTATTCTTTTTTCTGTCTCTATAAATAGACAAAAATAGGTCAATAAATGAAAATGATGGCTCAGTAGGACACACGAAGTTTACTGCATGGCTTTTTAAAGATTGCTATTACAATCAAATGGGAGGTATTTCCATGCATAGTGATGGAGAAAATAGATCTACGTAAAAAAAAATCTTAATTCTTACTTCACATCATACATATTAATCAGTGAAAAGTAGATCACAAAAAACTATACATGAAATGATCATAAAACTAAATTCTACATAAAATGTAGGTGAAGATGGTTTGTTGCGTTAAGAAAATATTCCTTAAATAGAAAAAAGTAATGATAAAACTCATGTCAACTTTAATTCATTGTTGTTATAAATGCATGCGCATTAGATTCCATTACATGAGTATAAAAGAAGCCACAGACTAGAACATATGTCTAGTACAGTTATTAGATGAAATATTCACGTTCTGAATGCATAAGGATTTCCCAAAGCAGTAAGAATAAATGCAAATTAAAAAAGTATATACTCTTGAAGGGACTATCAAAATAGTGAACTGAACTCTGAAAATACGTTTAAGCTAATTAGTTATAGGTAAATGCATAGAAAAAACTAAAATATGTACAGAAGAATGACTAAGATTTAAAGAAATCTTTCAATACCTTCTGTATGGGAACATACAGGGTCTCTGGGTCTTTCATTTGTTATGGTTGGGTTATTAGGTTATTACAATCACTTCTGAAAACTTATCAGTAACCTCCAAGGAAACATATGCAGTACAGTACTGCTCCTACGACCTAATGATTCCATTCCTGGGTAGGATGTGTACAAATCATATGATGATGCTCATTTTATTCATAATACCAAACCTTGGCATGAATCAAAAGTATAAAAAGTATTAAAAGTATAAATTCTGATTAAAAGTATAAATCAGAGTGTATTATAGGCAACACTCTGATTTGATCATATGACATTGTATGCAATCAGAAATTATATACACTACACAGGTTATGATCTATGTTATTTATGTAGTATTCATGGAGATTAAAAATATTCAGTGAGGTATTTTTGGCAAATTGTAATTGTTTAGAATCATACAATATAGCAATGTTATAATACACACATACAAAGTGTTAAATCACTGAATCAAGCTAATTAATTAAGTGGGTTCATAAACAATATAGGTATCCAAGCAGCCAAACTGATAAATTTGGAATTTAATTAGCTGAGCTCAGTGACCACTCGCGTGGACCCACTTCAAAGTCTCAGTGAGTGGTCCTGAACTGGAAAATTACAAAGCTTTTAAACAGAGAATCATAAAAAAAATCCTGTTGGAAACAATTTAGCTATCTTACATTAATTTTTGGTTGACACCTGTATCCTGCTTCTTTTGTTGAGCAGGTTAATTTTTCTTCTGTGCTCATTCTGCTCTTCTGCAGCTCATTCTGCTTTTCTCATGGGACTTATACCCTGAGTAGTTTTCCGTTGTCCTGGATCAAATACAGGGCACTAGTTAAATGCACGGCTCAAGATGGAGCTAATTAGGCCAAGCTACAACAATTAACATACCTTTACCTTAAATAGTTATAATTTATTCCTCCTGACTGCAGTTTTATGCCATTTGGGTATCAGCCGGCCATGCCAAGGGCTGGGCATTCCCTCTGGCTGCACAGAGGGGTGCGGTGTGCAGCCTCTGAGCCTGCACACTGCAGCTGCCCTTTGGCAGTAGCAGGCAGAAACCTGCACTCATGTAAAGCAGAGCTGTGTTTTATAAAACGCATTTGGGGCGTGACTTGAGGGTTGTAAAGGCCATTGTCTCCTTCAGGCCCTTTGCCGGTGACCTTGACACTCTTAATACTCCATGTGGCAGCTTTCTGGGGGCAATGCATGCATTACTGCGACAAAGGAAAAGCAAGAGAAAGTCACGCCAGGGTCAGGAGCAGCTGCCCGTTTTCAATCAGCTCTAGAAGATTTATGTTTTAAGCTTCAGATCAAAGCAAACATTTAAAAGCCAAAAGTCAATTTTTCTGTCATGCATAAGTTTTATTGTTAGAGAACTAAATAAAAAGCTAAATGTAAAATGTATGTTTTTATTATATTACTATTAATTTATAATTTAAATATCAGACACAAAGATTAAAACTACAAAATAACCATAAAATACATTTATTTATTCAATTTTGAACTCTTGTTTCTTAGAAAAAAATGATGTAGGGAGATTCGGTGAAAGATTAGTCATAAATTTTTCTGTTATGTGGGGATACATAGAAATTAACATAGAAAATTTCATTTGATGGCTAATATTTGGGTTGACCACATGCTAGTTTTAATTTTTTATAATTTATTTTTAACAGGTTTTATATATTTTTATTTTTAAGTTACAGTTTGTATTCATATTGTGCAGCTATCTGCATGGTCCATTCCCTGAACTCTTTTCACTGTGCAAACTGGAAACTCTACACCCATGAAACATCAACTCCCTGCTCCCTGTGGTTCACAAACACAAGAAAAGACACTCACCATCACTGACCCCTGGAAAACCGAAACATCAAAACCCCAGCGAGGTGCAGTTTCATTCCCAACGGGATAATTACTCTACAGAAACAACAAACAAACAAACTGGAAAGGATGTTGGCAAATGGGAGACCAGGTGTGTCGTTGTGGAAATGTAAAATGGTGCAGCCAGTGTGGACACTGCGTGGTGGTTTTTGAAAAAAACTAAAAATAAAGTCACCTAATCTCAGTTTTGCAAGGAGATAATGATGATGATGATGGTGATGATGATGAAGAAGCATGCATGGAACCCAGGGCCTCACATGAGGTAAATCCCCAGCCCTTACTTTGAGCCAGGGCATTGCTGAGTCACTAAATTGCCCGACTGTGCTCACATGTGCAGCATCCTGCCTCAGCCTCCCAGAGTGCTGAGATTACAAGCATTACAAAGGACTAAGACTTTTCCTTCCTTCCTTTTTTCCTTCTGTCCTCCTGCCCTTCTTCACTCCCTCCCATCCTCTAATTTACTTATATGCAATATTTGTGCACAAAGCTGAAATACCAATCGTGTTTCTAGGAAACAAAAAATATGTATGAGGGAGCCTGGGCAAACGCCAGGGAACACCTTTGGCAGAATGCTGAAGTCCACCAAGGGACTCCTGACTGCACCGCTTGTTGCATTGAGTTCTTAGGGCCATCTTGTGGTCATCACAAACATTGCGACTGGAAAGTTTCAGTTTAAACTGACACATACACGATGGTAAAAATAAGATGCAGCTAGTGTACTCGATCCAGCCCTGTTAGGGGTATTGCAAGGTGGCACGCAGCTTCACAGGAGTCTCCAATAAACATACCCCACTCCTGGGCTGCAGGGCTCAGTCTTAGCTGACCCCTGAGGGTCCTCATTAGGGACTGGTTCCCTGGCGCCTCAGGCATCCTCACACCGTGCAGAATGCAGGGCCTCCCGGATCCGTGGAAGATGGCCGGCAGCCCAACTCGAGAAGTAGCCCTTGAAGGGACCACAGTTTGTGCTCCAAAGCACACTTATTGTAATGTTAGGAAATGAAAACAGCTTTTCGAAATTCACAATAAGTGCCTGCATTTCGTGATGGGCACCCACTCTTTATGTGTCAAATGGACTCAGATACCCAGGATGACCCAAATTTGTGCTGGCCAACTAGGGGTTGTCTGCCTTCTGATCCCCACAATCTCCTGACTGCTGCCCTCGTGAAGCAGGTTCTTTCCCACCAAAAATATGTATGGCAAATTGTTCAGCAGGGCCAGAAAGTCAGCTTCCAATCGCCTTCACCTGGACAGAGATGCTCCAAGGCTATGATGAAAACTCAGCTTCAAATGTCCTGGACTTATCAGCTGACCTGTGAATGCGACCTGGGCTGGGGCTCCAGGGTACATGGACTGGCAGATGGAGGATTCAGGCTTTGCCTAAGGAAGAAGCCTCCCAAGGAGCTCACCGCCTTCCTCAGAGCCAGCCAAGAGAAGGCACAGGTGTCTAAAGAGAAACTGCTCTGTCATTTATGTGCCAGACTTGTAAGTCGCCTAATCTCTGAGACTGGACTTCTCTGCACCCCGCTGCAGTCCAAACGCTGCTCACTGTCCCATTTCAAAGACAAACAAGGGAGGAAATTTGGGGCTGGCAGGGTCCAAGTCTGTACGCAGAAATCCTCCTACTTGAGAACAGCCTGAGCCCTATGGTCTCTCCTAGCATGTGACATCAAAAATCGACAGCTCAAGGGTGGGAGATCAGACGGCTGCAGGTGGAGCCCTAGGTCGCCAGCCTCAAACAAGGCCGGGTCAAGTCAGGCAGCCAGAGGGATGGCTCTGAGTGAGCACATCCAAAGCTTGCCGGGCATCAAAGCCCTTTACAAAGTTAAGTAAGGGGGTAATGCCTGATAGAGGTGACTAGGCTGCTGCCAGGTGAAATGCTGGTTTTTCTCCGGTTCACATATTGTTTCGGTGCCTCCAAGTATCTGTTGATTAAAACGATGAAAGACTAAATGTCCTTGTCCAAGGCCTGCTGCTTATAAAGGCACATTCATCGAGGAAGGGGCATAGAAGTGAAGTTTTAAGAGGTGGAATCAGGTGGAGCCTTTCAAAGGTGACTGGGTCCCAGACCCACAGTTCCGGGGTCATCTTGAGAGGGCATCTGCTACAAGGGCCGGTTTGGCTCTGCTCCTGGGGCCACAGGATGGCCCGTGCCACCTGGAAACCCGCAGAGGGTCCCCACCAGCAAGAAGGGCCTGCCCAGAGGCAGCCTCTCCGTAGCGGGCCTCCTGGACTCCAGCAAGTGGAGCTAATCACCCTCATCTTTGCAAAGCACCCGGACTGCGGTGCGCACTGGTCATCGGGAGACGCTGCCACAGGGACGTCCGTTCGGGCGGTGAAGGGGCGTCCCAGACTTTCAGAGTTACAGGTTTGGTCATGAGGAGGGTAAACGTGAGAACAGTGTATACAAACTCACAGGAAACTACATACTTTCAGAAGGATGTGCAAGTGATTTTTTTTGCAGGATTTGAGAAAAATGTGAAATTAAAAAGAAATGAAAATAATTGATAAAAGCTTTAATGTAACTCTTAAGTTGGAAAATCGTTTTCCTTGAAGAAAGCGAGCTCTGACACATCTTTAAATCCAGCTGGACGCACGCTTAGACTTAGACTCCGGGTCTGCTCCTCCGTGACGCCCAGGTCCCGGGCGCATGGGGAGCGCTCGGGAGGGCAGGCTGGCGGGCAGCGAGACCTCTCACTGCCGAGTGCTGACAGCAAACTACTGAAAAACCAGGGCAAGAAGTCCACTTACGTGGGATTAAACGTAGCACCTATTAGGAGTAAGAAGTAGCCTGATAAACAACGCGAGTGTGAGTTTGTGGCACCAACTAAGGTAACGCTATCAGGCGTATTTACCCCTCGTACTTCATGCTCTCCGCGCTGCACAGGAGTCTCATTTCGGTGACCTTGATGATCGCGACGATGAGAATTATGAAAAACGGCAGGAGAATGCAGAAACTCAAAAGAAGCCAGTTGCTTCGTTGTATATTATACTCTTTCATGAACATTATACCTAAAAATGAAAGATCAGAAAGCACACAAACTTAAAACTGTGTATTTTTCTCATTTTAATCATGCATACATGTAATCACAATTTTAACACTTTGCAAACTACTATAGGGAAAATAAAAGTTCATTTAAACTCATGGCTCCCACACCAAAATAGTATATTTTTAATAGATTTCCTACCTGTTTTCAGTGTGTCTTTATTTAAATATCATGGTGCTGTGAAGGTTTGGAGTGCCGTTTTCCTGGTGCACTTGTAATACCAATAATGGGAAAGCTCCCAATGATCAAGTTCTTCCTATCTGAGGCTCCTGACTTACAGTTAGAGGGGAGTAAGAAATTCCAGAGTGAGATTGTCTGGTAGCGTGATGACAGTTTCAACTACACATTTCAGAAGCTCAAAGAATGAATTTTGAATGTTTTTCTCATAAAAAATGGTGTTTTAATATTTATAATGTATATGTGTTTTGAAGCATTGCATGGTACTTCATTAATATTCATTGTTTTTGTATTGTGTACAACTTAAAATTTTTAATTTCAATAAAACAGTTGTATGGTTAGTGTTTAGTAGGGCTTCCTTTAAGATTTCAGGAAAAATGCTGTAAATCCTCTCACTCATTCCCTTGCTGAATCACAGCTTCTGTCTTTGGAGGAAACAATTTTTAAATGACTCACGTGTCTCCATCTAGGAATAATATTTTACTCATATAAAGAAAATCTTTATTTATACCACCAGTTTCTGTGTATATATCTCTATCCACATCTGTAATGTGTCCATATTCCTGTGTGCATGTTTCCCTTTTCACTGAGATTCTACAGAAGCATTTTGCCCTTTGGGTGTTTTTACATGTTTTTAAGTCTGACATGTTACACAACTTAGAAAAGTACATAGCTTATAAAGATATTGGTAAAATTAACAGTAGATTAACAGAATGAATGTACCCCTCTCCAGTTCTCCAAACAAATCATGTTAGAATCTACAAAATACTTTAGAACATTTCTTAATTATTCATTCTTCTCAATAGTTTTATACATAGAGATACACAGAGATATTTTTCTTCAATGATGAGTTTGTTAATTTTTAATGAAGTGCATATTGACAAAGAATGTGACATAATTGTTTGGTTCAAATAATTTTCTAAATGAAATATGATCAGGTAAGGAGTATCAAATCCAGGAAGCATTTTTGATATTCTGGGCTGTTTTTTTCCAGCTATTTCCTTGTCAAGGAAAAATTTGATCTCCAAGAGTATGAATAATTTTTGACAGATTTTAAATGTTACCAGTGGGGTCATGTGGTATACTCAATCTGTCTGATGTTTTTTGTTTAATACTACTGACTTTTTGGGATTCATTGCTTACAGCTGTAAAATGTTCATTCTTATTGATGCACACTGTGTTTGCAAAGAAATACCAGCTAATAATACTTTCTATTCTAAAGAGCATGTTGGTAGTGACCAATTTGGAGTGTTACAAATAGTGCTGTTGTGAATATCTTACTACTTATCTTTTGTTCAATACCTTTGGTGTTTCTCAGATGTATGCATACCTGGGTAGCAGGGCAAAGCCTGTTCATAGCACATGTTTACACTGATCTGTTTCCTAAACAATTGTAATAATTACAGTCACTTTTCTTGTAGATGAAAGTCTTGATTATTGCATAATTTGGCAATTTCTTTCTTTTTACATTTATTAGTCACATAATGGAAAGACAAGCATTTAAGTATACATTTGGATACAATTTGACAGGGGCATAGCCCCCGTGGAAAACTTCCACAAGAGAATAAAGAAAGGTTTGCTATCTTGATAAAATGGTCCATCTAGCAGGAAGAAATAACAATTATAAATCTACACTCATGTACCACTTGATACCAGCCATTGCATTCTTAGAAATGCATCAGTAGGTGACTTGTCACTGCTCAGTCACCACAGCATGCATGTACACAGACATTTACAACACTGCCTGCTGCATCACAGGCTGCGTGAGGCATCAGGAGTTCCTAGGCTACAAACATGCGCAGACTGTTCCTCTATTGGATGCTGCAGTTGACTTTCATACAGAACAAGTGTTTATGCAGCTGAACACATAAACACAGGGAAAAGCAACAGTAAAAATACAATTAAAAAAAAAAAAAGGTACATCTTCACAGGGCGCTTACCACCCACAGGAGCTTGCAGGGCCCAAGTTTGCTCTGGGAGAGTTGTCACCAAGCTGTAAGACTGCTGTTGACTTAACAGACATTGTGCTCCTGAGCCAAATGAAAGTCATGCAAGCTTTCCTTTCTTCAATGATAGGTGAGTTTTCTGGGGCCTTTTTACTTTACAATAACTTTTTCATTTTTTACTTTTGCAGTAATATTTTGTTTAAAACACAAACACACTGCAAATCAAACAATATATTCTTTGTTAAATTTTTGTCTTCAAAAATCTTTTATTGGTATATGTCTTTTCAGTACATAATGGCTACATTCATTTTGGGGAACCGATACATATGTACTTCATATCTCTATCATTTTTATTCCCCTTTTCCTTCCCTAACTGCCACCTCCTCTCTCCCATTTTCAAATGTCTGCATCCTTTGTAACTTACTGTGATGGAAAATTTGGATTTTAAAGCTAGCTATCAGCCTGATAGCATATTGGCACAAGATATGCTCATTCTGCCTGCCATGTAGCTAGACTGCCAAACCCAGTCAGCCTTCACTGACTGAGTCCAGCTGCTTTTCAGAGATAGCCTGACCTGGGTCAGCCTACCATGTCCAGCTGCAATGTCTGTGCTTTTCCACCTAAAAATATTCTGTTTTTCTAATCTATTTCAAGGACTTTCTACCCAGCAACAGACAACGGCTAACTCAACCCTATGGAAACCCATCACACTTTCAAGCTTTTGTACTTGCTGTTTGCAAAACCTATATAAGCTAAAGCTAAAGCTGACTCAGGGCTGGTGATTTAGAACTGATTCCCACCAACCCACCAGCATAATAGCTGTTTTCCAACTGCTAGATTCAGAGCATCTTTGTTTTGACTTGAAATCAGTTCTGCAACATTACCATGTCTCTTTTATTTTTAAAAATTTTTTATAATAAAGAGAAGAAAAATTGAAATAAAATAAAACAGTGTTTCATATCAGGTTAATAAGAGTAACAATAATTAATACATTGTGTAGAGATGTCTTACAAAAACAGGATTAGCAGTCTCATTCAGCCCAGCTATTCCTCTTCTGGATATCTCCCCAGAAGAATTAAAAGCATCACACCTCAGTAATATATGTGCACCCATGTTTATAGCAACACAGCTTGCAATAGCTAAATCTTGGAAGCAACCCAAATGCCCATCAACCAAGGAATGGATAAAGGAGATGTTGTTTTTAAAAATTGTATATATATATATATATATATATATATGCATGCATATGTATATGTATGTATGTATGTATATATACATATACTAATAGGTGAGACAGTTATACAGCTAGTTTCTCTTAGATCATTATAAAGAAAGATTGGTGGTTATATTGTTTGGACAATAGTTCATGCTTATATTTGTACTCTGAGTAACTACTACTAAGATAGCCATCTCTCTTTTATTTTACTCTTTGTATCTTGTGTTTCTCAACTAAGAGAACCCGTCAGACATTTACCCTTCTTCTGTCTGACTTATGTCACTTAACACAGTCTCAAGACCCATCCATTGTGCAAATGACATGAATTCATTTTACACACACAATTTCATTGTGTGTGCACACTATGTTTTCTTTATCCATTTGTCTGTTGATGGCCACTTTGGCTATTTCTGAAGCTTAGCTACCAGGAGTTGTGCTGCTGTGAACATGGTTAGGCATGTATCACCACAGTATGCAAACTTTAAGTCTTTTGGGACTACATCAAGAAGAAGTATTGCTGGGTCAAATGGAATATCTACTTTTAGTTTTCTGAGGAATCTCTATACTGTTTTCCATAGTGGTTGTAGTAGTTTTATGTTCCCACCAACAATGCAAAAGAATTTCTTTTCTGCCATATCCTCACCAGCATTTGATGATTTTTGATTTCTTCATGAAAGCTATTCTCACTGGAATAAGATAGAAGCTCAGATTTATCTGACTTATGTTTGTTTAATGGTTAAAGGTGCTGAACATTTTTGAATGCAATTATTGGCCATTTAATTTTCTTTGGAAAAGTATTCCATTCATGGGCCCATTTTTTAATTGTTTTTTTTTCAGGGCCAATTTATTTGAATTTATAATGTATTCTAGGTATTAGTGATCTCAGAGAGTTTAGCCTTATATGAGGATAGATTTAGGAAACCTCTTTTTCCATTCTTTGCAGAAAGAATAAGTGTAAAATTATTTCCTTCAATTAATTGGCAAAATTAACCAGTGCATTTACTGGGAAAGATTTTCAGGGAGATTTTTAATTATAGATTCCAGGAACTATTCAAGTTTTCTATTTATTTTATGATAATTTTCTCAGATATTTTATTATATTTGTACTTATTTGCAATGTATGAAATTTACATTCATCTTGGGGAGCAGGTGCATATATATAATATAGTTTATTTTTTAATCTCCTTTTCCTTCCCACCCATCTCTTTCCCTCTATCTCTACATAGCCTTTATCCATTTTAGTTGTTACTATTTTTAGTTAATGATTATGATTGATAATGTTTATATTCATTGTGAGTATTTAGTTCCTGTACTTGACACATCAGAAATTTTGTTTTTAAAGGAGCTTATCCAGTTCATTTAATGGTCAAACTTCGGGCATAAAGTTTTTCATTATAATTATGTTTTTTCTTTAATTTTAAATAATTGTAATATTCTGTCTCTGATTGGTCCATAAAAATTTACTATGCAGTTAGTTTACTAACCTTTTCAAATCATGTCTTGATTGCATCTGTTTTCTGTTTTCATAGTTTTCCTTCTGTTAATTTGTTGTTTTATGTACTTTTGATGTGAAAGTTTACATTATTGATTTTAAATGTTCCTTTCTAATGCATTTAAAAATAATAACTTACTCTATGTATTTATTTAGCTTAGTTATACATCTTTTAGCATTTTTTCTCTTTAGTAATTATTTATCTTTTCCACCAGTAATTTGGTACCCATTGATCAGCCTTTCCTCATCCTTCTATCTCCTTTACCTCCCAAATCCCTGCTAAACATTATTGTATTTGCAGTTTGCATAAGATCAACTTTTTCAGATTCCATATATAAATGAGATCATATGGTATTTATCTTCCCGTGGCTGGCTTAATAATCTTCAGTTCCATACATATTGTCACAAATGACAAGATTTCCTTCTTTTTTAGGAAGAAAAAAATATTCTACTGCACTGATAGGTTTAATCATCATTTGTACCCCCGAGACACCCCAGTTCCTGGAATGGCTGGGCCTAAGGAACAATATGTAGTCTTCTGGGCCACAGTGCACCTGCCCCACTGCTAGCCATAATGCACTCACAACAGATCTTAAACCGTTGTTATTGGCATTTACTCATTTATCCTTGCTCATTCACTTGCATGCCCCACTTCATTTCACCGCAGCTAAGCCTGTCCCACTAAGCTCCATAGCCCTATCCATAAAAGACCCGGCTCAATAACCTTGACTCAGACTCTCCTTTGGAGTTACTCCAGGAGATTCGCCTTTTCTTCACGAGATTGCTACCATTTATCTGATGTGTTCCATTTTCTTAATCATTTATTTCAGTGGACATTTTGGATAGCTCTATAGCTTGACTCTTGTGAATAATGCTGTAATAATAATGGTAGTGAACGTATCTCCATAAACATTTTATAATTTTGGGGGGGTAAATACTTAGAACTGGGATTGCTAGATCATGTGGTAATTCTATCTTTACATTTTCGAGGCACTTTCATACAGCTTTTTATAATGGCACAGATAGAGTATTCCTTGTCCTGAGCCTTGGCCCTTGTCCTAAGTATTTGTCAACAGAAGTGTACTTATGTTTCATTACATATCTTGTACACATAAGTGAAACTAATTTTATAAATAATATTGTCAATTGTAATTTTGCAAGAGGCAACAGTTTCATGATGTGTACTCACAATGTACACATGATGTGTATGGTATTAAGTCAGTTTAGCTGATTGGAGTGTATAGAACATTGAATTCTGAATTTTCACATTCTCACCAACAACATAAAAAAGCTCTCTTTACTTCAAATCCTTACCAACACTTATTTTCTTGTATGTCTTTCATAACAGCCATGATAAGTATGAGATGATAGCTCATCAAGGCTTAGTTAGCATTTGCCAAATGATTAGCAATGTTGAGTTTTTTTGATTTATCTGATGTCCATTGCATGTCTTCCTTTGATAATTCTTTTTCCCATTTAAAATGCCTTTGCTTGTTTTCTTGCTGTTGTTTGTGTTTTTTTTAAGTGTACATATGATGTAGGTTAGGGCTTACAAAGAAAGAATTCATGAACTAGAAGAAATCATACTATTTCTGCTTTGCCAGTGTAACTAAGATTATTAAGCACTGGATATTATGATTAGGAAATTATCCCAATTTACAGTAATTGTTAAAGAATATTTAAAATGTAAAAAATGTATTGATATCATGCTAATAATGTAGAAAAATAGAATGATAAACAATCAATTCAAAAGAAAGCAAGAAAAAAAAACTCATAAAAAGGCAGGACTAATGGAAAGTCAATAATAAGGTAACATATTTCAAACCAGGAAAATCAGTAATTCCTGAACTTTAAATCAGCTAAATGGTCTACTTAATATATAATAATCAATATAATTCAAGACAAATATGAACTTAATTATATGCTTATTTTTAAAATTAGTTGAACTATTTTAAGAAGTAAGTCACATTTTAAAAATGTCTGTGAATGCTTGGGAGTTGTGTGTTCTCAGTAATTGAATTAAAATTGCATGGATATTTAATAGATCAAGCTTATTTGAGTCATCCAATTCTCATGTATTTTTAAAATTTTGTCTGCTTGAGACTTCTCTATGCAAATCTTAAAGGCCAAGAGAGTTGGGGATGATGTGTTGCAAACCCTAAAAGATAACAGCTTCCAACTGTAACTTATATGTACCTTGAAAAGCTTTCCTTTAAAATTGACAGAAATAAGGTATTTCCATGACAAGAAGCACCTCAAGAAATTCAAACCAGCACTACAAAAATTTCTCACCAATTGCTAGAAAAAGATGAGCTTTTTGTTGTCTGGGGACCAGCACGTGGTTTCCTGCCAGGACCAGGGAGTGGGGCCTAGGCAAGGTTGCTTGGGGATCTGCCTGTGGTTTCCTGCCGGGACCAGCTAGTCAGGTAGGCACAGAATCCTGCCCCAGTCTAGGGGAACTCTCTTTGTTGCCTGGGGACCAGTTTCCTGCTGGGCCCAGCCAGTCAGGCCTAGGCACTCAGCCTAGGCACAGAATCCCGCCCCAGTCTCGGGGATCACTCTTCCTCGCCTGAGGGGCCAGGCCATGGTTTCCTGTGGGCCCAGCCTGTCGGGCCTAGACACGGTCTGGGGGAACTCTCTCCCTCACTTGGAACAACACTTGAAACTTGAAAATATAGGAAAATGACAAAACAAAAGACCAAAATGCAACATCAAACATCCAGCCCATCCCAAGAAACCACATGCATGGAAGAAAACACATTCCACATACCTGAAATACCTGAAGTAATAGTAACTGAAATAATAAGAAGCAACTCTGGGAAATCTTAAAGGAATTCAAACTAGAAATAATCTCTCAGATAAAAGAAGAAATGATAAAAGAAATGAAGGAGATGCTGAACACATCTAAAGAAGACACAGTTAAAAAATTGGAGGCCCTAAACAAAAAGATAGAATCCCTGGATGAACAATATAAGAAACAAACAGAATACATAAAGCAGATGCAAAGAGATATTCAGGAAATCAAAAACTCCATTGAAAATTGTAAAAACTGCCTCAATGAATGTGAAGATAGAATCTCAGACCTCGAAGACAAGATTGCAGCTAGTGAACAGGAAAGGAAAGATCTTTTAAAAATAACAAGAAATCAGGAAATAACAATTCAACACCTGCAAGATGATGCAAAGGGGAACAACATAAGGTTGATAGGGATAAATGAAAAAGAAGGGAACAACATAAATGATGTCAAGAGGATATTTAGAAAAGTAATAGCTGAAAATTTCCCAAACACGAAATTAGAAACTGATATCAAGATCAATGAAGCAATATAGAACTCCAAATAGCCATAACTAAAATTAATCTACACCCAGACATATAATAATGAACATCCCAGAAATTGAACAAAAGAATAGAATATTAAAAGTTGCCAGAGAGAAAAGACAGATCACCTATAAAGGAAAACATATCAGAATCACAGCAGACTTCTCAGCACAAACAATAAAGTCAAGAAGAGCATGGAGTGAAGTATTCCAGATCCTAAAGCAAAATGATTTCCAGCCTAGGCTGATGTACCCTGCAAAACTGTCCTTCAAAATCGATGGAGAAATAAGATACTTCCATGACAAAGAACAGCTGAAAAACTTCATGATTACCAAGCCAACCCTGCAAAGAATACTGAAAGAGAGCCTAGATACATTTAAGAAAGAACTGCTAAACAAAACAGACAATTAAACAGCCAAAAGATAAAGATGCAACAGCAAAAAGATAACACGTCAACAACAAACCAATATATAACAATTCTAACCATTAATGTAAATGGTCTTAATGCACCAATTAAAAGAAATAGACTGGCAGAATGGATCAAGAAACAGAATCCAACCATATGCTGTCTACAAGAAACCCATCTAACCCAAAAGGCTACTCACAGACTAAAAGTCAAAGAATGGAAAACAATACTGCATGCAACAGGAACCCTCCCAAAAGTGGGGTAGCTATTCTGTTTGCAGATAACCTGAATTTCAAACCAATAATGATCAGAAGGGATAAAGAAGGACACTACACACTGGTTAGGGGAAAACTTCAAGAGGAAGAGACAACTCTCTTAAATATGCACCAAACTCCAGAGCACCCTGTTATATAAAACAAGTACTAACAGAAATGAAAAACCAAATTAGCAGTAACACAAATCTAATAGGAGATCTTAACACACCATTGACCCCAATGGACAGATCAACCAGACAGAAAATCAACAAAGAAATAAAAGAACTGAATCACACCTGTGAACAAATGGACTTAATAGACATATAGAGTATATCACCCAACAACAACAGAATACACATTCTTCTCAGCAGTACATGGGTCATTCTCTAAAATAGACCATATATTAGCTCACAGAACAAATGTAAACAAATGCGAAAGAGTCAAAATTATCCCTTGCATGCTATCGGACCATAGCGCTGTGAAATTAGAAATTAATGATAAAAGATACTGCAAAAATCCCACAAACAGATGGAAACTGAATAAAACACTCTTGAATAATCAGTGTGTCACAGAGGAAATTAAAGAAGAAATTAAACAATACCTACAAACAAATGAAAACACAAATACAACTTACCAGAATCTGTGGGATGCAATGAAAGCTGTCCTCAGAGAAAAATTTATTGCACTGAATTTCTACATCAGGAAAACAGAACGAATACAAATAAATAACCTGATGCTACACCTCAAACATCTATAAAAAGCAGAGCAAGTCAAGCCCAAAGCCAAAGGAAGACAGGAAATTATAAAAATCAGAGCAGAAATCAATGCAATAGAGGCAAAAAAATCCAATAAAAATAGCAGGATACATTATAGTAACCTACTTTGATTTCCTATTAACTTGATTTGAAATCCTGTATTGCCCCCACCATCTTGTTTTGACTGATTTTCCCCTATTCTGCTTTGTTTGATAGTACCAAGTTCAAAAGTATAGGCAAAATTGTGAAGACAATCAGATTCATTATGACGCCCATTCTGGTTGACTATTATCTTCTTTTAAAGCCCTGTAATGTCTCCAATGCTTTGGTTTTATCCTTTACTGTTTTGTTCAATTTTATTATAACTGGAAATTCTTCTTAAAATAGCAAGAGGCAGTATGGTAACCATTGTTGATCACCTTGTATTTTGTTTTTACATTATCTATTATGTCCATCCTTTTGATTTGACTGACTCTGTTCTGATATGTCGCATTTGGTTTTACTCTCTTCAAAAAAAGAAATAAGAACGGTGGGAGTAATAAAGCCCAAAATGTGTAATTGTCTTTGTACAAAAGGAAAGAAAAGAAAAGAAAGTGCTCTAAAGGTTATAATTGCATATATGTTTAAGTGTATAAGATAGATAACCATATTACTGAGTTTTTTTGGATCATTGAACAAAACTGTTTGCAGTCTCACTGTTTGAAAATCCACTTTATATGCTTCAATTTTGTAACTTGAACAACTATTTCTAAGATAAGAATATGTAATCTACTAACTAGTGATTTCTTACTGTTTATTTTTTAAATTTTGTATTACTTGTACCCTTTTTCTGTTTTTTCTCCTTAAATAAAAAAATAAATTACATATTGTCATCTTAGAAATAGTTGATCAAGTTACAGAATTAAGCATATCAAGTGGACATTCAAACAGTGAAACTGCAAACAGTTGTGTTCAATGATCCAAAAAAAAACCTTAGTAGTATGGTCATCTATCTCACACACCTAAAGACACTTGCAGTTACGTCCATTAGAGCACTTCCTTTTCCTCTCTTTTTTTACAAAAACATTTAAACATTTTGGGTTTTATCACTCCCACAGTTCTTATTACTTTTTTTGTAAGATAATAAAACCAAATGTGACAAAACAAAGCAGAGTCAGTCAAAACAAAGGATGTACATAGTACATGATGTAAAAACAGAATACAAGGTAATCAACAATGGTTACCATAATGCCCCTTGCTACCTTAAAAAGAACTGTGTATATCATCAGGTATAATAAAATTGAACATAACAGTACAGAATAAAACCAATAAAACCTAAACATTGGAGACATTACTGAACTTCAAAAGAAGATAATAGTGAAACCAGGGTGGGCATCATAGTGAATCTTATTGCCTTCAAAGTAGTTGCCTATACCCTCAAAATTGATAATATCAAACATAAGAGAATAGAGTAAAATCACTCAAAACAAGATGGTGAGAGCAATATGGGGCTTCAAAATCAAGTTAATAGGAAATCAAAAAAGGTAATATAATATATCCTGCTAATTTTTAAAAATTTTTTTCCCTTAATTAAAAAGTAATAATAAAAAAAATTTTAAAAGGGGGAGATTGAGATAAAAGAGGACAAATCAATATAACAATACAGGTCAGAACAGAACAATTTAAGCAACATAGTGTTTCACGACAAGATAACTCGACTTAATAGTAGTTACCATAGTGCCTCTTTCCTTGAAATATTTGAGTATAATATCATATACTATAACACCAAACATATCAAACCAGTGTGAAACCATTCAAGAGGATGAAAGTATTACAAGGTATTTAGAACCAGCTAACAGAAAATGAACAATGGTTTCGTTTATTATCTCTTTGCCTATATAAAAAATTTTATTTATACTATCATATATAATGAAATCCAGTAAGATACATCATGATAAAAGCAGTGGAGACAGAAGAACAACAATTTGATGGGACTTCAAAACAAGATGATACTAAATCAGCACTAGCTATTATGGTGTCTTGTTTTCTTCAAAATAACTGTTCATATCAGCACAGACAGTAATATTTAACAGTGCAGAATAAAACCATTCCAACTGGTGAGTGAAAACTTTATAAGGCTTCAAAACCATATAATGGGGAATCATGATTACCATGTACTTTTATGCATTTGTATCCTTTCTTACACTAGGGAGACTATTCGGTATTCATACATGTAAGTTTGATTTATTTCACTTATGAGTATGGTCTCAAGCTTCACCCATTTATTTATAAATATCTCAATGTGATCCTTCTTTATAGCTGAGTATTACTCCATTCTATAAAATTGCCACAACTTTTTAATCCATTTCTCATTTGATGGACACTTCAGTTGTTTCCAAGATCTGGCTATTACAAATTGTGCTGCTATACACATGGGTGCACATATATCCCTGTGGTATGATGTTTTGCGTTCCTCTGGGAATATGCCCAGAAAAGGAATAGCTGGAACAAATGGGACTTCCAATCCCAGCTTTTTGAGAAATCTCCAGACTGACCTCCACAATGTTTCACCAGTCTACACTTCCACCAACAGCGTAGGAGAGTTCCTTTTTCCCCACAGCCTCTCCAGCATTTGTTGTTGGTGGTTTTCTTAATCCCGGCCATTCTTTCAGGAGTGAGATGGAATCTCAGTGTGGTTTTGATTTATATTTCTCTAATGTGTAATGATGTTGAACATTTTTTCATGTATTTATTTGCCATTTGTATCTCTTTATCTGAGAAGTGTGTATTCATCTAGATGCCCATTTTTGGATTGGATTTTTGAATTTTGGGGTCTGATTTTTTTTTAATTCTTTATATGTTTTAGACAAATGTCCTTTGTCTGAGGGCAGTTCACTAAGATTTTTTCCCAGTTTGTGGGTTTTCTTTTTACTATGCAGGAGATTTCTTTTGACATGCAGAAACTTTTTAAGCTTCACCCATTTAAGAGGTGATCCCAGTTATTGATTCTGGGAAGTATTTCCCGTGTGGTCTGAGTGCTGTTCATGAATTCTCTACCTATCCCTCTGTCTTCAAGGTTTTTACCCAATTTGTCTTCCAATAGATTTAGTGTTTCTGTTTTAATATTCAGATCTTTTATCCCTTTAGATTTTATTTTAGTACATGGTGATAGGCATGGGTCTAGTTTTAGTTTTTGGCATTATGGAGAGCCAGTTTTTCCAACACCATTTATTAAAGAGACTGTCCTTACATTGAACATGTTTGGCCCCTTTATCAAAGATAAGGTGGTTGAGTATGTTTGTAGTTGTGGTTGTATCTCCTAATCTATTCCATTAATCTTTGGCTCTGTTTTGATTCCAGTACCATTTTGATTTTACTACAGTTGCTTTGTAGTATAACTTCAAGTCAGGGATTGTGATGCCTCCTGCCTTGAATTGCTGCTTAGAACTGTCTTTGCTATTCTAGGTCTCTTCTTGCTCTAGATGAATTTTAGGATTGATTTATTGAGATCTATGAGGTATGTCAATCGTATTTTGATTGGGATTGCATTGAATCTGTAAAACACTTTTGGGAGAATGGCCATTTTCACAGTATTTATTCTTCCTTTCCATGAGCAAAGGATGTCTTTCCATTTTGTGAGATTGTCTTCAATTTCTTTTTTCAGTGTATTATAATTTTCCCTGTATAGGTCTTTCACTTCTTTTGTGAGAGTTATTCCTAAATATTTCATTTTTTGGTTGCTAGTGTGAAGGGTATGGCTTCAATTATTTCTCTGTCAGTGATTTTGTTGTTAGTGTATAGGAATGCTATTAATTTTGAGTATTGATTATTTTATTTTATTTTATTTTTATTTTTATTTTTTATTGGTACTGGGGATCAAACTCACGACTGCCTTTTTGCAAGGCAAGTGCTTATGCCGCTGAGCTAAATCCCCAGCTAGTATTGCTTTTTGTATCCAGCTCCATTACTGAATTTATTTATTATATCTATGAGTCTTTCAATGGAGTTTTGGGGGGCTTCTATGTAGAGTATCATATCATCTGAAAACAGTGATAATCTAACTTCTTCTTTTTCTATCTTTACCACTTTTATTTCTCTCTCTTGTCTAATTGCTCTGCTAGTATTTCCAGTACCATATTAAATAGGAGCGGTGATAAGGGACATTCTTGTCTTGTACCTGATTTTAAAGCCTTCAGTTTTTGGCCATTTAGTATGATACTGGCTGTTGGTTTGTCATAGATGGCCTTTATTATATTGATGTAAAGACCATCTATTCCAATTTTCTGTAAAGTTCTTATCATAAATGAATGTTGGACCTTATCAAAGGCTTTTTTTGCATCTATCGATATGATCATGTGATTCTTTCTTTTGGCTTTATTGATATTGTTTAATCACATTTATTGATTTACGTATGTTGAACCATCCCTGCATGCCTGGGATGAATCCCTCTTGGTCATAGCGTATAATCTTCTTGATGATTTGCTGCATTCTATTTGCCAATATTTTACTGAGAATTTTTGCATCTGTGTTCATTAGGGAGACTGGTCTGTAGTTCTCTTTTTTAGTTGGATCTTTTTCAGGTTTTGGTACTAGAGTAATATTGCTTTCAGGAATGACTTAGGAAGGATTACTTGCCTTTCAATTTCATTGAATAGTTTGAGGAGTGTCAGCATTAAGTCTTCCTTGTATTTCTTGTAGAATTCTGCAGTGAATCCATCTGGGCCTGGACTCTTCTTTGTAGGTAAGGACTTAATTATATTTTTAATTTCATTAATAGAAATTGGGTTATTCAGTAGTTTTACCTCTTCTTAACATAGCTCTGGTACTTCATATGTTTCTAGGAATCTCTCTATTTCTTCTGTGCTATCAAACCTTTGAGAGTAGAGGTTTTCAAAATAGGTGTTGATGGTCTTCTGTTTTCTATAGAGTCTGTATTGATTTCGCCTTTTTCATTTCTTATTGCATGAATTTGAGCTTTTTCTTCCCTTTTTAAAATAAGGTTGGCTAGCGGCTTATCAATTTTATTTATTCTTTCAATGAACCAACTCTTTGATTCAGTGAATCTTTGGATTGTTTTCTTAGTCTCTATTGCATTGATTTCTGCTCTGATTTTTATAATTTCCTGTCTTCCTTTGGCTTTGGGCTTGACTTGCTCTTCTTTTTCTAGCTGTTTGAGGTGTAGCATCAGGTTATTTATTTGTATTCATTCTGTTTTCCTCATGTGAGAACTCAGTGCCATAAATTTTCCTCTGAGGAAGGCTTTCATTGCATCACACAGATTCTGGTAAGTTGTATTTGTGTTTTCATTTGCTTGTAGGCATTGTTTAATTTCTTCTTTAATTTCCTCTGTGACCTGCTGGTTACTCAAGAGTGTGTTATTCAGTTTTCATGTTTTTGTGGGATTTTTGCAATATCTTTTATCATTAATTTCTAATTTTATGGCATTATGATCCGATAACATGCAAGGGATAATTTCAACTCTTTTGCATTTATTTAAATATGTTCTGTGGCCTAACATATGGTCTATTTTAGAGAATGACCCATGTACTGCTGAGAAGAATATGTACTCTGATGTTGTTGGATGGAACATTCTGTATATGTCTATCAAGTCCATTTGTTCATATGTGTGATTCTGTTCTGTTATTTCCTTGCCTATTTTCTGTCTGGTTGATCTGTCCCTTAGTGTCAATGGTGTGTTAAGGTCTCCTTTATAATTGTGTTACTGATAATTTGGTTAATATTTGTTTTATATAACTGGGTGCTCTGTAATTTTTTGCATATATATTTAAGATAGTTATCTCTTCCTCTTGGAGTTTTCCCCTAACAAGTATGTAGTGACCTTCTTTGTCTCTTCTGATCATTATTGGTTTAAGGTTCACATTGTCTGCAAACAGAATAGCTACTCCTGCTTTTTTTTTTGTTCCTGTTGCATGAAGTATTGTTTTCCATCGTTTGACTTTCAGTCTGTGAGCAACCTTTTGGGTTAGATGGGTTTCTTGTAGACAGCATATGGTTGGATTTTGTTTCTTGATCTATTCTTTCAGTCTGTTTCTTTTAATTGGTGTATTGAGACCATTTACATTAATGGTTATAACTGTTATATGTTGGTTTATTATTGGCATGTTATCTTTCTGCTGTTGTATCTTTATCTTTCTGTTCTGTTTAATTGTCTGCTTTGCTTAGTGGTTTTTTTCCTAAGTGTATCTAAACCGTCTTTCAATATTTTTTGCAGTGTTGGATTGATGATCATGAAGTTCCTCAGCTGTTCTTTGTCATGGAAGTATCTTATTTCTCCATCAATTTTAAAGGACAGTTTTTCAGGGTACATCAGTGTAGGTTAGAAATCATTTTCCTTTAGGATCTGGAATACTTCACTCCATGCTCTTCTTGACTTTATTGTTTGTGCTGAGAAGTCTGCAGTGATTCTGATAGGTTTTCCTTTATAAGTGATCTGTCTTTTCTCTTTGACAGATTTTAATATTCTGTTCTTATGTTCAACTTCTGGGATGGTGATTATTATATGTCTGGGTGTAGTTTTATTTTGGTTATGACTATTTGGAATTCTATATGCCTCACTGATCCTGATGTCAGTTTCCAATCTCCCAATATTTGGGAAATTTTCAGCTATTACTTCCCTAAATATCCTCTTAACATCCTTTATGTTGTCCCCTTCCTTTTCCCTAATCCCTATCAATCTCATCTTGTTTTTCTTTGTATCATCTTGCATTTTTTGAACTGTTATTTCCTGATTCCTTGTTATTTTTAAAAGATCCTTCCTTTCCTGTTCACTAGCTGCAATCTTGTCTTCAATGTCTGCAATTCTATCTTCACTTTTATTGAGGTGGTTTTTACATCTTTCAGTGGAATTTTTGATTTCCTGTATATCTCTGTGCATCTGGTTTATGTATTCTGTTTGTTTCTTATATTGCTCATCCAAGGATTCTGTCTTTTTGTTTAGTTCCTCCAGTTTTTTAACTGTGTCTTCTTTAGATTTGTTCAGCACCTCCTTCATTTCTTTTAGCATTTCTTCTTTTACCTGGGAGATTATTTCTAGTTTGAATTCCTTTAAAGCTTCTAGAATTGCTTTATTTCAGTTGCTAGTATGTCTAATATTTCAGGTGTATGGCATATATTTTCTTCTATGTATGTCACTCCTAAGGATTCTTTGGATGGGCTGGAGGTCTGAGATTGTAATTTGGTCTTTCATTTTGTCATTTTCCTATATTTCTGTGTTTCAAGTGTATCATGTTTTATTCCAAGGCTTCCCCAGGGTCTGTTGGAGATCCTATTCTATGCCCTCAGCTCCTGGGACTCTGGCCACCCAGCTCCCCAGATTGAGAGAGGATGTCTGGTGTTCGGGTCTTCTGGCCCACACCCTGCCCCTTGAACTGATGGTGCCTGCTCACTCAGAACTCCACAGAACCCCCAAGCATAACCAGGAGTGGGGAGGCCACCCTAGGTCCACCTAGGACCCAGTGCGCTGATCCAGTGCACCAAGAAGTCACAAAGTTCCCTCTCCAAGCTGAGTGGGGGGGGGTCCCAAATTAACTGGACTCAGGAGAAAGTGCATGGGGCACTTATTCCAGGACACCCAGCCACTGGAACAGATGGTACCTGCCTGCTTGCCTGCTCAGAATTCCAGAGTCTGCCAAGCACTGCTGGGTGGGGGAAGTATGCTGCAGGCCCGCCTGCGACGTGCCACACTGGTCTGGCACACTGGGAAGCCACAAGGATCCCTCTTTGAGCTGAGCAGGAGGCCCCACGTTAGCTGGACTCAGGGGAAAGTGTGTGGGGCACTTTTGCCAGGTCACCCAGCCTCTGGAACCGATTTCACCCACCCATTTGCCTGCTCAGAATTCCTGAGTCTGGTGTACAGAAGATCTAATTGGCTTCTTTCTCTTGATGGGTTCCTCCCAGAAAATGTTTTATTTAGACACAGTGGAGTAATTCTGGGCTGTGAAATAGGATAAAGTTGAGACATTTGTAGAGAAATGGGTGCATCCTGAGACCATAATGTTAAATGAAGCAAATCTGATGAAAGATTTAAGCATTGTATAATTTTTCTAATATGAAAAAATATAGATAAAGACAAAATGAAAGACAGATATAAGAAAAAAAGAAAAATTTATTGAAATATAGCATGGACAAAGTATCTAAATGTGTATTTTGATTTAATCCCATTGTCTCATGGTGAATGTTTTTTAGCCTGTAATCCTGGTCATTAATCTGTATATATTATAATTAATTTTCTAAGATAAATAAATGAATGTGATACAAGCAAATAAAAGGCCAGAGGAGAGTCTGGGAAGATGGCAGAATAATAAGCAGCAGAGTAAATAGCCTCTCTGAGAGAAACAGTCCAGATGCTGGAATATAGCATCCTAGAGAAGACAAGAAGGAAAAAAGTGGGTCCCAGGAGGAAACTAAAGTGAGAATTGAAGCCCACTGAGAGAAAAAAAGAAAAGAAAACAATACAAAACAAAAACTTAAACAGAAGAAGGCCGTAGCTGGTGGTGCTTTCACCAGCACTGGAACTACCATGACAGAAGTGCTGTTGGAACCCATAGATGCACGGGTACAGTGAAGCTGGTGACTAGCAAGCCTGAAGGCCTTGGTGGGGAGATGTGATGGCAGAGGGGAGCAGCAGATCAGAGAACTGCACTGGTTGGCAGTGAATGTGTGGGACTCAGTTCTCAAGCAGGAGTGTGAGATTGGCCAGGTGCCATTTTGGAGTCGGGCTGTATAAGCCTGGAGACAGAACTGCAGCAGGCTTTGTTCAGCCACTCCTAACTTGGAGAAGACTGGTGGAAATTGCTTGGACTGAGTCCCGCCCCTCTGCATGGTCTAATAGTCACTGCCAAGGTTTCCCTAAAGCTATCCCTAACCAACCCCACCTGCCTGGTGCACACTAACATGGTAAAGACTCCCTGTGGTTAACCAGTCAGCCTGCCCCATGCCTGCTTATATTCCAGTAGCCACCAGCAAACTGGGGAAAGCAGCAAACAGCAAAAATACATAGCTAAAACACTTGAGAGTAATTATAACCAATAGAGGAAGTGCCAGAGACCCTGCTACACACTTGTTCAGAAGAAACCAGGAACATGACAACGGGAAGAAGCAAAAGGCAGTCCCTAGCCTCCAACCCAAGCAGTACTGGTCCAAGAGATGTAAACACAAAAGAGAAAGGGAGTTGAACACCTGCACTTTTTGAAGCAACCACAACTGAAATAAAGAAACAACTCCATGAAGCTATAAAAAACTTAGAACAGAAATACTGTCACAGATAAAAGAAGATATGAGAAGCAAAATAGAATTGCTAAGCACCTCTAAAGAAGACACATATGAAAGAATAGAGGAGCATAGAAGAAGGAGGGAAACCTTCAATGAAGAATATAAAAAAATTTAGAACACATGAAATAGATTCAAAGAGATTACCAGGAAATTAAAAAGCTGGCAAAACTGCTTGAAATAACTAAAGATAGACAATCAAACCCTGAAAACAGGTTTGCAGCTTGCAATTGTGAAAGGAAAGATCTCTTAAAAATTAACAAGGAACCAGGAAGTAACAATACAAAGGCTAGAAAGATGACAAGAGGATCTATTTTTAAAAATAAAAAAGTGAGTGAAGAAGCAGGGGTAAACACACATGAAATACAGAGGCTATTTACAGAAATAAAGAGAACTTTCCAAGCATAGGCAAAGAAAATGATATTCAGATAAATGAGACATACAGAATCCCAGCCAGCTACAATCAAAATAGATCTACACCCAGACATATAATAATTAAGATCCCAGAAATTCAACACAAGAACAGAATATTAAAAGCTGTCAGAGAAAAGAAATAGATCACCCATAAAGGAAAATCCATCAGAATCATGGCAGACTTCTCGACACAAACCATCAAATCAAGAAGAGTTTGGAGTGAAGTATTCCAAATACTAAAAGAAAATAACCTCCAACCCAGATTAATGTATCCCACAAAACTATCACTCAAAATTAACAGAAACAAGATATTTCCATGACAAAGAGGAACTGGGCGAGTTCGTGACCACCAAGCCAATCCTACAAAATATAGTGAAATATAGAGAGAGATAAAAAAAAGACCATGGTTTCATGAACAGTAGCAGAGGGGCCTCACTGAATGGGGCAGACAGTGGAATGAAGGGGAAAAGTAGACTACCAATGGCAGAAAAATAGCATGGCAGAGATGAGGCAGAGAAGGTTGGCCATAATCACTAATATGGCTGGCCTCGATTCACCAAGAAAAAGAAACACTGGCAGAGTGGATCAGGAAAGAGGGCCTATTAGTGTGCTCTATATAAGAAATATAAATAAATTTTGTCAAATTTTTTCTGTATTTCTATCAACTTAGTTGATATTTTTGTACATGTAGTCATATAAATACTACATTCTCCAAATTCAGTTATCTCTGTTCTCCATTCCTCTCATCCTAGTATTTTCATGTTTGAAAATCAGAATTGGGGTTATTTTTATCATTTTAATTATAAATCTACAGAAAGTTTACCCATTATTCCTTTAAGTGTTTTCTCTTATTTCTATTTTTTCTTCTCTTCTGGAATGCTGTTACATATCTAGATATTAATAACGATATTTCTACTCTTCTTAGCTCTTCATTTTATTTTTATAACTGTATTCTATTTTTTTCTGTTCTTTTCTAAGAGATTTCATCAACATGATACTCCAAATTCATTAAGCAACCATGTCCATTCTGTTTATTTCCTCTACCCTGAATTTTTCTCCTGGTCACTTGGTTCCTTTTGAAGATGATTAGTTTGTCATTCTGCTAATAACTTCCCAAAGTTTTTGGCATGATGGTAAAGTCATTTTAAAGTAATTTATAAAGATGTCTTCTGCATTATTTTTGCAGCAACATTATAGTAAATGTGTGAGTATGGCCTAATTTAACGTACTTACGAGGTGGGCTAGCAAAGGAAGGAGCACCTATGGCCTTTAAGAAATCAAACTTTCTGCTTCTAGTACAGAAATTAAAAAAAGCTAATTAAAGTAAAATCAGGACTGCAGGATTACAGAGGGTAGCAATAATAGCACCGGATACTGCACAAGATTTTTTGTAAGTCTGTATTTGAGCAGATATTATTTTATTATTTTGTTCGTCCAACAGTGAAATTGAAAGTCACAGCTATCAGCAGATCTTTTGTTGTTGTCCTTGCAAACATTTTTTTTGCCTGGCTCTAGCTCAGGGGCTTGGATGGTACCTATGACTGAATGAGCGCTGCTGCAAGCCTTGATAATTTGCATTTTGTTTATTTTCGAGACGGTAATTCCAAAGCCAGAAGTCTGACTAAAATATAAAAACAAAATCTTCACCAGGCACCCCTAACCTGAGAAGCTCGAAGCAACCTTGCTATCTTCAACAGCTGCAGTAGCGCTGCGGTTTCACACCGACAGCCCGAACTCACTCCCTCAGCAGGAGGAGGAGCCCCAGCCCCGCCCCGCCCGCCGGCCCCGCCCCACCAGACTGAAGTCCCCATTCGGCCAGCCGGCGCCCCGCCCCACCCTCTAGCCACGCCCACCATCTAGCCACGCCCACCCTCTAGCCCCGCCCCACCCGCCGCCTGCAGGCCCCAGCTGGGTCTGCGCTCGAGTCACATCGCAACCCCTCACCTGCAGTTCCAACGGGCTCTAGGACATCAGAGCCATGTTCCTTGTTTTAGTGCTTCTCACGGGCCTTGGGAGACTGTACGCAGGCAACAGTGAGTCCAGACGTGATCCCTCAGCGCAGTCCGAAGCGTCTGAGCGGTCTTTGTTCTCCTGGACAGGGCTGAGACTTTGCCTGGGTGCCTGCTGGCACTTTCTGCTTCCGGCCCCTTCCTCTGGGTACACGGGCAGAGAGACACCTCAAGGGGAGAACATTTGTACTTCTCGGGGCAGTTTTCTTATATATAAAACGGACAAAAATGAAATCTGTGTCCGCTACTCACTATAAAATTCTGCCCCCCTAGGAATAATTGTATCACCATTCATCTATGATTTTTCTGGTTCGTCAACTGCTGTCCTTTCACTGCTCCACTGAAGACTGTGTATCTAATATTCCACACTTTCCCAAAAATGATCTTACTTTCCTGTCGAATATGTATGTGGTTTCATACTGCCATGTCTTTGACTGCACTGTAATTTTGTACTTGCTATTAGCTTTGCTGAGCTGTTGAACTGCTGATTGTGTGTGTGTGTGTGTGTGTGTGTGTGTGTGACACAGAGAGAGAATAAAAACAGATATTGGCAAGGACTCAGAAATTTGTAGGTAAGAATTGTTAAAAAGACAGTGGAGCAGTGGAGACATACCTGTAATGTCAGCACTTGAGAGTTCGAGGCCAGTTTGGGCTGCATAGCCAATCTAAATTACATAGTGAGACCCTGTCTCAGGAGGAGGAGGAGTAGGAGAAGGGGGGGGGGAGAGGGGGAGGGGAAGAGAAGCGGAGGGGGAAGGGGTAGAGAGCGACATACACACAGTAGTTAAGAAGGATGTATGCATTATTTAAAAATAGCTGCCAGCTCAGAGAAACAAATGCCTAATTAGACCATACTTACCAAAATATTACTTATCTGTATTTTTAGATCCTCGTAAAACCTTTGTGCAGACCACAGTTCCTGAAAGGATTTCATCAGTAGATACAAGAAGACATCTAGAACATAATGTAATCGGGGAATAGTATTTTTATACCTTAGATTCTGTTAAGTTGCCTTTAAATGTCAAGTCCAAAGCTGCTGAGCACAGGCAGAAACATGTTGTGAATATGCTCTGACAGCTTAGAACATGTTTACAACAGCACATTGGGAAGGATATGAATATGTATAAAATGTTGTGTTCCTGTTTGCAAGGTCTTTAGGGATACTTTCTTAATTACTTTCTTACTGCTTGGACAAAATACTCAACAGCCATATGTTAAGGAAGAAAGGTTTATTATTTGTGGAAGTTTCAGTCCATAGTTGGCTAGCTCCAAAGCAGGGCAGCATAACAGAGGAGTGTGGCACTGGAGAAACAGTCCATGACTGGGTAGGCAGGAGGCAGCATCCAGCTTTCCTGTTTTTTTATTTTTTTATTCCATCTGGGTTAAAAGTCCATTGGTTGATGCCGCCCACATTCAGGGTGACCCTTCTTATCATCCACACTCAGAATTATGCTAAATCAGTCAGCCCAGTTATTACACACCTATAATCTGGTACCATCAACCCATGATCCAGCCACCTCCCACAAGCTCCCCCTGTGAGCCAATGAGGCTTTAGAGGAGCATCTTATTATAAACCAAAACGGATAGTACAAAATTTAAGGGAATAGCAAAAAACTGGGATTACCTTAACGCAGATTTAGAGTGAGGCCTGAGGTGAGTCGTACTGTTTGCCTTTGGCATGGTAGTCTGGTGGGAAAGATCTGCACCAAGGATAACTGAAAATCAGGTGAGTTTCTCCCCACAAATGAGGGCAGTGGTGAGGAGCAGGCACCTATTTGTCAATTTAGAATTTTGAAGTTTTAAATATCCACATAGGAAGTGAAATTGATACAACTGCAATATTTCTATTAACGTTATCAATCTTTTAAAACATAAGTTAAAGTAGATAATTTAGTATATACTATTTACAAGTGTTGGATTTTTGGGATACTTTTGTTCTAGGTTGCTTATAACATTACGCTAAAAGGAAAATCATATGTTGTCCGTCTTAAAAAAGAGTAAGTATGTAAAAAAAGCAGTAAGTATTTTTCCTTTAAAAGTTTCAATTCTTGGGTTTCTTGATTTTTAAACACTGTTATGCTAAGCATGATTTCAATTTAAATGAATAGATAGCTATTTTATAGTGGGAATTAGGGAAAGTTTTAGGTATAAGAAGAGCATAAAACATGAATTTGGAATGGATAAGTAGACATTCAGACACATTAATAGAGAAGCGGAATTTTATTATAAGGTGATAAATATGTAAGTAGTATTCTTTAGGAGTTTGAGAAGGCTTCTGAATAGAGAAAAGAGATGACTTGAGTATTGAGGGAAAGTACATAGGTGTCGATGGCCAGGAAGACATAGCGCAGGAGGCTCTTCTCTCCTGGAGAGAAGATGTAAGACTAGTATTTCTAGCATAGATAGCAAATAAAATGCAGCCAACCTGGAAGATAACACTAGAGAGAGCCACAGAGCTAGGAAAAATAACAGAAGAGTGAAGCTTAATATAAATCAAGTAATTAGACTGAGCACTCAGTTTTTAAATAAAAGTTAGAGGCCCAGTACAGTAATTATTTTAAAAAATATCCTTCAAATTTGACACACTCATGGTTATAGATGCTCTCCAGAGAAGTTCTGAGATGAATAAGAATTGAGAAATTGGAGCATATATGCATAGACTACTCTGGATAAAAAAAATCAGTTGAGAACTGAAAAAAAGTAAAGGGTATAGAAGACAACTTGCTTGGTGCAGTTATTTGGGATGGCAAGGTTTTGAACATAACTTCTAAAATAGTGTTAATATAAAAAACTTGGAGAGAGAAAGTGGGGAGAGATTGATGCTAATTGCAGGAGAGGAAGGGCATCTCTTTAGCTCATGGCATGGATAGGGCCTGTAGCACAGGGGTAATTGCCTGGGAAAAGGACTGATGGTGGAAACATGATCTGAGAGCCAGTGAATATGGCAGTCACGTGGATAAATGATAGGAGTGGTGTCAAGGTTTTGAATATTCACTAAAGGATACGAATAAAAATTTAGACCAAGCTTATTTAAGGAAGTCATGACTGAGCTAAGCTTAGTATATATGAATTTGTAGTGAGGCCAAGCAAATCTTTTTTAAAATTTAGTCCTAGCTCTGCATTTTAATTTTGAGATTTGAGTATAACTTCTGAAATCAATTATGGATAAAGACAAATATTTGGATACTCTGTGCAGGAAACTGGCACTTTGAGATACCTAGTAGTTTGAGTTGTTCACTGACCTGCATATCAGTAAAGTGTGTTACTCTAGTAAAATTGCCACCCTCAGTATGAGGTTTACGTGACAGAAATTATTTGGACAATAGGCTGTTCCAAGTAGTCGATCCTATTTTAAATTCCTGAATACATAGACAATGTGTACATGAAGAGCGTTTTTGTACTTCTTCTTCTTCATTTTAGCTTGTTTTTCCCTAGGTCATTTTTATCTTCAGGTTCTGTGATTTATTTTTATGACAACCGTGGTGTCCAACGTTCTCAGCCTTTGTTACCTGAGGTAAGTCTTAGGTTTTTCTTCTTCCAGATTTTTCATTTTGTATTTTATTTAAAAATATGAATAGTCTGTCCATACTGGAATATTCTTTCACACATTCAATGAAATCGGATACCCTGTATGCATTGCTTATTTCTGTCTGACATAAATTCATCTGATAATTGCCAGTCATATTAAAGTACTAAGTTAGGTAAAAAAATATAAATGATACATCTGGGGTATGCATTTCAAAAATAAGTCATCCATTTGCTTTTCTTTGTCTGTTATTTTTTGCAGATGGATTGCAGTTACAGTGGCTATGTCGCAGGCTTTCCACATTCTCGTGTGGTATTCGCGACTTGTTTGGGACTCAGGTTGTAGACTAAAGATAATGTCGTTTACCCATATTACATCCTCCTAGCCTATGAATGAATCCTCCATCTTTCTTTCCTAGTTCTGTAACCATCTTTCTATTTCAGTTCCTTAAGAATTTCATCAGAATTTGTAATAAATAGAATTGGTCACCCGGCAGCATCTATTCCTGATAAGAGGGTATTTGTTGATTTTGAAAGTTTTGAGAAATCTTGAATGCAGGGAGTATACATTGGTCACTTGATGCTTCTTTTCCAAAATTCAGTTTTTGTCCTAACCTCAGCTTGCTAGAATAACCTATAGTTCTAGAAACCCTGAACTGATGGTCATTTTGGCTCTCTCGTGGTTAAGCATGTAGTACTTCAGTTAGGTCACATAAACACATGATTTAGGACAGTAAGTATCAGAGAAAAATTAGGTTTACGGATGTTTGTGGAGTAAAAATTCATCATTTTATTTTACACATACCTAGTGTAACAGTACAAAGGTCCTAAGGCTGAAGAAGGAAGTGTCTACAGATGTTAAATAGGCTAATCTAGGAAGGGTCTGGAAAGGGCTGTGTAAGAACACAAACCCGTGCCATCACCATGCAATTTTTAAAATAATTTAAAAAATATTTGTAATAGAAAGCAACAAATGCCTTGTGGTCTGTTTCTGGTATAAGACCATAAGGAACAAAGAGAGAAAAATTGAAAACTGAAAGTGATTTTGAATTTGAAAGAGAGATTCTGGCCAAAATTTCTTGTAAGAAATTATAGTTTTGATAGAATTAATTCAAACTTTCTTTAATTCATATTCAGGGGAGTAATACAGTTCGAAAACGTCTCATATGCAATTGAACCACTGGAGGTTTTATCAGGATTTACGCACATGATCTATGAAGAAAACAACGATAACACCCATGTTCCTCTCTTTGGAAAAAATAATAGTTATGCTCGAATTCATAATTTAGAGAGTCAAGGGAGAAGGAGTGTACATGTAAGTGTTAACTCTCGTTTTATTTGTTTTGTATAGTTTTGTTACATGAAAACTGCTTTTATATCCAGGTTTGATTGCTGACTTGGTAATCTTAACGTTTTTCATGAAAGGTCTGCATGACTTTAAATGGAATTTCTGCTCATTGCCATGTTTAGACACAAGCTTAGCAAAATTAAACTCAGCAAGTAATCTTGGAAATACAATAGGACTAAAAGATACTACAACATTTTCACAAGTGGACTTTTCGATAATAAGTATAATATATTCATTTTCCTCTATTACTGAGATAATTTAGATCAAAATATTAAATGCTTGTTTCGTAAAGGTTCAAAGCTGCATAATTTCTTTAGTGGCTTAAGTAAGGTATGTGTGAGTAAAGCAGTGATGAGTTTTTCCTCCACAAATTAGTTTCCTAATAACTGGTAAAAATAAATCTGCAATACTAAAACAATTATCAGTATGGTTATTAGCCATACTAAAAATAAATGATTAGAAGACTGATACAGACATATAGAAAATACAAATATTAACATATTTGTTATTAATCATACTAATATATAGATTTATTAGTATACAGATTATCACAAGGATAAGAAAAGGAATGTTTTATGTTATTAAACTTAAAATTTAGTTTCAATTATTACAACAAAGAAAGATATCTGAGTTTCTTTACAGGTTGGAAATTCTCACTGAAAGTTCTTGCTAATCACAGCGCTTGTTGAGATAGAATCCTTACTAGTACCTATATTTTATATTTTAAAATAGCTCTGTTATATACTCAATAAGTATATATGTTTAGTTTATCTCTGAATATAATTTTAAGAGAAATTAAAGTTTTGTCGAATCCTCAAGATGCATTTTGTATATTTTTCAGAAAACTACAGTTTCCAAGCTATCCCCTCGATACATTGACATGTATATCGTTGTGAATAAAAATCTGGTATGTCTTAGTATTTTCATTATTATTTTTAAGTTATTTATTATCTGTCTTTAAGTTGATTCTAATGACTTAATGGAAATCAACCATTGTTATTTTGCATTTCTAGATAATACATTATAAAAATTATGAATAAAGCCAGGGATTTAGCTCAGCAGCATAAGTGCCTACCTGGAAAGCGTGCAGTCCTGGATTCGATTTCTAGTACCAAAAAAAAATATGAATAAAACAAACGTTATTAATTCCTTTATAGATAGGAACTCTTCATCTTACTTTTGTAAGATGAAGCATCTTCTTAAGTTTTACTGACTATTTTTCTTTTGTCAAAGAGGCTACACTCCCAGCAAATGGATGGATTACAACTTCTTCAAACCTTCAAACTCTACTTACAATAGTAATATTTAACTACCTCATCATAATTGGAGGCTGGTCACCATGACAAATAGGCTGTATTTCCAAGTAAAAGGAGAAAACCAATTATCTCATTTCTTCGTAGTTCTAGATAAAATAAACAGAAAGGAAAAAGTGAGCAAATTCATCATATTACAAGTTCATGACTATACTTCAAATTCCATGAACATTTAGGCTTTGAATAGATATTAGCATATTCAGTTAGGATTATCATCTATGAGGCTACATTTGGTCCATGTTATTTTAGTGGACACAAATAGTGTTTATCCTTGGAAGAATGATACTTCAAGTAGGATACCTTATGATTATTATAGATTAATATCAGTCATATATGATCTCACAATCCATAAGGAAGTAAATCACCATTGACAATAGCAAACAGAAAAAATGTAAAGCCCAAAAACAATCAGATACTAAATGTTTAAAATAGTTATAAAATAAAAATATTTTATTTTCTCTTAAGGGAGTCTGCTGCTTCCAAAAAGGGGAATATGAGTTAGAAAAGCTGAGCTAAATGTTAGCAGTCAGCAAAAATTAAAATTAATGATTCACTAAAGCATTGGGTGTATTTTAGTAGAGGTAAATTGATTCACTATACAGACAATGCACTTCCTATAACTGAATTTTTATAAAATTGCAAAACAATTATGAAAAAGCAAGAAGATATAAACATAATTATGAGAAAAGGTAATGAGCAGCAAGAAATGCATTATACACTTAGCATCTGTCTCAAATATGGGATGAAGCTAAAAGCTAGATTTAAAATGAAATGCTTGAACTCATCTGTGTCAGTAATTATGACACAGTCACAGATAGCAGTGCTATTAAAACTGAAAGAAAAAGATTAAAAGCAGAGAAAAAAATCATACAACAGACATACATACATTCTGCCTACAACTGACATCCTAAAATATTTTACATAAATAATGAACATAGAAGACTGGAAAAATACGGCATGAAAAACACAAATTTTAAGACATGGTTGTGGCTAGATTACTTTCAGACAAAGTAGACCATCAGACAACTGTAAACTAAGCTATCTATCCCAGCAATGCTCCAAAATTTAGTGGCTTAAAACAAAAACAATTTATGTATTTGTTTGGGAGCGTAGAGATCTCTACCCTTTTATCCATCTCAAATCCTTTTCATCTAATTAGCTGTGTTTTGTTGATAAAGTTATTTTTTAAATGCCATGAGCTTTTTTCCTGTGCGAAATTACTTTTTAATTTTCTTACTAAGTTTTTTTTAAAAACTAAGATTTCAGAGGCACAGGCATACATGTAAAGAAGTATTGGCTATTCATTCAAATAAAATATAAATTGCTCTGAGGATGCCAGTGGCAGGCATGAGGACTGTCTTTGCTGCAATCAGGGACAAATTTTCTGAGGCAGATCTGCTAGTGACATTCTAAAAATGGCCTATTAGTAGGAAAATGCCCAGAATTCTCATTTGATTTCTCCTTCCTGTTTCTTTTTTGTCTTCTCCAGTAGTCTCTCTTCAAATAGACTGTGTTTGAGCTGCTTCTTGCTCCTGTCTGATTTACTCTGTTGTTGATTCCTTCTATCATATGTTTTATTTTTCAAGTCCTGTTTGATTTTCAAAAATTGCTTCTCTTTCTCTGTTAAATTTCTGTTAGAATATTGCTCTCTTGAAATTCAGTGAATTTACTTTAAAACAGATGTTTTAAATTCTCATTTGAGACTCCGCCCATTCTGTCTGATCAGTTTCTGCTTTCCTAATTTGAATGTCAGGTGCCTGACAGCTATCGATGTTTGCTGGTGTAAAACATCATTTGAACATTGAACAGTAAGGGTATTTATTCCAATATTTGTAATCTGGCTTCATGCCTTTTTTTTCTAGAATGTCAAAGAGACTGCTTATTCTATCTGAGCCTGTTGTCATTTTTGTTAGTGCAGCTCAAGATGGTACCCTAAGTCCAGCTTTGCTGAGAGTCTGCTGTTGGTGTTTTGGCAGTTTCACTCCTAGAGGGCAATTCATCCCAAGTCTACAGCTGATGTGCTATTCAACATAAATTGAGGGAGGGACTAAAAATAGGTAATCTATTATTATATGCTGGGCCTAGAGTTGGTCTGAAAGTTTCATCCATAGCCACTGATCAGTAGTCAACAATGTAGAGACTTAAACTAGCTTTGGGTAGAACTAATGTATACAGGAATAGCCTCAAGACCTCTATGCTATGTCTGTGGCCAAGAATGTTGAGCATTTCATCACACATTGAAATCATAGCACCCTCACACTAGCACAACACTCTGTAACACAGAGGCACATACTGCTACTGGCTGCTGACTGCTGAGAAGCACTTGTGGCCCTAAAACAGTGCAACCAGCCACAGGTAATGCCAGCTAGACTAGAAATCACACAAACTGGGGTTGTGTGTTAATATTGGCATAGTTTGTTGTTTTATTATTGCGGAATTATAGTAGATACTGGTAGTAAAGAAAGAGAACTAGAAAATCTCCATTTATTGCAAGTTGAACATTTTAATCATCTATGATAAGAAGAAATATAGAACTTAGAAGCATATGGAGTTAAAATCAATATCATGCGCAAAAAGGAGACCTTTGTATGCAGTAAATAAACCCTCAATATGACAATTTCACACTTATGGAAGAAAATTTAAATGGGTTTAAGGGCAAATAGAGAAACATAGAAAAGGAAGAGATTAGATGCAAGGTAAAAGAGAAACAGAAGCAAAGGAAGATCACACAAACTTTGGGAAACTTTGCAAAAGACAGAAGGGAAAGAGAGAAGGAAAAAATAAAAACAGGAATAGAACAAACTAACAACAACAGAAACTCCCCTGGAAACCATTTTTATATTCATATAAAAACAAGAATAATGAAAAATATAAACAAAAGAGCAAACAAATAAACAAGATATTAAATAAAAAAGGAAAGAAAAAAGAAAAACTATTCTCTTGAAGGTGTGTGTCTCCTGCCACTGATAGCCTGCATGGTCAGAGTCCAGATTCATGTGGTTTAATCCCAGCAAGCCAGCCACAGCTCCACAGTGAGGTAGTGGATAATCCCAGTAAGCTTGCACCCTTATTTCCAGTGAAGTTCAGGCTGGCCTCAAGTTGCAAGGCTGAAATCAGACCAGCCCAGCCCACAGCAACCACCACACTTTCTGTGTTTTAAACGTGGCTGGAAGCCACGAGGTGGAGCCAGCAGCAGCTCTGACTCAGGAGCTCTTTTGGGCTGGCTCCAAGATGACTGCCTTCCTCTCTTGCCTGACATCTGATTAGGAACAGAATCACCGGTCCCTGCAGTCTGACTCCACTGGTGCGCCTCTCAGTGCAGGCCTCTGAGGTTGCCGGTCATCACTGCAGAGGCAGATGCAAGCCACCCATTTCCCCTACAATGACTCTGGACTCCAGAAGGAAAGGTTGCAGGCGGCCTCTTCCTCCTCCATTGAAGTTTCTCTCTTGCCTTCAATTTTTTCTTCAGATTAGAAGATACACTTTTAATAGCAGCAGTAAAAATATAATCTTAGGGATATACTTAGAAGAAAAATGTAAACCCAATGTTTGGAAATCTGTATACTATTCCAGAAAAACAAACAAACATAAACAATTAAGAAGTGTTTATGTTCTTGGATAGAAAGTACCAACAATGTAAAGAATGGATTCTCCCTAAGTTAATTTAAAAATGTAATGAAAATATTAAAAAGTAATAAAATTAAAATTAAGTAAAAGTAATAAATGTAACAAAAATATACATCATTTTGGATAGGAAAAAGTTCGCATGGGGAAGTGACTCCGGTAAGACTGGAAGATAATTACTCCAGCAGATTATTTAATGATATAGCAATAAAGTATCTTCATGAGAAGTCCAGAATCCAGTTAAAAAGTTACAGTATCCAGATAAGAACAATACCAAGATAAGTCACACAGAAATAAGTAAGCAGAACAATTTCACTCTATGTGCATCAGCCCTTCCCCCAAGATAGCATGGCTTAGCGCCAAGAGAAATATGACTCTTTGTTGAGTGGTGGGAGCATTTGGTAACAGTCCAAGATTGATGGCCTTTCAGTATTCCCTAAAGGAATGGTTTCTGGTTCACATAAATGGTTCAAAGAGCTGACATAGTCATGTGACCTGGGCATCTTTTGCAGGCAGCATGAATCTGTAAAGTACAGAGCAGGCGTTGACCTGAACCCTCTAATTCAGGAGGGAAGGGGGAATAGATCGTGGTGCCATTGTCCCTGGTCTTTCAGTGCAACTCTTGAGAGGCTGTTTTCTGTCCCACCTCACAAAGGACACTAGAGAAACTGTTCTGGCCTGGCTGCCAGCAGTTTTGGTGGATAAAGCTCTAAAAGGTTCAAAGTAGGTGAAGCACTGTAGCTGCTGCTTTGGTAGCATGGACGGAAAAGTAGGGTACGGCTCTGCTGTACCTAGCTCTGTAGTATCACACTGAGTGTCCGTTTTGTATTTTACTTCATGCAGAGCTTTAATGGAATTAGCACAGTCAGACATTTAAGGCAGAAAGAGATTGTAGCCTCCAGGAAGAAAGAAAAAACTAGATTCCTGGAGACACTGAGACATGCAAATGGTCCACAGTATGTGAAAAGGTGCTCAAGATCATTAATCATCAGGCAGTTTGTAAATGCAAGTTATCTCATGGCTTCTATTGCACTATGTCAGTGTTGCTAAGGATGAGGACAAAAGAAATATCCATTGTACAATGGTGATGGAGAACAGTATGGAGGAGCTTCCTCAAAAAAAAAAAAAGAATTATCACATGATGTAGCTTTCAGAGTTATGTGTTTGTATCCACATGAATTAAAATTACAATTTGAACATAATATATGCACACTCATGTTTATTGAAGCACCTTTTTCATAATATCCAAGATAAGGAAACAACTTTGATGCCTATCAAAAAAATAGAGAAAGAAAAGGGGGAATGGACACACAGTGAAATACGGAGCTTCAAAAAAGAGGGAAATTCTGTATCCTATGATAGTGATGGACCCAGCTGATACTGTGTTTGAATAAGTGATCCATGTTGGGTTACGATGGTTTCCAGGGATGTTAGGGAAACAGGGAGCTGCTGCTATACAAAGTGTCAGTTGTACAGGGTGAATAGGTTTTAAGAGATCAGCTCTACATTATGGTGCCTGTTGGCGATAATGCTGTGGTCTGCATCTGAACTGCTGTTGAGGGTAAATTTCACATTAAATATTATTAGCAAAATGAAAAAATGGTTCCCGTAAAAACAACATTTCTGAGTAGGTTAGCAAGTACTGAATAAAAAAAAGAATTAAGCTGACAATATTAGATTGACATTTTATAGATCATTTTAATTAATAAAGATAAACAGTGACTATCATTAAAATAAAAAAGTCTGATAAGCATGGTATACAAAACTCTGTAGATGAAGCTGAGTGTGATAATGCAACCTTTTAATCGCAGAATTCTGAGAAACTAAGGCAGGAGTGCTGCAACCTCAGCCTGGCCATGAGGAGACCCTGTCTCAGAATAAACACATTTTTAAAAAGGGCTGAGGATGCATTTCAGTTCAATCCCTCGTATTGCATCACAAAATAAAATCAATCAACCAGGCAATCTAAATTATAAAAATAGCTCTTTAATAATTATCAGTATTGGAAAAATTTTCTTAAAAAATAAAATTTGATCTATAATTCCAATCAAAATGAAACCATATAAGTATTAGTATTAGAGAATGTATGCATTTAATGTTATCAAGTCTCTTCTTATCACTGCTCTATTTCAAAATTTTGATATTTTCATTTCATTTTGTCTACTGGAATTTTGAAGCTTTCTATGATCCATGGATTACTAAGAGGTGTGGTGTTTAGTGATATTTTTCCTATTATCTTTTTTATTTTGTTTTATTGTTATGGAACACATTCTGTATGATTTGAATTCTTTTAAATTCATTGAGCTAAGTTTTAGGCTAAAGATATTATCCACCTTGGTATATGTTGCATAAATGCTTAAAAAATGAGTGTTCTGCATTTGTAGAGTGAAAGGTTAGGTATGCTGATACTATAAGTTTGTGGTATGCTGAATTCTTGGTAATTTTTACTGTGCTCTAGAAGTTGTTGAGAGAGGCATTGAAGTTTCCAAAATTATTTGTAAATATTTCTATCTCTCCTTGGTTTTACTATTATTGTACAAAAACCAGACACTGGATTTTCAGCAGGTCTCAGCTCTTGTGAAGATAGATTGGTGAATGAATGGCGGTTTAAATCAGAATCATTAATGGGGTTACAATCACTAGAGCAACTTCATGTCCTGTGACCCTCAGTCTCAAGTGTATGAAATATTCCTAAAATTGCATTATTGAGTGCTTTTACCAAGTCGCTATTTATAAATCATTTTTAAATTTTCTGCATTTCAATTGAATGTAGTCTTATGGCTACTTTAGAGTCCAGCAATTGTATGTGTAAAGAAATGTGATGTATTCATTACATCCACTTGTTTTTACTAATAATTTCTCTTTTTCAGTTTGATTATTTGGGGTCTGACATAAAGACTGTAACCCAGAAGATTATTCAGGTCATTGGCCTCGTTAATGCTGTGAGTCTTCAAAATCATTTTATTTTATAGATTGTAAAAATATAGAATTTATGAACTAATGTGTGAAATATTTGTTGAGCTCTTGACTATGTAATCAAAATACTGTTAAATATATTTTATAAAATTTCAATGTAACTTTCAAGTTTATTTAAAATTTCTCATTTATTTTTTCATTTAGATGTTTACCCAATTAAAACTGCATGTTCTAATATCTTCCATTGAAATCTGGTCACGTTCAAACAAAGTCACAAACACACGGCGTCCTGATGATGATTTATTTAGGTTTTCAGATTGGAAACGTAAACATGTTAGTCTCAAATCACATTATGTTGCATACTTATTAACGTAAGTATAATATCCTGCATCTTGTAACGTAGAAGGGATAACCTAAAAAAGCTTAATATGTGAATTATTAAAAATAAGGGTTTACTTTGTAACCAATGTGTTCTACAATTCCACAGAAATCATGGCTTGTGAAAAAGGTAGATTCCTTGTCCTCAAGGAGCTAATGTGATGAAAACTTTAAAAAGTTTTTTATCAGCAGCACAAATGTACAAAAGATGTGCCTGGGATTGAGGCAGCACAGTGCCTGCTTCGCGAGTGTGACGTTGTGAGCCAATATACACTAAAGAGCTTGTGTTTATCAGACTGTACCATGTACTTAAAAATTTAGGAAGGCTGGTTAGCTGTTATCTGTTTCGACCACAGTAAAAAAATTTTTTTAAAGTATTTAAAAATGCAAAGTTACATAAAGAGAAATAAAGTAATGAAAACTAAAAATGAATGGTGTAATTTCCTTTGGTTTATAATCTTTTATTACCTGTTACCAAATTTCTGTATTTCTGTCTCTTACCTAATGGATAAAAATTTTATTTCCTAATAAAATGAATATATTGAATTGTCATGCTCTCTTGAATCTAAAGTGCAATAATATTCATTTTTAGTAAATAAATATTTATATCATAGACAATTGAAATTTTTGGGTTGAAATATTTAAGAAACAAGAATGAAGACTATAACCATTAGTGTAATAACATTTTATATGAATTAAGTCTTGTTCTGTTCCTGAATGTTTATCATCCAAAATTAATTTACTGAAATATTTGTTAACATTGTGAAGGTTTGAGAAAATGTACAGTATAGTTCATAGCAGCAACAGTAATTGTTGATTAATGTTTGCTATTATGAAGCTTATCGTTAGTAATATGAACTTAGTAAAATGCATTTATGAGTAAAATTCTTGTGTTTTAGTTTTGACAAGTATCCCGAGTCTATAGGAGCCACATTTCCAGAGAATATATGTAATGAGGAGTATGCTTCAGGAATTGCTGTGGTATGTAATTATTGTTTAATTCACTGTTACTATTTTTATGCTGTAAAATTTTCTAAATATTTTAAATCATGAATGAATCTAGTTTTAGTTTTCTCATTCTTTTATAGCTTTTATATTAGTAATTTGAAACAATTAAAATGAAACAGCTTGTCACTGCCTTAAAGAAAGAGTATTTTCAAGATGAATTGATCATAATATACTGGGTTTCAAAAGCATATTTCATCTTCATAAATCCATTTTTTTGAACAACAACATGCTATGCATCTTTTGCTGTATAATCACTGCAGTTATGTTATCAAACATCATTATACACTTTATTAAATTGGACATATATTTTTTTCTAGGTAATTGTGTGAAATTCCTTATTGTACATTGAGAAGAAGCATATTGCTGTAGTACAGGGTACTGATTAAACTATAGATTTACAATCTATAGTTTTGTGGGGAAAGGGAGAAAAAATTCTTTCTATAGGGTCATCTTCCTTTACAAATTATATAAATTAGAACAGGAAAGTAGCACTTCACAAAAAGAAGTCTACATTATGACTTTTATGTTGATTTATTTGTTGTTTTTCAGTGGCAAGTACAAAGAAGCAAATTTTCATTGCTAGATTAGTTAAATCTAAAGGTAGTTCTGATGTATGTTTGCTACATTGCTATAAAAGACATTTGGTTGATTAGTGCAGTCTTAAAGCGGCTGTGTGGTTATTTGTTTCAATAATAATTTGATGCTTCCAAGGGACTTGTTTCATCCTAATTCTTCACTTTTTTCATCTCTCTACCACGAATTAAGAAGAGTCAATAAACAGTTGTTTGGACCTTTATTACTATTGATAATTACATTTAAATTTTATTTTGCTTGGCTGAGTTCTTTTACATTCAGTGTGTATATATTTATGTGTGAAAAGCAAACAAAGCAGATCATAACAATTATTTAATAGAATTAACATAAATGTTTTCTTGATACCATTCTTTATACTTTAATTTCAATGCATTAATTTTGATACATATTTTTGTAATAAAAATTGGTAAAGAAAAAATGAATCTATGAATTGAGTGTTATAGAATGGCAAATAATATATATACATGAATTAATTATATTTTGTTTCTACTTGCAAGTTTAGAAAGTTGAATTTTATTGTAATCCCAAATATTGTGTACAATCATCCAAGTATTATAATCCCTTTTCTAGTCTTCCTCACAATCCAAAAGTCATATTTACAATCACATGAGATGTTACTGGAATCCCAGCAAAGTAATTCCAATCTACCACCTCCAATGCAACCCACAGCGAGAGTAAAGACACCAAGACATATTCCAAGTTAAGGGCAGCCAAGGGGTCCCACGTCCAATTCTCGTGAGGATGTGCTGAAAAAGACCCTGATCCTAGGCCTCTACCAGAATTTATTATCTTGTGAAGAAGGGGGTAGCTCGAGGATGAGTGACAGTGAGGATGGTGGAAATTATATAAGCAACTTGAGCTGGCTAGCTAGGTAGGGAGAAAAGCATCTCTGCAAAATGCAGAGATAAGGATAGGCAGAAGGATCAATTTGCATAATTCAATTAAGGTAGCAACTGAATCGTTTTAGGAGGCTGCTGCTTTGGTTTCTGACATGTCAACTGTTGTGCCCTGGGCAGTCATAGCTTCTTTACCCTGAAGCTCACACCCGGTTGACATTCCTGGAGCTGACTGGCTCTACCATTCCACTGTGATTACATAATTTAGAGACAGCACTATGCGAGAAAACGGGAGACTGTCTGATGGCTTTAGAGGTTACATACGGGTACCTGGCTAGACTTATTTGCAATACTTAGAGCCAATTGAAGAGAGGAGGAAATACCATAGTCAGCTCTCTATGCATCAGTATAAGGAAATACGTCTCAATAGCATCAAAGTTGTAGCAATTGTTCTGCATCAAGGGGAGTCACTCAAGTTGTCTTCCACACAATTTTATGGTGATAGATATCAATCATAATGTAAAATGTTTTAAAGTTAATACTTTTCTTCAATACAGTGGTTTGTTAAGGTCCTTTAATCTTGTTCTTTGACAATATTATATATAATATATACATAAATGTATATTTGCATTTTCAAATAAATTTTAAAATCAGCTTGTCCAGTTATACACACGTGTGTGCACGTGCGCACGCGCGCACACACACACAGAATGAACAAAATGGGACAAGTGGGATGCTTAATTTGGGATGATCTGCCATCTTGACAATATTGGGTCTTTCAATCCACTGACATGATTATTCTGTGTTTTGATGTCTTTTAAATATTCTCTAACATAATTTTATAGTTTTGAATCTAGAGGTTTTGTAGATCTCTAAACTGATTCTTATGAACTTTATAAATTCTGATACTATTGCAACTTGCATTGATTGTTCAATTTTATTTTCAGTTTTTCTTTGCTAGTGGATAGAAATATATTTGATATACATTTATTGACATATACATGCATGTAAATATTCCATAATCTGACTGAGTTTATATGTGCAATCCATTACATTTTTTATTCCTTTAGATTCTCAGTACACAGCATCATTTTTGTTTATGAACAAATATAATTTTACTGATTATTTTTGTTCCCTTATTGAATTTCCTTAACTTCTAGAACCATGTTTAATAGAAATGATGAGAAAGAACATCTTTTCTTTCTCCCACATAGAAATGTATGGAGAAAATGTTCAATATTTTTTTCAGGAATGATGAAGCTAACTATGTTATGTGTGTATATAAGGTGTATATATGTTTCCTTGTCAGATAATGATAGTTTCATCCTGTCTTTTGTCTGCTATGAATTAATATCATGAATGACTGAATATTGTCAGGTGAATTTTCTTCTTTAACTGAGATGTTCATATCTTTTTTTCCTTCTTTTTAGTAAATATAATGACTATATAAATTGGTCCTATTTTATATTCATTATTCTAATTGATCATGGTAGATTATTTTTTCATCTTGATGAATTTTATTTGATACTGTTTGTTAAGGATTTTAAGAAATTATTTCTTATATTGGCTTTTCTTGTGATTCTTTGTCACATTTTTTGTACTAAGGTTGTGATTGTCTTATAGAAGAAGTAGGAAATATTCACCTTTATTAATGAAATAGTTTGCATAATATCGATCATTTCTAATTAAATTAAACAATTTTACCTGTCAAACTAAAAGAAGAGATTTTCTTTGTGGAAAAATTTAAATTAAGAAGCCAATTTATTCTACATTTACAGGACTATTCAATTTGTTTCTTTCTGTGTGGATTATGATAAATTGTTGTTCTGTTAAAAAAAAAGTGTGCATTTTGTTAGTACAACAAAATGGTTGGTATGGTTTCTCATGATCTCCTTTCTCCTGTGGTAGGATATGTAGTGATATCCTCTTTGTCTTATTTTGAGATTGGTCTTTGTAGGAATTTATCAATTCTTTTATATTTTTTAAAATGACTAAAACATGACTTGATTTTTGTTTTTTACTTTATTGATTTCTTTTGTTCATTGACATCTTCATTCTAATTTGCTAGGGTTGATATTGCATTTTCATTTTTAATTTTAAAAGCAGAAATTTGGATAAGGATTTATTTGAAAAACCTTAAAATGCAAGCATTTAAAGCTATGAATGTTTTATTACTGTCCAGTCAACTATGTCCTATTTTCATGCTTCATAATTAAGTCCAAAGTATTTTATAATTTCCTTTCATTTCTCATTTGGCTTGAGATGAATGTGTTGTTATATTTCTAAATATTTGTGAATGTTATCTTTTGCTGATATTTTGTCATGTGATTCACTTATAATACATTCTGTACTATTATATCCTTAGACATTTGTTTTGATTTTTTATACCTCAGCATATGATCTGTATCAGCACATTTTTCAAATATGTTTAAGCAGAAGATGTATTCTTTATGTAGTTGCTAGGTATAATGTTCTATAAACATTTACTATGCTGAGTTGATTAACAGTTTTAGATTTTTGTCTGCTATTAAAAATTAATGTATTATTGGTAAAGCCATCATAAACATATTCTCTTCATTCTTTCTATCAATTTCTGATGCATACACCTGGATGCTCTGATTTTCACTGTACAAATATATAGGAATGTTATGTATTTTTGGCACATCTGTCCTTCTATCCTTATGCGGTATCCCTCCTTTTTTTTTTTTATCACTCTTTGCTTTGAAAACTGCCTTGCCTGGTGCTAGTACAGCTTCTTCACATTTATACTGATGCATGGCATATTTTTCCCTCTTCTCCTTCCAACTTCATTTTTAAGCCTGCATTGTTAGTAATTATGCCTATTTAAAAGTCTATTCTGCCAATATTTGCTTTTAGCTCAGTTTTTTATTTACCTCATAACATTTAATGTAGTTATTAAATTTGAGCATAGGGATATAAATTAGCTATTTGTTTCTCACTTGTGTCCTTTTTTCTTTAATTTTTTTAGTTATAATAAAACATATGTGTTTATATATCAGAATCTGTTAAACTGTTATTATACCACTACATACACTTATTCAACATCAGTATAATTCCATTTCACATCTTTTAGGTCCAAATGTAATTGTATCACTCAAGTGCATTTGTATATATAAAATATATATTTTACAGTCCCCATGAAACAGCTAAACTTTTGCCCCCTTTAATTTTGAAATGCTTTTCCAAAGAATTAGGAAAAGAAAAAAAACTATACCAGTATTAGACCTTTTTCATTTTTAAATTTTAATTTGAATTTCATTTTATCAGCAGAAATATGGAGGAATGTTTATGCTCCTTGTAGAAAGTTGGTGCACAACAAACCCTACTTTCTTTTTCATCTCATTTATCTTCCCTTTCTTCCCACCCTCCAACCTCTTGATCCCCTTGCTTTTTAGATTTTCTGTTCTAATCTGCCTTCTTCTTCTGTGTTATATATCTTTGTTGAACTACATGCTATTGGTCATTGTGCATTCAGTTTACTTTTTCATTTTTTCCCGTGTTTCATCTGAGATAATTTTGAGTACTGTTGTCCATGCTACTATAGTTTCAATTAGGTTCTTATGCATACCCAATAGATTTTATAGTTCTAATAATGTGCTTCCTAATTCCCAATTGGTTTTATTTTTTAAAACATTACTAATTAATGAAAAATTAAAAGTGATATATTGAAATATGATTAATAAAAAATAAAGTGATGTGCACATCAAGTGTATACAACTTGGTGAATCTGTAAATGTGAAGTATATTCATCCCCTCAGCAAAACTCTTTCATCCTGTAGAATTGTTAGTTCATGATACTCACATTTAAAATAAACTCTTTCCTCTTAAGTTTTAACTTTTTTTTTTTTTTTTTTTTTTTTTTGGTCTTTTTCGTTTTTATCGGTACCAAGGATTGAACTCACGACGGCCTGCTTGCAAGGCAGGCGCTTATGCCGCTGAGCTAAATCCCCAGCCCTCCTCTTAAGTTTTAAATGCACAGCACAGTGCTGTTACCCGTTGACACTATGCTGCATACGTAGTAGAGCTTTAGAATTTACTCATCTTATGTAACTGAAACTTTGTGCCTTTGATCATCACTTCCCAGTTGCCTCTTCCCTTCACCCCTCTCAGAAGTCTACTCAGTTTGCCTATTTATTTTATTTTATTTTTTATGTCGATTAGTGCATGTTTGCTGTACGTGATTACATTCATTGTGGGAATCTGCGTACACACACAGAACGTATTTTAACACTTTTTACTTCCCCCTGCCTTTCCCTGTCTCTACCTCCATTTCTAGTTCCCTTTCCAGTTTACAAGGCCCCTATCTCCCTATTTATTGTTATCCATTTTTTATTTTGCTCTTCAAATTATTTATATTTTGAGTTCCCCATGTAAGAGAAGTTATGTGAAGTCTGGGCTTGTATATTCATTTATTTCACTTGACATTACAGTCTCAAGGTGCATCCATTTTCCCACAGTGACTAAAATTTATCCTTAGTGATGGCTGAATAGAACTTTCCATTATTCATTCATTTGATGATGTACATATAAGTCAGGTCCAAGATTTGATTAGTGTGAGTTGTGGTGCCATAAGCAAAAGTATGCAAGTATCACTGTAATACAGCATCTTTGACTCTTAGGGAGATACTTAAGAGGGAAATGTCTGTATTGAATGAAATTTCTACTGTTAGGTTTTCTGAGGAATCTCTATACTGTTTTTCATAGTGGTTGTACTAAGTTTACATTCCCGCCATCTATGAGAAGTGTTCCATTTTCCCTGTGGCATTTGTAATTATTTGATTTCTTGATGATAGCCATTTTTCCTGAGTAAGATGCAATCTCAGTGTTGTTTTAATTTACACAGAGATATCCAGAGATGGTTAACATTTTTTCATGTACTTATTAGTGATTTGTTCTTCTGATAAATGTTCTATTTCAATTGCTTTTTTATTTTATTCTTCAGAGTGTAGTTGTTTTTGAGTTTCTTATAATATTCTAGGTACTAGTCTTCTGGCTGAGGAGTAGCAAGTAAATATTTACTCTCATTTTGTAGTTTGTCTTTTACTCTTTTAGCTGTTTCATTTACTATGCAGAAGCTTTTAAATTTGATTTAATGCAAATTGTTGAATCTTGATGATATTTCTTATGCAACTGGGATTTTGTTTGAAAGGTCCTTAATTGTGCTTGTCTTCAAGAGTTTTACCTATTTTGTCTTTCATCAGATTGCTTCTGTTTTAATAAGTAAGTGTGATCCATTTTGATTATATTTCATATATAGTGAAAGATATGGGTCTAAGTCCAATTTTTTTTTTTACTTCTCTAATCAGTTTTCTGATCACTGTTTGTTGAAGAGCTTGTCTTTCCTCCAGCTTAGGTTTCTGGTCCCTTTGTCAAAGATCTGATCGCTGAGTGTGCAAGGGGTTGTTTCTGCATCATCTGTTCTATTCCATTGATTCATATGTCAGTTTCTGTGCCAGTACATGCTAGTTTCATCAGTGTAGACTTGTAATGTAATCTAAGTCTAGGGTTAAATTGCTTTATGTTTTCTCCTGTTCTCTAGGTTTATTGTGAGTCTCTTCTGGTTCCATATGCATTTTAGGATTGTTTTTTCTAGCTCTGTGAGGAATACTGTTGGTATTTTGACTAGGCTTGCAGTAAATCTGTGTATCTGTTTTGATAGAGTAGCCATTTGGTTGTTGTTGCTGTTGTTGTTTAATAATTGTCTGGTTTTAGAATCAAGATAATGCTAGCTCTTAGGAAGGAGTCTGGCAGTACTCCTCTGTCAGTTTCCTTCAAGAGTTTTAAGAGTATTGGCATTAGATCTTCCCCAGATTCTTACAGAATTCAGTGCTGAATCCATCAGGACCTTGCCTTTTCTTTGTTGGTAGGTTTTAAAAAGTCTGTCCTTCAGTTTCATTGTCTGTTGTTGGAATGTTCATGGTTTTTATATCTGTGGCATCGAACTTTTTATTCATATACATCTAGAAATCTATTCATTTCTTCAAGATTGTGCAGGTTTTTGGAGTACATGTTTTGAAAGCTATTACTAATAATCTTCTGCATTCCCATGGTTTCTGTTGTCACTACAACTTTTTCACTTCTAATTATATTGGTATGTATCTTTACTTTTATCCTTTTGGTAAGTTTGGCTAAGGATTTGTTTACTTTGTTTATTCTTTTGAATCATTAGTTTGTCAATTTGTTCTTTGTGTTATTCTTTTTTGATTTCAATTTTATTAATTTTGACTCCAATTCTTACAATTTCTTTGTGATAACTTTTAGACTTGTTGTTTCTGCTGGGCCTTGAAATGCAAGATTAGGTTATTTATTTGTCTTCTTTAAATGTGGGTATTCATAGTAATAAGCTTTCCTCTTAGAGTTACTTTAACTGTGTCCCATAGGTTCTGGTATGTTGTACTAGCATTACTGTCTGATTCTAGAAATTATTTAAATCCTCCTTAATTTTCTATGACAGTTTTTCTATTCAATAGTAATTTGTGTAGTCCCCAATTGTATATTTTTGTTATTTTTTTCTCATTGATTTATAGGATTATTGCAGTATGATTTCAATTCATTTATATTTATTTAAGCAAACTTTATGGATTACTGAGTAATCTCTTTTGGAGAAAGCTCCATAGGTTGCTTTAAAAAAAGGTGTATTCTGTTGTTGTAGGCTATAACATTAGTAGATGTCTACCAGGTTCATCTGATCAAGAGCATGGTTGGCTTCCTTGATATTTCATTGTTGATCAATGCCTGTTTAATTTATAATAGTGAGATCTTGAGGTCCCCCACTATGACTATGTTGATGCCTATTGATCTTTTATGCCCATTGTTGCTTGTTTTATGAAGTTGGGTGCATTATTTGGTGCATATATTATTACTATTGTTATCTTTACTTGTTGAATTGTTCTTTTAGTCAGTATATAGTGAGCTTCTTTGCTTCTTCTGATCTGTTTTTGCATGAAATCCACTTCATCTGAAAACCGAATAGTTACTGGTTCTTGTTTTTAGACTCCTGTTGAATGGAATGTTGTTTTCCATCCTTTGAGTTTTAGTTTGTGATTTTCTTTTTGGCTTAAACATGTCTCTTGCATGCAGAATATTGTTAGGATGTGTTTTCTGACCTCATATAGAAATTTTTTTGATTGAGGAATTCAGATTATTTACAGTGAAAGTTATTACTGAAAGGTATTGACTTGCTCTGGTTATTGTGTTATTTTCTCAGCTACTGATTCTTTTAATTTTTCCTTTTGTTTAACTTCTTACCCCAATTTATATACTAATTTCATTAAAAGTTTTTGGCATCGTTGGCTTCATTGTCTTCATGTAGGATACTCCTGAGAATTTTATTAGAGTGCTTGTTTGGTAGTCATGAATATCTTAAGGGTTTTTTTTTATCATAGAAAAAATTAATTTTGAATAACCTAATATCAGCTACTGAAAATCAAAATGTGATTAAAAACTTATCAACAAAGAAAAGCCCCAGGTCCTGATGGATTCACAGCTGAATTCTATAAGAAATTTAGAGAGGATTTAATGCCAATACTCCTTAAACTCTTCAATGAAATTTAAAGAGAAGCAGTCCTCCCTAAATCATTCTTGGAGGCAAGTATCATGCTGATACCAAAAACAGAGAAAGACCCAACCAAAAAGGAACAATAATAGACCAATCTCACTAATGAACATTGATGCAAAGATCCTCAATAAAATATTGTCACATAGAATGTAACAAATCATCAAGAAGGTTATACACCATCACCAAGTGGATTTATTCCAGGAATGCAGGGATGGTTCAACATAAGCAAATTAATAAATGTAATATACCATATCAACAAAGCCAAAAATAAAAATCACACGATCATCTCAATAGATGCAGAAAAAGCTTTTGATAAAGTCCAACACCTGCTCATGATAAAAACTCAACAGAAACTCAGAAAAGACGGTATGTACCTCAATCTCATAAAGGCCATTTATGAAAAACCAACAGCCAACATTATACTAAATGGACAAAAACTGACAACCTTCACTCTAAAATCAGGAACAGGACAAGGATGTCCATTATCACCACTCCTATTCAATATAGTTCTGGAAATATTATCCAGAACAATCAGAGAAGAGGAAGAAAAAAAAAGAATAAAAATAGGAAAAGAAGAAGTTAAATTATCATTATTTGCAGACAACATGATGCTCTACATAGACGGCCCCAAAAACTCCATTAAAAGACTACTAGAGGTAATAAATTCAGCAGCATAGCTGATTTCAAGATCATACTCAAAAATCAATAGCATTCCTGTATACAAACAAAAAAACTCACCGAGAGAGAAATTATGGAAATATCACCCTTCACCATAGTATCTTAAAAAATGAAATACTTAGGAATCAACCTGAGAATATAAAAGACCTATATGCTGAAAATCATACTATCCTATAAAAGGAGGTTGAAGAGGATATTAGAAAAAGGAAGGATATTCCTTGCTCTTGATTAAGAAGAACCAACATTGTGAAAACGGTCATACATCCAAAACTGTTATACAGATTCAGGGCAATCCCAATCAAAATACCATCAAGGTACCTTACATATCTAGAGAAAATATTCCTAAAATTCATCTGGAAACAGAAGAAACCTAGAATAGCAAAGGCAATTCTGGGCAATGAAGGCAAGACAGGAGGCAACTCAATTCCTGACTTGATACTATATTACAAAGCCACAGTAATAAAATCATCATGTGACTGGCAAAGAAATAGACCTGAAAATCAATGGAACGGATCAGAAGTTGCAAACACTACTACAAAGACACTCAGCCACCTGATATTTGACAAAGAGACCAAATATGTTCACTGGAAAAAAGCATCTTTAATAAACGGTGTTGGAAAAATTGGCTTATCACATGCTGAAGAATGAAAATAGATCCAGGCCTATCACCATACACTAAACTACAGTCAAAATGGATCAAGGATCTGAATATTAAAACAGAAACACTAAATATACTGGAGGAAAAGTCTTGGAGACATAGGTGTAGGGAGAGAATTCATGAATAAAACACGGAAAATACTTCAAAAGAATCAACAACCGGGATCTCATATTACTAAAAAGTTTTTGAACTTCAAAAGAAATCACCAACAGAGTGAAATGAAAACTCACAGAGTGGGAAAAAATTTTAGCCAATAATACCTCAAAGGACTTATATCCAGAAGGTACAAAGAATTGTCAAACATCAAGCCTGCATCAAAGACCCTCCCCAAAAATGGGCATCAGAGATGAACACACAATTCTTAGATTAAGATATACAAATGGCAAATAACCATCACTGGTCATTTGAGAACTGCAAATTTAAATACCATTGAGATTTCATCTCACCCGGGAACTAACGGCCACCATCAAGAAAACAAATGATAATAAGTGCTGATGAGGCTGCAGGGGAAAAAGGAGCCCTGCTCTACTGTTGGTGGCAGTGCAGACTCATGCAACCACTGTGGAAATCGGTATGGAGATTCCTCAACAAACTAGGATTGGAAGTTCCATTCAATCCAGCTATTCCCCTCCTGGGTATTTTCCCAGAAAAATTGAAAAGGTCATGTCACAGAGTATATATGCACCCATGTTCATAGCAGCACAATTTGTGATAGATAAATCTGGGAAACAATCAAAATGCTCATCAACTGCAGAGTGGATGAAAAAGATATGATTTTTTTTGGTCTTTTCCCTTTTTTATCAGTACTGGGGATCGAACTCACAACTGCCTGCTTGCAAGGCAGGTGCTTATGCCACTGAGCTAAATCCCCAGCCCCTAGATGTGATATATTTTTTAAATTTTATTTAAAAGAAAAAGAGAAAAAACAAAACAAAACAAAGCAATGTAAGGGTACAAGTAATACAGAACTACAAAAAAAATAAGAAATCACCAGTTAATAGATTACACATTATCATCTTAGTTGCTCAAGTCACAGTATCAAAGCATACAAAGTGGGCATTCAAACAGAGAGTCTGCAAACAGTTGTGTTTAATGATCCAACCAAAAACATTAATATGGTCAGCTATTTAACACCCCTAAACACACTTGTAGTTGTATCCTTTAGAGCACTTTTTTCCCTCTCCTTTTTACAATAAAATTAATACATTTTAGGTTTTTATTACTCCTTAGTTCTTATTACTTTTTTTTGGAAGAGAATAAAGTCAAATATGGCAAAACAAAGCTGTCAGTCAAAACCAAGGATAGACATAGCACATGATGTTAAACAGAGTACAAGGTTATCAACAATGGTTACCATAATGCCTCTTGCTTCCTTAAAAAGAATTATCTACCTCATTAGGTATTATAAAGTTGAACAAAATAGTAGAGAACAAGACCAATAAAACTTAAACATTGTAAACCTTACAAGACTTCCAAAGGAGATAATAGTCAAACCACAATGGGCATCTTCTGAATCTTATTGCCTTCAAAGTAGTTGCCTATACCCTCAAACTTGATACTATCATACAGAACGGAACAGAATCTAATCAGTCAAAACAAGATAGTGGGAGTATTACAGGACTTCAAATCAAGTTAATAGGAAATCAAAAAAAGTTACTAAAATATATCCTGCTAATTCTTAAAATTTTCCCCTTAATTAAAAAAAACATAAAAATAACTAAATAATTTTTTTAATAAGTGAGAGATTGAGATAAAAGAGGACATAACAACATAACAATACAGGTCAAAGCATGACTGTTTCAGCAACCTACTACTTCACTACCAAATAACCCGACTTAATAATAGTTACCATAGTGTCTGTCTTTTCCCTTGAAATATTTGAATAAAACTTCATATACTATAGCTTCAAATATTTCCATATCAAGAAGCCCATAATAAAGCCATTCCATTTAATAAGTGAAAACTTTATAAGGCTTCAAGGCCACATAATGGAGAATCATGATTACCACATACTTTTATATATTTGAATCATTACTTACATTAGGGAAACTATTGGGTATTCACACATCCGAGATTGATTTATTTCACTTATGAGTATGGTCTCAAGCTGCATCCATTTATTGATAAATATCTCAATGTGGTCCTTCTTTATAGCCGAGTAATACTCCATTGTATAGAAATACCACATTTTTTAATCCATTCCTCAGTTGATGGACACTTAGGTTGTTTCCAAGATCTGGCTATTACAAATTGTGCTGCTATAAACATGGGTGCACATATATCACTGTGGTATGATGCTTTCAGTTCTTCTGGGAATATGGCTAGAAATGGAATAGCTGGAACAAATGGGACTTCCAATCCCAGCTTTTTGAGAAATCTCCAGACTGACCTCCACAAAGGTTGTACCAGGCTATATTCCCACCAACAGTGTAGGAGAGTTCCTTTTTCCCCACAGCCTCTCCAGCATTTGTTGGTGGTGGTTTTCTTGATCCTGGTCATTCTTTCAGGAGTGACATGGAATCTCAGTGTGGTTTTAATTTGCATTTCTCTAATGACCAATGATGAATAACATTTTTTCATGTATTTATTTGCCATTTGTATTTCTTCATCTGAGAAGTGCGTATTCATCTCAGATGCCCATTTTTGGATTGGATCTTTGAATTTTGGGGGTCTGAGTTTTTTAAATTCTTTATATGTTTTAGACAAGAGTCTCTTGTCTGAGAGGGAGTTCACTAAAATCTTTTCCCAGTTTGTGGGTTTTCTTTTCACTAGGCTGGAGATTTCTTTCACATGCAGAAACTTTTTAATAATAAGTGGTCCCAGTTATTGATTCTGGGAAGTATTTCCCGTGCGGTTTGAATCCTATTCATGAATTCTCTACCTATCCCTATGTCTTCAAGGTTTCTACCCAATTTGTCGTCCAATAGATTTAGTGTTTCTGTTTTAATATTCAGATCTTTGACCCATTTAGATTTTAATTTAGTACATGGTGATAGGCATGGGTCTAGCTTTAGTTTTCGGCAAATGGAGAGCCAGTTTTTCCAACACCATTCATTAAAGAGACTGTCGTTCTTCCAGTGAACCTGCTTGGCTCCTTTATCAAAGATAAGGTGGTTGAGTGTGTTTGTAGTTGTGGTTGTATCTTCTAATCTATTCCATTGATCTTCATCTCTGTTTTGATTCCAGTACCATGTTGATTTTAGTACTGTTGCTTTGTGGTATAACTTCAAGTCAGGGATTGTGATGCTTCCTGCCTTGCCTTTGCTGCTTAGAATTGCCTTTGCTATTCTAGGTCTCTTGTGGTTCTAGATGAATTTTAGGAGTGATTTCTCTAGATTTATAAGGTATGTTGATGGTATTTTTATTGGGATTGCATTGAATCTGTATAACAGTTTTGGGAGCATGGCCATTTTCACAATGTTTGTTCTTCCTATCCATGAGCAAGGGATGTCTTTCCATTTTCTGAAATCATCTTCAATTTCTTTTTTCAGTGTATTATAATTTTCCCTGTATAGGTCTTTCACTTCTTTCCTAAGAGTAATTCCTAAATATTTCATTTTTTTGCTTGCTAGTGTGAAGAGTGTGGTTTCTCTTATTTAACTCTCTGTGATTTTGTTGTAAGTGTATAGGAATGCTATTGATTTCTGAGTATTGATTTTGTATCCAGCTACATTAATGAATTTATTTATTTATTATATCTAAGAGTCTTTCAATGGAGTTTAGGGGGTCTTCTATGTAGAGTATCATGTCATCTGCAAACAATGGTAATTTAACTTCTTCTTTTCCTGTTTTTACCCCTTTTATTTCTCTCTCTTGTCTAATTGCTCTGTAAAGTTCTTATCATGAATGAATGTTGGACCTTATCGAAGGTCCAACATCTATAGAAATGATGATGTGATTCTTACTTTTGGCTTTATTGATGTGGTGGATTACATTTATTGATTTATCTATGTTGAACCATCCCTGCATTCCTGGGATGAATCCCACTTGGTCATGGTGTATAATCTTTTTGATGATTTGCTGCATCCTATTTGCCAATATTTTATTGAGGATTTTTGCATCTGTGTTCATTAGGGAGATCGGTCTATAGTTCTCTTTTTTAGTTGGGTCTTTCTCAGGTTTTGGTACTAGAGTAATATTTGCTTCCAGGAATGACTTAGGAAGGATTGCTTCCCTTTCAATTTCATTGAATAGTTTGAGGAGTGTTGGCATTAAGTCTTCTTTGTATTTCTTGTAGAATTCTGCAGTGAATCCGTCTGGGCCTTGGCTCTTCTTTGTAGATAAGGACTTAATTATATTTTCAATTTCATTAACAGAGATTGGGTTATTCAGCAGTTTTACAATTTTCTTGATTTAGCTTTGGTACTTCATATGTTTCTAATAATCTGTCTATTTCTTCTGTGTTATCAAACGTTTGAGAGTAGAGGTTTTCGAAATAGGTGTTGATGATCTGTATTTCTGTAGAGTCTGTAGTGATTTCACCTTTTTCATTTCTTATTGCATGAATTTGATCTTTTTCTTCCCTTTTTAAAATAAGGTTGGCTAGGGGCTTATTGATTTTATTTATTCTTTCAAAGAACCAACTCTTTGATTCTTTGATACTTTGGATTGTTTTCTTAGTCTCTATTGCATTGATTTCTGCTCTGATTTTTATAATTTCCTTTCTTCTTTTGGCTTTGGGCTTGACTTGCTCTCTTTTTCTAGCTGTTTGAGGTGTAGCATCAGGTTATTTATTTGTATTCATTCTGTTTTCCTCATGTGGGAACTCAGTGCCATAAATTTTCCTCTGAGGAAGGCTTTCATTGCATCCCACAGATTCCGGTAAGTTGTATCTGCATTTTCATTTGCTTGTAGGTACTGTTTAATTTCTTCTTTAATTTCTTGTGTGACCCACTGATTACTCAAGAGTGTGTTATTCAGTTTCCATGTGTTTGTGGGATTTTTGCAGTATCTTTTATCACTAATTTCTAATTTCAGAGCACTATGAACCGATAACATGCAAGGGATGATTTCAACTCTTTTGCATTTGTTTAAATATGTTCTGTGAGCTAATATATGGTCTATTTTAGAGAATGATCCATGGACTGCTGAGAAGAATGTGTATTCTTATGTTGCTGGGTGGAACATTCTGTATATGTCTATCAAATCCATTTGTTCGCAGGTGTGATTCAGTTCTGTTATTTCTTTGCTTATTTTCTGTCTGGTTGATCTGTCCCTTGGTATCAATGGTGTATTAAGGTCTCCTGTTACAATTGTGTTACTGATAATTTGGGTTTTCATTTCTGTTAATAGTTGTTTTATATAATTGGGTGCTCTGGAGTTTGGTGCATATATATTTAAGATGGTTATCTCTTCCTCTTGGAGTTTTCCCCTAATGAGTATGTAGTGACCTTCTTTTTCCTTTCTGATCATTGTTGGTTTAAAGTTCACGTTGTCTGCAAACTGAATGGCTACTCCTGCCTTTTTTTGGATTCCTGCTACGTGAAGTATTGTTTTCCATCCTTTGACTTTCAGTCTGTGAGTAGCCTTCTAGGTTAGATGGGTTTCCTGTAAAGAGCATATGGTTGGATTTTGTTTCTTGATCCATTCTGCTAGTCTGTTTCTTTTGATTGGTGCATTGAGACCATTTACATTAATGGTTATAACTGTTAAATGCTGGTTTATTGTTGACATGTTATCTTTCTGCTGTTGTATCTTTATCTTTTTGTTCTGTTTAATTAACTGCTTTGCTTAGTGGTTTTTTCCTTTGTGTATCTGAACTGTCTTTCAATATTTTTTTGCAGCGTTGAGTTGGTGTTCATGAAGTTTTTCAGCTGTTTTTTGTGTTGGACGTATCATATTTCACCATCAATTTTGAATGATAGTTTTGCAGGGTACATCAGTCTAGGTTGGAAATCATTTTGATTTAGGGTCTGGAGTACTTTACTCTATGCTCTTCTTGACTTTATTGTTTGTGCTGAGAAGTCTGCTGTGATTCTGATAGATTTTCCTTTATAAGTGATCTGTGTTTTCTCTCTGACAGCTTTTAATAATCTATTCTTGTGTTGGATTTCTGGGATGGTGATTATTATATGTCTGGGTGTAGTTTTATTTTGGTTATGACTATTTGGGGTTCTATATGCTTCCCTGATCCTGATGTTGGTTTCTAATCTCATGCTTGGGAAACTTTCAGCTATTACTTCTCTAAATATCCTCTTGACATCCTTTATGTTGTCCCCTTCTCTTTCATTAATCCCTATCAATCTTATGTTTTTTTTCTTTGCATCATCTTACATTTGTTGAATTGTTATTTCCTTGTTATTTTTAAAAGATCTTTCCTTTCCTGTTCACTAGCTGCAATCCTGTCTTCAAGGTCTGAAATTCTATCTTCACTTTCATTGAGGCAGTTTTTACAACTTTCAGTGGAGCTTTTTATTTCTTGTATATCTCTGTGCATCTGCATTGTGTATTCTGTTTGTTTCTTATATTGCTCATCTAGGGATTCTATCTTTTTGTTTAGTTCCTCCAATTTTTTAACTGTGTTTTCTTAGATATATTTAGAATCTCTTTCATTTCTTTCATCATTTCTTCTTTTACCTGGGAGATTATTTCGAGTTTGAATTCCTTTAAAGCTTCCTGGAGTTGCTTGTTAATTTCAGTAGCTATTATGTCCGATATTTGGGGTGAATGACATATACTTTCTTCTATATACATTGCTCCTAGGGTTTCTTGAGATGGGCTGGAGGTTTGAGGTTGTAATTTGGTCTTTCGTTTTGTCATTTTCCTATATTTCTGTGTTTCAAGTGTCATTCGAAAGCTTCCTCAGGGTCTGTTGGAAATGCACTTCTATGTTTGCAGCTCCTGGGACTCTGGCACCCAGTTCCCCCAAGCCACTGGCTCCCTAGAACCAATGGCCCTCTTCTGCCTGTTTAGAACTCCATAGTTCCAGATAAGCTGGGCTCCAGTGACACTGTACGCCCACCTGCTTGCTGGAAGCTCCACAGTTCTCCAAGCACAGCCAGAATGGGGAGGCGGATGCAGATGCCTCAAACCCACTTTTCCACTTCACTGCACCCGGAAGCCTGGAGAGTCCCGAACAGTCTGGGCTTGGGGCAAAGTGCACTGAGCACTTAGTGAAGGCCGAGGGGCCTCTGGAACCTGCGATGCTCGCCTGCTTGCTGAGATATCCACAGTCCTCTAGTCACACAGGTAGGCGGATGCAGGTGCCCCATATCCACCCAGACCTTCCTCTGCACCCAGATGGTGCAGGAGTCCGAAATAGGCTGGGCTCTGGGGATAGTGTGCGCCCTCCTGCTTGCTGGAAACTCCACAGTCCAAGTGCAGCCAGAATTATATGTGATATTTTTATACACTGGAGTACTACTCAGCTATAAAAAGGATGATCTTGAGGCCTTTATAGGAAAATGGAGGCAATGTGAGAATATTCTCCTTAGTGAAATAAACAAGACTTACATTAGTAAATATCATGTTGTCTCTCTAATGTAAAAAATAATAAAAACTGACAGTATAAAAAATAATAAAAACTGACAGGAATATCCAAAAAGTATAAAAGATACTGTAAAAGTGAAAGGGCAAGAAAGTGCTCTCACAGTATGTATAGTGTGTAAGATAGATGACTATATTACTGAATTTCTGTTGGATCAAGTAACAGAAGGGTTTACACTGTCAGTGTTTGAGTGTCTAGCCAATTTTCATGTTTTGATTTTGTGACTTTGACTATTTTTAAGATGACAATGTGTAATGTGTCAGTTAGCAATTTTATGATGTGAAATTTTTGAATTCTGTATTGTTCTACCTTTTTATGTTTTTCTAATTTTAAAATTTCTTTTCTTTCTTTCTTTAAAAAAATCACAATATGCACTATAACAACCAATGTTAAATTTCTTTCATTCTGTCTTGAAAACCAATGTTGTTATTGTTTTGGGTTTGTTGTTGTTACTTATCTCTTTTGCTTTTTATTTTTCTTTTCTGACTTCATTTTTCTTTTTAAAATAAAAAAAGAAAAACCTAATTCCTCCATCCAATTTGAACAAAGGGTTTTGGAGCATAGGTCAAGTGTGTTTGGGCAGTTGAAGGTTGAAAGACTTTGCTCCAATTTCTCCTGGCTTTTAAGGTTTATGTGGAGAAATCTGCTGTATTTCTAATGGATTTAACTCTATAAGTGATTTGTTTATTGTTTCTAACAGCTTTTATGATCCTGGTTTTTGAAAATTTGATCCCTTCCTATTTGCAAAAGCTCTATTTTCATTGTTTTCTCCTTTTTCCCCCCATTTTCTTTTTCTTCCCTTTACTTTGCCTCTTTCCATCTGTTATTCTTTCATACATTTGAAAAGATGTCCCTACTTCTTGTTTATTTGTCTTCTATTTTGCTTCCTCTTCATTCTATCTATCTATCATCTACCTACTTATCTATCTAATCTACCTAATTTTTTCATATAAGAAATTATATTTTGAAACTTGTTCTGACTTATTTCACTTAGCATTATATTCTCAAGTTACATTTATCTGCAAATGCTTCAAGTGTATCATGTTTAGAAGATATAAAAATTCTAAACATGATATCAGTCAATGAAATTGAAAATATTATTAAGAGCTTATCAGCAAAGAAAAGCTCAGACCCTCATGGATTTACAGTTGAATTCTATAAGAAATTTAGAGAATGCTACTAATGCAAAGTCTTTAAGGAAATTGAAAGTATGCAATACTTTCAAGATAATTTCTGTAGGCAAGTGTTACCCAGATTACAAAACCGGAAAAGAACTCCCCCCCACACAAAAAAGAAAACTACAGGCCAATCTGTCTCATGAACATAAATGCAAAAATCCTTGTAAGATACTCATTGAGGAGATTATACATTGTGACCAACTTGGATTCATCCCAGAAATGCAGGCATAGTTCAACATATACAAATCAATAGATGTAATGTGCCATATTAACAAAACCAAAGACAAAATCACATAGTCATCTCAATAGATGCAGAAAAACCATGTGACAAAGTCTTACACTCATTTATGATAAAAGCTCCACAGAAAATTGGAATAGAAGGTCTTACATTAATCTGATAGAGGCCAACTATGACAAACCACCAGCTAATATCATGTTAAATGGTCAAAAATGGAAACCTTTCATTCTAAAATTGAGAACAAGACAAAGCTATCCACTCCCACTTCTCCTATTCAATATAGATCTAGAAACACTAGCCAGAACAACTAGCATAGAGCAAGAAAGAAAAAAGGATAGGAAAGGAAGAAGTAAAATTATCATTATTTGCAGAAGATGTGATATTCTATGTAGAACACCCCAAAAATCTCCACCAAAAGATTTCTGTATTTAATCACCACTTTCAGTAATACAAGGTCAACACTCAAAAATCAGTAACAACACAAGCATACATAAGTAACAAACTCACACAGAGAGAAATTAGGCAAATCATACCCTTTACAATATTATCCAAGAAAAGTGAAATTAGGAATCAGTCTAACAAAAGAAGTAAAAAAATCTATACATTGAAATTTACAATACTCGGTAAAAGATTGAAAAGGCTATCAGAAAATGAAAATATATCTTTTGCTCATGGATAGGAAGAACCAATGTAGTGAAAATGGCCATACTCTCAAAACTACTATACATATTTAATGCAATTCCAATCAAAGCATGTTTAGTGTACCTCACAGAACTAGAGAAAATATTCCTAAAGTTCATTTGGAACTAAAAGAGACCTAGAATAGCAAAAGCAATTCTGGGCAACAAAGACAAATCAGGGGACATCCCCCTCTCTGACCTGAAATAATACTACAGAGCTACTGTGATAAAATCAGCATGGTATTGGCAAGCAAAACAAAGCAACAAAAAACAAAAAACAATACAAATTTTTAAGAAATCAGATCTGAATGGCAGTGGAACAGAAGATGCAGATGCAACTACAAACACACTAAACCACCTTAGTTTTGAAAAAGGAGCCAAACATATTCACTGAAAGAAAGACATGCTGAAAATTAAACTATACCCATGTGAATCTCAATGTACTAAACTAAAGTTAGAATGGATCAAAGATTTAAATGTTAAAACAAATAATCTACTGGGGGAGAAAACAGGTAGAAATCTTGAAGACTTCAGTGCAGGCATAGAGTTCATGAACAAAACCCAGACTGCACAGGAAATACAACAAAGAGTCAACAAATGGACCTCACTTATTAAGAAGTTTTGCACATCAAAAGAAATCACCAACAGAGTGAAAAGACAACCCACAAAACAGGAAAAAAATTTAGCCAATTATCTCTAAAAGGACTTATATCTAGATTGTAGAAAGAATTGAAAAAATCCAATCCAAAAATGAATCTGAGATAAATACACACTTCTCAGATGAAGAAATACAAATGGCAAATAAATGTATGAAAAAATGTTCAACATAATTGGTCATCCAAGACATGCAAATTATAATAACACTGAGATTGCTTCTCATACTAGGAAGAATGGCTACCATCAAGAAAACAAACAAATAAACAAAAAAGATAACCCCAAAATGCTGGCAGGGCTGTAGGGAAAAAGGAACTCTTGTCTACTGCTTGTGGGAGTATAGACTGGTGCAACCATTGTGGAAATCAAGGTGGAGATTTCTTTAAAAAAAAAAAAAGACAACAACTAGGGTTACAGTTCCCTTTTTTTAACTTTTTAAAAAAATTTATTTATTTATTTTTAAATTTTATTTAAGGAGAAAAGAAAAAAAAAGCAGAGAAAGGGTACAAGTTATACAGATTTGCAGAAAAAGAATGAACAGTAGGAAATCACTAGTTAATGGATTACATACTGTCATCTTAGAAATAATTGTTCAAGTCACAAAATTAAAGCTTGTAAAGTGGACATTCCATCAATGATACTGCAAACAGTTCTGTTCAATGATCCAATAAAACTCTGTGATATCGTTTTCTATCTTATACACTTAAATATACATGCAGTTATATAGTTTAGAGCACTTTCTTTTCCTCTCTTTTGTACAATGACTATTACACATTTTGGGTTTCATTGCTCTCACGGTTCTTATTACTTTTTTGGAAGAGAGTAAAACCAAATGTGACATAACAGAACAGAATCGGTCAAGTCAAAAGGGTGGACATAATAGATAATATAAAAACATAATACAAGGTGATCAACAATGGTTACCATAATGCCTCCCGCTATCTCTAATAGAATTGCCTATACCATTAGTTATAATACAATTGAACAAAACAGTAAAGAACAAAACCGACAAAGCCAAACCATTGGAGACATTGTAGGTCTTCAAAAGTAGATAAAAGTCAACGAGAATGGGCGTTATAATGAATCTCATTATCTTCACAGCTGATGCCTAAATTTTCGAACCTGATACTATCCAGCAAAACAGAATAGGGGAACATCAGTTAAAAACAAGATGGTGAGAGTAATACAGGGTTTTAAATCGAGGTAATGGAAAGTCAAAGTGGGTTACTATAATATATCCTGCTATTTTTTTCCTTTAATTAAAAGGATAAAAATAAAAAAAGTATTAAAAAAGTAAATAATGGAGTGGAGATTGAGATAAAAGAGGGCATAATAACGAAACAGCACAGATCAAAACATAACCATTTAAGCAGAATAGTGTTTCACCACTAGATAATCCTGACCTAAAAATGACATCTTAATAGGTAATACTGATTTAGTATCATCTTGTTTTGAAGTCTCATCTAGCTTTTGTCCTTCTGTCTCCAATGGTCTAAATAGGTTGTATCTTACTGGATTTTATTATGTACGATAGTATAAGCAAAAACCTTTTAAAGACAAGGAGATTATACAGAAACCATTATCCATTTTCTGTTAGTCGATTCTAAATACTCTGTAATGCTGTCATTCTCTTAAATGGTTTTACATTGTTTTGATATACTTAATGCTACAGTATATGAAGTTGTACTCAAGGATTTCAAGGAAAGAGACAATATGGTAACTACTTTTACAGTTTCCTTTTGACCCACCTATTTCCCTTATGGGTATCTTATTTTGATGTGCAAAACTTCTTAATAAATGAGATCTCAAACATCATACTACAGCACTATGTGTGCACCCATGTTTGTAGCAGCACAATTTGTAATAGCTAAATCTTGGAAACAACCCAAATGCCCATCAACTAAGGAATGAATAAAAAGATACATTTTAAAAAATATAATGGGATACTACTCAGCCATGAAAAGATACACTTGATAATTTTATAGGTAAATGGATGCAACTCAAGATCGTACATGTGAAATGAACCAGACCCACATGTGTAAATATCATATTATCTCACTAGTGTGAGAATCTGAAAGAGTAAATAAGATGCAAAATGTACAATAAATTTTGTGGATAGGGGAGAAACTGTTCAGAAAAAAAAAGAAAAACTGTGATGGGAGAAAGGAAATGAAGGAATTGAAAAGGAAAAATATACATAACACAAGACAGTTAGGATAGTTATATAGCTGATTTTTCTCAGTTCATTGAAGACGAAATTTTGTGCTAGTGATGTTTCTTTCCTATATCTTGTGTGAACAACTACTCTGAAAATAATAATGAGCAATGTGTTTATTGTTACTCTCCTATTAGCCTGTTTTAAAACTGTTTTACTATTATTTTTCACCTTTTTCTGTTAAAAAAAATTTATCCTGATTTATTGTACAGTGGTACTGTGCTGTCTAAATACCCTGTTTTCTTTATCTATTTAGCTGTTGATGGACATATAGACGATTTATAATATTTATGTATTATAACTTATGATGTTATAAATATGGGTATGAGTGTATTGCTGTAATACGACTTTTGGGAAGGACACTGTTATATTTGATAACATTGTGTTAACTTGAGAAATACAGGTTAACTTAGCAATACAGCAGGGGCCAGCTCCTTACTTTGTGAGCATAATGAGCCTGTGCATCAGGAGGGCAAGAAGATTTTGTGATGGCTACAACCACCCTGGGGTGATGTGGCGGTGGGGGTTGCCTGTTTTCAGTATAAGGGAGGGGAGGCTTGTCCCCCCTCGTTTTGCTCTTGCTGCTTTGAGCTGTGGTCCCCGTGCTACGCCACCCTGCATTGGAGCCAGCTGATCATGAGTTGAGCTGTGAGTTAAATAAAACCTCCCTTCCTTAATTTTGAATATGGGGTATTTTGTCTCAGCAACGAGAGGAAAATGACTAAGACAGATACACAGAAAGGAAGTTTCTGGGTCAAATGGAATTGCTGTTTTTCTTTTCTCAGTCAGGAAGGAACAGGAAAAAGGGATAAAATAAGAAAATTAAGATGCATTATGGGCCCTTATACACCCACTGTCACCACGAGAAAGGTTACTTCTTGTGGGCAGCCAGCATGCACTGGGAGAATCAGATAAACACCCGCGTGCCTGCTGCCATGGAGGAGTTTTGGTGTAGACACTGAGAGAAGTGGCAGCTGCGGGTTGGTTTCTCAGTTTCTTGTAATTTCTCCTGGATCTGTGAGTGTGTGGACATGAGTATCAGCCCTGTTTTCTAGTCCTGACACAGTGGTGACTTCTGCTGCCCATACTTTAGAATAATTGTTTTGCTCCTGGATTTCTGTTTCTTACCTTTTCATAGACACTGGTTCTTTGCTAAACAGCTCATTCGTGTCTCGGATCATTTTTATTAACTCTGCTAGTTTTCTTTTGAATTTTTTTGGACCATTTTGTTTAGCAACTTCATTATCCATTTAGTTTTATGATTTTTAAGCACTCCTTATTGGTATGGCTTATTGGTTTGTTTCTTCTTTTACCATTTCATGTAATTCAGTCACTTGTTTTATTATTTCTTACAATGCCCATTTGATTAACTTTGGGGGAGTTAAGTGTTTTGGGAGGCATTTTGTTGTTCTGTTTTCTCATGATTTTATTTGCTTGCCTCTGTGTGTGTGTGTGTGTGTGTGTGTGTGTGTGTGTGTGTGTGTGCTGTAGGTTGAGGATCAATTACAGTGGAAAGACACTGTTGTTAGTATGGAAGTCTCTTTACTTAGTATCTGCTTTCTAGTGATGTGGTGTTGGCTCTGGTTGCTTTTTGGTACTTACCTCTTTGATCTATCAGCTTAATAGGATTGCACCTATGTGTTGCAACTAGAGAAGCCTACTGGTTATTTCAATGCCAACACATACAATCACACATTAATCATGTACAATGAAACTTTTTATTTTATCTGTGTCCCTGATAGACTGTACTATACTGCTACTAACAGCCTGTGATGTGGAGGAATGAGGGATAGAAAAAGGAAAAAGGAAAGAAAAGGTGCATGCTGTGAGAAGAGGAGAAGAGAAATAGCAGTAGCTAAAAGGTACACATGAGATTAGACTCTGTTGGAATTATTTTTATAGATATAGATAAAGTAAAGGACTTGTTTTGGGGATTTGAAAGAATGTTTTGGGAGCCAGAGAAGGAATGCAAAGGGAAAGAGGTGTAATTAGAGTTTGAGGGAAATTGTTAGATTGCCAGAATCTGTTAATATGTTGGTGGTTAGCTTATGTTTGGATAGCTCCCACCCAGTTTGATGATTTGCCCTGATTTGCCCATGACTGTTACTATTTAAATTAAAGCATTGGTTAATATTTATTCTCCTTGGCACATACATTGACACTTACATATTTGCCAAAAGAGGAAAGGAATATAGGGAAGATAAAGAGGTAAGAGAGATTGGCAGAGAGAAGAATAAAGAAAAAGTTGGCAAAAATAGGAAAAAGGTAAAATAGAAAAGCTAAAGAAAAAATAAAGAGGAAGCAACAGTAACAACAGATAAATGTCAGGCAGCTGCAAAAGTGCAAAATCCAGGCATCCCCCCAGTTCCATTTGTGTTGCAGTTTGAGTTCAGCTGCAGGTCTCTGGGTTGGTCTCTCTCCTTGGGTTGCTTTTTGCCTGCCTGTGGTCAAGGGGCTCCTTTACTGGTTGTGACACTCAGACCTGTGGCCCATGCATGGGGTGTGGCTAACTGTAGCCTTTGCTTCTGTTTCTAGATCAACTACCTGTTATTCTGGGGAGAGGAGGGTCTAGTATAACTGGCCCTGATCCTTCACCTAGTTTTCTATTGATTTCCAGCACGGTCCTCTTGGTTCCTGGTTTCTTTCCCCAGTGCAAACCCTGTGGGTGCCTCTACATGTCCCTGGCTGTTCTCTGACCAAGGTACTCCTACTCTGTCTCTCCACCCACAGTATTTTCTTGGTCAATCCCCGAAGCGTCACTCCTTGTTTTCAGGAGTACCTGGCAGCAGTGGTAGGAGTTCCCCTGTGGGTGCTCCCTAGCAGGTACGAAAGGCATGCAGGATATCCGGTGAGCACAACTCTCCTGGCGTTTGGGGAAGGAAGGGATGAGTACTTATCTCTGTGTCAGTCTGGCTTCTTTCCTTAGAGGCCTGTCATTCACAGATGCTGCTCACCACACAGCTGCGGAGGCAGTTTTCCTGGTGGTCAGGCTCAAGTCCTTAACTGGAATGGCATCATGCTTGTTTTCAGACTCCTGAGGGCCGGCTGGTGTCCTCTGATACACCACTCTCCAGCTTCGTTTCTCTGATGCCCTGTTTTGTGCAGTACCTCAATTATCACGTTCCTCTGCTGGTGAGGAAGGTGGCAGGAATGGGAGCCTATTCTACTGACCAGGCTGCTGCTGAAATGCTGGCTCTCTTCCTCGGGGTGACTGACCTTCTAGTTTGCCTACTTTAGATTCTCTGTGAATGTAGTGTTTTTTGTTTTACTTCCTTTTGTATCTGACATATCATTTATCTTTGGTACCTGACATGTCATTTACTTACTTTTGCATCTGACATACCATTAATACAACTGTACATATTACTTCATAAACTTGTTTTGTATAACATAATCCAGGTTTATCTGTGTAGTTACAAATGGCACAGTTTCTTTCTTTCTCTCCTCATCCACCTCTTCTCGCTCTCACTGATGTTTTTTATATTTTTCATATGCCTTTCTTCCTCTGTTGATGAAAATTTAGGTTGCTTCTTTGTCTTAGCATGGATCATGCGGCAATGAAAACAAGAATGCAGTATTTCTTCATTTTTCTGGTTCCTGTTCCTGTGTGTGCACAACCAGAGGTGGGATTGCTGGATCATATAACAGTTCTAGTTTAATTTCTTCATAACTTCCTTGTTGTAACCAGCAGCACCACAGAGGTTCCCATTAACAGTGGGATCTTGTTTTCCCCTTTTATTATTTTGATAACTTTTTAAAAAATCTTTTTAAAAGCAGTAATCATCCTGGAAGTGAAGTGAGGTGACATTGCTATGATTTCAGCTGGCATTTATCTCCCTGACGATGAGTGATGTTGAGAACCTTTTATTGTCGATCACTGGTAACTTCTTCAAAGAAACGTTTCACTTCCTCAGGGCTTGAACATTTTAAAATTATGTTATTCATTAATTTACTTTTCTGTTGAATTGCAACAATTTATTATATATATTTCATATATTATATAAATATATACTTTAGATATTATCTCTATGTTATAGATGTGTCTCTATCTATGTCTCTATGAATCTATAGGTCTATATCTGTGTCTATGTCTAGCATCTACATCTGTACTTATATCTATATCATCTATCTATATCTATCTCTGTTTCTATCCAGTTTTCAAATGTTTTCTACTGTTTCTCAGGTTGTTTCTTCAGTTGTTGGTTGTTCCAGTTGCTGTGAAGGAGCTTTATAAGTTTGATATTGATTCATATTTCCTTTTCATTTTGTGTGTGACCTTTTGTGATTGTAGTCATGAAACCATTGCCTCGGCTAATGTCAAGAAGTCTTTCCCTAGTTTTCTTCTAGGAATTTCTTCTTCTGGTCTTATGGTTAAGTCTTCTGAGTTGATTTTTGCATATGGTGTAAGGTACGGGCTACTTCTACTTGGTTACCTATGTACATGTGAATGTCCACTCTTCCCAGGGCCATTTACGGAGGAGAGGACTTTTCTCATTGATTGTTGACATTGCTCTACTCTGTATGTATGGAGTAAGATGAGGTATTTCTATTCTGTTCTACTGACCTATATGTTTTTGTAAATACTGTGACGTTTTCGAGAGTCCTTGCAAGTTTTTTGATTTTTTTTCTATTTCTTTGAGGAAACCCATTGAGATTTTTATAGTGATTGCACTGACTCTGCTTATAACTTTGTGTAGATATTTTTATGATGTCAGTTCTTACAATCCATGACAATGAGATTTCCATGTATTAGAATCTTTTGGTTCATCAATATTTTATGGTCCTCAGTGCATAGATATTATATTTTCTTTGTTAAATTTAGTTTCAAGTATATTATTTTTTATTATGTCTTCATAAATAACATTTTGTTCTAACCAACACTTAATCTTTGGCTGTGCTTGGATGTATGATTTTTTTTCTTGAGATTCCTACCCGTGTCCGCATTAGTTATGGCCCTGGCTCTTCTGAGCTGTTAATTATCTGCCAGTCCCTCACTGCTGGCACTCTCTTTCTCGTGGCCCATTAAAACCAACTACTTTGTTATGTTACAGGATTTTAAATTAGTGTGCAAGACCAGTCAACTTCCTTCTGCAGTGCTGCTATGTGGTATCGTGGAGATGTTCAGGTGTTCCTACTATCTTGCTGCATGTTGTGGAGATTGATATTATCTAAAACACTTAAATATACAAACTAATGCCTGCGAATAATGAAGGGATTGAAAGGTATTTTCAGGGTTGCCCTCATTTCAAGGCAACAATTCAGACCTACGTAGACAGCTGTTTTCTCTTCCTATACAACATTCTTTATCTTCTCAGCAGAACTGTTAAGAGAAAACAGAATTTGGAAATGATACACTGGAGAACAATAATGTCTTTTGAGACTGTGGTATAAATAACTCAAACAAAACTTTTAGCAAATAAAAGCAATACAGTTCTGCGAATCAGGAATATGGAATAAGCTTTGTGGGTGGTTTAGAACTAGGAATTTTTACAAGGCTGCAATTGAGATGTAAGGAAGGAAAGGCTCAGCTGCCCGGGGAGGGCAATCTTGCTCTTGCTGTCACCCAGCTGCTGACCAACCTCAGAAAACCGTATTTCCAGGCTCATTCACATGGGCCTCTGCCACTGTCCGCCTTACAGTGAATTGGCTGGCTTCCCCTAGAAGGAGTGAGGACCTGAGTTTTTCATAGGCTATCTCAGAAATGATTACATGCTATTTCTGCTGCATTCAGCTAATTGGAAGCAGATCAAATCCAGCCCATACTCTGTGGAAAGAGTCACATCCAGGAAGCAAGAATTTCTAGGGCTCATCTCAGAAGCTGCCTGCTATGGAAGGAATGTAGAATTAACTATTAAAGTAAAAGGTTAGAACCATTTTGTTTAAATAATTCAGAGAAGTACCACAAAGATGGTGTTTAAGATTAAGTGTAGCTCTTCAATTGTCATTAAGTTTCATAGTATTTTGAAGCTAGCTGCTACATTGACTCATCCGTGTATCCAACTCTATTATCAAAAACTTTAATTGTACTGCAGTTGCATTAGCACACTATTTTTTCATTATGCTTAATATTGCTTTATTTTATAACTGATCACAATAATTTCTCCCTATTTACTTCTTATTTAGTATCCCGCCGGTTTATCCCTGGAGTCATTCGCTGTCATTATTGTGCAGTTGCTGAGCCTGAGTGCAGGAGTCATGTATGACACTTCTGACAGCTGCTACTGCTCAACAGATGTTTGCACAATGACACAAGAAGCAGTGTAAGAAAGTTTCCTTTATTAAATACATTGATATCTTCTCCCTTCTTCTTTGTTAGTTTTGTATTTTATTAATAAAGTTAATGTGACTAACAATGTATCATACTGCCACTAGACAACTTCAGAACAAAGGGAACACATACCAGTACAGGCAAAGTACTCTTTATGAGGAACTCGTCCTCTGTCCTATATTGCAGAATCTGGATTTTCCTTGAGTTTCTTTTGACTAGCTGGATATCTTCAATGATTGAATCAAATAATTTTCATAGTTTTAGAGGTGCCAAAGGATTTATATACTGAAAAATACAAACTTTTGATGAGATGAATTGAAGAAGACATAAATGAAAAGCTAGACTGTGTTCAATAAAATGATTATTAAATTATCCATTCTAGCCAAAGCAAAATATTGATTTTATGCAATCCATATTAAAATTCTAACATCATTTTTCAGAAAAATTACATGAATATCATAAAATTTGCATCTAATTAAGATTCTGAGCAGCCAAAGTAATCATGAGTTAAAAGAACAAAACTAGAGGTCTCATGCTATCTGATATCAAAATATATTACAAATATGTAGTAAAAAAAAGTGTCATCTGAGCAAGAAATGTACACAAGAAGCAATTTAATAGGTTAGAAACCTCAGAAATGAAGCCACACTTGAAGGTTAACTGGTTTTTAACTTCTTAAAAAATGTTTTTAATCGATATATACCAAATATAGCAATATACAGAGTAAAATGTGATGTTTCAATGTATATGTACATTAGTAATAATGGAAATTAGGGTAATGAGCATATTAATAAACTTCAGTACTTATCTTTGTGGTGAAACGTTCAAAATCCTCTTCTAGCTTCTTGTAAGTGTACATTATATATTACGTCACTATTTGCACTAGAATTTCAGACACATTCCTTCGACATAAATGTAATTTCATCTGCATTCACCAGCAGTTCATCCCTCCTTTCCCCTTCCATCTCCAGCCGGTGGGAATCATTATTCTGCTCTCCACTTCTGTGAGATGGACGCTTTGATTTCGTACATAGGAGTGAGATTATGCTGGGTTTGCCTTTCCATGCGCAGCATGTGTCTAACATAACATCCTCCAGACCCATCATGATGTCATAGATGACAGAATTCCTCTTTTCATCCATGCCTGAGGAGTTTCCCTGTGTATGTGTGTGGCATGCTTTCTTGATTTGTGCAAGCATTAGACACTTATTCTGTATCTTGACTGTTGTGAATGGCGCTACAATAAATGCTCCTCAACACACAGAATTCACTTCCTTTGTATATATATATTGCTGGAACTTGCATTTCTGGGTTATACTGTAATTGCATTTTTAACTTTTTGAGGAACCTTCATACTGTTTTTCATAATGACTAGTAATTTAAGTTTCTACCAATGTACTGTACAAGGATTTTTTTTTGTACTTCCTTACTGGCAGTGTTACCTTTTGCCATTTTTACTTTTAATTGTCGTATAATATTTGTCATATTTATCAGATTATGATGATGTTTTGCTTTGTGTATATATTGACCAACCCTGAGTAACTGACATACCCATCACCTTAAACTTTTCTTGTTTCTTTATGATAAAAGCATTCCAAATCATCTTATCTGTTTTGAGATAACATCTTGTTTTAATTATATTCACTGTGCTATGCCAGAGAACACTAGATTTTTTTCTTTTTTGTAGTGAGGATTGAACTCACGACCTCGCGCTTCTCGGGCAAACACTTGAGCTGCTGAGCTAAATCCCTGGCCCAGAATATTAGAATGTATTCCTCCTATCAAATCATAATGTTGCATCTACTGATTTTTTGCTGTTTCCTCTTTCCTTTGGTTTCTCTAGCTTCTGGTAAGCACTATTCTACTGTTAACTCTTATGAAACAAACTTCTTTATATTCTACATATGGGTGAGTTGATTTGGTATTTGCTGTTCTGGACCTTATTTATTTCACATAATGCAGTGTTGTTTGGGGTAATCCATGCTGCACATGATAGGACTCATACTTTTAAAATTTTATTTTAAAGAGAAAAAACAATAAAAACTATGGTATAAAATTTAAAAACAAGAGCGGAGAGTAACAAGGTTAACGTGTTGAGTATTATCTTCAAAGTAGTTGCTCACATTACAGAATGGAGGCATGAAAAAATGGATCAAATAATATAAACATAAACCGGTGAAATTAGTATTATAAGTACCTTAACTATAGTAGTATACTAGATAGTAGTATATTAGTAGTATATTGCTACTAGTAGTATACTAGAAAGTAGTATAAATTAGTAGTATAACTATCTTAACTATCATATATATGATACATATTATAGAGATAAAATACATATATTTCCTGGCTTTTTATGAGTGAGTAGTATTCCGTTGCATAAATATACTATATATTCTTTGTCCATTGTTAATAAATGCTTAGGTTGATTCCATATCTCTTTAAAAATAACTACCTAAGGTTATTAATCTGATAACCTCTTAAAATTTTTAAGATTTTATGTAAAAGTAGGATTTCATTGCAAAATAGTAAGAGAATAGCAGTAGTTAATACACTTTGTATCATTATCTTCAAAGTAGTTACTGAGAGTGTAAGACTTAAACCAAAAAGGTTCTTACAAAAAGCAATAAATAGTAATACAAAACTTTCTTTTCAACACTATAAGAAAAATAAATGAAAGGAATTGGCATACGTATGCAAATATTTTTAAAATATAAAATAGGTAACTTGGGAAAGCAATTGAACTTCACCCTATCTTCTATTTATCTCTTTTTTATTTTGCTGTTTATCTGTATATTTATAGCTCTTTTGTGTTTCTCATATAAGAGAAACCATCAAATATTTGCACTTGTTTGTCTGGCTTATTTCACGTAACATTATGTTCTAAAGTTGTATCCACTTATCTCTGCATGCTTCAAATTTATCTTTACAGCAACACACTACTCCATGGTGTATAAATACATTTCCCTTCTTCATTTATCTGTTCATGGACATATATGCTGTTTCCAAAATATAGCTGTTACATATTTTGCTGCTATAAACATAGGTATATGTGTATCCCTGGTATATAATTATTATTTTTCAGAAGATGCCAGGAAGGGGTAGCTGGATCAAAAGGAATTTCTATTTTTAGTTTTTTGAGGAATCTCCACATTGATTTCCAAAGTGGTTGTACTAATGTACATTCCCTTTGGCATGTAGAAGAGTTCATTTTTACCTCACATTCTTGCCAACATTTGTTATTACTAGATTTTTGATGATTGCTATTCTTTCTGAGGTAAGATGGCATCTCAGTATGATTTTAATGGAATCTTTCTAATTGTATGCCATGGTGAGCACTTTTTCACATATTTATTGGCCATTTGTATTTCTATTGAGAAATACCTATTCATTTCATTTGCCTATTTTGATTGGGTCTTTTATTTTGGGGACTATATTATTTTTTATTTGTTTATATATTCTTTGTGTTAGTCTCTTGTCCATGGAATAGCTGCCAAAATTTTTTTCCATTCTTTGGATTGTCTCTTCACTTTGTTTTGTTTCCTATGCTATCCAGAAGCTTTTTAATTTGATATGATCCCATTTGATGATTCCTGGTATTATTTCCTGTGTCACTGGGGCTCTGTTCAGAAAGTCCTTGCTTATGTCTGTCTTTAAGAGTTGTATCTATTTATCTTCCAGTAGATTAACTGTTTCTCTTTTAACATTTAGATCTTTGATAAAAATTTTCTATACCTAGTTTATAGCAATATATGTGAACCTATGTTTATAGCAGCACAATTTGCAGTAGCTAAATCTTGGAAACAATCCAACTGCCCATCAACTGAAGAATGAATTTAAAAAATGTGATATTTTTATACAATGGAGTACTACCCGGCTATAAAGACAGATAAACTCAAGGCTTTCATAGGTAAATAGATGCACTAGAGCCATACTCATAAGTGAAAAAAATCAAACTTGCATGTGTAAACATCATATTGTCTCCCTAGTATAAGAAACTGAAAGACTAAATAAGATGCAAAGGGTACAATAGATATTGTGAAAGGGAAAGAAACTGCTCAAAGGGAAAGAAGAAGTGGGATTGTGGAAAGGAGAAAAGGAAGGCAAAATATGTAACACATAATGCAGTTAAGATAATGCTACTGCTCACTCTTAGTTCATGAAGAGGATCAGTTAGTGCTTACATTTTTTGATCAATTTTTCATGGCTGATCTGGTCATCTGAGCTACTATTTTAAAGACAACAATATGCAATATACTAACTACTATCAATTTCCTATCATGTTGTTTTGAAATTCTGAATTGATTTTAAATTCTCTTTAAATTAAAAATAAGACATTCTCTACAAACAAGATGTACATAGCTGTACCAAAAAGAGATAGGTTGTAAGTTCAGGTGTAGACCATAAATTCAGTCATTAAATAGTTAAGTTATTAAATGTTGAATATCTGGATAGCCATTTTGATTATGTTATGAATAACATAACAACGGAGAACAGAGGGTATCGTTCCATTTTCTGATGTCCTCCTCGATTTATTTTTTCAATCTGATGCAATTTTCATGGCAGAACTCTTTCATTTCCTTGTCAATACCTACATATTTAATATTTTTAATGCTATAGTGAATGATATTGTTTTCCTAATTTCTTTTTCAGTGAGTTCATTATTATTGTATAGAAATGCTATTGATTTTAGTGTATTTATTTTATATCCTGCTACACTGCTGAATACTAGGAGTCTTATGGTAGGGTGTTCTGTGTCTTGTAAATAAAAGATCACGTCATCTGCAAATGATATTTTGACTTTGTCTTTTCTTATACGTATCTCTTTTATTTCCTTCTCTTGCATGATTGCTTGAGGTACTATATCAAGGACTGGATTTTACAGGACTGGTGATAATGGACATCTTTGTCTTATTCCTGATTTTAGAGGAAAGTCTTTCAGTTTTTCTGTATTTAATATGATATAAGCAGTAGGTTAGTCATAAAAGGACTTTATCATGTTGAGATTAAAAAATCTTCTATCAGCTAGTTTCTTTAGAATTTTATTGTGAATGGATGTTGTACTTTGTCGAAGGCTTTTTCTCTAACCTACTGTATTTCCCCAAAAGTAATACTGGGTCTTATATTAATTTTTCCTCCAAAAATTTCTTACTCTGAACAGGGCTTATTGCAGCAGGTGTCTTATTTTTTCATGTACAACAGTCTATGTTTACTTGTTTAGAAAAGTCATTATATATTTTTAGTTTTTTGTTTGTTTATTTTAAAGAGATTAAGACAAAAGAAGACATAACAAAGCAGATCAGATCAGAACAATACAAGCAACACAGCATTTTACCACAAGACAACCCATAATTAACAGTAACTACCATATTGTTTGTTTGTTTGGTTTTTTTCTTTTGTGGTTGTTGTTTTGTTTTTGTACCGGGGTTGAACTCATTGCCTCGTGCTTGCCAGGCAGGCACTTATACCGCTGAGCTAAACTCCTAGCCCTATTTTTTATTTTAAAGAGAAAAAAAAAGTAACAATAAAACAGAGTTTCCAGTACACTCGTGTCTTCTTCTGGAACATTGCTGTAACTCTCTAAGCTCAGAATTCCCTCTGGAATTTCTTGTGACTCTATTTTCTGTAGAACTGTTGGCTTCAATCCCTCGTGTAGAGCAATAGAGAGCCCCTTGAATGAACACTTCTTGTCTGTGTTGCCTGTATCTAGTGCACTGGTAACACAGCTATCACTGATTTTTGCCCATGAATTCTTCACCCAAGTCATGACTTCTTGCAGGCTGGGTTTCACAAAGTTTCCATTAAATTGAGTATTCACTGGAGACTTAGGAGTCAAGAGTGGCAATAAAAATGATGATGGTTAAAAATAATGGTCCCACAAAAATGATGAAAAATTGCAGGCACCAAAATTCAGAAAACATTTCTTTGTTTCACTTGAGGGCATCACATATGTCTGTTACAATACACCATGTTTGGAGTTATGAAAATTCATAGTAGACAGACCACTTACATTCTTCATCAAGTGTGCACATTATTCGTGTGTGTGTGTGTGTGTGTGTGTGTGTGTGTGTGTGTACTCCTGGTAATTTGGCAGTAAGTCTCAAGGAAATTGCCATGGTTTATGTCTGTGGCCCCCAGGCCTCATGAGTTTGCATTGTGTATTTGTGATTGGTTCATTGTCTAGTGCTTGGATTGATGGTGTCAGTGCTCCACCCACATAGGGGTGGAGCCAGGATGTGATGTAATGGCAGGAAGAAGGCGTGTCTTGCTCTTTCTTGCTTGGTTCCTCCTTGCTGTTTGCAGCCTGAACTGCGGCCCCACCATGCTACCTTGCCATGGAGCCAACTGAGTATGGACTGAAACCTCCAAAAACTGTAAGAAACAAACCTTTCCTTTCCTTTCCCAACTTTGGGCTTCAGGTATTTTGTCTCAGCAATGAGTAAAAAGTAAGACAGTAATCTATTTACCTCTGGTGCACATTGCCTGCTTAGGTATTTACAAATAGTTATAGTTTATATTATCATTTATTTTAAGTTAATGTCACTAATATTACTATTTATATAGTAATGCTATTATATTTCAATATTTCTGTCATGTGTTACAGTGGATGTCCTAAATGTGTCCATGTGGCTGATGATCTTAACTGGAACTTATTGTTGAGATACGACTTATATTATGAACTTCCTAAAAATCATGCTTGAGCTTATTCTCCAGTGAGGTCTTATTTTTGGAGAAATACTGTATTGAGATGATCATATGATTTTTGTCCTTGTTTTGGTTTTTGCAATGAATTTCATTCATTGATTTACATATATCAAACTATTCTTACATCTCTAGGATGAAGCCTATTTTGTCATGGTATATGACCTTTTTGATGATTTGTTGTATTCTCTTTCTAGTGTTTTCTTAAGAATATTTGCATCTATGACCTTTAGAAAAATTGGCCTTAGTTCTTTTTTGGTTGGATCCTTTCCTGTTTTTTGGACCAGAATAATGTTACCTTCTGAGAGTGATTTTGAAAGTTCTCTGTCCGTCTCAATTTTATTAAAAGTTTGAGAAGTATTAGTATTAGAAGTTCTTCTAGAATTTGGTTGTGAATATATGAGGTTTTGGACTTTTCTTAGTTGGTAGTTCTCTATTATTAGTGCTTGAATTTCATTGCTTTTTACTAGATTGTTCAAGATTTTTAAATTTCTTTGGTTCAAATTTGGCATTTCATGTGTATATAGGAACTCTGTTTCTTCTGAGTTCTCCAATTGTTTGGCATGTGTGTTTCTGAAGTAGATGCTATGAATTTTCTGGATTTCCATTGTCTCTTGTGATTTCAACTTTTTCATTTTTAACTGCACTCATTTTGTGTCATTTCTTTCCATTTTTGGAAAGGTTGGCTAAGAGTTTGTGGATTTTGTTTATTCTTTCAAAGAAATTATTCTTTGAATCTTTGTATTTTTTGTGTCCATTTCATTAATTTTTGCTCTGCTCTTTATGATTTCTGTCCTTATATAAAATCTAGGTTTGGATTGTTCCTGTTTTTCTAAGATCTTGGGATGAATCATTAGACTATTTATTTGGGCTCATCCTACTTTTCTGATGTGGGCATTTATTGGTATAAATTTTCCTTAATGGACTGTTTTCAGTATGTACCAAAATTCTAGACATATTATCTTAATATTATCATTTAATTTGAGGAACTGTCTTATTTCTTAATTTCTTCTGTTATCCATCGATTATTCAAGGATGTGTATTTTAACTTCCATGTTTATATAGTTTCTGTAATATCTTTTGCTTGATTTTGAATTTTACTTCACTCTGATCTTATTATATGCACAGTAAAATTTTGATTCTCTTACATTTACTTAGGCATGCTTTATTAGCTAGTAGTATGTTGTCTATTTTGGAGAAAGTCCTATGTGTGGCCAAAAGAAATGTGTACTTTACTGTTGCTAAGTGGAACAGTCTGTACACATCTTTTAAATCCATTTGTTCAAAAGTTGAATTTTTTGTATAGTTGATGTATTTGTGATGATTTTATTGATGTTTGTCTGATCTTCTATGCCCATTAGAGTTTGTTTTATAAAGTAGGGTGCACAGTGGTTTGGCACATGTATATTTATAATTCTTAACTCTTGCTATTGAATATTTCCATTAACCAATAGATAATGTCCTTCTGTGCCTGGATCGGCACATTGCTTGTGCAAATGTCAGCACTGGCTCTTGATTCCATATTTTGACAATTGTGTCTAATATGGCAATAAACATGGGAATGGAGGTGTTTTTTGAACATATAAATTATAAGAACTTGAGCTTGTGCATTATTATTTCTGAGATTTGGGGCACAAGGGATCTTTAAACAGATCTTTGCAGATATTAAGGGATCACCTGGACTAGCTTTTATATAAACATGGTGTGTGTGACCAAAATTTTTGGAATATATTAGTTCTTTAGTTTTTCTTAGTGGGATTATAAAAGTACGTTATAACATATCAATTTAATCAGTATTTCTAAACATGTGCTTATTATTTTCCATGTAGAATAATGCTTGTGAAACTTTTCTTTGAAACATCGTATTAAGAGATATGTGGAGCTATACACCAATAATTTTTGTTATGCTCATATGTTTATATTTTAGGTTTGCCAGTGGTTTAAAGGATTTTAGCACTTGCAGCATGGATAACTTTAAATATTTTGCATCACAATATGGCCTTACTTGTCTCAGGAACACTTCTTACGATATGCCAATTTATAAGCAGTTCCCACCAAGGCGACGGAGAATCTGTGGCAATTCAATAAGGGAAGAAGGTGAAGAATGTGATTGTGGCACTCTACGTGTTAGTAGAAATTTTTCTCAATTTCTTATGTGTGTAGAAAGTAGTAAGAAAAGAAAAAGCATGCCAACTTTGTCTTTCAGTGAAATTTATTTGAAAAAGACATTTTTATTTGGGAAAGTTATAAATTTTCATGTATTCTAATTTTATTTTTGCAAGTGAGTGCATGGGTTTATAATGTTTATCTTAAAAAATTTCTTTGTATCATTAGTGAAATATCAGCAAAAAAGTTAATGACTGTCAATACAATCTCAATGCAAATAGAAGGGGGGAACAAAGAGGGATGGAATGAAGAGATAATAAAAAAGAATAGAAGGAAAAACAAAACATTGGTAAATAAAGAGGAGGAGTTGAAAGGAAGTAAAAGGAATAGGAAAAAAAGAAGCAGCAAGGTGTATCATGTACAGGTACAAACTCCCTATGATGAATGCTATTATTATGCCTATCTAAAATGTACCAATAAGATAAAGTCACCAAGAAAAGAAAGGAAAAAGAAAAAAGAAAAAGGGTCAATGCAATATACTCATTATAGCCAGCAGTAACAAAAAGCAACAAAGATGTCCAAATGCAAGGGACTATGTCCAATAGGACAGTAAAGTACATTGTTGGCTAATTTATAGAGAAAAATATTTTAAGTACAAATGATACCAATGCAAAATATTCTAAAATAATAAGTAGATATCTTGTAAAAATATAAAAGTAAGATCAAAGTAGTAATAAAAGGTGATACATGACTAAAGCTTCTGCTGTCCTGTGTTATCTTGAAACCAAAGGCGCTGCTAGAGTGCATGCTGCTCTCACACCCAGTAGCCATTCCTCCCTTAGGCCCTACCATCACTGTGTCATCTCACTACAGAGACACAATAATATGATGTTTCCCTGCCCTCTGGAATGAGCTACCCAGGAGTCATTCATCTCTCAATTCCAGTTGCTGCTTTGCCTTTCCACGGGCTTCTTAGTCTAGGCCCAGCAGAGTAGCAGTGCCCCCAAGTTCCTGAGTCCATGTGGCATCTTTCTCATGATAAACCAAACCTTGTCTGAGTGTGCCACCCCTCCCTTGTGTGCTGAGCAGCCACAGTGCCCTATATTCCTGTATTTGGACTAGCCTTCTAGAGTCTAAGCTGTTTAGCTGCCTTTCTGTCCTGGGTAGCACAGCCATCAGTAAACTGCCCCCTGACTGCAAAGACCCTGGCCATCAAGGAAGGCCACCATACCTCAGTACTTATGCAGCATTTGACTTCAAAGAGGATGAGCCATCTCTTCAGCGTCCAGAGTCTTTACCACATGTGCATCTTCCCCTGGTGCCCAAGTTGCTACTCTGTCCTGTAGGCTCAATAATTTGAAGTATAACTGTATCTTTCTCTGTAGTGCTTAAACTTCTGGAACACTGTTCTTCACTGGAAGCAGGCCAATACTGTTAGATCAGGGTTTAGAGTCACAGATATATCCCTGCCTGTGGGACTGAAATACAAAGGAGTGCCCCAGAGCTACAATCGTAGGGGACTTGTATCTACCCATGCCCTATAATGTAAACCTACACATATGTCATAGGTATACAGCAGGTCAGCAAAATACAGCCCAGGATCCTAGATTCATAAAGACTGTGAACATCTTTGATTTGGAAGACATTACTACTGTGGCGTTCTGTGGGTTGTGTCAGACCTGGGGCCAGGGAAAGCCCCTCACTTAGGTCTCACTATGGAAAAGTGGGAATAGGACCATTAAAATCTTCACTACCAAAAGCCTACAAGAGCTACTCCATCAAGCTTGCCACTACAAACTCCTACCAAGTAAAGCCATTGAAATAGTCATTACTGACACTGATCACAGCTAAAGAAGCCAGATAGAGACTACTGAATAGCACTCATCAAAGCCAGGACCAGTACATCTTTTTCAACTAACACCCTTGGGACAGTTTGCAAGTGAAAGTCTTTCCCTGTGAAAGCCACTCTTTAAAGCTGGAGGAAACTACTCCAAGATGTTTAGGCATCAATGAAGGTACATAAAGCATGAAAAAGAATCACACTAAAAGAAACATCACCACAGAACCACAATAATTCTGCACCAACATCTCAAATATGGAGACTGATAAATTTTCTGCAAAGGAATTCAAAATAATAATGTTAAGAAAATTTCATGAGAATAAAGGAGAATACAGATATAAAATATAGTGAAATAAAAAGTTCATTGTGAATTAGAAATTCAACAAATATATTGATAAAAACGAAGTCTTAGAACTGAGGAATTTAATGAACGAAATCAGAATACAATTGACAACCTCAATGGAGAATAGATTAAGTAGCAGAATCCCTGATCTTGAAGGTAGGTCTTTTGATACAACTCAGTAAGAGGGGAAGAAAAAGGAAAAAAGAATGAGAAAATTTTTCAGTCCGGGAGAAATGTGATGGTATATTCAAAGCTGTTGAAAGGAAACTGCCACCCGAGAATATTACATTCAGAAAATTTATTTGTATGAAATAAAAGAGAAGCAAAATCTTTGTAGGACAAACCTGAGCTTGTAACAGAAAGCTTGTAACAATACCTACCTAATCTTAAAAACTTAATGGAATTCTTCAATTTATATATAAGACCTGGCTATTTACTGTCTACAGCTGATGAATGTTAGCTTTGAGGACACAATATACTGAAATCAAACAGATAGAAAAATATATTTCATGTGAATAATAACTCAAAGTGAGCAGGGATAGCTCTCACCAAAAGAAGACTAAGTCTAAAATTTTGTAATAGCAGACAAAATTATTTAATGGTAAAAGTGTCAGGTAATCAAGCATATATGACAATTGCAAGGTATGCACTCAATATAAGAACAACTAAATATATAAAGCACGTATTAATGGGCATAAGGGAATGAATAAGCATAAAGCTGTATTATTCCTTTACTGTCTGGCTTTTAATAGCTGACATTACTGTCTTATTTTTAATAATAAGTAGGTCAGTCAGATAGAAGATTAATAGAGAAATATTTAGCTCACTTAAACTTACTTTAGACCAAATGTATCTAACCAACTATATATATATATATATATATATATATATATATATATATATATATAACTTTCCATGTAATACATGTTTGCAAAACTTTCCATCTAATAACAATAGAATATACATTCTTCTTTTGTGCATCTGGAATACTCCTTAGGATAGATTCCAAACTTTGAATGAGAAAGAAATTTGCATAGAAAGCTTGAACAGACAAATAACAAATAAAGAGATTGAAAAAGTAGTAGTAATAATAAAACTTCCAGCAAATAAAATCCTAGGACCAAATGGCTTTGTAACTGAATTTTGCCAAAGATTCAAATATGAACTATGATTAACTCTACCAAAAACAGAGCCAGGAGAACACTTCTAAGCACATTTTATAAAGCCTATTGCACTTGAAACTCAGACTGAGAGAGCAAGAAAATAACTGTATAGACAAATCTATCTGAGAAAGATTGATGCAAACATTTCAATAAAAGAGAAAATCTAATTAAAGAGCAGAATGATTATAAAACATAACCAGGTGGCATGTAAGCTTAGCTTAACATACATTTAACAAATGTGACATCTCATAATCGGAGAGTAAAAGCTAAGACCACATGGTCATATCAGTTCGTATTAAAAGGGCATATGGCAAACTTCAGCATCCTTTCTTAATAACTCTTAACAGCTTAAACATATGAATGAAAGTTCTCAGAACAGTGATGGCTATTTCATGGAAAACTCACAGCTAGCATTAAATTTACTGGGGAAAATGTTCACTAAGCTCTGGTACAAGACACTCTTGTCACTTCTATTCACCGTGGTAGTGTATGTACTAGCAAAGGCACCTGGAAAGAATAAGGAACCATTTTCAAAAGGTAGAAGTAAAATCATCTGTACTTGCAGTAACATGGCCCTATATGCAGAAAATGCCACAGATTCCACAAACAATTACAACTAAGAAATCAGTTTATTAATTTGTAGAATACAAAATCAATATGCAAAAATCAGTAGCCTTCCTGTACATGAATAATAGCTTGACTGAAAAAATAGTGTCCAGAGTGAAATTTATCACACTGAAAGAGTACATTAGGTGAAATATTACAAATTAAGCATGCAAGCTTCTGCTTTAGGAAACTGGAAAAAGAGCAAACCAAATCCAAAGAAAACAGAAGAAAAGATATGGCAGACATTAGAGCAGGGGTAGGTGCAGTGACACAGGCCTATAATTCTGGTATTCTGGGAGGCTGAGGCAGAGGGATCACAGGCCCAAACCCAGCTTTAGTGACTTGGTGAGATCTTGTCTCAAAAATGTATCACAGCAGGGCCTGGTGACACCTGCCTGGGCTACAAAGTGAGCTCAGGGCCAGCCAGCCTGAACTGCATAGAGAAACCCTGTTTCAGAAAGAATGAAAACCAAAAAGTATCACAGTACTAAGTTATGGGTTCCAGAATAATAGAAAGGCAACTCGTGGAAACTCAGAATTACTAATGATAGTAATTTGGAGCCAAATTCTTCGTGAAAACTGGAAAGTCAAGCAAGCTCAAAGAATCTGGCAACGTTTAAGAAGTGTGAAACCAGTATCACATGGAAACCCGTGGTCTGGGGGTCACTGTGTTTGTGTGTGTGTGTGTGTGTGTGTGTGTGTGTGTGTGTATAATGGAACTTGGTCCTTTTGGAGGGAATTGCTGAGAATCTGAACGTTGTTTTTGAAATATTCACATCGGAGCCTGGTTTGCAGGGGCAAACAAGGCTGAAAGGTCCCTGTGCCCCCGCTCCATGACAAGTGCGGATGTAAGTAGACTGTTCACATGCCCTCTGGTGGGGATGTCTGTCTTAATTTTCAGAGCATTAAAATGCATGCAATTAGATTAAACTAATGCCAAAGTCTAAGTAATTTCAGTAACCTGACCATTTAAATATAGAGTAGCGCTGATGTCTGCCTAGGCACTATGTATTTTAAACATGCATTATACACAAAAATCTGCACCGAGAAAACAACCGGGCATATGAGTAGATAGCACTGAAAATGACAATAGTAACATAGACCCTGCAGACACTGGACTTATCAGATATACTACTAAAATATCTAGGATGACTGTTTATGTTTAAGGAGATTAAATCCAATAATGAGAATTAGCAGAGACCTGAAAACCACAAAATAAGATGAAAATTTTGAAAAGACGTAACTGAATTGAAATACGTTGTGACTGAATGGAACAGTACAGTTAAATGTGACTGGTGAAGGAATCTGTAAATTTGAACAGAATGAAGTAAAAGATCAAGAACATAATCCAAATAGATGAGAGATCGAGAGATACAAGAGAAATATGAGTATGTAAGCAATTTTACCCAGGATGACAAAAAAAGAGAAAGTCATGCAAAGGTATATTTTAAGAGGTAATATCTGGAAATTCATTCAAATACAGAAGAAATGAATCATACCACCGTGCCTGGAAACTTTACAAAGTTAAAGAAAACTAGTACATTGTAATGAAAATACTGGTAAAAGAAAAGGAGAAATTCAAAAGACAAAAAAAATGTGAATTTCAAAAGAATAATAAAACTAATGATTAAATTCCAACAGAAATAATTGAATCGAGAAAATGGTATATCACTAAAGTGTTGAAAGAAATAGCAGCCAGCGTATCCTCGCAAAATTATTCTCAAAGAATTAAGATATAAAAAGAACATCTTCGGAAGAATTTGAAAATTGAGAAAACACCAACAGAGTAATATTACAGGAAATAATGAAGGAATTTATAGAGCTTCCTGCCTGCAGAAGGAAAAGAACTTTCCGTGGAAGAACATGATAAAAGTAAAAGTGAGAAAACAAAAGTTTAAACATGGGGCAAATCTAAATGAAAGCTAGAAATATAAAACGATAATCCTACTTCCTTCTAACAATTAGATTTGAAATTAAATGTGTTGTCTGTATTATACAAATGCTTTAAACTGCCTTATGCGTAATAAGACAGGGTGGATGTTACAACCTCTACGAAACCACACAGCCAGAAGTAAAACTATACATAAATTCTAACTTAATGAAGAAAAAAAGTAATGATAGTATTATAGAATCAACACAAAAGAAAGCAAGATAAGAAAAAATTAAAAACATACAAATGAGGTCAGTAGACAAAAGAAGTGATAGTTGATTTAAATTCTAGCTTCTTAGTAATTACATTAAATGCAATGGACAATATATTTGGCAGATTTAAGTAAAAATCAACTAAAGTCAATTAATGCTTGCAAGAGACAAAATTTATATAAATGGTAGTAGATAGTTTAAGGGGAAAGGAAGGAAAAGATAAATTATATAAAACATGAATTCAAAAGCAGTGATATTTTGGTAAATATATAACAACTGATCTCTGAATAAAAATTTACACATGTACTTATGTGCATGTATTTATTAAATACTACTGATATGAAAGATGGATAAAATAATTTTGGAGTGATGATGAAATATATCACACCATGTGCTTGCTGTAAAGTTATACAGCAGATTCTTTCAGAATGTTTTTGTTTACTTTTGCAGAAAATCATATCTTGGTATCACATCTGTATTCCTACAAAGTCTTTGAGTCAGCTATGATTTGATAAATGTAGTTTCATCCCCATTTGTTCTTCCCTAAATTTATTATTTTTGTATTTGCTTTATTAGCCACTTTTATACTGTTTTATATTTAGTACATTGAATCTCTTCAAAATCTGCATTAATGAGTCAACCAAGATGTAAATGAAACCCTGATTTGTAGCATCTTCCAAATGCCTATTTGTGAATACTCCACGGTAGCTGATTTTAAGTGACAAATCTAACATTACTGAATTCAGAACTGGAAATATGTAAGTAGTGACAAAACATTATGTAGTACTGCCACCAAAAGTAAATAGTAAGTAATCCTATAGCAGGGCTGTAAGTAAAATATAGGAATATAGAAAGTGGTAATAGGTTGATGGAATACAAGAATCTTTTTTGTGTGTGACTCTCAAACTGAGATGAGTTAAATTATAAAGGAGAAAGTATATTCTAAGGGGAGAAAGAGAAGCGCTCATTAATCAAGAGAGACATGACAGGAAAGCTAGAAACAAAGAAAGCATAAAGGCAACAGAGAAAAAAGTGTGATGCTGACTACAGGACAGACTCTGGCTCCCAGGGGGAGGAAGAGAACAATGCCGAGTTCTGCTTGGAGAAAGCTGGCAGCCTAGTGATAAACCACGGGCCAGCAGCCCTAGCTACCAAACAGTCATTGCAAAGTGTATAGGCTGCGGTTACAAGGAGAGCAATCACATACAGGGCATGATACAGTGTTATTTTGTTATAGGCACCCAAAGAGTTAAATACAAGAAATGCAGGAAATCTGTCCACACAGTTAGACACAAGGAATCCAGCTGAAGACCTGGAGCCCATGATGACGACTCCCTATTTCATGGATCTGTGTTGAGAAGGCCTAATGGTGAACAGTGGAAGCCAGAAAGTCTGCCAGCGGGATGAAGGATTTTTGCACATCAGGCTGAGGGTTCTGCCTTGGAACCAGGAAGCAACTTGGAACCTGAAAAGTACCACTGCCATCCTCGGTGACAATGAGGTTCTGAGCTCCTCTGACAATGAGAACAGCCGGGTTCATATGAGGAAGCCAGCGAGACAAGCTTCTCCAGGAGAACCAACAACAACACAGAGAACCAGCAACACTGAAGTCTTCCTCTCCTTTTTTATCTTGGAAACAATCGTCAGGTGGGCTGTCCTGAGCAGCAGCACACTGATTTAGTTCAGCTGGTATTACAAGTGGACCACCAGTTATCAATCCACCATACAAACTGAAAGCCTGTGTGTTTTTTCTTGAAAATGACTTTACCCACGTTGGCAGCCTTGCTTTGCAAAAGAAATCTACTGCACATTGCCACATGTCCGAATAGCCTAACCAGGAACTGCCTTCAGAGGGGCCCACTGTTTGAGACAGAGGGGCTGTGGGAAGCAGATTTTACAGCACATCTTCACTCCAGGGTCCCAGGGACACTCTGCTGCCATGACCCGATGGGAGAGAGCCGTAGTGGAGACAAGAAAAATTAGTTGAAGACGTGTCTGAGACATTCCAACAGCCCTGGCAGTGGAAGCTCCTCAGCCTTCCCTGACAAGGTGTAAGGACCATCCCAGAGATTTCCTGATAGGGCCTTGTCTCAAAGTGCCAGAATCAGGCTCAGAAGGTGACTGGTCCTGTTACTGCCTCCCTCCGGCACAGAACTCAGTCGGTTTGCTGTTCCCAGTTTTCTGTGAGCCTGGGGCTATGCCTCAGCTTGGACATTTGCCACTTCTTTGGGTAGTGGCATGAGCAGGGCACTTCATCAGGTCACATGTGGGAGGGCTGTCTGGGAAGAACAGTGACTCCAAGTGCACAGAAGAGAAAGCCAGAGCTCTCAAGTGAACACAGCCCTAAGACAGACAAAACGTCAGTGACCTGGCATGGTCCTGCTACACCCCTTTTCTTTTAAAATCTTGCTTCCTTTTTCATTTTTCTTTTTTCCTAGTCTATCTGTGCTATTATATTATTATTATTATTATTCTGAACCTTTACTGATTTTTAGCCTTTTTTTCTACATTGTTACCTCTACATTGTTTCTCTACATTGTCATTGATAGAATAGTTGTAACATTTATTGTTATTACTGCATTTTCTATTTGCTTTTTCTGTGTGTTGATGTCATTACTATGGTCTGATTTCTCTTTTCTGAGCAGTACTGGGGATTGAGCCTTCGAAAGAGGGCTTCTTCCCTAAGAACACACTCCTATACAAGTGGAAGAGATAGCCATCCCAATGGCTGTACAAATCTCAAAAGAGAAACAGGAAACATTAAAAGACAAAGCAATATAACTCTTCCAATAATCTGTAACTTGTTAGTGACTGAATATAACAAAAAAAGTAGATTAAATACAGGACAAAGAACTTTAGAAACTTGATTTTGTGGAGGATCCTTGACTTTAAAGAGGATACAGATAAGTTATTGAATTATTAAGGAGCATGATGCGTAGTATGAAAGATTCAAACAGAAATTCTGAAATTTGTGACCAGTGCACACCTGGAATATATATATGGAATATATATATATATATATATATATATATATATATAAAATGTGACTAAATAATTTGATTATTAATTTCATCTAGCTTTAGTTCATTTAGATTTAAATAGATACACATGGCTAGTGGTTATCTATTGGTGCAGTTTTAGAATCTCTAGTTTTTCATCTCTTCTAACAATGTGAAGTGGGGGCATTGAGAAAATTTGCAATTGTAGTAAACATTTACCATCTTACGAACAATTGGTGAAGTGTTTTAAAGTTGAAAGTTGTATGTAAATAGAATAGTTGATAGTTATTAAATAAAATGTAAATATAAATAATATAAAATATAAAAATGTTTAAAGAAAATATAGTTAATAAAGCATCTAATTTCCTCTTGGTTCTTATTCAGTGTAGCATCATTGTCCATATTACATAGAATGTGGAAAACATGTTTCTTTTCCAAGTTACAGAATGAGATGTTGACTTTTGTAAGTCAAATACTGTAGACTATAAAATAAGAAGTTATTGAAACTGGGAGTGCTGTGACTAGACTTTGTAAAGTCGTGCACTGTGCTCTTTTTTGATGACACTCAAACCAAGTGTGATTAGCTAACATTTAGCTTTTCCTTATAGAATTGTACACATAAAAAGTGCTGTGATCCCATGCAATGCAGGATGAAAAAGGGTGCAAAATGTGGCTCTGGACCATGTTGTACAGTGGATTGCCAGGTAAGAGACAATCTGTATTTGATAGCAGTGTAGCAGTTTCTTGAAGTGTGTCAAGAAAATGGAAAACATATTCGTACCCTATTCATCCTTTCCACTACATTGTAATCATGCAGAACTGACCAGTTCCATACTTTATTCAGTAACCCTTTATTTGTTAAGTTCATATATCCATGATGTCTGAAACTTCTTTCTCATCTTAATTTACATATATATATAGGAATTAAAAATATTCCTGTGTACTCTATGAAATTTCTGTGTGGTCAACATATCCCTACAGCATTTTTTGTAGTCGTTTTCCTATAAGTATCACTTATATGGGGTAAGGAAGTCAGGCGAGCTTTATTTTGTTGGCTAAATTCACCTTAATCTCTTCTGGCAAAGTCCTTTTCTCCTCTACAATTCATTCAGTTATGTGTTGAAATTATTCATTCCTTCCTCCTCAATAGAGACCATCTTAAAGCAATTCTAACTAGTTACCTATACTCATTATAATTTGCTGGATCCTGAAAAAAATTCTGAGCAAGATAAACAGCAAACATCCATAGATTGGAGGAATAACACAGTTTTTAAATTAAGTTTTTCTGAAATACAGAAGAAATTTCAGAAAAATGCTTTCTTCTTTGAATTATTACAAAGAGGAAATGGAACAAAATGAAATTGAAGGTGAATGAGCCACTGCTTACAAGTACATTTTTAATTTAAATAGAAGATCACTACAACTTAGCAAATATCAGAATTTCAGTGGCTGAAACAGGTGTGATAAAATATAACCAAGAAAATCCACTTTGAAAAATTTTTAGTGATTTGTATACATTCTTGAATGATTTCCCTGATTAAAACAATCCTACTATGATCGCATTCAGTTCTGTTTTTCTGTGTTAGGCATTTTCCTGTAATTGGGGGGAAATGCCCAATACTGGCATCTTAAAGAAGTCAAGGTTTATTTTGGCTCATAGTTTCAGTGAGTTCAATACATTACCTGCTGGGAAACTAGGGAGCCCAAACCATGAGTTGTAGCACAGATACAATAGTGTCTACTGTGTAGTCCCTCACTGGTCCAGTTATGGAAAGGGACAGAATCTTGACCATTAATTAGATAAATCATACAGACTGAGAGTCTGTTCAAGAATTTTTTAAAAACCCAGTAAATTATGAGGAAAAATTTCAGAAACAGAACTAGTAATTTTAAAGTTTAGGGCTAACAGGAATTCATTATAGAAGTAAGGAAAGAAATACTTCCAATTTGAGCCTAAGAAGAGAAACAGAATTAAATTGATTTAACCTCTATCATCATGAAATATAACCTGAAAAAATTCTAAATGCAAGCATTAGAATTATACTGCCCTACAATTATAATTATACTGCCCTATAATTATAATTAGAATTATACTGCCCTACAAGTATAAAACAACACACACAGAAAATTCTCTGGTTATTAAGGGAAGAGGTACTAAATAGTAAAGCTTGGCTCTGAGAGCATTTGAGGAACTGAGGATTCATAAGTATTTTTGTAAAGTTAGAGTAAAAGTTTGACTTTGGACAAATTTGTGAAAGGAAACAAATACCAAACAAATGATACTATCTTACAGTATTTTTACTTATTTTCATGAGAAACAATTTTAGTCACTGGTTTTTAGTTCAGTGTTGGTGCCATCATCTTGGATGCAAAGGCAAATTATTGTTTCCTCATCCATCAATTAGAAAATTTGTGTTAACATTTGCTAAAGGTGGCATATACTTATCAAGAACTCAATAAAAAGTATAAAGAAACTCAATTTGGGAATTTGAACATGGTTATACGATCTGGGTCTCTAGGATCTTTAGAAACTAAACAAAATTTAACTTACTTTGTACTAGATAATGATGGTAGCCATGAGGAGCTGGGCCTTGTGTTGATGAAAAGAACATTTGCAATATACTATATTTCTTGGCAAACTCAAGTGTGCAGAAAAAGAAGTTATTAGCTAAAGAGAAAACCCTGAAGATACCAGATATCTAACTGTAGATATTATTTTTAAGTTGTTTACCATGCAGTATACTAAGTAAATAGTTTTATTTTCCTTATTTTATCCCAGTATGCTCATCTTTGAGTTCCTAATTACCCTCATAAATATTACCCTTTATTTCATGTTTAAAAAACTCCATCACCTAAATTTCTATGTGATGCTTCAGTAAGTGATCAAAACACTTCACTTTCTTATTGTTCTTATCAACTTAGAAAAAAACTAATGGGAATTTAAAGATAAATAAAAAGAAAATTGAAATAATATTAATATATAATTGTTTTTTATGTCCCCTTTCCCTCCTAGTTTCAGAAAGCCAATGTACTTTGTAGGAAATCAGTTGATAAAGATTGTGATTTCGATGAATACTGCAATGGACGAAGTGGGGACTGTGTACATGATACTTATGCACAAAATGGACACTTCTGTGACTCAGGTGGAGCCTTCTGTTTTAATGGACGTTGTCGGACTCATGACAGACAGTGTCAAGCATTAATAGGAGGCGGTAATGACTAATTTTCTTTTTAGTTCCTAAAATTTTATTATTCCAGTCTACTATTCTGTTTTGTAATTTTAGAATTTTTATTGGTATGTGTTCTCAGTACATAATAGTTGTATTGATCATAGAGAGTGAGTACATGTACATAAAACTCATCTTGATCTTTTTTACTTCTTCCCAATTCCTTAAGACAAAAATGTAAACATAATTTGTTTTCGACTAAAGTCTTGCCTAGTGTAGAATAGGGTTAAAGTAAATTGTAATTTTTTATTTTGAAAAATAAAATTCCTGAGTTTATATGGAATTCTTATGTGCAAAATAAAGAAATCTGAAATGAAAATCCAGCTTCCTATAGTATTAAGTAGAGGTATAGTTTAGACTTAAACATTGTTTTAGAAGACACAATAGTGCTAGTTATGGATTATGTGAATCTCCAAGGTGTTGCTTATGGCAAAGGGTTCTAACTTACCAGAAACCCAATCCAACTTGATAGCTTCCTCAAATGTGTGGATTATTTTCTTTGTGAAAATATATAGTATCTACAATTAAACGGTAACTCCAGTACAACATACCAGAAATTATGGGATGCAGTGAAAGCAGTCCTCTGTAGCTCAAGAACAAAACAAAACAAAACAAAACAAAACAAAAACCCAACCTAATATTGAACCTCAAACTTCTAGAAAAAGAAGAACAAATCAAATCCAAAGTTTGTACAAGGGAAGAAATTATAAAGAGAAGAAATTAATACAATTGAGACTAAGAAAACAATACAAAGAATCAATGAATTGAAGAATTGTAGCATGTTTGTAGAGTAGGGTTTGGTATAATTGTGAAGAAGGCATTTTCTCTGTAAGATGAAATCCACATAAAACTTACAGGTAATGAGCAATAGAGGTATTGCTCCACAGATCTAATACAGATTATTGTGTTTCATCAAATTGTTGATTTCTGGCACAAACATGAGGTTTTAATATGCTTATATTAACAGACATATCTTACGCATCAAGTCATAGTGTAATATTCTATACAGGTGGTGAATGACCTTGATTTTAAATCATATTTTTAAAATTACTTTGGAAAAGGAAATGAGATATTGGCTTTTTCAGTCTTTGTTTTTCCTTATGATATCTGCAGCCAAATATAGAAAATGGCAAATACACTCCTGAAATATCCTTGATTCTTAAGAGAGTGGACATTCTTTGATCTAGTCCTTATGGTGTGGGCCAGTTGTCATCAAGAGTGACGTAATTTGGTGTTCCTAGCTTGATAAATTTATGAATTGCTTTAAAAATGTTCAGATGAATATTTAAAATATTTTAAGATGAATTTAAATATTATGCACCATAAAATATACCAATGAAAAAAATTAAAGACTTGTTTAGCCAAAATATTGGAGTGTCCCAGATTTATAGAGTCTCATTCCAATTTGTTCTTTCATATAGTGTTGTGTATCTGGGACTTTATACAAAAAGAGAAGGCAGGGCTCCTTTCAGTTAATTTCCTCTATACCATCCATTGAGAATTTTTCTAAATCTGAGAAACTGTAGATTAATTGTTACAGGTCTATCTATTTCCCTGGATGGTAGGTAATAAAATGATAAAATTCACAATTCTAGAACAAATTCTTTTGTATCTCTTTTGCCTTTGACATATTTGTGTATTTTATAGCTCAGCTCTACACCATGGCTTTAAATTAAATTTTCTTTGGTTATTATGTATAGTAACAATATTAGATAAATACTAAATCATGGAATTGATATTTTTGGGGAGTATCCTTGAGCGAGTTATTTCCTTAGAAATTTGGAGAAGAGAGGTTTAGAAGAAGATCTACATCGGAATGTGACCAAGTTAATGAATATTAATGACACAAAAAAGATTAATTTCAGAGTGGATTATTTTGTTTGATTTTGCCCAGAAATTATTGAGTACTACAGTTTTGGGGAGATGGTTTTGCCTTTAAAATTTAGGATAGAAATATGAAAGACCGAATTTGAATATTCAATAGTCTTCTTTTTTTGTTTTCTCAAGATCTGTTTAGATATTTTAATTGCTTCTGGCCTTCCCACAGTTTCCAATGATGACAATTTCCCTTTTAAATCACCTTTGCAAAAGTGCCCTGGGTACTGAAGTAATCAGGATTAAAATGAGAATCTGTAGCAAATATTCTCTCAGGTACTCTGTTTTAGAAGTGCAGAGAAAAACTTTATTACAGTACAGAAAAGGTCTGTAATTAAAGCCTTTGATTGTTTCTCTCAACATCTTGCAGTTAGCATCCCAGAAATAACAGGATTAGACTAAGAAAATATAATAGGGGAGATTCCTAAATTAAAGTGCTTTTGATTTTAAAGAGATAAGAAAAGCATTTCCTCTTAAGGTGTGCCCTACTGAATGAGCACCAGTCTAGTGGGACTGTTTTACATATTTTTCCTCAAGGTTGGTCAAGACTATGATTTATTTATAGCATCTATATTACTCCCTGAGATATTTGAAGGTCCTTTTAAAACATTCAAAATAGAGACAAACATCATGAACAACAGACCGCTCAATTATATAACTTGATTAATGAAAGAAAAATAGCATGTGCCCTCCTCTTCCTTTTCTTTGGTTCAGCATTTCAGATTATCATTTGAGATGCCAAGCTCATGGGTCCTGAGCAGAGAAGGTTAAGGGAATATACTTTTTTGTCTTCGAGTAGGAAGTATTAGTACAACTGACAAGAACTCCTAAGGCATTTTCAGGAGAAGATATCCAGGCAATCATAATTCATTCTAATTTGGAAAACAAAGATGAATTCTAAATTCATTTAGAATTTTTGCTCAGACAAGGAAAAACGCCAGAATGAAAAGGAGCTTCTCATTAAAGAATGCCAGGCTGAGTTATATTTCAGTCTTAATAAGAGGAAAAATATGCATTTCTGTATTAACTTATGAAAGCATCCTACCATATTTTGACTCATGTGGAAAACATTTCAGGAAAGTTATACAGTAACAAAAAACACATGACTATATGGAGTTTGCATGTTTAATGGAAAGCCTGTGACTTTGCTTACAAGAGACAGTATTTTTGGAAGTATAGTCAGTCACTGAATGTAAAACTTTTGTATAAAATATTTCAGATGAGAGAATAGAGTCTTATTGCTTTGCTGCCTTTACTAAGAAACTGGGGCCAAAAAGAAATCACACAACTTGCCCTACTTCACACTGCCTAGTGGAGGGATGGATCTGAACACTTGTTCCTGACCCCAGCTGGTGGTTCACCAGCTTATGTACCGATGCATCCTCCAGTCTGAAGTGACTATTGGAAGACTAGATAGAATCTCCATAGTACTTACCCCATGTACCATGATTAAAAGTCACAGGACACTGTGTTCAAGAACCATTGATGATATCACACCAGTGCTGTATTTAAAGATTTAGATTTATGAGGTTCAATTGATTCAACTCACCTGAATGAATTATAATAGTAATATATATGTATTTTCCCCCCTCTTCTTGAGCACTGACCTACATAACACTAGTCCCAGGACCCTTAACCCTAGCCCCATTAGCTCTAGCATTGGACTATGAGTCAATCCCAGCATCACACACGCTAGATCCAGCCACCTCTGAAAAAGCCCCACCTATGACTGGATGAAGCTTTGTGGGGACATCTAGACACAGCCATAACATGAACTAAGGAAACTAGTTGTATATTTCCAATACTGGGTACAAAATACATCTTTTGTCTCAGAATCTTTGAAACACATGCCTAGAAGTGGTCCAGGTATGATTGCTCTTTGACAGGCAGCGTCTTTCTAACAGTTTTGTACAGTGAAGTTTCAGGAGGTGCAGTGATGACTGACTGAAACAAATGTAAGAGTCAAAGCTCTGTCTAAAAATGGCCCAAACAATTTCTTTCATGAATTGTGCTTTCATATTTTGTAGACACCTCAGTTAGTAACCCATAAAGTAGAGAGTGGAAGAGGAAATCTGCTGTTCTATATGCCAAAACCTCCCAGGGACCCAACAAAATTAAATGATAGATGTTCTGTCAATATCTTGGTGGCGCACAGAATTCCAATCACAAGAGGGCATCAAGAAAACACAGCAATCTACCTACCTTTCTGATTCTCAAGAAGTTAAACTGCAAAAGGACATCAGAGAGAATGCTGGATTGTTCAGAGTTACATGACATAATAGAGGCACACAGGAATAGTCTTTTTTCTACCTGGCTGAGTAGGCTGCTACGGTTCTAGGTGAAGGCTGCTGAATGCAGACGCGGCCCTTGATCTCGTGGTGTAACCACTGGACAATTGGAAATGGCCATGCCTATTGAGTTGAGTAGCAGAATCATAAAACAAATGACCTATCCCTACATACAATTTCAGTATTTTGTTCATAGTGGATGTTTCTTATACTGATTTTGATCTTTTAGAAACTATTACATGAAAATTTATTTATTCTGATTATTTAGCTTTTGCTCCACCTCACCTCCAAATTCTGGTCACATTATAATTTGGAAGAACTGGAAAGTTTAAATTAGGTTTAACCAAGCCAATGTTTTGATTAGAACAAAGCAAAAAACTCATGATTTTCTGTATGAACTCAAGTATGCTTTTTCAAAAGAGAAAGAAAGAATTGTTTTACTAGCACTAAGGAATGCTGATGAATTCAAGTCTTCTAGTGAAATCTTGTCTCAGAATAAAAAATAAAAAGGGCTGGAAATGTGGCTAGAATGTGCTAGAATATCTCTGGTGTACATTGTATTTTTTAGGAGAGTCAAATGTACAGGTCAGGTTATATGAAATTGTGCAAGAGAATTTCCTACTCAAACATTAGTGGTGGCAATAAAAGATCTCAGTTCTTACTCCAAATGATTAACATGATCAATGCAAATCAAATTTAAAGTACCACGTCCAAAGTGATAGGGTGGTTATTAGAGATTTTTGAATTTTTTTCATAATTTAAAAACTACAAATAGCTAAATATGTACTATGGCTACAGTAGATGGACATTGATCTCTAATTTTGAAATGTAATAGATCTTATTTAGTGCTAAGGAACAGAGATTAAGAGTATGATATGGAATAAGGAGATGTTCTTTGACTTGGTTATCCATATGGCATACTGAATACCATTTCCCTACTAACAAGGGTAAGCTCTATTTTTATATTAAGTAGGTAAGTAAGACAGTAAACAATTTAGAGGAAATAGAGCACTACAGCTGCTTATCTTCCTAAAAGTACAGAACCATCTTATGATATTGCTCTTTACTTACTGTTTTATAGGGAATAAAACCAACCAGGCTTAAAAATCAGGAGTTCTCTTTTTAATCTAAATCTAAATTTATTCCCAGCAAATTTTTACTGCTGGGAAATCATAAACCTGCTTAGAAGTCAGAGTATAATTTTCAGACCATCTCTGTTATTTCTATAATTTGAATTCTGTATCATATCTTGCTTAAATTTTTTGGATGTTCATTTTAGATTCTAGAGGTGCTCCTTTTGCTTGTTATGATGAAGTAAATTCCAGAGGAGATGTTTACGGAAACTGCGGCCGCCACCAATGTTACATTCAGTATGTATTTAAAAATTATAATTTTATTAGGAATTCAGGTTGTAGGTTACTAAAATCCTAGACTATATCCTGTACAGAGTAATGGTATTTTTTGGATTTTCTTTATTATCTGATCTGAGCTGAACAGTATTTCACTACCTATGATAATGCATATGTATTCAGTGCTTATAATGCTAAGGCAACAGTGACCACATAAATAAGCTTCTATCTATGATTGTAATTAGTGAGACAGGTAATTAGTTTGCAATTTACATATGGCAGATACTAATTATAAATATATTTATATACATCAAATTTATTTAGCAATAAATACTTATCCCTTTTTATTTATAAAAAACTAAAGATCAAAAAAGAAAAACTAAAGATCAATGATTGCTCAGATTTCAGAAGAGGGCAGAAAAAAAGAGTCAAAGTCTAATGATTATTGATTTTTCACTGTTAAATTGCTTCATAAAGCAAAAGGCATGTTGTAAGTCATTGCTAAAAAGACTTAGTGAGAGAAAATGATTGAAATCTGGGTTTAAATTAATAAAACATTCTCTTGAATTTGGCTGTCTGGTAAGTTAAATAAGAGTAAGCTACATTTTCACATTAGGTAAAGAACTGTGATGGAAAGAAAACAATTGTTAGCTCAGCGGCATAAGTGCCTGCTTTGCAAATATGAGGTCATGAGTTTGGTTCCTGGCAACAAGAAAGTTAACAATTTAGAAGAAACAGAGACCTAACTGCTTATTTTCTTAACAATGAAGAAAATCTGTTATTTATTAACATGTTATTGGCTATCTGTTGTTTCATTGAATGATAAAATAATTTTTTCTTGTGTTTCTAGACATGCTTTATGTGGAAAATTAGTTTGCACATGGCCACACAAACAATTAGTATCACGTGTAAATTTATCTGTGGTTTATGCACATGTTCGAGACGATATATGTGTAGCTACAACTAAAACAGTAAGGAAGATAATTAGGGACTTATCACTAACTACAGTCCTTCTACCTGAAGACAGAGATGAAACATTTGTAGAAGATGGTACCATCTGTGGGCCTGGCCAGGTAACACACAGATTCTTTTTTTTTTAAGAGAATAAAACAGAATAGAGCTATTCAAAACAAAACAGTGAATGTGATATAGGATTTCAAAACAAGATAATTGGAAATCAACAATGGTTACATTAATATATCTTGTTATCTTTGAAATAGTTGACCATGCCTTCAGATATAATAAAATCAAACAGAATAAAACCCAACAAAATAGAAAAATGAAAATTATACAGGAAAACAAGATAAAAAGAAATTGACAATTGTTCCCACCTTCCCTTTTTAGATGTTTCCTCCCCTTTCACTTTCACCATATCCATTGTCAACTTTGGATCCCATTAACTCCTTCAGTTTTTTACATTAGGGAGACTACACCTATGTGAGTCTGAGCCATTTCACCCACGAGTATGATCTCAAGTTGCCTCCATTTACTATGAGAGTGTCATGATTATCCTTCTTTATAGCTGAGTAGCTTTCCATTGTATAAAAATACCATATCTTTCTTATTCTTTCTGTGGTTGGTAGGCAAGCCACCCCTGCTTTTCTCTGGTTCCCTGTTGCATAGACTGTTGTTTTCTCTCCTTTAATTTTTAGTCTATAAATTTTCTTTTGAGTTACATATTTCTTGTATAACATACATTGGTGGGTCTTTTCTCTTGATTCACTCTGTGCTTCTTTTTGTTGGTGGATTGAGATTATCTGCGTTAAAGGTGATGGCCAACACGCACGAGCTCATCTCTAACTCGCTATTTTCCTGTCACTGACTCCCTCCTTTTCCTCCTCATTCAGTTGCCTCCCCAACTCAGCCATCCCCCTCTGCCACTGTTCCTGGAACTGTGGTCATTTTATCTCTCTCTAACATGCCCTTTGTTATTGTTTGTAGGGTTAGTTTGGTGGACATGAATTCCTTCAGTTGTACCTTGTCATAGAAGTAGCTTATTTCTCCATTAATTTTGAAAGGTAGTTTTTCAGAGTACATCAATCTGTGTTGGAAGTTGTTTTCTTTTAGGACTTGAAATAATTCACTCCAAGCTCTTCTTGACTGGAGGGTTTGTGGTGTGAAGTCTGTCATGATTCCAATGAGTTTTCCTTTATAAGTGATCTGTTTCTTTTTTCTAACAACTGCTCTTGTGCTGTATTTCTGAGATCTTGATTATTATATGTTTGGTTGTAGTTTATTTTGGTTATGGTTAGTCGGAGTTCTGTATGCCTCACTTATCTGTAGGTCACCATGCTCTTGCTGGCCCACTGAGTTTCTCTGGATGGGGGGTGGGGTTGTCAAACTTACACCAGCCCACCGAGGTACTGCAGGTGGTGAAAGGGGATCACTGATGGTCCATCAGCTGCTGTGGCCATTTGGGTGTGGGAGAGGTGTGACCAAGGCTCTCCTGGGCTGCTGAAGTCATTTTGGTGTGGAAAACCAATGATATCCTTGGCTGCTGAGGATTTTTGGGTGTAGGGGAGGGGTGACTGGGGCTCTCCTTGTCCGCTAAGTCATTGGAACATGGGGAAGGGCAGCCCATGATCCTGGCTGCTGAGGTCTTTTGAGTGTGGGAGAGAGGCATCCAAAGGCTTCCCTTGGCTGCTGAGGTCATCCAGGTGCCATTATGTATCAATCATCTTTATCATGATTCACTGCGCTCTGTTTGCCAGTATGTCATTGAAAATTTTTGTATCTATACTTATTAAACAGATTGGTCTGTAGTTCTCTTTTTAGGCTCTTTTCTTCTTTGGGATTCTAGGGACTGCTAGTCTCTAGGAATGACTTTGAGAGTACTGTTTCCCTTTCAATTTCATTAAAGAATTTTATGAGTATTGGTTTTAGATCTTCCTGAAGATCTTGTAGAAACCATTGGTAAAACACTGGGTCTTTGGCTTTCCTTAATTGGCAGGTTTTTTCATCACTACCTCAATTTCATTACCTATTATTGAACTATTGAGGGTCTTCTTGGTCCAGTTTTGATAATTCACATGTATCTAGGATGCTATCCATTTCTTCTGGACTCACTAATTCATTAGAATACTGTAGTTGAAAATCTGAATATAGCAATGTTCATTATGATTTCACCATTTTATTTTTTGATTGCATTCATATATATCTTCTCTTCTTTTGCTAAGGTTGGCTAAGGTTTTACGTATTTTGTTTATTTTTTCAAAGAACCAGGTCTTTTATTCATTGATGATTTGTATTTTTTTAGTCTCATATTCATTAATTTCTACTCTTCACTTTTGAGTTTTTGTAGTAGCTTTGGATTTGGGTTGTTTTTTTTCTAGGACCTTGAAGAACACCATTTGGTTATTTGGGCCTGCTTTTTTTCTGGAGTGGGAATTGAAAGCTGTAAGTTTCACGCTTAAGTCTGTTGTTATTGTATCCAGTATATTCTGGTATACTGTGGTGGCATTATTGTTTGATACTGTGAATGATCTAATGTCTTCCTTGATTTCTTCTGTGACCCATTTTTTATTCAAGTGAACTTTTAATCTTCATATATTTGCATAATTTCTGTGGTTTCTTTTGCCCTTGATTTTTAGTTTCATTGGATTATGATCTGATAACATGTGTGGTTTAATTTCAATTCTTTTTATTCACTTAAGCAAGCTTTATACCCTAAAAATATATGGATTGTTTTGATGAAAGTTCCATTTACTGCTGAGAAGCTTGTGCATTTTGTTGGTGGAACATTCTATAGAAATCTCTTAAGCCAGTTTGTTTGAAGGCACGGTTTGACTTTGATTTTTTTCCTATTTATGATAGTAGGGTGTTGATTGTCTACCACAATTTCTCTACTTTTTTATTTTCAGCAGTATTTATTTTATAATGTTGAGTATGCTTGCATTTGTTGCATGTATATTTACAATTGTTATCTCTTCCAGCTAAATTGTTCCTTGCCAATGTATAGACATCTTTTCATCTTATCAAGTTTGCTGGGGGGGGGTTCTGATTTGTGTGAAAATAGGACAGGTCCTTTTTTTATTTCAGGATCCTATTGCATGAATATTGTTTTCATCTCTTTGATGTTGATTCCTTGAATTACTTTTTGGATTAAATGTGTTTCATATATGAAGCATGTTGTTGGGTTTTGTTTTTTGACCCAGTCTTCGTGTCTGTATCTTTTGATAAGGCAGTTGAGTTGAGACTCTTCATATTGAGACTTGTTACTGAAAGGTATTTACTTATTCCTGTGATTGCATTACTTTCTGTTGCTGATTTTTATCATTTTGGTTTGCTTCCCATCCTACCTGGTGTATTTATTCCACTCTACTCATTGACATCATTTTGTCTGTTTTAGGACAGTGATGGTGAACTTGTGGCACATGTGCCACAGTTGCCATGCAGAGACCTCTATGCTTGCAGGTGAACCAAGTTGTCCCAGCAGTTGAGCATCAGACAGGTAGTTGTTTTTTCTGAACCAAAACCTAAATGTTCAGGTTTTGACACTTTGTAATAAGTAAGTGGATTTTAGGTTGCATTTTGAGTATTTGCTCTCTAAAATGTTTGCCATCACTGGAGGGATAAACTTTAGAATTTTTTTGAAGTACTGTTAGTCAAGAATTCCTTAGCAGTGCTCTTTTCCACGGAAAGTCCCTATTTCTACATCAGTTTTGAATGATGATTTAGTAGTTTGGCTTGGAAGTTGTTTTCTTTTAGGACTTGATAGATTTTACTCCAACCTTTCCTGGACTTTAAGGTTTATGTTGAAGTCTGCTGTAATGGGTTTATCCTTGTGAGTGATTAATTGCTTTTCTCTGACAGCTTTTAAGATTTTGTTCTTCTGGTGAACTTTTGAGATTTTATCTACAATGCATTCTGGAGAATTTCTTTTCTGATCGTGGTTATTTCTTGTGTTATTTTTGTATCTTCTGATTTTTTACTTATTTCAATTAATCTTAGGTGTTTTCTTCACATCACTTAGCACTTGTCGAATTCATTCCACATGATCTCTTGTTGTATTTTTGTTTTTACTGAATGCATGGTCATCTGAATCAGCCCTGTATTCTAGTTCTGACACTTGCTTCTCACATTGGTTACTTCTGGTTCCCAGACTTCCAACAGAATTGTTAAACCCAGTTTTTCTGATTTGTATATTTTCATGGATTCTGATTCTTTGCTAAATTGGTTGCTCATGTTTTGGATCATTTTTGTCAGCTCCGCATGTTTTTGTGTCTTCTTTAAGCTCATTGATTATTTTATTAAGCTTGTTATTGGGCTGGGGATGGGGTAGAGCTATACTTGCATGCACAAGGCCCTCCATTCAATTTTGAGCCCCCTCAAATCATTATTTGTTTAATTACATTATTTTTATCTTGTTGAACACTTTACTGTTTTTTCTTTGTTTTTCATTTTATATAATTCATCCATTTTGTTTTTCAGTTTCTTATTGCAATGCCCAGTATATCAACTTTTTAGGAGTTATAGGATGCATTTTGTTTTCTCTTTTTTTTATATTTCTATGTGTGTGTGTGTGTGTGTGTGTGTGTGTGTGTGCATGTGTACTGTAGGTTGATAAATTATTGTGTAAAGATTTTGTTGTTAGTATGGAGTTCTCTTTATTTAGTGTCTGCTTCTCCATGAGGTGATCTTGGCTTTAGCTGTTTTTCAATATTTGTCTGTCTTTGGCCTAGTCAATTTAATAGCCTTTGACCCAGCTGCTGTGCTGCAAGGAGAGAATATCTACTGCTTATTTCTGTATCAGCAACTCCAATCACACATCTATCATGTACACTAAAACTTTTTTAAAAAACAATTTCACACATTCTTTCTGTGCCTCTTACTAGTCTGATTGTAATGGACTAGGGCATAAAGAGAAGGAAGCATAAGAAAAGCAAATATAAACGGAGGAAGTCCATCAGAAGACAGAGGAGAAAAAAAGAGACAAGATGGGAATATATTGGAATTATTTTTATAGTTGGAGTAAAGCACTAGTGTTGAGGGTTTGAGAGAATGTTTCTGGGAGTGGCAGAAGGGATTCGCAGGTGAGCAAATGTAGCTGGAGATTGAAATCAATTCTGAGGGTGTTAGCATCTGTTAATAGGGTAGGAGCTGGCTTATGTTTAGAGAGCCTATGCACAGTTTTGGTGAGAATTACACTGCCATGTCAATGAAAGCTATTGTTTAAATTAAAGTACTGGCTGATTCTTCTTCTGTAAGGGAAAATAAAGGGATAAGAAAGAGAACAAAAGGGAAAAAATCACAAAGACATATGAGAAAAATAAAATAATATCAACAACAACACTGCCACCATACAGCCACCACCATCACCATACAGTGCCAAGGATACAAAACCAAAATGACCTCGTAGTCTCGTTCAAACCAAAGAGATTTTCACAATAACGTCAATCTGGATTACAAATTGTTTTCTTTTAGGGCTTGAAATACCTCACTCCAAGCTCTCCTTGATTTGAGAGTTTGTGTTGAGAAGACTGCTGTGATTCTTATGGGCTTTCCTTTTAAAAAACTTTCATTTAAAAAAAACCAAAAAAGATAGAAATGATACAGAATTTTTAAAAAGTAGAAAATTCACACTAGTTAATATATTGCATATTGTTATAAAGCTATATTAGAAGTAGTTGGTCATATTACAATAAAACTCATACATGTAAATATTGTATTTTCTCCTTAGTGTAAAAAAACCTAAAAGAGTACTATGATCCAAAATGTACAAAAGGTATTGTGAAAACGAAAAGGAAAGAGAGTGCTCAAAGGGAAAGAACAACTGGGATGGATAAAGGAGAAAAGGAAAGAAGAGATTATATGTATATGTATATATATATATATATATATATATATATATACACACACACACACAAGATAGATAACTGTATTACTAATCTCTGTGAGTTTATCAAAAAAACATTTTGTGCATTTATTGATTGATGATTTTTTTTCCTTGCCTAAGTCTTGTAATCTTGGCTTAGCTTTATAAGTGACTTGCTTCTGTTTCTAACTGATTTTAATATTTTGTTCTTGTGCTAAGTATCTATTGCAATCTTGATTATTATATACCTCGGTGTAGATTAGTTTTGGTCATGACTATTTGGAATTCTACATGCCTTATTTATTTTCATGTCAAATTCTTTATAGATGTTTGGGAAATTTAATGCACTGCTTCTGTAGAGAAGTTTCCCCCCCTGGCATTTTCACTGCCTCCAGCCTTCTCGTTGACTCTGATGCTTCTAATGTTGCTTTTTTGTTTGTTTGTTTCATCTTGCAACTGCTTACTGATTTTTTCATGTTCTCTTGTTATTTTTAATCTGTCTTTCTTTTCATGGTCACTAGTTGCAATCTGCCTTCTAGATCTGATAGACTATTCTTTTCTTTGTTTAGTCTGTTACCTGCACTTTCAATAGAGGTTTTATTCTGTTTGGATCTGTTTCATGGCTTCCATTTGGTTGCTAGGTTGTGCCTGTATGGTTTCCTTCATTTTCCTAACTTCTATTTTTTAAATCTGTATCTACCCTAATATTTTTTCATTTTGAGCATTTCTTTTTGTGCCTGAAATGTTATTTTCTATAGCCTTTTCCATTTGCTTTTTCACTTTCATTACTGTTATTCTGGAAAGTTCGAGGGTATGACTTTGATTCTGTTTCATTGTGCTTCGGGCTTGCCTTGGGTAGGCTAGGGAACTGATTTGCATTTTGCTTCCATGTCTTGTCATTTTATATTTTCTATTTGGCATTTTATTTTCTTTTCTGTGTTGATTCCTGCAAAAATCTTATGGTAGATAGCTTTATCACTAGTATTGAAGCTATGCTAGAAGATATTTGCTTTTCAGGGATGTCTTCTAGATATAGGTGGTCTTTATGTCTATCCCAAGATCCTACCTTCCCAAGTTGTTAAGGATGAAAACTTGCTATTTGGTTCAGCACCTAGGTTTTTAGTTGATGGTTTAGATGATAGGTTTTAGGTGATAAGTATGACTCCATACAATCACAGTGTTAGCATATAAGGTCGAATAAAACTGTTTATAAGATGTATGATGACCTGGTTAAAGTCCCATAGTTAGCAATAACAATAGCATAAAGTACAGCCTAGCTACGTACAAACTGTGGTGACTATCTACTTAATATCTTTAACAATAGGAGAAAATTCTACAATTATATAACAAAATCCAACATACACTAGGAAATTGTGTGCAATATTATCTCCTTACTGGAGTGACATTAATCTGTTTTGAGGGTGAAGGTGTTAAGAGGGGTAGAGAACAAGATAGAGAGCTGATGAGGTCATTATAGAAGAAGCAAGACTGATCACCCAAGTTTTGTGCAGCTAGAGGACACAGGAGAGAGAAGGAATGAAACAGAAAGCCAAACAGTATTGAAATGTATCAGAAAGAGAAGAGACAGTGTTTACTCACATATAAATATAAATTTACAAAGTACTTGAAAGGAAGGAGATGAGTGGAAGAGAACAAAAAGAAAGGTAAGAATGAAATGGTGAAAAACAAAGAAGAAAGAGAAAAAATAAAAGGAAAAGAAAAAAATCTCCACAAAGAACCAAACAAAACTCAACCAAATAGGAAAAGGGTAACCAATCAGACAAAGAGAAATAAAAGTAGTAAAATTCCTCTAGTATTCACAGTTCTATGGGAGTGTTGTGGGAAAATTGAGTCAAAAGTAACCAGGCACTCAGAAGAAAAGAGGAAATTTTACTAGTGTTGGTGGGCCCCAGAGGAGTAGTCTCCAAAGTCTGAAGCAGTGATTATATAAAGTTTGTCTTTTTAATAGGGTAGTAAGTGTAGAGTTGCAAAAAACTGAGATAAGCATAGCTGAAGCCCATGGTATAATGTGTATATACCTTGCGGTGAGCACAAATATATGCAGCAAATTTGTTTTTAGCTCACTCATAGAACTTTTAATTTGATAACACATCATGTGTTTGAGTTGAGTTCAGTGGCAGAGAACAGAATAGCTGCAGATTTCTTCTTTCGTAGTGTCCAAGTCAGATCCCAGAAATGTACTGTGTATTCCAACCAAGACTATCAGGTGAGTTGTGCTGGGCATGGAGCTGATCTTGGCCTCTGGATGTGGGGCTAGGGCTGATCTTCTGTTTCTGGAGCCCTTTGATATAGAGTGGTAGCCTCCACCACTTGCATTCAGGGTGTCTGTGTGCTGAAGAACAATGTTGGTTCACCTAACTTTGCAGCTGCTGACGCCTCACTGCTGCAGTGGACGTTTCCACACCACAGGTCTCACCTGGGCCTGCATATGCACTCATGTCTGAGCCTGGTTTCCCTGGCCTGCTTCTGTGCCCCAGCCAGCTCCTGGACTGGTCCTATTTGTTGCTCCCACCTGATTATATGTGTGCATCTGTGCCTGGACCTGGTGTGGTCTCATGTCATACTTGTAATTTTAGGACCTTTTTGTCCCATCCAATATTTCTCACCCCTGGTTGCTCATAGTAATTGCATAACCCTGGAGCTTTTGATATAATGGTCTTATATTGAGCATTATTTTAAAACTGATCCTCAAATAGTTATTCAACTCAAAAGGTCAAATGATTTTCCCAATTACTTGAGAGAATCAAATGTACGTGATAGGAAAATATTACTTTCAGCTCCTTAGAACAGATCATATCTTTATTCTCTGAAGTTATACAGCTTTTCTCATTATAGTCACAATTAAGTATTTTTCCATAGTGTATACTCATGAATTACATGCCAGTTCTGGGGAATAAGAATTCATGGATTTTCTCTGATTTTTCTTATTATGAGTACCTATGTACATAATTTGTGTGACTTTATTTTTGTTTTATATTGCTTTGCCTCAGTATTGTGACAAATGGTTTTGTAAAGAAGTTCAGTTTATTAACAATGGATCCTGCAATGCTGAAATTCACTGTCAAGGCCGTGGGGTAAGTAAATTTATTGTTCATCCAAAGCTGTATGACTTTTTCACAATTAATTAAATAATTGGGGGGGTCTGAAAAATGATCTGAAGGCATTTTTGTTACTTTTATGCTATATCATGTCATTTTACCATCTATAGTTTGTACATTTAATCTTTTCTTAAGAAATTTACCAACTATTTATTAGGGAGCAAACAGAAGAAATATGAAGATGATTCCCTCTATAACTGTGAGGGGTGGATGTGTGCTAACCCTATGTAGTGCTTTGTCACCATATTAATATTTTTTTTAAAAAAAGAAGGTAGACAGTAGCTAATAATTTCATTAGAATTTTATTGGAAGCATTGATTAGTATTTAGAGTCTGGCCTATCCTGCCTAACTAGTAGGTTAATAACAATTAGAAGCATGTTACTATTAATTGTGAGGTATTTGTGTTTGGCTGTGGTTGGCATTGAATAAAGTAAAAGAAGAAGATGAAGAAAAGGAAAAAAAGAGATGGAAGTGGGGGAAGAAAAGAAAGAAGAGGAAGAGGAAGAGGAGGAGGAGGAGGAGAAGAAGATATTTGATGACAGTTAAAATGTACTTTCTAAAGTACAAGCAGTTCCAAAGGAAATTTGGTTAATCTCCCTAAGATAAGGTTTCTGCAATGAGATACTATATGGAATAGTATGCACTATTAGTCTCCATCAAAAACCATCTTTGTAAAAAAAATCATTCCTTTTTTGTTAATATCAGACACTTAGTTATCATATATTACAAGCCATGTAAATTGCTCCCACCTGTTTTAGGCTATTTTTCTTCCCTCTTTATAATAAGGACAATAATTTACATACACATTTCAAGGCTGAATTATTTTTATTTTTTAACTCTTTATATGTTCTAGATAGAAGTCCTTTGTTTGAGGGACAGTTGACTAAGATATTTTTCCAACTCATGGGTTTTCTTTTTACTCTGTTGGAGATTTCTTTTGACATACAAAATCTTTTTTAAATTTCTAAAAAATTTTATTCTGAAAAGAATAAAACCAAATGAGAAAGAAAACAAAACAAAACGGGATCATTCAAAACAAAAGAATGGACATAGTACAATATTAAAACCACAACACAAGGTGATCTACAATGGTTACTATGATGTCTCTTGTTATCTTCAATAGAATTGTTATATCATCAGGCATAATATAATTGAACATAGCAGCACATAACAATATTAATAAAAACAAAGCATTGGAGACATTATAGGACTTCAAAGCAGGTAATAGTCAAACCAGAATGGGTATCCTAGTGAATCTTGCTGTCTTCAGAGTAGTTGCCTATACTCTCAGATTTGATACTATCAAACAACAGATTCAAATAAAATCAGTCAAAATCAGTCAAGACAAGACAGCGATCTAACAAACCAGGTTCAAATAAGACAGTGTAAGTAATACAGGGCTTCAGATTAAGTTAATAGGAAATTAAGGATGGTTACCAGAGTATATCCTGCTGTTTTTGGAATAGCTGTCTGTGCCCTCAAGTCTAGTACAAGTAAACAGACTGGAATAGCATATGATCAAACTAAACAGAGCGATGAGAACAATGTGGGCTTTAAATCCTGATACACTATTAACAATATCCTCTGCCTTCCTTTTTTAGACAATTCTTCCTCTTTCACTTTCACAGGGTGAATTGTACATTTTGGGTTCCATTAATATTTCCTTTAGTTTTTAGATTAGGGGGGCATCCCACTATTTACCTAAGTAGTTGTGAAACTTTTTACCCCTGAGCTTGATTTTAAGTTGTATTCCTTTAACTACAAAAGCCTCAAGTTTTTCCTTCCCTACAGCTGAATAGTTGTCTACTGCACAAAAGCGTGAGGCCTTTCAACCTATCTACAACTGCTAGACAAGTTGCACCTACTTCTCTGTCACATAGAGCATTATTTTCTCATATTTGCCTTTCAGTCCATGCACTCTCTTTTGGGTTGATTATATTCCCTATGAAGAGCATCTCAATGTATCCTCTCTCCTGATTGACTCTGTCTGTGTTTCTTTTTGTTAGTGTATCAAGACCATCTATGTTAGAGAGTATAGCCAACCTTCTCTGCCTCATCTCTGCTCTGTTATTTTTCTGCCATTGGTTGTCTTTTCTCCTTCATCCTGCTGTCTGTCCCGTTCACTGAGGCCTCTCTGCCACTGTTCCTGAAACCCTAGTGTTTTTTTCTGTTTCTAGAATGTCCTTCAGTATTTTTTGTAGGATTGGCTTGGTGGTCACAAACTCCCCCGGTTCCTCTTTGTTATGGAAGCATCTTGTTTCTCCATTTATTTTGAGAGATATTGTTGCAGGGTACATCAATCTGGGTTGGAGGTTATTTTCTTTCAGGGTTTGAAATACTTTGCTCCAAGCTCTTCTTGATTTGGTTTATGTTGAGAAGTCTGTTGTGATTTTGATGGGTGTTCCTTTATAGGTGATATGTTTCTTTTCTCTGACAGCTTTTATTATTCTGTTCTTGTGATGAATTTATGGGATCTTGATTATTATATGTCTGGATGTAGATCTGTTTTAGTTGTAGGCGGCTGGAGTTCTGTATGCCTTATTTATCTGAATATCATTTCCTTTTCCTATGCTTGGGAAGTTTTCCTTAATTATTTCTGTGAATAGCCTTTGTATTTCATTTGTGTTTACCCCTGCTTCTTCACTCACATTTTTATTCTTAATTTATAGATCTTCTTGTCATCTTCTATCCTTTGTATTGTTACTTCCTGGTTCCTTGTTATTTTTAAGAGATCTTTGCTTTTGTGATCACACATTGCAAACCTGTCTTCAAGTTTTGATAGTCTATCTTTAGCTTCTTTCAAGCAATTTTGCCAGCTTTCAATGGAGTTTTTGATTTCCTGGTAATCTCTTTGAATCTGTTTCATGCACTATAGATTTATAAAATATTATTTGTCGAAGGTTTCTCTCCTTTTTTGTGTTCCTCCACTCTTCCATTTGTATCTTCTTGAGAGACTCTTAGCATTTCTTTTATATTAATCTTCTTATATCTTGCTTCACTTGTATTAATATTTCTGCTTTGAGTTTTTCTATAATGTCGTGAAGATATTTCTTTATGTCAGCTGGTGCCATATCCGATATTGCATGTTTGCTGCTCTCAATCTCTTCTGTGTTTACCTCTCCTGGACCCATATTCCCTGGGTTGGTGGCTGAGGACTTTTTCCTGTTTCTTCCTCTTGTCGTTTTTCTGGTTTCTTCTTGACAGGTGTATGGTGGAGGTCCCAGGCCGTTTCTGTATTGGTTACAGTTACTCTGAAGTGTGCTGGCTAGGAATTTCTGCCCTCTCCAGTTTGCTGCTGATCACTGACGTATAAGCAGGGGCAGTGCAGGCTGGCCCCTTCCCTCAGAGCCAGTGAGTCACTGGGGGTCTTCACCACGTTAGTGTGTGCTGCATACACAGAATCAATTTAGCACAATTTTGGGGGCAACTTCATCCCTGGCTATTGGGTCTCGCTCAGGGCATGAAACAGGCCAAGCAGTTCCCACCAATCTGCTCTGTGGGAGGAGCTTGAGAGGAGAATATGCGACTAAAGTCACTGCAGCATCCTGTTCTGGCTAGTCTGCCCAGTCCCAGAACGTCCTCTGTTGGAGCCTCCTAGTCTATGACAGTGTCCCCGTTCCTCTCACTCACCACAGGTTGATGCAGGGCTTCCGGCCAGTCCCACTCTCAACTCCATTTGGTTCGCCAATTCCCGCTCTCAGAGCTTTCGTGCACTCTTTCTTCCTGCTGTGCCATTTGGGACACAGCAGTGGCAGCAGGAAATTCAAATTGCGGCTTCCAGAGGTGCGGGTTCCAGCTTCCGTGCTGAGATTTTATCTGTTCCTGTTACAGCATCGGGATTGCATTTCCAGTTGGTTTCTCTCAGCTTAGTTTGTTCTTTGGTCGGCAGAGTATATCTCCCCTTGCTTAGGACTCCTCACACTGCATCATTCCTGGATTCTAAGCTGGCGATCTCAGAGAGCCTCTGTAGCTGCTGTTATCTATCTGCCATGTTCTCCTGGATGTTGGATTTTGTTTCTTAATCCACTTTGCCAGGCTGTTTCTTTTTATTGGTTAGTTGAGCCATTTACATCAATGGGTATAACTGGTATGTACTGACTTATCTTTGTCATGTTATCTTTCTGCTGTTGGTTCGCTATTTTTTCTCTCTGTTTCAGTATTTTCCCTGTTTGGTGGTTTCCTTCTTCTGTTGTTATTGGAACTGTAGTCATTGTATCTCTTTCTAGAGTGTCTCTCAGTATGCTTTCTAGTATTGGTTTGGTGGTCATGAACTTCTTCAGTTGTTCCTTCTCATGACAGTATTTTATTTCTCCCTCAATTTAGAAAGATAGTTTTGCACAGGGTACATCAATCTGGGTTGAAAGCTGTTTTCTTTCAAAACTTGAAATAATTACCTCAAAGCTCTTCTTGACTTGAAGGTTTGTGTTGAGAAGTCTGCCATGATTCTGATAGGTTTTCCTTGCTAGGTGATCTGTTTGTGTTCTCTGCCCACTTTTAGTATTCTGCTCTTGTGCTGAATTTCTGAGATCTTGATTATTACATATCTGAGTGAAGATTAATGTTGGTTATGGCTGAGTTTCTATATGTATCACTTATCTGCATATCATATTCTTTTCCCATGCTTGAACATTTTTTTTGCTATTATTTCTGTCAATGTCATCTCATTTTTGTTGCTTCCTGATTTTTCATTGACACCTGTCAAAATTATGTTATTTCTCTTTGTATCATTTTGAATCTGTGGAATTGTTGTTTCCTGGTTCCTTGTTTTATTTTTTTTAAGAGATCTTAGCTTCCATCCTGTCTTCAAGGTCTGAGACTCTATCCAACTTCATTCAAGCAGTTTTTCCAGTTTCAATGGAATTTTTAATTTCCTGAATATTTGTTTGAATTTGTTTCCTGCATTCTAATTCTGTTTTATATTTTCCATTAAAGTTTATATCACTTCATTTCCTCATGTTTCTCTGTTTTTATCTACATATTCTTTAGACATTCAGCATTTCTTTCATAATGTTTGTCTTTTTTTTCTGAGAGGAGATTTCTGATCTGATGCTTCATGGAGTTGTGTCTTTACTTCAGTAGCTATCATTTCAGAAAGTTCAGTTGTGTGATTTCCAGGGTCTTCCATTTCAGTGTTTCCTGAGTTTCTTCTCAGTGGCTGGAGGTCTGAGACTGCATCTTGCTCTTTCATTTTGCCACTTTCCTCGGGGACCTGTGTGGCTGGTCAGGAACCCTCCTGATAGCCTGCACTGGGATGCTGGGCTGGGCAGAGCTTGTGTAATCCATTACTTGTGTGGATATAGGAGAGATGCACTCCCAAACTATGGCACCAGGGCCTTGTGCTGTGATGAGCACAGCTCAAAATCTCTAGGACCTGTGATTTCTCTTTGATGTACAGCTCTGGACCTCTGGGCTAGGCAGAGCTCAGCATCTCTGGGACTTGTGCTGCTGGTAGGATGTTCCCATGATGGATTTCACTGGGATGCTGAGCTGCCAGAGCTTGGATCCTCTAGGACCCATGTGGCCAGAAGGGATGCATCACCATAGTGTAGTGCTAGGGCCTTACGCCTGACTGGGTAGATTTCTGAACCTATGGTACCCACATGGTAAGGTGAGGTGCACCCCTGACTTTGGCACCAGGCTCTTGTGCCTGGCTAGGCAGAATTTAGAGCTTCCAGGACCCATGTGGTTAACCAAGATGTACCTCTGGAGTATCATACGGAGGCCTTGCACCTAATTATTCTGGTAAATAAAGTAATAAAATTTATTTAAAGGATAGAATCTGATGAATATGTGATTTTATTCATGAGTTTCTGAGTAACAAAGAGTGCTAGGTCTTAATTAGACTAGGGGACTAAAACTAAGGTCAGGGAGTTTAGTTACGAAGACTTTAAAATTCTAAAAGGGACACTGAAAACTGTTGAAATAGTAAGTGAATTAATGATGTAATAAAATGCTTTTAAAATTTTGCATAGTGTTCCAGAATACCTCTATTTGTATTGATAATGTTTGACATAAGTTTAACAACATATAAATGTGCTTATATGTAAATAAAGAAAATCATTTTAAATATTTTAATTCTGATATGAAGTTTCAAAAGGTAATCTTTGTTTAACAAAGTTTGATTATTTCTTTTTCCTTAGTGATTTAACAATTTCTTGAGGGCTGCACCTTTTGATTCTCAGATCATCAGTACATGGAATAAGTGGGATAGAAAATGTATGTTTAAATACAGTCTTACTGAGACTATTTTAAACATTCATTTAAATATTTCCAATATGCAATAAGTGAATGTATAAAAATCATTACCTTCAAGCCATAATTAGGTTTTATGCCTACTGTTGTTGTTTTTTGTTTCCATATTACAAATAAACACTTGTATATTAAAAATTGATGTTTCACAGATGGAAATTATTCCTTTTTATTAATTTAGATTTGCAACAATCTTGATAATTGTCACTGTCACAAAGGGTTTGTCCCTCCTGAATGCGCACCGAAGAAAGGACAATTTGGAAGTCTTGATGATGGCCATTTGGTAGAAACAAGTTAGTATCCTTAAAATTGCATTAATTAAATAAAACTCATAATTGAATAAATTATAGATTTGCAGGTATATTACAAAGCAACTGATGCCAACAAACATGACTTTATAAAGTGATCAAGTGAGTTCATACTGTTCTTTCTGTATCAGCACTGACATTGATAACTAAAGAAAAATTGTGTACAGTGTCAGAAAATTCCCAAAGTGGAAATTTCATTGTGTATAATTTGTCCTGTAAATTAAGATAGTTCACTGGATTGTTTCAAATACTCCTATTTTTCAATAGTGTGAGCCATCTTTTCCATATGATACTGATGCCCTTGAAAGCATTCAGTCTGACTTTTCTTCTTGTAGGCTTCATAATAGCTTTTCTGTCTGTGTTGTAAGGGCTCCAATTAAGCTTTTGAAATTTGCTCTTTTACACTTCACTTCGTTTGTTCTTGAGTAGCATTCTGAGGTCAAACAAACATGGATGAGACTGGGAAAAACTAGGGGTTGTCCTTTGTTTCATAAGGTATTGACCTTTTGGAAGATAGGGCAACAGTTGGGCCATCCACTCTACCTGCCTTCCTATGGGCCTCAGAAAGCAGTTATGAAAAGCCTTGGGCACAATTTTGTGTACTTGGATGTTATGAGGCTACCAAATTTTTAGATGCAACATACAATCAAATCACGTGTCAAGCTAAAAGAAAAGCATAATGATCTAAGATATGATATATGTGAGATGTGGAATGCATAAATTATTATTTTTACAAAACATGGAAGATACATTTATTTGAATTGCATATTTTTCTGTGTTTTCTGTCAAGTTGCATAGATATCATTGTTTAAATAAAACAAAAGGAGTAATACACTCTATGAATTAATAGTATTTCATAGTACAGCTAAACAAATGCTGTTTCTGAGAAAATTATATCAGCATTTTATAATAAAAAAACATAACTTCCCATGAAGCAGTAATTTAACTTTTAAAAAAACCTCTTTGTTGGATGTTTAAATTATATAGGCTATATTATTACATACTGTAAAAGTACTATTTACAAATGTAAGAATTTTAGAGGACATAAGTGCAATAGGAGTCATTAGATAGATATGTTCTTATACATAAATGTTCCTTTTATATATAATAAAAATCATATGCTTCTATTTGTCCTATGATTCAATCAGGTATTTTTACCTTTTATGTTTCATTATGATAACACTTCTCTGAACTGCCTGTATCTTTTAAGATGTCCTTAAAAACATATATATATATATATATAAGCAAAACTGACTAAAGTCAACTTCACAAGTAATTTCTTATCCCACATTTTAAAATAAGATTTTATGGCAGGACAATATGTTAACATAGTTCCGGTATCAGGCAACAGTGATAATCATCTTGTACACATACATATCTAAGGAATATCTCTGTCCATTTCATAAAATGAAAAATTCAGATTAAGTCTATGTACATAGAGGAAACTGAAAGTAACTTAATCTTGACTGTCAGTTTGCTCGGTCAAGAGACAGGAGGGAGCTTAGTAAAGCGTACTGCGGGGTGTGTCTCCATCGGTAATGGAGATGTGACCTTAGGGACTGTATTTCACCCTGGCCCTTTCCTTTCTTGTCACTTCTTCCATCTCTCTGTTTCTTGGATGTTACTGACCAATGCAGTAACCAAAAGCTTGCATTATGAAACTCTGTATCCCAAGCTGAGATGCTGTATCCCACTTCGTGTAATCTGTAAGATATGCAGTGTATTTAGCAGGTGAGATTTCCCTCCTTTCTGTAGTAAGATATGTATTATAGACTCAATAGAAGTTGCAAATATTTAAATTCCTAGTGGTAGCTAAATGTGGATGTAGATACATCAAGTCTGCAGTGTTTGTTCAGAATGGTAACGGTCTTTTGTTTAGAGAATGAATAATAAGATATGCTTATATCTGTTCTGTACCCAAGCTTACTCAACAATAGTTGTTTTGCCAGGACATTGTTGTCTTTTGGCAAAACAAATTACTTGATTTGGATGACAAATATCTGATTGGTTTAGAAGTACTTGATTATATTTTCCTAGACATGTGAACTTGTCATATTGCACATTCTGTTACCATATGTGCTTTCATAACCCCTTCTCCATCATGTCCAGTCCCAAATCATTTTTTTGCATATTGTGCATTGTTCCTTCCTCCTGTAACTAAAATCACAGTCATTTTGTCTAGTTTAGTGGTATTTGAGTTGTTACAGTTTTGCTAGTACAGCTGCTCCCAATTACATCATCTGAGTTGTTAATTAGCACAGCTACTGTAGTCCCAATAATGAAAACTTAAATTATATCTTAATACAAATTACAATAGTTATTCCACAGATTAAGCCAAAGATGGACTGTTAGCATTCATAAGTTCAAGGTCTTTAAATCACATTACTCAAGGTGAACCACAGATTGTGGGTTCCATAATCTATAATGACTATAGAAGATAAAAAATCTGTGCTATGTTCATTTGACACTGAAAACGTTTGCTTTTAATCCTTATATTTTTATATGGATTTTGTTCTTTTATGCTACTGTCTGTAAAAAGCCAGATAGTTCCTATCCTAGTGAGGGATTCACCAGTATGTGAGATGTTCGGTACTACAACAAGGACAGTCTTAGAAAAGCCTACGTGTATGTAACTGGTACCCTCTGGGTCCAGATGGCAGTAGGAAAGAAAGCCTTTCACTAGTGAGCCTCCACTTACTCTGCTCCAGACCTGGGGCTCATGGCTGTACCTGGAGCTCCCTCTGCTGGTGTGGTACATGGCTGCATGTTTTGCCCCTTCACTTAGAGGGCCTCGCATCTAGAATAGGAATCTCTTTATGTCTTTTGATGCTCCTGGGACTTACCATGGAAGCAATCCTTACGATCCTAATCCATTTGTCAGTATTAGGAGGCGAAAACTGTCTTAAGGAGCCCAGGTTTTGTTATTTCTCTTGTTCTATTGATTTTGAACCTCACTGATTTATATTAATAGGATAAGCCTGGAAAGTCCTCAAATTATGGATTATATGTGGTATTATTATTTGTAGTTAGATGCACTATCAACTCTTGTACTACTTTATGGACATTTTCAAAGAATGCTAAAAACAAACACACACATTAGTACATGTACGCACACACCCACACATATATACAACTGTAAACATAAACATAATATTTGAGTGCTTATGGATATGAGAACCCATTTTTGCAAATTCTATAATCTAAATACACATATTTCAAACATTTATTTGTCTACTTATGTAGAATTTTCGTCTCTTCTTTGGTGGTGCTGGGGATTGAGCCCAAGTCCTCACAAATGCTAACTATGTGCTCTGCCACAGAATTAATTCCCCAGCCATAATGTAAAATTATAAAAAGTATGTTTTAATCTCACATTATATTTTTCTTTTAATACTTTTTATGTAATCCTAACCTACCAGAGATTACCACTAATAATTTCATACATTATTCCTATTTTCAAGGATTACTATTAGTCTTTTTAATATTTGACAAGTATAAGAGGCCGAAAAGTGATATTCTGCTTACAGTTCCTCAATTCTGTGAGGCCTTCTTTTTCCTTTACGATTATAAGAGATGTGTAATTCTGCCACTTGACGTGTAGTAACCTTGTCAATCTACTCTCTTGGTTTGTTTGATTTTTTTATAGCACACACACAAATGTCCATTTTTAATTATGGTAAATTGCACATTGCAGTGGTTTCCATTTTAATAATTTAGTATAAAGTTCAGTGGCATTAAGTAAATTATTGTTTTACATTTATGTGCAACCACATCCTTCTTCAGAAATGTTTCAGTCTTATAAAACTGATGCTCTATACCAGCGGTGGGAACCTACGGCCTGCCTGCCAGAGAGGGCTGTTTGTTACATCACTGAAAGCTCTAAAGGGTTCTCCATCACTGCTGCCAGTTAAACACCAAGTGCCCATTCCTTGGCTTCTCAGATCCTGGAACCTACCATTTTGCTTTTTCTCTGTAAATTTTTCTACTCTACTTGTCTTACATAGTTAGAATCATACAGTACTTGTCATTTTGTGACTTGTCTATTTGTTATGGTTTGTGTCTAGATGTCACCCCAAAGTCTCACGCAGTCATAGGGCTTTTTTAGGAGTAGCTGAGCCTGGAATGTGTGGTTGATTCCTAGTGCAATGCTGGGACCACAGGACACTGGAATTAAGGGTGTTTGATTGGATTGGTGGATTTTGCTTTTGTTGCCTTCTGCTACTATGAACTGTTGCCTCTTGGCCATGTAACCCTGCCTTGGAGCCAAGGAATTATGGACTGAAACCTCGACAAACTGCGAGCTAAATAAATCTTTCCTCCTTTTACTTTGGGTGTCGGACACTTTATCTCAGCAGTGAGAAAAGTGACAAACACATGTGTTTCACTTGGTATGGTGTCCTTAATATTCAGACACGTTACAGCATGTTTCAGAACTTCACTGACCTTTAAAGGTTACATAATATTCTTGAATGGTTACACATTTTGTTTATGTACTCATTTGTTGACAGACGCAAGTTATTTTTACATTTTGATTATTATGAATAATGACTATGATCACATGTTTATAAATACTAGGCATAGTAAAAATGTGTGTGAAATGCTCGTTGCCATCGCTCTGCCTCACATTACTCCCGCCCTGGGAATACATTTAAACCCTAGTTCTTGTCATTTCTGAGGCAGGACTCAGGATCTTCCATTTTGCTTGTCTTTATGACATGTGATCAAAAGTGCAGAAATGGAAAGGCAGGCTTGGAAAACACATGGCAGTGCATCCTTGTCCGTCTCACTCACTGGATCCGGTACTGCGCAAATTCTGGCTCTTACTCAAAGTCAACATCAACAGCAAAGATAGATGTTCCTTTGAGACACTAGGACATTGAGGCAGTCAGAAGAGCGTGACTAAAAACACCCGTGAAAGCGGACTTCACAAAATGGCAAGAATGAAGAGATGAATTATGTGCTCCAAGTGAGGGACAGTGTGGGTATTAATGGCAGTGTGTCTTAACGGTATTAAATTGTTTTCAAAAATTAAAAATTAAACACGCACCAATGTTTTCACTTACACCTGCCATATGTCAAGACTTTATGTTCAGTTCTTTTGAGCATTTGCCCAGAAGTGAAATTTTTAGATCATCTAGTGATTTTATTTGGAAATTTTTGAGGAATACTCTGCTACTTGACAGCAGTCGCTGCATTTTGCACTCTCCCCTCATGATCAAGTTTCTCCACGTCCTTGCCTGCACGTGTTCTGTGTTAGCCGGCTTCCTGATAAGTGGGAAGTGGTGTCTATTTGTGTTTTTATTTCTCTGTAGGTACTGAAGCAGTTCTAGAAGCATTTTTTATGGATCAGGAATTATTGTTTTAATTTTTAAGTCTGTTATAATTTTTTTGAAAATTGGTATGAGAAGAAGATATTTTCTGTCTGTCACATTGCTTCTTAAATATAGAAAGCCTACTGAGTTTTGGGTGTAAATTGTGTCAATGAAATGTTACTATTTTTAGAAAACTTTTAGGTAATGTTTCTGGTTTGACAATGTTTAAATGATGTAAAATACAATTAATTGCCCCATTTTTAAAATAATAATTTATCTCTCCATCTCTTCGGTTACTGTCCTTTCCTTTATCCTCTCTCCCTTTCCCATTTTACAATTTCAATGGATAATTCATTCAGAAATTTAAAAATCATGAAAATGATATTCATTATTTTATTCTTTGGAAAAATCTCTAGTTTTTATCATAAAAACTCCTACCTTTTATGAAACATATTTTGCTTAGAAAATATTCATTCCTTCTAAGTAGTTTTTAAAAATAAATATATTTTTAGATTCATATATAGCATCTATTGAAATGATCATATATTATCTTTGAAACTTTTAAATATGACATTGTTATTTTTCGCTCTGCAGCTCTTGAGATCATTGGTCGTGAATGTGGTTGAGAAAAAACTTTATAGGAAATTCAAAACTATTTTTTCCTCCATAGAATATCCTGGACTTTAAGTGTTATTGTACATTCCTTCTTAAAACACACCATATTGGTCTTTTGGTCTTTCAGGCTACCATAATTAAATGCTGCAAGCAAAGGGTTCTTTCTTGGTACCAGGGATGTAACTCAACTATCGCATGGTTGCCAGGCAGGCGCTTGTGCTGCTGAGCCAAATCCTTACCCCTCAAGCCAGGCATCTTAACATACATTTATTTTCTAACTTCTGGACGCTCAAAGTCCATATTGAAGGTGCTGGCAAATTTGGTGTCAGACGAAGGCTCTTTTCTTGCTTTGCAGAAAGGCTTCTGACTACATCTTTACGTGACCTCTCCTGTGCATGTGTGTGAAGGAGAATTTCTTGTTTGCCTTCTAAGGACAGCATTGCTATCAGGCGAGAGCCTACCCTAAGACTTCATTTAACCTTAATTACCTTCCACAGCCCCATTTCCTGATACCATTGCACTGGGGATTGGGACTTCCAGATATGAGTTTAGAAGGTGACAGTTTTATCCATAATATTATACAATGTGAACCCAAAAATTCTTGCCTTTCTTACGTGCAAAGTGAGTTTCTATCCCAACATCCCTCCAAATATTCACTCATTCCAGCCAGTCGGAAGTCCATAGTATAAGTGAGATCTAAAGTATGATTCTATGTAAGATGAAAATTCTTCAAAGCTGTGACTCTGTGAAACCAAACAAGTGATTGTGAAGTACAATGGCGAGATGGACCTATGTAGGCTGTGTACTCCAAAGAGGAATGGTGGGAAGGAAGGAAGGGTTCCGGGTCCCAAGCAAGTCCACACCTACAAGGTAAAGAGTAAAATAAGGGCAAACTTTTTGGAGAAGGGAAAAGTGGGATCAAAGAGTGAGAAGTGGAGGGGAAAGGGGATAAAAATGTTGAACATATGTCAATTACTTACCATTTCCCCAAAATGAACATAACTATTATGTAATCCAAATGAAAAAGAAAAAAAAGCTAGCAAGGCAGGATCCGTTGAATCTTGAAACTTGAGAGTGGTAACACTTAGCGTTGTGTTTCCCCCTCTGCCCTTGATGACAGGCCATGACTCCGCTCCTTCAGTTCTGGAGAGCTGCCCCATCCGTGCTGTCTTTGTAATGGTTCTACTTACGATGCACTGCGTTGCGGCATCCAGGGCCACAGACACAGAAGAGGGGTCCCCTTCCTCTGAAACCAAGGGGAGGCTGCTGTGCCTCCTTGGTTTGTAGGGGTGATGGCAGCCCCAGTGATTATGGAGGTACCTGCCAGCTCACTCTTCTCCTTTCTTAAAAGATACATCATTTTCGTAGCCAGGTAGCTCTGCTATCCCAGTCTGAACCCTTGAACCAGAGTGACAGCGCTTCTGCTGGTATAAATCTTATCTCTTCTGGTTAATCCGTATTCCTGACTCCTGCTGAGATGGCTGATTTAACCCATGGTTCATACCTATTACATCTTCATCAAATGATTTTCAGACCATTTTTGGTATTAACTACAGAGTATGTTTTGTTGCTTTGTGAAATATGGATAAGATGAAAATTGCTCCACAATTGCTTTTTAATCCATCTCATCCCTTTGGCATTTTAACATAAGTGATCTGGAAGACACGAGTCATGGCTTCGACATTTTGCTTAGAAATCGTGGCTATCTGTACAATTTCGGAACTGAGTTCCATCCTCCACAGAACATTAGAATATCATTTAGCCAAGGTTTTTTTTTTAATTTTGTCATGGACATAATCTTTTATTTCTTGTCGAATAACATGTTCCTTTTTTCTTCTGTCTGAGCCTGGAAGCCTCTTTAATATTCATATTCGGCCAACATTCTGTTCATGATTGTTTATGTATTCTCGAAGAAGATGGAAGCTTTCTTTCCAGCCCTCTCTCCTCTCTTGGCCCTCTCCAGAACCAATGCGTATACAACAGTCCTTTCATGGTAACATAGGCTTTTTCAGCATGCACCTTATAACTACTCCAGTCTTTAACCAGTATTAACCAGTTCAAAGCAACTTCTGCAGGGTGAGTGAGCAAGTTGGAAAAAAGATTAAATAAATTTGCAAATATTATACAATCTAATGAGTTAAAAAATATCAGTAAAACATGAGTAATGGCATATTTATATACATTGGTTAGGTATTTTTTATTGTTCTCATAATGTAATCATCATATATGGATGTTTAATGCTTGGGGATGATGTTGGTAATGCTATCCTTTTTACCTTTTAATTTGGCTAATGAAGTGTCTAAGACAATTTAGAATCAATATTTTCCATTCCAGCAAAAACAAGTGGATTTCGTAAAATTAACATGAGGAGAGGATATGTTGTTCTCTCAACAAAAAGATTTCAACTCATTTTCTACATTGGTATACCTGTGATAATTATTGTTGCTGCTATTTTAATAAAGCAGAATCAATTGGGAAAGTTGTTCTGCAGAGGGGAAAAAGAGCACATGAGGTATGTGTATACATATATGTTTATATATATATGTAAATAATGTGTCTGCATATTTACTCATTAATGTTGAATAAGTCAAAACTAGTAAGTATGTTTTATTAGGAATATCTAAGACTATAGACAAGGCAATATTAGGAAAATTACAGAGATACATTTGAAGCTGATTTAATGTTCACTGTTTTCCAGTCTTATTCATCACGAAAACCACTCAGTATGCCACCAGAATCCCTGTAGGAGGCGATCTGTCTGCCATGCAGGTTTCGTTAGCTTCCTAAGTCACTGAGCCAGTCAAAATAGCCATGTAGCCAATGGGCTTAATAATAAGTGGCACTGTAAATCAAGGAAGAAATATAAGGGATGCTGTTAGCTTAAAGAAGAGCTTTCAAATAGTCCTCTAACATGAGATTTAAGATTTTCTCAACCTTAAAACTGATTTTTATCAATTTTATAGTTCTGTGTCAGAAGATGGAAGCAGGAGCGTCACGTTATCTGCCACCGAAAGGTAAATGTAGAATATACAAATGTAAAAGAAGGTGTGTGCTACCATCCTAGCATCTATAAATATATAAATTGTTCTTTGTTTTTAGCATTGGCAGGAAAAATTTTTATTTTGGTGGGATTTTGTTGTCGTATGAACAGATGCTGGCTACCGGGGCTTCTTATGCACTTAACAGTTATGCTATTGTAGCAAACATTGCTGTTATTAATATAGAGTCTTGGGATTCATTTGCTTTCCTGTTTTATATCGTCTCAAAAAGTAAATTGAGAGCTCAGATTGTGGAAGAATTAGACAATCAAATAAAGTGACTTCGTTTTTATAACATTGGATAACCCCTCTTGCATGTTAGTACACAATATTTCCCTTTTGAAAAGGTAGACAGGAATGTATATTTTACTTACCAGTCAAGATTATCTTTCAAGTTTTTTCTGCATCATTGCAGTATAAAGTTATGTGCTGACCATGCAACATCATTTAGTAAATACTATATTGACACAAATATCTGAACTGAGAATTATGTGAGAGGCACTGTCAATTATAGTTATCCTAATTCTATTGTCAAGGCAGACGTTTTAAAATCTATACAACACAGGTACGTCTCTCCTTTCTAAAACAAAACTACATTTGATCCTAAAGTTTTAATCGCAAGGAGATGCATGTTATAGAACAGACAATAATGAAAAATGTATTTATTACTCCTATAATTAATTTACTATAAAACAGTAATTACACTCAAATTTAGTGTGTAGAAAAAAAGGATAAAGAAACATGTAAGAATAAAAATAAAAATACACAAAGACAAAAACTGAGTATTTGGACATACTCAAAATTTATAAAAAATAACTGAACAGGTAAAAATAAAAAGAGAATTGATAAAATTATTAATACCAGCTCATAAAATGTAATCTTAAGAATGTTCTGGACGTAAGAACAATTTAAGGTCAATAAATTTAAGTTTTTAGATAATATACAATTCATTATCTCTCTCCCTTATGCATCTTTTTTTGTTTGTAAAATGTAATAATGTGGAATAAAATATAAGTAAGATTGTATCCCCTTAAGATATAGAAGTTGTAATTTACGATCTACCACAAAGTTACTACTTGACATGCTGTTTTCAAGGAATACTTTAAAAGCATAAAACCTAAGCCAAATTCAGTCAAAATTTCCTGTCACAAAAGCTTGTACTTAATTGGGGAAATAAGATACAATACCAAACAGCATCAATAAAAGAGAATGTGCAGTATAACTCTCTAATCTAACATGACAATATTGCAAAGTCATGGGGCAAAAACCATGGGTAAATAAAAATTAATCAATAATTTCATACTAAGATATAAGGAACTGAGAAAAATAACTCAAACCATTACATTCCCCAAATATTTAAGTAAGAATACCAGTTATTCTTAAGCAGAGAATGAAAAAACCCATTTTCTAAAGTTGCTTCATAAGAGCAGCCTAATTTAGATACCAAAAGGAACTGCCAGAAAGTAAAAGCACAGATGGATTTTTGATTACAGATTCAACAATTCTAGATAAAACATTTCTAAAAAGAACCCAGTTAATATTATATAGGCTAATACAATCTAAGAATATTCATTTTACATCTTTTCATGAGGATAATTTAGAAATGGCAAGCTGGTTTAAAATAAGAATTACCTTATTAAGAATAATAAAAAAGCCTGAACAGTTTTATACATGAAGAAAAATTGATTGTAAAAATTCCCAGTTAACCAGACACCAAAAACATCCTTGTCAGATGAAGACACATTGTAATATTTTTATTTGACAGAAATTGCCATACCTGAAGCAATGTGTGAACTCAAATATTATCATGATGGAGAATAATACCTGTTTGCCTGTTTCTCAGTCTGGTTTCAACCATATCATTTCTTAAGTACTCTAACAAGCTCTTATAATATTCTGAGTTCACTGTAGAGTCCTGGGTACAAACTCAGCTCCTACAATTCCGTCAAAGTAAAAAAAAAAAAAAAAAAAACACAATAATATCACCTTGATGCTGTGTCTTGATCAGCATGCTTTTGATTTCTACTGACAATTCTGTACCTTAGTCTCAGGGTGATAACCAGAGACCCAACTTTCATCCTTTCTGATGATTTGTCTCCAAAAACCTGGGTTCTGAAGTGCTGTGACCACACAAGTCCAATGGAACACATTGTTCGCAATCCACAATTTAAGGCGCACTTTAAAACACATTTTCTTCTTGTTGCTTATCATCTCTCCTTTATTTTACCCTTTTATTTGTTTATGTGTTTATTTATTTAATTTTTATATTTTGGGCTTCTCATACAGGAGAGATCATGTGATATTCAACTTTCTCCGTCTGATTTATTTTACTTAGCATTATGGTCCAAAGTTCTACCTGTTTTCCTGCAAAAGATCTGACTTCACTTTTCTTTTTTCTGAGTGTTGTTTACCCACATGCAGGTCATGCATGTTCAGGTGTGAGGATGCATTTTACATACTAAGTGTCCTAGTATGCAGCCCTCTCCTTTATCCTTAACTCGAGGTGAGGAAGGGTCACAGACTCCCGCTGGAGTTCTGGCACCAACCCGAGTCAGGCTGCTTATCATTTCTCCCTGCTTTTCCCCCTAATTGCTCTCTCTAGGAAGGATTTCAGGCTGGCTAGTCAGGATTTTCCCGAAACCTCCCTGGGCCTTTCCCTGCCCACCTGCCCCACTTTCCCTGCAGTTGCAGTTCACATTTATTTATCTTGTGTATTACTTAATAATTTAGAGTAGTTGTAGTTATTTTTGACCATTTTGACTTTAACCTTTATACTAGGTTTAGAGAATTAATACACTATTATTCTACTAATGAATTATGAATTTGAGTATGGCTTTTCTATTAATGAATTTTATACTTTCATATCGATTTATATTATTGTCTTATTCTTTTTAAAATTTTTTTATTTGAAAGAGATTAAGAAAAAGAGGACATAACAAAGCAGATCAGATCAGAACAATGCAAACAACACAGCATTTTACCACGACAACCCATAATTAACAGTAACTACCATAATGTCTCTTTCTATGAAACAGTTGAGTATAGCTTCATATATGATAGTATCAAACATAACAAAACAGTATAAAACCATTCAAGAGACTGAAAGCATTACAGGGCTTTCAGAACCAAATAGCAGAGAACAAACAATGGCTACTATATTATCTCATTTTCCATAGAAAATTTGTTTATACTATCACACAAAATAAAATCCAATAAGATATAATACAGTAGACCCAATGGAAACAGAAGAACAAAAGCATAGTAGGACTTCAGAGTCAGATGATATTAAATCAGCACTGGCTATTATAATGTCTTGTTTTCTTCAAAATAGCTGTTCATACTATCACAGATAGTAAAATCAAACAAACCAGGATAAAACCAATCCAAATAATAGATGCAAGCACTATAAGGCTTCAAAGCAATGTAATGGGGAATCATGATTACCATAAACTCTTATGCACTTTTACCATTTCTTACACTAGGGAGATGATACGGTATTTATACATGTGAGTTTGATTTATTTCACTTATGAGTATGGTCTCAAGTTGCATCCATTTATATATAAAATATCTCAAATGTGATCATTCTTTATAGCTGAGTAGTACTCCATTGTATAAAAATACCACAACTTTTTAATCCCTTCCTCAGTTGACGGACACTTAGATTGTTTCCAAGATGTCGCTATTACAAATTGTGCTGCTATAAACATGGGCACACATATATCACTTTGATATGATGTTTTCAGTTCTTTGGGGAAATATGCCTAAAAGTGGAATAGCTGGGTCAAATGGGACTTCCAATCTCATCTTTTTGAGGAGTCTCCAGACTGATCTCCACAGTGGTTGCACCAGTCTACACTCCCACCAACAGTGCAGGAGAGTTCCTTTTTCCCCACAGCCTCACCAGCACTCGTTGTTGGTAGTTTTCTTGATCCTGGCCATTCTTTCTGGAGTAAGATGGAATCTCAGGGTGGTTTTTATTTGCATTTATCTAATGACCAATGATGATGAATATTTTTTCATGTATTTATTTGCCATTTGTATTTCTTCATCTGAGAACTGTGTATTCCTCTCTGATGCCCGTTTTTGGATTGGGTCTTTGAATTTTGGGGGTCTGATTTTTTAAAATTCTTTATATGTTTTAGACAGAAGTCCTTTGTCTGAGGGACAGTTCACTAAGATTTTTTCCCAGTTTGTGGATTTTCTTTTCACTATGCTGGAGATTTCTTTTGACATGCAGAAACTTTTTAATAAGATGTGATCCAAGTTATTGATTCTAGGAAGTATTTCCCATGTGATTTGATTCCTGTTCAGGAATTCTCTACCTACCCCTATGTATTCAAGGTTTTTACCCAATGTGTCTTCCAAGAGATTTAGTGTTTCTGGTTTAATATTCAGATCTTTGAACCATTTAGATTTTAGTTTAGTATATGGTGATAGGCATGGGTCTAGTTTTAGTTTTCGGCATGTGGAGATCCAATTTTTCCAGCACCATTTATTAAAGAGACTCATTCTTCTAGTGAACATGTTTGGCCCCTTTATCAAAAATAAGGTGGTTGAGTGTGTTTGTAGTTGTGGTTGTATCTTCTAATCTATTCCTTTGACCTTCAGATCACTTTTTATTCCAGTACCATGTTGATTTTATTACAGTTGCTTTGTAGTATAACTTCAAGTCAGGGACTGTGATGCCTCCTGCCCTGCCTTTGCTGCTTAGAGCTGCCTTTCCTATTCTAGGTCACTTCTGGTTCCAGATGAATTTTAAGAGACATTTCTCTAGATCTATGAGGTATGTTGATGGCATTTCTATCAGGATTGCATTAAATCTGTATAACAGTTTTGGGAGAATGGTCATTTTTACAATATTCATTCTTCCTATCCATGAACTGTCTTTCCATTTTCTGAGATCCTCTTCAAGTTATTTTTTCAGGGTATTATGATTTCCCCTGTACAGATCTTTTACTTCTTTCGTGAGATTAATTCCTAGGTATTTCATTTTTTTTTGGATACTAGTGTGAAGGGCGTGGCTTCTCTTATTTCTCTCTCAGTGATTTTGATGTTAGTGTATAGAAATGCTATTGATTTATTTATTATATCTAGGAGCTTTCAATGGAGTTTTGGGGGTATTCTATGTAGAGTATCATGTCATCTGCAAATAGTGATAATTTAACTTCCCCTTTTCCTACCTTTGCCCCTTTTATTTATCTCTCTCTTATCTAATTTAGTATTTCCAGTACTATATTGAATAGGAGCAGTGATAAGGGACATCCTTGTCTTGTGCCTGATTAAGGTAAAGGCCTTCAGTTTTTGGCCATTTAATACGATGCAGGCTATTGGTTTGTCATAGATGGCCTTTATCATATTGAGGAAAAGACCATCTATTCCAATTTTCTGTAAGGTTCTTAGCATGAATGGGTGTTGGACCTTATCAAAAGCTTTTCTGCATTATAGAAATGATCATGTGATTCTTGCTTTTGGCTTTACTGATATGATGGATTGCATTTATTGATTTATGTATGTTGAATCATCCCTGCATGCCTGGGATGAATCCCACTTGGTGTGTAATCTTCTTGCTGCTTTCTGTTTGCCAGTATTTTATTGAGGACTTTTGCATCTGTGTTCATTAGGGAGATTGGCCTATAGTTCTCTTTTTTAGTTGGGTCTTTCTCAGGTTTTGGTACTAGAGTAATATTTACTTCCAGGAATGAGTTAGGAAGGATTTCTTTCCTTTCAATTTCATTGAAGAGTTTGAGGTGTGTTGGCCTTAAGTTGTTTTTGTACGTAGAATTCTGCAGTGAATCCGTTGGGGCCTGGCTCCGATCTGTAGGTAAGGACTTCATTACATTTTCAATTTCATTAACAGAAATTGGGTTATTCATCAGTTTTACATCTTGATCCAGCTTTAGTATTTCATATGTTTCTAGTAATCTATTTCTTCTGTGTTACTGAACCTATGAGAGTAGAGATTTTCAAAATAAGTGTTGATGATCTGTATTTCCACAGAGTCTGTAGTGATTTCACCTTTTTCATTTCTTATTGCATGAATTTGAGCTTTTTCTTCCCTTTTTAGAATAAGATTAACTAGGGGCTTATCAATTTTATTTATTTTTCAAAGAACCAACTCTTTGATTCATTGATTCTTTCAATTGTTTTCTTATTCTCTATTGCATTAATTTCTGCTCTGATTTTTATAATTGTTCTCTCTTCTTTTGGCTTTGGGCTTCACTTGCTCTTCTTTTTCTAGATGTTTGAAGTATAACATCAGGTTATTTATTTGTATTCTTTCTGTTTTCCTGATGTCGGAACTCAGTGCAATAAACTTTCCTCTGAGGACTGCTTTCATTGCATCCCACAGATGCTGGTAAGTTGTATTTGTATTTTCATTTGCTCGTAGGTATTGTTTAATTTCTTCTTTAATTTCCCCTGTGATCCACTGGTTGCTCAAGAGTGTATTACTCAAATTTCATGTTTTTTGGGGGTTTTTGCGTTTCTTTTATCATTAATTTCTAGTTTCATGGTGCTATGATCTGATAATGTGCGTGGCATAATTTCAGTTCTTTTGCATTTACTTAAATATCTTCTGTGAGCTAGTATATGGTCTACTTTAGAGAATGTCCCATGTGCTGCTGAGAAGAATGTATATTCTGATGTTGTTGAATGGAACACCCTGTATATGTCTATCAAGTCCGTTTGTTCACAGTTGTGATTTAGTTCTGTTATTTCTTTGCTGACTTTCTGTCTGGTTGACCTGTCCCTTGGTGTCAATGGTGTGTTAAGGTCTCCTGTTGTAATTGTGTTATTGCTAATTGGATTTTTCATTTCTGGTAATACTTGCTTTGTATAGCTGGTGCTCTGGAATTTGGTGCATATATATTTAAGATAGTTATCTATTCCTCTTGAAGTTTTCCCCTAACCAGTATGTAGTGACCTTCTTTCTCTCTTAGGATCATTCCTGGTTTGAAGTTCACATTGTCTGCAAACAGAATAGCTACCTCTGCTTTTTTGGGGGGTTCCTGTTGCACAAATTATTGTTTTCCATCCTTTGACTTTCAGTGTGAGTTTCCTTTTGGGTTTCTTGCAGACCGCATATGGTTGGATATTGTTTCTTGATGCATTATTCTGCCAGTCTGTTTCATTTATTTGGTGAATTGAGACCATTTACATTAATGGTTATAACTGTTATATATTGGTTTATTGTTGACATGTTATCTTGCTGCTGTTGCATCTTTATCTTTCCATTCTGTTTAATTGTCTGCCTTGCTTAGTCGCTTTTTTCCTATGTGTATCTAGACTGTCTTTCAGTATTCTTTGCAGGGTTGGTTTGGTGATCTTGAAGTTCTTCAGTTGTTTTTTGTCATGGAACTATCTTATTTCTCCATCCATTTTGAAGGACAGTTTTTTAGGGTACATCAGTCTAATTTGAAAATCATTTTCCTTTAGGATCTGGAATACTTCATGCCATGTTCTTCTTGACTTCATTGTTTCTGTTGAGAAGTCGGCTGTGATTCTGATAGATTTTCCTTTATAAGTGATCTGTCTTTTCTCTCCAACAGCTTTTAATATTCTGTTCATATGTTGGATTTTTGGGATGGTGATTATTATATGTCTGGGCATAGTTTTATTTTGGTTATGGCTATTTGTTTTTCTATATGCTTCACTAATCCTAATGTCAGCTTCCATTCTCATGCTTGGGAAATTTTCAGCTATTACTTCTGTAAATAGCCTCTTGATATCATATATTCTTGAAGGGTAGTATGTTTTTCTAGTCTCTCCTATCACCCAGATTTTTGATAAGACATCTCTCCTAGATTAATGAAATTCTTTGTATGCCACTTGGTGGGTTACTTTTCTGTTTTTAAAGCTCATTTTTCTTTGACCTTGAAGGATGTCTTAAGGTTGTACTTGGTTAACAATCTATGAGCTTGATGGATTTGGCCGTCCATATCTCTCTCAAGACTTGAGAAGTTTTTGAACCTTAATTCATTAAATAACTCATTTTCCCCTGTTTCTCTGCACTCTTTCTCCTCACAGGACTTATATAATACAAATATTTGTTTAAGAGTGTCACATAAGTTCTGCAGACTTTCTTCACTCTTTTTCATTTTTTTTTCCATTTGATAGTTTTTCCAAAATAAGTCCCCTCAAAATCAGAGATTCTTTCTTATTGTTGGTCTAATCTGCTGAGAAAACTCTCAATTGTATTTTTAAAATTTTTTATTTATTGACTTCTTCAATTCCAAGGTCTCAGAACTTTTTAGTTAAATATATATCTTTGGTGAATTTCTCATTCAGATCATGATTTGCTTTTCTTAATTGAAGTGTCTATTTTCTCTTGTATATCATGGGATTTCTGTCTTTATATCTGATGAAATCAGATATCCATGCCTGGAGAAGCACTTTCACTTTTAGATTAGTGCTAGGGTAGATGTTGGATAAGTTCCCTACCTCTGGCTCTCTGAGTGTACAGTATTGTAGAATTTATTCAGTGTTTTCAGTTGGGATCAGCATTATGATAGCTACATGTACCTGAGTGGAATTTGTGCATATACCTGTAGGAATTTGTGCCAGTGTATATGGCTGATAGATTTTTGGATGTCAAGATCTTTAGGAGTCCTGGTGTTACTGTATTCACAATGAAGAGACTTAGCTGAGGGAAACATTATATATATATAAATCTAGCAAAACAAAACAGAACAAAGCAGCAAAACTGATACAGAACTTCAAGGCAGGATACTAAGAAAATGAGAAGAGCTACCATAGTATATCTTGTTATCTTCACAATAGTAGCCCATGCCATCAGGTGTAGCAAAATCAAACCAAAATATAACATAATAAAATCAATAAAAACAGAATATTGAATAAAATAAAACAATCAGAACAAAGCAAACAGTGAGAACAATACTGGATTTCAAAGATGAGATAGAAGGAAATCCCCCATATTTGCTATATTGCATACTGTCATGCTCCCAAGAGATGCTCAGACTGTTGGCTCCAGGCCTGAAAAATTAACCAAACAATACAAACGTTTAGTTGCTTAATGTACTTTAGTTGCTATCAACTTCACTTATCCTCAGAACCAGCTGGTTGTTCACGAGAGATGTGGGAGGTGATTTGATTGTCATACCCTGCACCGATAGGCTCACAGGAGGTGCTATCTGACTTTTCTCTTCCTGGAACCACCGCATCTTGCATGGCTTACCAGAAGGGCTGGCTGTCTGGCTTCGTGGTGGGTCCTTCCAATCCCAGCATGGCTGATTCTTGGGAGGCACTGATTTTTCTTTTCCCAGTACCCATGCAGCTTGTGTAGCTTCCCAGAAATGCTGGCTTGTTGGCATCTTGGTGGGTCCTCCCAGTCCCAGTATCGAGGGAAATATTCTTGATATAGCATCTAATTGAGCTCATAAGCAGCCACAGTAGTGCTGTTTTAAGGCACAGGAGGTTGGATTAGTTTTGGGGCTGGGCCCTGGGCTCAATATCTTTCTGAAGCACTGTCAGTCCTATAGCATGGCTGTAGATTCCTTTATGCACTGGGTGGATGTAGCTCTTTCACCAAGATTTATTTTAGATTTTTAGTATATAGTTCATAGCACCTTAAAATCAATATGTTTGGCCAGTGGACAAAAGGTACAGCTATTACTCTGGCCCTGGTAATTAGATCATATCCCTTGTATGTCTCTGGAGAAGAAGAGGTAATCTAGAAGCCTGGGCCTCAAGGGAGCAAGGCACACATGAAATTCAGTTTCTAGAGTCAAAAGGCCAGAGCAGCAACGGAGGCACCAGGAGAGGAGGTATCACATATGGGGGATCCTGTACTCTAAAGTAGAGGGATACTGCCATGTCCTAGGCTCTGCAAAACTGAATGCAGAAGGAAAAATAAAAGAGAAATGGCAGGTTTGGACTGAACTCTGGTGGACAGATGTCCACCAGATGTCCACTATGATGAGGTCATTTCTCTGTGGGGCAGGATACCTCAGAAGCTGACTCCTAAGGTCTGGTTCAGAGCCAGAGAGGTAGGTTACCTTGGATATTTGTTCTAGAGAATGGGGAGGCATAACTCAATCAAGGCTCTGTTTCTGTGGAGAGGGAGGAAATTGTCATGTCAGGTCAGGCATCTGGGGTAGATCTGCTCTACTGTGCTGAGATTCTATTCTCTTGTCCTCTAGTACAGGCATAACCTTGTCTCAAGTGCCCAGGATCTTGGCAACTCCCCTGGGATGTTTTCTGGATGGTAGAGAGCTATGTTTATTGGGATAAGTCTTCATTACTGTGGTCCTGGTATACAGAGATGGTGGTTACTAAGTGAGTTTAGGTACTAAGTGGCTAACTTCAGGGGTGACAGGTAGGACTTGTGTTGGTTCAGTCACCTGGGGACATATCTGCTTCATAGCCTTTGCTATGAGTAGCCAGAGACATGTCACAGCAGCCACTGGGATGAAGGAGATGAATGTGTCCTAACAACTTGTTTCCAGTAGATAGGAAGCTTCAGCATCTCAAGTGAGCATTGGTCCGTTGATCCAGCATGGCCCCAATAATGGCAGAGCTTCAGGGATGATCGAGTACACTAGCCATTGGCCCTAGAGCAGGATTTACCGAAGCAATGGTTCTAGTTTTAAGAGAGTGTTTCAGATTGCAATGTGGTAGCAGTCTGAACCACTGAATTCAGGGTGCAGCTTGGGGTTTTTCTTTGGAGTAGTACTTCTGTGTTTATTCAAGGCAACTACCCAAATTGGCTTGACGCCTGTGAGGACTGCAGGATTCTCTTGGAGTGGGGACTGTAGGCATCCACTGTGGTAATGAGGGCTGCTGAGAGTGCTTGACTATCTTTTGCACACAAAGAGAAGTCCTTCCCAGGTCCAAGCTGAACCTAAAGGGTATGGAGTGGTGAGTCTAGATGTTTTCTTCCCTTTTCTGTGTTCCTGTGCTGACTCCGTGCTCTGTAGGTTTTCATCACTTTTTGTATGTTTTTGGAGGGAAGGGCATTAGGAACTTCTAGATGATCATCCAATAAGTGTCTGTAACACAATAGGAAACAATAAAATCTTAAAAATTAAATTGCAAACAGAAAAAGATGAGACTGCATCTGTATGAACAGTGCCTGTATAAAAATTGTGTAGCTCAATAGTGACATGGAAAGTGCAAACTAAAAACTCGGGATACTCCTAAACTCTGAGATGGTAGCTACTATAAAAAACCTACATTGTCACTTAGTGAGAATGTAGAGCAACTGGAACTTGTGCATATCCTGGAGGTTGTCTAGATTTGCAAAATATACTTGGAAAACTTAAAAATCTAACCGCCTAGATTCCATTTGTTGGTATGTACCATTCACAATGTGTATCAATAGATACCCATATGAATGTTCATAGTAGAACTAATTGTAAGAATGAAATATTGGAAACAACCCAACTTTAAGTCTCACTGTCAGTGATGTATATCTAGTATATAGATTTCTAAACATTTAATGTAAATTCAAGGATTTTTTTTTTTGACAATTGGGTAGGAAAAATTAGGAAAAGATTTTGAAACTCATGTACAAGAGGAAGGTACTATGGACTATATACTAAAATATATGAGAAACCTTACTAGATACATGAATTAAGTTAAAAATTCTCATATTCATAACATACAAAGTCTTCCAGTAACAATATATCTGTATATCTTCTTAAAATTTTTTAAGTTAAAACATTAGCAAATACTTAGACTTTTTTTCAAGAATATTAGAGCTTTTATATTTTAAAATATAGGCTTTAATTATCATTTTGGGACTTTTAATTTTAAATAAAGTAATTACTGTAGATATTTAAGCCATTCTTAGCTTTTGTTATTACAAACATGTTATAATAACCATTTATGTACACACATCTTAGAACAATTGTACAGTTAGAGCTTGAAAACAGAAAATTCCCTGGAAAAGAATTGATCAACTCATGTATGCCTTTATTGTTTATTTCTGTCTATGGCCAGAGTAGCAATTCTTTCGTATGAAGTTGTAACTTCATAAATTATTCATTATAAGCCATTTGGACATGTGCATGGTATACTTTCCAAACTTCAGTATACCTAAAATTTTACTTTCTTTTACAACTCTATTGAATTTTCTTTGTAATTTTCCACTGTCATTTAGTAATGAGCCATTTGTATAGTGAGTATGAGAACAGAAATAGAACATGATACGATTATACGGAATTAACTTTTAAGACATTGTTAGCACAAAAAATAGTTGATATATTTGAACTTATCCCATCTCCTCCTCTGATTTTTGTAATCTGAACTCAGGTTTTAGACCTAGCTTTCTGTTAATAAACTTGTAGTTTTTATATATTATTTATTTTGGTTTAAAATATTTGTCATTCTCATATCTGTACTCAATAATTAACAATTTTGATTGCATTTTGTTATACTTGCTTCATTTTCCATAATTTTAAAGGCTGGTTTTAGTTTTTAATGGTATTAAGATCCTTGTCCAGGTAGAGAACTTAGAATGCATGAATCTTGTTTCTTTCCTCTTTTTCTTCTCATACCCATTTAAAAATATACATCTGCAAAAAAATGAAATAATAATCATTACTAATCCTGGTATGCCCAGGATAATCATTATAAAGTTTTCAGTGTATGAATATATGCTCCTAGGAGCATGTGCATGTGTGGGTATGTTGTAGTTTTGCCTAATTTAAAATATACCTGTAGTTAAAATTACCACCGTTTTTTCATTTTTTATTCTAAATTAAAATGATTCCAAAATGGAAATTTCCAAGCAGTTGCACTATTTATTGACCAGAACATGGACAGACAGCAACTTAGGAAGAGTATATCTAGTTGAAATAACTAGCATTATTTTTTTTCTGGAATTAGTTTTCTCTTTTCCTAAACTTTGTCCTTCAAAGGACAAAGTTGACAATATGATTATATTTTAGTTAACTGTATAAATATGTTATCTATAAACATTTTGATCAGCATTGGCATTTTGTGCTTTGGTTTTTCCTACAGCAAGTTTCCAGCAGACACAGAACATAGTAACAAAGAGGAAGATGCACAATAACCTTCTGAAGTGGCCGGAGGCAAGAAGGAAACGCACACTTCCGCCCTCATCGCCTTCATTATTGAGGTGTTTGCACTATGTAATAATAAATCATCTGTGACTGAATTTCCAGACATGCGTCTGATGTCTTCTCTGAATTTCAGTTCCAGGCTCCACCTTATCTACTATAACGTGTGTCCAGGAAAGGCTCAGAAACAGATGAGTACAGGTTAAGACCCTTATCCAGTGAAGCCAACAAGTTCTGCCAGATCCGCCTCACAGCTCAGGACCAGGAGCATTCCTTGACATTTTACTTGTTTACCAAAGGTGGAAGCACATCTGCCCTTAGCCTGACTTTCCCACTGTCTTAAGCAGCTCCTAGTCACCACCTGGTCTGTGACTTGTCTCAGTGGCATTTACAAAGATAGAAACTGTACCCAAGGCCTGATGGGTCCTGTTTCACTTCTTGGAAAGTTCTTGTATCTGTCTTTGTGTGTTGGTGTAACTTTACCCAAAGTAAATTTGCCATGAAGCTAAGAAATAAAAGCTTTGGGGACACCTATCTCCATAACCCTTTTTCAAAGTCATGGACCTAAGTTTTCATTCTTAGTGCTGATCACATTTTAGTGGTTCAGGACCCCGTGCCTTAGATGCTCTGTGCTGCTCCCTAATCTCGTTGGTAGGGGAGCCATGGAGCCAGTTTGCACCAACTCAGCAGGGCAGATCATTACTTTTTCAGAACTAGTGCAAATCGGGCATTGAACAGCTTTTATTAGAAACATTATTTTCTCTTAAATTTATTAAAAACTAATACATATTACATTTCTTTGTGGTTTCCGTATCTGTATGGTGGAATTCCTATGCAACATTATGCAGTGTGTTTCCCATTTCCTCCAGCTCTCTTTCTAAAATAGTCAAATAGTAACTTGAAACTGACCTTCACTGAAGCTGATAAACTTATAAATTTGGGTTCTTGTCCTCTAGAGAATCAATTATGTAACATTTACCTTCAGCTATGCCATGCCCTTCAGCTATCTCTGCTTTTTTTTCCTTTCCAAATAGTTGGTTGGAGGTACATTTCTTTCTTCTTCTTCTTCTTCTTCTTCTTCTTCTTCTTCTTCTTCTTCTTCTTCTTCTTCTTCTTCTTCTTCTCCTTCTTCTTCTTTTTTGTAAATATGGTACCAGTCTATCCTCAAGTCTTCCTGGATCAAAATATTCCAGTAGCCTGGGTCCCTAGCAAATGACATGATTTGGGGAAATTTTGAGTGCTATATTTGTGGAAAGTAAAAATGTATTTCACATCAGGTCTGTTATGGAAAGTAGAGGAATTGTTAGTTTTACCATCAAAAATGATTAAGTTTATTAAGTTGCAGTGTAAAGATTTTGCTCTTCGAGCTGTTCAAATAGGCATGAGCTGGAGGGTCTAAGGAACGTCACGACAGACAAACCCTCCCAGATGCTGTAAAGCACTAACGACTTTTGTGAGGACTAAGGTAAGTGAAAGAGTAAAGTGGCTCTGGAACGAGGCAAGTTTGGAACTCACGTGAGAAGGCTTTGCTTTCACCGATAGCTACCCTTCAATGGTAAAAAGGAAAGAGTGAAGAAAATTTTTCAAACAGGTAATAGAAATGTCTTGCAGAAAAGTCTTTTTGCTTTTAGGGTTGAAAATAGAGGTGAATATGTCTGAAAGAGCTGCCAATATTAACTGTCTTGCTTCCTGAAAGTTACCTTATTACCCATAATTTCATACACACTGGGGCAAAGGCCAGTAAAGATTTGCAAATCCTGTAGTTATATAATACTTTGAGAGCTCATTCTACACAGTGAAAATGAATTTTTGCAATTTTTATCAGTAAAATGTGTGCTGTTATGCAGATACAAGATGTATGAAATATTTTTTATAGTAGGTATACATTCTCAAAAATCAAAATATAATATTGCAGATGAGATCTGATCCTTGATCTTATTTTTTGAAATTACTCTGATAAACCCATCATTTATCCTCAATATTGCCAAATTCTGTGGGGTACTGTACATTCTCAGTCTCTCAGCCTGTTTAGTTATTCCATTGCCTAGGACATAATAGATAGAGAATAGATAATAGACACAGTAGTACATATTTGTTGAATGGAATTGTATAGCCACACCCACAAATATCTGACACAGATGAATTTTCCAGTAATTAGAAAATCCGACTCCCATGGCACAATTGTTCTATAAATTTCAACCAATTATTTAACCAAGCCATAATAAAGATAATCTCACTAAAACACTGTCATATGAATCTTATACATTTTACATTTGTTTTTAGTATTTAAATGTTTAAGATACTAAGTGCATAAATATTATTTTGGGTTTTTTTGGTCTTTCATATTCCATAACTTTTTGGTTTACATATATAGTGACACTTGTGGGAGCTGTATTCTTCTTCACCTTTTAAGTCATAAATGTTTTTGACATATTGCTTGAGATAGACATATTTCTTTTTTTTAAATTTTATTTAAAAGGAAAAAGAGGAAAAACAAAACAAAGCAGTGTAAGGGTACAAGTAATACAGAACTACAAAAATAAAACAGTAAGAAATCACCAGTTAATAGATTACACATTATCATCCTAGAGATAGTTGCTCAAGTCACAGTATCAAAGCATACAAAGTGGACATTCAAACAGTGAGACTGCAAACAGTTGTGTTCAATGATCCAACCAAAAACATTAATATGGTCATCTATTTAACACCCCTAAACACACTTGCAGTTATATCCTTTAGAGCACTTTTTTTCCCTCTCTTTTTTTACAACAAAATTTACACATTTTGGGTTTTATTACTGCTTAGTTCTTATTACTTTTTTTTGGAAGAGAATATAGTCAAATATGACAAAACAAAGCTGTCAGTCAAAACCAAGGATAGACATAGCACATGATGTAAAACAGAGTACAGGGTTATCAACAATGGTTACCATAATGCCTGTTGCTTCCTTAAAAAGAATTGGATAGACATATTTCTTGTGACAGACATTTCTTGAGATAGAGTTAGATTGAGGTTTTCCATATGTTGGCCATTTAATACAAGTATTTAATAGATTTTGATCACTAGTTTGACTATTGCATTAACTTTTTATTTCTGTTACAAAGTAGCAGACACATACAATTTAAAGGAATAAGGTTTATTTGGGCTCATGCATTCAGAGTTTTCAGTTGGCTTCAAGATGGAAACAGTATGGCAGAGGAAATCTGCATACATCACAGCATCCAGGAAGTACAGAGTGGGTTTAAGAACGAGAGAGGAGGAGGCAGGAGCAAAAACTTCCTCTGCCAAGTTACACCCTCAGTGGCCTACCTCCTCTAACCAAGCTCCGCTTCCTAACAGCACACTCAGCTATAAATTCATCAAGAGGTTAAATCTTTTAGTAGGTTGGTACCCTATAATTCAATCATCTACAAGCCCCATGTCTGAACACATAGAACTTTTGGGGACATTTCTGGTCTAAACCATAACCCTCTGCCATTCACCCCCAAAAGTTCATGTCAGTATCTTTATGAAAATGTACTTAGCTCATCTCTAAGAGTTGCTAAAGTCTTAAAGTTTGGGATTTCTCAGGTCTAAGGTTCAAATCCATCATATCTCCTGAGACTCAAGCAACTCTTAGAAGTTAATGTCTATGAGTTACACACTCCTGATACATACTGGTGTGGGATAAACATTCCCATCCAAAAGGAGAGAGGCAGAGGGACTAGAAAGGAATACAACCAAAGCAAGACTGTTATGGTTTACATCTAAATGATCTCCGAAGGGCTCCTGTGCTCAGAGGCAGGACTATTGGAAGGTGACTAGATTATGAGGCACTGTTCTCTCAGACTGAGGAGTTGAGTTGAATATCCTATTAGGCAGTGGGCCTGGTCAACAGAAGAAGGTCTCTGCGTACATCATGTGAAAGAGTGTATTCTTGTATCCAGCTCCTTTCTCTCTGCTTCCTGGATGTGACAGACTGAACAGCTTTGCCTTTACTGTGCCCTTTCACTATGCCATTTCCCCCGTGGAGCCAGCAGACTATTTATGACACTATGAGACAAAGTAAACCCCCCTTTAAATTGTGAGTGTTGAGAATCATGTTCAGAAGATGAAGACTAAAACCCACCCTGAGAAATGTTATATCCCATAGCTCTATGATCAGCTATGGGATATACGATGGTGAGATGTGAATTCCAAATGGCTTGGGCAGCCTCACCAGACTGGCTGGATTTGCTTTTAGGTTTTACCAGACCATTGAGGAAGATATAATACCAATGTTCTTTAAACAATTCCATGAAATATAAAAGGAAGGAATAATTCTAAATTCGTTCTATAAAGCCAGTAGTACCCTGATACCAAAACTAGATAAAGGCTTAACCAAAAGAAGGAAGAAAAAATGAAGAAACTACAGACATACATTCTTGATGAATGTAGATTCAAAAATCCTAAATAAAAATCACCAAGCAGAATTCATCAGTGAATTATAAAGACTTTACACCATGATCAAGTTGATTTCATACTAATCATGCAAAAGTATTTCAACATATGTAATTCACCATGTATATAGAAACAAGGATAATAATAGTTATATCAATAGATTAAAAAGACTTTGAGGAAATTTATTATCCTTTTGTGATAAAAACAAAGAAGAAGTGTACAATAATCTTATCTTGATTTACTAGTTCACCATGGTTGAGTAATTAGCAGTGGCAAGAGGCAGAGGTGCCTGGATGTTCATCAGAAAACTCAGGCGCACCTGGAACTGTGGCACCCACTAGACATGGGCTGGCATACATGCAATCTTGGGAGAGAAGGTCTAACATCCTGAGGAAAGGATATAGCACTTCAATGGCCAAGCCACTAGAAAGGTTGCTAACCTTTCTGCCCTCTCCACCAGAAAAGGTAGCATATTTACAGTCCAGGGCATCGAAGAAACTGGAAGCTGACAAAGGATGTTTGAGACGGTGCTGTGGTCCCTTAGGGAAGGTGAAGACAGGTGCATGGCCCTGATTAGGGATCCAGCTCTAAACTCTGAGAAAATCTGGTTTTGAGGCTACAAGAGAAAAAAGCATCTAAAAACAGCAAGACTTTGGGGGAGAAAGAAGACTAAACTGATCCTGGAATGGCAACTTGCCCATATTTCCCCCAAATACCAGAGGGGTTTGTGCCCATGGTACCTCCTCTCACTGCTCGGGGACTAACATCAGGCACCCCATACGCTCCCCTCCCATCCTCCACCAGAGGCGGCTGAATGCAGCAGGACTGGAAGCTTCACTGTGTTTTGGTGTTAAAGAATGATGTTTTGAGAAGAGTAAACAAGGAAAGACTGTGTGCTGAGAGCTGAAGAGCTGGAGAGTGGGGCCCTACCTGAAATGCACTGAGTGGCATACTTGGCAGATCTTAGTGGGGAAGAAATATAGCATCAGCTCAGAATTGCCAGTTTTTCCAGCACCCTTTATTAAAAAGGCTATCTTTCTTCCAGTGAAGGTGTTTGATACCTTTGTCAAAGATAAGGCAGCTGAGTATATGAATTTGTTTATTCATTTTCTAATCTGTTCCAGTGATCCTTGGATTTTTTTTGCAAGTACCTTGCTGGTTGTTTTTTGTTTTGTTTTCTGCTGTAACTTTGTACTACAGCTTCAAGTTTGGGACTGTGATACCTCCTGCCTTGGCTTGCTTGACCAGAACTGCATCTGCTTTTCTAGTTCTCTTCTGGTTCCAAGTGAATTTCAGCATTGTTTTTTCTAATTCTGTAATACTTTTTGATGGAATTTCACTAAATCTGTAGAACAACTTTGAAACTATGGCCATTTTCATTATATTGGTTCCTTCTACCAGGACCAAATGATACCTTCCCATTTCTGCTGTCCTCTTCAATCTCCTTTTCCAGAGTGCTGCTGTTTTATTTTTCTTTTTTTTTATTTAAAAGGAAAAAGAGAAAAAAAAACAGAAAAAAACAAAACAGTGTAAGGGTACAAGTAATACAGAACTACAAAAAAAAAAAAACAGTAAGATATCACCAGTTAATAGATTACACACTATCATTTTTGAAACGGTAATTCAGGTCACAGGATCAAAGCATACAAAGTGAACATTCAAATAGTGAGACTGCAAATAGTTGTGTTCAATGATCCAAACAAAAATATTAATATGGTCATCTAACACACCTAAACACACTTGCTGTTGTATCCTTTAGGCACTTTTTTTCCCTCTCTTTATTACAACAAAATTTACACATTTTGGGTTTTATTGCTCCCATAGATCTTATTACTTTTTTTGTAATAGAATAAAATCAAACATGATAAAACAAAGCTGTCAGTCAAAACCAAGGATAGACATAGCATACGATGTAAAAACAGAGTACAAGGTTATCAACAATGGTTACCATAATGCCTCTTGCTTCCTTAAGAAGAATTGTCTATCTCATTAGGTATTATAAAGTTGAACTAAACAGTAGAGAATAAGACCAATAAAACCTAAACATTGTAAACCTTACAAAACTTCAAAAGAGGATAATAGTCAAACCAGAATGGGTATCAATGTGAATCTTACTGCCTTCAAAGTAGTTGCCTATACTCTGATACTTAATACTATCATACAGAGCAGAACAGAGTCTAATCAGTCAAAACAAGATAGTGGGAGTATTACAGGACTTCAAATCAAGTTAATAGGAAATCAAAAACGTTACTATAATATATCCTAGTTTTTTTGATTTTTTTCTCCTTAGTTTAAAAAAGAAAAATAAACAATTAAATAATTTTTAATGAATAAGGGAGAGGTTGAAATAAAAGAGGGCATAACAACATAACAATACAGGTCAAAGCAAGACAGTTTCAGCAACCTAGTGCTTCACCACCAAATAACTCGACTTAAGACTAGTTACCATAGTGTATTTTTCCTTGAAATATTTGAATATAACTGCATATGCTATAGCATCAAACATATCAAGACAGTATAACACCATTCAAGAGGATTAAAGCATTGTAGAGTATTTAGAACCAGCTAACAGAAAAATGAACAATGGTTTCCATACTGTCTATTTGCCTATAACAATTTTTGTTTATACTATCACATATGATAAAATCCAGCAAGATACAACATGATAAAACCAATGGAGACAGAAGAGCCATAGTTTGGTGGGGCTTTAAAACAAGAAGGTATTAAATCAGCACTAGCTATTATGATGTCTTGTTTTCTTCAAAATAGCTGTTCATTGCATCACAGGTCATAATATCGAACAGCCCAGAATAAAGCCATTCCAATTAATGAGTGAAAACTTTATAAGGCTTCAAGGCCACATAGTGGGGAATCATGCTTACCACATACTTTTATATATTTGAATCATTTCCTACACTAGGGAAACTATTCGGTGTTCACAGATGCGAGCTTGAATTATTTCACTTATGAGATGGTTTCAAGTTGCGCCCATTTATTGATAAATATCTCAATGTGATCATTCTTTATAGCTGAGTAGTACTCCATTGTATAGAAATACCATAACTTTTTTATCCATTCCTCAGTTGATGGACTCTTGGGTTGTTTCCAAGATCTGGTGATTACAAATTGTGCTGCTATAAACATAAGTGCACATATATCACTGTGGTATGATCCTTTCAGTTCTTCAGGGAATATGCCTAGAAGTGGAATAGCTGGAACAAATGGGACTTCCAATCCTAACTTTTTGAGAAATCTCCAGACTGACCTCCACAAAGGTTGTACCAGTCTACACTCCCACCAACAGTGTAGGAGAGTTCCTTTTTCCCCACAGCCTCTTCAGCACTTGTTGTTGTTGGTTTTCTTGATCTTGGCCATCCTTTCAGGAGTGACATGGAATCTCAGTGTGGTTTTAATTTGCATTTCTCTAATGACCAATGATGATGAACATTTTTTCATGTATTTATTTGCCATTTGTATTTCTTCATCTGAGAAGTGTGTATTCATCTCAGATGCCAATTTTTGGATTGGGTCTTTGAATTTTGGGTGTCTGAGTTTTTTTTAATTCCTTATATGTTTTAGACAAAAGTCCCTTGTCTGAGGGGAGGTTCACTAAGATCTTTTCCCAGTTTGTGTGTTTTCTTTTCACTATGCTGGAGATTTCTTTTGACTTTCAGAAAGTTTTTAATAAGAGGTGGTCCCAGTTATTGATTCTGGGAAGTATTTCCCGGGGAGTTTGAGTCTTGTTCATGAATTCTCTACCTACCCCTATGTCTTCAAGGTTTCTACCTAATTTGTCTTCCAATAGATTTAGTGTTTCTGTTTTAATATTCAGATCTTTGCCCCATTTAGATTTTAATTTAGTACATGGTGATAGACATAGGTCTAGCTTTAGTTTTCAGCAAATGGAGAGCCAGTTTTTCCAGCACCATTTATTAAAGAGACTGTCGTTCTTCCAGTGAACCTGCTTGGCTCCTTTATCAAAGATAAGGTGGTTGAGTATGTTTGTAGTTGTGGTTGTATCTTCTAATCTATTCCATTGATCTTCATCTCTGTTTTGATTCCAGTACCCTGTTGATTTTATTACAGTTGCTTTGTAGTATAACTTCAAGTCAGGGACTGTGATGCCTCCTGCCTTGCCTTTGCTGCTTAGAATTGCCTTTGCTATTCTAGGTCTCTTGTGGTTCCAAATGAATTTTAGGAGTGATTTCTCTAGATTTATAAGGCATGTTGATGGTATTTTTATTGAGATTGCATTGAATATGTATAACAGTTTTGGGAGCATGGCCATTTTCACAATGTTTGTTCTTCCTATCCATGAGCATGGGAGGTCTTTCCATTTTCTGAGATCACCTTCAATTTATTCTTTCAGTGTATTATAATTATCCCTGTATAGGTCTTTCACTTCTTTTGTAAGAGTAATTCCTAAATATTTCATTTTTTTGCTTGCTAGTGTGAAGAGTGTGGCTTCTTTTATTTCTCTCTCTGTGATTTTGTTGTTAGTGTATAGGAATGCTATTGATTTCTGAGTATTGATTTTGTATCCAGCCCATTAATGAATTTATTTATTATATCTAAGAGTCTTTCAATGGAGTTTAAAGGGTCTTCTATGTAGAGTATCGTGTCATCTGCAAACAGTGACAATTTTAATTCTTCTTTTCCTATCTTTACCCCTTTTATTTTTCTCTCTTGTCTAATTGCTCTGGCTAGTACTTTCAGTACTATATTAAATAGGAGTGGTGATAAAGGACATCCTTTTCTTGTGCCTGATTTTAAAGTAAAGGCTTTCAATTTTTGGCCAGTTAGTATGATACTGGCTGTTGGTTTGTCATAGATGGCTTTTATTATATTGAGGTAAAGACCATCTATTCCAATTTTCTATAAATTTCTTATCATGAATGAATGTTGGACCTTATCAAAGGCTTTTTCTGCATCTATAGAAATGATCATGTGATTCTTATTTTTGCTTTATTGATATGGTGGATTACATTTATTGATTTACGTGTGTTGAACCATCCCTGCATGCCTGGGATGAATCCCACTTGGTCATGGTGTATAATCTTCTTGCTGATTTGCTGCATCCTATTTGCCAATATTTTATTGAGGATTTTTGCATCTGTGTTCATTAGGGAGATTGGTCTATAGTTCTCTTTTTCAGTTGGGTCTTTCTCAGATTTTGGTACTAGAGTAATATTTGCTTCCAGGAATGACTTGGGAAGGACTGCTTCCCTTTCAGTTTCATTGAAGAGTTTGAGGAGTGTCGGCATTAGGTCTTCTTTGTATTTCTTGTAGAATTCTGCAGTGAATCCGTCTGGGCCTGGTCTCTTCTTTGTAGGTACGGAATTAATTACTTGTTTAATTTCATTGATAGAGATTGGGTTATTCAGCACTTTTACATCCTCTTGATCTAGCTTTGTTACTTCATATGTTTCTAAGAATCTGTCTATTTCTTCTGTATTATCAAATCTTTGAGAGTAGATGTTTTCAAAATAAGTGTTGATGATCTTTTGGATTTCTATAGAGTCTGTAGTGATTTCACCTTTTTCATTTCTTATTGCATGAATTTGAGCTTTTTCTTCCCCTTTTAAAATAAGGTTGGCTAGGGGCTTATCAATTTTATTTATTCTTTCAAAGAACCAACTTTTTGATTCGTTGACTCTTTGGATTATTTTCTTTTTTTAAAAAATTTTATTTAAGGAGAAAAATAGAGAAAAAGGGTACAAGTTATACAGAATTTCAGAAAAAAGAAACAGTAGGAAATCACTTAGTTAATTACATATTGTCATCTTAGAAATAGTTGTTGAAATTACAAAATTAAAGCATATAGAGGGGCCTTTCAAACAGTGAGACTGCAAACAGTTTTGTTCAATGATCCAGCAAAACTCAGTAATGTGGTTATCTCTCTTATACACTTAAACACATATGCAGTTATATCTTTTAGAGAACTTTCTTTTCCTTTCTTTTGTACAATGACAGTTACACATTTTGGGTTTTATTACTCCCACAGCTCTTATTACATTTTTTTTGAAGAAAGTAAAACCAAATGTGACATACCAGGGCAGCGTCAGTCAAATCAAAAGGATGGACATAATACATAATGTAAAAACAAAATACAAGGTGATCAACAATGGTTACCATAATGCCTCTTGTTATCTTAAAAAGAATTGCCTATATCATCAGCTATAATAAAATTGAACAAAACAGTAAAAAACAAAACCAATAAAACCAAAACATTGGAGACATTAGAGGACTTCAAAAGAAGATAATAGTCAACCAGAATGGGTGTCACAATGAATCTTATTGTCTTCATAGTTGTTGCCTATACTTTCAAACTTGGTATTATCAAGTATAACAGAATAGAGGAAAATCAGTCAAAACAAGATGGTGAGAGCAATACAGAGTTTCAAATCAAGTTAATAGGAAATCAAAGTGGGTTACTATAATATATCCTGCTATTTTTTATTTATTTTTCCCTTAATTAAAAGGATAAAAATGAAAAAGTAGATAATAAAAAGGAGATGGAGATAAAAAATAGGGTATAACAACAAAACAGTGCAGGTCAAAACATAGCCATTTAAGCAAAATAGTGTTTCACCACAAGATAATCTCGACATAATAGTAGTTACCATAGTGTCTCTTCCCTTAAAATCTTTGGGTATAACTTCGTATACTGTAGCATCAAACATATCAAGACAATGTAAAACTGTTCAAGAGAATGACAGTATTACAGGGTATTTAGAATCAACTAACAGAAAATGAACAATGGTTTCTGTATAATCTCCTTGTCTATAAAAGTTTTTGTTTATATTATCACATATAATAAAGTTCAATAAGATACAACACGTTAAAACTGATGGAGACAGAAGAACAAAAGCTTGATGGGACTTCAAAACAAGAGGATATTAAGCCAGCACTACCTATTATGATGTCTTGTTTTCTCCAAAATGGCTGTTCCTACCATCCAACCTTCTCTGCCTCATTTCTGTTGAGCTCTTTTTCTGTCATTAGTTGTCAGTTTGTCCTCTTCATTTCGCTTTCTGCTCCATTCATTGTGGCCACTCTGCCACTGTTTCTGGAATCTTGGTATTTTTCATTTTTAGAATATCCTGCAGTAATCTCTGTAGAGTTGAATTGGTGGTTGCAAATTCCCCTAGTTCCTCTTTATCCTAGTAGCACCTTGTTTTTCCATCAATTTCTAGGGACAGTTGTGCAGGATAGATCAATCTTGGCTGGAGGTTATTATCTTTCAAAGCTTGAATTATTTCCCCCCATGCTCTTCATGATTTGACGGTTTGTGCTGAGAAGTCTGCTGTAATTCTGATGGGTATTCCCTTGTAAGTGATCTGTTTCTTGTCTTTGACGGCTTTTAATATTCTGTTCTTATATTGGATTTCTGGAATTTTGATTATTATACGCGTGGGTGTAGCTCTGTTTGGGTTGTAGGTGGCTGGGGTCCTGTATGCCTCATACATCTGAATATCTTTACCTTTTGCTAAATTAGGGAAATTCTCCTGGATTGTTTCTGTGAATAGCTTTTGTAGTTCATTTGTTTGAATCCCTACTTCCTCTTTTATGTTCTTAATTCTTAAGTTATATATCCTCTTATGATCTTCTAGTCTTTGTATTACTGCTGTTTGTTTTCTTGTTATTTTTAAGAAGTTTTTAATTTCATGCTTCCACCTTACAAATCTGTCCTCCAGTTCTGATAATCTATCCTTAGTTTCTTTCAAGCTGTTATGCCAGCTTTCAATAGAGTTTTTAGTTTCCTGGTAATCTCTTTGAACCTGCTTCACATATTCTATGTTTTCTCTATTTTCTCCATCAAACAATTCTCCCCTTTTTTTCTGTTCTTCCATTCCACCATCTGTTTTTTCTTGGTGGTGCTTAGCATTCTCTAACTATTCTACTTATTTCTTGCTTTATTTCATTAAATACTTCATTTTTGAACTCGTCTATGAGGCTCCGGAGATACCACTTTATGTCTATAGGAGCCATGTTTGATATTGCATGTTTTCTGTCTTCATTCTCTTTTGCATTTACCTTTCCTGCATCAGTGTTCTCAGGATTGGGGACTGAGGACCCTTTCTTGTTGCTCCCTTTTCCAATACTTTTTTTTCCTTCCATAGAAGCGTATGTAGGAGGCCCAGTTTTTTTTCTCTTTGTCTTTTACAGTTTGTTTGAATCCGCCGGTTAGGTTTTCCCGCCCACTGCAGTGTACTAGGGAGACACAGACCTGGGCAGCCTCTGGTGGGCCCACCCCTCCAGGTCAGCCTACTGAATGCTTCACTGCTAGGGTGCACCGCCAGGCACAGGGACCTGATTAGGGCTAGCCTACTAGATCTTAGTCCGGCAGCATCACCAGGCCAAGCACTCCCCACCACTCCCACTTGAGGGCGGAATATGCGACTAAAGTCACTGCAGGGCCCTGTTCTGGCTAGTCTGCTGGTTCCCAGAATGTCCTCTGTTGGAGCCTCCTCCTCGTCTATGAAAAGGTCCCCATTTCTCTCACTCACCGCAGGTTAATGCAGGGCTCCCTGCCAGTCCTGCTCTCAACACTGTTTGGTTCGCCGATTCCAGCTCTCAGAGCTTTCGCGAATCTCTCTCCCTGCCGTGCGGATTGGGACGCATGATCGGCAGCAGGAAATTCAAATTACGGCTTCCAATGGCATGGGATCCAGCTTCCGCACTGAGATTTTATCTGTTCCTGTTATAGCATCAAGATTGCATTTCCAGTTGGTTTCTCTCAGCTTAGTTTGTTCCTGGGTCGGGAGGGTACATCTCCCCTCATGTAGGACTCTTCACACGGCACCGCTCCTGGATTCTAAACTGGTAATCTCAGAGAGCCTCCATGGCTGCTGTTATTTGTCCGCCATGTTCTCCGGGAAGTCTGGATTGTTTCCTTAGTCTCTATTGCATTGATTTCTGCTCTGATTTTTATAATTTCCTCTCTTCTTTTGGCTTTGGGCTTGACTTGCTCTTCTTTTTCTAGCTGTTTGATGTGTAGCATCAGATTGTTTATTTGTATTCGTTCTGTTTTCCTGCTGTGGGAACTCAGTGCAATAAATTTTCCTCTGAGGACAGCTTTCATTGCATCCCACAGATTCCAGCAAGTTGTATCTGTATTTTCATTTTCTTGTAGGTATTGTTTAATTTCTTCATTAATTTCCCGTGTGACCCACTGATTACTCAAGAGTGTGTTATTCAGTTTCCATGTGTTTGTGGGATTTTTGCAGTATCTTTTATCATTAATTTCTAATTTCATAGCACTATGGTCTGATAGCATGCAAAAGATAATTTCAAGTCTTTTGCATTTATTTAAATATGTTCTGTGAGTTAATATATGGTTTATTTTAGAGAATGTCCCATGTACTTCTGAGAAGAATGTGTATTCTGTTGTTGTTGGGTGGAATACTCTGTATATGTCTATTAAGTCCATTTGTTCACAGGTGTGATTCAGTTCTTTTATTTCTTTGTTGATTTTCTGTCTGGTTGATCTGTCCATTGGTGTCAATGGTGTGTTAAGATCTCCTGTTAGAATTGTGTTACTGCTAATTTGGTTTTTTCATTTCTGTTAGTACTTGTTTTATATAACTGGGTGCTCTGGAGTTTGGTGCATATATATTTAAGATAGTTATCTCTTCCTTTTGGAGTTTTCCCCTAACCAGTATGTAGTGACCTTCTTTATCCCTTCTGATCATTATTGGCTTGAAGTTCACTTTGTCTGCAAACAGAATAGCTACCCCTGCTTTTTGGGGAGGTTCCTATTGCATAAAGTATTGCTTTCCATCCTTTGACTTTCAGTCTGTGAGTATCCTTTTGGGTTAGATGGGTTTCTTGTAAACAGCATATGGTTGGATTTTGTTTCTTGATCCATTCTACCAGTCTGTTTCTTTTAATTGGTGTATTGAGACCATTTACATTAATAGTTAGAACTGCTATATATTGGTTTATTGTTGACATGTTATCTTTCTGCTGTAGCATGTTTATTTTTCTGCTTTGTTTATTTGTCTGCTTTGTTTAGTGGTTTTTTCCTAAATGTATCTAGGCTGTCTTTTAGTATTCTTTTCAGGATTGGCTTGGTGATCATGAAGTTTTTCAGCTGATCTTTGTAATGGAAGTATCTTATTTCTCCATCCATTTTGAAGGACAGTTTTGCAAGGTACATCAGCCTAGGCTGGAAATCATTTTCCTTTAGGATATGAAATACTTCACTCAATTCTCTTCTTGACTTTATTGTTTGTGCTGAAAGGTTGGTGTGATTCTGATAGGTTTTCCTTTACTGGTGATCTGTCTTTTCTCTCTGACAGCCTTTAATATTCTATTCTTTTGTTCAATTTCTGGGATGGTCATTATTATATGTCTGGGTGTAGATTTATTTTGGTTATGGCTACTTGGAGTTCTATAGCTTCACTGTTCTTGATATCAGTCTCCAGTCTCATGTTTGGGAAATTTTCAGCTATTACTTCTCTAAATATCCTCTTGACATCCTTTATGTTGTCCCCTTCTTTTTCGTTTATCCCTGTCAACCTTATGTTGTTCCTCTTTGTGTCATCTTGCAAGTGTTGAATTGTTATTTCCTGATTTCTTGTTATTTTTAAAAGATCTTTTCTTTCCTGTTCCCTGGCTGCAATCTTGTCTTTGAGGTCTGAAGTTCTATCTTCACATTCATTGAGGCAGTTTTTACAACTTTCAAGATTTCCTGTATATCTCTTTGCATCTGTTTTATGTATTCTGTTTGTTTCTTATATTGTTCATCCAGGGATTCTATCTTTTTGTTCAGTTCCTCTAATTTTTAAACTGCATCTTCTTTAGCTATGTTTAGCATCTGCTTCATTTCTTTTATCATTTCTTCTTTTACCTGAGAGATTATTTCTAGTTTGAATTCCTTTAAGGCTTCCCAGAGTTGCTTCTTTATTTCAGTTACTATTATTTCAGGTTTTTCAGTCATGTGGCATGTGTTTCTTCTATGCACGTGGCTCCTAGGCTTTCTTGGAGTGGGCTAGATGTTTGAGATTGCATGTTGATCTTTCATTTTGTCATCTTTTCATATTTTGGAGCTTCAAGTGTTGTTCCAGGTGTGTGAGATGGTTCTGCCAGCCTAGGGTGGGGTTTCCTGTGATGGCCCCACTCACTGGAACTGGCAGGGAATCTCGGCCTGGTCTCCAGGCCAGGAAAAGAGTTCCCTCAGGTTAGGCAGGATTCCCAGCTGCCACTGCTCCACTCACCAGTCTCAAACTCTTCAATGAAATTGAAAGGTTAGAAATACTGTTATATTGATTTGTGAAAGTTAGCATTACACTGTGCCAAATCAGACAAGAATTTAACAGAAAGAAGACTATAAGCCAACCTCCTTAATGAATGCAGATTCAAAAGTCCTTAAACAGAATCCAATAAATTATGCCAGCTACTACTTTGACAGAGGTCTAATATGTAGAATATAAATAACACGAAAAATTTTAGAGCCCCTCCCCATTAAAAATAATCCAAACAAAGGCAATGGAAATGAGTAGATACCTTTTAGAAGAAATACAAAAGGCCAGTAAGTATGTGAAAACTTGCTCAGTATCTTTGGCCATAAAAAAATGCAAATGAAAACACCATTGAGATTCCATTTACAACTATGAAAATCATTATGGGGTTAACAATAGAAATTCGATTTGACTTAGCTCTTTCTTTTGTAGGGATCATTCAGAAAAAGTTGAATACATCATATTATGGTGATATCTGCTTAAAATGATGCATGTTTGTAGAAGAAAACTCATAATTTTGAAATCTTGGAAGCAGGTTACAAATCCATACACACACACACACACACACACACACACACACACACACACACACACACACGTGTGTGTGTGTGTGTGTGTGTGTGTGTGTGTGTATTTCATCCATAAAGAAGTATAAATGTGAATAATTTTCAGGAAAATGGGTGTACTCTGAGTTCATAATTCTTAGTGAAATAAATCAGGCACAGATTCTTAACTATCACACAGTTTCTCTTATATAAGAAAGTATGAGTAATTTAGAGAGCAAATGAAAGAGAGATAAAAAGAAACAGGGAGGTAGTTCATTTTACAAATGGGATGGAGCTGTGGAGATGCTGGCAGGGGTAGTGAGGAGAAGAGGAAGCTAGGGTAAAAGATTTAAGGTGTGATATGTAAATGTGCTGATTTTCCATGATAGATATATACATAAAAAAGAATATATATACAAGTATATAAAGTATATATATTGATATATATACAATAAAAAAGAATCTTCTCTCAATTTCTTTTTCCTTTTAAAGAGAAAAAGTAAGAAATAACAATAGAATAGACTTTCAAAACACACTAGTAGGAGAGTAACAATGATGCATGCACGTGTGTGTGTGTGTGTGTTTCATTCATAAAGAAGTATAAATGTGAATAATTTTATGCCAATACACAACACATTGTGTATTGTTATAGTCACAACTGTTGTTCAGAGTACAAGATATAGACATGAAACATTGTCCAGAAAATTAATAGCACAAAACTTCTCCCTCAGTGAACCAAGAGAAACCAGCTGTATAATTATTTCAGATATATATATATATATATATATATACATATATATATATGATATATATGAGAGCTATATATATAAGAAAGTATATATATATATATGAAAGCTATACATATCTATTTATCTATATATGAAAGTATATATATATATGAAAGCTATACATATCTATTTATCTATATATGAAAGTATATATATATATATATATATATATATATATATATATATATATATATTCTTCCTTTCCCCTTTCTTCCATCACACTTTTTCTTTCCTTTGAACAGTTTCTTACCTATTCAAAATATCTATTCTATATTTTGGAACTTGTCTACTCTTTCAAAATCTCACACTAGTGGGACAATATGATCCTCATACATGTGAGTCTGGTTTATTTTACTAATAAGTATGGTCTCAAGTTGTACCCGTTTACCTATAAAAGTCTCACATTTCTCTTTTTTATGAGTAGTATTTCATTACATAAAAAATTTAATCCATGCCTTGATTGATGGGCATTTGGGTTGTTTCCAACACTTAGCTGTTACAGGTTGTACTACTATAAACATGGGTGCACATATATTGCTGAAATATGTTTTTCATTCTTCTGGGAAGATATTCAGAAGGTGAATAGCTGGGTTGAATGAAACTTCTAATTTTAGTTTTTAAAGATATAGTCACCTTAACTGTCACAGTAACTGCACCAGTCTACACCCCCACCAACACTGGAGAACAGTTCTTTTTTTGCCACAGCCCCATCGGGATTTGTTATCGGTTGTTTTCTTGATGGTAGTCATTCTTTCTGGAATGAGATGGAATCTCAGTGTTGTTTTAATTTGCATCTCTCAAATTACTAATGATGTTGAGGTTTTTTTTCATAAACTTTTTACCATTGTAATTGTTCATCTGAGAAGTGTGTATTCATCTCATCTACCCATTTTTTGACTGGGTATTTGATTTTGGGGGCCTGATGTTTTCAATTCTTTATGTGATCTAGATATAAGTCCTTTGAGGGACAGATAGCTATACTTTTTTTCCATTCTGTGGATTGTCTTTCTACTTTGCAGCAATTTCTTTTTTTTATTTCAAGAGAAAAAAATGCAGTAGTAAAAGGGTACAAGTAATACAGAATTTCAAGAAAAAAATATGCAGTAAGAAATCACTAGTTACATATTGTCATCTTAGAAACAGTTGTCCAAATTACAAAATTAAAGCATACAAAGTGGGCATTCATACAGTGAGATTGCAGACAGTTCTGTTCAATTATCCAACAAAAACTCAGTAATATGGTTTTCATTCCTACACACTTAAATATACATGCAGTTATGTCCTTTAGACCATGTTCTTTTCCTCTCTTTTTTACATTAACAATTACACTTTTTGGGTTTTATTACTCCCACAGATCTTAGTATTTTTTTGAAGAGAATAAGACCAAATGTGCCAAAACAAAACAGAGTCAGTTAGAACAGAAGGATGGACATAGTGTATGATGCAAGAATAGAATACCAGGTGATCAAAAATGATACCATTATGCCTCTTGCTGTCTTGAAAAGAGTTGCCTATATCATCAGGTATAATAGAACTGAACAAAACAGTACAAACAAGACCAATAAAACCTACACTGGAGATCTTACAGGACTTCAAAAGAAGATAATAGTCAAGCTATAATGGGCATCACAGGAAATCTTATTGCCTTCAACGTGGTTGCCTATACCCTCAAATGTGATACTATCAAACAAAACAGAATATAGTAAAGTCAGACAGAACAAGATGGGGAGAGCAATATTGGGGTTCAAATCAGGTTAATAGGAAAACAAAAAAACTTACTGTAATATATTCCACTATTTTTTAATTTAGTTTTCCCTTAATTAAAAAATAAGAAAAATTAATTAAAAAAGTGGGAGATTGACATAAAAGAGGACATGGTAATAGAACAATACTGCTCAGAATTGAACAATTTAAGCATCATTGTTTTTCACCACCAGATAACCTGACATAATAGTAGTCACCATAGTGTCTCTTTCCCTGAATTATTTGGGTACAACTTTGTATACTATAGCATCAAACATATCAAGACAGTGTGAAGCCATTCAAGAGAATGAAAGCATTACAGGGTATCTAGAACCAACTAACAGAAAATGAGCAGTGGTTTCTATATTATCTCCTTGTCTATAAAAAATTTTACTTATACTATCACATCTAGTAAAATATAATAACATACAACATGTTAAAACCCATGGAAACTGACGAAAAACAGCTTGATGGAACTTCAAGACAAGATGATATTATATCAGCAGTAGCTATTATGTCTTGTTTTCTTCAAAACTGCTATTCATACTATCACAGACAATAAAAATTGAACAATGCAGATTAAAACCATTCCAATTAATGAGTGAAAACATTATATGGCTTCAAACCAATATGATTGGGAATCATGATTACCACATACTTTTATGTATTCTTATCATTTCTTACACTAGGGATACTATTCGGTATTTATACTTATGAGTTTGATTTATCTCACTTATGAGTATGGTCTCAAGCTGCGTCCATTTATTGACAAATATCTCAATGTGATCATTCTTTATAGCCGAGTAGTACTCCACTGTATAAAAATACCACAACTTTTTTATCCATTCCTCAGTTGATGGACACTTAGGTTATTTCAAAGATCTGGCTATTACAAATTGTGCTGCAATAAACATGGGTGGACATATATCACTGTGGTATGATGATTTCAGTTCTTCTGGGAATGTGATGAGAAGTGGAATAGCTGGGTCAAATGGGGTTTACAATCCCAGGTTTCTGAGAAA